>NC_069658.1:156503000-157899000 GCF_027244095.1 Hemicordylus capensis | reverse complement strand
TTTTAGACCATTAGGGGATGTGAAGATGGTTTGGTGGGAAGCAGGACTTAAAGTCATCTCCAGCTTTGATTAAAATATAAGCAGAGCAAGAACCTTTGGGTCATGATGCTGGCCTTTCGTTGGAGTTGAGCATTATGAACCTGCCTGATTCAGTTTCTGAGCTGTGCTTGAATATTAATGCTTGGCAGCATCGCTAGTTGCTTTTAATGTTCTATTTTGAGTTGAACTCTTTATTGACAGAACTGGTTGATGTATCTTTGGAAGCTGTTGTTACGGATGCTTTTTAGCTTGTGCAATTGAGGATGTCAAGAGGATTCTTGGAAATCTGAGGCTGACCACCTGCTTGTTCAACCCTCCCCCATTCTAGCTAGTTAAGGCAACCAGAGGAGAATTGGCCAAACGAGTGAAGAGAGTGATTTAATGCAGATCTACCATATGAATCACTGAAAGGGGCCCTCTATGCAAGGTCAAAATAAGGTGATAATTTGTCTCAGCTCTAGTTAGAAGCAAAGCTGAACAAAAATTACTCTTGCATTTTTTGGTTTGGGTCAGATTCACATTTTGACAAATATTTCTCCTATTTGGAAGGGCTTCCATATTTTTATTTGGCTTACTGTATATGTGAATCAGCCCAATCACAGAGAACATCTCCATGCTCACACCAGTTTCCACCAGGAGCATCATTTTCTAGCAGTTGAGGTTTAGTGACACCAAACTGACCAATTAGAGATGTAATAATACTTACACTTAATACCCAGCACTAGCAGGCCTACCAGTAACAGTAAACACAGAATTAATGCAACCAATGCACAAATGCGCCATCTAAAGGATGATGTGGGAATATCTGAAAACAAACAAACAAACAAGAATTGAAATAAGGAAGTGCAAGCTTTGATCCAGGGGCAAAGGGAGACAAATGTCTCCTGGCAAAGCCTCCTCTGAGGGCTCCCCAAGGCCAGTCCCCCCAACAGCACCCAAGAAGCCTGGCAGTCTGTTCCCCGCCCCCCTTGATTGCACTCTCCCCATCAAGCAATGCAATTTCATATCTCCCCACCCGGCTTTTTCCCCACCCTCTCCCCCACTTGCAGGGAAGATGGTATCTCCCAGCATGCTGCCTTTGTCTGTGGAAGGGTGTCACTTGCTCTCAGGTGGAGCTGTGAAAAGCTGCTGTTGCTGAGGGGGAGGAAGGCGAGAGGATGGCAGTGTGTGGGGGCTGAGCCGCAGGTTCGTGGGAGGTGGGAGAGATGCAAGACATCGGGTGCAAAGAGGCGCGGGATCCCACCCAACCTCTTTCAGTCAGAACAGCTCTCTAGCGAGTGCTGAAGCTTCTCTGCTCGAATCCCCCAAATAGGTTTAGGGAACCACCCCGACCCCATACTGGGAGAATGCCCCCTTTTGATGTGCACAAGTGTTCACAATGCGGTTGAGTGGGGGGTGAGAAAGCAGCAGAGGTATAGAAAGAGTGGAATCAAGAAAACACAGGGTTAAACGGAGTGTGTGGAGGGGAGGGGGACTGCGCACGTGCACTGATGAAGGGGTTTCCACCACACTAAACAAAGGAGCTCTCAGAAGCCATATAAATGCCCACTTTATGGCTTAAAGCTTCTACAGTACATTAGATCTACTTAATTCAGTAAATTATCAGATTGTCAAATTGGGGTCCACAGATGTTGTTGGATTAAAACTCCCACCTCCCACCAGCCCGAAGGCCATTGTAGCTGTGGATGATGGGAATTGTAGGTCCAACAATAATTGGAGACCCAGTTTGACAATCTCTAGGTCAGATATAATTTTTTATCCATTTCTGAATTTGGCATGTGTTCTTTACTCATATCACTGGGCTGGGCGCAATAAACTTGGTTCAAATTCTAAAACTAAGCATAAGCACCCCACATGTTTTAAATGGCGCCCCCACCTCTGAGCTTCAGGCTGCCATTCAAAAATGGCTGTTGTTGCCTGTTTAAATAAGAAAGATCCACTTTTAATTTTAGAAAAAAGGGGAAATCTAAGCAGAGATCTCATGCCATTTTTACTTTCCCCCACTCCCAGACACTCCCCTGATCCCCAGATCGTCCTTTCACTGGTCCTTCATGGTTTCAGAGACAGAAGGGGCAGTGGGTAAAGAAATATGTGGTGATTCTCTTTATTTAGAAGGGAGACAGCAACTGGCCCTATCCATCCCTAGAACAGCATCCCTGCAGTGCCTGTTGCCACTGTTGAAAAGCAGTATATAAATATACCGCAAGGGGCCCATTTTAAAATCTCATCTCCGGGCCCACTCCAACCTTGGTATGCCCCTGCTTTGATCCTTCAGTTTTGCAATCTTCAGATTGTTTCTGCCTTCTTGTTTAATATCATTTGGTTATGGGATGTCCAGTGCAGAGATATTTGAATGGAGCAGTTTCCACCAACTCTCACTGCAGGTAAGACAGAAGCATGAGCAACACTTAGCTGATATCAACTTACCCTGAAAGGGTTCTTTGCACTGCAACTCTTTTGGTTTCAATGGCTCTGTGAATACAAGGAAATATAAAACTTAACATTTGCAAATGTATACACTGCTTGGAATATGCAAGTTATTTATCTCCAAGACTGACCTTTGGGAGAGATGGCCAATAGGAAATCAGCAGAACAGAACAAATTATATCCTAAAATTTCCTGTAGAACAGCAATGAGGACTAAAATCTTCTCCCCAACAGTAATCACCTTCCCAGTTATTGCAATACTTTATTTGTGCATGGGGAGATCAATATAGCTCTTACTATGGGGACTACTAATGGAATTGTAAAAATTTTATTTAAAGTGTACTTTTTATAATATAAAAAGTAATATTTTTTATAATGTAAGAACCACAAAATGTTCTTAAATTGCTCCCCCCACGTGCTACAATTTAAACTTGAATTTAAACTTTGCATGATCCTTTCTTTAAATCTTTCCTTCCTCCACTTGCCCTCCAAAACTTGGTTTCCTTCAGAAATGATGCCTGTGTGTTTAGTCGACAATCAGTACAGTCATCCCTCGCCAACCACTAGGGTTCCATTCTGGCAAAACCTTTTTGTTGGCAAATTTGTAGTTGGTGAGGCATTAAAGTATATGGGAAACAGGGGTTTAAGGGAACCCTGACCGCAAAAAGACCTACAAATAAAGGGGGAAATACAAAAAAATTGTATTGTAAATGTAAAAAAAATGTTAAGAGAGAAATAAAAAACAAAAAACAAAAAACACCCTCACAAAAATCTTGTAATATTGTCAAGAATCACCAAAAAGAATGAGCAGATCAAACCTCTGGAAAATTTAAATTGGCAAGGAGCAGCAAGGTCAGCAAGGGTCACCAAGAGGAATGAGCAGATCAAACCTCTGAACCCCCCAAAATCGCTGAACACCCCCCCCCAAATCATTGAAAAACTTTGCCAACTGTGGATATTTGGGTTGCAGTTGGCAAGACCTGTCACAATTTCCTATTCGCATATACTCAAAACCTCAGTTGATAAAACTGTGGTTGAGAAGGGATGACTGTATATCAGTGGTGAGAGATCCTCGTTTTAAACTTCAGAAAGTTTCATGACATCATGGGCTTGTAATGATCTATTGGAACAGTGGCGGTGGGAGGGGGACCTCGCAGTGGGTGAGCCTCATGGCGAGGGTGGTCCAGGTGCCAAAATCATCTAGGTGTGCCACTGCTTGCATTTGCACCCTACCATCGGTCTCTGCACCCCACAGTGCCTGTGTTCAGTTCATTGCTTGCCCCGAGCTTGAGCCAGCCAGAGAGAAGGACCCCAGCTAGAGCAGGTGGCTGTGAAAAACAGCTTTCCTCTTTCGCTCCCCCACAAGCTTCTTTCCCCTTCCCAGGGCTATGTGCTTTAAGCAAATCACCCTCCTTTCACATTCTATCTCCCTATTACCCCCTCAGTAAAGGAACTCTTCATTTTCAAGGCACGTGTCTACTCTCTTTTCTCCATTCCAACATACCCACACTGTGACCAACTTTCCCAAAGTACTTTAAGGTTAATATAACTATTGGCTGGTCTGCACCCATTTGAAGCTAATTCCCCTCACTTAGAGCAAAGCACGGCCATGGAGGGTAGTAACTACCATGCTTCCACACAGACCTGTTAACAACATAGACATCTATAAAATCATGCAGGAGTACTTTTTGAGGTAAACAAGAAACACCTGTTCAGCTTTGCATATCTGATATACACATCACAGATTTATCAACAAAAGGCACAACCCATTCAGAAACATATTTGCCTCAATATGGCCTAGAGCCTTTGGACTCAGGCAGTATGTAAATAAAATAAAATAAAATGAATGAATGATGAATAAATAAATAAATAAATACTGGGCTTCATGAATAGATAAATTCTTCTATATTTATCTGTTTTTAACATTTACATCCCACTCTTCCTGAAAGGCTCAGAGTGGCTTACCATATTCTTTAGCATTAATAATTCTGTCCCCAAAGGGCTCACAATATTTTTTAAAAAGCAAACAAACATTAAAGGGGGGGGGTTCAGAGGGGGGGTCCAGAGTGTACTTCATCCTCCCCAGGCCTATGGAGGGGCCTTGCTGCTTGCCTCATGCTCTGCTGCAGCCTGACGACAATGGCAACAAACACCCAAATTAGCCCATTGGAGAAATCAAAGTCAGCAATGAAGCACATTATAACAAAATAATCAAGTTAGCCTGCTTATTCTATTGTCCAGTCAAAACCCCTTCTTTCATACCTAAGTTATAGCCACCAGTTTACAAAAGAACATAGATAACGTACCTTTCACTTCAACAGTATGAAGTTCATGGACATTTTCTAGTCCATGAGATTTGTGAAAATTCAGCTGTGCATATTCTATTTCCTCTGTCATAGCTGAAGAGAAAAAATTTGCAAGTGAACTAAGAACCATAAAACATTCTGGTCCTTAGGAAGTTTTAGGAAGTTTTGAAATAAACACATCGCAGAGAAGGTTCCCTTTTTAACAAGTGAGCACAGAAACAGAGCAGACAGAAATATTGTAACATTGTGGTCTGACACCATTTCCTAAGCACAGTCATAGGGCATAATTAAGCATTACTAACTGACAGCATAACAATGAAAATGGGCTGGAATTGCTCTTGATTTGGTCAATAGAAGCAACAATGCAGTCAAGACTCCAGCAGATGGCAAGGGGGAGGGTTAAAGCTTTCCACTGAAAATTGTCCCTTCCCCTGAGGCAGCTATTTGCCCCTGAAGGAGCTATTTACTGCCAAAAAAAAAAAAAAAAAAAAATTATCTGGTAGCAAATGAGATTTTCAATACAAACCATGAATCCACTCTCATTTGCTACCAATGAATCTACACTCAGAACACCTCAGAAACAACAGAACCTTGTACCCCATGGGTTAGAAACCCATGGGGGCGGTTGGCACCCTATTTGCACTACACCACCTCTCGCTCGGGATCACTCCAGCACCCCCCAAGTGCAGTTATGGGGCTGCTGAAACCTCCATTATACCTTATGAGGAAAAACCTTAATGCATAAACTTTAACAAATCACCAAAAATCAGCCCTCTGCCCAAATCCTTTGAAAAAATTCTGGTAGCTTCCATGCCCCCCTTGGGCACTACCACCAACCTCACACCACTCTAGCCCACCCCTTTCCACCCAACGTGAAGCAATACACCTCCATTATACCTTATGGGGGGAACCTTAAAGATGCGTAAACTTCAACAATTCACCAAAAATCAGCCCTTTGCCCAACCCCTCTGCAATTTGGGTGGTAGCCTCCACCATTAGGCACTACCACACCACACCACTGTTCTGCCCAATATCCTGCCCCAAAGACACTAAAACTTCAACAATTCACCAAAAATCAGCCCTTTGCCCAACCCCTCTGCAATTTGGGTGGTAGCCTCCACCATTAGGCACTCCCACCCCACCCCACTCTTTTGGTCCTAGGGCCCACTTTCTTGATCTGAATCAATTCTGATTTGGATTTGGATTTGGATTAATTCGAATCCGAATCCAATCTGGGGTGATTTGGATGGGTCAGATTCGGACGCAAAAATGAATTGGGGGTGTAACGATTCAGATCCGAATCAAAACACCAAAAATCCAAATTGCACACCCCTGCTCTAGGGGAGTGTACATAAGACAATTTTAGTTCAAAGCCCCATTCATTTTCAGGACTTGATTTTATATTGGGCTTATTTGAGCTCTAGGCTGTTCAGCTCAGGACGCATAGATAATTCTTTGACCCACAGACAATGTTTTGTCACTAACAGCAAAGCATCATTTGGAGGCCCCACCATGGGTAAAACAAAGTTGGCAGCCAAAAGAAGGAGTGCTGCTCTTGCCAGTGGCAAATCTCCCCCTCACTAAGCTCAAAATGCCCCTCAATTTTATTGCCTACAGGTGGACCAGAGAAATGAGGGGGGGGGGCATTTTATTCCTCAAATGACTGTAATCTCCTGCACATTGTAATTCTGTCATACACGCACTAGTCTCTTTAGAAATAAGGAAATGACAAAGTTGTGAAATCAAAGCAGCACATGATGACAATTCAGGATTCTTGGCAGAATTGTGTCACTGCAGAGTAATATTTGTGCTAGAGGCTACAAACAGCCAATGTGTGCTGAACATCATGTTTTTATCATCCTTTTGTAAGAGCTAAGCTTGGCATGTGATTAGCTTTCTTGCCCACTTAAGAAGAACTCTGAATATTCTATCTACTACCACGTAATGGTGCAGCAGGGAAGTAACTTGCCTAGGGAGCAAGAGGTTGCTGGCTTGAATAGGAAGATTCTGAAAGGCATCATCTCATGCTGCAGATGGCAATGATAAACCCCTCCTGTATTCTACCAAAAAAACCCACTGGCTCTTTGGTCTCCAGGAGTCAACACCGACTCAACGGCACAACTTTACCTCTACCACCATTACCTTTCTGACCCAAAGTTCCAATAAGCATAAGTACCGCAAAGACACTTGCCGTTTGCCTTGCAGCTTCTTTGAATCAAATCAGTAAAATGAAGCAATGAGAATATGGAGGGAGGGAGGAGAGGGCACCAGGAAAAATTGGTAAAGTTCATCAAAGCAAACCTCCCACTCACATTCCTAGACATTTCATATCCAGGATGGCACTTTCAGATGCGTAACCAGGGTGAGGCAGGCAGGGCACGTGCCCTAGGCGCCAGCTGAAGGGGGCGCAAAATGCCTGCCATGCCATGCCCCCAAGCAACACAATTTTTTAAAAAAATTAACCCCCCCAATTCAATCCCAGCGAGCGCCACCAGTTGGGCCCGCTGCTCACCACTGCCGCCGTACCACAGCCCGCACCCCCACACACTCATGCAGGGCGAGTCGCGAGATCTCTGAATCCTGGCGCTTGGCTCCGGTGGGTGGGCGTTCTCCCATTGGCTTGTGGAGAGCATGGGCGGCACCCCGGTGCCGGAATCAGCACATGCCTGCACGCACAAGACGGCCACGTGGGTAAGAGAGACAGAGACTAGGAGCTTGCTGTGGTCGGTACGTGCGATCAGTGTTTGTGTCCTCTCTGTAGGAAAACTTAACCTGCTGCTATGTCGCTGCTTTGAGTCTTCTTTCTCTTCCCCACCTCCCTCCAAGGAGCCCAGGGGGCATATATGCTCCTCTCCCTCACCCCATTATTGTTATTGGAACTGTCTTTTAGTCAGGGCGCAAAGTGGTGGCTTGCTCTTGGTCAGCTAGTGAACTTTATGAGTGGGAGAAGAGGATTTTCAGCTGTAGTCCATCCTCCTCCCCCCTGCCTCCCGTCCCTCCCTCCCTTCTGCTGCTGCCGCCGGGGAGGCTTTTGTGTTTCTTCGGGGTGGTGAGAGAAGGAGAAGCAGGCTGCGGGACTTCTACTTCTGAGTAAACAAGCACTGGCAGGGGCTGTATGGCTGCAACCCTGTGCACATTTCCTTGGAGCAACCCGCGGGGCTCAATGGGGCTTGCTTTTGAGTAGAAGTGCTCAGTCGGGCTGCACAAGGAATGGAGAAGTTAGTTGCTCTGTGCTTGCTCAAGGTGCCTTGCAACCTGAGAAAGAAAGTCCAGGGTCCTGTGCAAGCGGAGGGAGGGAGGAGGAGGAAGAGGAAGCATTTGTGCTTTTGTTTTTTATTCTATTTGTCCTTGTGGAGGAGGGAAACCTCTCACCTCCTTCCCTTCAATCACCCCTGAGGGTTCCTCCTCCCTCCCCCGGACCCCGACCTCCTTTTTTTGATGGCAACATCGCTTCTCTCCCTCTCCCCCCTGTGTTTTTCTTCCACGGGGAGCCTCGGTCCCATCCCCTCTTCACTGCTGCTGCTTATTTCCTTGCTCTTTCTCTCTGTCCTGAGGCAGGAACGAGTATATTGGCTGCATGAAAATGAAGAGCAACCAACTTCTCCATTCCTTGTACAGCCCGACCGAGCACTTTTACTCAAACACAAGCCCCATTGAGCCCCGCGGGTTGCTCCAAGTAAATGTGCACAGGGTTGCAGCCCTGCCAGTGCTTGTTTACTTAGAAGTAGAAGTCCTTCTGGATTGAGTGCTTGCTCCCCAGTAAGTGTGTTCAGGCTTTCAGCGTGAGACACAGCAAAGTTTTACTGCTGCCTTCCAAAAGTGTCCCTCTTCTGACTGAGCCACCGACAAGCACATTTCAGTTTTTTGCCCGTTCCCTGGAGAGTTTTTAAATTCCAAAAGCAAAGTGGATGGGGATGCAGAGAGATAATTTTCTCTTTCTCCTTTTGCTAAATGACTTCAACTTATAGCGTAGCTGTCTACTCGGAAACTGGAGACTAAATTGATATTTAGATATTGATAATTGAAGGGTTGTATTCTTTAACGGGCACTCTCTTTTTTAGTAAACTTTATACAATCCATTAACAATCCTCTCTTCATTTCTCATATCATTTCCATGTTGCTTTTTCAAAAGTTTCCAGCATTGCTAGACTTGCTTCTTTGCTTGAGGTGGGCAGAAATGCAAATCTCTTTATGCAGATTCTGCAGGTAGAGTCTGAAAGGGCTTAGAGTGGGAAGAATATCAAAACACAAGAGTGACTAAACTTACACTGAAGTCTTTGCTCTCTGCTTAAGTATGTTTGTCAGCCACAAGTGAGGAGCATATTTCTAGATAACTCTGCAATGTTGTGGTGTGGAAGGTTTCATTTGTCAAATGAGCGATACACCACAGTTCTAGCTGCGCTCTCTCTCCCTCTCTCTCTCTCTCTAAGAACATAAGAACAGCCCTGCTGGATAAGGCTCAGGGCCCATCTAGTCCAGCATCCTGTTTCGCACAGTGGCCCACCAGATGCCGCTGGAAGCCACAGGCAGGAGTTGAGGGCATGCCCTCTCTCCTGCCATTACTCCCCTGCAACTGGTACTCAGAGGCACACCCTTGAGGCTGGAGGTGGCCCACAGACCTCTGACTAGTAGCCACTGATAGACCTCTCCTCCATGAAGTCATCCAAACCCCTCTTAAAGCCATCCAGGTTGTTGGCCGTCACCACATCCTGTGGCAGAGAGTTCCACAAGTGGATCACGCATTGTGTGAAAATCTCTGAGATGTGATTGCAGCACATATGTATGGCTATAAATTATATACAGTAATTGCATTAAAAAACAACAAAAATTCCAAGGTCTCCCCCATCCTCCCTCAAAAAAAAAACCCATTACCTTGTTTTTATTTTTACATATTTATATTCTTGGAAATTTAGTTGTTTAAATATTGGCTTCTTTAGCGATAGAGAGGGGAGTGGATAAAGAATTATGCAGAATGTGTTAAGTTGTGTGTTGAAATATTTCTGCTAATGCATATTTGCATGAATATACTTGTTTTATATTATTACGTTCTTGTGAGTTTAGTTGCTGTTTGTGCCCTCAAGAACCCACGAGTGCCATGTTGTGTATGTGTGTAGGGGGGAAAGATGCTTGACTTCCCAGTATTGTCTACACTGATGGGCTGCAGCTTTCCCATGGTTTCAAGCAGGAGTCTTTTCCACTCCTACCTGCAGTCTGGAGATGCCAGGGACTGAACCTGGGACATTCTCCATGCAAAACTGATGCTCTTCCCAGAGTGGTCCATTCCCCTAAGGGAATATCTTACTGTACTCATATGTATATATGTATGTATATATGTATTTGATTTCTATACTGCCCTTCCAAAAATGGCTCAGGGCAGTTTACATTAGAGAGAGAGGCTACATTACATGTAGTCTCCTATTTGAATGCAAACCAGGGTGGACCCTGCTTAGCAAAGCGGACAATTCATGCTGGCTACCACAAAACCAGCTCTCCTCCTCCTTGAAAAGAGGCTTGGACAAATTCATGGAGGAAAGGTCTATCAATGGCTACTAGTCAGGTGGCTATAGGCCACCTCCAGCCTAAGAAGTAAGATGCCTCTGAATACCAGTTGCAGGGGAGCAGCAGCAAGAGAGGGGGCATGCGCTCACCTCTTGCCTGTGGGCTTCTCAGAGGCATTTGGTGGGCCACTGTGTGAAGCAGGATGCTAGACTAGATAGGCCTTGGGCCTTATCCAGCAGGGCTGTTCTTATGTCCTTATATTCTTCACTTGTAGCAGCTGGGTCAGTATCTGAGAGAGTGTTTGTTTCTGCCCTCTCCACAGGTATATTTGCCTTGGGACTTGCCAGAGGGGTGGGCTTTTGGTGCAAAACAAAGGACTGTCAGTTTTTGGCTCTCACCTGTGGTATAAAGTCTGTAAGCAGTGGCAGTAAGATATCTTCAGAGTCCATCAGTAATTTTGAATTTTAGAAGTTGAAAACTTGGTTTTTTTAAAAAAAGTAATGGTTTGGACAGGGGCGCAATTTCAGTGCTTGCCCTAGGTGCTATTTTCCCTAGATACACCTCTGGACACTTTTCCTACATCCTGGACAGGACGTTGACTTATGGACTGTCCAGGCCAATTCTGAATATGTGGCAACCCTAGGTGGAACAAATGACAATTGTAGCTACTAAGTGTTATACCTGGTAAACATATTTTAAATGTCAGAAAATGCCTTCCTCTATGGCATATATTTTGTGGTATTTCAAGTCACAGGTGTTAAAATGAAGGCCCAAAGCCTTTCAGTGAATGATACTGCATGGATGTTTGGCACTTTGTGTTATGGGGAAAGGAGGGGCTACCCAAACTATTACAAAAGGTGGACAGACATCGCTACAGTGCAGACCTCCTTTCCTTCAATGCTTCTTTCCTACAATCCTATCTTCCTTTCAACAGTAATTCACTTATCCTGAAATGCATGTACATCTGACTGCTTCTCAGGAAAGCTATAAATGTGTTGTTTATGGCAGGAAGGAATAGCAGGACCCTATTACATATAGGACCGGTGGTTGACATGACTACCATGAAGTAAGTAAGATGGGAACCCGAGGTTCCCGAGGAGTGTGCGCTCCTGCAGGGCATGTTGTTTGAACCCACCAACCTCTGGTTCCTGTGCCAGTTCCTGACTTCTGCCCTATTTCCACCCAAGATTCTCTGCCCAGCTTCAAATGTCAGTGGCAAGTTGGGCAAAGAATCCTGGGCAGAAGTTGGGAACAGGTGGGGGAACTTGTTCTGAGAGGTAACATTGTGTATTTCGTATTTCCATTAGAGGTGTGATTTTCCAACTTTGCCTAGCTTGCCCAAATGCCTTGTCACACAGGGCTGTCACATGGATGAGAGCAAAAACTTGTTGCTTGCTGCCTTAGCAGGCAGAACTAGATCTAGTTGGCTTAAGTTACAAGATAGAAATTGGCTGAATATGGAAAGAAACTCTTAATGGTACAAACAATTCAACAATGAAACAAATTATCTAGGAGAACAACGGGCTCTCCCTCACTGGAGGTCTTTAAGCAGAGGCTGGCCAGCCAACCATCTGTTGTGGAGGCTCTAGATCTGGGTTTCCTTTATGAAGCACAGAGTTGGACTGGATGGTCTTCTAGGCCCCTTAGAAGTCCAAGATTTTACTTCATGTGATCCACCTTGTTTTATAGCTGCTTCCCTCATAAACACAAGAAGAACTTCATTTATGATCAATGATCAGATACACACACAAAAGTCAAACACCCACCAAATCAGTAAGTATAATAATGGTAGCAAGATCAAATTACATCTCGTCGGTGGTCCTTTGTCTGATTTTCATGGCTGTCAAACAAAAGTTGGCTACCTTTTGGGTAATATCTACACACTCACCAGAGATAAGAAAACGTGTGTAATAAGACCCATCCCTACCTGGCCTATTCAATAACAAGGGTGTAATCAACCTGGCATAGAAGGAACAGTACAAAATAACATGTTGTATTGTCTCAAGCATTCCTTCACCACAAGGACAGATCCTATTGGCTTGAGGTGTTTTATTATACCTGCCAAAAGGTACTGCCGAGGGGAGCACATAAAATCTGGCTCTGAAGAATGCTTTATGTAATTTGAAGAAGGTAAGTAATGATAGATATTTTGCTGGAGAATAGCTGATATTTACATAATACTCTCAACTGAGATCATACTGAGATCCTTTTGGTGTTCTACATCCTCTAGTCCATGCCTGCTCAACTTAGGCCCCCCAGCTGTTTTTGAACTACAACTCCCATAATCCTCAGTCACTGTGACCAATAGCCAGGGATTATGGGAACTGTAGGCCAACATCTGCAGGAGGGCCGAAGTTGAGCAGCCCTGCTCTAGTCTCTGCGCAAATACCCTCTGGGCCTGGACAAAGCCCAAGGACAACAGGTACTCAGGGGACAGTCCATAGGACAAGCATTTGTCCCTAAGCACCATCTCTCATCCCAGTTTATAATTGTCAGTGGGCACCAGAGGGGCCAAACCCACAGGGCACAATTTGAGCTTCAGCCAATAGTTGCCCATCAGCTTCCATACTCTTGCCTCCACTCTTAGAATCCCTGACTCCAACCACAAACTTACATTGGACACACATCTAGGTGCACGAAGAATTGCCCTCAAAAATCTGGTTGGACAGTCTCCATCTCCTTATGTTTGATGTAAATTCCTAGTTGTGCGCCATACAAAATTTGGGCCAACTTGGCCTCAAATGGCTTCAGGGCAGCTAGTACCAATTCCCCTCCTTTGCCATAGAAGGATCTTAATATAACTGTGGAGCTCCTCTGAGCTGACTGCATGGTACTGCAGATGTGGGGCTTCCAAGAGCCCGTAGCACTAAGAACTATCCCCAAATATCTAAAGCATTACACCTGTTTGATTTTGTTACCCCCAACTGACCACTTGATTATCTGATGTCCTTTGGTGAATATCAGAACTTTTGTTTTCTGGTAATTAACCTCCAGCTAATTTCCAAACAATACTGTGAGACGCTCCTAAGAGCCCTTTTCAGGCCAATTGGTGTGTGCGAAATTACTGCAGTATTGTCCACATAAAGCAAAAGGGGAACGTGGATACCTGCCAAAATTGGAGCATGAAACAATGGCTTATCCAGACTAGTGGCCAATGAGGAAATGTAAAAATTGAAAAGAGAGGGGGCCAGGATACACCCCTGTCTGACTCCCTTCTTCACAGATATTGCATTTGATAACAACCCCTGAGGGTTACATCTTACTCATAAGTTATCAGAGTACAACTTCTGAATAAGTAAAAGCAACTTCTGAATAAGTAAAAGTCTGTCTATATTGGTTGCTTTGTTTCCCCCCCATAAAATCGACCTAAAAATTGAACCAAACGCAAACCTAAAGTCCACAAATGCCACATAAAGAGCGGACTTGGATCTATCATAATATTCCGCTACTAAATACTGCAGCACCAACACTTGATCAACTGTAGAGTGCCTTTCTCTAAAGCCAGCTTGTACCTTGCCAAGAAAGTACTCTGTTTCTAACCACTCCTAAAATTTCCAAAGGAGGTGTCTTGCGTACAATCTGCTTACTACACTTAGCATACTCATTGGGCGATAATTGGCTGGGTTATCCTTGTTGCCACTTTTGTATAGAGGGACTATGATGTCATTCCCCCCACCCCAGTCATTGGAGACATGTGTTCTGCAGTCCATGTGGGTGAATAATGGGGCCAAAACTGGAATCCACCATTCTAAATTTGCCTTGATTGCCTCTGGTAAAACACAATCGCTTCTGAGGTCTTACATATCTTCAGTGCATCTATTAAGGATTTTATTTCAGGCAGGGGCGGAGCCACCATTGGGACAATGGGTTCAAAGAACCTGGACCGTGCCCAATAAGGGGCCGCGGCCCCGACCCCCCCCCCCCGCATCTGACGTCTGATGGTGCTGGTTTAGCTCCCGAGCGGGGGCCGCACAGCCTCCATTCAAGAGTTAAATGGCCACTGCATTCACGGTGCGGCCAGGAGCGGCTCTTCCCTGCCTTTAAGGCAGGGAAGAGCCGCTCCTGGCTGCACTGCAAATGCAGCACCAGCCTAGGTAGCTCCTGCAGGGGTCATGCCAGAATCTTATAGCGGAGTTCTGAAACTGATCAGCCCATATGCGGACTGCCACCACTATAGGAAAAAATTCTAGGAAGGTCAGGTCCCTGGTAATACCCATGACCTCCCACTGCTTAGGCCACCCAGCCACACACCAGCACCTCCTAAAAAACACGCCAAACCTAAAGCCACCCACAGCGTCAGACTGCACTTGAAGCTCAGCCTCTAGCAGCATCATATCCCACCAAAATGACACCCCGTTATATGAGCCAAGAAAGGTTGTCCACAGTTCCAAATCTGCCCTCATAGCTGCAGTAACCCAAATGCAGAAATGCAGCTCCCTAATCCCTTTCATCGCATCTATAAGGCACTGCAGGAAAGCCTGACCAGGTGCCACCACTCGATAACCAAAATTAAGATGGCCTGCCAGGTAACCTTCCAAACCTGCGAACACTTAGCCAAAAGGGCCCTTAAAGACACCAACTTCTCCTCCAGAAGCTCAGAGCACCCCACCCTAGTATCTAACTCAATACTCAGGAAGGTGAACCTAGTAGCAGGCCTTTCAGTCTTTGCATGGGCCAAGGAAACCTCCAACTCAGTACACAACCCAACATTGATAGATACCCTCCTTTCCTGAAAAAAGAAAATCATCTAAAAAATGAACAGAAGAACTAAGTCCCATCCTGCACCTCACTGCCCATTCCAACATGGAAAGTTGTTCCCTCAAACACAGAGCAGGACACGGAACATCCCAAAGGAAGGGCCTGGTTGATGTAATATTGCCCTTGAAAACAAAAACCCAATAGGTCAAAGTTGGCAGGGTGCACATGAAAGAGGCGGAAGGCCGATTCTATGTCACACTTGGCTAATAATGCACCCCTCCCACAAGAGTAGACCATGTGCACAGCTTCATCAAATGCTGTATACCTCACTGAGCAAAGCTCCTGGGGTATCTCATCATTCACAGAAGCACCCCGAGGGAAGGATAGATGGTGAATCAACCTGAACTCCCCAAGGTCTTCTTGGGTACCTAACCACGCCCAGGGGAGACACTCTCAATATGGATAGAGGCAACTCGGGAAATTTATTTATTTATTTATTCATTCATTCATTCATTTATTTGAGACATTTAATATACTACCCACTCCAAAGGCAGTGCACAAAAAGATGCAAACAGGCAACATTAAAAATTACATTCTAAATTAAAAACTAAAATAACTACCAAAGGACAGAAAAATAAACAACAGGGCAAAAGCCTGGCGAAAAAGAAAAGTCTTCAATAGCGATCTGAAGATTGGTAAGGAAGGGGCTAGCCAGATCTGTAGGGGGATGTAACTGGATGAGAGAGGCGGGTCTGTAGGTGGGCAGGCGCCAGGTCTTGCAAGGCTTTGAAGGTCAGAACAGGACCTTACATTGAGCTCGGAAGCGAATAGGAAATGGACCCAAGACCTAGCCAAGTGTTACTTCCTTCCAAATTTTCCTGACCACCACCTCTTCCATGCCCTGCACTGATCTTAAGTTTCATGCTGACCTATGTTACCTAGGGGGAAGAGCACAGGATGCGAAACCCAAAAGTAAAACCATGCAACAGATAAGATGCCCTGTCCTGCAGCAAATACTTGCACAACAGGCAGACCAGCACTGGGATCTTAATTGGGCTGGGTCCCTTTTCCATTACCTCCACCCTTCTTGTTGCCTGATTGCTGTTCCCTGAAGCCCCCTCTGAACCCTTTGGCACAAGAGGAACTGCTCCCTGAGTGTTGTCCCCCACAGAACCCACAGTTGTGTCAGAATCTACAAGGTGAGCAAGAGCCCTTGGCGGGCTGCACCTGCAACACCACCCCCATGTAAATCATGAAAGTGAACAGCCAATTCGCCCAATTATGCATGATAGGCTTCCGTCTAGACTTTTCCAGATCCCTATTCTCCTCCCCTTATTTGACTACTGGTTCTAGTTCTCTGAAGAGAAGGTGGAACACATCAATGAATTTGTCCCTCCATATCCATTCCTTAACTGCAGGTAAAAGATGATCCCACAAGGGCAGAGACATCTCTCCAGGCAGGCAATGTTTCTGTGAAACATTTCAACACACAACATATTCCTGTGGAGGAATAAGCAGCCTATCCCACCAACTGGAGAATCTATGGAGATTCTGTGTGGAGAATCATGTGGAGAATGTGTGGAGAATCATGCCCTGCTGCTACCATGAGACACCCATCTCCCTGAAAATTACAAGTTTAACTGCTGCTACCAGGTAGACATTTAGGCTTTAGCTGACTCAACAACAACAGCCTTTCAAACCTCTGTGGCCAAAAACAAACTTTAGTAGAGTAGTGGGGTCTATAGGCATGGGGTGGAGTAAATAGAAGCTACAATTTTGCTATAAACAAGTACTTTTACTTTGCAATTAGTTCAATTTAAATTTAAAGTTGTTACACAAGTTTAATACAAAAAACAATAACCATCAACCAAAAAAACATAGGGAATAAACAAAATGTGGGCATAAAAGCATCTATTAACCTGACTCTAACCTAACTTCCTTGAAGAATACCTTTAGCAACTATGGCTTGTCCTTCTCTTGACCTGGTCACAGTACAGGCCTAGGGTTCAATCCAGCCTGGTTATTCTGTGATTTCAGCTCTTGTTACAGCCACAGCACTGATTCTCCCAGCCTGGGCTAGCAATTCTTCAGCTTTGACTGGCCTCACATTCTCCACTTTGACTGGACCCAGTTCATTCAGCTCACCAAGATGTACTTCTTCAATCTCTGAGGCTATTCACATGTGTGTGCAAAACTGGGCTAAAGGAGCCCAGCCTGGTTTTGCACACGCATGTGAAGCGCCAGGATCATGTCCGATCCCGGCAACACCACAGTGGCAAACCCGCTTGTGGAGCCTCCCCTCAAAATGGGGTTAGGAGACTGAGCACTCTCCTAACTCCATTCTGCCAATCGTGTGTCAGCTGGCTGGCAGACTTGGGGGGAGGCAAGAGGGATCCCAATAATGCATCACACACTCATTAACGCATTATTGTCACTCGCCCAGGGGGAAAGAGCTCCTCGTCTGCAGGGAAGGTACGTCTAACCTGCCTTCCCTGCAGTCCACTCTGGAGCCCTTCTCACTGCTCGTGAGAAGAAGCTCACTGAGTCCCCAGCTGTGTCTTCAGAGAGACTCTCCTTCTCTCTCTTTTCCAAAACTGCACACTGCCTTTTCCCAGGACTCTCCAACTTTGACTCATTCTCTGCAAAAACAGCCTTCCAGGGGCGTATCTACCATTAGGCAAGGGGAGGCAGCTGCCTGGGCCCCCCCACGTTTCGAGGCCCCCCCCCAGAGGCAAGTCACATGTGAAGTGTGTGTGTGTGCATCAGAGAGGGGCCCATTTTAAAATTTTGTCTCTGGGCCCACTCCAGCCTCGTTACGCCCCTGCAGCCTTCTATATATACATAATTTTCTCCAACAGTTTTTTAAACAACCCAGTCAGTGTAACACAAAGTTCCCTCCATTTTCCAAAAAGGTCTTCCCTGCAAAACCAAACTGTCAAACTGACATCCTAAATGTGAAACTAAAATACAGCAGGCATGAACTCTTGGCCCTGCCTGCATTCTTTGCAACATAGGGACTTTGCAAGCATTTTATACATACTATTTACAATAAAAAGGGTTTTAGGAATATCAATGCAATAATAATACAATGCATCTACAAGGGCTTATTTACAAAACCCAAGAGGTCTAGGCCTCATTCCTCCACAATTCCGATCCCAAATATTTATTTCCCCACTTTTCCCTTTGTCTCTAAAGCCAAGGTCACATTTGGCTGCCCAGCACAGGTCACAATAAGCACACCTGGTGCAGTGCTGGCCGGCAGTGTGGTGACCACACCATCCGAGACAGACAAAAGAGGATTTGGGAGCCCCCTGGGGGTGTGGAGGCCTTGGACCTTGGCCTGGAAGTCTAGAGGTAAGAGCACCTATGTAGGAGAAAGAGAGGGGACTAAATACAGCACTCTATGTCATCCCTCTCAAGCAACTGATTGGTAGATATCAGGTTCTTAAAATGGGCTCCACTTGTGCAGCTCTAGCACTGATTGTGAGGAGAGCTTCATAGTCTTCTCAAACCATTTCATGTATTTATTTATTTATTTATTTATTTATTTAACAGGAAATTAGAAATTATTTTTAAAGTTAAAATAAACAAATGAATATTGAATATTGCAAATGAATATTGAATATCCAGATAAGTAGGCAGATAATTAAAAATTACTTTAAAATTATATTTGGTCCATATAGCTACAACTATTAATTGCGCACCATACTTCCTCTTCATGGGATAACATTGCTTCCTTCCCTATAACACAGCATTGGGCAAGATGGGTGCATTTCCAGAGGTCCATTAATACTACTTCTCTATCAGATCCTCTTGCTACATATTCTTCTGCCTATGGATTTCTTGAGTGCTATTTGGACATCTTTGTTTTTCAGGCTGTAAACCAGGGGGTTCAGCAAGGGTGTCACCATTGTGTAAGAGACAGCTATCAATGTGTCCTCGTCCAGAGTATATCTGGATTTGGGCCTTAGATAGATAATGGAAGCACATCCAAAGAGCACAACCACCACAATAAGAAGAGAGGCACATGTTGAAAAGTGCACAACCACCACAATAAGAAGAGAGGCACATGTTGAAAAGGCTTTCCGCTTCCCGTCTGCTGTGGGGATTTTCAAGATTGTGTTCAAGATTAAAATATACGAGAGAAGAATCAGTAGGGATGAGCAAAATACCACCAAAAAACAAATAACAAAAATCACAACTTCCCCTATATAGTTTCTGGCACAGCATAGCTCAAGCAAAGGGGCTAAATCACAGAAGAAATGGTTTATTTTATTTGGTCCACAGAAAGGCAATGTAAATATGATTATTGTCTCTGTTGTGGAAAAAAGAAATCCATCTGTTGCTGAAAAACAAACCACTTTGGTACAGAGTCTTTGGTTCATTAGAACGTGGTAATGTAAAGGTTTGCATATGAACACATATCGGTCATAGCCCATCACTGCCAGAAGCATGCAATTTGAGCACCCAAAGCCTAGGAAAATACACATCTGAGTAGCACAGCCAAAGAATGAAATAGTCTTATTTCTCTTACAAGATTTGCAAGCATATTAGGGATAATGGTGAGTGTGTAACAGATTTCCGAAAATGAGAGAATGGAGAGGAAGAAATACATGGGGTGTGTGAAGCCTGTGGTCAACCCTTATTGTAGTGATGATGATGATATTTCCAGCCAAAGTGACCATGTACATGAGGGAGAACACCACAAAAAGCACAATCCGCAGATATGGGAAGCTGGAAAATCCAGTTAGAATGAATTCCATCACCACAGTTTGCTTCTCTGTTTCCATTTGTGTGAAATCTGGGGGAGAAACATTAAAATGTCACAAACTGCAAGAGTGCAAACTAATTGACAACATATACAAAAATATTTGGAAAACATTACACACATGGAAAGCATTCCTTGCAACTCAGCAAGGCATTACAGCTGGTATATACATTTCTATAGAACATTCCTATATCTATTTCTAAAGAAATAAGATATCCACAGTGAGAAAACAATTGGCACAGTTAATGACCTCACATTGAATTTCTGTTAACATGGCTTAACATGGCATCTTCTTGAAGGAGGTTCTGCTGCTAATGGTTGCCCTGAGGACTTCTATGCCTTACTAGGTGGTGAAGGAGTACAGAGACCTGGCCTTCATGGGCAACTAGGAGCTGTTATAAGAAAGTGAATGACGTGAGCTAAAGGAGACTTCAGTAGCACTACAACAGGAATGCACAGCTCAAATGCCCTGGTGGGCCACAAGCACCTATGACTTGGTGTGTGGGGGCCAAGCACATTAACTCACATAAAAATTATCTACATCGTAATGTAAACTATTATTAGTTACTTGTGGATCTCTGCATCATGATGGGACTCACAATTTTAACCAAGATTAGTGACCAGAAAATCAGCCCTGTCCCTGCTCAGTCAATGGGGCCCCTGAACTGCATGCCAACCCCAGGACGGAGTCTGGGGGTAAGGCGAGGGGGATGTGGGATGGTGTCCATGGGCTGTGGCTATGGTGGGAGAGGCCAACTGCACTGAGCTGCAGCTGCTTGTCAGCAGAATAGGCTAAGAGATCTTCATGGCTCCTGCTGTTGCTGTAAGATATTCTTATGCCTTGTTTTGCAGGCCAACAAAACAGTTCCTGCAGGCTGGATCCAACTCCTGGGCCTTATTTAGTTAGTTAGTTAGTTAGTTAGTTAGTACATCTGTATACCTCCCCATACAAAAAAGTCCCTGGGCGGTTCACAGTATAAAGAAATGTGTGTACACAAGGCCTGCACCACAAGGTATTTGAGATTCTGCCGAATACATTTTTTCTCTTGAAACAAACAGAAATTAGGGCACACTAGAGAAAACACCAGTTAAATAAAGTTTTCTTGAGGAGTCTTCCTTAAAAATACTTTCCCCCATTTTACCTTTCCTACCTAGTTGACAATTCAATACAGTGTTGCAAAACCTATCCTCAATATATCCAACCATCTTCTAATCAGTCAATTCATTAAGCACAGGCTGTCTATTCAGACTTGCAGGATCTCTCTGAGGTCTCAGGCCGAGGCCTTTTCCAAATGGGCCACCCAAGATCCTTTTAATGGGAAATGGCAGAAACTGAACCCCAGTCCTTCTACACTCTCTGTCGCTTGGCAAAGTATAGCATTTATGCCTAAGTTTAAAAAAAAAACAATCTGATAAGAATATGGTTAATTTAAAATGTTTTTAAAGCTTAAAGTGCTGTAGAGCATTTGGATGCTTGAGCATTTGTGATTAGAATAAAACATTGAAAGATCTCAAAATATATTGATCAATTATGGATTGAGCAGAAGTGTATAAAGCAGAAAGCTTACATGAAGGCAGACTGTAGGATAGCTGTTCAAAATGACAGTAATTTGCCAAAATATATTTCTTTTTATAGGAGTTGTTTCCAGCATGGAACAATGTAAACAAGTTTCTAAATCTCACAGGATATTGTCTCTGTGGCATTCCAAAGGTTAAAATAAATCAACCATTGCATCATCAGTGGGAGCTGTTAACATCTAGAAATGCATCTAACAGATATGTCTGGGAAAAGCTATATCCAAGGGAATAAATGCACAACTATTCTGACCAATCATGCTGTATCAGAGAAGTCTATGCACACGCGCGCGCGCACACACACACACACACATTCATTGAATTGGTGGGGGAAGTGGGACTGTGCCCATTGGCCATCGCCCATACCAATGTGCTTACTGGTCAAGCCCCCCAGGACTTTGTTATGCAATCAAGAACCCTGATTACCCAATATTCAAGATTTCATGGAGGACCTCTATGTGCAAATAGTTGTACATGCACAAAACCCCTTTCAGATTAATGCTGAATGTGAGGCCAAAGGGGACATGGCCAGTAAATATGATCCAGTTCCCTCATGTACATTCAGTTTGGAAACAAGACTGTTAATTCAGAACTGCAATATCTGAAGAGAAATTAAAATGAGGCACAGGCAGAGCAATGTGCATTTCTGTGGGTGTATGTGTGTGCGCGCACATCTCTGTGTGTGTGTGTGTGGGGGGGGGAATTTGTCTCATATGCTTGATTTTTGAACAAGAAATAACTGTATATTTTTCATTAACATGCTTAATACTTCTTTTAAACAAGTCCTATTGATTTTGATGCAATCAAAAGTTCTTTTTCCCACCCAGTTCCATCACTGACAGATGAAAGTGAGCCAAGTGAGCCTCTTTATATATTATAATAAAGAAAGACACTTTGAGGTATGTGAAAAGTGCTTTCCCTTCAGGTAACCACAGAGATACCGCAGTGGAGGAAATGGAGCCACTTGCTCCCTTCATGTGACACGGATGGCCAGATTAAAATGGCAAGTGGCCTCCACCCAGCTCATGAGAGATCTGACTGGGTAACACAATGTCCAATTCTCTCAGTACCCTCAATTCTCTGAATGTGGGCTAAATGAAGAGAGATATGAAGATGAAGATATAATATTAGGAAATATAGATATAATATTAGATGGGAGAAAAGGTTGGTGACCACGAAGAGCTGAGCAGAGCAGATGAGAGCTGAGAGAAAAAAATAATCACAGAACAACAGAACTCATAGATAGAAAGGAACTTTTTAATGACAGGGACTGTGGAGGAATGAGGCCTAGACCTCTTGGTTTTTTGTAAAACAAACCCTTGAATTGTAAATGAATTGCATTGGTATTCCCCAACCTCTTCTTCTAAATAAGCCTTTGCATTATTTGCACTACCCCTGCTAATTGGGCAAAGAGGCACCTTTTTAACGTGGTGATTCTCTTTATTGAGCATGGGGAGAGCAACTGGCCCTGTCCAGCTCCAGCACAGCATCCATCCAGTGGCTGTTGCTAGTGTCTGCCTTACGTTTCTTTTTAGATTGTGAGCCCTTTGGGGACAGGGAGCCATCTTATTTATTTATTATTTCTCTGTGTAAACCGCTTTGGAAACTTCTGTTGAAAAGCAATATATAAATTCTTCTTGTTGTTGCATTGTTGTATTAATATTCATAAAACCTCTTCATTATTGTATTCTGTGCTCAAAGTCCCTAGGTATGAAAAAACTAGCACGGTCAAACAGTTCATGCCTGTTTTTTTCAGTTTCACATTTAGAATGTCAGTTTGACAATTTGATTTTGGAGGGAAGAGTTGCAAAAGATCAGTTTGTAGGAGAGAAGTCAAGAAGCCATCAACAGGAGAGTCCTGGGAAAGTCAGCAGAGGGGCCTCTCTGAAGACACAGTTGGAGAATCAGAGTTGGAGAGCTGGAATCACACAAGAGCTAGGCTGGATTTAGCCCCAGGCTTGTGCTGTGACCAGGATACAAGACTGCACAGCAGAGGCGTAACTAGGGAAAACGGCACCTAGGGCAAGCACTGAAATTGCCCCCCCCCCCGCTGCTCCCCCCAACATACATCAGACTGACACACACAGTAGGGAGGGGAGAAATCTTCTGTGATAGGGAGTTCCACAGAGTTGGCACCACCACTGAAAAGGCCTTCTCACATGTCACCACCAAACAGCCCTCATAGAGTAAGGCAACATTTGAGAGGCCCTTCCCAGGTTATTTTAGGAGGCAGGCAGACTTCCATGGGAGCGGGGACACAATCCCTAAGCAGTTCTGGACTTCAAAGATAATGATCAACATATTGAATCATACCCATAAATGAAATGGAAACCAGTGCAACTGAACATTAGTATCATATAGATGATACTTCTCTTTTTGGAATTAGTCACTGGAGAAGAGATTTATGTTGAGCTACAAAGATCAGAATTCATGTATGCTCAAGCCCCAGTCAGATGTTATGTTCAACACTCATACGAGTGTGCAGTATGCACAGGTACGGATCTGTGCACAGGTACAGTGTTTCACATGTTATGTTTAATGCAGGTATAGCAGTACACTTCCTATCTGTATCGTGCATTCGAGGGGCCTGCCCAAGGTTCACTTTAAAAATGAACCCAGGTACAGTCATTCACACAAAAACATGTATGAATGTTCAGATATCTGTACACATGTACAACATAATGTCTGAATGGTTTTCCATTTTTGGAGATTCACATATGGTGAAAAGTTGGTCTTCACCATGAATTAGAAGAAAATCTTGTTCTTCATCAGTTCATGACTGTTTCTTCCACAAGCTAAGTTTCCCCTGCATTTCCTAAAGTACAATTATTTCATTTTAAAATAACACTTAATAGTCTTCCAGTACAGTGGGAATCAAGCATTCGTCCACCCTAATGAGGGCTGTATATCTCTTTCCTCCCGAACCTGAGGAAATGTCTGTGCAAAAGGACATTAGCCAGCTAACTTTACCATTGAGCTGTCACCTTTGTTCCTGATAGAGCACTTGTTTCTTTAATAGCCATATAACAGGCTGAAATTCAACAGATGCCATCCTATCACTGTGTGTCTGCAGGAAAAGAAACAGAATCACTGCCAGGAAAAGGGTGGCAGCTATAGCCAGTTGAGTGGAAATTCATCCAAATCTGGATGGTAATTGTTTTCCAGAACCAGTTTTCATTTGAGACATGGTAGTCATATATGCATTAATTAAAAATAACTGAGAAAGCTATGCTTCCCATTATGATGCAATTAATTGCCCAAAGAAGCAGAAATATAATCAGTTGCATGCATTTATGTATGTCTAGTTTCTGTAATGAAGGACTGGAGAAATGGGGGACTGGGATGGTCTATGCATCAGCAAATCTCTGAGTGCATCTACTACCTTGTTCGTTTTTTGCTTTGTATACTTCAAGACCTCTTTAAAGGGGGCCTTTTGCAGCCGGCCATCCCCTACTGACTACAAATTAGCAATAGCACTTAGCACTTACATTTATATACCGCTCTATAGCCGGAGCTCTCTAAGCGGTTTACAATGATTTAGCATATTGCCCCCAACATTCTGGGTACTCATTTTACCGACCTCGGAAGGATGGAAGGCTGAGTCAACCTTGAGCCCCTGGTCAGGATCGAACTTGTAACCTTCTGCTTACAGGGCGGCAGTTTTACCACTGCGCCACCAGGGGCTCATATTATCAGTTACCTGATTGCTGCAATGGGGGAGGGAAAGGAAATGGAAGGCAAGGGGGTGACCCCAGCACTGCAGGGCTGGCCAGACTCCCATGGCTCCTGTCTGCCTGTATTTGCATAAACAGCTGTCTCAGACCCTTCCCTCGGGAATAACAAAGCCACCAGGTTGGTATGGCTTCCTGTGATCTCGAGCATTTCTAAGCCCCAGGGAAAGTAGCATTTAGTAGGAAGGGATCAGTTGGCATCCATATTAATTCTGGGCAACTGAGCAAGAGTGGCTAGCAAGATGATTGCCCTGCACAGTTGATGAGGCTTTTGTTTTGGGGGGAGTGGAGCAGGAAGCAGGAAAAGGGACTTTTGCGTGTCCCACCCCCCATCTACCATTGATACGTGTGTGTGTGTGTGTGTGTGTGTGTGTGTGTGTGTGTGTAAAAGGGTGGGTTTTTTTTGAACACCGGTTTCTCCCATTTCAAACCCACCCCCCGTTTTTCATTTGCAAAAGGAGGAGAAATGCGCTTGATTCATTCGTTTAAAAATACACCAAAAAAACTCCCCTCCAAGGTGTGGGGTCCATTCTCTTTCTCACCTCATCCTTCACTGCCATATCGGTTTTCTCAACCATAAAGAACCTTTTATTGCAGGTTCCGTGACGGGCGGGGGGAGTCATTGAGGGGTAGGTCTTGCACTTTTATAAACAAACCTAAATTGGAATAAACGTTCTGACTCGAGGGGGGGGATACCCTCCTTTCTTATAAATGAAAACCCGAAGGCACAGCGAAACAGCTTCCCCCCCGCTCCCCACAAACCTGGAGAGCCCTTTAGAGCGTTGCAATGATCCGGCTCAGACGCAAAGAGAGGGAAGGAAGAAGGCAGCGCGCAGTACAGGGGTGTGGCTGGGGTTTGTTGAGTCTGCACTGGAGTGTGTGGGGGGGCGAAGGCTCTTGCTCTAATGAGACTAAATAAAAACAAGCTCGCTGGAGGCTTCGCAGCGAGTGGTGGAGGAAACAGGCTGCGGGGTGGGGGGTCAGGTTGGAAAGGCAAAGATTGATAATCCAGTGACCTACTTTTTGGACAATCGGCCCCAAATCAGTTGCTGGAGCTCAAAGAGACCGCAGAGGGAGCTGCAGGAGCGAAGCGTTAGAGCAAAATGGGGGGAAAAAAAGCAATAGTTGGGGAAAGGCAGAGGCGTAACTAGGGGCTGCCCGGCTGCACTGGCCGCCGCGGCTTCATCGAGGAGGAAAGGAACACCCCCCCCTGCTTCCCCGCCGGCACCCCGGAGCGGGGCTAGTGAGGCTGGGCAGATTTGATTTCACAAAAGACAACACACACCTATGGTTAAAAATTGTTTGTCCTCTTGCTTGTCCGCCGCTGGCCAAATCCTTCCTCCGCTCTGCAGTCCGCTCCTTGCCCGACGCACCGCACGAGACAAAGTGCACGTGCAGGTGGCGAGCTCTCCTCCCAGGCCAGACACGCATGCACGGCGTGTCCTCCTCCGTCCCGACGCATGCGCGACTGGTGGCGGGGACTCATCAGAGACTCGGAGACCAGACTATGAAGATGCTGTGGCGCCCAGAGCTGAGCAATGGTGGGGCACCGGGACCGGGGGAGGGGGACTGCTCCTTGCGGACTTGTGTGCCAAAAAAAAAATAATAATAATCACAAAAAATAATTTTTTTTGGCAAAGGCAGGGGATCGCCGGGGGCATTTTTGGGCGCCCCCTGTCAAGTGCCGCCCAGGGCACGTGCCCTGCCTGCCCCCCCTATCATTACGCCCCTGCTGCACAGCCAGTCAGTTGATGAGAAGAGAGTAAATGCAGAAGACTGTGTAGAGACCAGTTTAGTATGCGTTAGTGGATGGATTGCCCCAACCTTTTATTTTTTTCTTGTATTGCTCTTATGGTAAATGTTTTGTGTTCACATTTTTGCTGCGTAAAGAACTCCCAAAGATAATGATTTAATTGCACAATCCCCCCACCCAATTAAATGTTTTTATTACTATTAAAAATCAGAAACTTCTTTAGTTGTCTCCACCCCACAGCTAAAAGCATTTCCACTGTACTGAGTTTTGTTTTGGGTATTTTTTGCAAACATGTAAGGGCTGTTGTTGTAGACCCAGCATAGAAAAGAAAAGTCTACTTGGTGGCAGCTGTTAAAGAATTGATATCACAGGGCTGGTGAGATCTGTAATTCCTCCACACGTGATATCACAAAGTTGGGATAGGCAGCTATTCCTCCTCAGGGACTAACTGCTTTTGTAGTGAGTAACTAACATTGAAGCTGTTCTCATGAGCAGTCAAAACTGCCTCCCAAGTGGCAAACCTGGCTAAGAAGCCGGGCTCTTAAATGAGGTTAAGGGAGCGAGTGCTAACTTAACCCCACTCAGTTGACTGTGGGGCTATTCACATGCGTGTGCAAAACTGGGCTAAGGGAGCCCGGCCTGGTTTTGCACACAAATGTGGATCGCTGAGATCAGGCCTGATCCTGGCAGCTACATGGCGGCAAACCTGCCTAAGTATCTTCCCTTCTAAATGAGGCTAAGGGAGCGAGTGCTCCCTTAACCCCATTTTTGTGACCATATGTCAGCCACAGCTGCTTGCAGCCATGACTGGCACACTCAGGGAGGGAGGAGGATCCCTTACGCAGTACATTATTGGAGCTCCAGTGTTGGGAACCAGGCCTGATTTGTATACTAAATCTGCTTATGAGCTAGCATACAAAATTAGGCCTGTTTCATCAGTGTCACAAAGTGACCAGTTCTTTTATACGGTGACCATGTAGGATCTGTATGCAAGGAAGAAAGGAGATCAAAGCAATCCTAAATGATTCAATGGGCTTTATTGAGTATAAAAGAATAACAACATCAATCTAACTGAGCAGAAAACAGAACAATCTATCAGTGTTACTAACAATATTTCAACCCTAGCCAGCAACAACATTCACCCAGTGTTCCTAACTAACATATGTGTGTGTATTAAATCCTCCTAGAGCCTAACAGAATTCAGATACAGACGGAAAAAGAGGGGAGTAAGGAAGGCTGAGGGCTGGCATGGTTTGGGGAGATCAGGAATTAGTAGAGGGAAGAGAGGGGGAAGGAGAAGAAGGGGAAAGGATGGGGGGGAATCCAAGGCTTGTGGGGTGGCATATTACCAGGGTCAGAGGCTTGAGCGCGGTGTGGCCTTCAGCTGTAGGAGAGAGGCTGTGGCTGGATGGAAACAGGAGCTCGAGAGTGATGATCAAGTGGGCAGTTTGCTCAGAGCAAGGCTGAGAATGAGAGCACCATGGCTGGGGAAGTCTTGATTTCTCACTGCGCAGCCGAAGTCAGACAGTTCCTGTCCATGGACAGAGTTCCTGCTGGTTGCCCCGCGGCTTAGCAGCAAACTCTGGGATGGCTCTTGAGCAAGTATGCTGGTTAGGCAAGATTTCTAGTAGGCAAAAAGCTGCTAGTAGGCAAAAGACTGCTAGCTCTCTGTCCAGTAAGCCCCATTCTTTATAGTTGTATCTTCCTTTGAGCCCCATAGAGTCTACTCAAAATATACTCATCCTTCCTGGGTCCCCAGAAAGGTGACAACTTCCTGTTATCTTCTGGATATTGTCTTTGAGATCTGAAGCCCATCTTCTGTAAGCTGTAAACTTAGAAAGGGAGGGGGGACATTGCCCAAAGCAAATCTGCATCTCTGAGTTGCAAATGGGCACTTTTTCTTGTCCCAGATTTGCCAGCCTGGTCCCAGAAGGTGTAAAAAGGTGTTAGTACAAGGATTAAATCTACAGGTGTTTTCCTAGAGTGGGCTTTCTATAGACAGCAACTGAATATCCCCTTTGGGCATAGCAGAGCAATCATTGACAAAGATTAATCTAGACACTTCTTCCAGACATTATCTGATAATGGGTTAGATTTTAACATTTGGATTGTTCTGGCCTGGCTTTTGTGCTTCTTCGAGTACCCATTTCACAATACAATGCTGGATAACCTCTTCCTTCACAGAGCAGTTGAGACCTGGGTGTCAGTTCACCCTGAGTCCAGGCATTTAATTCATTTCTTAATAAAAAGGAACCAGACACAGGCCTGAATTCCACATACTTCTGGGTTGGTATCTCTGGGTCTAATGTTGGGGAGGGAGGTGTCCCTAACACCAGGGGTGGGGCAACATGCAGTGGCACATCCCGGCACCCCACCTGCAGCAGGAACGGCCACTTGTCTGGGCGGGTGATCCGCCCTCCCAGGGAAGGAATGGAGATTGTCTGTGGGGAAGGCAGGTTAAACCTGCCTTCCCCGTAGACTGTACTGGAGTTCTTCTCACTAATTGTGAGAAGAGCTCCTGTGTGTCAACACTGGCTGCTTTCAGCCGGCTCTGAAACACTGACAGGCACCCACCCAATGCTGGGGGGTTCCCACAATGCATTGTGGGATTTCCGGGAGCCAGGATGACACATCGTGACCCTGCACCTCTGTGCTGCCCACGGCAGCCCTGGATCATCTGGACATGGGAACTCCAGGTTGCTCATCTGCGAGGAAGGCAAGCTTCTGCTGCCTTTCCCGCTGCCCACCCTCAACCCTCTCTCTCAGTCGTGAGATAGGGCTCATTGTTGCAGTGTAACCCCCACCACAGTGGTTTGGGGATGGGTTCATACGTGTTTTCTGGTTATTCATTGTTATAATCGTCAATTGCTTGCATTAATTGTTAAAAGAGCTGGGCCAAATTTGTCTGATAGGGTGAGTGAGAGGCATGCCTATTGGACCCCCTAAACTTCTGAGCCTTGATAAAGGCGGGCAGGGCCAGGCTCAGAAGGCAATGTGAAGATACCTTGTGGGGTAGGAGTTTTATTTTCATCTGGCATCTCCCCCACCCCACCCCTGAATCCCCTTCTGGTTTGGGAGAGGAACTTTGGCTGCAGCTGGGATTTTATCAATCCTCTCTTCTGACTGCTACCTGTTGCTTTCTTGCCTTAATTGCTAAAAAAAATCCTGCAGCTGGGCCAAGTTTGCCTGATAGGGTGAGTGAGAGGCACGCCTTTTGGATTCTGTAAATTTCTGGCCCTCCATCAAGGTGGGCAGCACCTGGGGTGTAGCTGCTGGCATGGCCTGCTTGGGGGAGGGTTACCTGCAGGCAGCTGCCAAAGACCACCACCAAAGGGGGCCAGCCTTTGGCAGTGGCTTTTGGAGATGGGACTTAGGCCTGGGGCATACCTTGTGTCTGTTTCCTAAAGGAAAGAGTCCTGCTTACCACAGTGCTGCTGTTGCCAAACACATTGTTGGGACTAGTGCAGGTATGTGTCTTGGGAAACAAGAGATGGGGAAACAGGGAGTGACTCTGGCACAGCTATTCCAATGATGGCATTGTTAGGTCAACAGGTCACTACAGGGGAAGGAAACAAGAAACCTGATAGATGTTCCTCTTTCCAGCTAGCCTTCCACCCACAGAATTTCTCCTTGCTACTTTGTAATGCCAGGTTGCTCCAAAATAAATCTGAGATCATTCATGACCTGATTATGGATGAAGGAGTCAACCTGGTGTGTAGTACAGAGACTGAACAGGAGCCGCTAGTGATCCGTTCTGGTCTCAGCTTCTCCTGGTGGGATATTCTGTGGTGGAGAAGGTGAGAGGATGTGGATGGGGAGGTGGTGTGGCTGTGGTCTACAAGAATACCATCTCACTTACCAGGATCCCTGTCAGGAAACTGGCCTATGTTGAATACGTGTACCTAAGCCTTGAGAGAGGGCTAGTACTTTCCCCCGCTCCCCTTGGACTGAATTTTTGAACTTTTGATCACCTGCTGTACTGTTTTAATGACTTTTTTGCAGATAAAATCTCTCTTATTCAGTTTGAACTGGATTCCACATTTATTGTAGAGTCTACTAGGGAGGTGTCCAGCAGCTCCTCTTACGGAATCAGATTGGATCACTTTCAGTTTGTGATTTCTGAGGATGTGAACAAACTGCTTTGGACTGTACATCCTACTACCTGTTCTCTTGACCTTGCCCAACTTGGCTCATTTCATCTGCCAGTAGCACTATCAGAGAGGGTCTGCTACATATTATAAATGCTTCTCTGAGGGAGGGCAAGATACCTCCTTGCTTTAAGGAGGCTATTATTAGACAATTTTTCTTTCTTTGTTTTGAACGTCCCCTGAAGTGAAGTAAGTTTATTGTGGTCACAGAGCAGATTAACGATTAATAACAATTAATAGTATTAATAAGAAAATCCAAGAAATTTCAAAGTTTGCAAAATCACAAACTGTTCAAATTACTAATATAGTCTTTATGAGTCCATTGAGTCCCTGGTGGCGCAGTGGTAAAACTGCCGCCCTGTAAGCAGAAGGTTACAAGTTCGATCCTGACCAGGGGCTCAAGGTTGACTCAGCCTTCCATCCTTCCGAGGTCGGTAAAATGAGTACCCAGAATGTTGGGGGGCAATATGCTAAATCATTGTAAACCGCTTAGAGAGCTTTCAGCTATAGAGCGGTATATAAATGTAAGTGCTATAAATGTAAGTGCTATTATGGAGCTTCGACGGCAGGAAACAGAACTTTGCCACATTATCTGAAATTACAGGTTTAAAACTGGTCAGCATAATTTCCGAATAAAATTGGTCTGTGTGACCAGGATAAATGGCTAAAATAGGAGCAATAAATTTGTCAGAAAGCTCCTAAATTTTGGTACCAAGATCTGGTCTAAATATTCAGCCGGTTTATAGTTAAAAGTTTGAGAATCTAAGTATATTCCCTTGGGTAGCCATGCGGACTCCGCCTGCAAATCTGTATCTCAGAGCAATTGCTTTACAAAGCAAAGCGTCTGCTCTAATCCTTGCCCAATCCGAGCTTCTTGAGACGTGCCCAAATGATGCAATTTTAATTTCAGAGCTGATTTCCATTTGGAAATGAAACTGTCTGATAACACTAAAGGGGCAAGGCCAGCCGGAAAGAAGACCAGGCAACCATAATTTAATTATGCAAAACCATACTTTTGCTTTAAGAGTGGTGACCCCTGCTTCCCTACGAAGGACAGCATTTGCTGTACCGCTGGGTACTTCAATCAATCAATCAATCAATCAATCAATTGGGTACTTGAAAAACAGCCCTCAGGAATTTAGTTTGTACTGTTATAAGCTGAGAGAAGTTTTCCAGAGGACCAATCTGCACCCCATAAAGAATTTGGGGATATATCTTGGCATTCAACAATTTTATAGCCGCTGGTACGAAAAAGGCACCCCTGAAGTAATAGAAGGACTTAATCACATTTGCCGTCTGTTGAGCACCTTGGGAAATATAATCAAGATGGGCTTTACGTGTTCCAGTTTGGTGGAATACCACCCCCCAATACTTAAAAACCTTAACCTGTTCAATACTATGCCTGTTTATTGTCCCTTTAAATATTTTGGGGTGCTTTGAAAACGCCATTATCTTGGTCTTAGAATAATTGATCTCTAAAGCCTCCTTCTCAGTATACTTACCTAAGGAAGTTAAAGCACGACTGAGACCTATCCTGGTTTGAGATAAAAGGGCAATATCATCCGCATAGAGCAATAACGAAACATGTCTGCCAACAAGTTTGGGGGGTGCAAATCCAAATCATTAAAATGCAAATCTATTGAGTTTATGTAAAAATTAAACAAAACTGGGGAAAGGAGAATGCCCCCTTATTTTGGATAATTTATTTTGGATAGTTATATCACTGCGGACTGCTGGGTGGCCCATTTTAAATCATTATATACAGCTCCTGTACAACCCACGTGGTCTATGTAGGTAAAAGGTCTGGCCAGAACTAGAGCCCACCAGTCAGATCCTGCCTTCAATAAAGGGTCCTTTCCCTTGCTTACATTATTTAGACTGCCTTCCCCCATGGCCTCTGGTCATGGAATAAGAAACTCATAATTTAATTTCCCAACTACAACCTGGTAAGGCTCCTGGCATAGACCTGATTTCCAGGGAATTGTTGAAGGCAGGATCTGACTGGTGGGCTCTAGTTCTAGCCAGACCTTTTACCTACATAGACCATGTGGGTTCCGGAGGATTGGCACATGGCCATAGTTGTCCCATATATAAAAATGGACTACTGTCAGACCCAGCCAATTATCGGCCAATCAGTCTCTTGTGTGTCATCAACAAATTATATGCGAGGCATTCATGTTATAAACTCATAGACTGGGCAGAGCAAAATAATATTATAAGGGATGAACAGGCTGGCTTTCGATCAGGCCGGTCTATGCGGGATCAGATTTTGACGCTTTCACATCTAGTAGATAAACAACTTAGCAGAAATGTGCCCCTATATGTAGCCTTTATAGATGTTAAGGCTGCATTCGATTCGATCCCTAGAACCCATCTATGGTGTAAACTCGCTAAAACTTCATTAGGCCCCCATTTGCTATTCTTAATTAATTCATTATATGAAAAAACCTTTTTAAGAGTCAAATGTGACATCCAAGGACACTTTTCAAATCCAGTGTGTACATATCTTTCAAAGATATGTAGCCTTTATAGATTTCTGTGAAGAGGAGGCACTGTCCATCAATACCCAAAAAACAAAATTAATGGTTTTTAGTAAGCGTAGGAGATCTTATAAGTGGTCAATCAATGGTAGGAGCCTTCAACAAGTCAAAACATATAAGTATCTGGGCTTCATATTCCATTTGAGGAAATCCTGGAGACCACATTGTGAGTTTGTAACTGCAAATGCCCAAAGATCCATTGTTGCTATTAATTTTTTTTTTTAACTCTAAAGGCGCTCAGAACATCCTGGCAATGCTAAGGGTATATCATGCGAAACCTCGGGCTCAGATGCTATATGGTGCCCAGATTCTTTTAGCTGGGAACTTACAATCTTTTGAAGTTGCTCAGTCAAGGTTCTTACAGGACATCTTCCAACTCCCCAGCTACATCCAGCCCATTACCACCTCCCGGCAGGCATTTAGGGATTCAGTTTTAGCTTAGATATGTGGGTAGAGGGTGTCAAGAACAAATCTGAATTGTATCTGCAATGATAGAACTCATTTGTAAATGGAAACTTCTTGATGGTGGACATGGTGCCGGAGGGCTGTATCTTTTTCTGCTCTTCCCTTTGATCCCCCTTTTCTCTGCAAAAGTTAGTTTTCATTATTTTTAACCACACCTGGAGATTTTTAAACATTTGTGGCCAGACACCAAGTATGACCTTTATGGTTTTTAACTAACAATCACTCCAGGATAGGGAGAAAGAAGCGCCCTCGGGCTAGCCCTACTGCCAGAGCTGCGGAGTTGGAGAAGCAATCGAAGCAATCGAGATTGGAGAAATATTTAACTGCTGACGTAAGCCTTCCATCTATTTTACCATCTCAGAACAGATTTGCTACCCTTGGTGCTCCTGATGACTCCGCCACAGTTAATTGTAAAAAATTAAACACTGACTGGGTACTGACTGATGTTTTGCAGTATCCTCAGGCTGTTCCTGATTTGAATGCCACTCTGTCTCAGTTTTGTAAACCAACAGCGGATACATTGCAATATGTCCTACAACGTATAGGCCGCCTGGAAATGAAAATAAATGCTTTAGCCTGCTCTTTCTCTCAAAGCCAGAGAGGTGCGGTAATAACCCACAGGAATAACTCTTCCCTGTGCCTGGTAACAAGTTTAACTGTATATTACAACCCAATTGCATTACCTTAATGATCTCTCGATCACCCATAAACCACAATAAATGGTTACACAAAGAGGCAATTCTCTGCTCTTTGAGACTGTTAACTTGCTGCCCCATTTACAGCCAGGAACTCATTGAGTTTGAATACCTTCCTGATGTTAATTATAGTCAAAGGATTAAACTCACTTTCAGAAATGACAGAATTCCACATTTACTCTTTAATTGGAAGATGCTTTTAGCTGACTTTGGAATTCAAGCACAGAAGTGTTTTTCTAACTCTCTGGTAGCTCCTCTGATCACAAGAGAGTTGAAGTCACAGCCTCTACCTCCCCATCCCCACCCGGGTATTGATGTCAGCTCCAAGATATCCAGGCAAGTTCTGGTGTCTACTGGCTCTCAAGGCCAAATGACTCAGCCTGCTCATGACCAACTTGCAAAACGAAAACAACTCAGAGACCAAGTAATCTCCTGCTCTGCTATGGCTGCTAATCTCAGTGATCACAATTCCTCCCACACCTTTATTGACATGCTCTCCCAATCGTTATTGGAGCTGCAAGTCAACTCAAAATCCTTGCTAGAGATTGTGGATGACCTGGCGTTCCTGGGAAAGCATAATGATGCAGCTTCCCAATAAAAAAATCTTCTAGAATTTCAGGATATCGAGGCGTGTCCTGTTCCACAGTCTGGGAGGAACTGCCCCCTTGACTCTCAGCCTCTGGGTGACCTCAGCTCCAACCCAGATGTACTCCAGCAGCTCTCCTTGGCTTTCCAGGAGAATGGTCATATACAGAATGACCAGTGGGCAGGCCTTCTTGACAATCCCCACTTCACTGCTGTTTCCTCTATTCTGGACCCTAAATGTCACTCTTCTCTGATGAGAGAGTGCCATCAGCTTGATTCTGATTGACTTGAGGGCTCTTCTCACAAGCGTTCAGTGCTGACCTGGAATGTGAATGGCTGGATTTCCAAAACCTGTGATCCAGATTTCTCTGCTTTTATCACTGGCTTTGACATCCTGCAATTCAGGAAACTTGGCTGATTGGCAATATTTTTCTGCCTGGCTATTCTCATTTTGTATTGGATGCTTTGCCTGAAATAAGAAGAGGAAGACCTATGAGGGGTGTAGCAGTTTTTGTTTCCACCGTGCTTTGCTCCAAAGCGTCCTTACTGGGGAAACTTGGACTCTTTGGCATTAGCTGTTCTAATTAATATTAGAGATTCTAATCTCATCCTGATTAATGTTTATATTCTGCCAGCTGGCTCACAAGCCTACAAGAAGGAGACATTATCTAAATTGGAGATTTTTATCTTAGAAATTCAGGATAATAACACACACGATCATCTGGTCATTGCTGGCTATTTCAACGCCTGCACCAGCACAGATGCTATTACTTTACTCCTCAAAGAATAAGATGGTCTGAGGCCCAATCCTTGCGTATCACTGCTGCACTTAACTCACCCAAAACTTGCCACATGTGTGAGGACATTATGGCTGGATCTTCCAATTTCTTGGAGAGCTCTGTGCTTGATTGTTATGATAGTATCCAGTCCTTACTGTATCCTGTGCTTGTTAACTTTCCTTCCTTATCTAGAAACCATCTAAAATTCCCCTCTCGCCCATGGTTCGATTGGGTTTAGGTTGCTAAAAGAAACTTACTAGGTGCACTTAAAATCTGTGCGGAAGGCTCAACCATGATTAGTGCCCAGGTAGTACATATTATGAAATTACAATATAAGCAACTGTTAAAGTATAAGAAATTCCAGTCAAATAGACAGTCTTGGAGGAAAAAGATTATCTAGGTCCATTTCAAACTGGCTTCTGGGCTGTCTATGGGATGGAGACTGCCTTGGTTGGCCTAGTGGATGATCTCCAATTGGGAATGGACAGAGGAAGTGTGACTCTGTTGGTCCCTTTGGACCTCTCGGCAGCTTTCGATACTATTGACCATAGATTCCTTCTGGAGCATTTGAGGGGGTTGGGAGTGAGAGGCACTGCTCTGCAGTGGTTCTGCTCCTGCCTCTCAGGCAGGTTCCCGATGCTGTCCCTTGGAGACTGTTGTTCTTCAAAATCTGAACTTTTGTATGGTGTCTCTCAGGGCTCCGTATTGTCTCTGATGTTGTTTAACTTCTACATGAAACCGCTGGGAGAGATTATCAGGAAATTTGGTGCAGGGTTTTATCAGTATGCTGATGACACCCAAATCTATTTCTCCATGTCAGCATAATCAGGAAAGGGCATAACCTCCCTAAATGCCTGTCTGGAGGCAGTAATGGGCTGGATGAGGGATAACAAACTGAGACTGAATCCAGATAAAATGGAGGTACTCATTGTGCGTGGTTGAAACTCAGGAGACAATTTTGATCTGCCTGTTCTGGATCGGGTCACACTTCCCCAGAAGGAACAGATGCGCAGTCTGGGGGTGCTTCTGGATCCAAGTCTCTCCCTGTTGTCCCAGGCTGAGGCAGTGGCCAGAGGTGCCTTCTATCAGCTTCGGCTGATACACCAGCTGCATCCATTTCTTGAGATAGATTACCTCAAAACAGTGGTACATCTGCTGGTAACCTCCAGACTGGATTACTGTAATGCGCTCTATATGGGGCTGCCCTTGTACATAGTCCGGAAACTACAGTTGGTTCAGAATGCGGCAGCCAGGCTGCTCTTTGAGTCATCTAGGAGAGACCATATTGCTCCTGTTTTGAAGGAGTTACACTGGCTGCCGATATGTTTCCAGGCAAAATACAAGGTGTTAATTATGACCTATAAAGCCCTAAACAGCTTGGGCCCTGGGTATTTAAGAGAACGTCTTCTTCATTATGAACCCCACCACCCATTGAGATCATCAGGAGAGGTCCGTCTGCATTTGCCACCGGCTTGTCTGGTGGCTACTCAGGGACGGGCCTTCTCTGCTGCTGCCCCAAGGCTTGGAATGAGCTCCCTAGTGAAATGAGCCTCCCCATCTCTGACAATTTTTAAAAAGTTTTTAAATACACATCTGTTCACCCAGGCTTTTAACTGATACTGTTTTGATTGTTTTTACTGTTGTTTTATAATATTGTTTTAAATTTTTTCAAATTGTTGTGTTTTAAATTTTTTGTTCTTAATTAATGTTTTTATTATTATTATTATTATTATTATTATTATTATTATTATTATTATTATTATTATTATTATATCTTGTAATAAACCACCAAGAGATGTAATTTTGGGTGGTATAAAAATATTTTAAATACATACATACATACGTACATACAGAACAATTGCACTGAACTAATAGAGGTGGCCAAATTGAAAAATTCTGCCACGTTTTGGCAGCTTATTTCACCCTCCTTGGAGAGAGCCCCTTCGCCCTCTCCATTTATCATATCAGCAGAGTTTTGAGAGTGTCATTTCCTTGCCCTGTATAAGAAGTCTGATGCTGCAGTGTGTATTATTGACCTGAGTACTAATGATTTACCAAATTAGAATCCTGTCTCCTGCTCAGAAGTCAAAAATCTTATTAAGCAGTTTTAAAAGGGTAAAGCCCCTGGAATTGACTTTACCTCTATCGAAGTTTTGCTGGCTAACCTGGATTGGTGGGTTCTGATGTTAGTTTCTCTATTTACCTATATTGACAACGCGGCCAAAATCCCGAAGAATTGGAGTGTAGCAATAATAATCCCCCACTACAAAATAGGTAAAAGAGATGAACCAGCAAATTACCGTCCCATAAGCCTGTTAAAAACAATTATTAAAATTTACACCAAACATCCTCCAGGTAAACTGATTGACTGGATAGATACCAACAATATTCTAGCCCTTGAACAGGCAGGCTTTAGAGCAGGTTGTTCTAACATAAAAAATACCTTCACTTTGCAGTTTCTAGCAGAAAAATATACCCATAAATCTGGCTCTGCCCTTTATGTAGCTTTTATTTACTTAAAGTCAGCCTTTGATTATATCTCCAGGGAATGACTTTGGCAAAAACGGAAAGACCTTTCTACTGACAATTGGATCTTGCTTTTAATTTCCAACCTATACGTGAACTCTTGTCTGAAGATCCATTGTAACCCGAGAGGCCATTTATCGTCAGAGATCGCCACTTCCAGAGGAGTGAAACAGGGCTGCAACTTAGCACCCATCTTGTTCAATATCTATATTAATTCTGTGGTGACCCGTCTATCTGTCCCCTCTATTCAAGCCCCGAAATTAGCGCACAGGCAAGTCTCTATTCTCCTCTATGTGGGTGACAGGGGCGTATCTAGGGTAGGGCAGGCAGGGCACATGCTCCGGGTGCCACTTTAAGGGGGCACCATTTTCTAAAATTAAAGAATTAAAAAAAATTGCCACCAAAAAGAAAATGGCCACTGCGCATGCTCAAATGGCCTCTGTGAGGCCCTAGGCCATGCCAGGCCTCACAGAGGCCATTTGAGAATGCATGGTGGCCATTTTGTTTTTTAAAAAAGTATTTTTAAAAATGGCCACCACACATGCTCAAATGGTCCATGTGAGGCCCTAGAGGCCAGCGGGGGGAGGGGAGGGGGAACCTTTGCAGACCCACTATGGCCTTTAGTCACTGTACACATTTTCAGATTGGCACTATGCAGTGGTATAGCAAGGTTGGAGTGGGCCCCGAGACAAGATCTGAAAATGCCCCCCCCCACTGAAGCTCAGCTCATGAAGTAAAGAAATCTTAAATGAGACTGAATAGTGGTAACAAAAAGCATATATAGATATAGATATAGATATAGATATAGATATAGATATAGATATAGATATAGATATAGATAGATATATAGATATCTCCTATGTGCCACAATAGAACATCATCATTGTGGACAATGTAAGTCATTTAATGTTACTAGAGAAAGACATGCTGTTCTGGTAGCTCCAGGTCTTAACACTCACATCAGTTTCGGAGGATGAATACAACTGAAGGAAGCCCGGGCGGGTGCGTGGCTGGGGGAGTCAGTCATGTGACTTGCCTCTGGGGGGCCCCCAAGGCAGTGGGCCCCCAGACAACTGTCTCCCCTTGCCCTATTATAGTTACGCCCCTGGCACTATGTACAGAGAATCAGGACTTGTGAATACTGAGCTGAAGCTTATGAGCTAGGATTGTATTCATTTGCTCTTACTTTGCTTCTTGTGATAAGTGAGTTAAATGTGATGTCTTAATAATATGGCTATTAATCGTGAGTTTGTCTTTGAGTCAGTGTGAAATCCTTACTATTAAGGCCCCCTGGAAGTTTCTTTCTTTCTTTCTTTCTTTCTTTTTAACTGTCTTTCTGAAATACTAGAATATATTCCAAGCAGTGACACAGTTTACTCTGCATAGCCTTTAATTATTTTCAGAGTATCTGGGAAAAGTCAAATTCTCCATTTATTTTTAAAACTTATGTAACAGTGGTGCTACAATGCATAGTAGAGAATTAGACAGGCACTTCTGTTTAGTTTTCCAAGTACACCTCCACATAGCATTTGGGTATTTCATGAGCCCCAGCATACTGAAATCTGTAGTTTTCCAGCATTTTTTGCTCTGGCTATGTCCACTGCTAAATAGTTTTTGAAATATTAAAAGATTAACGAGCTCGACTTGTATTTTTCAGCTGATATTATGGTAAAGTTATCTGAAAGATGGGTGTCAGATATTTGGACAGGGGGCGTAATTTCAGTGCTTGCCCTAGGCGCTATTTCCCTAGATACGCCTCTGGTGCGTGACATGGCTATTATGTCCCAGACCCCTATAGGATTAAAACCTGCTCTTGGCTTACTCAGTGACTTTTGTGTTGATGAGTCCATCGAAGTCAATTACCATAAAACAAAGGTATTGGTATTCGCTAAACGTCCAAAACACTTTAAATGGGTCATGCATGGACATATAATTGAACAAGTTTACTCCTTTAAATACTTAGGAGTAGTTTTCCATTCATCTGGTTCCCAGAATGCTCATTTAAACTCTATTATACAGAATGCCCAACTCTCAATAAACAAAATCAAATCATATCACTTCACCCTGGGGGCCTCATTTTTCCCAGCTGCGATTAGACTTTTTTTTGCTAAAGTATACCCTCAACTTTTATATGGAGTTCAATTGAGGCCTTTTAATAACTCTGCACTGCTGAAAGTCATCCAATCCAAATTTATCAGAGCTATCCTGCAGGTCCCCTGCTGTGTGCCCAATGCTTTCATTAGACGTGAAGTAGGTCTTCTTGGGTTGGAGTCGTGTTACTGGAGATGCATTATAAAGTTCTGGTTAAAACTAGCCTTTACCCAAGTGGGTTTGGTCTCCTTAACAATGACTGATGGCTTCAATTGCAAGCGGAAGACTCTGGTTAAAAACAAACTCCTCCAATTCGGCCTTTCTCAAGACAAATTTGCCAGATTAGAGCCAGATCAGGCATTGAGGGTTATTAGTCAACGCATCTTGGATATGGAATTACAAGTGGAAGTGGCTAGCTTTAGGTCTGACATTTATATAGGGAATCAATTTCTCAATTTTAAACCAGCAGAGTACTTGGGTACTTGTACCCAAGGCATGCCCTTACGCTTGCTTACCTTAATGCACTTCCTATGGCTGTTCTGAAAGGAAGATTTATTTGGATCTCGATTTAGCTCTCGACTTTAATTTAGCTCTTGACTTTGTCCATGCGGTTCTGGCGCTATAGAAACCACCCCACATGTCATTTTATATTGTGATTTTTACAGGGATGCTTGCTCAAGATTAATTTTTCCTCTTCTGGAAAAATTTCCTGGACATCCCAATGAATTTTACTTAAAATTTTTGTTGACTAACTCCAACAAGGGGATTATCTGCAGAATGGTAAGGTTTTGCTATATCATTTGTAAGATTTGCTCTGATTCTATGTAATGGTTTTTTATTGTCTGGTCCATGAGCGAAATAAAGATTACTTACTTATTTACTTCTAGATGGTACCGGAGTAGAGGACTGTTTAAAAATAGTCTGGGACATATTATTAATGGATATGCTAACCTTTTCATTTTACCTCAGGAAAGGAAGCAATGATAAGATGAATTTCTATTTTAACAATTGAAATATGTTAGATATTTGAATACATAGTTTAATTAGAACATCCCACCTGAATTCTTTTATTTGATGTATATTGATGTATGCGTACTGTGCATTCTTACCCCCAAATCCTTAATAAAAGCATATACAAAAAGCTGAAGCAAAGACATGTTAGCAACATCTGCTGGTGTTACCTTTGTGTAGTGCACTGACCTGAAAGCTGATTTTGCATCAAAATTATACAATTTAAAAAATGCTAAGCCAACTAATGAAACAATTTTGCTTCTGCAGATAGGATATGATCAACTGAAATTGTGCAACATGCAAAAGAAATATTCATCAGATTTGGTTATTATTATTGTCTACCACAGGAACATAGGAAGCTGCCATATACTGAGTCAGACCATTGGCCCATCTAGCTCAGTATTGTCTTCACAGACTGGCAGCGGCTTCTCCAAGGTTTCAGGCAGGAATCTCTCTCAGCCCTATCTTGGAGGCACCAGGGAGGGAACTTGAAACCTTCTGCTCTTCCCAGAGTGGCTCCATCCCCTGAGGGGAATATCCTGCAGTGCTCACACTTCTAGTCTCCCATTCAAATGCAACCAGGGCAGACCCTACTTAGCTAAGGGGACAAGTCTTGCTTGCTACCACAAGACCAGCTCATTGAGGCTCACAGACAGGCAGTGATATAATTCCAGACTTGCCTTTGGTGAATGAGAGTCAACAAACCCCTGGCTCATAGTGTAGAATCTCCCGGAAGGAGCAGGTACGCAGCTTGGGGGTACTCCTGGACCCAGTCCTCACCCTGGTATCTCAAGTGGAAGCTATGGCCAGGAGTGCTTTCTATCAGCTTTGGCTGATTCGACAGCTGCGTCCATTGCTTGAAGAGGATGATCTCAAAACAGTGTTGCATCAGCTGATAACCTCCAGACTTGACTATTGCAATGCGCTCTACGTGGGGCTGCCTTTGTATGTAGTTCAAAAACTTCAGTTAGTTCAAATTGCAGCAGCCAGATTGGTCTCTGGGGCAACCCGGAGAGACATATTATGCCTGTTTTAAAACAGTTGCACCGGCTGCTGATATGTTTCTAGGCAAAATACAAAGTGCTGGTTATTACCTTTAAAGCCCTGAATGGCTTAGATCCAGGTTACCTTAGAGCGCACATTCTTCTACATGATCCCCACCGCAAGTTAAGGTCATCTGAGGAGGTCCATCTCCAGTTATAACCGATATGTCTGGTGGTGACTCAAAGGCAGGACTTCTCTGTAGCTGCTCCTAGGCTGTGGAATGCACTCCCTGCAGAAATCCGTAATTCGAATTCATTATTGGCCTTCAGGAGAGCCCTTGAGACCTATTTCTTTGGCCTGGTTTTCCAAGGTTTTAAAACTGTTTTAAATGTTTTATTTGTTTTATTTTTATTGATTTATTTTTACATTTTATATCCCGTTCTTCCCCCAAGGAGCCCAGAGTGGTGTACTACATACTTAAGTTTCTCCTTACAACAACCCTGTGAAGTAGGTTAGGCTGAGAGAGAAGTGACTGGCCCAGAGTCACCCAGCAAGTATCATGGCTGAATGGGGATTTGAACTCGGGTCTCCCTAGTCCTAGTCCAGCACTCTAGCCACTACACCACACACACACACACACACACACACACACACACACACACACACACACACACACGTATATCTTGTGAACATCTGTGTTTATATACTAACACAGATGTTCAGAAGATCCATAAATACTATTTCCATCTCTACTGCTGTAGAGGTCTGTGACTGGACAAATTATCCTGTGTACTCTTCCTTATTCCCTTTCACACTTATTTTCAGGTTCTGGGTGGATCAATCAACCCTCAATTCTGTCCGCAGAAGCATGATTACAGACTAATACAATCATTCCACACTTCAGTGTACATCTTAACATAATGCTAATTCTTTATAATTTTAACCAGCCTTCTTTTCACACCATGTGGCTCAATCTGTAGGAGGGCTTTTCATGTAACTGTACGGTTATAAAAAAATTTCACAGCCCTATGTTTATCAAGGTCTTTTTGTTGAAACTAATTCTATCAGAGTTTCTCCTCACCACAACCCTGTGAAGTAGGTTAGGCTGAGAGAGAAGTAGGAGAGGAGAGCTGGTCTTGTGGTAGCAAGCATGACTTGTCCCCATAGCTAAGCAGGGTCTGCCCTGGTTGCATCTGCATGGGAGACTTGATGTGTGAGCACTGCAAGCTATTCCCCTCAGGGGATGAAGCCGTTCTGGGAAGAGCAGAAGGTTTCAAGTTCCCTCCCTGGCGCCTCCAAGATAGGGCTGAGAGAGATTCCTGCCTGAAACCTTGGAGAAGCCGCTGCCAGTCTGAGAAGAAAATACTGAGCTAGATAGCCCAATGGTCTGACTCAGTATATGGCAGTTTCCTATGTTCCTAAGTTCCTAAGTGACTGGCCCAGAGTCACGCAGCAAGTCTCATGGATGAATGGGGATTTGAACTCGGGTCTCCCTGGTCATAGTCCAGCACTCTAACCACATTTTAACTGTTAATTGGTTTTATATTGTTTTTATAGTTTTTTATTTTAACTGTTAATTTATTTTAATTGTTTTTATTTTATTTATTTTCATTTTTGGAAGGGCGGTATAAAGATCAACCAACCAACCAACCAACTAATCAAATTTATAAATGGTTTTAGATGACTTGTAATAGCAAACACATGAGTGGCTTGTGCAATATAGATCTAATCAAATGTCTTGCACAACTAACAATTCACCTTACTGTGGACATTTGGATTTGCATTCAGTGTTGTTACATACATATTTTGCAATGCCCAAAATTAGTAGTGCCTGCAGGGGCACAAAGCTTTTGAAGGGTAAGCCCTTCAAACAGTTAATAGTGCTTGTTGGGGGTCACAGCTGTGCATGTGTGTGTGTGTGTGTGTGTGTGTGTGTGTGTGTGTGTCTTTCTTAAACCCATGTAAGCCAAAAATTCAGAGTACAGCTCATTAATTAAAAGAGGAAGAAGTGTGTTAAGAACACTCGACATGTTAAGCAATGAGCAGTGAGAACAAGAAACAGAGTGGGAGGAAGTTAACATGATGCAATGTCACAAGAAGAAGTGATGATACAGATCGAGGGGAAAGAAAACATTTATGAAATTGGCACACTTTGAAAAGCAGCAAACACATATATGTTGTCTCTAAAGAGCAAAGCTTAATGTATATTTCAGAAGAAAAATAATTACTCTCAAAGTGTCTTGTTTGCCCAACAAAACATCAGGGAACTCAGACAATTAGAAGTTCAGGTCCCTTCAGGAATCATTTATTTGAAAAGTGCTGACTCCCTAATCATGCCCGAGTGGCTTATCTCTCTTTTCATCTGGGAATAAACCTGTCTTCGTTTGAAAGGTGCTATGAGGTGGGGGGCAGGTGGAGGGAATGATGCATTATTCAACTTTTACGTGGTCTCTAACTACACCTAGTGCAGCACATTAGGAATGTGCAAAAATTGATTTTTTCAATTTGATTTGTGCCTGGATTGAATCACCCCTGATTTGTTTTGTGTCTGAATCTGTCCTGCAAATCACCCCAGATTTGATTTGGATTCAATTCAATTTAGATTTGTATTGATTCAGACCACTTATAAAGGTCCTAGCGGCACCATATTTTGGTACTGGGTAGGTCCCTATGAGTGCCACCTACCACCCACATTTCAAGGCAGTGGGGCACTGATTTATTTATTTATTATTTTTTACAGGTTTTGTATATTTCCGCCATAGGAAATAATGGGGATTCGCAGTCACCCTATCCGAACCCTAACATGGATCCCCAGCTTTAATTTATTTTTTATTTTTTATTTATTTTTATTTTTATTTTTTTGAAGATAAGCTTTAGCCCTTGTAGAAGTGGAGTTATGGAGCAAAATGTGTGGTCACTATTTTTCAAGTGTTTGGATTCTTTGGTGTATAATAACTTTTCCTCATACTGAATCCCTATGAGGATTCATTGCACACCTTAATTTCTTCTGTTCATTTCGACTGTCAATGGACAGTGCCAACAGTCAACTGCCATGTGCCAACTCTCTCCTGCAAGGCAGTGAGGTACTCAGTTTATTATTATTTTTAGGAATTTTTGAACTGTTTAGACTCTTTGGTGTGTGATGAATCTTCATAGGGATTCGTTATGAGGAAAGGTTATTAGACACCAAGCAGTCTAAATTCCTAGAACATAAACTGAGTAGTACCCCACTGCCTTGGAGGTGCGAGGGGGGTGTAGCTGGCACATGGCAGTTGACAGCTGGCAGTCAACTGCCAGACATTCAAAATGAATAGAAGAAATGACGGTGTGTAATGAATCCTCATAGGGCTTCATTGAGGAAAAGTTATTATAGACCAAAGAATCCAAACACTTGAAAAATAGTGACCACACATTTTGCTCCATAACTCCACTTCTATAAGGGCTAGAGCTTAGCTTTTTTTTTTTTTAAATGAAAGCTGGGAATCTGGGGGGAATGATAAGAGGAATCCAAATCTCAAAGCAATTTGAATTGAATCTGGCATGATTCAATTTGTACCCAAATCTAGCCAATGGACCTCAGAAGTGATCTGTCTCAAAATCACCCAAATCAGCTGGATTCAGGTACCTGAATCGGTTTGCACATCCTTACAGCACATGGATTTCAGGTATCTGCCTCTGGGAAGCCAACAAGAAGGAGATGAAGGCATGCCTTTCAGAGGCATCCTACATCTAAGCCTAGAGGTAGCCTGTAGCCATCAAGAATCCTAAGGGTACATCACAACCTAAACATTTGTTATTTATTGGTCCCTACAATAACATACATTCTGAGGTATCCTGCACCCTCTTTTTCTCCCTCCTCCAATGTTCTTCTAAGAAGGGAGACATTTTTTGTTGCCATTAGGGAAGCCACATATACAGGTGAAACTCGGAAAATTAGAATATCGTGCAAAAGTCCATTAATTTCAGTAATGCAAATTAAAAGGTGAAACTGATATATGAGACAGACGCATTACATGCAAAGCGAGATAAGTCAAGCCTTAATTTGTTATAATTGTGATGATCATGGCGTACAGCTCATGAAAACCCCAAATCCACAATCCCAGAAAATTAGAATATTACATGGAACCAAGAAGACAAGGATTGTAGAATAGAACAATATCGGACCTCTGAAAAGTATAAGCATGCATATGTATTCAGTACTTGGTTTGGGCCCCTTTTGCAGCAATTACTGCCTCAATGCGGCGTGGCATGGATGCTATCAGCCTGTGGCACTGATGAGGTGTTATGGAAGACCAGGATGCTTCATTAGCGGCCTTCAGCTCTTCTGCATTCTTTGGTCTCATGTCTCTCATCCTTCTCTTGGCAATGCCCCATAGATTCTCTATGGGGTCAGGTCAGGCGAGTTTGCTGGCCAATCAAGCACAGTACACTGTATACTGGGGGTGCTGGGGTGACCCAGAGTGAGTGGTGGTCTAGTGCAAAGAGGGTGCCAACCACCCCCATGGGTTGCTAACCCATGGGGTACTGGGTTTTGTTGTTTCTGAAGTGTTCTGAGTGTAGATTCTTTGGTAGCATATAAGATTTTCAATGACAAACCATGAATCCACTCTCATCTGCTAACCTTAAAGACACATAAACTTCAAAAATCACTTAAAAACCAGCCCTTTGCCCAATTCCTTTCAAATAATTCTGATAGCTACCTGGCCCCCCTTGGGCACTACCACCCACCACACTCTGCTCTAGGCCCCCCCTTTGCCCCCAACGTGAAGCTATACATTTGCTGACACTGCCATGCTTTTTTTATGGAGAAAAACCTTAAAGACGCATAAACTTCAAAAATCACTTAAAAATCAGCCCTTTGCCCAATTCCTTTCAAATAATTCTGATAGCTTCCTTGCCCACCCTAGGAACTACCACCCACCACACTCCGCTCTAGGACACCCCTTTCCCCTTGACATGAAGCTATACATTTGCTGCAATCCTAATTATTCCCCATGAGGAATTCAAAAATACTTTTAAAAATCACCAATAATCAGAGGAGTGTCCAATTGCCTTGGGGGTTTGTGGGTGGTAGGCACCCCTATCTGTCTACCACCCACCCAACTTTTGTACCCCTAGGTGCTCCACAATAGTAGATATGGGCTGGTTTTGGTCCCATTATACTCTATGAGAAAATAATTGAAAATATTTCAAATATTCATAAAAAATTGTAGGACATAAATAGCAAGGGGAGCAGTCTCGCAGCAACTAACAACCACCAAAACAGCAACTTTTTCACACCGTATATACGATGTCCTAGCTCTATATTGCAGGCATTAGATTCGAAACAAGGCATTGGAAATGTGAATGGTACCCTGCTGTCCGCGTAGGGACTGCAGTGTCACGACACAGGAAGTGTGGAAGCACACTTCCGAGATATATCCTGACCCTGTTGTAGGGTCTAGTCTGGAAAGCGCTCAGAAGCACACAGTAAAAAGGAATCTGTCCCTCCCAACACAGATCACACGTTTCAAAAACAGTCCAAAAATGGCCAAAAAGGAATCACTGATGCAGAATGCACTGCCAGCCACAGTGGAGTAACATCACTGGCACAAGTTGCTCTCTCACACACAATTATGTTTGCTTACTTCCTAGCACTGCCGCAGCTGCCACAACAGCACCTTTACCAGCAAGCATAGCCAAATGCTCAACTAAAGCAACTTCAGACACAATTTTTGTTGGAAGTGAAGGACTTTGCGCTGTCTCTTGTCTCAGTGACATAGGAGGACAGACTAGTGAGTCAGAGGGCTAGAGGGTCAAGATATTGATCATCCCTTCTCTACTGTTCTGACACTATCCCTTTGGAATGTAGATTGCTAATCTCAGGGACACTTCCTCTCTCTTCTCTTCCTGTCCTTCTACCTTGCAACATGCAAGCAAGCTCCTCTCCCTGCACCATGTGTGCAGAGAAGATGCAAAATCCATCTGCATCCAGCTAGCTAGCTAGATTAGAGATCCTAACTCCTCACTTTCCTATCCAGAATGGAGTTCTCTAATAAATGCCATATATATTGATTTGAAACTATGAACTGGCTCCAAGTTACTTTACTCTCAGCATACACCTAACTAAACGCCTAACTAAATCCTCTGTGTTGTGCCTCTGTGCACTCTGCTATAATGAAAAGGGGATTCTCTTACCAGAGAGAATTCCCAACATGTTTGGCCGAGTACAACTTGCAATGCAGATTGCAGAGGAGACCAGAACAGTGGGTGAAGCACAAGTTAGTCTCAAGGCCAGACATGGAGCTCATCACAGCAATCACCAAGAAATCTCTCTCTCTCTCTCTCTCTCTCTCTCTCTCTCTCTCTCTCACACACACCCCTCTGCCACTGTCAATTTCTTGCCACAACACCATCTCTCACAAACAAAACAAGCCACAACTCAAGGAAGGAAGGCACCCATGTTCTGCCTTTGTCAATCTGAGAGTCAGCAAAACCAGATAGTTATAGCAGCAAAAGCACAGCAACAGCATATTATACTTGGTGCAGAGAAAACTGTGAAGATAACACAGAGCCTGGACACCATGTTGAGCTGAAACAGAAACTAACTTTAATCTTCCCTTTCCAAACCTTCCCTTTCTCCACACAGAGTGTCATTTAGTTGCCCTGAAATATATACAACTATTATCACAAAACCCACAAAATCAACCTTCCTTAATTCCTTCATCCTCTCTTCCAGATCTATCCTCTTCAAGAGAGGCACACATGTCTCTCTCTGCTCCCCCAGTCCCTTTGAATACATTTTGAAACTCCCGCTTTTTGTGTACCTGCCCCCCCTCCCCAGCCAATGGGGGCACAGTTGCCTATGACAACACTTGATTTGTATGATAACAAGCCAACCAAGAAGCAAGGAGATCACAAGCCAATCAGAAGCCAGTGCCAGAAAACCAATCAGCAAGGGGAAAACAGGCCTCCAAAATGGCACTCGGAACATCAAAACAGGATCCCATTAATACTCTTTTGTCTCCACCATTCCCTGGTATTCATATGCTTACAATCAGTAATCCATGTCTGAATACAGGAGGAATTATTGTTTTCCAGTTCCTTAGAGTGAGCCTTTTGGTCACTTGAAGGTAATGATTCATCTATAACTGCTGCTCACATGGCGGTTCCAATGCAATGAGGCTGTTCCCACAAGCAGACAAGAGCAGGCTAAGGCAGTCAAGCCCACTCTTGGCTGCTTGCGAGAAGTAGCAGGAGGCAAGCAGCTGTGGGTTCCACTACCACGGCAAACCTGCCTGCAAAGCCCGCACTTAAAATATCCCTTAGCCCCCTTTTTTTCCGATTGTCTGCCAGTCGCAGCTGCAAGCAGACTGCAGGATACCCACAATGCACCAGGCACTCGCATGGTACATTATGGGAGTTTGGGGGAGGGGAACAATGCATTCCAGCCCCCAGCCCTCCACACTGCCAGAGGTAGTGGAGAATCTGCGCACCCAGTGCCCTCTGTGGATCGTCAGCGGGGAAGGCCAGGGAACAAAACCTTCCTCCCCACCCACCCGCGAAGCCCTTCTCACAGATCGCGAGAAAGGGCTCGATATCTTTATTGTGGTCAGCAACCAATAGCTGATATATAAAACTTAAAACAAATTAAAATCAAGATAACTAGTTTTTAAAAAAAAGGGGGGGAGCAGTTCTTACTCTGATGACCAATTCTACAAATTTGATGATGAATTCTACAAATAACAACACAAAATTGTGCAACCTTACACGTTATTTCAGTGTTCTGATCAGACAAAACCAGGAAATATAAAATTCGTCAGACCAACCAAGTAACTTTTCAATTAATGGGGTTATTAATTCTCTCCAAGAATCCGGATATATCTGATTCTCAGAGAGAATTAATAACCCCATTAATTGAAAAGTTAATGTAAGGGACGCAATTCCATCTCATTGTCAGTTTATTTCGCTGATCCCAACCACCTCTCACTATGCTCTGAAATCCTAGCAATGTCATTTTGTCTGTCTCTGTCTGTCAGCCGCTGCTTCACTGTGATCTTTAACTTCTCCAGTTCTTCTTTGGCTTGAAGTAATGAGCCCATCCCAATAACATTAAATTCCTTAACCATGATGTTCTTCCATGATGAATTAAATCCATCTTTTAAAACTAAAGCTGCCACCCCTCCCAGCTGTGCAATCTCAATTTCAGCCAATACTGATCATCATTCAGGTCTCAGTTTTATATAAGCCTGTGTCTAACCATAGATTTCATTGGATTTTAATGATTGTTTGGAAAGTGTGGATCTGCAGAGCATCAAATAAATTTGTTTTATTTGCTGGATATCCTTGGTGAGTGATATCAGACTGGAGAGAGACTGCCTCTGGAATTCATAAGTACCTGGGGTTTACTAGAATGGCAGTTCCAAGAAGCAGCCCAATATTCCTCAAAGTCTGTTTTGAATACTTAATTACCTCTTGCCAAAATAGTGTCACAACTGGATAATATGAATGGGACATATGTCAAAGAAGTCATCACTCCATTGCAATGCCATCTGGGATCTGAAATGATCAAACTTATGTACTTTAATGACATTTTTGTTGTTATAGGCCTTAATCTAATGTTCAGAATTTGTTTTTAAAAACCAACACCTGCATGTTTCCATTGACTGCACAATTATGTTTTGCAATTTTATGCAAAACAATTTTATGTTCATTAATATGAACATTTTGTAGTTCATCTAAAGCAGGGGTGCACAACTCAGGCCTCCTTGCAGATGTTGTACTACATCTTCCATAATCCCTGACTGTTGGCCACTGTGGATGATGGGAGTTGTAATCCAAAAACAGATGAGGGGCTGCAGTTGTGCAGTCCTGATCTAAAGGAACAGCCTGGCTAGAGCTGTTCTGATAGATGAATGTCTGATAGATTGTCTTTTTGCTGAAACACTGGGCAGACTCACATATAGTCACAAATTCAGGCACTGAACATGGACATGTGCAACATATTTGAGCCAACAAAGGGCATATACATATGCTGACATTCAGAATTTACTGCATTAAATGTATCTCTCATTTCTCGGGTTGTGCAGGTCTGTGCTACATAACATATTAAAGAATGTGCTTAAGTCTTTCAAATGAAATTAATGAGGCCTTAGAAACTGAACTTAATTGTTTTGATTAGAATGTGGAACAAATTTTGATCTTGGCTTGTTTTTTCGGGTGTTTCTATAATTACCTTCACCTAGGTATGGTTTTTGCTGCTTTCTTGGAACTGAATCACCATTTCCAACAATGCACTTGAGATGGTTTTCCCACAGGGTGTCAATACAATAAACGTATATAATATCCTTTATCAAAGAACAGTTTCTTTTAAACTCATCCAAGAGGGCATCTTCAGACTTCCGCCAAAAGTGTCTTCTGAACTTTTCATTCATGTTTTTCTCTTTCACTCCTTTTCCCTCTCTTATGGATTCTTGTTTTTATGAATTCTTTTGATATAGTTCTTCCTCTGTATTAGAAAATAAGGAACATCATTACTAAACATCTTGTAGGTGTTATGTTGTTGAATGGTGTTATGATTATTTTGGAAAGGTGGTTTTTAAGAAGGAAGGAATAGCTGCTCAGGTGCTACGGTAAACTCTTATAATTAAAATAATTTGCATTCAGTGGCAGTAGTTGATATTTCAAATATAGACATATATAATCTATGCATTCAGTAACTGTTTGCTTGTAGTTTTGTGATCTGTTATTTTTTTGATTTTGATTTTGAAATTGCACAGGTTTTGAAATATGTGCACACAAAAGATGTTGAAATGTGCACACAAAATCTCACAAATTTTGAAATATGAAATGCAGGAAGTTGTAGACATACCACTCTTTCTGTTTTCTCCTGTAACAATATCCGAACCCAGTTGACAAATGTCTAAAATATGCCGTGTGACATAATTCCTGATATTTACCAGAAAATGCCATGGCCAAGCTTTTCTCTTTAGCTAATGATCTTTTAAAAATCCTCTCTCCATCATTTGTGTTGGCATTTACTTAGACATGCTAGCAAATGTCCAATACAAGCTCCATTAAACAGCCATATGTCCCCTTTTTTTCCCTCTTTAACTGAGGGGTGTAGCTATAATGGTACGGATGTGTTCAAAGAACCCAGCGGCCCCAGATCCTGAGAGCCCCCAGCTCCACCCCTCCCAATTTTCTTCATTATTTATTCTGAGGGGCCACCGGGGAGACATGCGAACACGGGCCCCCTCTCCCCTAGCTATGCCCCTGCATTGAGCATTGGTGTGCCTTTCAGCTTGGGATATGATAGAGGGGTGGTGGGGCTGTGTAGAAAAACGTAGTGAGTAGCAATGAGAGATACCTTTGGCCCAGGCACAGAGTATACAGAGGTGGTAGGTTTTGGATTGCCTCTGTTGCCAGCCATCATCCCTGCACCATCTGGTACTGAGATTCAGCCTGTTCATGGTTGTGGGAATAAGTATCTCTGGGAGACAAGGATGAGCTGAGCTGAGCAGAGGAGGGAGAAGCATGGAGCACAGAGCAGGGTATTCTTCTAGGGTACCCAAATATCTAATTGTCCTGGAGATTTCCTGAAGGAAGCTGTATGCATATGCTAATTTGTTTTTAGATGAAATGTGTAGCCAAGTTCCTGTTCCTCCTCTTGAAATGCTAATGATTCATTTATAGACCCAAGGCCTTGCACCAATGAAGAGAAGAAACGAAACTGAAGTTACAGAATTTGTCCTGACTGGATTTTCAAACTTCCCAGACTTGCAGTTGGTGCTGTTTGTTGTATTTTCCCTCATGTATTTGGCATCTCTTTCTGGAAATGTTATAATTATGGCTATAATCTGGCTGAATCGCAGTTTGCACATTCCCATGTATTTCTTCCTCTCACTCTTGTCCTTCTCAGAAAGCTGCTACACATTTGTCATTGTCCCCAACATGCTGGTAACTCTTCTCTTGGGAAGGAAGACGATCTCTTTTGCTGGATGTGTGACACAAATGTTTTTCTTCATCGGCATTGCGTGCACTAACTGCCTAATCCTCATTGGGATGGGATATGACCGCTATGTGGCCGTGTGCCACCCCTTGCATTATCATCTTATGATGAACAGGAGAGTTTGTTTGCAGTTGGGAGCTTCTTTGGCAGTGAGTGGCTTCTTTTTCTCATTTATTGAGACATACCTTGTATTCCACTTGCCCTTCTATGGAGGAAACAGAATTGACCACTACTTCTGTGATGTTGCACCTGTGGTCAAGTTGGCTTGCCCTCCTGATCAGAACACTGAAGTTGTGATTTTAGCACTCTGTACAATATTTATCCTTGGCTCCTTTCTCTCTGTCATCCTTTCTTATTTTTTCATCTTTGTCACTGTCCTAAGAATTCCCTCTGCAGAGGGGAAGCGCAAAGCATTTTCTACCTGTACCTCCCACCTTATTGTTGTGATTGTGCACTTTGGATGTGCTTCTGCCACCTACTTAAGGCCAATCTCCAGTTACATCCCTGGAAAAGACATCATGGTGTCTATCATGTACACACTAGTAACTCCACTTTTGAATCCCATTGTCTACAGTCTTAGAAATAAAGACATCCAAACTGCTCTCAGAAAACTCCTTATCAAAGAAATCCTCAACTGGAGAACAGGGAGAATTCATGCTCTTGTGTTGTGAATTTATAAAGGAGCATGAAGAGTCAGGGACATAGCAGAACAAGGGTACCAACGAAAAGTAACAACCACAACCAAGAGCCAGTTCAGCTGAACAGCCTCTGCTTCATGTGACAAGGATGGAGTCATGGTGAGAACTTGCCCACCCAGACATCATTAAAAGACATGCTAATGCAATCTCAGCACATCCTTTAATCACATGTGAGGGGTGTTCATCAGAATCGACCTGTTTAAATAGGCTTTTGGAGCTAAATAGGGGTGTTTTTTTAGAGGGGATACACATGTGATTAGAGGACATAAGATCACCTTTTGTTTTTGTTTGTTTGTTTGCATTTCTATCCCACTCTTCCTTCAAGGACCCTAGAGTACATAACCAGTACATGGTTGGTTCTGAAGGTATATCCTTCAGTGATGTGGGGCTGGGTGTGTTCTCACCACAGCCCCATCCTCCTTGTATGTAAAGGAGGATGTTCAGCTGAATCAGCTCCAAGGGTTTCTGGCATAGGCTTTCTTTTCTTTGCAAAATGCTGAATGTAAGAGAGATTCCTTGGGTTTGAAAAAGCTTTTACATAGTAAACGTTTTACATAGTATGATGTGACTGCTGAAACTGCTTTTGAATGCATTCTCAATAGTAATGGAGGATGTTCTGCTCCCAACTATAAGTATCAAAAACTACAGAAGCACTTGTGATATTTTTGGAAATGTATTTTTAAGAAGTATTCAACAAAACTATTAGTAATTTTGTCATAGTCATTTCAATTTTTAGTTTCTCATTTCAAGCTTAATTTGTTTATATTACTTGATATGAGTACATATTACTTAATATATTACTTAATATTTGTTCATATTAATTACTTGTTTTATTCATATTACTTAAGGGTGGGCCACTACGTCTGGTGCCACATAGTGTATATTTTAGTCCAGTTTGTATTCCTTTCTTGTAGGTTGTGCTACCTCTTTCCTGAGTTTTAAAGTCTCTTATTTTTGTGGATGAACCTATGTAGGTTATTTTTCATTTTTTCCTTTCAAGTACTGTTTGTCACTGATTAATTAGATGCTTCCAACAAGATTTCATGCTGTTCTTTAAAGAGCCACCCAATTTGAAATCTCGCATTGCATTTACTAGCCACTAGATGTCACTGATGCTCTCTATACAGCAGAAATTCTACAGAGAGAAAAGTTAGACCAACAGAAGTGCAATTTTTCAGAATTGAGGACTCTATTGAAGTTTGCAGTGGCATTCAAATGTGTGAGAGAGACATCAAAGAAAGCTATAATCCCAGGGACATGGATACAATCCAGCCAAAGTTAAATATTTCTGTAGAATATTCAAAATGATGTGTGGGGGTGGGGCAGGCAGAGAGGGTTTGGTATAAGATGCTGCCTTGGGTGTTGCCTACTATGAACTATGAACTCTATGAACTATGAAGTAGGTGTTGCCTACTATGAACTATGAACTCCGCCCCAAAGAACTCCCCCAAAGGGGAGAAAGGTTAAAAAAAGGTTTTTTTCACTTTTAAAAAAATCACGAACCCCCTGAACTGTCAGGGTTTGGTCCAATGTTGGACCGAATTGCTGGGGGATTCGGTTCAACCCCAAACCATCAAACGGAACTGGTTCAGGGTTGAACCTGTTTGCACATCCCTACTAGTTGGCCCTTCCCCTCTGCAGAGACCCTGGGGGATGATAGAGAAAGAGGAAATGGAGTCCTGTAAGGCAGCCCCTTTAAGGACTAACAGGCAGGATGGGAATGGAAGGAAGGGGAGGGGCTAAGAGGGGTGGCGGCTGACCCTGGAAACAGCTATAATGGGCTTGAAGCCAGTGATGAGGAAGCCAGGGGAGATGGAGGGTGGCTTCCTGTATGGGCTCCCGGGGAAGAGCAAGGCCTTTCCTCTCCCTGGCAGATGGAGGAGAAACAGGGTGCTTGGAGCCCCCTCCCCATCCCTCTGAGGCCTGGATGCTAGTGAGGAGGGAATGGTGATGCTAGTGAGGAGGAAATGCCACAATTGGATTTGCCTTTTTCACACCTGCTGCACACTGAGTTGACACTTTCAATTTCACAAAACACCCAGGATCCCTCTCCTGTTCATTCACCAACAGATAAGACCCCCAGCAGGGTATATGTCAAGCGGGAGTGTTTTGCCCATAAATACCTCACAGCTTAATATAGAGTTGTGGTCTCTGAAAAATTACTCTCCTAAGCAGGGAATATGGCAGAATAGAAATGTGTGGCCTCCTGTTTCAAACCCTAGTTTTTGAGCAACCTGATTTATTCAGGATAAAAGATGAAAGCATTTGATGCCGGATATTTCACCTGCTGGTACCTTTCTAGGACAACCTTATTTCACTTCTGGGTTGAATGCAAAAGAACTTCTTATTTGGGGAAGAACTGCTTGCATAAATTTCATAATATAATATCAAATGTCAATATAGTCACTAAGGACGAGTTACAAAAAAGGTTGATAGAGAGTTGGTCTGAGGAGGAGAGCTGGTCTTGTGGTAGTGAGCATGAATTGTCCCCTTGGCTATGCAGGTCCACCTTGGGTGACTGCATGTGAGCATTGTAAGATACCCCCCTTAGGAGATGGGCCCATCGTTGAGTGGAAGAAGAGCACCTGCAGGCTTGCATGCAGAAGGCCCCAGGGACACACGCCCTGGCAGCATCTCTGGTACGGCTGAGAGAGGACCCCCCCCCCGGCCTGCCTAAAACACTGGAGAGCCACTGCCCGTCAGTGTAGACAATATTGAGCTGGGGGGACCAATGGTCTGACTCAGTATAAGGCAGCTTCCTATGTTCCTAAGGGGAAATACCATGCTTGAGTGTTTTCAAGTTAGGAACTTAATACTACATTTGGAAAGCTCTAAGATTTTGGGTAGAAAACCAATGGATTTTTAGAACTTATCAAAAACAATATTTTCTGTTCTAAAGGCTTAACATCTATTCTCTGTGAAAATAGATGGAACCAAACAGGCCGCAATTACATGAAAAAGTGGGAGTTGGATTTCAATACAGTTTTTTGGGACCAGAATGCTGGGGTGGGGGATGGAATCAATGCTATCTTAAATCATGATATTTGGATATTAGAGAAGTAAATGCAAAGCTTTTGAGAGCCAGTGTGGTGTAGTGGTTAGAGTGCAGGACTAGGACCGGGGAGACCCGAGTTCAAGTCCCCATTCAGCCATGAAACTAGCTGGGTGACTCTGGGCCAGTCACTTCTCTCTCAGCCTAACCTACTTCTCAGGGTTGTTGTGAAAGAGAAACTCAAGTATGTAGTACATCGCTCTGGGCTCCTTGGAGGAAGAGTGGGATATAAATGTAAAATAATAATAATAATAATAAATTATTATTATTATTATTATTATTATTATTATTATTATTATTAATCAGAGGCAGGACTCGGCCTCACTTAGAGGAACTGTTGGGAGGGTGGGCCTGCCCTACAAAGGGAAGAAAGCCCGGGAAGTTCCAGTCCAAGGGACCAATCCAGAGGGCTGGGCTGGGTTTTCTGGCCCCACTCCTTTCTGGAGCAGAGGGAGCTTTGCTAGGCTGCTGCTGGTTCAGGTCTGTCCCAGGAGGGCCCTGAGGAAGCCGCAGGCTGAGCTGCTGGGGATTTGGGAAGGCCGCAGCCTGTGAGTAATAAGGACCAGTGCGAAGCTCGACGTGTTAGGAGGACGGTGGCTTTTCTTTTCTGTCATTGCTTGGAGTGTGAGTTGCCATGGAATGAAATCTCTCTCTTGCAATCTGCTGTGTGAAAAGACACTTGTTCTTATGACATACCTTTCCCTTTCAATCTAATCATAAGTCCTTGTTACTGAAGTGTGCTACTCTTCATGTTGGGTCTGTCACACGCCTTTGGAGGCCTAGGACTGCTCAGCCTTTGGGGGGAGGATTGGTTTGTGTGTAGTTGTGTGTTGTGTTTTTCCCCTCCCAGGTTGAAAAGGGGTATGTGAGCAGCCTGTGTGATTTGAAAGCCAGCCAGTTTATGTGTGTGTGCTCTCCTTACATTCCCAGCTTCCTCCTGTCCCTGGTCTGGAACTCGTGCATGTGTGTGTGTGTGTGTGTGTGAGAGAGAGAGAGAGAGATCCCCACCACACACACACTTCTTGTTGAAGCCTCTGTCTCTGTGTGCATGATGTGTGTGATTTACCATGTAGTGGCTGGTGTGTTGGGTTTACTTTGAAGACTATTGCTTATTGCTCTAATCTGGTGGTCTCTGTGTTCTTAGAAATCCTCTTGACTTGACAGTAATGGCAGGGAGAAACCTTTCTGGCCTCCTGTCTTTGGTTGGTTGGCTTCCCATACAGTGCTGCTTCCGGACGGTATATGACTCTAGATGTGTTTGGAAGATAGTTTGTCTTTCCCAATGGAGAGACTATTTTAAGAGCATAAGAACAGCCCGGCTGGATCAGGCCCAAGGCCCATCTAGGAGAGCATCCCGTTTTGCACAGTGGCCCTCCAGATGCCACTGGAAGCCACAGGCAGGAGTTGAGGGCGTGCCCTCCCTCCTGCCATTACTCCCCTGCAACTGAGGCTGGAGGTGGCCTTTAGCCCTCTGACTAGTAGCCAATGATAGACCTCTCCTCCATAAAGTTATCCAAACCCCTCTTAAAGCCATCCAGGTTGTTGGCTGTCACCACATCTCGTGGCAGAGAATTCCACAAGTTGATTATGCGTTGTATGAAAAAGTACTTCCGTTTGCTGGTCCTAAATTTCCTGGCAATCAATTTCATGGGATGACCCCTGGTTCTAGTGTTATGGGAGAGGGAGAAGAATTTCTATCTACTTTCTCCATACCATGCATGATTTTATAGACCTCTATCATGTCTCCTCGCAGTCATCTTTTTTCTAAACTAAAAAGCCCCACCAGGTGTTCTAGCTTTGCATCATAAGAAGGGTGCTCTAGGCCACTGATCATCTTGGTTGCCCTCTTCTGCTCCTTTTCCACTTCTACAATGTCCTTTTTTAGATGTGGTGACCAGAATTGCATGCAGCACTCTGGGTGTGGCTGCATAATATTATAATGCCCTTTTGTATTAGGGCATTATAATATTAGCAGTGTTATTTTCAATCCCCTCCCTAATGATCCCTAGCATTGAATTGGCCTTTTTCACAGCTACCACACATTGAGTCAACACTTTCAACAAGCTGTCCACCACGACCCCAAGATCCCTCTCCTGGTCAGTCACCGACAGCTCATATCCCATCAGTGTATACTTGAATTTGGGGTTTTTCGTCCCAATGTGCATCACTTCACACTTGCCAACACTGAACTGCATTTGCCATTTTGTCGACCACTCACCCAGTTTGAAGAGATCCTTTTGGAGCTCCTCACAATCAGTTTTGGATTTCACTACCCAAAAGTTTGGCATCATCTGCAAATCTGGCCACCTCGCTGCTTACCCCTGCTTTTCTCTTCTCTCACAACAGCCCTGTGAGATGAGAGTGTTCCCTCCTCCCTCCTGTATTTATTCAAATAGAAGATGATTCCAAAGTTAAGACAACCCCCTTGAAAAATACAGTTATAAAAGGAACAGGTGTCTAAATTTAAGACACACACACACACGGGATGTGCACGTAACCACGAAGGCACGGTCCAGCGCTGGCGGGGGTCTCCCTTTAAAGGCGGGGGGTTGCACTTACCTCTCCCGCCGCTTTTCCCCTGCTGTCGCTCTGTTTTTTGGAAACGATTTTGGGGCAGCAGCATTCCTCCCTGCTGCCCCTGCTCCCATTGTTAGCTGGAAATACCGGAAGTATCAAGCGCCCATGTACTTCTGGTATTTCCGGCTAACGACGGGGAAGGAAGGAATGCTGCCGCCCAAAAATTGTTTCCAAAAACCGGAGCACCAGTGGAGGAAAAGCGGTGGGAGGGGTAAGTGCAAACCGCCGCCCTTAAAGAACCACCCCCCGCCAGCACCGGATTGCCGGACCAGGCCAAGTTCGAACCGGTTCAGAGGCCTCTGTCATGGCCTCCAGATCAGTTCAGGTAAATATGTTTGCTTGTTTTTTAAATGCAGGTTCCCTCCATCTTTCTTCTAAATTTTTATCAGGCATCCAATAGCATACAAAATCCTGTACATGTAAATTAAGAGACCCTGCTAACTGAACAAGAAAAATCTTTTAAAGTTGTGATTCTCTCTAATATATTTTATATTATAGAGGGAGATAATATCGGGGAGAGCATCTGACTCTATCCAGCCCCAGCACAGCATCTGTCCAGTGGCTGTTGTGGGTGTCTATCACATATTTCTTTTTAGAGTGTGAGCCCTTTTGAGACAGAGAATCATCTATTTATCCACTATTTATTTTTTCTATGTAAACAACTTTGAGAATGCTGATTGGAAAATGGTATATACAGTAAATGTTCACTGTAGTGTTAGCTGTGAGTTTGTGGCTTGGTCTCCCATACTCCAAAATTACTACTTCCCCATACCTACCAGAACACTGAAGGGTTTATAAAATTCAGAACTGGTAGACACTCCATCCTAACATACAAAATCGGCACCTCAGACATTTAACTATTTTTAATTACCTTACATTATTTTATTTATTTATTTATTTATTTATCAGATTTATATACCACCCAAACTTTCGTCTCTGGGTGGTTAACATAAAATAATTAAAACACATATAAAAAGTTAAAACAATTTAAAATCAACCACAAAATTAAAACTGACACATTTTTAAAAGCTGAGAAAGCTTGGGTGAAAAGATGGATTTTCAGATTTATTTTTTTTAATTGCCAGAGATGGGGAGGATCGTATCTTAGTAGGGAGCGCATTCCACAATCTCGGGGCAGCAACCGAGAAGGCCCGTCTCTGTGTAGCCACCAGATGAGTTGGTGGTAACTGGAGACGGACCTCCTCAAATGACCTCATTGGGCGGTGGGAATACCTGAGGGACCGCCTGCTTCCAAGGGTTGCTGCCCGCTTGACGAGGTCATCTGAGGGGGCTCTGCTCCAGGTGCCGACAATGAGGGAGGCTCAGTTGTTGTGCACGCGGGACAGGGCCTTCTCTGTTGCTGCCCCCAGACTCTGGAATGCTCTCCCGGTGGCTGTTCACTCCTCGGTCTCCATCACAGCTTTTAGAAAGCATGTTAAATCCTGGCTTTTTACCCAGGCTTTTATTTGATTGACTCTGCTGCTGCTCTTTGTACTCTGTATTGCTTTTATGATTTTGTTTTAAATTTTTAGCTTGATAGTTTAATTGTGTCTTTCTTACAATCTCTTAAAAAAAATTTTGCTGTAAACCGCCTTGGGGTTGTTTTAATGAAAGGCGGTATATAAATTTAACAATAAAATAAATAAATAAATAAATAAATAGTGGAGAAGAAGCACTCTTAAATACTCTCTCTTAAATAAAAATTAGATAATAAGACATTCTCTTAAATAAAATGTAAGTGTCATTGTTCTCAGTGGAAGGACTACCTAGTCAGCCAATACAGCTTTTAGGCAACTTGAGTCCTGTGTAGTGTTTTGTCCTAAGCACTGCACAAAAGGCAAATTGTGGCATCTTCTTTGGCATAAAGAATGTATCAGCTAGTAGAAGAACCCCGGTTGCTATTGGCGCTTCCAGAAGCTAATCTTTTTATGCAATCCATAGTAGATCCTGGGACGGCCCCATGTACAGAATAGATGGCTACTAGAATCGTATAGCTACTTATCTATAGATCTATACAGAATAGGTGCCTAGTTATCAGTGGCTACTAGTCTGGAGGCTATAGGCCACCTCCAGCCTCAGAGGCAAGATGCCTCTAAATACCAGTTGCAGGGGAGCAACAGCAAGAGAGAGGGCATGCCCTCACCTCTTGCCTGTGGCTTCTCAGAGGCAACTGGTGGGCCACTGTGTGAAACAGGATGCTAAACTAGCTAGGCCTGATCCCACAGGGCATGTTCTTATGAGTGAGTTTGGGTAGACTGAGGTGGGGGGCGGGGGGCGGGATTCTGTAACTTGCAAGTGGTTCCTGCTACACAGAACCTGATGCCTGGAAGTTACCAAAATACGTTTTAATATTTTATTAAAATGTACTGAATGAAATAAACAATAAGACATACAAATGTATGGATTTTAACTATATACAAACTGGGTGGGGAAAAGGTTTTTAACTATATAAGAATGGGGGGGGGTTGCGCCAGAGCAACATTGGCCAAGGGTGCCACAACCCCTTGAGCTGGCACTGCATCTCTCCACGCACAGGGTTGTCCAAGGCGGTGGAGGGAAGGGAAGGCAGGAAGGCAAGAGGCGCCCGCCCGTGCCGGAGAAGGATGGGGATATTTTATATGCCCTTTTGGATATCAATAACACTGAATTTTGTTTGTATATTTTTAACGTGATGCATTGTTCATATTACTGTTCATTTTAAATGAGCAAATGAAACATGTTGTTGTTGTTATTGAAATCCCACCATACTACAGCCCTGACAAAAATAGTTAAGCTTGGGGAAGAAGCTTCCTTTGGAACCCACAGAAGGAGAGGAGAGCTGATCTTGTGGTAGCAAGCATGAATTGCCCCTTTGTATTTCACAAAGCTGAGACTGTTGGATGATTTGGTCCTGCTGCTCTTTACACCTTGTAGCTGTAGTCTCCTGTCCTCTGTTAAGCTGCTGCTGTACTATATTACACATGTCCTTAATGTTCGTCTGCAGCAGAGACATGGGGCCAGGAGCAGGAGAGGAAGGCAGCGAGGGATCCATTTAAAAATCTTGTCTCCAGGCCCACTCCAACCTTGGTACGCCCCTGTATATAAAATAAATGAAATACGGCACTAAGTTTGAGATATTAATAACAGCAATAGAACGAAAAATACACTGAGCTTTTCAGTTAAGGCTGCAATTCTGTACACACTTACTTGATTGAAAATCTGATTGAAACCCTAAGCAGGCATGCATCAAATGGATTGCACTATAAATCCAAAAACTTTAAACATTACAATACACAGATAGCCAATCAATCACTCAATCAGCCTTTATTACGGTCATAGACGAGTATAAAGTATAAGGGTGATTACATGATAAAAATGGGAGTAGATAAAAAGTGTGTGGTACTTAAGGTACATATTAATACTAAAACTACTAAAAATAGTAGCAAGTACACCAGAAGCATGAGGGCATAAAAGCCTGAAAATACCCTGAATACTCCCGCTGAATAAAGGCCTGAATACCCCTGCTAACTGGGCAAAGAGCCACGTTTTACTGTGGTGATTCTCTTTATTTAGCAGGGGGAGAGTAACTGGCCCTATCCACCCCCCAGCACAGTATTTCCAGTGACTGTTGCTGCTGTCTATCTTATGTTTCTTTTTAGATTGTGAGCCCTTTGGGGACAGGGAGCCATCTTATTGATTTGTTATTTCTCTGTGTAAACCTCCCTGAGCCATTTTTGGAAGGGCGATATAGAAATCGAATGATTGAATGCATGAATGAAAAGTAATAAAAGGCATGGGGGGGGGGATAAAATGGATGTAAAAAGATTAAAAGACATGAGAAGACAGAAATACATAAAAGCCTAAGTATTAAAACTGGTATTCTATACCATTTGCATGGTATATGGTGCATGTTGTTCTGTTGATTGATTGATTGATTAATTGATTGATTGATCTTAATCAAGTTTGATTGATCTGACATCAAGTTGGTGTCAACCCTTCGCAACCACATGGTATTCTATACCATTTTAGTAATAACCTTTGCATTTAGTTCTCTAATATCCAACGATAATGTTTTAAGATAGCATTGATTCCATCCCCCACCCCAGCACTCTGATCCCAAAACTGTATTGAAATCCAACTCCCACCTTTTCATAGAATTGTGGCCTTTTTGGTTCCATATATGGATATATGTTTTTAAGAGAGAATAGATGTTAAGTAGGGTTGTGCATTTTGTTTTTTTGTTTGGTTTGGTTTTTGGAACGAATCCAAAACACCCCAATTTTGTTCTTTGTTCGAAATTGCAAAATCTGAATCCGAAATGTTTTGGATTTTAAAAAATGGCCCCAGAGAAAAACTAGTGGGTGTGGGTGGTAGTGCCCAATGGGTGGAAACTACCACCTAAATTTCAGAGGAATTGGGCAAAGGGCTGGTTTTTGGTGAATTTTTGAAGTATAGGATTTTTCCCATAAGGAAGAATGGAGGTTTTAGCAAAAGTATAGCTTGATGTTGGGGGGAAAGGGGTGGCCCAGAGCAGAGTAGGGTGGGTGGTAGTGTCCAGTGGGGGCTAGGAAGCTGCCAGAATTATTTCAAAGGAATTGGGCAGAAGACTGATTTTTAAAGATGTAATGGAGTTTGCGTGTCTGTGAAGTTCTTCCCCATAGGGAATGATGGACCTCCATAATTCCTGCCCCATAACTGCACTTGGGGGGCCCAGGTAGCCCAGAGCAAGTGGTGGTGTAGAGCACATAGGGTGCCAACCACCCCCATGGGTTGCTAACCCATGGGGTACTGGGTTCTGTTGTTTCTGAGATGTTTTGAGTGTAGATTCAGATTCTCTGGTAGCATATGAGAGTGAATTCATGGTTTGTCATTGAAAATCTCATATGCTATCAGAGAATCTATACTCAGAACACCTCAGAAACAACAGAACCCAGCACCCCATGGGTTAGCAACCCATGGGGGTAGTTGGCACCCTATGTGCACTACACCACCACTCACTTCCGGCCACCCCTGTGCCCCCCAGGTGGCGTTATGGGTCTGCTGAAACCTCCATTATTCCCTAGGTGGAGGGGAACCTTAAAGAAGCGTAAACTTCCAACAATTCCTAAGAAATCAGCCCTTTGCCCTATTCCTTTGGAATCTGGGTTGTGGCAGGCACCCCTTGGGGCACTGCCACCCAGCCCACTGTTTTGCCCCTCAGGCCCACTTTCTGCCCTGAATCTGCCCCAAAGACATTTCAACTTCATAAATTCTTTAAAAATCAGCCCTTTCCCCAATTCCTTTGGAATCTGGGTGGCAGTAGACACCCATTGGGGCACTACCACCTGAACCACTCTTCTGCCCATAAAGCCCCCTTTCTGCCCCCAATCCACCCCAAATAACATCAACATCACACATCAATAACAGCAGAGATTTGGAAAAAATCAGGCAGATTTCCAAAGGTCATGCACATCCACATCCCCCCGCCGCCCGAAATGCAATTGATCTACACACAACAATGTGAAGCAACAACAACGAAATGCACACTGCCCCACTGGCCAATGAGAGTAAATGCACACTGCCCCACTAGCCAATGAGGGTAAAATTTACCCTTAAATTTGCTTAAAAGGAATAAGGAGGCAATTGCCAGCAGATCAGCCTGTGCTTTCGCTGGCCAATCTGCGGGCTGGAAGGGCTGGAAATTCAAACAGATGTCAAAACTCAAAATGGAGACTGAAGGAGAAAGACTTTCTGCGATTGCAAAATGGAGTTCCAAAACAGCCGAAACAACAAAACGTTTTGTATCCAAAACAGGGATGTTTTGTTTTGGCTACAAAATTTTCTCTTTTGAGCACTGGGTGTTTTGTTTTGGCTACAAAACAGCCAAAATGGCCTGTTTTGTGCACAAAACGTTTTGTATCCAAAACAAAACACACATCCCTAATGTTAAGCCTTTAGAACAGAAAAAAATATTGTTTTTTATAAGTTCTAACAATCTTTTGGTTTTCTACCCAACATCTTAGAACTTTTCAAATTTAGTATTGTAAAGCTCAGTAAGTATTGTCTACACCAGGGCTGCTCAACTTCGGCACTGCAGCTGTTTTTGGACCACAGCTCCCATCATCCAGCCACAGTGGCCAGTAGTGAGGGATGATAGGAGTTGTACGCCAACGTCTTCAGGAGGACCAAAGTTGAGCAGCCTTGGTCTACACTGATGGGCAGTAGCTCTCCAAGGTTTTAGGCAGGGCGATGGTGGGGGAATGTACCTGGGGCCTTCTGCAGGCAAGCCTGCAGATGCTCTTCCACTCAACTATGTCCCCATCTTCTATGGGGAGTATCTTACAATGCTCACATGCAGTCACCCAAGGTGGACCTGCAGAGCAAACGGGATAATCCATGCTCACTACCACAAGACCAGCTCTCCTCCTCAGACCACCTCCCTATTACCGTTTTTCCCCTAACATGTCCTTAGTGACTATATTGACATTGATGAATATATTATGAAATCTACGCAAGCAGTACAGTAGTAGTAGCAGTCTTTGAAATAAAACCATTTTGATCAGGATGTTTTTAATAAGCAGTCAAGCCATGCTTCTTCATTGCTAAAATAGATGTCAGTAATTTTGGATCTTGATTTAAGAGCAAAACTGGTCTATCAGATCCTCCAAAGGATTCGTATCTGTTATATGGATTACAACAATCCTAGCCTCAGACCAGGAGTGAGAGAGGCTATCAGTTCTTAATATTCATTAATTAGCTGACCTAATGTTAAAAAAAAAAAAAAGTCTGCCGCACATGTGCAGATGCCTCTGCGAGGCCCTGGGCCGTGCCAGGACTTGCGGAAGCCATATGTGCATGTGCGGCGGTGGACAAAATGGCCCCTGTGCCAACATACGGAGGCCCGAACAGGCCAAAAAATGCGGTAGGCCACAGTGGTGCTGACCAAGGTCGGTGGGGGGAGGAGGAACTTTCATGGGTCTCCCCGTGGCCTAGAGGAAGCCCCCCGAAGGGACTAAAGATTTTTTTTAAAAATAATTTTTTAAAAAAAAATCGCGAACTCCCTGAACCGTCGGTGGGGTTTGGTCCAAGGTCGGACCGAACCAGGGAGAAGGGGGGTTTGATTTGACCACGGAACCATTGGACCGAAGCCCTTTCGAACTGTTCGCACATCCCTAAACTAGATCTGGACTGGACATAACCTTCTGAAATTTGACCACGGAACCATTGGACCGAAGCCCTTTCGAACTGTTCGCACATCTCTAAACTAGATATGGACTGGACATAACCTTCTGAAACTAGATATGAAATGGACATAACCTTCTGAAATTTCTTGCAAAAATCTGATGGTAACTCATCCCTACTTTGCTAAGCTTTGTATTTGAGAGCCAGCATGGTATAGTGGTTAGAGTGCTGGACTAGGACCGGGGAGACCCGAGTTCAAATCCCCATTCAGCCATGAAACTAGCTGGGTGACTCTGGGCCAGTCACTTCTCTCTCAGCCTAACCTACTTCACAGGGATGTTGTGAAAGAGAAACTTAAGTATGTAGTACATCGCTCTGGGCTCCTTGGAGGAAGAGCGGGATATAAATGTAAAATAATAATAATAAGCTGATTCAGAAAAACTACTAGAAGAATATAAATGTTCATGATAAGTAGCAAATTGATTGGAAATATCATCTGACAGACAAAATATTTGATTTCGTTCTTGCAATCTTGAGTCCATTTCTGTATTTAATCCTCTAACTAACTGTGATTAATTTGCGGGATTTATGTATGAGAGCTCTTTTATATGTTTCATATGTTGTAGAACTATATATTTGTATGTATATATATATATTTGAAAAGTCAATGATTTATAAAAAATATAGAAAAACCTTCATTAGGCTCTGTTCCTATTCACCATAACATGCCATGTGCTCACAAAAGCCTCCATTGTCTGAGTGCAGAATTTGAGGTTTTCTCCTAAATGTTTGCAACATTAACAATATTTGCATGTGTTTACTGATATCAGTGTGAGTTGTTTCAAGGGGAATATTTCTCTCTTTTTCCTTGCATTTGGAAAAAGTCGATCCGATTCCCTTTGCTTTCACACCGCATATGTATGCATATGCATGGATTGTACAATGCAGGTGTCGGTTTTTAGGTCTCTGACTAAAGCCTCTTTCTCCAGCTGAGATATAGCTTGGGAGTTGTCTTGATGACCTCATCTTCTGTGCCACAGCTTTGATAACTCTCTCTGTACGAGCACAGTCTTGCAGCTTTGCCTTTTTCTTTCTCACAGTCTACTTCAAATAGGCCATTCACCCAAAGAGACTGTGAGGCGCTCCAAAAGGCTCTCTCCAGACTGTGGGAGTCGGTGACAAAATGGCCAATGTGGTTCACTGTAAGCAAGTGAAACGTGATGCATATTGGGGCAAAAACCCCAAACTTCACATATATGCGGACAGGGTCTGAGCAGTCGGTGTCTGACCAAGATTGAGATCTGGGTTTTTGGTGGACAGCTCATTGAAAGTGTCGACTTAGTGTGCGGCAGCTGTGAAAAAGGCAAATTCCATGCTAGGGATCATTGGGAAGGGGACTAAAAATTAAAATGCTAATATTATAATGCCCTTATACAAATCTATATAATGCCCTTATACCATAGTGCATACAGTTCTGGTCACTGTATCTTAAGAAGGACATTGTAGAACTGGAAAAGGTGCAGAAAAGGGCAACCAAGATGATCAGGGGCCTGGAGCATCTTCTCTCTGAGGCATGACTACAATATCTGGGGCTTTTTAGTTTGGAAAAGAGCAGCTATGGGATGATATGGTAGAGGTTTATCAAATTATGCATGGAGTAGAGAGAGTGAAAGTTTTATCCCTCTCTCACAACACTAGGGGCCATCCTGTGAAACTGAGGGCCAGGAAAATGAAAGGACGTATTTTTCCGCACATAGCACATAATTAACCTATGGAATTCTCTGCCACTGGATGTAGTGACGGCCACCAGCTAGGATGGCTTTAAAAGGGACTTAGAGAAAATCATGGAGGACATGTCTATCAATGACTACTAATCTGGTGGCTATAGGCCACTTCCAGCCTCAAAGGCAGGATGCCTCCAAATATCACTCTCAGAGGAGTAACAAGAAGAGACAGGGCATGCACATACCTCTTGCCTGTGGGCTTTTTGGAGGCATCTGGTGGGCTACTGTGTGAAACAAGATGCTGGAGTAGATAGACCTTGGCCTGATCCAGCGGGGCTGTTCTTCTGGAGTCCATTCATAAGCAATTCCTTTCCAGTTATAACCAAACAATGCTTTCCCTTGAACATTTCAGAGCCTTTCTCAGTAGCATAAGTACTGTCAAGTGACTGACATTAAACTGGCTTCGGGTAGGGTACCATATAAGCGTCTTCAACTCTTAGTTTAATGGTTTCTCCATTTCCCCAAGTTCCCAGTGCAACGTTGCAGGCCCTCTGCCTTCTGCAAATACTTGTGTTCCCTTTTCTAGATCAGGGGTTCCGAACCAGTGGTACTTCACATGTTGCTGAACTACAGATCCCATCATCCCTAGCTGCAATTTATTGTGGCTAAGAATGATGGGAGTGGTAGTTCAGCAACATCTGGAGTATGTTGAGATATGGTGAAACTCCACCTTTCTCTGGCTCCAGCGCCTACAGAAGCAAGAGGTGGACACATCCATGCCCTGGCAAGGAACTGGGCTTGGGAGTATGCCAACAGTCCAACGCAGACAGGAAGCCCATTTCCGAGCTTGTCTTGACACTTGAGCCGTTCCTTCTTGCAATGAGCAGCTTGTGTGCCGAGGCGGCTGCTCTTCTCCTGGAGAAGATGATGAGTGTGCTCCAGCCCTCCCTGACCACTGGGGAAGCACCTGCCCCCCTGGCAGGTCAGTTGAGGACTGGAGTGGTGGCATGGCTCAGCAGCAAGTTGGGTCAATTGGCAGAGCATGGTTTGGCCTGCCGATGTGACCCAACTGTGAAGGGCAACACCCAGGTGGAGGGCCCTCCGGGTTCAAGAGGTTAGGCAGGCAGAGGAGAGGAGGCTGGGTCTGAACCAGGAGGAGGGTGCTGGAGTGCCTACTTCTAGTGTGCAGTCCATACCCAGCAGCAGTGTCATCTCCACTTCCTAGTCCAGCAGCATGGTGTCCCTGGCAGCGCCAATGCAGCCGGCACATCAGTGGTAGCTGGAAGTGAAAAGCGACTCCTGTTTAAGTTACTGTTCTTCACTTCATCTTGTGGCAGCATACTCCAAAAACCCATCCCAAACATGATGCACGATGGTGCACCTCTCTCATGCCCCCCATTCTTTTCTTCTTTCTAAACGAAAAGGTCCCAGTTGCCTCCACCTTTTCCCTTCCGGGAAGGAGCTACACCCCTGAGCTCTTTCATGGTCCTTTCCTATACCTGTCCAAGCTCTAACATAAGCTTGGTGAGTTGGGTTGAGCAGAACTGCACACAATGTTCCAAAGGTCTCTGCACCAATGTATTTTGGTGGCTGTCTCTACTTAATTCCTCAGCCAGAAAGAAGACAATGCAATACCTGGAAACCTATTAGGCTGCCCCGGCTGTTCTGCAACCCTTCCCTGTCCCATTGGCTCCCTCTCCTCCAAATGTGTGCTTAAAGGTCTCTTTTTCACCTTCTCCCTGCTCTCTTCTAGGCTGCGAAGGGTCTGCAGTTGCTGCAGGGAACTGTGGAAAGCCTCCCCCACAGGTGACTCCAAGCCCCCCAGACGGAGGTTCTGGAAGAGGAGGAACTGGATTGAGCCGGCTCCTCTTCCAACTGTGGCTCCTCCTCCAAATCCAAAGGGGGCCAGACGTCTTCGGGAGTCACCATCGGTGAGGAGGTGCCCCAGGCTCCTGGGGAATGGTTGGGACTGGGGGTGACACTTTGGGGCGGATGGGACAGCTAGTGCTTAGCAGACTGGCAGATTTGTGGGCCTTAATTTAAAATGTGTGGGCCTGAATTTCTTCTTCCCTTCCAGACTTGAGCACTGCAGCGCAGAAAAGAGATAGAGCCAAGGTAAGCTATCATTGAGTAAAGGGCCTTCCTCCACAGAGCCCAGTTCATTGCTGTGAGAGGCATTTGCCCCACAGGGGATCTGGGAGCACCCACCCTCTGCTGTGATCCCTTTCCCAGTTCTGCAATCTCCCTGAGAAGCAGCAGAATAACCCATGGAGGGGGTGGGGTCCCAAGAACTTGAAGCAACCCACGCAGTAAGGGTGTCTGATCCATTTCCAGGAAGCCACAGAGAAGTCCTTCCATCACTAACAGCTCAATGCTTCTAATTTTCAGATCATCCTCTGGTGGAAATATTTGCTGGATTCCATAGTGGAGAAAGTACAAGATGCTGAATCAAGGGGCATTGATACATTGGAATTCAGCAAGGCGGAGGCTGTTGATGCCATTTTGGTGAGTGAGATGCAGCAGAGAATGACCAAGAGCAGGCTCAGTCTAAACCTGACTTCCAAGACTGTGTGTTTGGGGCATCATCTTGTTTGTTTGTTGTTCTATTTATTTTTTCTCTAAGTAAACTTTTGTTGAAAAACAGTGTGAAAATGTTGTTGTGGGATCTGTCCCAATGAAGTCCATGGGTACTGATCAACTCTTTTCTGCTCTTTACCTTCTCCCAGGAGCTAATGGAGAACATAACAATACATCCGGACCCTGGCTCCCTCTTACGAAGAGCCATGGACACCGTCACGTTGCTCAGGTAGACGCATAGTCATCAGGGATTAAATAGGAGGGGGTTGTATCAGAAAAGGGCAGTGGCAAACTAGACGAGATCTGTAACTGGATCTGCCCTTTTAAAAAAGACGGCAATTAATTCTAAGGGGTTGGGTAAAATCTTTTTAAGTTATAAGGCTAGAGGTAGATAAGGCTAGAAGTAGCCTTATCTGCATCAGGGCCTCCCCAGGCCTGGATTTGTCATTTTTGAAAAAAGAGGAGAAACCATCACAGACCAACCGTTTTGACGCTTGCTTAGTTGCCCTGTTCCTCTTCTCTACATGAGCTTCCCTTGACTGAGTCACCAGCCCTGCTCACACTATGCAATCTTATATTCCCCCCCCCCCTTCCAGCAAAATTAAGCCGGCTTTGCCGCAAAAACTGAAGTTGGCAGTGCTGCACTTGGCGGTGTCTGGGGCCAATTACCTGGAGCCAGGGACCCAGGTAAATTCTCGGCTGGTGTAGGAGGTCACCCAAGCTTGGGATTACATCCCCCCCACATGCTCCAAAAGGCAGGAAGTAGTCATACTTGAAGATCCTTAACCCAGTGCATGTGGGCGGATCTCCTCAGTTCTACTTCCTGCCTTTGCTCCAGAAGGCTCGCATTACAGCTCGCTGGCTTTGGCCTAGTTAACTAGGCCTCTTCTTTTCTTCTGCTTATATTCCTATTGTTTTTGACTATTTCCAATCTATTCTTTACCTTCTTTTTGTCCGGATGCTCGTCACCCTGCAGAGAAGGAGTGCAACCGGACGCAGGCTTTTCGTAAGTCAGATGCTCTTTTTGTGGCCTTTAAGGCTTCTAAGATGGGATGCAAGGTCTCTTCAGCCATTATTGCTCGATGGGTTCATTCATGCATTACGATGTTGTATGAAGCCCAGAAACTTTCGGTGCCTGGTCAGATTACGGCGCACTCAACTACATCGGCAGCCACTTCCACTGTGTTATCTTCACCGGTGTCCCATGAAGAGATTTGCAAGGCGGCTACTTGGTCGTTGCCTTTTACATTTTCAAGGCATTACAAGTTGGATGAACATGAAGCTGCCAGAGCAGCATTTGGTCGGAGGGTCCTGCAACAGGTCCTTCCGGGTCAGTAGCTCCAGCTTGGGTATTTTCCCTCCCGTGGTTGGTGCTGTGGTATGTCCCAAGCTTGGGTGACCTCCTACACCAGCCGAGAAAGGTACATTGGTACTCACCGTGAAGGTGTCTTCTGGCTGGTGTAGAAGAGGTCACCCAAGGCCCGCCCGGGTTGTGTTAGGCTGGAGCTGATGATCTGGTTGTAGGGGGACAGTTTTTCTGTCTTTCTCCACATTATTGTTTGTATATTGTTGTATATTCTCTGTTGTGTTCTGTGGTTTTCATTCCGTAGCTTGAGCTGTTTTAAGCACTGAGGAGATCCGCCCACATGCACTGGGTTAAGGATCTTCAAGTATGACTACTTCCTGCCTTTTGGAGCATGTGGGGGGGATGTAATCCCAAGCTTGGGTGACCTCTTCTACACCAGCCAGAAGACACCTTCACGGTGAGTACCAATGTACCTTTCTCATTGAGCTTTTTCCTCCTGCGGCACAGACTCCTGCTGCTTCTACTCCTGGGGCCCTTGCAATGGTTTGACTGCCTGCAGAGGTTCTTCCTTACATTTCTGAGATATAATGTGTAAGCTCTTCTTCCGGGATAATTGTGAGTGGCCTTTCCTACTTCCAAATATCCTGGTTCTTTCTCGGCCCAACTGGAATCAAACACGATACTGCCGTAAGCATGAGTGCTTTTTCAGTATTGTGTTCTTAAGACAGGTTGTCTCTCCTACTCATGACCGATCTTCTCTTTTCCCCCTAGAATGTGACCTTTGAAAGTCTCCTGAGGATGATCCGGGGGTTTCTGGAGGAGGCCCCCACAGTCTCCAACTTAAACAGCATCTTGAAGGTAAGTGCAATTTAATGTGCAATGTGCAATTTAATGTGTAATGTGCCCTATTCGGACATTAGGCAGTACATGTGGATAGGTGTCTGAACACTTGGACGTGATTTTGTGTGCATGACTGTAGTTGCATTCCTTTAAAAAGTGAACCTGGGTAGAGGCCCCTCCAAGGCATGGTCCAGATGGGAAGTGTCTAGCAGTGCCTGTCTTCCACAGCCTGTATGTATAGCTGTCCCTGTGTACACTTCTGCACCTGTGCACTGTCCACTCGTTGTCCGAGTGTTGAACATCAGGTGTCAATGGGGCTTCTGTCTTCATCCTTTCAGACATCTGCACCTGGTCTGACAGAAGGAAGCAGCAGACCCCATTCTCTTTGTTGATTTAGAGTATTTCTAGGCCACTTCCCAATTAGAAGCAAACTGGCTGAGAAGAAGGAGAAAAACATCAGTCCAATAAACAACCCTTCACAAATATTTAAGATCTTTTAAACTTAATTTTGGGGGATGTTTGTACAGGAATAGATCACCCTTAAACTTGTTTGGGCCATCAGTCAATGGATATTCCTGTAATGGGGCAAATTCCTTCCGGGCTTAGCTCTCAGTAGCATGGCAAGGGATTATTTAGGTCAGTGCAGTGACTGAGCTGCTCTTTCAACCCACAGGAGCTCTCGCGGTACATCAGTGCCAAGGAGCCCAAACTGAAGGCTCTGGGCCAGGAAGCCTGCAGGTGCATTTTGAGCCATGCTGCCAGCCTGCCAGGTTTTGATGTAAGTACCCCTCTGTGGACATGGCTTGGCTCTTATTCAAAATCCTCCGGGACCCCTGTCAGGTTCCAGGTTCAGAAGAAGACCTCCCATTGGTCTCTGGTCACACGGGGGCTGCCTGGCAGCACACCTGCTGCAGAAGGGCTGTTTCCATTGGGGCTCACCCAATGCCCCTTGGGACAGCAGCAGTGGCAGGAGGAACAGCAGAGAGCTGGGTTCCCCCTGTGTCTCTTCTGGCTGCCCAGTGCCCCAGAGAGCCACACTCCAGCTTTGGTAATCCTCAACTTTGCACCCAACTGTATCATCTTTTTGGTACTCATAGACACGGAAAAAGAAGTCCACATATTTAATAAATAAAATGCATCTCTATTTCTACAGCTCAAGACACTGAAGTATCCTTTCGCCATAAGGATAAAGAGCAGCATCCAAGGTAACTTGGGCTATTTCCAGGGAAGGGGGGGGGCAGAACTGTATCCCTGTAGACCCTCCTTCATTTATTCAACATGCATGAGTCCCTCCTTACCTCTTATCAAAGTCAATTCAAATAAGAAAATCAAGTCTTTTCTCTTCTCTTCAGATGATCTTGTCTTGGAAGACTTTAACGAGGAAGAGGAGTTTGGTAAATATATGAGAATCAGAAAGGAGAGAGTGGGAATGATTGAATAGCCATTGGATATAAGCCAGAGACTTCATGTTTTGTTTTCTGTTTTGTTTTGTAGGATGAGAGATATGTTTTTCAAATGAGATGTGCAGAAGAAAAAGAAATTGTGTCCACAGCACAACAGCTAAACAAAGGTTGGTGCAGGGAATTGTCCAAGATGTGTTCTCCAGTTGACTGTATCTTGTAAATGTGGTTTTTACAACTTTTACAACCCTTCCAGAGAGTTTCAAAAATCAAAATCTATCACAGAGAGGTAGAAAGAAGCAGCTTTTTAAAGGGAATCTCTTCCCCTCCAGATTCGTTTAGCCCCTTCCATACTGATCTTCAAATCTCTATTGAAGACTTTTCTTTTTCACCAGGCTTTTGCCCTGCTTTTTGTTAGTTACTTTAGTTTTTAATTCAGGATGTAATTTTTACTGTTGTCTTGCTTGCATAGTTTTGTGCACCACCTGGAGTCTTCGGAGTGGGCGGTATATCAAATGTTTCTAATAAATAAATAAATAACAAATAGACAGAAATCTTCCCCTGTCTTTCAGATGTACCCTGATGAGGTCTCTCTCGATGCTGCCAAATTCAAGGAAAAAGCCACGACACGGCTGCATCAAGTGATGAATATGTGTATGTGAAATAGCCTTTAAAATTGCTTGCTGTTGGGGACAGGGGGGTCGACATTTTTTTAATTGGTTCTTGCATCTCTTCAAATCCACTAGAGACTTCTCTCTCAAACTGGTACAGAGGATACATGTGCAGAGGTGACAAATTCAGATGTAGCATCTTCAAGATCTAATAATAACACCAGAATTAATAAGTGAAAGAGCAAAGAAAATTAAAAATTGGACTGCGCCAGGCGATGATGAACTGCATGGCTTTTGGCTTAAACACCTAACAAGCCTTCATAAACAACCATCAAAACAGTTCAATCACATTTTGCAGGTGGTGATATTGAACAATGGCTAACAACTGGGAAAACTCATCTCATAATGAAAGACCCAGCAAAAGGTACAGTCCCAAGTAATTATAGACCGATAACCTGCCTGCCAACCATGTTCAAATTATTAACTGGAATAATAGCAGATGAAGTGATGCAACACTTATTAACTGACAAACAGCTTCCAGTTGAACAGAAAGGAAATTGCCTGAACACCAGAGGCACAAAAGACCAGCTGCTGATTGACAAAATGAACTGTCTGACTGTGTAAATAAATAAATAAATAAATAAATATTTCAGCCCTTTTATTGCACCTATTAACTGAACATTAAAATTAAAACAGGGACAGGGATCCAGGCACGGCTTTCTCACTTCCCTACTGCTATTCATCATCATTTCTAGCTCCACACTAGATCTTAAGTCAAGAAGAAGAAGAAGAAGAAGAAGAAGAAGAACAACAACAACAACAACAACAACAACAACTCTTAACTCACTGGCCAGCACTGACTTGTCTCTGACAACACTGAAAAGTCAGCAACTTTTCTCTCAGCCTAACCCGCCTCACAGGCTTGTTGTGAGGATAAATAAGGTTACCATATACACTGCCCCTTGGAGGAAGAGCAGGATATCAATTTGGAAGTCTAAGAAAAGACATGTCAAATCACATGTCATGAACACTGATGCTGAGTTTCATTCTTAATCATATGAATGTTTCATTGCTCTCCTTTTCACAAATGTTCGGTCTGTGTAAGAATCCATCTGGCCATTTGTCTTTCAAACGACAAATTTCCACCATGGTTCTATTTCCCCGGTACACCACTGCAATGAGGATTGTATTCCGACATCAAAATAGAAGAAGAACCGCCCTGCTGGGTCAGGCCCAAGGAGGCCCATCTAGTCCAGCATCCTGTTTCACACAGTGGCCACAATCCTACAAAGCTATGTGTGGGAAATTATTTGTTTCTGCAGCTGAACACAGCTTTGAATTTCCTCCCACTTCCCCACAGCAACAACCCCCTATGCTCCACAAATCATCTTCTGAGCAGCAGGAGCAAACAGAACAGTCCACTTATTTTGCTTGGGCTAACTCTCTGCCTCCCCACATCCAGCAATCCTCTTGCTTCCCTGAACACAATAGAAAAAAACAGTCCACTGGTGTTGCTGACTCCCCCCCCCCCACCGCCACACTCCTCCCAACTCCCCACAATATGAATATGTCACAGATTTATGTACTGCTTTTCAGCAAAAGTTCCCAAAGCAGTTTACATAGATATATAAATAAATAAGATGGCTCACAAAAAGACACCCCCCTTTTTGAGTAGCAGCAAACAGAGAAGCGTCCACTTAAGTTGCTTTAGCTGCCCCCCTTTCCCAACTCCATTGCCTTTCCACTTCCCCACATCCAGCAAACCTCCCCACCCCCACCCCATCGCCCCTGCAATTGCCTGAGAGCAGCAGCAGAAAACATAAAGAGACAAGTCCACTGTCCAGAAGATCACTGAAAATCGGGCTGGGCTCCTCTAGCCCGGTTTTCAGTGATCGTCAGAATAGCTTCAAAGGAGTGTGCATGTAGTCATATTATATTTATAATTTAGTTGATGCTAAAGCATTACATTCCTCTTTGAAAGCTAAGGATTAATCTGTGGCTCAAAAACTGACAGATATGAAACCCAACATACACATGAAGTGCCATTTGAGAATGGATCCCTTAACCTGGGCTGGGGCTCCCACTCACTGAAGGTCTTTGAGCAGAGACTGGATCGGCAGCTGTGCTGGGGATTCTCTAGCTCCGGATTCCCTGCATCATGCAGGAGATTGGCCTAGGTGGCCCAGGCCGACAAGGCCCCCTCAAACGCCCCCATTCTACACTCACTCCAGACAGAATTGATGCTTCTCCTTTGGTTTCAAATATCTGAAGGCTTGGCAGGCAATGTCCCCTGCTTCTCAGCAACTGGAGCACAGCCCTTGGCAGAGCTCATCAAAGGCACACAAATAGGTTGCTAGCACTGTCAGTAGCAGAAAGGACACCAGGGTGATGCTACAAGATGTGTCGCCGTGTCGAGGACGTCCCCAGATGCTTGACCACCTCCCCACTGCGGACTTGTGCCTTGTAGTGGACACAAGAAGCACGGTTTGGGGCACTTGGAGAGATGTCAAAGTGCTTCCACACAATGCTGGCAGCAGTCATCTTGAAGCCCTCCATGATGGCGGTTTTACTGGGTCTGCCGGCTGCCCAGAAACCTTCTTGGAGAACGTTCTGTGGTTGCAGAACTTGATCTAAATCTTCTTTATCATCACAACCCAATGAAAATAGCTGAAGGCCTCTCTGCTTGTCTTTAGAATATCAGATTTGATCCGGGAAATGGGAAAGGAATGGTGAGATGCAAATGATCTATGAGGACTTACCCTCTTTATCTTCTTGAACCATGCATTTTGAAAATGTTGATTAGAAATTATGTTATCAGTAAAAATAAGAGAGGGGGCTGTGGGGATTGGGGGTCGCGCAGCCCCTGGGAGTTCCAGGATGACCCACACAAGTGTGGGAGGTTTCTTTCAGCCTCCTGGCGGGGGTCTCCTCGTGTGTTGTCGTGGCGCAGAGCCGTGCCGTGGCAACACACAATCCAATAGATGGGCTTAGCGGAGCACTTGCTCCACTAACCTCGTCTAAGGGGAGGGCTCCTTCAGCGGGTTACCCGCTTTGAGGACACTGGGCTCGCCTGGTGGTTCTCACGCTCGCCAAAAGTTGGGCTAGGCTCCCTTAGCCCACTTTTTTTGCAATCGTAAGAATCGCCTCATTGTCTTAGAAGTAGAGGGTTAATCACTGGAGGTTGTGTGTTAGGTTCCCAAACACCAAAAAAGACTAATAATGGGGGGGGGGCATAAATAAGAGAAATAAAGTACTCTACCTTGCTCTCCAGGTCTCCAGCAATGCCCACCCAAACCCCCCATTTCCACACACAAAATAGCTCTGCCCTGTAAAATAGTGGCCCGAAATGCCATCGGAAGTAATTTCCAGAGGCGTAACTATAGGGGGGGCAGGGGGGGCACGTGCCCCGGGCGCCATCTTTTCTGGTCACGTGGGGGGCGCCGCAATGACCAATTTTTATTTATTTTTTTAATTTTTTTTGTTAATACAAATGTTTCCTGCTCAGTGCAGCAGCGCTGCAGCAGTCAAGGGAGCGCGTCGGTGCCCCCTTCCCCACGAGCGGTCCCTTCCCCGCCACCTGCGCCCCCCCCATTGCTTTGCTGGCGCCTGGCGGCCAGTCAGTAGCCTGGCTTGGCGGCGGCAGCAGGCGCTTGTGAGGAAAAACCTAAGTATAATGTAGTATGTTGGGGGAGCAGGGGGGGGCGCGGTGGGGGGGCGCCATTTCAGTGCTTGCCCCGGGCGCCATTTTCCCTAGTTACGCCTCTGGTAATTTCTGGGTCATTTCTTGCCCCTCAAAATGACGAATTGGTGGATTTTAGTCTATTTTTGTACTACAGTTAAAGAAACCTTTTCTCTAAGACCCGTTCACAGATATGTGGATCCGGGGTTGTTGAAACCGCGGATCATGAGGACCATCTTGGAACTCTTTTTTTTAGTCCTATGTGAAACTGTGCTGAGTTCTTAGGTCTTATCATTGTGAGGTATTCTGCAGCTGCAGTTCACAAAATGAGAGTGTAAAAGATTTTGAAGTTATTTGGGGGTACTGAAACTAGTGGTTGACTTTCTTTTGCTATCCATGCCCCACGTACTTCCTCAGTACTTCCTCAGCAGGGACACAAGCTACTTTGTGTTGGTGTTTTGGGTGAAAATCAGGGATTGGGTGGTTGAGCACCTTCCTTTAGGTTTAGATCACCAGCTTTATTCCTCACCTACAGTCAACCCCACAGAGGTCTGCAGACCTTATCTTGCATCATGGATGAAGATAGGACCTGCTGTTGCCACAGGTCTTTAGGTGTTAACATGAGCCAAGGTTGGTTTGCAAGTTTGATTGCAACAATTATTGGGGTTAGAAGGTGCCTATTCTGGAAGGACGGGGGAAATTCCCCTTCAGATTCAAATGCCTGCCTCAGATTCAAATGATTGATGTGAGCATTAGGAGCTCCCAGGGCCCATATTTCTGAAGGAAATATGAACTGCAGCAACACCTCTAGATGAAAAGCATCTTTTGGTTGTGACAACTCTGCTTTGACTGAACTCCCATATTTTGTTTGCATCTTGATGACAGTTTGAAGCAGCAGACAATCTGAATGGAATCTGTTAAATCTTTCAGACGCACAGATAATCCAGGTACTTGCTTAATTTTTATTCAATGCACAGCTTTTATTTTTATAGACAAAATCCACATACTTTTCTCCAGCAAACATCGATTGAGAAAATCTCTCTCTCTCTCTCTCTCTCTCTCTCGGATAGGTATGTTGCTTTTAATTGTAATCGAATGTACAAACTAACAACATTTTTTAACGGACATTTTCTTCAACCTATAAAAGAATGGATTTATCGTATAAGTTGAAATTAGGTCATATGGTACATCACAAGTGTTGTTTTCCTGGTTTTCTTGCTTTTAAAATTTTATTGGTTTTTGCAATATCTTAAATATTGACTTCCCACTCACCAGTCTGTGTGATTCATTCAGTAGACAAGTCAACCATTGCTATAATAATTGAAAACATATATCCTAAACATTACAAACTCAATTTTACTCTACCCGACCTGCTATTATTACTACATTTCAAACCCTGCTGAAAAATCAATATTAGAGAAATAGTTCTTTAAGTATAGTAAGAATGGTTTCCAATCTTCTTTAAAACATTCCAGGTTTTCATCCCTTATCAGTACTGTAAGTTTTGCCATCTCAGCATATTCCAAAATTTTTATCAGCCAATCTTCTTTGGAGGGCATTTCATTGTTCTTCCATTTCTGTGCATATACTATTCTAGCCGCCGTGGTTGCATACATAAAAATTGTTAAATTTCTTCTGGAAAACTCTCCTTGCGTTATTCCCAGCAGGAAGGATTTTGGTTTCTTAGGAAATGTCATTTAAAAAATTTCCTTCAACTCATTATATATCATATCCCAGAAAGCCTTTGCCTTCCCACAAGACCACCACATATGAAAAAAGGTTCTTTCACAGTGTCCACATTTCCAGCATTTGTTTGGAACATTTTTATACATTAATGCTAATTTTGGGGGTGTTAAATACCACCTGTACATCATCTTATAATAATTTTCTTTTGAAGTATAACATGCGGTAAACTTTAAATCCATTTTCCATAATTTCCCCCAAGCTGCCATATCTATATTATGACCCGCATCTTGAGCCCATTTTATCATAGTCGTTTTAACCACTTCATCTCTTGTCTCCTCCAGAAGCAGCAGCTTGTACATCTTAGAAACTAATTTTTCATCATTTTCACACAGGTCCTTCTCAAATCTTGACATTTGATCCTCAAATCCAACTTTAAGATCCTTCTTATAGATTTCATTTAACTGATGATACTGAAACCAGATTTTGTACTTCAGTTAGGGTTTTTTTTACTTACAGCCCTTTTCTTGGAAACATAACAAATCCCTATAGGTACCCCATTCAGGTTGCATATTGATCTCTTTACGTGCTAAAGCTTCAATTGGAGATAGCCATCATGGAGTTTTACATTCCAACCATTTTTTATATTTTACCCACACTCTCATTAGACTCCTTCTCACATAGTGATTAAGGAAATCTTTATGCACTTTACTTTTATCATACCACAGATATGAATGCCATCCAAACCTTCTATCAAATCCTTTGATTGAGAAAATCTCATTCATATAGCAGTCATTTGGAACACAGTCTTGAACACAGACATGGATAACATGGAATAAATAGTTAGCAGCTCAAGTTTCTCTTCTTTGGAGTAAAGACTTGGCAAACCTCTCCAAAAACATGCTAGTTATACTTTCGTTTATGCTCATGTTCCACTACATCTGTGCTTTGCTTCCTGTTTTTAAAAAGAAAAAAAACTCATTTTCTCAAAGAAAATGTTTAATTTTTCCTTCTTTATTTCTCATACTGATAGCCTGCTCTTCCTCTAAGGACTTCAGTGCAGAATACAGGGTTATTCAACTTTATCCTCACAACAATGCTGCAAGAGAAATTAGACTGCAAGGAAGAGAAATTGACCAGGGTGCTTTCCAGATGACACACTACAACAGTGTCACTACTGTCTGTTAAGTGTGCTTCCGTACTGCCTGTGTTTCAACACTGCAAACCCTGTGCTGTCAGAAAGGTGCCATTCACATTTCCCATGACATCTTTAGGATTTTATCCTTCTGTTTTAGTCCTACAATGTTGCATGCGCATCACAAATAAATAGCTGTATTTTCCCGTTGTAGGAGGGTTGCACAAGCTATTTTCATTTTTAAAATGATCCTGAAGCCGAAGCATTTTACTGCTGAACAGAGTGTCATCTGGAAAGCTCCCAGGGCATTTTCCAGATTACCCACTGAACAGCGGTAGTTGACTTCAGCTTAGCAAAATCATTTTGAACTCGTAAATAGAGGTTGTTGTGCAAACTCAACACCAGGGGGAGCAGTCTTTTCTAGCTTGCATTAAACTTTTGCATCGGGAAAATACAGCTATCTATTTACAAGGTTGTAGCGCTGTATTGCAAAGAGAAAACCTGAAAGAAAGCATTGGAAATGTGGACAGCACCTTGCTGACAGCGCAGGGACTGCGATGCAGAAACCCAGACAGTGCGGAAGGACAATTAATGGCCATGTGGTGACACTGTTGTAGTGTCCAGTCTGGAAAGCATCCGGGAGGCTTTTTAGACAGCAGGCCTTACCACGAGGCTTTACTGCAAGTTTGGGGCATAACGGATATGCCGGTGCAAGAAGAGGAGTTTTTAACCCTGGACATAAACCGGGCTAGGTTGCAATATGGAGGAAAACCCCTGAATGGTGTGTGAAGTGCTCTCTGAAAATTTTCAGGCACTTTGGGTTAATCGGGCCGATATGTGGCCGCACACTAACCCTCCCAAAGTGAAGATGCTCCCTGAAAAAGCTCTTGCTGAAGGTGACTCAGCAAGCAACTTGATAGAGCAGCAACTTAAACCAGGTCAATTTGATCCAGGCTAATCACTCTTGCCACTATACCTGACACCAACCCAATGGCATACATTCCATTAATATATATTTTAGGGGCATAATTGGATTGTCTGTCTGTGGATTGTAGCTTCATTTTCTGAATCTAGCTAACTCCATTTGTGCTGTTTGTAAATATATGGCAGTGCCAGGAGTATTTCCTGCATTCCCAAGAGTAGAATGCAGTCGTTCAGGAATGTCGGCCCAGTAATGCAATGAAATGAAGATGCAGAGACAGTCACAAGCTTTGCAGGCTCGCACGCATAGCTGGCTCAAAATTCACCAAATACTTTAAAATTGCTTCCCTTGTAAACACAAAACATTCTTATGTAGATTTAACTAAGTCTTTATTCAGAAACAACTCAATTTTCTCCTTCTCCTTTCCCTCCTTTTTGTTCCTGACCGCCCCCCCCCCCCAACACTCCCGCAGGATCCCCACTTGGACAAACGTCTAGTTAACAAAACATAACCATGACTAGATAGAATCCAAAAGATAGTGAGCGTTCTTATTCCACTAGATTCTAAACATCAAGTATTGGGCCATTAGGATTAGCTGGGAAGAAAACAAGAGGTACAGATTATTTTTCTTTTGCTTGTGACAGCTAGGAGTTTAGGAGCTCAATGCTGGAAACAAAAAGCAACTCCAATTATTAATAATGGGAAAAATAATGGCTAGGGTATTATTAACTTCTTGAAATTTACCTCTTATGTAGAAGGGTGGATAAGAAGGAATAACAATAATCTCAATGTGTTGAATAGATTTCTCTTGAACTGTAATATAAGCAGAAATATGATGAATTATAGATAGAAAGAAAGACTGACATATTAAGTGGGGTAGTCATATATTTCTGGTAGTAGAATATTGAGACCTATATTGTTTCAATTTTGTAATGTTTTCTATTCTTTTCTATTTCACAATAATGTAACACATGAAATTAATCAAGCTGACATACACAGCAAGGAATCAGCAGTGCTGTTGGGAATTCCCTCTGGTAGGAGAAACCCTTATTCACGATAGCAGAGTGCACAGAGGCACAACACAGCGGAATTTGCTTAGGCATGCATGTATGCTGAGAGTAAAATAACATGGAGCTAGTTCATAGTTTCAGATCAATATATGGAGTATTTATTAGTGAACTCCATTCTAGATAGTAAAGTGAAGAGATAGGATCTCTATCTCTCTAGCTGGATGCAGATGGATTCTGCATCTCTGCACACATGGTGCAGGGAGAGAGGAGTTTGCATGTTGCAAGGGAGAAGGAAGGGCGAGAAGAAGTGACAAGGCAGGCAGGTAGGAAGTGTCCCTGAGAGTAGCAATCTCCATTCCAAAGGGATAGTGTCAGAGCAGTAGAATAGAACAATATCGGACCTCTGAAAAGTATACAGTGTACTGTGCTTGATTGGCCAGCAAACTCACCTGACCTGACCCCATGGAGAATCTATGGGGCATTGCCAAGAGAAGGATGAGAGACATGAGACCAAAGAATGCAGAAGAGCTGAAGGCCACTAATGAAGCATCCTGGTCTTCCATAACACCTCATCAGTGCCACAGGCTGATAGCATCCATGCCACGCCGCATTGAGGCAGTAATTGCTGCAAAAGGGGCCCAAACCAAGTACTGAATACATATGCATGCTTATACTTTTCAGAGGTCCGATATTGTTCTGTTCTACAATCCTTGTCTTCTTGGTTCCATGTAATATTCTAATTTTCTGGGATTGTGGATTTGGGGTTTTCATGAGCTGTACGCCATGATCATCACAATTATAACAAATTAAGGCTTGACTTATCTCGCTTTGCATGTAATGCACCTGTCTCATATATCAGTTTCACCTTTTAATTTGCATTACTGAAATTAATGGACTTTTGCACGATATTCTAATTTTCCGAGTTTCACCTGTATACATGTATGTACAGTGAAATTCCATAGATCTGAGGAGTCCCATGAATTATGAAATGGAACACACACCCCTCCTGCTATCATATGCTGGGCAGTGTATGGGTGACATTGTGTGCTCTTGACCCTTGTCCTTCATGGCTAATAAAGCTGCCAGGGAGGGGGCAGGTAGATGGTAGGAGGTGATTATCAATGCCTCATTAAGGGAGGGCAAGATGCCATCATGCCTCAAGGAGACGATGGTGAGACCATTATTAAAAAAGCCCTCCCTTGATTCCTCCAACCTGAACAACTATAGACTGGTCTCTAATCTGCCCTTTTTGGGCAAGGTGATAGAGCGTGTGGTGGTGTCCCAGCTGCAGAGGTTCTTAGATGATACGGATTATCTGGACCCTTTTCAATCTGGCTTTCGCACCGGATATGGGACTGAGACTGCCTTGGTTGCTCTAGTGGATGACCTACGCCGGGAACTAGACAGGGGGAGTGCGTCCCTGTTGGTTCTGCTGGACCTCTCGGCGGCGTTCGATACCATCTACCATGGTATCCTTCTGGGCTGCCTCTCGAGTATGGGAATCAGAGGTACTGTGTTGCAGTGGTTCCGGGCCTTTCTTGGGGGGAGGGTCCAGAAGGTGGTGATGGGGGACTACTGCTCGGCCCCGTGGCCGTTGGCCTGTGGGGTCCCGCACGGTTCAGTTTTATCCCCCATGCTGTTTAACATCTACATGAAACTGCTGGGAGAGGTCATCCGGGGACTTGGACGGAGTTGTCAGCAATATGCGGATGACACTCAGCTCTATCTCTCCTTGTCACCTGATCCTAGGGAGGCGGTGGATGTCCTGAATCAGGGTCTGGAGGCCATGATGGGTTGGATGTGGGCTAATAAACTGAAATTGAATCCAGACAAGACGGAGGTAATGTTGGTCAGTAGGAGAGCCAATCGGGATGAGGAGATTTTACCGGTTCTGGATGGATTTGTCCTCCCCTTGAATGGAACAAGTACGCAGCTTGGGGATATTACTGGATCTGGCTCTGCTTTTGGAAGCTCAAGTGGAGGCGGTGGCCAGGGGTGCCTTTGCACGGCTTCGGCTAGTGCACTAGCTGCGTCCCTTTCTCGAGAAGGCAGATCTGGCCACAGTTACGCATGCCTTAGTCACGTCAAGGCTGGATTACTGTAACGTGCTCTACGTGGGGCTGCCTTGAAGAACATCCGGAAACTGCAGCTAGTGCAAAATGCGGCAGCTAGGGTTTTATCCGGAGCTGCCCGGTGGGAGCACATCACACCCATTTTGAAAGAGCTGCCCTGGCAACCAGTTTGTTTCCGGGTCCAATTCAAGGTGCTGGTTTTGACCTTTAAAGCCCTAAATGGTTTGGGCCCGGGATACCTGAGGGACCGCCTGCTCCCAAGGGTTGCTGCCCGCTTGACGAGATCATCTGAGGGGGTTCTGCTCTGGGTGCCGACAATGAGGGAGACACTCTTGCCCTGCACGCTGGACAGGGCCTTCTCCGTTGCTGCCCCCAGACTCTGGAATGCTCTCCCGGTGGCTATTCGCTCCTCAGTTTCCATCACAGCTTTTAGGAAAAAAAGTCAAATCTTGCCTTTTTGCCCAGGCATTTATTTGATTCTCTGCTGCTGCTCCTTATAATCCTTATTGCTTTTATGCTTTTTGTTTAAATTTTTTAATTGGATTTAATATCCCCCCCCACTTAATATTTTAATTGTGTCTTTTTTACCATCTTGTGTTAAAATAATTTTTGCTGTAAACTGCCTTGGGATTGCTTTAATGAAAGGCAGTATATAAATTTAACAATAACATAAAATAAATAAATATGCACATGTATTTATGCTGCATAATGCAGCACCTGTTGGAGCAGGCCTTCTTACAAATCGGGTATAATCTTTGGAGTGATAAGGTTTTCAGTACTCAGTTTTTGAGGCCTGGAGTCTGAAGAGTGAATTTGGGACACAGACATTGCCTTCCTGAGAAGGCTTAGTTGGGTACAAGAGTCCTTCCATGTTGGATCATGGACACTTACTTTAGCTGTAATAAGGTAGACAGAAAAAGCCCTCCCCTCTTGGAGATTACACTAGACAGCACTGCAGCAGAGAAGCCAGAAAGTGACCTCTCAGTTACCAGCAGCCTCCGTAAAGAATCCAGACTTGTCAACGTGTGTGGCGGGAGTAAAAAAAAACTCAGGTGACCAGCTGAGGAAGCTATACATGAATCATTTTTAAAATTTATTTTAAGCCCAAAATAGATTCATTATTTATTCATTATTATTTATTTATTTGATTTCTATACCGCCCTTCCAAAAATGGCTCAGGGCGGTTTACACAGAGAAATAACAACCTGTCCTCAAAGGGCTCACAATCTAAAAAGAAACATAAGAGAGACAGCAGCAACAGTCACTGGAAGTACTGTGCTGGAGGGTGGATAGGGCCAGTTACTCTCCCCCTGCTAAATAAAGAGAATCACCATGTTAAAAGGTGCCTCTTTGCCAAGTAAGCAGGGGTAACAAGTGGGGCAAGTGGTTTCTGTAGAGATCTGTGTGGGCTTTTTAGCCAGGCTGAAAGAATCCCCTTCCACGGGGTTTTTCCTACAAGGAAAATGACGTTGCTCAGAGGCTCCCCAGAATGTTCATCCCATTGGAGGGAACACCCTTTGGTGCTGGAGGAGGAGGAGGAGGAAGAGACTGTGGGTAGAAAGTAAGGAAGAACAACAACATGGCACTTACTATGAATGCAGCTGGGAGACCAATTCACACACTCACTCTGGGCTGATACACAAGTCAGCAATAAACACTCAGGTCATTTGGACTGTTTGCAGGGATGCACCAATGCCATCACATGGCAAGTTTGGTCACCAGGGCCAAACTAGACGTGATTTTAAGCATCTTGTTTGCGTGGTGGTTTGTTTACTGAATAGCAGTTGCGCAAGCCTGCAACTTGGATTTGGGATCATGATCAAAGATAAAATCCCCCTCCCTACATGCCACAGCCCCATTCTGGACACCGGCCCCTGTGACTGCTATTTACCAAATGTTATGCAGAGCCAAGCAGCATGTTAGCTGCATGTGGGCATATGAATCAATTGCTTGATATTCAGAGGGTAGAAAGATGGTGGAAGGATTTCAGAATCAACACTGTGGGTTCAATTGGGGCTGATCCTGCAAAGCAGAAAGCACTGCCTGTTAGGGCACAAGCAGCTAAGTGATGAGGTAAGTGATGGACTAAGTGATGGACCCTAAGTGACGAGGGTCCGGTGGGCTGGGTTTCCTGTATCGTCCTGATCTATGGAGCCCACACAATAGCCTGGCATCCATTGTGCTGCAAGACGCTCTGCTTGTCTCTTGCAAAGCCAGACCGAAAAATCAATATTGTGCCAGATCAGGAAGTATTCAGGGGTCAAAGAGCACATTGCCTGGAAAACGAGTTACAGATCAAAGAAGCTGCAGAGGCCATTCGAAAGCCTCCCTAGCCTTGGCTGCCCCTCTCCTGACCTCAACACCTTACACTTCCCTAAACACACTGGGAAACTGACAAAAGGGTGCAACCAACCTTAATGACAGGAGACAGAAAGCAGCAAAGGCAGACACACACAAAACTAGCCAGTGAGCAGAGAGATGATTCAGAAAAGCAGCAAGCCACAGCAACACAGAGAGACGGAGCGGGGAAGGGCATCGTAAGGAACAGAGATTTGGGGGAGAATTTAGCCAAGAGGTTCACCGAGCTTGTTAGAAGCATGCAGGAGACACCGTGAGAGAATGGTGCTGGGTAGGGAACAGAGCATATTCATCTTCTCGAGATATGGCCCACATAGTGTGGCAAGAGGGTCAAGGAAAGGGGATGGGGAAGTGCTGTGGGCAAAGGAGAACACAGACCCAAAGATGTTTTACTTTCGATTCCAGCCCACATTTTCCTACCAGGTTGTGTAGGAATGGCAGAGCCCCTTTCCCTTCCGTCATCTTTTCCCCACATGCCCTTATTCCCTTACCCTAGGGCACCAAGGCCCCCTAGGGTGTGGATTACCTGTGCGTTACCCAGCATGCACTGAGACACCCCTCCAGTGATGATATCACACACAGCACAAAATGGAGGCCTGTGGAACAAGGAAGTGGCAGTTTCTTAAAAATTCTTCCCCTTGCCCCTGGTTTCCTAGATATGAAGAACCCACGAATCACCTCCCTGCCTCCTGAATGTCATGGAAAAAACGGAAACATACTGGGCTGTAACGCTGAGCATCCACTTTGCCACCTTTCCCCTTCTCCATGGAGCCTGCACCGCTGCCGGAAGGGAGCAGACGAGTTACTGAAAAAGAACCAAGGGTTTAAAAAAAGCAGGTTTTTAAATCAACCTATTTTGGGAGCTTTAGATTCATCCTTTTCCCAACTGTGACACTGAATCATAATCACCTGCTAACTAAATTTGCCCAAGACAGTCCCAATCTTCTGGTACTAGTCCCTGGAAAATTGCTGACCCTATTTATCTTTTATGGGGTAATTCAAGAAGTGTTGCTATTTTAAGGTTTCAGTCGCCTCCCTAAATGTCGGAGGTTGAAGGGAGAATTGGGAATACACCATGCCAATAAGCCAGGACACCCATGGGTCTTTCCCATGCTGGTATCCTCCTTCCATCAGGGCAGCAAGGTTCCCATATGATTCAAATCTTCTTGTGCAATATAAAGATTCCTGTCATCATTGTAGTGTCATGAGGCCTGCCATGACTTTGCACATCAACAACACTGCCAGAGTAATGTATGAGTTGACCTGAACAATCTGTTGAAGTTTGTTTAAATTGAAATATCAAAATTATTCAATTAACAAATCATAGCATTGATAACCATTCATAAGCATGTACAGAATCTTGGACTTTCCCATTCCAATGCTGGACAAACAATGTCCATTTAGACACAAAGTTATCCATTGTATCTGGATGGCTTTAAGAGGGGTTTGGATAACTTCATGGAGGAGAGGTCTATCAATGGCTACTAGTCAGAGGGCTATGGGCCACCTCCAGCCTCAAAGGCAGGATGCCTCTGAGTACCAGTTGCATGGGAGTAACAGCAAGAGAGAGGGCATGCCCTCAACTCCTGCCTCTGGCTTCCAGCGGCATCTGGTGGGCCACTGTGTGAAACAGGATCCTGGACTAGATGGGCCTTGGGCCTGATCCAGCAGGGCTGTTCTTATGTTCTTATCCTTGCCCCTGGAATGTACAGTCTGACCAAGAACACACAAGAATTCCTGCTGTCTTTACCTGGTGAGCTGGTACTGCTGGGTGTACAGACATTATCGGCCAACCATGCACTCTGAGCCAGCGTGTCCTGCTTCTGGGGACCTTCAAGGGAACACATCAACTCTTGCACAAAAGAAACGGGAAAGAGGCCCCCATCACTAGATGTTAAGAGGGAGCTTTTAGGGTTGCTGTATCTACTCAGTTGAGACAGGGGAATTACTAGAGTGAAAGGGGCTCAGAAGACCCCACACTGACCGCCTCAATCTCCTCCTCCTCAGACGTTCCATTTTCACTCACTCTTCTGCAACAGCTCCTCACATTGGATGAGGAGTGGGACAGGGGCTGCATCACACAATATTCGGATGTCTGGCTGGAGGGGATTCTGCGGAAAGAACAGAAGCCCCAGTCACCCCCCTTGTAATAACACAGGATCAAAAAATGTTACATTCCCTTACAACAACGTAGGGATATGCAGAATGGATCATGGTCGGAACATTCTGACTGGGAACCAGCCATTTCAAGTGTTCCGAGCTCAGAGCAGAGTGCCTTCAAATGAGCTCAGAACAGAAGAACTCGAGCTCAAAACATTCAAGCAAAATGGCACTCTTCTGGCCTCTGCACACACATGGCAGCCATTTTTGTGGTCAGCACCACCATTTTGGAGTTGAAAATGGTGCTCGGAGCGTTCTGAATCAAAACAGGGTCATTCTGTCGGAACAACTGACACGACTGGTTGTTCTGACAGAACTTTCCAGGAATTTTGCATTCCATTCCGAGCTTGGGACAGAATGCAAAATCCGTTTCACGCACATCTCTACAACAAAGCTTTCCTGTTGTATATAGAACTTAAAGTCTATTCTGTGAGAACAGAACTGCTCAAGCCTCTAGCTACTATGCTCAATGGCTGACATGGTGCGCAGCTTACCACCTCCATAAGGAGGATCCACTGTGGGGCTCTGCAGCCTTGAGAGGAAGTGCCAACTGGGGAAACCTGTGGAAACATAGCTTCCGCAGTTGCTGCCTCAGGGCAACCTTGGAGCTTCCTTTGAAGTCTGCGACTGCAAGAGCCCACAACGCATCCTTACAGAGGTTGGTGGGCTGCACATCATGTCAGCCAATGTCTTCTGTATTGGTAGGTAGCAACACGGTAGGGATGACCAATTTTTCTATGCTCTACTGAAACCTTTTCCAGCCTCTCCCTTCACAGCAATATTTTGTTGGAACTCACTTGCACTTCCTGTTAAGGAATTCTGGGGAACTGGGACTGGAGGAACCATCTGACTTGAGGTCAAAGAAGGGTCCTGGACTCTCCAGTACCTCCTGTATTCTTTCAGCAACGTCTTTGCTAAGGAGAAATGAGAAACAGTTTACTACACAGAGCCAGGAGTCCTTCCAAAAGAGCTAACAATTTCTATAAGGCTCATCAGCAGACGCTCCTCCAGCCCAGGCTGTGTAGGGACCATTTAGATTCTCCAGAAGCTCAAGGCCAGAGAAATGACTCCCCTTTTCACTAGTTTGACTAGTGATCTCAAGGATTCTTGACCCTTTTCTGTAGCAAACAGCACAATTTTCTATCATTATTCCTTGCACTACAAACATCGCAGCACTTTCCAGTTCTCTGCTTGTGAGACACCACAATTTTGATACGGGCTAATCTGTCAGAAGAGCCACATAGTCAGACTTCCGGTTGGATAGCTAACGAGGCTACACGCTTCCCGACAGGGAAGACCGAGGAGGAGCAATTTAAGGGGGTTTTGAGGCTTCATAACCACCACCCCCATGCCACCCTGGATTAAAGGGTTTGGATCAAGATCTCCCACAGATTCCCCCTGAGCCGGCTCCTTAATTTAGAGCTGTGTTGAAGAGCGCAGTTCTGTTTTAAGTAGAGCGGTGGGGGCTGGGAGACATCAAGCTCACTCCTCCTACATCGGAAATCCTTTCGACTGAAGCTGGTTGGCATCTAATCTCTATGGTTTGGATTTAATTAATTACTTAAAGTTCAAGAAGCTCACCTCTCAGCGTGATTAAGGATAACTTGCTGGAATCGCACCTGCTTTTGTTGGAAGGACTTCACAGAACTCAAGCCGTTGCTGTAGGTTTTCTGACTATAAATCAAGGAGGGAAATTCAATCTTCTTACTAAATACTGGGATTCAAGAACTGAACTGATGTCTAAAAGCTTTAAAGCTTTAAAAAAACCTATATTAGTGGGAATTACTATTGCTTTTTCCCCCCACTGCTGTTTGAGAAAGTCTATGAAAGAAGCGTTTTGCTGTTTGCTATTGAATATGTCTATCATCAAGTCAGCCAATTAAAGGAAGAAGGCGTTCCACTCTACCGTGAGAAAATTAAACTGGCAGTGAAAAGATATATGAGTTGTGGTGTGGAGCTTACAAGGCCCGAAAATTGGGAAACAAGAATATAAACTAAGAGCCTTTGCAGGTGATGTTGTGTTCTTTTTAGAAAATCCATTGGACAAGATTGGAAGACTCTTGGAAAAAATACAACAATTTGGCCAATTGGCTGGGTTTTATATAAATAAGACTAAAACGAAGGTCTTGACTAAAAATATGGATCAGAAATCTAAGGATAGATTCTCTGAAATAAGTGAGTTGAAATTGGAGAAGAAAATTAAATATCTGGGGGTTTGGCTGACAAATAATAATTCTTTGTTGTTCTCAAATAATTATATTAAAATATGGAATACAGTGAAAACTGATTTACAAAGATGGTCTAATATGAATTTGTCTTTAATGGGAAGAATTGCAGTGGTGAAAATGAATGTCTTGCCTAAAATGTTATTTCTTTTTCAGACTATTCCTATAATCAATACTTTAACTTGTTTTAAGCAATGGCAGAAGGACATAACTAAATTTGTTTGGCAAGGGAAAAGACCAAGAAGTAATTTTAAGAATTTAACAGATGCAAAGGAAAGAGGTGGTCTTACCCTACCAGACATAAGGTTGTATTTTGATGCTTTTTGTTTGACCTGGTTGAAAAAATGGATAACATTAAGAAATCCTAGAATACTTGATTTGGAAGGATTTGATAGAAGGTTTGGATGGCATTCATATTTGTGGTATGAAAAAAGTAAAATACATAAAGACTTTCTGAATCACTATGTAAGAAGGAGTCTAATGAGGGTATGGGTAAAATATAAAAAATGGCTGGAACCTAAAACTCCGCTATGGGTATCTCCGATTGAAGCTTTAGCACGTAAAGAGGTAAATATCCAATCGCAATGGGGTACTTATAGGGATCTGTTATATTTTCAAGGAAAGGGCTGTAAGTTAAAAAGTATAACTGAAGTACAAAATCTGGTTAGTGATTGGTTTCAGTACCATCAGCTAAACGAAGTTTATAAGAAGGATCTTAAAGTTGGATTTGAGGATCAGATGTCGAGATTTGAGAAGGAGCTGTGTGAAAATGATGAAAAATTAGTTTCTAAAATGTATAAGCTCTTGCTTTTGGAGGAGACAAGAGATGAAGTGGTTAAAATGACTATGGTAAAATGGGCCCAAGATGTGGGGTGCAATATAGAAATGGCAGCCTGGGAAAAATTATGGAAAACTGATTTAAAGTTCACTGCATGTTATGTTTTAAAAGAAAATTATTATAAAATGATGTATAGGTGGTATTTGACACCTAAAAAAATGGCATTAATGTATAAAAATGTTTCAAACAAATGTTGGAAATGTGGACACTCTGAAGGAACCTTTTTTCATATGTGGTGGACTTGTAGAAAGGCTAAAGCATTTTGGGACATGATATATAATGAGTTAAAGAAAATATTTAAAATGACATTTCCTAAGAAGCCAGAATCCTTCCTGCTGGGAATAACACGAGGAGTGTTTTCTACAACTAACTTAACATTCTTTATGTACGCTACCACGGCGGCCAGAATAATATATGCACAGAAATGGAAGAGCAATGAACTGCCTTCAAAAGAAGATTGGCTGATAAAAATTTTAGAATATGCGGAGATGGCAAAACTTACAGTATTGGTAAGAGACCAAATTTTAGAATGTTTTAAAGAAGATTGGAAACCATTTTTATTGTATTTAAAGAACTATTTTGTAAAATATTGATTTTACAACAGGGTTTGAAATTTAGTAATAATATCAGGTTGAGCAGATCAAAATTGTGTTTGTAAAGTTTAAATCTATGTTTTGAATTATTATTATAGCAAGGGTTAACTCTATAGTTGGTGATTCACGAGGAGGTGTGAGAGGGAAGTCCATATTTGTTTAATGTGTTGTGATTGATTATTGTTAAAATTAATAAAAATTTAATTTTTTAAAAAAAGAAGAAGAAGAGCCACATAGTCACATTTCCTCTCTGCAATTATGTGTTTAGTGGTACCATAGAGAGAGGAAACCTGACTGGTAGGGAAGAGGGTTGTTGTTGTTTTGTTTAAAGGTCATTTAAAACTCTCTTGGCTTTGTCCGTTTGTTCTTTCCAATTAAGCTGAAGAAGGGCAAATGCACTCTACTCGTTAGGAGTACGCCAGAAATTGTTACATGTAGCCAGAAATTTGGCTTTGTACTGCTCCCCATTCTCATGGACAGTCAGACAAGACACAAGTTTGACATAATACAAGGTGGATCCGATTTAGATATTCCAGCCCTCATGACTCTAAGGAGAAGGGATGGACACACACACACACACACACACACACACACACACACACACACACGTACTTTCTTTGCAGCTAAAACTGAGCATTACTCTTGGAGAGCAAGGCAGGCCAGCTGCAACTTTGGTTTGTAAACTCCACTGTCACAGTGGAGGGTCAAATTAGAAGTGATGCAAGAGAAATCTCTGTTACTTTAATGCTGCCAAGGGGGGAAGGCTGGTCTTGTGTTGGCAAGCAAGACTTGTCCCCTTAGCCAAGCAGGGTCTGCCCTGGTTGCATCTGAATGGGAGACTTGATGTGTGAGCACTGTAAGATATTCCCCTCCGGGGATGGAGCCACTCTGGGAAGAGGAGAAGGTTTCAAGCTCCCTCCCTGGCTTCTCCAAGACAGGGCTGAGAGAGATTCCTGCCTGCAACCTTGGAGGAGCCACTGCCGGTCTGTGAAGACACTACTGAGTGCGCTAGATAGACCAATGGTCTGACTCAGTATATGGCAGCTTCCTATGTTCCTAATTTAAATTTGATCAGAGCAGTAGCAATGAGGGAGGGGGTGATTAACGCCTTCCCTACAGGCCCTTTGCTTGATCAAAAACATTCTATCCAGTTGCTTTTTTTCTGGCTGGGCAAGATACAGTGGCCGACATCCCCACTAATGAAGTACGCACACTTCAAGAGACTGTGGGGCCATGACGGGAGCCCTTACACAAGTCCCAGCCAGCAATGCGTTTCCAATCTTGCAGAGCCCTTCTGGAGTGTGGGGAGTGCTCTGGATTCTAAGGGCTCTGGATCAACAGGGTGCGTGCAGGAGGAAAGGGGGGAACTCTTCAAGGGCTCCCAACCTGCCCTTCAGTCCCTTGAAGCACACACACACTTCGTTAGTCAGGATGTCCGCTGGTGATCTGAGATGCTGGGAGAAAGTAAGCAGGGGCAGAATTGAGAATGGGGAAACCGACCACAGGGAAAGGGCTAAACACCCCTTCTTCCCCCTGCTGCTGCTCTCATCAAACTTGGGAGTTTACACTTAGTTCAAAATAAAAAACTGAAACAGATGCTGCATGTGTCTTCAATCTCTTATCTAGTTTGCTCCACAGACTCTAGCTATTCTTATGTGTTGTTCACACTATGTGTTGTTCACATAATGAAAATAAATATGTGGTGGTGGTGGGACTTGGAAGGCCATATAATGCCTGAATTTTGCTATTTTGTTACTGCCCATGTAACAGGAATCTTAATTTACTTCTGTCGCTCTTGGAGCAAATGAAAAAACCTCCATTTTTGCCCATAGGTGGGGCAAAGGGATGACAACACACTTTTGGGAAGGGACTGTGAGTAAAATAAGGGTCATTCTGCCCCTGCTTACTATTACTGAGTATACTCTTAAACCCTAATCCATGAGATGACAGATGTATGACAGAGAAAGGGGGCAAGTTTCAGGAGCACAGTGTGGTGTTGAACTGCTGTACAAGTTCTTTCTAAAAACTCCTGAGACCCTTCCAAAGCTGTTTGCAGTGCAGCAAATGGGGCTATTATTAAGTCAGAATATCACTTTTCCCTGGCACACACACAAAAGACTCTTACAATCGCAGCTGCAAACTTTGGAAAAGCCTCTTTACTTAGCATAGCGTGCTTCAATCTCACCAGAAACTTTTGTTATTGTATAATTTGAAAGTAACAATCCCATTCTGGTCAGCTGCAAAAAGGAAAGGTCAAACTTTGCCACAAATTATAATACAGATTATCTATGTCCTTCTTCCCGTCATAAAACTCAAAATCCCTTCACCATTTGAGAAAATTTGATTCTTTGGACTTATCTTCCACTTTTGCATCATTTTCCATCTCCTAGGATGAAAACATGTAATAGGCGGTTGTTTTTCATCCAAAAAGAAGGTGGTACAATCGTTATGATTGCCCATGACATGCACTGTCATTTTGCCACTGTTTGACCAGAGAAGACAGTGGGATAAAAGAGAAGAGCATGGAAGATTATGGGGAATGATCTTCTATTGGTACCACCTTCACCTCTCTTACGAACTATTCAGTGTTCCCTCTAACAGGGATTCCCAGAGGTTGTTGACTACAACTCCCATAATCCCCAAGCAGAAACTGTCACAGCTGGGGATTCTGGGAGTTGTACTCAACAACCGCTGGGAATCCCTGTTAGAAGGAACACTGGAACCATTGCCTTCTCTTCAGCCCCAGCCATTTGTTCCCCTCTCTCTCCCCCAAATCCAGACTCTCAGTTCCACCTGGTGCCATCTTATCCTATTTTATCTAGAACTGGTTTTCTAGGGGTTTTTTTTTCATGTCATCAATTTGGAAACAAGATCACACAATACTAACAACTCTCTCCGGTTATTGCTCTATTCCCCCCGCCCCCATTTTAATATACAGAAAAGCTAGCCAAGTCAGAGAACTCCTAAACATGTAAATAGCAAAAACCTGCACAAAAGTGCCACATGCAAGTTTTAAATAATTGACTACAGAAATTAAAACTGGACACATCACCTCCCCCAAATGCCCAGTGATTAAGATGCATACAAAGGGGGAGAGACCCGTTTCCCAGGGGTGATGTGTCGCCAGCGAGTGGCAATCGGGAGCTGGTGCCTCTTCTGGTTGGCCTGAAGCTCTTGGGGGAAAGAGGGGGCCGACAGAGCCCACAGCTCACAGCAGTGAGTGAAGGTTATGACTAAAAAGGATGAAGCCCCTCAGTTTAAAAAATGTCACCTCACTTCGGGCTCTGCAATGGCAAGCGCCGATGACCACTCATTCTAGTAACAGCTCTCACAGAAATAGGTTCGCACAACCCAGAGAGCTGCCATCATCACCCCCCGCCCAGGAGCCCCCGTTCTAGCCTTCCCTTTCCCTCGCACAGCCATACCTCTTCTCCTCTTGGATGTTCTCAATGCCAATGGCACTACTGCGTCTCCCATTGAAGCGGCTGCCCCGGTTGCGCGACGGGTTTCTCCCAGGCAGGGCAAAGGACTAGAGGGAGGAAAGGAAGGGAAGGAAACAAAGACAAGAGCTGGAAGAGGAAGACTAGGGGGAGGCCTGGAGTCCAGGCTCTGTCCTTGTACTGCTGTTCAGTGCCAACAGATCCAGCCCTGTCCAGTCTCACAAGGTACCAGGTGAGCAGGATGAGGGAGCGGCCAAGGGTTGACAGAACAGGAAAGGAGAAAGGGAAGAATCTCGAGAAAGAGGAGCACACTAAGGACAGAATGGAACAAACATCAGTAGTCAGAACTCCATAAGTATGGGGGTGGGAGAGTGACAGTAGCACAAACAAGGGGAGATATAGATCCAGGGAAGAGAACACACAGAAAGGTAGATGCACAGATCCCCAGAGGGCCAAGTGGGACACTCTGAGAGATGTGTAGTTGTGGCTGAAAATGGCACCCTGGTGTCAAGCTCCACCTTCCTGCCTAAAATTCACGAGAACTTCCTGAGACACGTTTCCTTCTCTGTCATAGAAGCCAATGAAGTGAAGCAGGGATGCGGAACGTGGGATGTCATGATGTAATGGCAGGAACAGTTCTACTCGGCAAGACTAAGGTGGGGGTGGAACTAGGTGTGTGAGGGCCAGTGTGTGTGGAGTACCTGAACATTTACTATAATCGTCTAGTTTGGTCCAGAGGATAAGAAAAAAGAAAAGGCGCAGCACATCCCATTGCCTTAAATCAATGTTAATCAAGGATGGCTGCAGACTGCTAGATGTTGGTGTAATCTGTATGAGGGTACACTTAAGCGTATGGTTTGGTTCTATCCAGTTATTGTGCCATTTTGGCTTGAAATTAATACGGTAGTTAATATGACATTGCAATTATCAATGCCTTTAAGGATGTTCACATATTGTTGGGGTACATCCCCAGCATATAGAATCTAGAACTATATCAAGAACTGTGGATTCTTTGCACTTGGGGTGTTGCCAAAAGGATTATAATACAACACTGGAAGGACAAATTCACTCCTGAATTGCTACTTTGGATTACTGGTATGTGTTCTCTGTCAGCATTTGAACGGGTCTTTTTTCATCGGCAAGGTAAAGGAGAATTTTCAGCGACCTGGCTGAACTTTAATTAACTGTTTATGCTTTGAAATATAAGATATATATTCCTGAAGAAGGCGATCCCCCCTCCCCCTCCCCCACTTTTCTCCTGCATTGGTTGTATCTTACTATGTTTAAGCTATGTTTATGGGTTTTTTCTCCCCGACCCCTTCCCCCCCCGCCATTATATTCACATGCATTATTATCATCATCCTTGACCATGTTTATGTACTGTAATCTCATTGCAAGAAAAGAAAGGAAAAGAAAATCAACTTGCCATTTCTCCTTTGGCTACTGCCCTTCTTGCACACGTGATATCGGCAACATAGAGGTCAGATGTGATTGAATGTTCTGGAGCCCTGAGGGCAGTGGTATCATGGCTTAAGACTAACTGTAAGCCACAGCCTCCGACCTAAGGAAAAGGTATTCTACAGCATGCACTCTACTACTAAAGGGAAGGACATGGTTCAGTGACTGAACACCGGTTTTGACTACAGTTCTCGGAGTCTTCAGGGACCATGCCTTGCTCAAATTAAGCCCTGTCTGAGAACAAATCCACACAGACAGGCTTTTCACATTCTGGTTGCTACTAAAGCCTCAAGCTGACTGGACTATCTCCAGAACAGCTTTTTCTTCACATGTAATTCAAGGCCAAAGTAGACGTGTTGCAGGAGTTCTGCAACTGGAACTCCAGATGACTTTTTCTCTTTCAAAAAGCAACTGCCAAGAGAGTGATTTGGAGCAGAGCTGTGGCAAGGTGGGACAAACTGTTAGGCGACCCCTTGTGCAGTTCTGTTCCAAATCACGCCACCCACCCAATTGTGGCTTTTTGAAAAAGATGTTAGGATTCCTGTCCTTCCAAAGCCTTGCCTGTGCAAGAGAGGAAATGCTCACTTGTCTCATTAGAAGCCATCCCAAACAAGCTCAGCCCAAATCTGATCAAGCAACAGTTACATGAATGCCAAGTGAAAGAACAGCTGCCAATGTAGCATCTCCAGCTAGTCTAGCTTCTAGACAGACACCACTTCATCACACTCAGCAGTCAGTGAGTCATTGAACAGACTGGCCCTGCTATGCAAACAATACCCATTGCAGATACAATATCCTCAGCAAATTGCCTGCTGTAAGTGGGGAAAACCCTGAGAAATTTTGCTACTCTTATAGAAATGTTTACTTCCCTCAGAACTCCTCAGACAGTTTCTCCCAGAAAATTTCACTTTCAAGAAATACGGTGGCCAAGGTCAACTCCAGGTCTGGGGGTGGCCTCAACACGTCAGCACTGAAGGGAGTGGGGTGGGGGGAGATTGGGGGTGGCAGCAAACATCCCTATTCTTCTCAAGTTTGCTCATTGCATGGGAGACTTCTTTACCAATTCTGGACTCTTAACAGGACAATTTAATGCTGCTGAAAGGCAGCTATACCCACAACCCGATGAAGCACTGACATTACATTTTTAATGCAGGTGTTTTGTCTACCTGGATTCCGGGTGTCATTTCTTACTCAGCAGCACTAAATATTCTGAGCTATATGTTTTATGCAGGGGCCCATGTAAGAACAGATAGCCCTAAAATTCTAGAAACATTATCAAAACTCTTACTTCTCTCAAAATTCTTCAGATATTAGGTTTGGTAGGGGGGTTTTGCCCAAGCGCAAGCCTCCAAATGAGTTTCAAAATTTCACTTTACTATGTAAGATATATATGGGGGCTTAATCAATCGTCAATATATATTCAGAACCACCAAGCCTACAGCAAGCATCATTAGTTAGCATGGGTAGCCCTTCATAAGCTTTAAGCATAGGATATCTTGGCTGTAGGAAAAGGGGAATTAAGCAAAGCCATTGATATCGATGTGCTACTAGTAGTTACAGGGCGTAAATGGGAGAAAGAATGACAGACCTATCAGCAAAAACAATTGGTTGTCAGCACAAAAATATAGAGGGTGCTTGATTCATGTTGGGAGAGGATATATTGTAATGTTGAATAAAGGTAAAATGTGCCGTCAAGTCAATTTCGACTCCTGGCGCCCACAGAGCCCTGTGGTTTTCTTTGGTAGAATACAGAAGAGGTTTACCATTGCCACCTCCCACGCAGTATGAGATGATGCCTTTCAGCATTTTTCCTATATCGCTGCTGCCTGATATAGTGGAGATTCGAACCAGCAACCTTCGGCTTGTTAGTCAAGCATTTCCCCACTGCACCACTTAAGGTAGACGAATATCTATTTGTAATAGCCTATCACAGACTAAAATGGATTCTGTTTCCTACAGAAAGGAGGATTTTCTGAAAGTGGGTGGAGTATACAAGTACTGTCCACTGTAACCTACCACAGGCAACGGTCAATTGACTCTGGGTGTACTGTCTGTCTGAATTATGTTTGCGATTTTTATGGTTTGTCTAATCTACATTTGCAATTGCTGTTTTGAAGTTGATAAGATAGAAATAAACTTTTAAACTTGATTTCTTGAGTTTGTATTCCATTCCTGAAGCAGTGGACAATTCCAACCCAACAGCCAAGGTCTGGTCAGGCAAGGCTGAGATGGAAAATTAACTTCAATAAATATATTAAACTAAATTCCTACATCTGCATTTAGGGAAAGAATTACTTTGGATAGATTGAATGTGAAGAATCAATGCCCCAAAAGGTTCCCAAGCAGCCGAGAGAGTCCTTGCTCGCCATGCTCAAGGAGGGAGGGGTCTCTAAAGTTTACAATATTCAACCCCATAGAAGTGAAGCATTCCCCATTCCTCAAGTTGTGTGTCAAAGTCAGAATCAGCACATAAATGATTCGGGTCCAGACAGAGGGGAAATAAGATGGGGAAATGAACACAGAGATGAACCCTGCTGCACTTAACGCAAACATGGAGCAACCAAGAGCTGATAATGTCAACAGAGTAGCAGGTCCAGGGGAATGAGGGGAGGGGACACTGAAGACCTGGTACTCTCCACACTGTGACCCCCACCTCCCCAATACCTTACCGCAGCAATGGCCTTGGGGCCCTCGGCGACACTCTGGTTGAGAGCAAGACCAGCAGTAGCCGGGCGGCTGGGCGGAGTGGATGGCGGCTGCTGCTGCTGCTTCCTCACGGCTATTCCCATGGTATCCAGGCTCTGGCTACGGCCCCGGATCACCCGCTGGAGAGAGGGCAACAGGGAGACAGACACAGACAGGTTCACAGACACACAGAAGGACATCATGAAGAGCACCACAAGACAGCGGAGGGTAGTGGGGAGGGAGGCCGAGGGAACTAAGGTTACATCGCCAAGACTCTAAGGTTACATCGCCAAGACTAAGGTTACATCGCCGAGGGAACTAAGGTTACATCGCCAAGACTCAGGCAGAGAAGGTACTGCTTTCTGAACCTCCTTGGACAGAAGCTACTTGGACTGATCTAATCCAGATCATCCTTAGCAGTGTTGCCAAAGTCTTTGTTCTCAGTCTCCTGCAAATAAGAGATACTCACCAACATAATTCCAATTCTCCACAAACCCAACATCTTCCACTGCTATCTAGAGCCACCAGCACCAGTTGAGAGAGTAGGCTCTCATTACTGTAATGAAGATATTCCATCAAAAATAGAATCAAGGTTTTCCATCTAGAGTCAAAAAGGTGATGACTTCCCAGGGCATCCTTCACACAGCAAGCTTGACTGCAAACTCCAAGTTGTTCCAAAAAACTGATACAAAAAGTGGATTTTTTAACCTGGGATATAAATTGGGCTATGCTCTAATACACAGTGAAAACCCCGAATTGTGTGTGAAGTGCTCCCTGATAGCTTGTAGGGACTTCGGGATAAATCTGCCCGATATGTGAACGCACACCCTCCATTCCGGAGGAGATGTGCGTTCAGCTACAGGGCTTTAAAAGCCCTGTGTGAAAAATGCCCAGGCCCCTCAGAATCGTTCTACATGACCTGGTCTGCACATAAAGCAGAATGAGGAAGTGGGCTGCAGATGGAACAATCACATTGTTGAATGCGCAGTGTAGCAGAGAGTGCTTTTTACTTGCAGAAAGTTTGTTTAAGGTGAAGGAGGATTCAAAAATCGCATCTTGCAACCTCAAGTTATACAGGCCCAAGTCTTTCAGCCTTTTAAGTAGAGAGAACCCCTACCTTCTGAGAAATTTAAGTAGAACCTCAATTTTCCAGTTGATTTTATATTCACAATAACGGGTGCCATATGATGGAAGAAGGGTTGTGTGTATAAGGCTGTGAGAAAGCGAGACTAATTCTAGGCAAAAAACAGCAGCAAAGACTGAGCAGCAAAGGCAACTGGGCCCTCTCCTCTCTACCCTCCTTCTTGAGCTTCTTCCCCGCTCTCCTCGTCCCATACCCCTGCCTGTGTTTTGCGTACCTCCAGGGGTGTTGAGAAACAGGCAACTCTGTCATCTCAGGATTCTATATTCTGCTGGTTGTGGAAACCAGGCCCACACCATGCAAAATAAGGTGACAGAACTGATGTGGCAGAATTATGCCACTTTAAACTGCAGGTGGAGGATTGCATGTCTGAATGCGGCCCACCCCACAGCAAACAAAACAAAACCCGAACCATGCATGCGCACTCATAGGATATAGGGCAGTAAAAGTAAAGTTCAGCACAACCCTTGCCCTGTGACTCTAGTATACTAGATAGAGGGAGGTGGTTCTGTTTTGTTAAGTGAAAAGTCATTCAAATCTTCACCTGCCACAGAAGTCATGCAGTCCAGAATCTTACCAGCTCTAGAGCCCATTCCTGCTTGTACCCCAGTTCTAAGCACATTTGTGGTTCAGTCTCCTTGCTTTGAATGGAATCTGCTTTCAAGTGAAAATGCCCTTAGGACTGAAACTTTAGCCATGGACTATCATGTACAGCACAAGCAGAAAGCAGAGTCAGTGATTATACATATGGGCCATCAATAAGCACCAGACCTGAGTGGGACAGATCTTCTACAAAGGAGAGAAGAATTCAGGATGTGTCTATATTGCAAAAAGCCCCAAGACGGAGAGCACTAAACAGCGGCAGGTTACAGGATGTGCTGTCGACTGCAGCACCTATATCACAAGAGCAGATGTCACGAAGAGCTTGTGGCCAGCCTCCTTGGTTTTTGTCAGCCCTGAGTTTCGCTAAACAGGGTGGCCAGCTCGGGAACTAATCTGGTGCCATTGGGAAGAGGTGCCTCTTTCCTCATATAGACATTTCACATGTTACAGGATCAATAATCTCATGCACTGGACAGGTTCCATTCTCACTCCAGGGGGGAAACAATTACATTTCTAAGGGTTCCCTGGGGAAATGAATATCAAACCCATTTAAGTCAGTGGCGTTGATATGGTCTGCCACTAGATTCAGTGCCCCCGCATTCCCCACACTCCACAGTGGTGCATCCCAACAATTGATACCCTGAATGAGGGTATTGATTATGCTTTTTTTCTCTCCAGATCAGAGGCAGGGAAAGAGTCCATCATAGAAAGAGACCCTTTGCCCTGAGCTGCTTCCCATCCTCATTTTCTTAGTGAAAAGCCAGTAATGCAGATTGCCTCATTGATTCTTGCCTGATCCCTTTCCCTAGCTACAGCTAAGCAGAAATATCAGCATCTCCTGCAGAAGTACCACAGGGTCTGATGGAGCTTGTTGAGGGGTTTAAAATGTACTCTCTAGATTAGGGCTGCAGCCTTCCAGCTGTTGGAGTACAACTCTCATCATCCCTGACTACTGGCCACTGTGGCTAGGGATGATGGGAATTGTAGTCCAACAGCAGCTGGAGGGCAGGAAGTTGTCTGGCCCTGGTCTAGATATGTGTTATGGACACGCCTGCAGTAGGAGGGCCTACTCAGAGCGCCACAATTCTGTGCAAGTACAGACAAGCTGCTAAGATCTGGTACTGGCAGGAATTCAGCATCCTGATCATCTCTGTGAACAGAAAAGCAGGTTTCAGAGCCTTAGAGCTGGCCAGATCAGTCAAGCAGGCAATGCCTACTCATGAGATACCCAAAGCCAGGCTAGGTAGAGGGAACGGGGGCAGAGTTGTCAGTAGAATGCTCGTGGGCTAGGAAAGGGGGCTCCAATGCCTTGCATGGCTCAGTGCTTCTAGCAAAATCAGAACAAAATTGTGCAGAATACGGGAATACATACTTCACTTTTGTAATGTACACATATTGCATAAGATGGGTTTCCTTGGACATTTTTTGGCTTTTCTATTGCAAAGTATCTGCATTCCTTCCTACATCACTGTTTTCGGGATGATTATAACATTGTGGGAAACATAGCCATTGGGTGACTGGGCTACAAGTCTTGCTGTAAGTTTGGTCATCTTGATTACTGTGTATGTGTCTATCCTCATAAGAACATAAGAACAGCCCTGCTGGATCAAGCCCAAGGCCCCTATCTAGTCCAGCATCCTGTTTCACAGAGTGGCCCACCAAACGCCTCTGAGAAGTCCACAGGCAAGAGATGAAGGCATGCCCTTTCTCCTTCTGTTGCTCCCCTGCAACTGGTATTTAGAGGCATTTCGCCTCTGAGGCTAGAGGTGGCTTATAGCCCTCAGACCAGTAGCCGTCGATAGCCCTCACCTCCCTGGATTTATCTAAGCCCCTTTAAAGCCATCTAAGCTAGTGGCCATCACCACGTCCCATGGCAGAGGATTCCATAGATTAATTATGTGCTGTGTAAAAAAAGTACCTCCTTTTGTTGGTCCTAAATTTATCAGCATTCAGTTTCATGGGATGACCCCTCATTCTAGTGCAGTGAGAGAGGGATAATTATTATTGTGTCTAACCAAGGAGTCAGGGATCTAAACAGCAGAAGGATGTTTAATGTTCCATCTGTAAGTCTCTCTCCAGTCCATGGAATGCAATAGCCATCAGAATTGGAAAGGCGATACCTTCTAACTGTTGCCAGGGCACAGAGAAAACAATTTGGAACCAGTTTACAGTTTGAATCCCGGGCACTTTCCAGATTAGACCCTGCAACGGGGTCACGGCGTATCTCTGAAGTGTGCTTCCACACTTCCTGCGTCGTGACACGGCAGTCCCTATGCGGACAGGAGGGTGCCTGCCGTTCACATTTCCAGTGGCTTGTTTTGAATTTAATCACTGCGATATAGTGCTATGACGTCGCATATCCGGTTTAAGAAAGTTGCTGTTTTTTCAGGTTGTTAATTTCTGCAAGACTGCTCTCCCTGCTGTTTACATTCCGAATACAACTTGCTGAACAGAGGCATTTTGCTGCTGTTGAGCAGCTAGTTTGGAAAGCGCCCAGGAGAAACAGGATGATAAATTGGCTGAAGCATTTTGGGACACACAGGCTCTCTCTGAGGTTCTGGCTGAGGGTTACTGGATCTGCTGTTGCTATAAGAACATTCGTTTGCTTTCATAATACTCTGCTTGCATTTTTGTAAATGAAGCAATTACTGCCAAGACAAGAGAAGTCTCCTGTGTTCTTTTTCATCCAAAGGAAATTAAACCCTTTAGTGCTGCCCCTGAAACTCTGCACCTTTTGGGGGAGTGCCAAATGATTGCCAACCATCATGAAAAAGCAGGAGTTGCATGCTTCAGGGCATTACATCATTTCCTGTCCAATATTCTCATTTCTTTCAAGCTCCTGCCTTTTACACTCCAGAAATCATCAAGAATAACAGATATGTGATCCCATCCCCGAGGCAAGGCACTCAGACAGTAGTGGCATCTGACCTCATCATGACTAGCAGGTAGGCTGCTTCCTGCCAAAACAATGGAGCCGATTTCTTCTTCCCCCATGCTGCTATTTAGAAGACTTGGCTGCTATCTCCTCTTAAAGTAAAGTTGTGCCATTGAGTCAGTGTCGACTCTTGGCAACCACAGAGCCCTGCGGTTTTCTTTGGTAGAATACAGGAGGGGTTTACCATTGCCTTCTCCCAGCAGTATGAGATGATCCCTTTCAGCATCTTCCTATATCGCTGCTGCCCAGTATAGGAGTTTCCCATTATCTGGGAAATATACCAGCAGGGATTCAACCCAACAACCTCTTGCTCCCTAGGCAAGTTACTTCCCCACTGGACCATTAGGTTACTCCCTACTTGATTCTTTTCCTGGCTCAGTTAGCTCCCTCAGCTCCATCACCCTTGCATTGCAGTCTGGCTCACAGCGCTCTCAAGTCCAGGTGGAGCAGCAGGGCCAGCAGGAGAGGTAGCGAGAGAAGGAGGAGCAGACTAGAACACGCTCGTAAGAACAGCACCCCTCCTCCCACTGATGCTCCCCCTCCCTCCCTTTAATCTAGATCCGTGGTTCCCAGCCTGGGTTCTTCCAGATGTTGCTGAACTACAACTCCCATCATTCCCAGCTACTCCCATGCTGGGAGTTTAGTTCAACAACATCTGGAGGGACCCAGGTTGGGAACCACTGATCTAGTTCCTAATTTTTTGGTGTTGGTCTTGCAAAACCATTGTGTCCCTCCCTGTGCCAGGGGCAGCTGGGGCCTCCAAAATGTGGGGGTGCTACAAGCCACTCCCACACCTCCATCCACTTCTCTCTACCCACTAAAAGCTCCTCTTGCCTGTTCCACCAACAGTACTGACAGCTGGATCAAGCCTCCATGGGCAGAGGCAGTATGCTGCTGAATACCAAATGCTGGGGACAAACCAAAAGGGAGGGCTGTTTCCCCACCTGCCTGTCTGTGTGCAATTGGTTAGTCACTGCCGGTAACAGCCGGAGGATCAGTCTTTAAAAAAACACAAAAAACTTAAGGGCAGAGAGAATGAATATTAGGTGTCCCCACCCCACCCCGCACCCCTTTAAGGTGATAGTTCTGTGGTATTTGGTATTCAGCAGTTGGTCTTCTGAAGAATACTGTCTCTGCCCATGGAGGCTTGATTTAGCTGCCATTGCTTATGGCTGGAACAGGAGCTTTCTGCAGGAGAAGTTGCAACTGCCATGAGGGGCTTGTAAGTATGAAAAAATCATCTCTCTTCTTCAAGGATGCTTTTGACTTCCTCTTACCAAGCTTCTCTTTTCGGATGAAAGAGAAGCTTGGAATATAGAGGAATATCTACAACTACCGGGAGGGACTAGAAACCTCTCTTTCTTGCTGAAGTAAAGATTACTCGCAGAGTCTGCCCAGAAGCATCTGGAGAGAAGGAACTCGGTCCCCACAGACCTTTGTCCTCAGATCTTCGGCCAGTGGAAGGAAGCCCCACAAGCATTTCTCCAGTCCTGGGCAGGGGCAGCTCCATCGAAGCCTGGGAAAGCAAGATGGAAACTGCCCAGGGGATGTCAAGGAAAGTCAGGTGGTGCCGTCGAGTCCGTGTCGACTCCAGGAGACCACAGAGCCCTGTGGTTGTCTTGGGGAGAATACAGGAGGGGTTGGCCATTGCCATCTCCCGCGCAGTGTGAGATGATGCCTTTCAGCACCTCCCTATATCTCTGCTGCCCAATACAGGTGTTTCCCATACTAGTCTTGGAAACATACCAGTGGGGATTCGAAACAGCAACCTCGTGCTCCCTAGGCACGTTACTTCCCTGCTGCGTCATTAGGTGGCTGCAAGGTGATGTGACAAGTTACAAACTTGGATGTGCCCAAAGGCTGTGGATGTGCCCAGCTCCAGGACACAACACTTTAGTTGACAACTGCGGCTGCTGCAAAGGTTCTTCTTGTGGACTCCCCCAGCATTGTACAAAACAGGGTATGAAATCCTCCGGCCTTGATCCCATTCACGCTTGCAACAAGTTCCATGCAAATCCTCCCGCTCACAATGAGGCACTTTGCCTGGGGTTATCATGGCATTTCTGTGACATGATAGGCAAGGGCTGGGGTCCTGCTTCCCATACCATGCACCCCAAAAACCTGTGCTGCCTGCTCCTGGACTGTAGTGGGAGTCAGCAACCAATGAAACCGGACTAATTTGCTTACATCATGGCATGTGTGATACTTATATACCACTTTTCAACAAAAGTTTCCAAAGCGGTTTACACAGAGAAATAATAATAATATAAAATGGCTTATTTGTGGTTTACTAGGCAGTGCTCTAAAAATGCCTTGATAACTCTAAAGAGATCAGAGCAGCTGCATTTCTCTTCACCAGGGAACTCCTTCAGGTCATTCTCACAACCTGTGAGCAGGGCAGGGAGGGTGCGGTCGGGGGGAGGCAGGATCGATCTGACCTTTTCCCCAGATGATCTTTACTGTTTCCCGGACTGCACAACTCACAGGCCCACACATGCCGTGCTGCTCGTGGCAGTATAGCCATCTGGAGGCCTGGGGAACACAGCCTGGCCTCCAGAAACCCCTCAATGCATTGCGCAAGGAGCCAGGCGCATTGGGGGCATTTCCACCCCAGGCAGCCCCAGCAGACACATGACCAGGGTACCAGTCTACCCCGAGAATAGCCCCAGGACAGAAATTCGGCTACCCGGCAGGGCAGCGCCAAGATCGGCTCTGACCGCCGGTGCTCCACACAAGCAGCTCTATCCAGGCTGCTCGTGGGAACAGCCTCCTTAGCTTTTTCGAAGAGATCGCAGACCAGAGTGGCAAAACACCTCGGCAACCTCAGCCTCCCACTCTTGTTCCTTCCAGGATTTGTGCTGGGTGCTTATGCAGCACTAAGAAACTAACCGGCCTGCCATTATCCAGGTTCTTGTCCCCAAACAAGAATGGGTCACATTATCACCAATCAGAGTCAGCGTTACCAGTGTGATCACAGAAGTCAATTCGGTACTTATTTAAGGATACCAGAGGACAACAAGCAGCACCCTGTGCATTGGTGGAGAATGGCACACACATGATACACTGGCCATCCTTAACAAAATACACAGAACCAGTGAGCACGAAAGGCTTTACTTCCACATCTTTTAAGCAATGACAAAGCAATCTGATCCCTGCCTCTTGAGGGACAAAGTGCAACTTAGATTAAGACCCTGTTATGCAGGCACGTGACTGCCGCTCCCTGCTGCTAATACAGCAGAAGAGCCCCACCGTGGCCAGTAGGTGCCCTGGTGAGCTGCAGCAATGTCTGGGAAGTGGAATCCTTCCCGTGCTTTCCCATGGACTCCTCACTTTCCAGTGCTCCCTGCGTGCCTTCCCAGATGCCACTGGAGTTTGCCAGAGCATCCAGCGGCATCTTTAAGGGTCTCCACCACTGCGGGGAACAGCACAACATTGTGAGCAGGTGGGCAATGGGGATAGTCACTTCGGAAGGGTTCTTTGACTTTGGCCCGGAGGATTATCTGACTTTGGCTACTTGGAGCCAAATATTTACACAGGCCTAGTGGCCAGGAGCAAGGAGCTAAGGCAACGGAAAAAGTTCAGAGATGCAGCAGGTGCTACTTTTGAACTGTTTATGGCTCCCAGGTGTGCATTTTACCTTGTAGAGAGTCTCCCCAAGGGCATGGTGATGAAGCTGCACTACCACATAGGCATGCAGGAAATTGGAGGCAATCATGTCAGGGACAAAGGGAGTATTTTCATCCTGGAAGACAATGGCCACAATATCGTTCCCAATGTGGCGCTTCTGCTGAAGCTGGAAGGAAGCACACAAGAGAGGGAGTTATTCTTCCAAACAGCAAATAGCCCAACATGGCCTACTTAACCCCACCGGCCTCCCATCTCAGTTGAAAACCTGAATCCATTCTAAAGCCCAATCCCAGCATGCTCCATCAACACTAAAATATCTATATGTCACTACCAGTCTAGATGCTCATACATCACTCTCTCTTCCACCCCGTCCACAGTTTGCAGCTCCCTAAGCGCCACGAAGCATCAGGTACCTGCTGGGCATCTCCCTCTGTGAAGGGTAGCTTTGTAGAGACATGGAACATGATCTCCTTGCCCCGGAAATTGGTGTAGACAGACTCTGTTCCTGTCTGGCCTCTCGTAACATCCAAGCCACCTCGGAATCTGAGCAGATCAGTCCCACATATTTCAGGAAAGGTGGGGGGTGGGGCGAGGCAGAGCGGGGGAAGAGGAGAAAAAGAAGGGAAGAGTGAAAAGAAGCACTTTATTCAGAGATAGAAATACAAGTCAAGTGAGGGCACATTTTGTAAAATGCACGTCTACCAATTCTTCATAATGCTTCTGCAAGACTAAAGTTCTTGTTGGAAGTGAAGGACCTTGCGCTGTCTCATGTCTCAATGACATAGGAGGACAGACTAGTGGGTCAGAGGGCTAGAGAGGTCAAGACATTGGTCATCCTTTCTCTACTGCTCTGACATTATCCCTTTGGTATGGAGATTGCTACTCTCAGGGATTGACTTCCTGCCTGCCTGGCTGGCCACTTCCTCTTCCTTCTCTTTCCTTTCTTTTTCCTTGCAACATGCAATGCAAGCTCCTCTCTCCCTGCACTATGTATGCAGAGATGTAGAATCCATCTGCATCCAGCTATCTAGATAGAGTAGAGATACTATCTCTCCACTTTACTATCTAGAATGGAATTCACTAATAAATGCTCCATATATTGATCTGAAACTATGAACTGGCTCCAGGTTATTTTACTCTTAGCATACACGCATGCCTGGGCAGACTCCGCTGTGTTGTGCCTCTGTGCACTCTGCTATATTAGGAGAGTATCTCTTACCAGAGAGAATTCCCAACAGTTCTTTCATTCTGAGGTATAACTGGGAATGCATTTGAGCACCCAAGTAAGTTGTGGGAGAGCATAATTCAGAATAACATGCCCTCATAATGGCAAATAAAAGGGATGGCTCTCTAAATCCAGAGTTGGGAAATAAAATGTGATCCAAGTTGCCATTTAAGATATAGATGAAAACTTGATAGTCCACTGTGCTGCAGAGGGCAGTGGACTATGGTTTTCATCTATATGTTAGATTCCAGAGCATTTAGCCAAGAAGGCGATAGCAATACAAAATGGAGCCCCTAAAGAAATATGGTTCTAAACAGCATAAGGAGAAGCAAGGATGGCATGTCTAGACTCCCATCCAGACACGTCTTGGGAAGACAGAATTGCACATCCAGTCTGTAGTGCTCTGGCAAGGCAGGGATACTGACCAAAAAAACCCAAAAATGGGTTTTTCTCACAGCAGAGATTTCTCTGCCATTGTCCAGGAGGGGAGGTTCCATTTGGGTCAGCAGCATGTCTACATCTTCTCCCTTTTCATTTGGAAATCAATCTGGCTAAGGCACAAGAGGGCAGGTGTGTGTGCAGCCACCTAGACCTGGTTTGCACAACATAAGGCCCGGGGGCCGGATTCGGCCTGTAGGGACTATTTTACTGGCCCCCAGGTATCCTGCAGCAACATAGGAGCTGAAAACTGCCTTATAGCGCCATCCTATGCATGGTTTCTCAGAAATATGTTCCATGGTGTACCCAGTGAGGCTTACTCCCTCCCATGTAAGCATGCCTAGCATTGCAGCCTGAAAGCAATGACAATTTAGGGAGAGGAGAGGACTTGGCATTTATTTTGGGCCGGTGTGCACTCCAGGGGCCCCACTGACTGAGCAGGGACAGGACCTATTTTCTGGCCACTATTTCTTGGTTAAAACTATGGGTCTGTTGACAGGGGGAATAGGTCCACAAGTAACTAACGATATTTTTAATTTTAAGGTAATAATGTGCTAAAAATTGACCTCGGCCCTTGCATGCCAAGTTGTGTATGGTTCTGGCCCACTAGGGCATTTGAGTTGTGCAGCCCTGACCTAGACTCTTATGACTTGCAGCATCTTCCAACTTCTTCCTTCCCCCCTAGTTCATCCACATACACGCTCCTGCACGCAGAGTGTTGCATATTTGTTTTTGGAAATATTTACAAGCTAACTACTCAGTACTCTGAGTAGGGCTGGCCCTATCATACACAGCACCTTTGAGGAGAGAGGAGTGCTTTTGGCATGCACACGCACACATATACACACACCCACCCCTCAGGTTGGTCTTTCAGTGTTGCCAAGTTGTGCAGCTTGTGCAAACTCAGCTCTTTGCACTTGCTTAAAGTTGACACCCTGGGCAACCAGTTGCCTTGCCCACCCCTAAGGCCGGTCCTGGTTCCAGTTCAGAAAGGTCTGGACCGGGCCATCTAGTGCCTGCCTGGACACACATGGTAGCACTAAGCCCATCACATCTAGCAGCTGCTGAGAGCTGGAGGTTCTCCAAGCTGATGATTAATAAATCAATTGAGAATGAAGGGCCATTTAGGTTTGTGTCACTTGCTACATAGGAACATAGGAAGCTGCTATATACCGAGTCAGACCATTGACCTATCTAGCTTCAGTATTGTCTTCACAGACTGGCAGCAGCTTCTCCAAGGTTGCAGGCAGGAATCTCTCTTTCAGCCCTATCTTGAAGAAGCCAGGGAGGGAACTTAGAAGTTGGAACCTTGTGCTCTTCCCAGAGCACCTCCATCCCCTGAGGGGAATATCTTACAGTGCTCACACTTCTAGTCTGCCATTCATATGCAACCAGGGCAGACCCTGCTTAGCTAACGGGATAAGTCATGCTTGCTACCACAAGACCAGCTCTCCTCTCCTCTCTCCTTGTTCTTTCACACTTCTCTGCTTCACACATTGGTGCTTCACGATTTAAGATTTAAGCAATCTAACTGAAAAAACAAGCAGAGTTCCGAGAATGATGATCTGTTGTAGATCATGGTTTTGTTTGCTCCACTTGCGACTACAGGTACGCTTGTGACAATAAAAGATCTTCCTGTGCTGCCCGTCTTCTTTTATTTTGCCTGATCAACAGAGATGGATTTTGGGACAAGTTATTTCACTTTAACGAGTATTGTTATAACACTTTGACCGTTTTAAAGAACTTCTCCCAGTGACCCTACAACAACCACCCTCCGTCAGATTCCTGTTATTAAAGCAGAACTTTAAAAGAACCGCGCTTTCTCCGGTTTCTGTGTCAAACTGCGGGTGGCATTTGCAAGCAGAGGAAGTGTGTGATATTCAGCCCTGAGCAGGAGGGTTGCCCTGAGCAGGAGAGTTCAGCCTCTTAGGAGGCCAACCAGTAAGTCCATATCTCAACTTAGCTATGACTGAGAATTTCTGAGTTCACAGCCCATGCTTTTAGGGCCATGTTTGTGTGTGTGTCAATGTAATGCGCCGTATGGCCCCGCAATTGTTGTTGTTGTTTTAAAAGTTAACACAGTATCTGACAGGGTGCCCAGAATCAGGACAGTGATGTCCAGCAAGGGGATACGTAACCATTTCCCTTCACGCTACAGTCCCAGTGAAGATCATCCACCTGAAGCCAATGGGAACTTCTTTCCCAGGGCGAAGAGCAGCCTTAGGGAGGGCCTGATCTGGATGGGAACTGTGGCAGCGGCAAAGAGTTCAGCCCTGTCCCACACACCATGGCCCCAGGCCAGACTGCCCTTCCCAGCTGTACAGCTGGCACACAAGGGTCAATCGCATGCTTGTTCTCACATTCATTTATTTACCATACTTATATACCACCAAAAACTCACGTCGCTACACGTAGTTCGGCCCTTAGTTCACTGCCTGCTATGCCCCCTTCCCTCAGCCTCCTTGCCTGTGGGCTGCCTGTCCTTTAGCTTCCTTATCTCCTCAGACCTGTCCCCTGTTTTTAGCCATCCCCCAGGTGAGGCTTTAATTTTTCTGGGCTGGGCTGAAAATTGCTCAGACAGACAGTGCTGGAGGCATCAATGCAAAAGTAGTGACCCGCGGAAGTCCTGCAGCTGGATTCTGTCCCCAAGGAGATCTAAGAACTCTAAGATGCCTAGAGACCAACAGATTGGAAGAGGTCAGTCTACATACCCCTACTAAAGAAAAGAGACTTAACAGATTGCGAAGACCATCGCGCAATATCCTTAATAGCACATGCTAACAAAATAATGCTCAGGATCATCCAATGCAGAATAGAGCCCTACGTAGAAAGGGAAATGCTGGATGTTCAAGCTGGTTTCAGAAAAGGCTGAGGAACAAGAGACATCATTGCTGAAGCACCCTGGATAACTGAGAAAGCCGAAGAATACCAGAAAGAACTCAATATGTGCTTTATTGACTACAGAAAAGCCTTTGATTGCATCGACTGAGAGAAGCTGGATTGGAAGAAGATGAGTGTGGTTGTTTGTTTGTTTGTTTGATTGATTTATATACCGCCCTTCCAAAATGGCTCAGGGCAGTTCACAACATGATAAAAACAATTAAAACAAATTAACAATTCAAATCAAACTATTAAAACACAATAAAACCAATAAAACAGCTAAAAGCCCTGAAAATCAGGGCAACAGTTTAAAACAGTTTAAAACAGTTAATCCTTTAAAACTCTGGAAGGCCAAGCCAAACAGGTAGGTTTTAAGGGCTCTCTTGAAGGACAGCAAAGATCTCAAATTACAAATTTCTGCTGGGAGTGCATTCCATAGCCCAGGAGCGGCTACAGAGAAGGCCCGCCTCTGCGTCGCCACCAGACAACTGGAGACGGCAACTGGAGACGGACCTCCTCAGATGACCTTAATGTGCGGTGGGGATCATGTAGAAGAAGGCGCTCTCTTAGATAACTTGGACCTAAGCCATTCAGGGCTTTAAAGGTAATAACCAGCACTTTGTATTTTGCCCGGAAACATATCGGCAGCCAGTGTAGCTGTTTCAAAACAGGCATCATATGGTCTCTCCGGGTTGCCCCAGAGACCAATCTGTTTTAAAGTTGGAGGAAGAAACATCAATAACCTGCACTACACTGATGACACCACCCTGATAGCTGAGAATGATCTGCAAGCTCTAGTAATGGAAGTCAAGGAGCACAGTGAAAAAAATGGGACTGCAACTAAATGTAAAGAAGACTAAACTAATGACAACAGGTACAGCAACCAACCTCAGAATTGACAATGAAGACATTGAAGTGGTAGATAGCTTCTGCCTTTTAGGATCGACCGTCAACAGTAAAGGATCCAGCAGTCAAGAAATATGCCGCAGACTAGCACTTGGTAGGGTTGCAATGAAGCCCTTGGAAAGGATATTTAGATGCCATGACGTGTCTACACCTACAAAGATTAGAATTGTTCGGACCGTGGTTTTTCCCGTGACACTCTATGGATGTGAAAGCTGGACTTTGAAGAAGCAAGACAGAAAAAGCATTGACGCTTTTGAACTTTGGTGCTGGAGAAGACTTTTGAGGATACCATGGACAGCCAGGAAAACAAACAAATGGATCATAGAATCAATCAATCCAGAATTTCCACTCGAGGCACAAATGACCAGGCTCAAACTATCATACTTTGGACACATTGTGCAAAGACCCAGCTCCCTAGAGAAGTACATAATGCTGGGGAAAGTTGAAGGAAAGAGAAGAGGACGACTAGCAGCAAGGCGGATGGACTCGATGACAACAGCAATGAATGTGTTGGAAATTCTCTGTGGTGAGAGAATCCCTTTCTCATTATAGCAGAGTGCACAGAGGCACAGCACAGCGGAATTTAGTTAGGCATGCGTGTATGCTGAGAGTAAAGTAACTTGGAGCCAATTCATAGTTTCAAATCAATATATAAGGCATTTATTAAGGAACTCTATTCTAGATAGGAAAGTGAGGAGTTAGGATCTCTGATCTATCTATCTAGCTGGATGCAGATGGATTCTGCATCTTCTCTGCACACATGGTGCAGGGAGAGAGGCTTGCCATGTTGCAAGGTAGAAGGGCTGTTAGGGGAGAGAGAGAGAGAGAGAGAGAGAGAGGAAGCTAGTCCCTGAGATTAGCAATCTACATATCCAAAGGAATAGTGTCAGAGCAGTAGAGAAGGGATGACCAATGTCTTGACCCTCTAGTCCTCTGACTCACTAGTCTATCCTCCACTGTCTGAGACAAGAGACAGTGCAAAGTCCTTAACTTCCAACAGAATGCACCACTGAGAGACCTTAAAGGCCAAGTTGAAGACAGATCATCCTGGAGAGAACTATCTATGTCATCACTAAGAGTCGACACTGACTTGATGGCACTTAATCAATCAATCACCATATATTAATCAGAGGAATCGAAGCTAAGTTTCCAAAACTTACAGATGCAATAAGGAGAAGTGAAATTGCAAAACTTGCTGTGTTCCCTACAATCTTTGCACCCAGGGCTTCAATGTTAGCAATGCAGCATCTCCATCTCTATATAAACATATCAGCTGAAAAGAAGCAATGAATGTTAGCCACTGGCTAACATCAGGGGCTCAAGGAACACTTGGGCGGCCAGAGGATGTAGTCCTGCCAGTGGCTCCTCAGCCCCTGTGAGGCAGGGAAAGGAGCTAATTGTCAGGAAATCAAGGAAACTAGCCAACCCGCACAGAGCATCTGTGTGCTCTTTGGGGCTGGCTGTTCCTCCCTCCCTCCTGCCCCACTCTCCCTCTCCCTCCCCCCTATGTCCCACACTCTTGCCTCCTCCCCTTCCTCCTACTCCTCCCCTCCCTCCTGCCCCACTCTCTTGCCCCTCCCTCTCACACCACTCTCTTGCCCCCTGCCTCCCCCTCCCACCCCTCTCACTCACCCTCCTGCCCTCCCTCCCTCCCTCCCACTCTCTCTTGTCCTCCGTCCCCCTCCCACCCATCTCCCCTGCCCTCCCACCCCTCTCTCCTCCTCCTGCCCCAGTCTCTCCTGCCCTCCCTCCCCTCCCACCCCCTCTCCCCCTCCTGCCCCAGTCTCTCCTGCCAAAGTCTCTCCTGCCCTCCCTCCCCTCCCCCTGCTCTTCTCTCCTGCCCCACTCTCCTCCCTGCTCCAACCTCTCCTGCCCTCCCTTCTGCCCTCCTCCCTCCTCATCCTACCCTCCCTCCTGCCCTTCCCCTCTCCCCCCTGCCCCACCCTCTCCTGCCCTCCATCCCTCTCCCCCCTGCTCCCCTCTCCTGCCCTCCCCCTCTCCCCCTGCCCCTCTCCCCCTGCCCCACCCTCTCCTGCCCTCCCCCTTCTTTCTGGATTGCCTGTAGGAGTTGGCGATAGAGGGCACTGCTTTGCAGTGGTTTTGCTCCTGCCATTCCAGATGGTGGAGCTTGGTGGTGGTTGCTCTTTGAAATGGGAAGTATTGTATGGAGCCCCTCAGGGCTTCATTCTGTCACCTATGCTTTCTAACATCTACATGAAACTGCTGGGTGAGGTCTTCAGGAGATTTGGTGCAGGGTGTTATCAGTATGCTGATGACACCCAAATCTATTTCTCCTTATCAGTCGTCATCATCATCATCATCATCATCATCATCAGGGAATGGCATTAACTCCCTAAATGGGTACCTATGGGCAGTAATGGGGTGGGTGAGAGATAACAAATTGAAGCTGAATCCAAGCAAGATGGAGGTGCTCATTGTGGGGGATTGGAATCTGAGAGATGAGTTAGATCTTCCTGTGCTGGATGGGGTTACCCTCCCCTAGAAAGGACAGGTATGCAGCTTGGGAGTGCTCTTGGATCCAGGCCTCATCCTGGTATCTCAGGCGGAGGCTATGGCCAGGAGTGCTGTCCATCAACTTGGGCTGATTCGACAGCTGCGTCCATTCCTTGAAGAGAATGATCTCAAAACAGTGATGTACCTAGTGTAAGGCCCAATCCGGTCAATTTTATATTGAATTAGCGCATAGATAGGTTAGCCATATTGTATTAGATAGATGCTTAACTTGAGTCTGTTTGCTCGACACAGTTTAGGCCTTGATCTTGGCATGAACCCGTGAGTGAACGCCAAGTTCCCCTGTTCCAGCAAATTTTCCATGCTGTCAAGAGCAGCCCCCATCTAGAGCTTCTGTCTAAAACTGGAGAAAATCGGCCTGTCGGCTCGGGCACACTTCCTCATTTTTCAGTACCTCAGATCAAAAGTACGCCAAGGCTCGGTGTTCCATTTGAAGGGGGGTCACTTGGCCCACGCCTTGTTCCTTTTCCACATCTCGCCTAGACAATGATATTAAATGTCAAATGGAACAGGTTAGCCGAGGGTCATGAATGGTCAAGACCCCTTCTTCATCCAATCACTATTAGATGCGTAGGTGGGAAAGGAGAGGATACTTAAAACCCTAATTTGAGGATAGAAAAAAGGGGCTCTCTCCCTCAGGGAGGGTGGCTCAGGCATGGCACACAGGAGGAGGAAAGGAGGAAGTTGATCCGATCAATCAATTTGACGGCACCAAGCATCTAGCAAAAAGAGGAACAAGTCGAGGTTCCCTTGGGGTATAGTATATTGTGACCGCAAGGGTCTGGCGGATCTGTCAGTGTCTCTAGGCTGTTAGTTTTGTGACTGCTTTGTGTGAGAGAAGTAATTTTACTGCATGCTGTATGCTGTGATTCATCTGAATATTGGTAAGAAAATAAATCTGTTTTGATTAAATATAATCTCTTCACTTCTCCTCGTGTCTTCTTGGGTCTTGGGATTCTTGGCAGCCAGTACCATCAGAAAGGACCCACGTCTATGAATGTGGGGATTTTTGGAGCCCTCATTTATTCCTGGTTGCAGGAGTTTTGGGGGAGTCAAAAATCTCTTACACTCGTACGAAAAATTCAGTTAGTTCAAAATGCGGCAGCCAGACTGGTCTCTGGGGTAACCTGGAGAGACCAGATTATGCCTGTTTTTAAAGAGTTGCACTGGTTGCTGATATGTTTCCGGGCAAAATACAAAGTGCCAGTTATTACCTTTAAAGCCCTGAAGGGCTTGGGTCTGGGTTACATTAGAGAGTGCTTTCTTCTGTATGATCCCTATCTCACGATGAGGTCATCTGGAAAGTTCCATCTCCTGTTGCCACCGGTACGTCTGGTGGCGACTCAGAACCGGGCCTTCTCTGCAGCTGCTCCTGGCCTATGGAATGCACTCCCAGCAGATAGCCACAATTTAGGCTCGCTGTTGGCCTTTAAGAGGGCCCTGAAAACTTGTTTGGCCTGGTCTTCCAAGGTTTTTAAATTGTTTGGGCGTGTTTTAATTGATTTTAAATGCTTTTCAATTGTTTTTATATTGTTTTAAGTACTGTGTTTTAGATGGTGTTTTATGTCTTTTTAAATTTGTTGTGCACCACCCAGAGCCTTTGGATGGGGTGGTCTATAAATGTAGTGTATAATACAAAATTTAAAAAGCATTGATCTAGTTTTCTCCATGTGCAGATTCTTTGCTGTTTAAGAAGATATGATTGATCAGAAAAGCTCTTTCCACATTCCAGACATTTATATGGCTTTTCTGTGTGTACACATTGATTGATAATTAAAATAATTAAAATGTTCACATTCCATGCATTTATACTGCCTCTTGTGTGCATTCTCCAATGGGCATTAAAGTCTGGTGTGCGATTCAAGCTTTTCTCACACACTGGGTAGACACTCCTTTTCATTCCTATTTGTTTTGCTTGCTGAACTGGAATTTCATGAAAGTTGTCCCCCTGGCAAGCCATGGATTTCCCCCTTCACATCTCTGGTTTCCTTCTGGCTTTTGGAGTTTCTCTTGATTGCTGAATTGCCTTCCACCTTTTGAAGCTGGTTTCTGTCTGACGATATTGCGTGCAATCTGTTATCATTCTTGCTGTCCCACCCACTGGTTGCCAGAGAAGCTACATTCCCCCAATTCTCCTCTCTGTGCAGGACTTCTTGGCCTGCTTTTAGCAAAGCTGGGTCCTCCTCAGTGAAATGCAAAACCATCTACTTCAAGGGTATTGGATCCTGAGCTGGCTGCACAGCAGCTGTTTTTGTGCACCTCCAAAGAAGAGATGTCATTCCATTACCCAGTGAGGTCTGGTCTGCTGAGAATGAAGAGACCCCAGATTTTGATTCCAATTTTAAAAGGCCTGCTGCACAGGAGCAATGGTATCCTTTTAAACATTATTCTAATGACTTCCATCTGCTGGACTTTGAAAAAATGGAACAGGAGTCATTCCATGAAACTGATTGGCATACGATTTAGGACAGACAAAAGGACTTACAGGTGCACCCCATTATCCACAGATAGCGGCGTATTGTGGCAATGGGAATCCGGGGCTTAGGTTCCTGGAGGCTGGGGAAAGGGCAAAAATGGCAGGAAATGAGGGGAAATAGCAAAAGTAAGTGCCCTATCAAAGTCTCCAGCCTTCCAGGAAAACCGCCACCCCCACCCTCCGCTAGTCCCAAATTGGCCATTTGTCTTCTTTTTTAAAAAGAGCCACAAAATGGCTCCTACTCCCAAAATGGCAGCCGGAAATGACTTTGGGGATCATTTCCAGCCACCCTGGACATGCAAAATAAACCCGTTCTTCACCTTTTTTCCCTGCGTAAGCCGAGGTCGGCTGTCAATGACTTGACAGCAGAGACACGAAAGCATGGGTGTTGGATCTGCAGATAGAGAGGTTTCCCTGTATTCATGCACACAGCAGCACTTAATCAGTCTTTGGAATTTGCTGCCACAAGGTGTATTGATGGTCTCTAGTTTAGATGGCTTTAAAACAGGATTAGACAAATTCATGGAGGACACATCTATCCGTGGATATTGGTCTTGAAGGCATACCTCCCTTCTTCCACTGTTTCTCCCCACAACTGCCATTCAGCACCCTACTGAGCCTAGAGATAGCATATAGCCTCTCCCTCCTGCTTGTAGACTTCTGGTTGGTCATGGTGGGCAACAGGATGCTGGGCTAGATAGCAGGGCCAAATTAATCAGCACTGATTTGATTTGGGGATCACCTTGGTGCTTCAGATGTGTTCTCAATTCAGTTTGATGCTTCAGGGGAGCAATCCAATTTGCTTTGGCCCTGTTTGATGGAATCACTTCAACTCGAGCCTAAGCTTTGGCCTGCCTCCCTTCGCCCTCACTACTCCCCAAAGCCCTGCACATTCCACAGGACTTCTTTCATCCTATGCTTGCTACGTGGCGTCTTCTTTCAGTCTTGAATGAATACCAAAACAGACCACCTCTTCAGAGCTTGGAGCAACATGTATGGGCTTCTCAGATGATCCAGGTACTAATCAGGACCCAAGCAGAAGAATTGGTGCAGCGTCGTGGTTCCAACCACAAGCTAAAAACCCTTGGCTGCAGTGTTCCCTCTAAGAGAGATTTCCAGATGTTGACAGCTCCCAGAATCCTCAGCTGCAATGGCTTTTGCTTGGGGATTCTGGGAGTTGTAGTCAACAACATCTGGGAATCCCTCTTCTAGGGAACACTGCTTGGTTCCAATCTCCACTCAGTCATGAAGCAGACCTTTGGCAGCCCATTGTCCACTAGCCATGGCTCCCCCAACTGGCAATATACTAAACTATCTTACAGGGCTATTGTAGGCATACAACATTAGATGGATAAGATGGGCAAATGTTTTTACTTTTATTCCCCCACCCCCACCTCCGGCTTTCCTCCAAGGATCCCAGAGCAGAGTACATGTTATGTCTGTCCTCACAATGAGCCTGGAAGGTACACCCACTGAATTTCACAGCTGCATAGGAATTTAAACTTTGTCTCCCTATTCCTAGTCCAAAACCCTAAGACCTACACCACACTGGCTCTCAACACTGAAAAATATGCACAATATCACATCTGAAGGTGCCTCCGTACTTTTATGGGCATGGAGAGAGTGCAGAATTGGAGACACTGAAGTCTGAAGCTACCTCGCACATGTGCTCTACCACCCAACTAACTTTCAAGAGCTTCTTCACTAATTGTGGTATTAAATTTAGGCTTACAGGTACGAATGTCATTATGTGCACTTGCTCTGGAGTAAGTTATTAGTCAGTAGTAATTGCCATAGAGACAAAATCATCTCCACTAATGGTGGAATGAAATGAGTGAGTGGATGTGTTTTTCCTTTCCACCTATTGAAGGCACTCTCCAGACTAGAGCCATAAATGCTCCCTGATGGCAGACACACACCATCTATGGAAACCATGTGCTATTTTATACCAATAGACCTCGCCCATTCTGGTCTTCCGTTTTTGAAAGAGAGAATTGTTACAGAAAGCGGCAAGTAATTCTCAGGGAAGCTTTAGAGGGGATTTTGCTGCACTCTGCTTTATCCAGAGAATCCAGTATAATTGTAGGAGCAGCAGCAGGCAAAGGCTAGTTAGGTTAAATAGATCAGATTATGAGAGAGATTGTCACGGTCTGGTCTCAACCAGCCCCATGATTTGACCAGCTTTACTGCTGCTGACCCCAAGTGGAATTCCTTATGTTTCCTGGCTGTCTCCACTTGGCAGCCCATCAGCCTTCCGTCTCTCACTCAATCTAGGCAGGGTGGTGTGGCATTTAAGCCTGGGGTGGAGAACACAGACAGAGACGACACCAGAATTTAATCAAGAGGTGAAATCTTTACTTGAGAGGGAAAAATACCAATTTGAACGTAGCTTTTGCAATGTTTAACAACCATAAGAGCAAAAAAGAAGAAGAAGAAGAAAATGAGATAAGCCCATCCAGCAATTATCGGACACTCCACGCTGGCCCTAAGAGGCACCTCACCAGCAGCTCTTCGTCAGCCCACTTGGCTTCCCTGCAAGCCTGTCTCTCTCTCTCTCTGCTCAGCGCTGCCTTGTCTGGTTCTGCTGCTATCTGTTCCTCCAGCTGCTCCAAGAGCAATCCAGCTCCTCTGTGTGATCTTCAGCTCTTCTTTGCGATTCAGCTCCTCCAACTGCTCTCCTGCTCCATAAACTGCTCCAACCTCCCCTTTGAATCCCTGGAACTCTGCCCACCTCCTGAGGGCGCTTTCCAGATTAAACCCTACAACAGTGTCACTCCAGATCTGCTCAGAGTGCTTCCATACTTCCTGTGTTGTGACACCACAATCCCTGCATAATTTCAGAGTGTAATCTGGAAAGCGCCCTGCATTAGCCAATCAGGGCAAACACAAACCAGAACTTAGGGGGGGTGGGGCAGGGATGAACACCAGCCAGAAAGACAACCCTGGGGTAGAGAAAAGGTCAAGGTTTCATCTACTCCAGCAACGCAAGTGGGGAATGGACAGCCATTTTAAATATAAATCAAAATAAAGACCAAGCAAACCTACAACATGGAGTTTTTGGCCCCATTCTCCACAGAAGTCAAGGAGAATATTGTGGGGACTGTGTCAAATGCTTTGCAGAAATCAAGGCACACTTTGTCCACAGCATCCCTGTCCTCTACCAAACTAGTAACTCTGTTAAAAGAGGAGGAGAGATTACTCCAGTGTGACAAATTCATGCTGGCACCTACTAAACACCAGATTCTCTTTTTGCTGTGCTCACAGACAGACTGCTGACAATACTTGAAACATTCAGCAAAATCACTGAGTAACCTTTTCCTGGATTGTATCACTTCAAGCTGCAGATGTGTGATTTGTGCATCCCTCCCCACAGAAGATCCCTGCACATCGAAAAATAGCTCTGAAGGGAAAGGGTTAGACTGAACCAAGAGTGCACATCACCCTTAACCAATTGAGCAGTTTCCCCTGCATTTTATCACACCACCTGCCAACTCCTGGCAACCACAGAGCCATGTGGTTGTCTTTGGTAGAATTGGGAAGGGGTTGACCATTGCCATCTCCCGGCAGTATGAGATGATGCCTTTCAGCATCTTCCCATATCACTGCTGCCCGATATCGGTGTTTCCCATAGACTGGGAAATAGCGGGGATTTGAACCAGCAGCCTCTTGCTCCCTAGGCAAGTTACTTCCCCACTGTGCCTCTAATAGCCCATACCTATCCACAAAATAAAATTAATGAGGTGCTCCTTAAGCTTTTTCTCTGTTTGCACCCCTGAGTTGAACACTTGTTCCCAACATGCTATTTTTTTAAAAAAAACTATTATGAGGGAGAGCATTTAAAAACCCTACCTTCCACTTGCAGCCTGAAGTGATACAGTCTATGCAGAGCTTTGCCACTTGATTGTGTGAGTATGAACCAGACTCCCATTTGTGGAGTTGGAGGAGCAGAAGACCTGTCTAGAGCAGAAGGAGCAACTCATGCTTCTCCTGAATTTCGGATTCTGCCTCTTTGTAAAGCTTGCCTTTGTGGATCTATAGCTCACACTCAATGCTACTTGAGACTGTCTTGCAAGCGTTCTGCCATGAAGTCCCTTTGCACCCACACCCAGAAATAAACGACAGCACACAGGAAATGGGTTGAAACTAGGGCCATCACTTTATTGACTCATTTTAGCAGAGAACTAGAGTGTAGCTGGGGGAAATCGCACCTGCCACCAATGGGGTGGGGCACTACATCCCCTCCTCGGACCTGCCATGGTGACCAAGGGGCTACACTATTTAGCGGCACCACTCCTAACATCCGCCAGATCAGAAATCCCTTCCAGTGCAACAGTGCAGAGTAGGCAAAAAACCAGCCACCTCCAGGCCAATCCGGGTGGATGGGGAAAATTCCTACTCGGCCCCAAATGGCGACCGGCTAATCCCACACTGTCACCTGAGGGGGGTGAGTGGATGCCAAGGTGTCCCTGCAGAAGGCCAAGAGAGGGCGGGGATCGCTTTCACTAGCGCACCCTCTGCCCCCCTGCTTGGCCTTACAGAATGGTTCACTGTGGGGTCCAGCCTTGTTTCTTGCACCCTGCCAGGACTGGACGTGACATTTGCACCCCGCACTGGATGTGGAGCCAGGGGAAGGGGGGGTTGGGGACCCAGACTCGGAATCAAGAGATGGGACAGAGGGAACAGGTGCAAACCTGGGCTGCAACTTCAGTAACTAGTTTGAAGGGAGCTCTGTAAACTAAGGTGTGGATTCCACTCCTGGGGTGAAGTCGTTTCCCGGGAAACTATGCCCCCTCTTTGCAAAAGCCTCATGACCTTGAGTGTACACGAGGCTTTTGCAAACCTAGTCAAAAAGGGAATGGGCATCTGTTGTGGGGTTGCTCTCCTCAGCCTCTTCCTGCCTTCTCTAGGGCCCACCATTCCGCTCAGCCACCGGAGAGATTTGTCATTGTGTCAATGCATATTTACCCGGCCGAGGCAACCCTCAGCACTCGCGTTGATAACAGTGCATCAGAAGCAGGATGGGATCCTTTGTTAGATGTTGAAAGGGAAGCTCTTCTTTGCTGGTATAGCCGAGAGAGAAGAAAAAGGAAACAAATGTGAGCTACTTAAGTGGTGTTTTCTTCACGACCCTCTGTTTCAACTGCCTGGTTTTCATGTTGATTTGTTTATCCGCCCCCCCACCCAACAAGCCATTGCTCAAAACGTGATGGTTCTCTTCATAAGAAGATCTGGATTTACATCAGGGGACTGTATTTGTTATTGCAGGTGTGGCCAGCCTGAGGTTCTCTAGCTGTTGTTGAACTCCCATCAACTCATGCCACAATACAAGGGGGCTGGGGGTGATTGGAGGACAGCTTCTATCATCCCCAGCCAAGCTTTATGGCAGGGGGTGATGGGAGCTGTAGTCCTGAACAAGAGAAGCTGGGGATGATGGGAGTTGTAATCCAACAAGAGCTGGGGAGCGTCGGGCAATCTCTAGCCTCTCGGCTTCCTCTGTGCCATTTCTCTTGCTTTTGGATGTCTGCTCTGTAGAGAATCAGTTTGCTGCCCTGCCCCCTCTTGACACCACAACTCCACCCGGCCAGAGCCTAAATGCTGTGAATAGATAGCCCCACCCGCTGCCCCACAAAACCACACATTTATTTTATTTAGCATATTTAGCATGAGGGCTCAAGTGGCAGCTACAGCAAACAAGCAGCAGAAACATGAAACATGTGGAAAGAGACTACTATGGAAACATCTGTCAAGCTGGTCCAAGAGAAATCAAAGGGCAGCAGAGGGATCCAATAGGCTGCACAAAAATTTAAAGATACCATTTAAGAGAGAGGCAATTTAAAAGTACAAAAATTTCACATACAAAACTTCTGGGGGACATTGCCCAAATAAAGTTGAAGGGCACCGAATACAGTTCCAGGGGAAACAAGAAAAGGGAACGAAGGACAGACACAAGAATTGAAATAAAATAAGACAAAATGAGAAAGGAAATAATACTGGGTACAACCTTGGTTCATGAGTTAGCGAAGTCCTGTCCCACTCCTGAGAAAACAACTGGAAAAGCCTTGTGGGGTCCGGCAAGAGGGGGGAGCGCCAAGCCTTGTGGGGTCCGGCAAGAGGGGGGAGCGCCAAGCCTTGTGGGGTCCGGCAAGAGGGGGGAGCGCCAAGCCTTGTGGGGTCCGGCAAGAGGGGGGAGCGCCAAGCCTTGTGGGGTCCGGCAAGAGGGGGGAGCGCCAAGCCTTGTGGGGTCCGGCAAGAGGGGGGAGCGCCAAGCCTTGTGGGGTCCGGCAAGAGGGGGGAGCGCCAAGCCTTGTGGGGTCCGGCAAGAGGGGGGAGCGCCAAGCCTTGTGGGGTCCGGCAAGAGGGGGGAGCGCCAAGCCTTGTGGGGTCCGGCAAGAGGGGGGAGCGCCAAGCCTTGTGGGGTCCGGCAAGAGGGGGGAGCGCCAAGCCTTGTGGGGTCCGGCAAGAGGGGGGAGCGCCAAGCCTTGTGGGGTCCGGCAAGAGGGGGGAGCGCCAAGCCTTGTGGGGTCCGGCAAGAGGGGGGAGCGCCAAGCCTTGTGGGGTCCGGCAAGAGGGGGGAGCGCCAAGCCTTGTGGGGTCCGGCAAGAGGGGGGAGCGCCAAGCCTTGTGGGGTCCGGCAAGAGGGGGGAGCGCCAAGCCTTGTGGGGTCCGGCAAGAGGGGGGAGCGCCAAGCCTTGTGGGGTCCGGCAAGAGGGGGGAGCGCCAAGCCTTGTGGGGTCCGGCAAGAGGGGGGAGCGCCAAGCCTTGTGGGGTCCGGCAAGAGGGGGGAGCGCCAAGCCTTGTGGGGTCCGGCAAGAGGGGGGAGCGCCAAGCCTTGTGGGGTCCGGCAAGAGGGGGGAGCGCCAAGCCTTGTGGGGTCCGGCAAGAGGGGGGAGCGCCAAGCCTTGTGGGGTCCGGCAAGAGGGGGGAGCGCCAAGCCTTGTGGGGTCCGGCAAGAGGGGGGAGCGCCAAGCCTTGTGGGGTCCGGCAAGAGGGGGGAGCGCCAAGCCTTGTGGGGTCCGGCAAGAGGGGGGAGCGCCAAGCCTTGTGGGGTCCGGCAAGAGGGGGGAGCGCCAAGCCTTGTGGGGTCCGGCAAGAGGGGGGAGCGCCAAGCCTTGTGGGGTCCGGCAAGAGGGGGGAGCGCCAAGCCTTGTGGGGTCCGGCAAGAGGGGGGAGCGCCAAGCCTTGTGGGGTCCGGCAAGAGGGGGGAGCGCCAAGCCTTGTGGGGTCCGGCAAGAGGGGGGAGCGCCAAGCCTTGTGGGGTCCGGCAAGAGGGGGGAGCGCCAAGCCTTGTGGGGTCCGGCAAGAGGGGGGAGCGCCAAGCCTTGTGGGGTCCGGCAAGAGGGGGGAGCGCCAAGCCTTGTGGGGTCCGGCAAGAGGGGGGAGCGCCAAGCCTTGTGGGGTCCGGCAAGAGGGGGGAGCGCCAAGCCTTGTGGGGTCCGGCAAGAGGGGGGAGCGCCAAGCCTTGTGGGGTCCGGCAAGAGGGGGGAGCGCCAAGCCTTGTGGGGTCCGGCAAGAGGGGGGAGCGCCAAGCCTTGTGGGGTCCGGCAAGAGGGGGGAGCGCCAAGCCTTGTGGGGTCCGGCAAGAGGGGGGAGCGCCAAGCCTTGTGGGGTCCGGCAAGAGGGGGGAGCGCCAAGCCTTGTGGGGTCCGGCAAGAGGGGGGAGCGCCAAGCCTTGTGGGGTCCGGCAAGAGGGGGGAGCGCCAAGCCTTGTGGGGTCCGGCAAGAGGGGGGAGCGCCAAGCCTTGTGGGGTCCGGCAAGAGGGGGGAGCGCCAAGCCTTGTGGGGTCCGGCAAGAGGGGGGAGCGCCAAGCCTTGTGGGGTCCGGCAAGAGGGGGGAGCGCCAAGCCTTGTGGGGTCCGGCAAGAGGGGGGAGCGCCAAGCCTTGTGGGGTCCGGCAAGAGGGGGGAGCGCCAAGCCTTGTGGGGTCCGGCAAGAGGGGGGAGCGCCAAGCCTTGTGGGGTCCGGCAAGAGGGGGGAGCGCCAAGCCTTGTGGGGTCCGGCAAGAGGGGGGAGCGCCAAGCCTTGTGGGGTCCGGCAAGAGGGGGGAGCGCCAAGCCTTGTGGGGTCCGGCAGGAGGGGGGAGCGCCAAGCCTTGTGGGGTCCGGCAGGAGGGGGGAGCGCCAAGCCTTGTGGGGTCCGGCAGGAGGGGGGAGCGCCAAGCCTTGTGGGGTCCGGCAGGAGGGGGGAGCGCCAAGCCTTGTGGGGTCCGGCAGGAGGGGGGAGCGCCAAGCCTTGTGGGGTCCGGCAGGAGGGGGGAGCGCCAAGCCTTGTGGGGTCCGGCAGGAGGGGGGAGCGCCAAGCCTTGTGGGGTCCGGCAGGAGGGGGGAGCGCCAAGCCTTGTGGGGTCCGGCAGGAGGGGGGAGCGCCAAGCCTTGTGGGGTCCGGCAGGAGGGGGGAGCGCCAAGCCTTGTGGGGTCCGGCAGGAGGGGGGAGCGCCAAGCCTTGTGGGGTCCGGCAGGAGGGGGGAGCGCCAAGCCTTGTGGGGTCCGGCAGGAGGGGGGAGCGCCAAGCCTTGTGGGGTCCGGCAGGAGGGGGGAGCGCCAAGCCTTGTGGGGTCCGGCAGGAGGGGGGAGCGCCAAGCCTTGTGGGGTCCGGCAGGAGGGGGGAGCGCCAAGCCTTGTGGGGTCCGGCAGGAGGGGGGAGCGCCAAGCCTTGTGGGGTCCGGCAGGAGGGGGGAGCGCCAAGCCTTGTGGGGTCCGGCAGGAGGGGGGAGCGCCAAGCCTTGTGGGGTCCGGCAGGAGGGGGGAGCGCCAAGCCTTGTGGGGTCCGGCAGGAGGGGGGAGCGCCAAGCCTTGTGGGGTCCGGCAGGAGGGGGGAGCGCCAAGCCTTGTGGGGTCCGGCAGGAGGGGGGAGCGCCAAGCCTTGTGGGGTCCGGCAGGAGGGGGGAGCGCCAAGCCTTGTGGGGTCCGGCAGGAGGGGGGAGCGCCAAGCCTTGTGGGGTCCGGCAGGAGGGGGGAGCGCCAAGCCTTGTGGGGTCCGGCAGGAGGGGGGAGCGCCAAGCCTTGTGGGGTCCGGCAGGAGGGGGGAGCGCCAAGCCTTGTGGGGTCCGGCAGGAGGGGGGAGCGCCAAGCCTTGTGGGGTCCGGCAGGAGGGGGGAGCGCCAAGCCTTGTGGGGTCCGGCAGGAGGGGGGAGCGCCAAGCCTTGTGGGGTCCGGCAGGAGGGGGGAGCGCCAAGCCTTGTGGGGTCCGGCAGGAGGGGGGAGCGCCAAGCCTTGTGGGGTCCGGCAGGAGGGGGGAGCGCCAAGCCTTGTGGGGTCCGGCAGGAGGGGGGAACGCCAAGCCTTGTGGGGTCCGGCAGGAGGGGGGAACGCCAAGCCTTGTGGGGTCCGGCAGGAGGGGGGAACGCCAAGCCTTGTGGGGTCCGGCAGGAGGGGGGAACGCCAAGCCTTGTGGGGTCCGGCAGGAGGGGGGAACGCCAAACGGGCGAATGGCCCTCCAGGAATGGGTGGCAGTTTAATATATGTTAAACATTTACTTACCTAAAACAGCAGGATTCTGAATTTACGTCATGACCCTGAGTTTTAACATCAAATCATTTGGGGTAATAGCATCTTAAATTCAGATCAATGTGTTACTTTAATGGCCTTCCCTTATTCGCCCTTAGTTTCAACCTTCCTATTTTCATGTTGATTTCTTTATCCAGCCCCCTTATACAAGCTGTTGCCCAAACCCTGATGCTTTCTTTCACGATGCTTTTCACCATGGATTTGCATCAGGGGACTATATTTGTTATCACTGTGTTGGATTACAACTCCCACCATACTACAACTTCTACCATCCCCAGCCACCTGTTTTGATGGGGGTGATCATCTGTAGTCTCAACACAGCAGCTGGGGATGATGCTAATTCTAGTCCAACAGCAGCTGCTGAGCTACAGGTGGGTCATCCCTAGCTTCTTGGCTAATTGCTGTGAATAGCTATCCCTCCCCACCCCTCTAGTGCTTCAAGTGGCAGCTATTGCAAGGATTCAGAAGCAAGATGAAAGTGTCATGTCTGTGCAAGCAGATCTCTATGGAAATCTCTCTTGAGCACGTCTTGGGAGAAACCAAGAGGTAGTAGAGGGATCCGATGGGCTGTACACAACCCTGCGTTGTTTTAACCAAGAGTCTTTTCAATATGAAATATATAAATATTTTTAAAATAAAGCATAAGCATCAACTTTAAAATATTTGTAACTTCTAATATAACTTCTGTGTAATCTAACTTTTCAGGGCTCTTACAAGGACCCTTCCATTCCAAACATGCATGATTCCCTTTTGATAAACAAGACATGCAATACTCCTGCAAGGCTTTGTAGCTGAGGATGATGGGAATTCTAGTCCCAAAACATCTGGGGACCCAATTTTAAGAACCCTTGGCTTCTGGAATTTATATCTGCCCTTACTGCCGGGACCTCCAAATATGCAATTCTTCTATCCTCACAATAGTCCTGTAAAGTAGGTCAGGCTGAAGAGAATGACTGGAAATAGAAGTTGGACTACAACTCCCATCATACCTGACTGTTAAGAACCTAACAGCCCTGCTGGATCAGACCCAAGGCCTATCTAATCCAGCATGCTGTTTCCCCATAGGGGCTCACTGGATGCCTCTGGGAAGCCAACAGACAAGAGATTCTCAAACTTGGTCCCAGATGTTGTTGGGCTGCAACTCCCATCAAGGGAAGGGATTCAATCAGAAAAATAAATCCATGCATCACTGGTCCCTCTTTACCAATTATTGACATTAAAAAAGTGTTCACAAGTATATGTGCGAGTGTACCTCTATACTATCTATATCTGTACTTGGGATGGTTGTGTGTGCCTCTGCAGACATCTCTCCCGTGGGAAATTATTCTCAAGGCTTAGCTTAAATCTGCTTCCTCATAACTGCAGTCAACTTGGGGGGCAAATAGAATCAGTCTGGGTGTCGGGGGGGCGGGACTTGCAGATCCCTTGCAGACTCAATGTGACGATCACAGCAGAATCTTTGCATTTTAGAGTGGGAAGGCTCCTTGGAGATCATCGTTATCTGGCTTCTGTCTGAAAACCATCAGCAAAGAGGAGCCCAGGACTCTATGAGGTGACCTTGGCAACCCTTCTCCCATTTGGGAAAGCATTCCTACTGCCTAGCCTAAACCTGCATTCTCGTATTGGCAGCGTTCAGTGCTGCGCTCAGTAGCAACAGAGAGGAAGTACGCTCCTTTTTCAACACCTTTGATATCTGTGGACTGCTGTCTTTTCCTATGTAGCTCTCTGACAGTCTGGCCTCTGGAGGTGGTAGGAGTCAGACTTACCTCTCCATCTTCTGGGAAGACAAATTCAAGAGGTTCTTCAACACTGTGAAATAGAGAAAGATTTTTTATGCTTTGCTAATCTCTTAGGAGCTACTCAATGGCACAGCAGGGAAATGACATGACTGCCAGAGGTTGCCGGTTCAAATCCCTGGTGGTATGTTTCCCAGACTATGGGGAACACCTATATGGGGCAGCAGCAGGAAGGTGCTGAAAGGCATCATCTCGTACTGCATGGGAGATGGTAATGGTAAACCACTCCTGGTCACTAGGAGTCGATACCGACTCGACGGCACAGTCTACCTTTACCTTTGATCTCTTAGGATTTGCTACAATCTCCATATACACAGAGGAGTGCTAGACAAGGCAGGGGAGTTTTATGAAAGCAAGTAGTTTTAAGAAAATAAAGTTTAGCAATTAGCTACTTAACTTGACTCAATTAGCAGCTACCCCAGCTAACTGAGCAAAGAGACACCATTTTAAATGCTGATGCTCTGATATTTATATACCGATGGCATTTGTAAGGTAAAGTGTGCCGTCAAGTCAGTTTTGACTCCTGGCGCCCACAGAGCCCTGTGGTTTTCTTTGGGTTTACCACTGCAGGGGGCAAGCAACAGGCCCCATCCAACCCCAGCACAGCATCCCTCCAGTGGCTGTTGCTGGCTTCTGTCTTAGGGTTCTTTTTCGATTGTGAGCCCTTTGGGACAGGGATCCATCTTTATTTTTATTTCTCTGTGTAAATCGCTTGGGGAACTTCTGTTGAAAAGCAGTATATGAATATCCATTGTCATTTTGTGAGGCTTGATGTTTAGCAAATTTGAGATGGCTTTTGTATGTTTTCTTTATCTGAAAAATAGATTGGTGGGAGTGTTCTGAGCCCGATCTATACTGTCTGTAAATACTCTTCAATTGTTTACTTAGTGTCCTACAGCATGAGTCAAACCAATGATTAGTTGCTCTCTTACAATGAGCATATGAAGACTGTAACTTGCTCAGACATGAGAACTTTTGTATAAGAGCATCTTCTCATACTCTGGATATCAATCAGGCTGCACTCTAACGAGCAGTGGAAAAACCTGAATTGCGTGTGAACTGCTCCCCAATAACTTGTAGGGACTTCAGGATAAATCTGGCCAACATGTGAATGCAGCACCTCCATTCCAGAGGAGGTGTGTGTTAAAGGGCTTTAAAAGCCTCATGTGAAAAACCTCCTGGAATCAAACTTGACTGAATTTGTTCAAGAATTCTGAGAAAACAAACATAGGCTCACCCTGCATGGTTGAAAGTCTCCTTTGCTAATCTGCAGCGAGGAGGCCATTTTAATAATTAGTGTTTCTGGTGTGTTCTAGGCATTAAAAGTAGCACAAATATATAGTACTCAATGTCTATCACTATATACTGTGAAGTGTGCGTGTGTGTATTCAGTGAAATGTATTTCCAGGCAGCATACTTATTTTGAAATATCAGACTTAATCCTTGGGGGCCTGGGATGTGTGGAGGCCCTGGACTTTGAGGGGCTGGGGGCCCATTTTAAAATCTCATCTCTGGGCCCATTCCAACCTTGCTATGCCCCTGGTGGTCACTACACAAAACTTTCTGCACAACACCTGCACAGAAGAAACTTCCATGTAGAAAATGTGTCTCTTGTAAATTGACCCTGAATTTTCCATCCATGACTGGGATATCTGAGAGTTAGAGTCAATAATAAAAGAACAGCACACTGCTTGTGACAGGAAGGGGCAAATGACAATGATTTCTTAGTCTGGCAGGGGCTGGTTTTGGCCCTGCCAGAACTTGGCTGTCTGCTCCTGTTGCAAATGCAAATTCCTCTGTCTCGTGTGGCAAACTAATGTATCCTCCTCCCTCCTGGTGCCAAAGTAAGCACTAGTGTGGTGAATGCACATATACCCCATCATGAGCCAACAGTCATCACAAGACAAAGGCTGGCAGGAATCATTCACTGGTTTATAGACACCCCACCACCACCACCAACACCTTCTTCTTCCCCTATTTTGCTAGTGGCTATTTGGGCAGGTGATCCTCTAGGACAAAGTCACGGTTTTGTTTTTTGTTTTTTTAAAGCATGAGATGAGACCGAAAATGAAACTTGGAATCCTCACATAACTCCTGACTGCTGTTCTAAGTCTTTTACAGAGATGGCTCATGTTTTCAGGTTTTGATCAACAACCATGTCTAGATGGTACAGTGTTCTACTCTAGATGGTACAGTGTTCCTTTTAACAGGCATTTCCAGATATTGTTGACTACAAGTCCCATCATCCCTGTTTGGACAGGAGTGCAATTTCAGTGCTTGCCCTAGGCACTATTTCCCCTAGATATGCCCCTAGTTCTAGGCCCCTGATTGTCTTGGTTGCCCTCTTCTGCACCTTTTCCAGTTCGACAATGTCCTTCTTAAAAGACGGTGACCAGAACTGTGCGCAGTACTCCAAATCTGGCCACACCATAGATTTGTATAAGGGCATTATAATACTAACATTTTTATTTTCCGTCCCCTTCCTTATGGTCCCTAGCACAGAATTGGCCTTTTTTCACAGCTGTCGCACACTGAGGACACTTTCAATGAGCTGTCCACCATGACCTCAAGCTCTCTCTCCTGGTCAGCCACTGACAGCTCAGACCCCATCAGTGTATATGTCAAGTTGGGGTTTTTAAAATACCAATATGCATCACTTTACACTTGCTTACATTGAACCACATTTGACATTTTGTCGCCCACTCACCCAGTTTGGAGAGATCCTTTTGGAGCTCTTCACAATCTGTTTTGCATTTCACTACACTAAATCGTTGAGTGTCATCTGAAAATTTGGCCACTTAGCTGCTTACCCCAATTTCTAAATCATTTATGAACAAGTTGAATAACACTGGTCCCAGTACAGATCTCTGGGGGACCCCACTTCACACTTCCCTCTATTGTGAAAACTGCCCATTTATTCCTGCCTTCTGTTACCAGACCACATATGAACCTGTTCTCATTCAGCAAGGCCTAGTCTTCTATTTGTTTAACAATTTTGTCCTTAAGTATGCTTTCCATCAATTTACCTGGCACAGAAGTTAAGCTAAGCAGCCTGTAGTTTCAGAGCCTGATTGTAGGGAGAAATTATGTATTTTTGCTAGGACCAAAGACTCTCTTTATACCTTGAATCTCAAGACAGGATAAATACTCAATGGGTGGGGTGTATTTGAACATAGAAGGACTGTATTTCAGGATCTCTATGGAACTCCTAATGCCCTCTCCTCCCTCCAATAAAGCAAGCCACAAAGGGAGGGGCTGATTTGGATGACATTTGTAGTGTGCAGGAGGGGTATAATGCTTCCCCTCAAATCCACAGCCCTAATGCTAATTGCTACCAGAATTTGTTAGCTGTTGAAGGGGAAATGCCCATAAGCTTTCCTTTCCGTGATGAATACTGAGATCTAAGCTGGTAATTGGCACAAGAGCAGAAGACTGGATCCCCATCCCTCTGCACCCTGGCCCCTATCCAAATCCACACATCCTGCAGCTACAGAGAGGTGGGCTGGTCATGTGGTAGCAAGCATGACTTGTCCCCTTAGCTAAGCAGGGTCTACCCTGGTTGCATGTGAATGGGAGACTTGATGTGTGAGCACTGCAAGATATTCCCTTCAGGGGATGAAGCTGCTCTGGGAAGAGCAGAAGGTTTCAAGTTCCCTCCCTGGCTTCTCCAAGATAGGGCTGAGAGAGAGTCCTGCCTGCAACCTTGGAGAAGCCACTGCCAGTCTGTGTAGACCATAGTGAGAGAGATGGATCTATGGTCTGACTCAGTATATGGCAGCTTCTTCTGTTCCTACATTAAAAAAAGAAAAGAAAATGATGCTGGGAGTTCTAGTCACTATTGCACTGTTTTGCTAAAATGGAAATAAAAGTGGGGAAATAATGAAGACACTGGCTAAATAAGAGACAATCGAGCACTAATCATCCACCATGATGACTAGACGAGCAACAAAATTGGCTGAACTACCAGAAGTCCACAGCAACAACTACAATGTCAAATATTTCTATATCACTTTTCAACAAGAGCAACAAGGGTTTTAAAGGAACCCTTGCTAACTTGGCAAGGAGGCACCTTTTACCGTGGTGATTCTCTTTATTTAGCAGGGGGAGAGTAACAGGCCCTATTCACCCCCCGCACAGTACTTCCAGTGACTGTTGCTGGTGTGTGTCTTATGTTTCTTTTTAGAATGTGAGCCCTTTGGGGACAGGGAGCCATCTTATTTGTTGGTTATTTCTCTTTGTAAACCACCCTGAGCCATTTTTGGAAGGGCAGTATAGAAATTGAATTATTATTGTTATTATTATTATTACATAGAAAAAAGGAAAAAGATGGTTGCCTTTCCCCAAAGGGCTCAAAATCTTAAAAAAAATCTTAACACAACAACAACATATGGCTTGTTCACAGAATAGTCTGAATCTAGGTTTAATGTGGGTTACCAGCATTAGTGTGATTGCATGAACCCATGTCAAGGTGGGAATCTCAGGTTAACACCTTGGTTCACACAATCACTTCAATGCTGGTAACCCACATTAAACCTAGCTTCAAATGACTGTGTAAACCAGGCCATAGTGGTTTACTACTATGGAGGGGTGTTATGCTGGAATTGGATAGGAAGAATTGCTCCACCCACTGCTCAATATGACCAAGTCACCTCTTGAAAAGGTGGTGCCTCTTTCCTCAGTTAGCAGGGGCAGCAACATACTAGGGATGTGCACAAACCAAGATGTGCAGAGGCCATGTGTGTGCTGCTTGTGCTGCTGCACCGCTGCGCCAGGGCGACTGGGGGGAGCGCCATCGCAGTAGGAAGCAGCATGGAGAGGTGGAGGAATAGGCAGACACCTGCTCTCTCCTCCCTTTTAAAGGGGCCAAAACGGTGCTGTGAATCTGTGCACAGATCTTGATTCATCCACATCCCTACAAGTAGGGATGGGCCCGGAACGGTCCGGACCTTGGCGTTCCGGTTCAGGTGGGGGGGTAGCTTTAAGAGCGGCGGGAGGGCTTACTTACCCCTCCCGACTCTTTCCCGCTCTGGCGCCGTAATGTTACGAGTAATTGGGGTGGCAGGATACCTCCCTGCCGCCCCTTCCCCGCTGTTGCTGTAAAACTCCCAGGAGTCCTTTGCGCGCGTGCACGTCACAGAGACGTGAAGCGCGCGCACAATGTGCGCGTGTGCATGCAAAGGACTCCTGGGAGTTTTACAGCAACAGCGGGGAAGGGGCGGCAGGGAGGTATCCTGCCGCCCCAATTACTACTAAACTTACGGCGCCAGAGCGGGAAAGAGGCGGGAGGAGTAAGTAAGCCCTCCCGCCGCTCTTAAAGCTACCCCCACCCCAGTTCCAGACCGCAGTTTGGCGGTTCCGTGCACATCCCTACCTACAAGATACCTCAATTTTAAAAGATTAAACCTCAAAGGGAGGAGCAGGTGAGCAACCCCAACCCAAGAAGCTCCCTACACCTTGCCCTGGTGTGGACAGAACATAGTGGGATAAACCAGTGCAAGGACTGCTAGGTATAGGGCCCTAGTCTTGTCTCCCCGTGCCATTCCTTGCATAAGCTAACGCAAACTCGCATGAAAAAAACCTCCCAGCTAGAGATAGCCCTAATCAGAAAAGCCCTTGTTTCCGAGGAGAAAATCGGCCTCGCTTCTCCCTCAGAAAAGCTGTGCAGGCTGACAGGAGAACCCCCAAATAAGCTGTGGGAGATTCCTGCTTGGTTCCTAGTGTCCAGTCATGGCCTAGAGAAGTACCACATTTCTGACATGTAAATGAAGTTTCACTTCAGTCCCTTTACATTGTACCCTAACTACGGTGGAGGTCTGCAGATAAAGCATTGAGCTAAGGCATTCTTCTTATCCCCCCTCCCATCTCTCTGTTGCTATTGTTTTACAAATGCAACTGTCAGGATTTCTAGGCAAGAACATATCTTTGGATGGGTCTAAGAGCAGTGTCCAGAGCATCCTTAGGGATGTAGCAATGTGCAGGAAGTAGTGCAGAGCCCACCATCTCCATGGGGATATCCTAATTTTCAACACAATCAAAGATGCATGGATTCTCCACATTCCATTGTGATCTGGGTAAGTGCCAGTTTCTGCATCATAGGTACTGTATTCACTAGCCCTGTACAGGTCTTATATAAGCATGGATGCTGTACCCAGCTACAGCATTCTCCAGTAGCACACCTCATCCTCACACTGACGTGTTCTTTAGCCCACACAATCTGTGACTATAGTATCTGAATGTTGTACTCATGGATAGTATGGGGATGGAGTGTGGACGTGAGGGACAGAGCATATTCTAGAGCAGGGATTCTCAACGTTGGGTCTCCAGATGTTATTGGACTTCAACTCCCATAATCCCCAGGCCCAGTGGCCTTTGGCTGGGGATTATGGGAGTTGAAGTCCAATAACATCTGGGGACCCAATGTTGAGAATCTCTGCTCTAGAGGATGCTGTACTTGGTTTCAGTACATCTAGCACTGAAACCAGTACTAGTATTGAAACCAGTACATCTTGGTTTCAGCATCTACGGTTGATGTAACACCTGAACAGGACTACTGCACAGGGTTTATCTGAGCCAGGCCGTGCAATCCCTGTCTGGGACCAAAATGAGCAGGTGTGGGGAAGAGATGCTCTGGAGGCCCATGGGAGTTGCAGGGAGGGAAGGAGAATCGTGTGGAGTGTCTCTTGTTTCAATCTGCAAATCAACCCTATAGGGTAGGTAAGTCCCTCTGGCAGATGGGAAGCCTGAGGCCCTGGGGTTTTCCTGATAGAGGCAGCATCCAGTGGGGGCTGTCAGACTGCTAGTGCAGCCTCTTGGCCCTGTGCTACTCCAGTCTCCACGTTATGAAGAGGGCCTTGGTAAAAAGGAACAGGATGTTTTCTAGCCTCTCTTAATCTTAATACAGAGAGAGAGAGATTGACCTCTTTTCTTGGAACAATGGGTAAGTGTCTGCTGCCTATTCTTCTCTTTATGAAGATCTTTGTCTGAAGTTTAGAATTTGTGTGCACACTTCTTTCAGTTTGGGATTGGTCAAGATTAAGATTATGGAGTATGGAGAAGGCAAAGAGGACAGTGCAATATAGACAGTGCCATATATTTCTATGGCAGGGTAAAGTGTGCCGTCAAGTCAATTTTGACTCCTGGCGCCCACAGAGCCCTGTGGTTTTCTTTGGGTTTACCATTGCAGGGGGCAAGCAACAGGCCCCATCCAACCCAGGCACAGCATCCCTCCAGTGGCTGTTGCTGGTGTCTGCCTTAGATTTCTTTTTCGATTGTGAGCCCTTTGGGGACAGGGATCCATCTTTATTTTTATTTCTCTTTGTAAATCGCTTTGGGAACTGCTGTTGAAAAGCAATATATGAATATCCATCGTCGTATTTTTACATGATGATTATTATCCTCACAACCATCAGAGATGTAGTTTGGGCTGAGAGACAAGCATGTGGGCCCACAGTCACACACAGTGGCTTTCATGGCTGAGTGGGGGATTCAAACTCACGCCTCCCTGAGTCATACGCCAGTTGTCTTGTGGTAAACAGACACAACACAATCAGCACACCAAATGTGGGGTTTTACATTTCACAATTTTGTGTTTAATTCTGCTTTTCCAAGGTCAGTTTGCAGAAAAGAGGACATAAACGTGTGTCTTGATGGGCTGCTCCTGTTCCTCAATGCTAACATTCATGCTATGATGATTCTGAACAGGCTGAGATTAATTTTAAAAATCAAAGTAACAAAAAAGGGAAATTCTTACTGAATCAGGAGTCAGTTTTACAGTGAATCTGTAAATTAAGTATGGGAGAGGAGGAGGTGTCACAGCAATAATGGGCCATAACTGCTGGGGAATTAACTGTATCTGCATTTCTAAGCAGATTAAAAGTTCAGCTCTCATTTGCCAATGAGGCTGCTGGGAGAATTATTTGGAGAATGTTTTCCAAATATTTTAATGCTCAGTAGGAATTACTCACAATTTCCTATTCCCACCCCCAGCCCCCGTGAGAATATACTGAGAAAACAGAATATTTAGGGCATATTCACCTCAAGCCTACCTTGGCACACACATTGAGAGGCAGGCACAGGGAACCAAGGAGACACACAGGAATTCAAAAATGAAAACACAAAGCCAGGCAGTAAGTGATACTGAGTCCTTCTAGCCTGGTACATCAGTTAGGCAAGTCCTTCCTTTTCTGCTCCTGGGACACTGACTGGAGATGCTCCCCTCTGCCCCTGTCCTCCTGGGATTCTGGGGGGTGAGGGGGCACAGCCCCCCTGCCCTTACTGACCAGCCCCCCCTGCTCACGGGGCCCATTCACTGCTACTGAGCATTGCGATCTGGCCCTTGTCTTCCACACAGCTGCAGGGACCAGGCCTTCCTGCAACCCCCTCCACACACTCGACTTCTGCAGCACTTTCCCCAAATCCAGTCCCAGGACCGCCTGCTAGCTGCCACCTCCTTCCAGTTTGCTGCATTTCAGTCAACTTTGTGCAATATTTTTTAAATGTATTTGACTTAAATGGCAGAGAGACATTAAGAGAGGCTAAAAATCTATCAGGAAAACCCCAGGGCCTCAGGCTTCCCATCTGCCGGAGGAGACTTGCCTACCCTATAGGGCTGATTTGCAGATTGAAACAAGAGACACTCCACACGATTCTCCTTCCCTCCCTGCAACTCCCCACGGGCCTCAGGGGCATCTCTTCCCCACACCTGCTCATTTGGCTCCCAGACTGGGATTGCACGGCCTGGCTCAGATGAGCCCCACACCACCTACCCCAGTGACAGCTGGTTTAACTTTGGGGCCTACCTCCCCTGGGCCTCAGGGGCCATCTTGGAGCACTTGCTGGGGGAAAGAGCCCCAAATGCTCTCAGCACAGAACAGAGCCATGGGGAGAAGGCAAGCCTCCTTTCCCCAATCTTTGGAGAGATTCCTTGGAAGAGACCAGGAACGCAGCATCACAGCCCAGCAGTGCTTGCCCCACAACCCAAACACAGCAGAGTTTTCCATGTGTCCCCCACAGAATTCAGAGACACAAAGAGCACCTACTTTCTCTAAGACGGACCCAGCTTCTTCCCAAAGCCCTCTCTGTAACTAGGAGAGCTACTAGGACCGGCTGACCAGGAGTCTGGATGACTCATCTGGAAGTCCCTGCTTTGGATCTGGCCTCAGAAGACTTCAGGCAAACCCCGAATGCCTCAGTTATCCCATCTGTGATATGGAACCAACAAGACTCGCCTACCTTACAGGACTGTAGTATGGATCAGGAGACACAGCTATCAGGATCCTCCATTGCTTGCTTCGCCTTCATTCTTTTCCGATTCCCACTCCTTCTCCTGGGCACTTTTACTTTGGCACAGGCCCAGCTCAGGGAAGGCTGCTAGGCCAAGTGGAGACCAGGCCTAAAAAGAGGAGAGGAAGACAGTTTGGACAAGGACCAGAGAACTCCTGCAGAAAGGAATAACAGGAAAAGACAAAGGCCCCAGGAGATAAGCCAGCAGAGCCGGGATACTGGACAGACAGAGACTCAAACATTAGAAAACACAGCTAAACATGCTCTTGTAGCAAGGGCCATCTAGACTCAGCAGGGCTTAAATGGGGGCCTGCAGGTCTCCACCCTGTAGCTGGTCTCTTCAGCCCTTATTGGGTGCAGCTGGTTCAGGCTCTACTGTTCAAGAATCCAGACCTTTCTTGATTATGCCCTCATCACAGTCAGCTGTTTCCTTGCAGGATCCTGCATTCTCCTTGTGCAGCTTGACCTTCCTCCAGGTAGACAGAAGAAAAGACATAGGAACATAGAACATAGGAAACTGCCATATACTGAGTCAGACCATTGGTCTATCTAGCTCAGTAATGTCTTCACAGACTGGCAGTGGCTTCTGCAAGGTTGCAGGCAGGACTCTCTCTCAGCCCTATCTTGGAGATGCCAGGGAGGGAACTTGAAACCTTCTGCTCTTCCCAGAGCGGCTCCATCCCCTGAGGGGAATATCTTGCAGTGCTCACACATCAAGTCTCCCATTCAGATGCAACCAGGGTGGACCCTGCTTAGCTAAAGGGACAAGTCATGCTTGCCTCCACAAGACCAGCTCTCCTCTTGTGCCCCCAAATCTTTCACGGTCCAGCTTTGGTATCTCTTTTTCTTTTGACATAAAGAAAAATCAGATACATCCAGATGTGTAAGCACTTAACCCGCAGTTCCCGGGTCTGAATGACGTGCAGAGGTGTGTCTGAACAAGACCAGACCCCTCCCTCTCATGCAGGGAGGAGGGACCATGTGATCTCGTCACTCTTTCCAGTCACACTCACGATGCACAATTAGTACAAAGGTTGAGATGCCATTTTTAACTAAAAGGAGTTAACATTGCAAAAGGAATGAGAAGAGAGTTCCCTGTCCCAGAGGGGCTCACGGTCCAAGCAGCAGCTCAAGAGAGACGCCAGCAGTAGCCTCAGAAGGATGCTATGCTGAGTTGATTAGGGGCAGTTGCTCCCTGCCCCCCACCCCGAAATATAAGCGAGGCACCACTTTAAAAAATGTTTTGCTCAGTTAGCAGGGAGGGAAGCCAAGCTGTGTGTCACAAGAAGGCCCGAAGATGTTTCCGTGTCCCAAAAGGAACTGCGACTTCGTCCAAAGGTCCCTCTTGGCCCAGGGAGCAGGGCCGTTTCCCAAACTGTGTGGCACAAGAGGAGGACCCCCCCCCCCATTGGCTCCCTGTTCCCAAGGGCCAAATGATTGGAAAAGAGACACAAGGGAGGCCCTGGAAAGGGCGCTGTGCCATGCTGAAGAGGGACAACTGCTCTCCCCCTGCTCAAAAGAAGAGTCTCTACTTTAAAAAGTGCCTCGCTTGGCCCAGTGGACCAAGGTCTAGCTAACAGCCGGATAAAGGAAATTCTACAGAAACCCCCTATGTCTCCTCCAAAGGAAACAGAGGAAAGCCAGGGCTACCCTTGAAACTCCTCGCCACTTGATGAAACGGTTCACAGCACAGAAGAGAAGCCCCTTACCCTCCATCATGATCTTTATCCTGTACCTGCTATGATGCTGAAGGCGCCCAGGAGAGAAAGGCCTGCTGGTGTCCTTGAAGCCCTTAACTGCATCATCTGGAGATCAACCTTTCTGCTAACCCCGGCAGAGGAAAGCAGAGGTGAGAAGGAAGCAGCTCCTCTCCCAGCTCCTCTCTCTCACTCAGTGATGGGAACGGCTCCAGGAATGGCAGAAATCAACCCCTTTTGCTCCCACCAGAAACTTCTGAGCAGCTGACAGTTGAGAGAAGGCAGTTGGTAATATCACAGAGAGTGATGTCACAAAGAGCAAACAGGGTTCAACAAAAAATCAGCGAGCCACAGTTATAGACCACTTCTCAAAAGAACTGACCACCCACAGGTTTAAAATAGAAATAAAAATATGTTATTGAATTCAAAAGAGAGGCTTGACTTGTATCTAAAGAAACACACATGACATTTCCACATGACACAGATCACGCAAGATGTTTCACGTGTCTGGCCACTAATACAGCATTACTGTCTAAAGTCCGATTCCGACATTATGCGGTACGAGTGTACAGATGTCTGTACACTTGTTTGTGTGAATGGCTGTGCCTGTGTTTATTTTAAAAGTAAACCTGGCCAGGATATAGGCCAGAGAACAATTTGTTATGGGGCAGCTAACAAATAAAGTTTGTTTGTTTGTTATTAGTAGTAGTAGTAGTGGTATTTCCTTCAAATCTGTTTCCTATTATGGTACAGATAGGAAGTGTGCTTCTGTACTGCACTCAGCATAACATGTGAATGACTGTCCTGTGTACAGAACTTTACCTGTGTACATTGTACACTCGTCGTATGAGTGTTGAACATAACATGTGAATGGGCCTTAAGTGTATGTGCTTAACTGACTAGATGCTTATTATTAGAGGAGACGGGGAAAGAAAGCAAGGGATGTCTGGGTTAAGTGGGGGGACATTAAAGTAAGAAGAGCTGGTGAGGACCACTCGGTGGGAAAGGAAGGTGCATAGGAAGGATCACGTCAATAGCTCAAGTCCTTTCCATGTCTCATATGGATGAAGGTGGGGGGACAAAGGAGATGGGGGTCTCCTTCCTTCAGGGGAAGGGAGCAAATATTCACCCAAAGAGCTTGTGGAACACCAAAGCGGAATTGGGCTGGATGTCAGTATCCACCCTAAATTACACCCTGAAGCATCCTTGGATAAGGACACCGACATTGCCACTGAGGGGCCCTCAGATGTGGAGAACCCCTACACAATCCCCAACAGGGCTTCAGATGAGACATCCTTGGGTCATGTCATGCAGGAATCCAAACCATCAGCCTTCCGGGATCTCCCCACATTCTGTGAATCCCCTGACAGACCCCACCCCCATCCCACCCCTGCTCAGGGGGCAAGGACACATCCCGGCAGAGGCGTAACTAGGGAAAACGGTGCATGGGGCAAGCACTGAAATTGCGCCCCCCCTGCCGCGCCCCCCATTGCGCCCCCAACATACTGTGCATACGTTTGCCCACCATAAGCAGATTCCTACATCAGATGCCAACATGCAGTATATACTCCTATGTTGTGGAGGAGGAGAGCTGGTCTTGTGGTAGCAAGCATGACTGGTCCCCTTAGCTAAGCAGGGTCCACCCTGGTTTGCATTTGAATGGGAGACTAGAAGTGTGAGCACTGTAAGATATTCCCCTCAGGGGATGGAGCCACTCTGGGAAGAGCATCTAGGTCCCAAGTTCCCTCCATGGCAGCATCTCCAAGATAGGGCTGCAAGAGACTCCTGCCTGCAACCTTGGAGAAGCCGCTGCCAGACTGGGTAGGCAATACTGAGCTAGATAGACCAATGGTCTGACTCAGTATATGGCAGCTTCCTATGTTCCTAAATACTACTGCAGCACACACACAAGACACCTGTCCCATCCTGACACTCAGCCAACTTCCATAATCAAGATCCTACACACACACACACACACATACACACACACACACACACCACAACTGCCTACTCCTAGATTTACAAGGAATACAAGCCACACCTAATGGCACAGCAGGGAAGTAACTTGCCTAGGGAGCAAAAGGTTGCGGGTTCAAATGTAAACACCTATATCAGGCAGCAGTGATATAGGAAGATGCTGAAAGGCAACATTTCATACCACGTGGAAGGAGACAATGGTAAACTGCTCCTGTATTCTACCAAAGAAAACCACAGGATTCTGTGGTTGCCAGGAATCAAAACCAACTTGATAGCACAACAAGCCACACCAGGGCTACCAACTTTCCAATAAGCCTCTGTACCCCCCCCCCCCCCGCTTCTCAGTGTTCCAACAAGCCAGCAGCCAAGTAAGGTACAGAAACATCATATTGCATTTGACTTAAAGCAAACATTTATAGTCACTTACATTAGAAGGCTTGCTACTAAGCGCTGGTTGCTTGCTTGTGCCTACAGTTCTTCCAGTCAGCTCAGCAGAGATGCTATTATCATTTTTTGAGAGAAAACGGCGGGGGGGGGGGAGCCACTCTTTGGCACCCCCCATGTGACCCGCCAGGGTGGCGCCTGGGGCACGTGCCCCCCCTGTCCCCCTATAGTTACACCCCTGCATCCCGGCATGGCCAACAGAGAGGTGCCACCATCCCTACTGCAGCCCCAAGAGCAACAATGCCACCAGACCCAGGCCGATCTGCAGCAATGGAAAAGAAGCACCCAACTGGCAGCATAGCATCTCCCTCAGGAGAGACCAACTTGTGAGGAAGGGGTCTTCTCAAGAGCAACAGAAGAGCCTGAACTAGCTGCACCCAATAAGGGCTGAAGAGACCAGCTACAGGGTGGAGACCTGCAGGCCCCTATTTAAGCCCTGCTGAATCTCAAGATGACCCTAGCATGTTTAGCTGTGTTTTCTAATGTCTGAGTCTGTGTCCAGCATCCCAGCTCTGCTGGCTTATCTCCTGGGGCCTTTGTCTTTTCCTGTTATTCCTTTCTGCAAGAGTTCTCTGGTCCTTGTCCAAACTGTATTCCTGTCCTCTTTTTAGGCCTGATCTCCATTTGGACTAGCAGCCTTCCCTGAACTGGGCCTGTGCAGTGAGTTGCTGACTGAACACTGCATGACCTAGTGAAGACAGGACACTGGGTCTGTTGGGAGAAAATGAAAAAAGCTTGGGAAACATTTAAGGAACTAGATGTAAAAATGCCCAGAAAGAAGAGTGAGAAGAGGAAGAGAATGAAGGTGAGTAGAATACTGGGTCCCTGGGGAATTGTTGAGAGGCAATGGAGAATCCTGAGCTTTGTGTCTTGTTGCAACTCATATAACAGCCCTGTAGGGTAGGTGAGTCTCATTGGCCCTATATCACAGATGGGATGACTCAGGCACTGGGGTATGCCTAAGCTCTCCTTATGCCTTTTGTGGAAGAGACAATATATGAAGTAGGGACTTCCCAATGGGAAATGCCACAGTGACTCTCCCAGTGACAGGTGATGATAAGGTGTATCTTAAGTGCTATTTTTCTTTTTGAATTCTGTGAAGAAAACATGGAAAGCTTTGTGTGTTTTGATAGTGGGGCAAGCACGTCTGGGCTGTGATGCTGCATTCCTGATCTCCTTCAAGGAATCTCTCTAAGGAGGCCCATGATGGCTGGCCACACAGGAGCATTCATAGCATACCTGGAGCCCTGGAGTGGGCCAAACCTGGGAAAGGTGGCGGGTGGAGGAGCTCACCTGACTATTCTATGCTGAGTGCATTTGGCGCTCTTGTTCTCAGGAGGTGCGAAAAAATGGCTCCTCAGGCCCAGGTGAGGCAGGCCCCAAAGGTTAAACCAGTTGTTAGTGGGGTAGGTGGTTTGGGGTTCATCTGGGCCAGGCTGTGCAACCCCAGACAGGCTTTTGATCTTGCTTGATTTGGGGCTGTGTTGTGTGGAATCCGATTGAATCGTTTGGAAGTCTTGTATATTATTGCATAAGTCTATATACACGGATGTTATGAAGAGGTTTGGAGAGAAGAGGTTGCAGAGGAGCTCTGTACTGACAGCAGTGCTGGATGATAATCTTGACATCGCATCTTTGATTGTACACACCATTTTATTCGTGGGATTAATCTGCACATAACTGGGTGAGTCATGATAGCTACTGTTTTACCAGTGGGCAGGCAGGATCACAGTGTGACTTGCTCAAGACCACCCGTGAGTTTATGGCTGAGCACAGATGTCAGCCGGGGTCCAGATCAACACTGCTGCCCCACCCCACCCCACCCCCATTACATTTATACCCCACTCTTCCTCCCTGAGGGTAGCGTTCTCCATGTTATCCTTGCAACAGCCTTCTGAGGTAGGCTAGGCGGAGAATAGTGACTGGCCCACGGCCACCCAGTGTCTTTCATGGCTGAAAGAGAATCTGAAGCCAGGAGAGGTGGCTCAGTCATGCATTATGAGAGGCTGTCTCCACAGGAGCACCAATGGCCATAGGGCTGGATTTGGGGCTTGCTCCTGCTCTCAGTTTACAATCCTGCTGGAGGCTCAGCACTTGATTAGACAAGAGGACATCTGGAACTTGGTGATGCTAGCACCAAGCCCTCTTTATTTCATGCCGAGACATTGAAGAGCTGGCAACAGACCTTTATGACCAATTCAGGTTTTCTGTTAGGCGACAACTCCAGAACAGCATTCCTTCCGTGACTGGCACTAGCTTCTCCCTTGTGCTTCTTTTTAGATTGCGAGCTCTTTGGGGGACAGGGGGACACTTTCTTCTCCTTTTTGTATGTAAACCACTTTGAGAACAGTTGCCTTGAAACATGACATATAAATAAGATAAGTAGTTGTTTGCTTCTGTATTCCATTTCTCAACATCCTTCCTTCACAGAGGGGGGAAGCGCCAGTTGGACTTCGAAGGAGACCCTGACCTGGATGAAGCCAGCTCAGTTTTGAACAATATCATGGCTTGGGTTGCCCTCCGAGCAACTTGAGTTGCCCCACGTAACGTCATGGGCTAGCGAAGATCTCTAAACTGCACAGGCGTGCATCTCAGTTGCTTCAAGACAACGTCCCTCCCCTCTCGCTGCCACTCCTCAGCCACCATTAGAGTCTTTGGTTTGGTTTTTTAATGGAGCTTTGGTGGGGTGGGCCCCCCAAAGGAAGTTTTGGGGAGCCTCGCGTGGGGGTGGGGGCTCGTGGCTGGGCGGTCTGGATGCCCAAATTACCTTGGTGTGTCCCTAGAAGGATCTGCTCTGCTGCTAACACCAGACATGGATCTCCTGACCAATGACCCGTTTAAGCATTGCCACCAAGTAGACTTGTGTGTTCTAGACCGAATCTACCGCAATGGCCTTCCAACCTTCCGTTGCAAAAGCAAACTTCTTTCAAGGTAGTAAAGCCTATAGGCGTGGGGAGGAGTCCACAGAAGCTATCATTTTCCTTTCGCTATCACAAGAAATCTGACTTTGTGATTAGTTCACTTCAAGGTTGTTTCACACGTTCAGTACAAAACAACAACAGCAACCAAAAGAGCAATGGGAACAGACAAAATGTGATCAAAAATGCATCCAAGATAGATAGATCTCTGTCTTAACATGTGGTTATGAAATGTCTTGGTTTGACGTCCGGTCACAACATAGCTATGCATCTTATTGATCTTATTAGCAAGGCGCCAAAAGGAAGCTACCCACACCAGTTACGGAGTAGAGTGCAGAGTTGAGTTGTTGCCATTATGTGAAGAACACGCATGGAGATTGTTGTACAATCTAAATGAAAAAGATGTATTGGTGAAGTACATTTAGAGAGGAAAAACCTAGTCCTATCTATCAGCTACAGAATGAATAGGAAGGGGGAGAGAGATGTTTCCATCTACTCTCTAAGAGGAAAGGAAGAGGACTGACTCTTGACTGGAAATAGCTGAGGAGTCGAAGCAGGGACCATAGAGTAGAGGCAAGCAGGGACAGGTAAGGAGACCCTCAATAACTACCTCTACTCCCAATACCCCAAGTGGTCATTAGGAAAGCTGGTGCAAAAGCTCGATGCACTGGAACTCCATCTCCAACTCGAAGAGTAGTAGCTTCTTTACAGTAAGTGCAATTTCTTACCTAATTCCAAAAGAGCATGGGAGTCTCTTGTGCAGAGTTGAATCTCTCTCTCTCTCTCTCTCTCTTTCTTTCCATCAAAGTTTCATGGTCAGCATCAAAACTTCCATATGATCTAGAAAGCTGGGCTTTGGAACATGTTCATGACCATCTAACTAGCGTGGGACAAGTTTACCCTGTAGCAGAGGCCCGTACAGAGCAAGCCAGGCTGCACATGGGATATCTCAAGCTGTTTGATGTGGCTTGTCATGCACAGAAATCACGCTTGATGTGGAAGAGGGGAGTGGACTTCAATGTTCTAATCAAAGACCTGCATCTGAGCTGGCACAATACAAGCGCCAGTGGCTATTCTCTTAGAATTAGCCAGCCCTATTGGTATCCCAGGTATATTTTGGTGTACTTAAGCTTTGCCCATATATGGCAAAGCTTTCCTGCAAGCAAATCAGAGTGTGAGAAGTCAGACCAGATACTGGTGGTCACCAGGGAGCTGTTGCTGAAAACGGCCTCCAAGGATCTGATCAACAGCTTGTTGCTAACACTTAGAAGCATTGTGTACAACATGACAATTGAACTGCGATTTACAATGTGGTTGCTGCATTGTAATTTCACCGAGTACACATGCGCAAACCCAGTGAAGGTCATTCACTTCAAGGAGGCTGTTGTTGGGCTTTGATTATTTAGCAAAGCACCAAGGAAGCTACCAGGCATTGGAGAAGATCCTTTATCTTCTGCTTCTGGTGGAGAAGGAATGCCCCTTCTGGTTGTGGCACAGATTCTTCGGCTTCACGGACTGGCTCTTGCATCGTGAGACATCTTGCCTCTTTCACCTGGATCTCTGGCACAAGTTCTGGCACATCATCCCTAGTTGGCCCTTGTCTCTCATCAAAAGACACCACATTGCAGATCCGGACCTCTCCATTTGTACGATCAGAGGTTCTCTATCCCTTTAGGCCAGGCGAATATCTAACCAACACTCCCAGTTCACAGTTGCGATTGAGTTTGCTTCTCCTGGCCTTTGGGACATATGCATAAGCTTTCGATCCAAACATTTTGACATGCTTTAGAGAGGGTTTCTGCCCAAGCTATCATTCAGATGTTGTCTTGTCTATTGCTTTGGCTGGCAATCTGAGTTGCAAGGACTTAGGAACACATGGGAAGCTGCCATAGACCGAGTCAGACCAAAGGTCCATCTAGCTCAGTATTGTCTGCACAGACTGGCAGCGGCTTCTCCAAGGTTGGGAGAAGGTTGGGGTCCACCCTGGTTGCATATGAATGGGAGGCTAGCACTGTAAGAGATTCCTCTTAGGGGATGGAGCTGCTCTCGGAAGAGCGGAAGGTTCCAAGTCCCCTCCCTGGCTTCTCCAAGATAGGACTGAGAGAGATTGCTGCCTGCAACCTTGGAGAAGTCGCTGCCAGTCTGTGTAGACAATACTGAGCTAGATGGACCAATGGTCTGACTCAGGAGATGGCAGCTTCCTATGTTTCTATGACATCAGAATGATTAGCTCCAAAGGACACTGTGACTCTGTCTGTGCAGAAAAGCTGGGTCTCACCCCTTGATTAAGTCAGCAACACTGACCCCTTGTGGCAGCTTCTCTGCATGACTCCACTTTAAAGTCCTTCCTAAAGCCATTTCTCCCAAGCTCATTTATCACATGGATTTGCCTAAGTGCTAGTCTTTTAGGCCATATGGTCAAACAGTTCTTGTGTTTGCATGAGGCTGCAAGCCTGGCCTGTTCAGTTACACAGTTCAATTGAAAGAGCACATCTTTATGCATATAGGCTGTCATCATGAAATCATCCTTCTTAGCTGATGTAGCAAACTTTGTCCTGCAAAGTCACTTTGCAACTTTGATTGACTCCACCTCCCACAGAGGTCAAGTTACTCTCCATATCAGGGGCTAAGAGGCCATCTTGGATCAAAATCTTTTCCATTTCCCCATCCAATTGCTTACTAGACAGTTCAGCAGTTCCTCTCCTGGCTGAATAACTATTGTTCCCATCAGCAAACCAAACAGCAACTTTGTCATTTTTGTCTAAATCTATCAACAGTTGAGGGGAATTCAGAATATTTGGGGGTAGTGCCTGAATCAATAACAAAACTCTTCCTCTCATTTCTGGTTGCTACATTGAAAGACTTGTCTTTTTGAGTCAGTCACTCAGTCTCTCTCTCTCTCTCTCTCTCTCTCTCTCTCTCTCCCCCCCCCCCCCCCTGTTCTTTCAATCCAACCTGCTGTTTGCTTCTCTGTCTGTGAAAAACAGGTATCCTCCTTTCTATTGTGTAGACAGACTGTCAGTCATCTCTGGAGCTATGCTGACCAGGTTTTCCTCCTCTAGGTTTCTTTCTGCAGTTGCCGCCTTTAGGATCTGAGCAATGAGCGTTCAAGCCTGGAGCATGTGCCTTTCCTGAGAGAAGTCCACCATCAAGTGTGTCATGTTGTCACTCACGTTGGGGTTCAAAGGCAGGCTGGAAGCTGGTGCCATTGTGACACTGAAGAGCAGACATCAGGAAACAGACTTCCCCAAGTCTTCAAACGTCATCAGGCAATGGCTATGCTGTTCACCATAATATCAGTTGTCAGCTCTACAGCCCTATGAAAGCAATGTAGCTGCAGCTTATAGCAGCGAGCAATGTTGGTATCCAAGCAGTTGTGGAAAGCTAAACAACACTTGAGATTGACCCTCATGGTTGCCCACTGGACCTTTTTCGGACAGGGAACTCCCTCTACTTGTAAACCTCATGAGCTGGTGAGGACTCAGCCGTTAAGAGTTCAGAAAACTTTCGCTCTCCACCTGAAAGAGACATCCCACTTCTCAGAGAAGTGGAAGGTCACCCCTTCAAACCTGCACATACACTTCACTCAAGCCATTTCCAGACTTCTCTTCCTTGGGTCTGCACCCAAACGGACCAACACCAGCATCCATGAACTCATTCTTCTACCTGAATATTGGCCCCTCCAGCTATGACTGATGCATTGCCTCCAAGCAGGTTTTGAAGTATGACTCCAGAGGCAGCATGGAGAAGACAAGCGGCTGCCTCTCTGTGGTTGACTGCTGCACTATTACGTCAGTAGCCTCCTCCCTCCTTCACTTCCACGGGGTCTCCTCCTCTCCAAGCATGGGAAGGAGAGCCCTGCTGTTCCCCAAACAAGAGGGTCCAGAGGGAAGCCAGGCAGCTGCTCAGAGCTTCCTTCCACTTGGGGCATCAGCTCTTGGCTTTGAGACTCGGAGGGAGGGAGGGAGGGAGAATCCTGCTGCTGCGTCTTCCGCCACCCTCCGCTGAATAATGCCAAAGTCAGCGATGAAGAGGCAGAGTGGAGAAGGCTAAGCAGCCACCGACCTGCTCCACGCTGCCTCCTGGCAGGCAAGTGACAGCATCGCCACACTCTGGAAAGAGCAGAGAGCAGTGGCCAGAGGGCAGAGCCAGCAAAGTGATGTGTGTCCCCTCAGGTGAGAATCAGTGTCAGGATTGCGCTGAAGGAAGGAGTCCCCGTGTCGGGCTGAAACAAGAGCACATCCCAGCAACCAAGGTGGCTCTCGGGATGAATGGCAGTGGGCGGAGGTGGAGGGGTCTGCTCTGAGGGGCCTGTGGTGGTGGTTTTGCTTTCAACATGGTGGGGAAGAGAGTCCTCTGATTTCTCAGATCAACAGACATATGAACAGGAAGGGTGAGGTTTGGAAGAACTTCTACTACTACTACTACTACTATTGATATACCGCTTTTCGACACAAGTTTCCAAAGCAGTTTACGTGGAGTAAGAATAAAGGAATAAAGATGGCTCCCTGCCCCCAAAGGCTCACAATCTACAGAGAAAGCTAAGATTGACACCAGCAACCACCACTGGAGGGTTACTGGGCAGGGGGTGGGTAGGGCCAACTGCTCCCCCGTGCGGCCTCTGTTCAATAAAGAGAATCAGCCCTTTGAAAAGGTGCCTCTTTGCCCGCTTGGCAGGGGATGCCTCCAAGTCCTGAAGCAACCACTAGAGTCAAGAGGACCAGTGGCCATTGCTGAGGCTCATGACACATCCTCTTTTATGACACCTCCAGGGCTCAGCTGCTCTTTGTGGGTGAGTTAGGCGAGGAGGGAGGAGGCGAGGTGGAGAGGAGTTGGAGAGATAGCGAGAAAAGAGTGTATTAGAGAGTCTGTTTCTGTTTCTTTATTTATCCATTTATTTATTTATCTATTTATCTATTTATCCATTTATTTATCCATTCAGTGTTATAGTTAGTGTTAGTGTTTGTTATTTTGTTGCTTGTTGTTTGTTGTTTGTTTGGGGTGGTTTTGGGAGGGGTCTAGGGGGGGAGGGAGGGACAGTCAGCTTTTAGTAAGAGGAGGGATAGTTAGTCAGGGGGGAATAGTTAGACAGGGAGGGAAATGGGGGAGAAGACGAAGAAAGGCTTCCTTGCACGGTGAGTAGGATTCCATAACAGCTTTGCCTTGCTCCCTCTGTTCCCGGCCAGGTCTGACTAGAGACCCCCGCCTGCCTGCCTGCCTGCCCACCTGCCCGATTAGGAAGGGCACCAGCGCTGAAGATGCCTACTGTGACATGCTTCACGGAGGTCCCGATTGTAGGGGGGAATAATTGAATCAACCCCACTTTAGCAGAGCAACCCGATTAAATGAGCTCAGAGTAGAGGAGGAGGCTGGGTCGCAAGCAGGAGGAGGGGGCTGGAGCGCCTAGAGGAGGAAGCTGGTTCGCAAGCAGGAGGAGAGGGCTGGAGCGCCTAGGAGTGTGCAGTCCGGCACCAGCAGCACCACCTCTAAGTCCAGCTGCCTGGTGGCCCCTGCACTGCCTTCGGAGCCTGTAATTCTGCCTCCGTGTTCCACCCCTCCGCACCTTCGCCGGCCTTTTCTGCACCTTTCCCATCTCTAACATAACCTGGCTGAACTGGGCTGACCAGAACTGTACCCCATATGTCAAAGGTCTCCGCCCCAAAGCGTTGGCGCAGCTGTCTCCACCCAATTCCTCAGCCAGAAGGAGGACGGTGCACCACCTGGAAGCCTATTGGGCTTCCTATATTGCTGCCCCACCTTCTGTTCTGCACTCCTTCTCTGCCCCATTGGCCCCCTCTCCTGTCAATGTCTGCTTAAGGGTCGCATTCTCACCTTCTCCCTGCTCTCTTCTAGGTTGCGAAGAGCCTGCAGATGCTGCAGAAAGTTCTTTAAGACCTCCCCCACCAGTGACTCCGAAAAGGGCAAGCCCCCCAGAGGGAGGTTCTGGCCACGAAGCAAGCGGGTTGAGCCCAATCCGGCGCCACCTCCAACTCCCTCAGGGGTCACCCCGGCAGTCTCAGGAGTCACCATCGGTGAGGAGGTGCCCCAGGCTCCTGGGGAATGGTTGGGACTGGGGCTGACTCTTTGGGGAGTGTGGGACAGCTGGTGCTTGGGAGCCCGGGAGCCAGCCTGAATTCCAACAAAGGGAATTCACCTTGCTTAATTCCTCATGGGAATTCCTGAATCCCCCCTCCCTTCCCATTCTTCTTCCCTTCCAGGTTTGACAACTATCCAGGAGGAAGTGGACAGAGCTGAGGTAGGGAACCATTGAGGAGAACGCCTTCCTCCACAGAGCTCAGGACATTCCTGTGAGAGGCATTTGCCCCATCCGGGATCTGGGAGCACCCACTCTCTGCTCGGATCCTTTTCCCAGTTCTGCAGTCTCCCTGAGAAGCAGCAGCTGCAGGATATTCCATGGAGCGGGTGGTGTCCCCAGAAAGGACTTGAGAGCAGTCCACCAAGTCAGGGTGCCCGCTCCATTTGCAGGAAGGCACGGAGAGTCCTTCCATCACTAACAGTTCAGTGCTTCTAATTTTCAGGTCATCTACAGCTGCCAGTTTTTGACATCCGTCATCCAGGATGTTAAAGATGCCAAGTCGTCAGGCTCCAATATGCTTTCCTATAGTAAAGACGATGCCATGGAGGCCGTATTGGTGAGTGAGATGCGGCAGAGAATGGAAGGGAATGCCCAAGTGAGGGCTCAGTCCAAAGTGTGTGTTTGGGGATGGAGCTATCCCAAGGAAGTCCGTGGGTAGTGACCAACTCTCTTCTGCTCTTTGATCTCTGCCAGGAAATTATGGAGGATGTCAAGAAGCATCCGGACCCTGGGTTCCTGCTGAGGTTAAGCCTGGACGCCGTCACGGAACTCACGTATGCTTATAGCCCACGGGGATTAAATAGGAGGGGGTTGTGTCAGGAAAGGGCAGTGGCAAACCTGGCCAGATCTGTAACTGGATCTCCCCTTTCCCAAAAGATGGCCATTAATGTGAAGGTTTTTCTTTTAGAAAGAAATCTTCTTAAGTACTACGGCCTTTTGTGAATCAGGGCCTCCCCAGACGGGGAATGGTCATTTTTGAAAAAAAGAAGGGAAACCATCACAGACCTGTCGTCGTTTTTGACTCTTGCTGGGTTGCCATGTTCCTCTTCTCTAGAGGAGCTTCCATTGGCTGGATCACCAGCCCGCCTCACACTACGAAATCTCATCTTTCTCCCTCCAGCAAAATGAAGCTGCCTATGCCCTTCAATCTCAAGGCAGCAGTCCTCAACGTGGCGGTGTCCGGGCTGAACCAAGTGGACCCAGGGACCCAGGTAAATACTGTACTTCTTGGGCTTTTTTCTCTTGCGAAGAAAACGTGATACCGCTGTCAGTACCAGTGATTTTTCAATCTTGTATTCTCAAGACCGCTTGTGTCTCCTACTCATGACTGATCTTCTCTTTCCCCCCTCCAAGGAGAACATGGCATCCTTTAAGGATATGCTCAGGGGGCTGCTGGAGGAGGCCCCCTCTGTCTACAGCACCATTGGCATCTTGAAGGTAAGCGCAATGAAAGCCCTATTGGGATGTTAGGTAGTAGATGCGTGCAGGTGTCTGAACGCTGGTACGTGCATGACTGTAGTGGCATTTCTTTTCAAAGGGAAACTGGGCACGGGCCCCTCACAGAACTGGTACAGAGAGGGAGTGTCAGGCAGTGCCTGTATTCAACAGCATGTATGAATTGCATTCCCTGTGTCCAGATCTGCCCCTGTGCACGCTCCACTTGTGGTCCGAGTGTGCAACATAAGGTGTGAATGGGGCTTCTGTCTTCATCCTCTCTGACATCTGAACGTGGCCTGACAGAAAGAGGCAGCAGACCCCATCCTCTTGGTGTATTTAAGATACAAATAGGTCACTTCCTTATTAGAAGCCAACTGGCTGAGAAGACAGAGAAAACCATCACTCCCATAAGCAACTTTCAGAAATATTGAAGATCTTGTCAACTTTATTGGGGGCGGGGATGTTTATATGGAATTAGATCCTCCTTAGACTCCATTGGGACGCAACCAAGGGATGTTCCTGTAGTGGAACAAATTACTACTGGGCTTAGCTCTCAGTAGCATGGCAAGGGATGATTTAGGCCAGTGCGATGACTCTGAGCTGCTGTTTCAACCCACAGGAGCTCCACAGGTATATTGAATCAGAGGAGCCCCGGCTGCAGGCTCTGGGCCGAGAAGCCTACGTCTACGTCCTGCAGCATGTGGCCAGACTGCCCAATGTGGAAGTAAGTACCCTGCTGTGGACATGGCTTGGCTCTGCTTCAGCATCCTCTGGGACCCCTTGTCAGCTTCCAGGTTCAGAAGAAGACCTCCCATTGGTCTCTGGTCACACGGGGGCTGCCTGGCAGCACACTTGCTGGAGAGGGGCTGTTTCCACTGGGGCTCACCGAGGAACAGGAGGAACAGGACAGAGCTGTCACCCGCCCCCACCCCATGTCTCTTCTGGCTGCCCAGTGCCCAGAAGAGCCACACTCCATCTTTGGGAATCCTCAACTTTGTTCCCAACTGGGTCATCTTCAGTTCCTCACTGCTTTGGATATGGTGTCACGTTGACATGAAAGAAACATGTCTGTCTTAATTTCTACAGCTGACCACACACAAGGCTCTCTCCCGCATTGAAGATGACTTGATTCATCATTTGATTAAAAGCACCATCAAAGGTAATGCCAATTTCCAGGGAAGTGGGGCGGGCAGAACTGTCTCCTTGGAATCCCAGAATGGGCCTGGGTGACAAAGGTCATCATTCGTCCAAGGAGCCCCAGTTTTGCTCTGACCTCTCTGTGGCAGGCCTCCCAAGTGGGCATGTCTCAAACTCCCAACCCCTCTCACATGGGCAAACACGGTTCTTCTTGGGAAAGTCCTTGCAGCTAAAGTGCGAGGTCTGGAAGCCATGCTTGTCTTCCGCTTTGGCAAGCCCAGTGCAAAAAGTGACCCATTAGAACCTCCTCATTTATTCAACATGGACCTGTCCCTCCTTAGCTCTTCTCTTAGCCAATTGAAAGAAGAAAACCCAATCTTTTCTCTTCTCTTCCCTTCAGACGATCTTGTCCTGGAGGACTTCGACGAGGAGGAGGAGTTTGAGAATTGTATGAGTATCAGAATGGAGAGGGTAGGAGTGGCTGAATAGCCATTTGAGCCGGAGACTCAATCTTTGGTCTTTTTGTTTGGTTTTCTAGGCTGAGAGAGAACAACCACTCCAACAATAATAGAACTTGGTTACCCAGTGGCAGTAGATTCAGGACAGAAAGCTTTGCACAATGCATCTTTATGTTGCGGGATTCCCTTGGAGATGTCGGGAGTGCCACCAGCTTCGCTGAAGAATTACGCCAATTAATGGAAGATAGGTCTGTCGATAGACAGGTGAGCTCTGGGGAGCCCGGTGAAGGATTGCAGGTATCCCTCTGAGGGCTGGATGCTGAGGAAAAACAGAAGAAAGAACAGGGAAAGGCAGAGAAGACTTGCCCCAGCTTGTGGCCCATTTTATCCTCCGATGCAAATCTCTGGAAAAAAGATGCTTTCCCCCTGCTTAGTTGCCTATGTGCCGTGAGCTTTTGGAGTTGCTTCTTGTGAATGGGTTGGTTGGTGGGTTGGGTATTTGGGAAAGTCACTTCTGCTGTATTAGGTTGACTGGCCTGGATCATGTGACATTCTTTCTTTCTTTCATGACAGGCTAGAACTACTGATGGATGGGCTAACAGTCCAAATTCCAAAACAGACATCCCACTTCCTAGAGGAAAGGGCTCTCTCTCTCTCTCTCTCTCATTTTATTGAATGTAAATACAAATAGCTGGCTCTTTCTTTCAGGTTTGAGGTCATTCAGTAATAAGTCTCCCCCAATGCAAACTCTTTTGAGGGTTACAATTTTATGTTTTGTTCCCCCCCAGTGTTATGGTAGTGTTGCTTGTCAAAGTGAAAGTGGCTCTCATATGGAAACCCTGACACCTTCCGTGCACACGTAAGAAAAGGATCACTGGTTCGTGTTCCCATATGGAATTGTACACAAACATTGAATGCAGGTCTAAACCACCCAGGATCCACCAAGCCAAGTGTCGTCATATACGTTGGCCCACCCGGCCTCAATGAACCTCCTGTCTTGGCTGCTGTCTTTGACTCAGCAGATCCCCATTTCTGTCATCCTGATTCCATCCCTTCGGTCTTGTGTTCCAGACAGCAATTGTGTGTAGGATCTGTAGAGCTTTTGCTCAAATTCCAAGCACAGTGGTCTCACCCTACAGACACACCCTTCAGGTTACTCCTGAAATGGGAAACATCTTCTTTGGCTCTAATTTCATTTTATGACATTAGAAACAGGATAGATCCAATTTGGAAGTATTTATTCTTTATAATTTATTCTATTTCTATACCGCCCTTCCAAAAATGGCTCAGGGCGGTTTAAACAGAGAAATAATAAATCATTAAGATGGATCCCTGTCCCCAAAGGGCTGACAATCTAAAAAGAAACATAAGACAGACACCAGCAACTGTCACTGGAGATACTGTGCTGGGGGTGGATAGGGCCAGTTACTCTCCCCCGCTAAATAAAGAGAATCACCACGTTAATGGTACCTCTTTGCCAAGTTAGCAGGAGAAGCTCTATTACTTCTTATGTGAAAAATGTACATGATACAGAAACCCAAAATTGATGCAAAGCAAAGAATTCGTGGGACGGCAAAATCGTTTTTATTATGAACATTTTGCCTTTCCATGATCAAAATGATGTGGTCGCTAAGAGTTGACACCGACTTGACAGCACTCCATCCATCAATCACATGCGTGCCACAAAGAAGCAGTTCTTTTCTGCCCGCATTGCTTCTGCAAGCTCACGTTCAGCAGATTTGTCTCGAGTTGTGAAAGGGTTAGTACATGACCCTCCTCCCTTGAATGAGTATTTGGATCCATCAGTTACCCACTCTGATATTTTAAACGAGATGTTTAAATGAAAACTCTCTTCATCCAACGGAACTAGACTCGACAGGTAGTGCAGAGCCTACTGTGGAGGTGTCCGGCAGCTCCTCTTGCACTGTGAAATTGGATCATTTTCCATTTGTGAGCACGGAGGATGTGGACAAGCTGCTTGGGAGACTTCACTTGACTACCTGTTTTCTTGATCCTTGCCCAATATGGCTTATACCATCTTGCAAGGAGGTGTTTGGAGAAGGTCTTGGAAGCATCATTAATGCTTCTCTGAGGAAGGGCAGGATGCCTCCTTGCCTCAGGAAGGCCATGATTAGACCACTGTTGAAGAAACCTGCATTGGATCCCATTCTAGGCCTGTCTCCAACCTCCCATGGTAGGGCAAGGGGACTGAGAGGGTAGTGCCATCTCAGCTCCAGGAGTCTTGGAAGAAGGAGATGATCTGGGCCCATTTCAAAATGGCTTCTGGGTGGGCTATGGGGTTGAGAAGGACTTGGTCCTTTTTTGGGTGATCTCCAATTGGGAATTGACAGGGGGAGTGTGAGCCTGTGGATCCTTGTGGATCTCTCAGCCGATCCTTCTGATATCAGTGAATCATGGCACCTACTGGAGCGCCTGAAGGGGTTGGGAGAGGGTTAGGGAGTGAGAGGCACCGCTTTGCGTTGGCTCCACTCCTACTTCTCATGTAGGTCCCAGATGCTGTTGCTTGGAGATTGTTGCTCTTCCAAAGGAGAGCTATTGTATGGGGTTGCACAGGGCTCCATTCTATCTCCAATGCTTTTTAATATCTACATGGAACGGTGCGGGGAAATCGTCCGGGATTTGGAGCAGGGTGTTATCCATATACTGACACCCAAACCTCTTTCTCCATCTCAACTTCATTAGGAAATGGCCTAACTTCCCGAAAGACTTACCTGGAGTCCGTGATGAGCCGGATGAGGGAGAACAAACTGAGGCTGAATCCAAGGAAGACAAAGGTACTCATGGTGGGAAGTTGGGACATAGGAAGTGGCTTAGATCTGCCTGTTTTGGATGGAGTGACACTCCCAGAAAGAGCCCGTATGTAGTCTGGGAGTACTTCTGGACCCAAGCCTCTTCCTGGTCTCTCAGGTTGAGGCAGTGGCCAGGAGGGCTTTCTATCAGCTTAGGCTGATATGCCAGCTACGTCCATTCCTGGAGATAGACCAGCTGGAAACAGTGGCGCATATGCTAGTAACATCCTGCACTAGTGCCACGCACTGTACATTGGGCAGTTTTTGTCTGTAGTATGCAGAATGTATGTAGAATTCAGCAGCCAGGCTGGTTTCTGGGGCTTGGGCCCAAGATATTAAAGGAAATGCTACCTTCTTCATGAACCCTGCTGCTTCCTATTCAGATCATCTGGGGAGGTTTGGTTGCAGTTGCCACTGGTTCAGCTGGTGCTGACCCAAAACCGAGCCTTTTCTAGGGTTCCCCAGGACTTTGGAATGCGCATCTTAACTAAATCAAATGTTTCTATATTTATTTCTATTCTCAGCATTTTTCACCAACTACGAATGAAAAGATTCCTCAGCCAATGCACACGCTACACTGTGCTGCCAATAGAGTGTCGACCGTGAAGCTCGTCACTCCCACCCTGATATCTCTATTGCCTAAAGTCCACAAAAAAGTCTCAGTCATCAGCTCTGATTCCAAAAAAGCTGACTTGGGTATCTACAAACCTTAAGTCTGCACAGTGACTTCCGGGCCAAGACAGGGATCATTACCATCCCAACATAGACTCGAGAGACCGCTCCACTCCCAACAAGGGAGACCCCAGAGAAGTCACACCAAGATCACCCTCCGATCCTGAAGGTGACATCAACAAAGCACATATGGAGGATGATACCATCAACACTAGCTGGTCTTCTCAAGACCGGCCGCCTCCGGACCGAAAAGAGTCTCCTGCACCATACCAATGAGCGAGAAGAGACCCTACGTGATACCAAGGCTCTCCGGTCCACAGGGAATCCACTCACCATCTGTACTCTCCAAAACACTATCCCATAGGATTCGGCATATTGCTACTGAGAACCTCGACACTGGGACTACTCTCCATCTGATCATGCCTGATCGTTCCACTAACTTCTTCGACGACAGATCTGGCATTGGTGATAGAGGACTCTATCTTCACCCTTGCTCTTGGGCTCCACATCGAAACCAATATCCGGGGAGATTGGACCATCCAGACGCTCGGTCCCGATCACATTCTCCTCAGCACTGCCGGTCTTGGTCTCAGTCAAGAGATAAAAGAACTCAACCACCTAAGCAGCCGGACCTTGACCCTCTACCACCAAATTCCTGAACTGAAGAATCCGCCTCAGAGGAAGATGCTGAAACAGCTCTGGACATCGCATGGGGTTCCACACCTTCAGATCCAATTGGAGATCCCAGGCCTCTGTCTCCCTCGGAGTACCTGAAGCTCTTTCAGCACCTGGAGCGAAGAAAGGGAGGGCCAAACTGAATAGCATGCCCTACCATTTTTGAAAAATGCTGGAGCCCAACTTGCCCTCATACATACAAAAAAGGATATTCCCAAGGAGGTGTTAATTCTCTTGGAAGGGTCAATCATGTGGAGCTTTGACTGCAAGAGGATGGATGGCAGAAGAATGTTCTTCAGAGCTGTGTAGGGACCATTTTCAGCATTTTTTAAGTGCCAAAATGTCTTCAGAATCCGGTTACAGAATTCAGCTTCTTGAGTCTCAGCTTTCTGTCCCTCTTTGAAAGAAAAAGCCAATTTCTAGCCCCTGTGATTTTAGAAAGGTACGCAAATGGTTCTTAAGAGGATTTTGATACTGTTGAAAGACCCCTGGGCCTTGAATGCTGAAGGACCCTGCTAACGGGGCAAAGAGGCACCTTTTTCACATGGTGATTCTCTTCATTTAGCAGGGGGAGAGTAACTGGCCCTGGAGACATTTCCAGTCTCCAGAGGCCACAACTTCATGGCTGTGTACCCTTCCCTTTCCATTCCTATAGTCAACAGAAGCACAATAGATTTGTTCAAAGTGAGAGAAATAATGGGAAGTGGTTTAATTTGCACCAGTTATCCCATCGCAGAACTCAACCTTGCCTGTTGCAGAATTTAGGCTGTCGGTGCACACACAGAGTTTAGGCTGACAGCATACACAGTGCTGTCTGCATGCAGTTCTTCCACATAGCAGCATCATAAGAAGTTGTGCTCCAGTTCATGGCAAGGCTTTTTTAAAAAATGCATTGCGTTAACCCTCCTCCCCTTTATCTTACATAGGTCCCTGTTTTCCAAATCCACACTCTGTTGGACCGAGTTCATACAACTCAGGGTACGTGTACCGTGTGAAGCCCTCAAGTACATCGAAGCCAACCATAGAAGATACCTGTGAAGGCATGAGACTGGAAGACCTCACTACCCAATGTACATCCCAATGGGATCTGGCCCATTGATGAAAGGGAAGACGTCATTCAACTCTACTGACCTGTCTATAAGACACAACAACCTCCAACAGGGATGTCCAACTCAGGGTCCGTGGGCTGGATCTATCCTGTGGCGCTCCACTGTCCAGCAGCCGAGCAAGTCCAGCTGATTCCTGCCGTGAGTGCCGCCACATTCCCTGTCTTCCCTCTCGCCAGCACCGCTGCAGCGACCGCTGAGCAGGGGCCAGGAAGTCCATCACCACCTCTTATCCAGCCCTTCTTTCCCCCATCAGGAAGTCATGGCCAGAAGAGGTTTTCCCTTTGGAGATGCTTTCTTCATTTTGCCCAACAGACCCAATAAAGGATGTATTAATTGTGGGATTTTGTTTTCAGTATCATACAAAAATTGGTGTCTTTCACATTTTCACACCAAGCAAGGACAATACACGATTTTCATGTTTTATTTTTCTTTCATATGTACTGTTTATTGTAAACCTCCCAGAGACATACGTTTCGGGTGGTACAGAAATACGTTCAATAAAATCAATCAATCGATACTGGAACTCTGATCCTGGAATCTTATTTTCTCTCTCTCTCGGAGTAGTTCTTCAAACTGGCCATCATGCAAGCACATCGCTTGGAGCATGTGCAGGCAAGGCGTCAGCCCGGGCACTGCTGCTTCCGCTCCTTCCATAAAGAGCAACTTTCAACACATTTAACGGGTGGGGAGCAGGCCGTGCCCTTTATTCCAGCTGCCCTGATTGATTGGGAAAGGAAGGATTGAGACTCATCAGCACAGGAAGTGCGGAAGAGTCAGATCAGGGGTCATAGAGTAGAGGCAGGTAGAATAGTTGAGGGAGACCCCCACTCACGACCTCTACTCCCAATGCAGATACAGGATCCATGGATAACTGGGTTTGAATTCAACCTGAGGACAACTTCAGCCATGCCCTTTTAATTCCACAATGCTCCCATGATATCTGTAAAGAAGATCCAAAGCAGGCCCAGGGAATGAATGAATGAAGGGGTTTCCTTTCATATCACCATCTCTGGGAGGGCTATAAAGGGTTCTGCTTTATAGGCAAACCATGGATCCTCCTCCTTCATGGCCAGGCGGCATGTTGTTGCTGGCCCTAAGAGACACAAAAATCTCCTGAGCATCCTGGAAAGGGTGCCAGACAAGGAGATATCAGGGAGGGTCTTAACTCTCTGTAAAACAGACAAGGGAGCAATACATGTTGGATGGTTTCAATCTCCCTCTAACCACAAGGGCAGATTCTATCTTCCCTAGGTATACTCTTTATTCTCTCTGCCTGCACAGCCGACGGGAGCAGGTCATACCTTGCTCGAAAGGAAGCTCTCAGATAGCACGGGTTCTCTAGACTGAATGGAGAATTGCACAGAAAAAGCAAGAGTGTGTTGCTGTGTTGAAGAATTTGTGGCTTTGGAGATTACAAACTTGGTCCGGGGGTGACCAGCTCCTGCCACATTCATCCTGAACTCTAACTTCAGCGAGGTGCGGTGAAGCATTGGCTGCTAGGTGCAATCCACCAGAGTGAGAAGCACAGAGACTTGCATAGACCAGCATGCCTACCAGGGGGAGGAGAAAGGTGTGTGGGTCTGCTGGCCCTCCCCTCCGCTCTGCTCTTTGGCAACACAGGAGGCTTGCACATGTGGGCTTCTTGCATGTTACTGTGGATGACACTTGCACCAAACCATTCATGGTCTTCTCTTTCATCTCCCTGACGCACCTCAAGGCTGTCAGACAGATCAAGGAGAGGGACAGTACACACTTCTTTGCTTGTAACAACAGTTTCTAACTGAAGTTGAAGATTCCAGTATGAAAGGCTCTCTTCTAATGTGTTCCTTGGGATTCTCGCCACTGAGTTCTGCATGGTGTCAAGACATGCTGCTCTGTGCTGGATTGACACGTCTTCCTGATCGGTCTGTTGTATCTCATGTGGTAACAAATGTGGTCACATCTTCAAGAGAAGTGTAGTTTTGTATTCCACAGCAGAGCTAATAATAGCAACTTCCTTACAGTACGTTCAATTTCAAAAGGAGCACGGAAGTCTCCTGAGCAGAGACAAATGAAGAGGTTTATCTGTCCCTCCCTCCCTCTCGTAATGTCAAATACATCTCATGGACAGCATCAAAACTTCCATATGGCCTAGAAAGCTGGGCTTTGGAACATGTTGAAGACAATCTAACTAGCAGAAAAAACCAACGGTAGGATGTTGGTGCACTTGTTCCCAGGGTCGGTGCAAGACTCTTTTGCGCCCTAGGCAAACACATTGACACTCGACACTCTGCGCCCCCCTGAGGTCTGCACTCTGCTGCCTAGTTGGCCTAACGGTAGCACCGGCCCTGCTGGTTCCTCACAAGGGGGACACAGAACTGTAAGGCACTTGCATCTTGAGCTGAAGGTGCCTCCGATTAGAACACTCTTTGAAAGTGAAGATCCTTTTGACATGTAATCCTGAACCTGAGACAAGGAAACCCTCCAACAGAGGCCAGGCTGCTTGCTTCTTGCCAGTGATGATGAGAACTTGCTGCATCTCTCTGTGTGCACTAGACAAAGGGATGGGCAGTGACTGACTGATGTTGAATACATGTTGTGGAGGAGGTGCCGACTGCTTTGGCTGCTAGCCCAACCAGAGTGGTCTCGCTTGGAGATCGGTCTCACCATGCCCCCAATCCCCCTTAGCAATGCCAGTCTCCAGTTGTGATGGTTTAGTTCCCGAAGGAACCAGCAGCCTCACCACCCATGGGCCGGTGAGCATGGTGGCAGCCTGGTGTGGGATCACTTCAAGTTCTGCCTTAGTGACCATAGACATGCTTTCTGCACCTACTGAGTAGCAGGTACTGGGTAGTAGTGGGTAGTAGATACTGTCTGCACCTACATGGGTCAGCATGGGAAAGGAGCCCAAGCGTCTTGGGACGATAGTGGTGCTGCTGCACCTGCGACCCCTTTCACCTGCAGGTCCATTCTCCTGCTGGCAGCAATGGGTCTGGCGTGCCCTCGGCTAGCTGCTGCTGCTGCTGCTGCTGCTCCCAAGCCTCCAGGATGCGAAGGGCACTTGCAATAGGGGGCTCCCACCACACAGGCCCTGCTCAGGCCCATAGCCAGCCTCAGTGTACAACCTGGGACACACCCTGGCTACGGGCCCCTGCTGCTCCCATGGCGCTCTTGCGGAGAAGCGCCACAAGATAGCCGGCCATTTCCACCGGGGTGAAAAGGCTCAGTGCATGCTGAAGGAGAGGCAGCTTGAGCTGGACCTACCTGAACACCTGATCCCTCAGGAGGTTCCTACCCAGTGGAACTCTGACCTTCTTCTGCGGGATGGTTTGGTTGGGGGGTTTTCTGCTCCATGCTGTGCCTCAGGAGAGGCAAGGAGGTTTGATTCTGTAATGTCCTTTTCTCTGCACTGAGTGTAATGCTGTTCTCTTGTCGGTATAACGATCTGGTTTTGCTGGATCTCAGATCGACAAAAGCAGTACTTGGGTGCCTGCCTTCCTTCCTTCCTTCCTTCCTTCCTTCCTAGAGCTCTGGTTTGGTAGTCTGTGTGTGAGATGGTGTTGTGGGGAGAAAGGGACAGTGGCAGCTCAGCTCTATGTGTCTGTGTGTAATATTTCTTGGTGATTGCCGTGATGAGCTCTCTAGCTAGGGTTCCCTTTGAGGACGATCAGGAAGCTACAGCGGGTCCAGAATGCAGCGGCTCGCCTTCCCATGGGTGCCAGAAAATATGATGGGGTAACACCTCTCCTGCAGTCATTGCACTGGTTGCCTATTGGCTTCCAAGTTCAATTTAAGGTCCTGGTTCTGACCTTGAAAGTCTTGCAGGGCTTGGCGCCTGTCTACCTACAGACCCGCCTCTCCCTTTCCAGTTACATCCCTTCCGGTTAGATCGTCTCTAATGGCCCTTTAGTCGGTCCCTGATTTCCGAGAGGTTCGGGGCTCTAGGACCCGGGAAAGGGCCTTTTTGGGTGCTGCCCCACTTCTTTGGAACACTCTTCCCCTTCAGATCCGTCTAGCCCCTTCCTTACTGATCTTCAAATCTCTATTGAAGACTTTTCTTTTTCACCAGGCTTTTGCCCTGTACTTTAAATATTTGTTTTTTGTTAGTTACTTGAGTTTTTAATTTAAAACGTGATTTTTAATGTTGCCTTCTTTGTAAGTTTTTGTGCACTGCCCGGAGTCTTTGGAGTGGGCGCTAGATTAAATGTTTCAAATAAATAAATCAATAACTGGTTTCTGGGGGCACCAGAGAGAGTTGGGCATGATGGGTGCTACCCACCACTCAACCCATTTCCAATGTCTTCTTTGTGGTTTTATTGCTGCCTTACAGTTCTGTAACGCCAGCCCCCACCAACAGGCACAGTTACCATCCACATCCCCAGTCAGCTGGTGTGACTCCACAGACCAAGACATGGGTGACAGAGCATTTCTTCCTCCCCAAAGTTTTGCCAAGCAGCCAGGCTAGGTTTTGCCATTTGGCAGCAAGCCGGCTGTCTTACCGATGGATTATTGACTTGTGCTGTAACCAATCAATGGTAGCCAGCCTTCATTCCAAAAGACGGTGTCCCACCCTTCTCTGTTTCTTTTTCCATTCCAGGTCTGAGGACTGCAAAGCGAAAGAAAGAAAGAAAGAAAGAAAGAAAGAAAGAAAGAAAGAAAGAAAGAAAGAAAGAAAGAAAGAAAGAAAGAAAGAAAGAAAGAAAGAAAGAGGAGGTCAGGAACCATTGAGTAGAGGGCCTTCCTCCACCGAGCCCAGGACATTCCCCAACACTTGCTGGGTTGTCATGATGCTGTGCTCTAGATGAGCTTCCATGGGCTGGATCACCAGCCCTCCTCACACGATGAGATCTAAGATTTCTTCCTCCAGCAAAATGAAGCCAGCTCTGCCAATTCATCTAATAGCAGCAGTCCTGCACGTGGCCGTGTCCAGAGTCAACCAGCTGCACCCAGGGACGCAGGGATATTCTTATTGAGCTTTTTTTCTCCTGCGCCACAAACTCCCGCTGCTTCCACTCCCGGGCTACTTGTCCCATTTGAGACCACTTGGGAATCTTTTCTATGTAAGGATGCCACAGTTTTGCTTTGTCCTAATATGTTCTATGAAGAAGGGAGAATTCAGTGTCAACTGAAAATCTCCCGGTTGGCCCCAACTGGAACCAGAAGCGAAGCCCTGTAGTGGTAACCAGTTCAGAAGATGGCGTTCCATCATTCCATCATTGGTTTCATTCAGAAAGACTGGCATGATGCTTTCTTCTCAAGTCAAGTCCCATGGTTGTCTTTTTCTAGAGTTACATGGCAAGCTCAAGAGTTTGGATATTATTCTGTAGGAAATGTAACTAAACTGGTTCAAGGTGTTTGAACTGGTTGCCAAAACACTTTGGAAAGTGAATATTTGACCCCACACTGAACGGGAGAGTTCCCAAAGAATGACCAAGTTTGAAATGGTGTGACTCCCTGCAGAGGTGGTTTCTTACTTTTCTGAGATTGAATGTATAAGCTCTTCTTCGGGGTTAATTGTGAGCACCCTTTCCCACTCCCATATGTCCTGGTGGTTTCTTGGCCCAACTGGAATGAAACACAATACCACGATAAGCATGAGTGCTTTTTCAATTCTGCATTCTCAAGACCGGTTGTCACTCATATACTCATGTCTGATCTTTTCTTCCCCCCCTAGAACGAGAACATTGAGGTGCTCCAGAGGATGATCAGGGCTTTGCTGGAGGAGGCCCCCTCTGTCTGGAACTTAATCAGCATCTTGAAGGTAAGTGCAATGAAAGCCCTATTCAGACAGTCGGTGGTACATGTGTGCAGGTGTCTGAATATTGGTAGGTGATTTTGTGTGCATGACTGTAGTTGCTTCGTTTTAAAAGTGAACCTGGGCACGGGCCCCTCACAGGCCTGGTCCAGCTAGGAAGTGTCATGCAGTGCCTGAAAACAGGACTGCCTTTTGGTTCCATGGTTTCCATTCACCCCTGAGCTCGTTCATGGTACTTCTCTGCAACTTTGCCAGCTCTAACATAATCTGGCTGAGCTGGGCTGATCAGAACTGCACCCCATATGTCAAAGGTCTCTGCCCCAAAGCGTTGGGGCAGCTGTCTCCACCCAATTCCTCAGCCAGAAGGAGGACGGTGCACCACCTGGAAGCCTATTGGGCTACCTGTATTGCTGCCCTCCTTCTGTTCTGCACTCCTTCCCTGCCCCATTGCCCCCCTCTCCTGCCAATGTCTGCTTAAGGGTCGCTTTCTCGCTTTCTCCCTGCTCTCTTCTAGGCTGCGAAGAGTCTGCCGTTGCTGCAGGCGGCTGTTGAAGACCTCCCCCGTCAGTGACTCCGCCAAGGGCAAGCCCCCCAGAGGGAGGTTCTTTAAACGGAAACACCGCGTTGAGCCTACTCCAGCACCACCTCCAACTCCCACAGGGGGCTCCCCGGCAGTATCAAGAGTCACCATCGATGAGCAGGTGCCTCAGGTTGGGACTGGGGCTGACTCTTTGGGGAAGGTGAGAGAGCTAGTGCTTGGGAACCTGGCAGACTTGTGGGTCTGAATGAAAAGGCCTTTGGTGAGAAGTCGCTTCCCTTTGGGAGATGCTAATCTCTCATTATTCATATATGCTGGCTGACTTGGGCTGTAACCTAGAACTGGTAGCCCGCCTTAATTCCAAGAAAGGAATCCCCGTTTTTCAATTCCAAATGGGAATCAAAGTCCTTAAACCCACCCACCCCCAACTCTTCTTCCCTTCCAGATCTGACTACTGGAGTAGAGAAAATGGAAAGAGCTGAGGTAGGGATCCATTCAGAAAAGGCCTTCCTCCCTAGAGCCCAGGACAGTTCAGCAGTTCCTCTCCTGGCTGAATAACTATTGTTCCCATCAGCAAACCAAACAGCAACTTTGTCATTTTTGTCTAAATCTATCAACAGTTGAGGGGAATTCAGAATATTTGGGGGTAGTGCCTGAATCAATAACAAAACTATTCCTCTCATTTCCTGTTGCTGCATTGAAAGACTTGTCTTTTTGAGTCAGTCTCTCTTTCTCTCTCTCGCTCTCGCTCTCGCTCTCGCTCTCTCTCCCCTGTTCTTTCAATCCAACCTGCTGTTTGCTTCTCTGTCTGTAAAAAACAGGTATCCTCCTTTCTATTGTATAGACAGACTGTCAGTCATCTCTGGAGCTATGCTGACCAGGTTTTCCTCCTCTAGGTTTCTTTCTGCAGTTGCCACCTTTAGGATCTGGGCAATGAGCGTTCAAGCCTGGAGCATGTGCCTTTCCTGAGAGAAGTCCACCATCAAGTGTGTCATGTTGTCACTCACGTTGGGGTTCAAAGGCAGGTTGGAAGCTGGTGCCATTGTGACACTGAAGAGCAGACATCAGGAAACAGACTTCCCCAAGTCTTCAAACGTCATCAGGCAATGGCTATGCTGTTCACCATAATATCAGTTGTCAGCTCTACAGCCCTATGAAAGCAATGTAGCTGCAGCTTATAGCGGCGAGCAATGTTGGTATCCAAGCAGTTGTGGAAAGCTAAACAACACTTGAGATTGACCCTCATGGTTGTCCACTGGCCCTTTTTCGGACAGGGAACTCCCTCTACTTGTAAACCTCATGAGCTGGTGAGGACTCAGCCGTTAAGAGTTCAGAAAATTTTCGCTCTCCACCTGAAAGAGACATCCCACTTCTCAGAGAAGTTGAAGGTCACCCCTTCAAACCTGCACATACACTTCACTCAAGCCATTTCCAGACTTCTCTTCCTTGGGTCTGCACCCAAACGGACCAACACCAGCATCCATGAACTCATTCTTCTACCTGAATATTGGCCCCTCCAGCTATGACTGATGCATTGCCTCCAAGCAGGCTTTGAAGTATGACTCCAGAGGCAGCATGGAGAAGACAAGTGGCTGCCTCTCTGTGGTTGACTGCTGCACTATTACGTCAGTAGCCTCCTCCCTCCTTCACTTCCACGGGGTCTCATCCTCTCCAAGCATGGGAAGGAGAGCTCTGCTGTTCCCCAAACAAGAGGGTCCAGAGGGAAGCCAGGCAGCTGTTCAGAGCTTCCTTCCACTTGGGGCATCAGCTCTTGGCTTTGAGACTCAGAGGGAGGGAGGGAGAATCCTGCTGCTGCGTCTTCCGCCACCCTCCGCTGAATAATGCCAAAGTCAGCGATGAAGAGGCAGAGTGTAGAAGGCTAAGCAGCCACCGACCTGCTCCACGCTGCCTCCTGGCAGGCAAGTGACAGCATCGCCACACTCTGGAAAGAGCAGAGAGCAGTGGCCAGAGGGCAGAGCCAGCAAAGTGATGTGTGTCCCCTCAGGTGAGAATCAGTGTCAGGATTGCGCTGAAGGAAGGAGTCCCCGTGTCGGGCTGAAACAAGAGCACATCCCAGCAACCAAGGTGGCTCTCGGGATGAATGGCAGTGGGCGGAGGTGGAGGGGTCTGCTCTGAGGGGCCTGTGGTGGTGGTTTTGCTTTCAACATGGTGGGGAAGAGAGTCCTCTGATTTCTCAGATCAACAGACATATGAACAGGAAGGGTGAGGTTTGGAAGAACTTCTACTACTACTACTATTGATATACCGCTTTTCGACACAAGTTTCCAAAGCAGTTTACGTGGAGTAAGAATAGAGGAATAAAGATGGCTCCCTGCCCCCAAAGGCTCACAATCTACAGAGAAAGCTAAGATTGACACCAGCAACCACCACTGGAGGGTTACTGGGCAGGGGGTGGGTAGGGCCAACTGCTCCCCCGTGCGGCCTCTGTTCAATAAAGAGAATCAGCCCTTTGAAAAGGTGCCTCTTTGCCTGCTTGGCAGGGGATGCCTCCAAGTCCTGATGCAACCACTAGAGGCAAGAGGACCAATGGCCATTGCTGAGGCTCATGACACATCCTCTTTTATGACACCTCCGGGGCTCAGCTGCTCTTTGTGGGTGAGTTAGGCGAGGAGGGAGGAGGTGAGGTGGAGAGGAGTTGGAAAGATAGCGAGGAAAAAGTGTATTAGAGAGTCTGTTTCTGTTTCTCTTTATCCATCTATTTATTCATCCATTTCTTTATTTATCCATTTATTTATTTATCTATTTATCCATTTATTTATCCATTCAGTGTTACAGTTAGTGTTAGTGTTTGTTATTTTGTTGCTTGTTGTTTGTTGTTTGTTTGGGGTGGTTTTGGGAGGGGTCTAGGGGGGAGGGGGGACAGTCAGCTTTTAGTAAGAGGAGGGATAGTTAGTCAGGGGGGAATAGTTAGACAGGGAGGGAAATGGGGGAGAAGACGAAGAAAGGCTTCTTTGCACGGTGAGTAGGATTCCATAACAGCTTTGCCTTGCTCCCTCTGTTCAGGGCCAGGTCTGACTAGAGACCCCCGCCTGCCTGCCTGCCCACCTGCCCGATTAGGAAGGGCACCAGCTCTGAAGATGCCTACTGTGACGTGCTTCACGGAGGTCCCAATTGTAGGGGGGAATAATTGAATCAACCCCTCCTTTAGCAGAGCTCCCGATTAAATGAGCTCAGAGTAGAGGAGGAGGCTGGGTCGCAAGCAGGAGGAGAGGGCTGGAGCGCCTAGGAGTGTGCAGTCCGGCACCAGCAGCACCACCTCTAAGTTCAGCTGCCTGGTGTCCCTGGCAGTGCCTTTGGAGCCTGTAATTCTGCCTCCGTGTTCCACCCCTCCGCTCTTTCGTGGCCCTTTTCTGCACCTTTCCCAGCTCTAACATAATCTGGCTGAGCTGGACTGACCAGAACTGCACCCCATTTGTCAAAGGTCTCAGCCCCAAAGCGTTGGAGCAGCTGTCTCCACCCAATTCCTCAGCCAGAAGGAGGACGGTGCACCACCTGGAAGCCTATTGGGCTTCCTATATTGCTGCCCCACCTTCTGTTCTGCACTCCTTCCCTGCCCCATTGGCCCCCTCTCCTGCAAATGTCTGTTTAAGGGTCGCATTCTCACCTTCTCCCTGCTCTCTTCTAGGTTGCGAAGAGTCTGCCTTTGCTTTAGGCAGATCTTTAAGTCCTCCCCCACCAGTGACTCCGAAAAGGGCAAGCCCCCCAGAGGGAGGTTCTGGCGACGTATTGAGCCAATTCCAGCGCCACCTCCAACTCCCTCAGGGGTCACTCTGGAAGTCTCGGGAGTCACCATCGGTGAGGAGGTGCCCCAGGCTCCTGGGGAATGGTTGGGACTGGGGCTGACTCTTTGGGGAGTGTGGGACAGCTGGTGCTTGGGAGCCCGGGAGCCAGCCTGAATTCCAACAAAGGGAATTCACCTTGCTTAATTCCTCATGGGAATTCCTGAATCCCCCCTCCCTTCCCATTCTTCTTCCTTTCCAGATCTGACTACTGCAGTGGAGAAAATGGACAGAGCTGAGGTAGGGAACCATTGAGTAGAGGGCCTTCCTCCACAGAGCCCAGGACATTTCTGTGATAGGCATTTGCCCCATCCGGGATCTGGGAGCACCCACTCTCTGCTTGGATCCTTTTCCCAGTTCTGCAGTCTCCCTGAGAAGCAGCAGCTGCAGAATATTCTATGGAGCGGGTGGTGTCCCCAGAAAGGACTTGAGAGCAGCCCACCAAGTCTGGGTGCCCACTCCATTTACAGGAAGGCACGGAGAGTCCTTCCATCACTAACAGTTCAGTGCTTCTAATTTTCAGGTCATCTACAGCTGCCAGTTTTTGTCATCTGTCATCCAGGATGTTAAAGATGCCAAGTCATCAGGCTCTAATATGCTTTCCTATAGTAAAGACGATGCCATGGAGGCCGTACTCGTGAATGAGATGTGGCAGGGAATGGAAGGGAATGCCCAAGCGAGGGCTCAGTCCAAAGTGTGTGTTTGGGGATGGAGCTATCCCAAGGAAGTCCGTGGGTAGTGACCAACTCTCTTCTGCTCTTTGATCTCTGCCAGGAAATTATGGAGGATGTCAAGAATCATCCAGACCCTGGGTTCCTGCTGCGGTTAAGCCTGGACGCCGTCACGGAACTCAGCTATACTTATAGCTCACAGGGATTCTATAGGAGGGGGTTGCGTCACGGAAGGGCAGGGGCAAACCAGGCAAGATCTGTAATTGGATCTCCCCTTTGAAAAAAGATAGCCATTAATTTTAAGGTTTTTGTTGTATGAAAAAATCTGGTTAAGTACTACAGCTTTTTGCGAATACGGACTCCACAGATCGGGATTGGTCTTTTGGGGGGAAAGAGGCGAAACCATCACAGACCAGTCATTGTTTTTTTACGCTTGCTGGGTTGCCATGTTCCTATTCTGTAGCGGAGCTTCCACTGGCTGGATCACCAGCCCTCCTCACACTACAAAATCTAATCTTTCTCCCTCCAGCAAAATGAAGCCGGCTATGGCATTCAATCTAAAGGCAGCAGTCCTGAACGTGGCGGTGTCTGGGATGAACCAGCTGTACCTGGGATTCAGCCTGAATTCCAACAAAGGGAATTCCCGTTGGTTAATTCCTCATGGGAACTCAAGTCCTGAATCCCCCCTCCCTTCCCATTCTTCTTCCCTTCCATGTCTGACAACTGTACTGGAGGAAGTGGACAGAGCTGAGTTAGGGAACCATTGAGTAGAGGGCCTTCCACCACAGAGCTCAGGACATTTCTGTGAGAGGCATTTCTTCCATCCGGGATCTGGGAGCACCCACTCTCTGCTCGGATCCTTTTCCCAGTTCTGCAGTCTCCCTGAGAAGCAGCAGCTGCAGAATATTCCATGGAGCGGGTGGTGTCCCCAGAAAGGACTTGAGAGCAGCCCACCAAGTCAGGGTGCCCGCTCCATTTCCAGGAAGGCACGGAGAGTCCTTCCATCACTAACAGTTCAGTGCTTCTAATTTTCAGGTCATCTACAGCTGCCAGTTTTTGTCATCCGTCATCCAGGATGTTAAAGACGCCAAGTCATCAGGCTCTAATATGCTTTCCTATAATAAAGACGACGCCATGGAGACCGTACTGGTGATTGAGATGCGGCAGAGAATGGAAGGGAATGCCCAAGCGAGGGCTCAGTCCAAAGTGTGTGTTTGGGGATGGAGCTATCCCAAGGAAGTCCGTGGGTAGTGACCAACTCTCTTCTGCTCTTTGATCTCTGCCAGGAAATTATGGAGGATGTCAAGAAGCATCCAGACCCTGGGTTCCTGCTGCAGTTAAGCCTGGACGCCGTCACGGAACTCACGTATGCTTATAGCCCACGGGGATTAAATAGGAGGGGGTTGCGTCAGGAAAGGGCAGTGGCAAACCTGGCCAGATCTGTAACTGGATCTCCCGTTTGCGAATCAGGGCCTCTCCAGGTGGGGATTGGTCATTTTTGAAAAAAAGAAGGGAAACCATCACAGACCTGTCGTCGTTTTTGACGCTTGCTGGGTTGCCATGTTCCTCTTCTCTAGAGGAGCTTCCATTGGCTGGATCACCAGCCCGCCTCACACTACGAAATCTCATCTTTCTCCCTCCAGCAAAATGAAGCTGCCTATGCCCTTCAATCTCAAGGCAGCAGTCCTCAATGTGGCGGTGTCCGGGCTGAACCAAGTGGACCCAGGGACCCAGGTAAATACTGTACTTCTTGGGCTTTTTTCTCTTGCGAAGAAAACGTGATACCACTGTCAGTACCAGTGATTTTTCAATCTTGTATTCTCAAGACCGGTTGTGTCTCCTACTCATGACTGAGCTTCTCTTTCCACCCTCGAAGGAGAACATGGCATCCTTTAAGGATATGCTCAGGGGGCTGCTGGAGGAGGCCCCCTCTGTCTACAGCATCATTGGCATCTTGAAGGTAAGCGCAATGAAAGCCCTATTGGGATGTTAGGTAGTAGATGCGTGCAGGTGTCTGAACGCTGGTACGTGCATGACTGTAGTGGCATTTCTTTTCAAAGTGAACCTGGGCACGGGCCCCTCACAGGCCTGGTACAGAGAGGGAGTGTCAAGCAATGCCTCTATTGAACAGCATGTATGAATTGCAGTCCCTGTGTCCAGACCTGCCCTGTGCACTCTCCACTTTTGGTCCGAGTGTGCAACATAAGGTTTGAATGGGGCTTCTGTCTTCATCCTCTCCGACATCCAAACGTGGCCTGACAGAAAGAGGCAGCAGACCCCATCCTCTTGGTGTATTTAAGATACAAATAGGTCACTTCCTTATTAGAAGCCAACTGGCTGAGAAGACAGAGAAAACCATCACTCCCATAAGCAACTTTCAGAAATATTGAAGATCTTGTCAACTTTATTGGGGGGGGAGATGTTTATATGGAATTAGATCCTCCTTAGACTCCATTGGGACGCAACCAAGGGATGTTCCTGTAGTGGAACAAATTCCTTCCGGGCTTAGCTCTCAGTAGCATGGCAAGGGATGATTTAGGCCAGTGCGATGACTCTGAGCTGCTGTTTCAACCCACAGGAGCTCCACAGGTATATTGAATCAGAGGAGCCCCGGCTGCAGGCTCTGGGCCGAGAAGCCTACGTCTACGTCCTGCAGCATGTGGCCAGACTGCCCAATGTGGAAGTAAGTACCCTGCTGTGGACATGGCTTGGCTCTGCTTCAGCATCCTCTGGGACCCCTTGTCAGCTTCCAGGTTCAGAAGAAGACCTCCCATTGGTCTCTGGTCACACGGGGGCTGCCTGGCAGCACACTTGCTGGAGAGGGGCTGTTTCCACTGGGGCTCACCGAGGAACAGGAGGAACAGGACAGAGTTTTCACCCGCCCCCACCCCATGTCTCTTCTGGCTGCCCAGTGCCCAGAAGAGCCACACTCCATCTTTGGGAATCCTCAACTTTGTTCCCAACTGGGTCATCTTCAATTCTTCACTGTTTTGGATATGGTGTCACATTGACATGAAAGAAACATGTCTGTCTTTATTTCTACAGCTGACCACACACAAGGCTCTCTCCCGCATTGAAGATGACTGGACTCATCATTTGATTAAAAGCACCATCAAAGGTAATGCCAATTTCCAGGGAAGTGGGGCGGGCAGAACTGTCTCCTTGGAATCCCAGAATGGGCCTGGGTGACAAAGGTCATCATTCGACCAAGGAGCCCCAGTTTTGCTCTGACCTCTCTGTGGCAGGCCTCCCAAGTGGGCATGTCTCAAACTCCCAACCCCTCTCACATGGGCAAACACGGTTCTTCTTGGGAAAGTCCTTGCAGCTAAACTGTGAGGTCTGGAAGCCATGCTTGTCTTCCGCTTTGGCAAGCCCAGTGCAAAAAGTGACCCATTAGAACCTCCTCATGTATTCAACATGGACCTGTCCCTCCTTAACTCTTCTCTTAGCCAATTGAAAGAAGAAAACCCAATCTTTTCTCTTCTCTTCCCTTCAGACGATCTTGTCCTGGAGGACTTCGACGAGGAGGAGGAGTTTGAGAATTGTATGAGTATCAGAATGGAGAGGGTAGGAGTGGCTGAATAGCCATTTGAGCCGGAGACTCAATCTTTGGTCTTTTTGTTTGGTTTTCTAGGCTGAGAGAGAACAACCACTCCAACAATAATAGAACTTGGTTACCCAGTGGCAGTAGCTTCAGGACAGACAGCTTTGCACAATGCATCTTTATGTTGCGGGATTCCCTTGGAGATGTCGGGAGTGCCACCGGCTTCGCTGAAGAATTACGCCAATTAATGGAAGATAGGTCTGTCGATAGACAGGTGAGCTCTGGGGAGCCCGGTGAAGGATTGCAGGTATCCCTCTGAGGGCTGGATGCTGAGGAAAAACAGAAGAAAGAACAGGGAAAGGCGGAGAGGACGTGCCCCAGCTTGTGGCCCATTTTATCCTCCGATGCAAATCTCTGGAAAAAAGATGCTTTCCCCCTGCTTAGTTGCCTATGTGCCGTGAGCTTTTGGAGTTGCTTCTTGTGAATGGGTTGGTTGGTGGGTTGGGTATTTTTCGATCTCCCCTTTATGATACTAGTTGGAAAGAAAGTCACTTCTGCTGTATTAGATTGACTGGCCTGGATCATGTGACGTTCTTTCTTTCTTTCATGACAGGCTGAAACTACTGATGGTTGGGCTGACAGTCCAAATTCCAAAACAGCCATCCCACTTCCTAGAGGAAAGGGCTCTCTCTCTCTCTCTCTCTCTCTCTCTCTCTCTCTCTCTCTCTCTCTCTCTCTCTCATTTTATTGAATGTAAGTACAAATAGCTGGCTCTTTCTTTCAGGTTTGAGGTCATTCAGTAATAAGTCTTCCCCAATGCAAACTATTTTGAGGGTTACAATTTTATGTTTTGTCCCCCCCCCCCAGTGTTATAGTAGTGGTGCTTGTCAAAGTGAAAGTGGCTCTCATATGGAAACCCTGACACCTTCCGTGCACACGTAAGAAAAGGATCACTGGTTCGTGTTCCCATATGGAATTGTACACAAACATTGAATGCAGGTCTAAACCACCCAGGATCCACCAAGCCAAGTGTCGTCATATACGTTGGCCCACCTGGCCTCAATCAACCTCCTGTCTTGGCTGCTGTCTTTGACTCAGCAGATCCCCATTTCTGTCATCCTGATTCCATCCCTTCGGTCTTGTGTTCCAGACAGCAATTGTGTGTAGGATCTGTAGAGCTTTTGCTCAAATTCCAAGCACAGTGGTCTCACCCTACAGACACACCCTTCAGGTTACTCCTGAAATGGGAAAAATGTTCTTTGGCTCTAATTTCATTTTCTGACATTAGAAACAGGATAGATCCAATTTGTAAGTATTTATTCTTTATAATTTATTCTATTTCTATACCGCCCCTCCAAAAATGGCTCAGGGCAGTTTAAACAGAGAAATAATAAATCAATAAGATGGATCCCTGTCCCCAATGGGCTGACAATCTAAAACAAAACATAAGACAGACACCAGCAACTGTCACTGGAGATACTGTGCTGGGGGTGGATAGGGCCAGTTACTCTCCCCCTCTAAATAAAGAGAATCACCCCATTAAAGGTACCTCTTTGCCAAGTTAGCAGGAGAAGCTATATTACTTCTAATGTGAAAAAGGTACATGATACAGAAACCCAATATTGATGCAAAGCAAAGAATTCATTCGACAGCAAAATCATTTTTTATTATGAACATTTTGCCTTTCCATTATCAAAATGATGTGGTCGCTAAGAGTTGACACCCACTTGACAGCAATCCATCCATCAATCACATGCGTGCCACAAAGAAGCAGTTCTTTTCTGCCCGCATTGCTTCTGCAAGCTCACATTCAGCAGAGTCGTCTCGAGTTGTGAAAGCGTTAGTACATGACCCTCCTCCCTTGAATGAGTATTTGGATCCATCAGTTACCCACTTTAACATTTTAAACGAGATGTTTGCAGATGAAAACTCTCTTCATCCAACGGAACTAGACTCGACAGGTAGTGCAGAGCCTACTGTGGAGGTGTCCGGCAGCTCCTCTTGCACTGTGAAATTGGATCATTTTCCATTTGTGAGCACGGAGGATGTGGACAAGCTGCTTGGGAGACTTCACTTGACTACCTGTTTTCTTGATCCTTGCCCAACATGGCTTATACCATCTAGCAAGGAGGTGATCGGATTAGGTCTTGGAAGCATCATTAATGCTTCTCTGAGGAAGGGCAGGATGCCTCCTTGCCTCAGGAAGGCCATGATTAGACCACTGTTGAAGAAACCTGCATTGGATCCCATTCTAGGCCTGTCTCCAACCTCCCATGGTAGGGCAAGCGGATTGAGAGGGTAGTGCCATCTCAGCTCCAGGAGTCTTGGAAGAAGGAGATGATCAGGGCCCATTTCAAAATGGCTTCCGGGTGGGCTATGGGGTTGAGAAGGACTTGGTCCTTGGTTGGGTGATCTCCAATTGGGAATTGACAGGGGGAGTGTGACCCTGAGGATCCTTGTGGATCTCTCAGCCGATCCTTTTGATATCAGTGAATCATGGCACCTACTGGAGCGCATGAAGGGGTAGGGAGAGGGGTAGGGAGTGAGAGGCACCGCTTTGCGTTGGCTCCACTCCTACTTCTCATGTAGGTCCCAGATGCTGTTGCTTGGAGATTGTTGCTCTTCCAAAGGAGAGCTATTGTATGGGGTTGCACAGGGCTCCATTCTATCTCCAATGCTTTTTAATATCTACATGGAACGGTTCGGGGAAATTGTCCGGGATTTGGAGCAGGGTGTTATCCTATACTGACACCCAAACCTCTTTCTCCATCTCAACTTCATTAGGAAATGGACTAACTTCCCGAAAGACTTACCTGGAGTCCGTGATGAGCTGGATGAGAGAGAACAAACTGAGGCTGAATCCAAGGAAGACAAAGGTACTCATGGTGGGAAGTTTGGACCTAGGAAGTGGCTTAGATCTGCCTGTTTTGGATGGAGTGACACTCCCAGAAAGAGCCCGTATGTAGTCTGGGAGTACTTCTGGACCCAAGCCTCTTCCTGGTCTCTCAGGTTGAGGCACTGGCCAGGAGGGCTTTCTATCAGCTTAGGCTGATACGCCAGCTACGTCCATTCCTGGAGATAGACCAGCTGGAAACAGTGGCGCATATGCTAGTAACATCCTGCACTAGTGCCATGCACTGTACATTGGGCAGTTTTTGTCTGCAGTATGCAGAATGTATGTAGAATACAGCAGCCAGGCTGGTCTCTGGGGCTTGGGCCCAAGATATTAAAGGAAATGCTACCTTCTTCATGAACCCTGCTGCTACCTATTCAGATCACCTGGTGAGGTTTGGTTGCAGTTGCCACTGGTTCAGCTGGTGCTGACCCAAAACCGAGCCTTTTCTAGGGTTCCCCAGGACTTTGGAATGTGCATCCTAACTAAATCAAATGTTTCTATATTTCTTTCTATTCTCAGAATTTTTCACCAACTACGAATGAAAAGATTCCTCAGGCAATGCACACACTACACTGTGCTGTCAGTAGAGTGTCGCCCGTGAAGCTCGTCACTCCCACCCTGATATCTCTATTGCCTAAAGTCCACAAAAAAGTCTCAGTCATCAGCTCTGATTCCAAAAAAGCTGACTTGGGTATCTACAAACCTTAAGTCTGCACAGTGACTTCCGGGCCAAGACAGGGATCATTACCATCCCAACATAGACTCGAGAGACCGCTCTACTCTCCAAAACACTATCCCATAGGATTCGGCATATTGCTACTGAGAACCTCGACACTGGGACTACTCTTCATCTGATCATGCCTGATCGTTCCACTAACTTCTTCGACGACAGATCTGGCATTGGTGATAGAGGACGCTATCTTCACCCTTGCTCTTGGGCTCCACATCGAAACCAATATCTGGGGAGATTGGACCATCCAGACGCTCGGTCCCGATCACATTCTCCTCAGCACTGCCGGTCTTGGTCTCAGTCAAGACATAAAAGAACTCAAGCAGCCGGACCTTGACCCTCTACCACCAAATTCCTGAACTGAAGAATCCGCCTCAGAGGAAGATGCTGAAACAGCTCTGGACATCGCATGGGGTTCCACACCTTCAGATCCAATTGGAGATCCCAGGCCTCTGTCTCCCTCGGAGTACCTGAAGCTCTTTCAGCACCTGGAGCGAAGAAAGGGAGGGCCAAACTGAATAGCATGCCCTACCATTTTTGAAAAATGCTGGAGCCCAACTTGCCCTCATACATACAAAAAAGGATATTCCCAAGGAGGTGTTAATTCTCTTGGAAGGGTCAATCATGTGGAGCTTTGACTGCAAGAGGATGGATGGCAGAAGAATGTTCTTCAGAGCTGTGTAGTTATTGGGACCATTTTCAGCATTTTTAAAGTGCCAAAATGTCTTCAGAATCCGGTTACAGAATTCAGCTTCTTGAGTCTCAGCTTTCTGTCCCTCTTTGAAAGAAAAAGCCAATTTCTAGCCCCTGTGATTTTAGAAAGGTACGCAAATGGTTCTTAAGAGGATGTTGATACTGTTGAAAGACCCCTGGGCCTTGAATGCTGAAGGACCCTGCTAACGGGGCAAAGAGGCACCTTTTTAACATGGTGATTCTCTTCATTTAGCAGGGGGAGAGTAACTGGCCCTATCCACCCCCAGCACAGCACCTCCAGTGACTCTTGGGTTTCTTTTTAGATTGTCAGCCCTTTGGGGACAGGGATCCATCTTATTTATATATGATTTCTCTATGTAAACTGCTTTGGAAACATTTGTTGAAAGCGGTATAGAAATATTTGTTGTTGTTGATTTCCAGTGTCCAGAGGCCACAACTTCATGGCTGTGTACCCTTCCCTTTCCATTCCTATAGTCAACAGAAGCACAATAGTTTTGTTCAAAGTGAGAGAAATAATGGGAAGTGGTTTAATTTGCACCAGTTATCCCATCGCAGAACTCAACCTTGCCTGTTGCAGAATTTAGGCTGTTGGTGCACACACAGAATTTAAGCTGACAGCACACACAGTGCTGTCTGCATTCAGTTCTTCCACATAGCAGCATCATAAGAAGTTGTGCTCCAGTTCATGGCAAGGCTTTTTTAAAAACTGCATTGCGTTAACCCTCCTCCCCTTTATCTTACATAGGTCCCTGTTTTCCAAATCCACACTCTGTTGGACCGAGTTTATAGAACTCAGGGTACATGTACCGTGTGAAGACCTCAAGTACATCGATGCCGACCATGGTAGATACCTGTGAAGGCATGAGACTGGAAGACCTCAGTACCCAATGTACAGCCCCATGGGATCTGGCCCATTGATGAAAGGGAAGACGTCATTCAACTCTACTGACCTGTCTATAAGACACAACAACCTCGATCAGGGATGTCCAACTCAGGGTCTGTGGGCTAGATCTATCCTGTGGCGCTCCACTGTCCAGCAGCCGAGCAGGTCCAGCTGATTCCTGCCGTGAGTGCCGCCACATTCCCTGTCTTCCCTCTCGCCAGCACCGCTGCAGCGACCGCTGAGCAGGGGCCAGGAAGTCCATCACCACCATGGCCGAGAAGCAGCCCTTATCCAGCTCTTCTTTCCCCCATCAGGAAGTCATGGCCAGAAGACTTTTTTCCCTTTTGAGATGCTTTCTTTATTTGCCGAACAGACCCAATAAAGGATGTTTTAATTGAAGGATTTTGTTTTCAGTATCATACAAAAATTAGTGTCTTTCACATTTTCACACCAAGCAAGGACAATACATGGTTTTAATGGTTTTTTTGTTTGTTTCATGTGTACTGTTTATTGTAAACCTCCCAGAGACATACGTTTTGGGTGGTACATAAATACATTCAATAAAATAAATCAATTGATAATGTAACTCTGATCCTGGAATCTTATTTTCTCTCTCTCTCGGAGTAGTTCTTCAAACTGGCCATCATGCAAGCACATCACTTGGAGCATGTGCAGGCAAGGTGTCAGCCTGGGCACTGCTGCCTCCGCTCCTTCCATAAAGAGAGCCAGCGTGGTGTAGTGGTTAGAGTGCTGGACTGGGACTGGGGATACCGGAGTTCAAATCCCCATTTAGCCATGAAAGTAGCTGGGTGACTCTGGGCCAATCACCTCTCTCTCATCCTAACTTCTTTTACAGGGTTGTTGTGAAAGAGAAACTCAAGTATGTAGTACACCGCTCTGGGCTCCTTGGAGGAAGAGCGGGATATAGATGTAATAATAATAATAATAATAATAATGAAACAGTGGACCACCTATTCAGCTGTTGTATATGGCACGTATATGGACATTGCACTCTCGCACTTCCCAGGGTGCACATCCCCCCAAAAAAGATTAGTTTCAACTTTAAAACTGCCCAATCTTCCTACTATTGTATTGGCATCCATTCATGCAGTAGTGCTTCAAAAAATTAATCTGTGAAGTAATTAACTTGTGAATGAAGTGGTAATTAATAGAACCTGAAGGGGTTCTGCAGAAAAATATAGTCATAAACATTTTCCATTTCAGAAAATGTTTTGCTCCACATGGTACACTGTGTACAAATATTAGCTGCTTAGAACAAGACGCAAGTCATGTAACATGAGGCCTGAAATCCTATCCACATATACAAGTCCTCTTGAACTGGGATTGACTAAGTTCTGGGTTAATAAGCATAGAACTGAATGGAAATACAGTAGGACACGCAAAAAGCATGCTTTGATTTCATTGCAAGTTAGGGGCCTTTTCAGACAATCTCTGACTTGGCACAATAAATGCACATTAGACAATTGTTACATAGGATTCCACATTCCTCAAGACAATGAATGCTGCAAGAACATTGCAGTTTCCCAGCACTAGCACTGCTAGGAAATGTGATCTCCCCTGATCTAGCTCATCTGAATGCTATGAGAAGAATGCACAACTGGAAGAAGCCCCCACTGGAATGATAAGCAGTTTTTCTCAGCTGCTAGAAATTGGGGGTGGGGGGGAGTCAGGAAGTGTGCAGGGTACAGGGGATCTTTCATCAGAGCTGTGCACAGATATTTGACAGAAAACCGGAGAGCTGGTGTAAATATAGTGGTGACTGAGAGTGTTGGCCTTGGACCAGGGAAACTTGGGTTCAGAATTCAAATCCCTGCTCCACCATGAAGCTCCGTGCATGGGGAAATCTTGGCTGAGTTACACACTCTCTGCCTAACCCACCTCCCAGGGCAATCCCATGTGAGAGCCAGTGTGGTGTAGTGGTTAGAGTGCTGGACTAGGACCGGGGAGACCCAAGTTCAAATCCCCATTCAGCCATGACACTTGCTGGGTGACTCTGGGCCAGTCACTTCTCTCTCAGCCTAACCTACTTCACAGGGTGGTTGTGAAGAGAAACTCAAGGATGTAGGACACTGCTCAGGGCTCCTTGGAGGAAGAGCAGGATATAAATGTAAATAATAATAATTAAAAATGTACACCCAGAATACAGATTTATTCATAACGGTTATAGTTATAGAACACCAGAGAGAAATGAGGCCTCTCATTCCAGTGCGGCTCTACATGCCATTCCAGACCAAGGTACTACTTCCCTTCAGATCAGTGTGGCCAACAAGTTGAAATGATCCCATCTCAAGCAAAAACATCCGGTAATTTGCCTTTCAGGTGCTTGCCCAAGAGTGCTTCTTGCTTGCCCAGTAAGTAAGTAATTGCCGGTCTGAAAAAGCCCCCTTGACCGTCCCCCATCATCTGAATTACAACTCCCATCATCTCACGGGGATGATGGGAACTGTAGGTCAAGCCAAGGTTGCCTCCCCTGTCAAAAAGGCTACTGTTATTATGTAACACACAAAAACCCACAAAAGACTCCAGCCAAGTTTAGCATATGCTTGGATGGGCTGGGGTGGGCAGGCTATCCCCATCAAGCCCTGAACAGCTGCTGATGCTAACCAGGAAGGGAAGAGTACAGACAGGGAGCGCACAGTCTTCCTGGGTAAAAGGGTTTCCCCTCCCTCAGGCAAGAACTTTCTGAGGGCTCCTTCTCCGGCTGACCACTTGGAAGCCAAAGGAGCTCCAGGAGGGGGCAGGATATTTCCGGCTGGAGCAAGCAGGGCTCCCTCTCACCCGAATTTCGCCATTGCTCCAAGAGCTCCTCAGACTGGGAAGACAGAGGCAGTCCCTCCCCAGGCCATGGAAAGTGTCCCCGCCCGCAGGAGGGACGAAATGAGGTCTGGAGATGCTCGCCATGTGGACCTTCACAGGCCAGCATGGCTGGGTGGCCCCGTCTCCCACATGGCAAGGCTCCCCCAGTCGGGGTTATCGTGCTAGATGGGACGGCAGGGTCGGCTCCTAGCGGGGGCGCGTGCGCGCGGCGGGGGCGACAGGCAGCAAGTCTCCCAGGGCTGGGCCCTGGTTTCTTCCATGCCTCGCGCGGCTGCCTCCCACCACAAGGCTCCCTCCCACTTGTTGCACCCGGCCACCGCCGCAGCAAACTTCGTGGCCTCGCCCGGGTCGCCCAGCAGGCCACCACCACGCCCAAAGCCACCCCCCACCCCACCCCAGCCACGAGGGAAAGTGACAGGAGGAGGAGGAGCGAGAGGCGGGAGGACGGTGCGGGGGAAAGCAGCCAGGCCCGCCTCGGCAAGAGGCACGCTCGTCCCAGGCTGCAACACGGAGGAGGAGGCGACGCTCGCCCGCTCGCCCCCTGCTCATGCGGTGCGCCGCCACCCAAACTGGCCTCTGTCCCCACCACCAGCGCCTCGCTCCCCGGCGCCATAGAATCGCCCAGGGAGGGAGAGAAAGGAGGAGGCTGAGCCCCCCAGTGGGCATCGAAAGCCTCTCGCCGAGCAGCAGCAGAGCTGGCAAAGGAGACCGAGGTGGAGAGTTGGGCCAAAAAGCAGAGTCACAGGGGCGCCTCCTCCCGAGTCCCCAGGAAGGAAGGAAAAAAGGGCTTCTCCAGGGGCGTAGCTATAATTGAGCGAAAGGGTTCAAAGAACATGGGGCCCCAGCTCCTAAGGGCCCTCCGGCTCCACCCCTCCCTATTTCCTTCAATATCTTCCTCACTCTGGGGGGCCGCCAGAGAGAGGAATGAACACGCCCCCCCTCCCCTAGCTACACCCCTGGGCTTCGCCCTGCTTTGGCTTTCGGGCTTCCCCGCGGGGCAGCCTGGCAACGCACCCAATCAGGGAGAAGACTCAAGCCCCCAAAGGCCGGAACAGGAGGAAAGTCAGCTGCTGCTGCTCCACGAGGCGAAAAAAGGTGCGCAGCTGCAGCCAGACACACACGGAGAGGCAGGCAGGCAGCCGTGCGCGCGCATGCGGGGGGGGCTCGTCTGGCGCCTCGCCAGACTCGCAGAGACCGAAGCCAGCTCGAGGTGTGCCGGGGACCGGACAACAAGGTGCCTGCTGCTGCTTCGGCCACCACAGACGAGTCCCTGGCGGAGCGAGCAAAGCGTTCTACCCAACGGCCCCCTTCGCCCACTCCAAAGCAAACACCGAACAGTTCCGAGCTCTGGGGTCAGCGACTGTTGGCTGTTGTAACTTTATTTCAGTTCCCAGGTCTGATAGTGGCAGTCCTGCTGTCCCAGTTTTCCATCTCCCCCGTTGCCTGTCAGCTTGACATGGCTTCAGGGTGATGCTCAGGCTGCCCTCTTCCCAGAGGAGGGAGAAGCATCAGGGGGTGTCGCACACTGCACCTGCTGGAGCTTCTCGTTGCTCAGGAAAGAGGGCCGGCCGGCCAGCCAGCCAGCCAGCCAGCCTTTTCTCTAGGCAGATCACCGGCCAGTCATCCAGGCCAGGGGCCACCGGATGTCCCTAAATGAGGCATTAATAAAGACTCAAGTGTTCTGAATGGGTTATGCGGTAAAAGTTTGGTTAAAACAGCAGCATCTGCCTCCACTACTTGGGAAAGAGTCTTCCAGGGCTCGGAACCGTTAGGTGTTTGCTTTGGAGAGGGCGAGGGGGGCCGTTGGGTAGGACGCTTTGCTCGCTCCGCCAGAGACTCGACCGCGGCGGCCGAAGCAGCAGCAGCTGCCTGGTCCGGTCCCCCGAGGCACCTCGAGCTGGTTTCAGTCTCTACGGAGACTGGAGAGGCGCCAGACGAGCCCCCCGCATGCGCACAGCTGCCTGCCTGCCTCTCCATGTATGGCTGCTGCAGTGTGCCTTTTTTCGCCTCTTGGAGCAGCAGCATAGGTGTAACGATAGGGGGGGCAGGGGGGCACGTGCCCCGGGTGCCATCTTCCCTGGTCACGTGGGGGGCGCCGCCATGACCCCCGCCTATCCAAAAATTTAAAAAAAATTTTTTTTAATTTTTTTTAAAAAAATATATATATACAAAGTTCTCCGGCAGGGGAGCGCGTCGGCGCTCCCCCCGGAACGTCCCTTCCACGCCCGCGGGCGGCCCCCCCATTGCTTTGCTGGCCACCAGCCTGCCTACCTGGCTTGGTGGCGGGCGCCGCAGCGGGCGCCTTGCTTACTGTGCTGTGCACTGCTTACTGGCGCCGCTGTGGCTGCTGGCTCGCTCTAGATCAGGCGCCAGCCAGAGAGGCCCTCTAGTGGCCCAGCCGCCGGGTCTCTACACGCACGACGCACGCGCGACTCGGCCGGCGGCGTGCCGAGTCGCACTGAGCATGCGTGCGTCGCGTCCATCCTCCCAGCTCCATTTGCCTGGCTGGCTGCACGTGGCACGGTCGTGGACTCGCGCGGAGCTGCCGAGGCGAGGAGAGCGTCATTGCTGGGGCTGCCTGGGGGCTGCAGCAGGCGCAGGCAGGGCAGGACACGGAGGCACACACAACAAGAACGCCGGCGCGCGGGGGAACCAGACCAGACCTCGAGAGAGTCATCATTATTTAAAGAAAAGAAGCCAGCGTGGTGGTGGTCACAACAACAAGGTGTGTGTGTGTTTTTTCTCTCTTCTGGTCTCTGATGCTCTGAATACATTTACTGTTGTGGATGGGGCATGGGGGTGATTGCTCTTCTTGGGATTTGTCTTGAGACCAGAGGCGTAACTAGGGAAAACGGCGCCCGGGGCAAGCAAAGAAATGGCGCCCCCCCCGCGCCCCCCGCCCCCCCCCAACATACTACATTATACTTAAGTTTTTCCTCACAAGCACCCGCCGCCGCCAAGCCAGGCCACTGACTGGCCGCCAGGTGCCAGCAAAGCAATGGGGGGGGGGCACGGGCGGCGTGGAAGGGACCGTTTGTGGGGGAGGGGGCGCCAACGTGCTCCCTTGACTGCTGCAGCACTGCTGCACTGAGCAGGAAACATTTGTATTAACAAAAAATTTAAAAATGGCGGCGCCCCTCACGTGACCAGAAAAGATGGTGCCCGGGGCACGTGCCCCCCCTGCCCCCCCTATAGTTACGCCTCTGTTTGCATTTACTTCTCTACTATCCAAAGATCATGATTTAAGATAGCATTGATTCCATCCCCCACCCCAGCATTCTGGTCCCAAAAAACTGTATTGAAATCCAATTCCCACTTTTTCATGTAATTGCGGCCTGTTTGGTTCCATCTATTTTCATAGAGAATAGATGTTAAGCCTTTAGAACAGAAAATATTGTTTTTGATAAGTTCTAAAAATCCATTGGTTTTCTACCCAAAATCTTAGAGCTTTCCAAATGTAGTATTAAGTTCCTAACTTGAAAACACTCAAGCATGGTATTTCCCCTTAGGAACATAGGAAGCTGCCTTATACTGAGTCAGACCATTGGTCCCCCCAGCTCAATATTGTCTACACTGATGGGCAGTGGCTCTCCAGTGTTTTAGGCAGGCCGGGGTGGGGGGTGCTCTCTCAGCCGTACCAGAGATGCTGCCAGGGCGTGTGTCCCTGGGGCCTTCTGCATGCAAGCCTGCAGGTGCTCTTCTTCCACTCAACGATGGGCCCATCTCCTAAGGGGGGTATCTTACAATGCTCACATGCAGTCACCCAAGGTGGACCTGCATAGCCAAGGGGACGATTCATGCTCACTACCACAAGACCAGCTCTCCTCCTCAGACCAACTCTCTATCAACCTTTTTTGTATCTCGTCCTTAGTGACTATATTGACATTTGATAATATATTATGAAATTTATGCAAGCAGTTCTTCCCCAAATAAGAAGATCTTTTGCATTCAACCCAGAAGTGAAATAAGGTTGTCCTAGAAAGGTACTGATGTGTTTTAGAAAACCAAAGCAACTCCATTTTATTTAGAAAACCTAATTCTAACTTAAAGTAACCCCAGCTCAGAGCCATCAAGGCCTCACATGATCAACGTCATATCTCTCTCCACTAAAATGTATCTAAAGAAACTTGGTTCTCACAGGATTCTCACTGTTCTTTGCTGACAGTTTAGAAAACAGGATGTAACCAAATAAGGAGTGATCACCAGATGAACAATGAATCACTCGCATGCGTACTGTGCCTTAGAACAGTTGGTCAACAGTTGGTCATGGAACCGACCAGAGAGAAGGTGACCTTGGATCTAATTCTGAGTGACACCCAGGACCTGGTGCGTGATGTCAGTGTCATCGACCCTTTAGGGAACAGTGACCACAGTGCCATCAAATTCAGCATACATGTGGGGAGAGAATCACCAAGGATGTCAAACAAAGACATTTTAAATTTCAGAAGAGGAAACTTCTCCAAAATGAGGAGTATGGTGAAAAGAAAGCTGAGGGGGGAAATCAGGAGAGTCACTTCGCTCCAGAGTGCATGGCGTTTACTCAAAACCACAATACTAGAAGCCCAGTTAGATTGTATACCCAAAAGGAGGAAAGGTACCACTAAGTCCAGGAGGATGCCAGCATGGCTAACGGGTACCGTCAAGGAAGCCATAAAAGGGAAAAAGACTTCCTTCCGAAATTGGAAGGCCTGTCCAAACAAAAAGAACAGAAAGGAACACAAACTCTGGCAAAAGAAATGCAAGGTGACAATAAGGGAGGCAAAAAGAGAGTTTGAGGAACATTTAGCCAAAAGTATCAAGGGGAATAACAAAAACTTCTTTAAGTACATCAGAAGCAGGAAACCTGCCAGGGAGGCGGTTGGGCCATTAGACAATGAGGGAGTGAAAGGGATTATTAAGGAGGATATGGAGGTTGCAGAGAAACTGAATGAGTTCTTTGCGTCTGTCTTCACAGCAGAGGATACTGAGCATATACCTGTTCCTGAACCAGGCTTTTTAGGGATGGAGGCTAGAGAGCTGAGTCTGATAGAAGTGACAAGGGATGATGTTCTAAACTGTCTGGAAAAACTGAAAGCTAACAAGTCACCAGGGCCAGATGGCATCCATCCAAGAGTCCTCAAAGAACTCAAATGTGAAATTGCCGACCTCCTTGCTAACATATTTAACTTATCCCTGAAATCGGGCTCTGTACCAGAGGACTGGAGAGTAGCAAATGTAACACCGATTTTCAAAAAGGGATCCAGGGGCGATCCGGGAAATTACAGGCCGGTTAGCCTAACGTCCGTTCCAGGCAAATTGATGGAAAGCATCCTCAAGGATAAAATTGTAAAGCACCTAGAAGAACAGGCCCTGCTGGGAGTGAGCCAGCATGGCTTCTGCAAAGGTAAATCTTGCCTCACCAACCTTTTGGAGTTCTTTGACAGTGTCAACAAGTATGTGGATCAAGGTGATCCAGTTGACATAGTCTACCTGGACTTCCAAAAAGCTTTTGACAAAGTTCCTCATCAAAGACTCCTGAGGAAACTTAGCAGTCATGGAATAAAGGGACAAGTACATGTGTGGATTGCTAACTGGTTGCAAGACAGAAAACAGAGGGTAGGTATAAATGGAGAATTTCACAATGGAGGGAAGTAAGAAGTGGGGTCCCCCAGGGATCTGTACTTGGAACGGTGGTTTTTAATTTATTCATAAATGATCTAGAAGCAGGGGTAAGCAGCGATGTGGCCAAATTTGCAGATGATACCAAACTCTTCCGGGTAGTGAAATCCCAAACGGATTGTGAGCAGCTCCAAAAGGATCTCTCCAAACTGGGGGAGTGGGCGACAAAATGGCAAATGTGGTTCAATGTTAGCAAGTGTAAAGTGATGCACATTGGGACGAAAAACCCCAACTTCAAGTATATGCTGATGGGATCTGAGCTGTCGGTGACGGACCAGGAAAGGGATCTTGGGGTTGTGGTTGACAGCTCGTTGAAAATGTCTATTCAATGTGCGGCAGCTGTGAAAAAGGCAAATTCCATGCTAGGGATCATTAGGAAGGGGACTGAAAATAAAACAGCTAACATTATAATGCCCTTATACAAAACTATGGTGCGACCACACTTGGAGTACTGCGTGCAATTCTGGTCACCACATCTTAAAAAGGACATTGTTGAACTGGAGAAGGTACAGAAGAGGGCAACCAAGATGATCAGGGGCCTAGAGCACCTTTCTTACGAGGCAAGACTACAACACCTGGGGCTTTTTAGTTTAGAAAAAAGACGACTGCGGTGAGACATGATAGAGGTCTATAAAATCATGCATGGCGTGGAGAAAGTGGAGAGAGAGAGATTCTTTTCCCTCTCACACAACACTAGAACCAGGGGTCACTCTATGAAATTGATTGCCAGGAGGTCTAGGACCAACAAATGGAAGTACTTTTTCACACAACGCATGATCCACTTGTGGAACTCTCTGCCACAGGATGTGGTGATGGCCAACAACCTGGATGGCTTTAAGAGGGGTTTGGATGCCTTCATGGAGGAGAGGTCTATCAATGGCTACTAGTCCGAGGGCTGTGGGCCACCTCCAGCCTCAAGAGTGTGCCTCTGAGTACCAGTTGCAGGGGAGTAATGGCAGGAGAGAGGGCACGCCCTCAACTCCTGCCTGTGGCTTCCAGCGGCATCTGGTGGGCCACTGTGCAAAACAGGATGCTGGACTAGATGGGCCTTGAGCCTGATCTAGCAGGGCTGTTCTTATGTTCTTATGTACTAGATACTTAGTCCACCATTTTGTTGCCACGTATACTATGTCTGGGGTGTCAGCATCATTCAGATTGTCTGTATAAATGTAAGATGCACCTATAACCAATTTGTAATCAGTTTAAGAGCGTAAAGCCCTCTGATTACCTGTTGCAACTGCAGTGCAATAAAATTGCCTCTAATGTATTCCCACTGGGTCTGTTTGATTGGCAAAAAGGCGGACCCAGGGACGAATCGAATTCACATCAGTACCAGCAGGTGAAATATCCGGCATCAAATGCTTTCATCTTTTATCCTGAATAGGTATTTATGGGCAAAACACTCCAGCTTGACATATACCCTGCTGGGGGTCTTATCTGTTGGTGAATGAACAGGAGAGGGATCCTGGGTGTTTTGTGAAATTGAAAGTGTCAACTCAGTGTGCAGCAGGTGTGAAAAAGGCAAATCCAATTGTGGCATTTCCTCCTCACTAGCATCACCATCCCTGGGCATCCAGGCCTCAGAGGGATGGGGAGGGGGCTCCAAGCACCCTGTTTCTCCTCCATCTGCCAGGGAGAGGAAAGGCCTTGCTCTTCCCCGGGAGCCCATACAGGAAGCCACCCTCCATCTCCCCTGGCTTCCTCATCACTGGCTTCAAGCCCATTATATCTGTTCCCAGGGTCAGCCGCCACCCCTCTTAGCCCCTCCCCTTCCTTCCATTCGCGTCCTCCTGTATTCTGCCTGTTAGTCCTTAAAGGGGCTGCCTTACAGGACTCCATTTCCTCTTTCTCCATCATCCCCCCAGGGTCTCTGCAGAGGGGAAGGGCCAACTAGTAGGGATGTGCAAACAGGTTCAACCCTGAACCAGTTCGATGTCGAACCTGTTCAGTTTGACAGTTTGGGGTCGAACCGAATCACCCCCCTTCGGTCTAACATCAGACCAAACCCCGACAGTTCGAGGGGTTCGTGATTTTTTTAAAAAAGTGAACTCCCCTTTTTTAAAAATCTTTTTACCCTTTGGGGGAGTTCTTTGGGGCACTGTTGGGGGGCAGTGTCCACGGAGGTTCCCCCTTCCCCCGCTGGCCTCCTCCCTCTCCGGCCCATTCACCTGGTTCTTGAGCCCATTCGAGCCTCTGTAGTTTGGCGTGGTGGTGAAAATGGTGGCTGCCACACATGCGAAAATGGCCTCTGTGGGGCCTAGCATGGCCCAGGGACTCACAGAGACCATTTGTGCATGTGCAGCCGCCACAATTTTGGGCAACATCCCAAACTATGGGCCCAAAACATTTTTCCCCCACTTTAAAAAAAAAAAAAGAACCCCGCCGGGCCAGACCGAACAGGGGGAGGGGTTCGAGGGGGTGCTGGACTGAACTGGTCCAGTCAGGTTCGAGTCGGACTCCAACCGAACCGGGCCTGGAGTTTCTGTGCACATCTCTATCCACTAGCTCCTGGCTGCAGCCAGGCAATGGCTTGTCAGGCCATTCTGGCCCAGTCATGGGCGGCCATCCTCCCAGCTTCTTCGCCCTCCCCCGCTTCCCAGCATGTTTGCCGTCAGCTTCGTGCATGGCGGGGGGGGGGGGGTAATGCTTTCAATTTATCATGTATGCATAAAAATTCTGACTTTGAAGAATTTTTTCTTAAAACTTGTGGTCTGTTGATAAGAGAATAATATCTTAGTTCATCACAATAACGTGTCGTGTGTTCACAAAACTCTTTCCTATTCATCTTCTTAAAGAGGTCACACTGGCCAGTTTGTGTCCTGAAAAAGGCACAAGATGGCATTTTTTTCACAGAAGCGAGATGGAGCAATTCAGAGCAATGAAACTAATTCCAGCTGGTCAAGGATGGTGGGGCATGTTTGTAGAGTGGTCACACACCCCATTTCTGCCCCCTCCAAATGTGCACTACGGCTGCTCTGTATGATTGCACCCTTGGAGCAATTAAGGGTGTGCAACCTATACATGATACTCTATACATGATACATGATACATGATACATGATACTCTACTATCACATACCAATGCTAAACCAATTTAAAACTCATACTGGGCATGTCGGGCAATTTCAGAGATGTATCACATGACCTGGGCCCAGCATTCCTGCATTCCTATGATGTAAGCTAGGTACTCACCTGAACCTAGGGTCTTATATATATGTGTTTGTTTGTTTTTATTTAACATATTTCTATACTGCCCAAAACTTACGTTTCTGGGCGGTTTACAACCAGATTAAAAACAAAGATAAAACATTAGTTTAAAAAAAAACAACAAAGAACAAAAGAAAACAAAACAAAATTTAAAACACAGCAATTGAAAAACCAATTTTAAAAGAATATTCTAAAGACAACATTAAAACAATTAAAACAATATCAGTTAAATGCCTGGTTGGACAGATGTGTCTTTAAAAACTTTTTTAAAATTGTCAGAGATGGGGATGCTCCTATTTCACTGGGGAATGCATTCCAAAGCCTCGGGGCAGCAACAGAGAATGCCCGTCCCTGAATAGCCACCAGACGAGCCGGTGGCAAAAGCAGACAGACCTCTCCTGATAATCTCAATGGGTGGTGGGCTTCATGACGAAGAAGATGTTCTCTTAAATACCCAGGGCCCAAGCTGTTTAGGGCTTTATAGGTTATGACCAGCACCTTGTATTTTGCCTGGAAACATATTGGCAGCCAGTATAACTCCTTCAATACAGGAGTAATATGGTCTCTCCTAGATGACCCAGAGATGAGCCTGGCTGCCACATTCTGGACCAACTGTAGTTTCCGGACTACGTACAAGGGCAGCCCCACATAGAGTGCATTGCAATAATCCAGTCTGGAGGTTACCAGCAGATGTACCACTGTTTTGAGGTCGTCTGTCTCAAGAAATGGGCGCAGCTGGCGTATCACCTGAAGCTGACAGAAGGCACTTCTGGCCGCTGCCTCAACCTGGGACGCCAGAGAGAGACTTGGATCCAGAAGCACCCCTAGACTGTGTACCTGTTCCTTCTAAGGAAGTGTGACCCCATCCAGAACAGGCAGATCAAAATCGTCTCTCAAATTTTGACCCCACACAATGAGTACCTCCATCTTATCTGGATTCAGTCTCAGTTTGTTATCCCTCATCCAGCCCATTACCGACTCCAGACAGGCATTTAGGGAGGTTATGCCCTCTCCCAGTGATGCCAACATGGAGATATAGATTTGGGTGTCATCAGCATACTGATAGCACCCTGCACCAAATCTCCTGAGGATCTCTCCCAGCGCTTTCATCCCCTGTAACGACCCATTGACCTGCCAACATTACTTCTTCGGTTTCCCACCACCACTGAGATGGCTGCCCCACAGTCAGTGGACACGCCCCCTGTCTCCTCATCTCCATATCATTCTCCTTTTATTTATTTGTATTTGTAAGGGAGGTACCCTTCTCTTGCTACTTCTAATGGTAGATAAATGCATGGTGGTCAAGGCTCCTGGTCTTTTTCTATCCCTGCATTTGGGCCTTTGGTGATGAGGTGATGAAGTGAAAACCCACTTTTTTGTTTGGAAAAAGATTGGTCAAGTGGAAAGGAAACAGAAAGATGGATGGATGCTCAGCCATGCAGAAATGTTACGTAAAGGAATTGAAGTAAATATCTGGAAAGTTCCTATGATGAGTCGAGCAGTGAGAATCTTCCAAGGCAAAGAAAGGAGGTCTTTCAACATCTGCCTTTCAGACCATGAAGCCCCAAATGCTACTCAGTGCCCAGCTTAACTGCCAGATCACACAGGGATTGCAGTCCAGTCTCTGGGACTCACACTGGGTTTGGTGCTACAGCGTATGCACCAACTCAGCTTTTGATCATATTGATGATATTTTGATCATCTCTCTGAGATAACCTCCCAACCAGTGCTGCACCTAGATAATTTTGGAGCCTGGAATTAAAGGCCTTTGGAGCCCTCCCCCTCTGGAAGTTAAGCATCATCCCCTTACGCACACACAGACACAGAAACACACAGACACACACGGTATTTTTAACACATGGGGTCTTGAGGGCACAAATAGCAACTGAACTCACAAGAATGTAATAAAATAAAACAAGTATATTTATGCAAATATGCAGAGACATTTCAACACACAACATAACATAGTCCCGTCTCACATAATTCTTTACGCACTCCCCCCGCCCCCGTCTCTATAGAATCCAATATTTAAGCAACTGAATTTGCAAGAATGTAAAGATGTAAAAAACAAGGCTGTGTTTTTGTGTGTTTTTGGAGGGCGGATGGAGAAGAGTGTGGGATTTTTAATTGTGTTTTCATGCAGCTTGGGGGGCTGGGTGGGAAAGCAGACCCACCATTCAGAAATGCAGGCAAGAAGTTCGAGATGCTTCACTCTTCTCTTGCAGTGTTGCAATAAATGTGACTAAACCAAAGGGTTGTTGTTGTTTTTAAAGAAAAAAATTATGAAGACGATACTTCCCACTGACCTGCACATACCATATTTTGCACTGAGAGTCCTGGCACTTAAATTAGCTGAATGCAATTGTTTTTACACCCTCCACCCCTAAAATAATTTCCTCATTTGAAAAGGAGAAGCTGCACACACACAGCAGAAACAGAGGCTGAAAAAAAGAACTGAGAAGCAAAGGGAGATCAGAGTCAACATAGAAAGAAGCATCTATTCTTCCTGCTTGTTTGGCATTTTCCTCCCCGCTCCCTGCACTTTCCTCTAAACCAGTGTTTCTCAACCTTTTTGGAGTCAAGGACCGCTAAATTCTTCCTGTGGAGTTTCAAGGACCGCTACATTGCTGATTATTAAAGAAACACTTAATATCAATCAATTAATTAAATCAAAGTGAAATTAATTAAAATGAATTTAATCAAAATTTAACTTTTGAAGTTCTAGCAGGCCAAGATATTAAAATAAAATAAATTGAATTAAAAATTCTAATAAAAAATACAATAAAATCTGTACAAAATACATAACAATAAAATGCATTGTTCTTTAAATAAAATGCTTCCTCTCCCTGCCGCTTCCCACCCCCCCTTCCGCCCCTTTGTGTGGCCTGTAATGCAGTTAAACAGGATTGCTGGAGAAGCACTGTACTGAACTTCTTCAAGGAAAATAGTGGATCTCCAGGACTAGGGGGAATCATGCTGTCAGAGCAGACTGCTCCACACTTTCCTTCCAAGGAGCAATCTGCCCCTAAGGCAGGACTGACTACACTTGTGGACCGCAAATCTCGGGAATCTGAATGACTTCAGTAAACAATTACTGTAGTGGTCCTTTTTAAAAAGATATAGAAATCTAATCTAATAGTTTTGACAGGTTTTTCTAGCAGTGGGGGTTTTTTTAGGGTTGTTTTTTTGTTTTGTTTGTTTTTAGAGGGGAGGTGTTCTGAGACTAAAATTTGCATTGAAGCCAGTTCCTTGGACCTGGAACTGTTATCCGTTTCAGATGTGTGAAGAGCTGTGTTCAGGGAAGAGCACTCTGCACATGGTCAGAGGTGCCCATATTCCAGGACTGCACTCTGGCTCAAATTAAGAACTGAGAGTTCCCCTCCTGCCCAGGTCTTTTTTTGAGCTAGGACTTCACTCCAAAATCTGTTTTTATTGCCAGAGTTATCTCATGTGAAGTAGTAATACATACGAGACTGCCTCTGAGCATTCAGAAATTCCCCTCCCCTCCCTCCCAAATTGTTAACTACCACTTACTCTTCAGGGGTAAGAACTCTTCAGGGTAAAACTTAAGGGGCAGAGCTCCAGGTTAAAGAGTATTGCTTCCAAGCTAGCTTGTGACCTGGTACTTCCTTTCCTCCGTGGCGACTTTTCTGTTGAGGTTTTGTTCCTGAGCATGCAACACCCTAGCAGTCCGTTCCCCACCGCTTTCCCCCCTCCCTTCCGCCCCAGTCCATTCTCCGTTGTTCTGGAGGTCCCTGTCCTCCGGCAGCTTGCCCTCCCCATCCCCCGGCAGCGCTTTCTTTCCCTGCTGGGCTCTCTCCCTCCCCGACATTTTTGCCCACCCACCTCCTCTGCCAGGGCTGCCGTTCAGCTGACTAAATGTCTTTGTGTGGGGGTGGGGTTGGGGTGAGCCTTCTATTCACCCACCCCTGGCGGCGGCGGATACAAGAGTGACGGCGTGGCCTTCTGCCTGGCCCAGCGTCACTTTCCAACGGCGAGGTGCACCTGCGCAGTTAATAGACTTAACGGCGCAGGCGTGCCTTGCAGCCATGCCGTCGCTCTTGTATCCACCGCCGCTGGGGGTAGGTGGGTGGATAGAAGGCTCACACCACCACCACCCCCACACACAGACATTTAGTCAGCTGCACGGCAGCCCTGGCAGAGGAGGCGGGCGGGCAAAAATGGGGCAGAGGGAGGGAGCCCAGCAGGGAAAAAAAGCGCTGCTGGGGGATAGGGAGGGAAAGAAAAGTGCCGCCGGGGGTGGGTAGAAGGCTTGTGCACACACACACCCCACACAGAGACATCTACTCGGCCACATGGAAGTGGCGGACCCTGGGAGAGGCAGGCGGGCGGGCAAAAATGTCGGGGAGGGAGGGAATCCAGCAGGGAGAGAAAGCGCTGCCGGGGGGCGGGGAGGGAAAGCTGCCAGTGGCAGGAGGAGGCACAGACCGGCACTCAACTCGTCGCGGACCGTCACCGGTCCACGGACCGGCAGTTGAGAAACACTGCTCTAAACAAACTGATGAGAATTTTCACACCATGAGTGGTGTCCTGAGTGGTGTCTCTTGTTATTTCCTTGGGCTTAAAGCCCACCCGCAAATTCACACCACCAGAAAGAAGAGGGAAACACGGGCTCTGCTCTCACAACTTCAGCAGATGGTTGTATTGTAAATACATCAGCTCAGAAACAAATCTTACACATATGCAAAGCTGGAGAGGAGCTGAAGCTGTGAGGAGAGGGAGACCCTAACTTTAAAGAGGCAAAAAGCGAAAGTGATCCCCAGAAGAAGAGAGTTAAACAGCAGCTTCCAAACAGAGCAGTGGCAAGAAGAAGAAGAAGTTAAAATGCAGGCAGCGGAAGGTGGGAGGGAAGAGCACCTCTGCTCCCAACTTTCCTGACAGTCCTAGTACCTGCCTAATATTCCCTCCCACCAGCCAATGGGGGCACAGTTACCCATGCCAACAATGGATTGGAATCATAACTAGCCAACCAAGAAGCAAGGAGATCACCAGCCAATTGGAAATCACTGCCAGAAGAACAATCAGATTTTGTGATGATAGGCAAACAAAATAACAACACAAATCAACAAATCGATTGGATTCAAATCAGAGTCCATTCGATTGGACGTCAAAAAGCACCACTGAGGCCAATAGTGATTTGATTCACAGCAGGAAGCTGCATGTGGCAGCGGAAAGCAGGAAGGGACCTGCTCTCCTCTCTTTTAAAGATCCCACTCACCGCTTCTGAGGTGTGAATTCTCATTCTATCATAGCAAATGAGGTTTTTTTCAATTAGACAACTCTCATGACCCCACTTTCACTTTTTCACACTCTCTACTACTATGAATATGAGGAAGTAATCAATTTAGCACACTTCACCTTATGAAGACAAACCTCAGAAATTCACCAAAATTCACCCCTCTGCCCAATCACTCTCAAATTGGGGATGGGTGGTAGCCTCCACCCATTAGGCACTATCTACCAGCCCACCCCACTCCTTTGGGGCAGATCCACTTTCTGCCCCAAATCTGCCCCAAAGACACCAAAACTTCAAATATTCCAAAAAAATCAGCCCTCTGCCCAATCCCCCTGAAATTGTGGTGGCAGCCTCCACCCATTAGGCACTACCATCCCACCCCACTCTTTTGGGGCAGATCCACTTTCTGCCCCCAAACTGCCCCAAAGTCACTAAAACTTCAAAAATTCTCAAAAAATCAGCCCTTTGTCCAATCCCACTGAAATTGGGGTGGCAGCCTCCAAACATTAGGCAATACCACCCCACCCCACTATTATGCCCCAGGCCCCACTTTCTGCCCCAATCTGCCCCAAAGACATGAAAACTTCAGAAATTCCCCAAAAATCACCCCTTTGCCCAATCCCCCTGAAATTGGGGTGGTAGCCTGCACCCATTAGGCACTACCACCCCACCCCACTCCTTTTGCCCAGATCCCATGCTATGCCCCCAAACTGCCCCAATGTCACTAAAACTTCAAAAATTCCCCCAAAATCTGCCCTTTGCCCAATTCCCCTGAAATTGGGGTGGTAGACTCCACCCATTGGGCACTACCACCCCACCCCAAAATTTTGCCCCTGGGACCATTTTTTACCCCCTGAATCAATTCAGATTCAGATTCAGATTAAATCCAAATCCGAACCCAATCAAGGGTGATTCGGGTGGCCCATATTCGGGCACAAAACAGAACAGGGGTGATTCGGTTCGGGTCCCGAACTGAATCACTGAATTCCCGAATTGCACACCCCTAATGCACATCCCTACAGGACAAACCAAAGGAAGAGTTCATTGTGAGTTTTGTGGCAATGAAGGGTTTCGAACAAGGAGACATTGTAACTCAACAAGAAATGAGGCACTTAATGAGGCCAAGCAATTTAGGGATTCCATTGAATAGACTCATATATTGCTAAAAAGGAAAGACACAAGAATCTTGCATGTTTGATGACATTGATGAAATACCAGTAAGTGAAGGTCACAATTGGAGAGAAGCTGCAAAAGAAGGAATTGATTCTTTACACAAAAATAATACATGGACACTCAGAGAGCTGCCTCCAGGAAGAAAGACGGTAGGAAGTCCAAGAGAAAGGGTTTGTGGAGCTAAAAGATTGTCCAGCAGATAATGTGGTGGCAGATGGACTAACCAAGCTACTGCCAAGAGACCGTCTTCACACTTGATGAGAGATGATGGGACCCATAGATTGATGAGGAGGAGTGTTGGAGACTCCATAACCATGGATTCTCAGCACTCATAGATTAGGAATAGAGGCGAGAGAGTAGGACTGTCCCCTTGTTCTCTCGCTCTGTCCATTTCTACTCTGAGTTTCATCTGATGGGCTGACACTCCTGGTACACTCCCTTCTTCCTTGTTCTCTCTGTTCCTTCCTTCCCTCCCTCCCTCCCTCCCATGAGCTAGTTAGTACAGGGTGCAGGTTTTCTATCTAAGTTTATAACTTCTTTAAAACAAACCCTTGCTGTTTTAGACTTTAAAAAACACTCATCTCCCGACTTCTTCTCTGAGCTCATCCAACTGCTAAATGAGGAGTGGATTCAAATTCTCCCTTATAATTGGGACATCTGTGAAGCAGGTCACAATAGGTGTGTTCACAGCTGTTGCCCGTCCTAATTGGGTGGGCAGGGGACTCTAGTCAGACCTGGCCCAGGAACAGAAGGAGAAAGGCAAAGCTGTGATGAGATCCTACTTACATTGCGAAGAAGTCTTTCCTCATCTTCTCCCCCATTTCCCTCCCTGTCTAACTCTTCCCCCCGACTAACTATCCCTCCTCTTACTAAAAGCTGACTGTACTTGCTTCAGGACTTGGAGGCCTCCCCTGCCAACCAAGCAAAGATGCACCTTTTCAAAGGGCTGATTCTCTTTATTGAGCAGAGGCAGTGCGGGGGAGCAGTTGGCCCTGCCCACCCCCTGCCCAGTAACCCTCCAGTGGCGGTGGCTGGTGTCAATCTTAGCTTTCTCTGTAGATTGTGAGCCTTTGGGGGCAGGGAACCATCTTTATTCCTTTATTCTTACTCCACGTAAACTGCTTTGGAAACTTGTGTCGAAAAGCGGTATATAAATAGTAGTAATAATAGAAGTTCTTCCACACCTCACCCTTCCTGTTCATATGTCTGTTGATCTGAGAAATTAGAGGACTCTCTTCCCCACCATGTTGAAAGCAAAACCACCACAGGCCCCTCAGAGCAGACCCCTCCACCTCCGCCCACTGCCATTCATCCCAAGAGCCACCTTGGTTGCTGGGATGTGCTCTTGTTTCAGCCCGACACGGGGACTCCTTCCTTCAGCGCAATCCTGACACTGATTCTCACCTGAGGGGACACACATCACTTTGCTGGCTCTGCCCTCTGGCCACTGCTCTCTGCTCTTTCCAGAGTGTGGCGATGCTGTCACTTGCCTGCCAGGAGGCAGCGTGGAGCAGGTCGGTGGCTGCTTAGCCTTCTCCACTCTGCCTCTTCATCGCTGACTTTGGCATTATTCAGCGGAGGGTGGCGGAAGACGCAGCAGCAGGATTCTCCCTCCCTCCCTCCCTCCCTCCGAGTCTCAAAGCCAAGAGCTGATGCCCCAAGTGGAAGGAAGCTCTGAACAGCTGCCTGGCTTCCCTCTGGACCCTCTTGTTTGGGGAACAGCAGGGCTCTCCTTCCCATGCTTGGAGAGGAGGAGACCCAGTGGAAGTGAAGGAGGGAGGAGGCTACTGACGGAATAGTGCAGCAGTCAACCACAGAGAGGCAGCCGCTTGTCTTCTCCATGCTGCCTCTCACCAGGTGCCCCATGCAAAGAGCCAGCAGCGATCAGCAGGGGGGAAAAACAGGGCCTTTCTTGTATCCCTAATCTAATATGGAGCCCTGAGGAACACCATATGAAAGTTCAGTTTTTGAAAAGCAACAGTCTCTGAGGGACACCATGTGGAATCTGCCTGTGAGGTCGGAACGGAACCACTGCAAAGCAGTGCCTCCCACCGCCACCCCCCTCAGACACTCTAGAAGGATACTGTGGTCGATCGTATCAAAAGCCACCAAGAGATCCAAAAGGATCAACAGAGTTACACTCCCTTTGTCAATTCCCAATTGGAGATCATCCATTAGGCAGACCAAGGCATTCTCCACCCCATAGCCTTCCCCAAAGCCAGTTTGAAATGGGTCTAGATAATCAGTTTCTTCCAAAACTCTGTTCTGGGGCTGCCGACAAGGAGGGAGGCTCGGCTGTCTTGCACGCGGGACAGGGCCTTCTCTGTGGCTGCTCCCAGACTCTGGAATGCTCTCCCTGTGGCTATTCACTCCTCAGTCTTGATCACATTTTTTAGAAAGCATGTCAAATCTGGGCTTTTTACCCAGGCTTTTATATAATTGTCTCTACTGCTGCTTCTTTGTATTTTGTATGGTTATTTTATACTTGTATTTTAAATCATATTTATGTTTTTATATTTTAGCTTAATATTTTAATTGTTTATTTGTATAGTCTTGTTTTAATGTTTCTGTGTGAACCGCCTTGGGATTGTTTGAATGAAAGGTGGTATATACATTTAACAATAGATTAACAAAAATATATGACTGGCTGGAGATAGTATAAGCCTTGCCGAACAAGGGTCAGAAGAAGAGGTGGTAGCTGCACCGTTTCAAGCAGCGTGTCCACATCCTCAGGAGTCACAAACTGAAACTCATCAGCCGAATCACATAAGAGGAGTCACTGGAAAGCTCTGTATCAGACATGGGAGTAATTGTGGGGTCTGAGAGATTGCAATGTATAGGACTTGAGGTGAGTCTTACTCCACTTGTGCTCCAGTTGTCTACCTTGCAATGCAGAAATGAGAAGAAATGGAAGGGGGTGAGGAGATGTAGAGGGGCAGGAGGGTAGTACTGAACCTGGTCTATTGGTGCTGAGCACGTCTCCTCACAGGTGGAAGGCAGCAGAAAAGCAGGAAGAAGGAATGACACGTGACATACAGCTACCATTCACAAGCTTGAGAACCAGTATGCAAAAGATCCGTATAGATTCAGATTCAGTTCTGATCCCAAGAGCAGGGGCTGGGCCAGGAGGACTTGTACTCCAGAACCTGCTTGGAGGCAATGCATCTAGAGGGGCCAATATTCAGGTAGAAGAATGAGTTCATGGATACTGGAGTTGGTCTGTTTGGGTGCAGACCCAAGGAAGAAAATTCTGGAAATGGCTTGAGTGAAGTGTATGTGCAGGTTTGAAGGGGTGACCTTAAACTTCTCTGAGAACTGGGATGTCTCTTCCAGGTGGAGAGCGAAAGTTTACTGAACTCTTAACGGCTGAGTCCTCACCAGCTCATGAGGTTTACAAGTAGAGGGAGTTCCCTGTCCTAAAAAGGGCCAGTGGGCAACCATGAGGGTCAATCTCAAGTGTTGTTTAGCTTTCCACAACTGCTTGGATACCAACATTGCTCGCTGCTATAAGCTGCAGCTACATTGCTTTCATAGGGCTGTAGAGCTGACAACTGATATTATGGTGAACAGCATAGCCATTGCCTGATGACGTTTGAAGACTTGGGGAAGTCTGTTTCCTGATGTCTGCTCTTCAGTGTCACAATGGCACCAGCTTCCGGCCTGCCTTTGAACCCCAACGTGAGTGACAACATGACACACTTGATGGTGGACTTCTCTCAGGAAAGGCACATGCTCCAGGCTTGAACGCTCATTGCCCAGATCCTAAAGGCGGTAACTGCAGAAAGAAACCTAGAGGAGGAAAACCTGGTCAGCATAGCTCCAGAGATGACTGACAGTCTGTTTACACAATAGAAAGGAGGATACCTGTTTTTCACAGACAGAGAAGCAAACAGCAGGTTGGATTGAAAGAACAGGGGAGAGAGAGGGAGAGAGAGAGAGAGAGAGACTGACTGACTCAAAAAGACAAGTCTTTCAATGTAGCAACCAGAAATGAGAGGAATAGTTTTGTTATTGATTCAGGCACTACCCCCAAATATTCTGAATTCCCCTCAACTGTTGATAGATTTAGACAAAAATGACAAAGTTGCTGTTTGGTTTGCTGATGGGAACAATAGTTATTCAGCCAGGAGAGGAACTGCTGAACTGTCTAGTAAGCAATTGGATGGGGAAATGGAAAAGATTTTGATCCAAGATGGCCTCTTAGCCCCTGATATGGAGAGTAACTTGACCTCTGTGGGAGGTAGAGTCAATCAAAGTTGCAAAGTGACTTTGCAGGACAAAGTTTGCTACATCAGCTAAGAAGGATGATTTCATGATGACAGCCTATATGCATAAAGATGTGCTTTTTCAATTGAACTGTGTAACTGAACAGGCCAGGTTTGCAGCCTCATGCAAACACAAGAACTGTTTGACCATATGGCCTAAAAGACTAGCACATAGGCAAATCCATGTGATAAATGAGCTTGGGAGAAATGGCTTTAGGAAGGACTTTAAAGTGGAGTCATGCAGAGAAGCTGCCACAAGGGGTCAGTGTTGCTTACTTAATCAAGGGGTGAGACCCAGCTTTTCTGCACAGACAGAGTCACAGTGTCCTTTGGAGCTAATCATTCTGATGTCATAGAAACATAGGAAGCTGCCATCTCCTGAGTCAGACCATTGGTCCATCTAGCTCAGTATTGTCTACACAGACTGGCAGCGACTTCTCCAAGGTTGCAGGCAGGAATCTCTCTCAGTCCTATCTTGGAGAAGCCAGGGAGGGGACTTGGAACCTTCCACTCTTCCGAGAGCAGCTCCATGCCCTAAGAGGAATCTCTTACAGTGCTAGCCTCCCATTCATATGCAACCAGGGTGGACCCCAACCTTCTCCCAACCTTGGAGAAGCCGCTGCCAGTCTGTGCAGACAATACTGAGCTAGATGGACCTATGGTCTGACTCGGTCTGTGGCAGCTTCCCATGTGTTTCTAAGTCCTTGCAACTCAGATTGCCAGCCAAAGCAATAGACAAGACAACATCTGAACGATGGCTTGGGCACAAACCTTCTCTAAAGCATGTCAAAATGTTTGGATCGAAAGCTTATGCATACGTCCCAAAGGCCAGGAGAACCAAACTCATATATGGGCAAAGCTTAAGTACACCAAAATATACCTGGGATACCAATAGGGCTGGCTCATTCTAAGAGAATAACCACTGGCGCTTGTATTGTGCCAGCTCAGATGCAGCTCTTTGATTAGAACATTGAAGTCCACTCCCCTCTTCCACATCAAGCGTGATTTCTGTGCATGACAAGCCACATCAAACAGCTTGAGATATCCCATGTGCAGCCTGGCTTGCTCTGTACAGGCCTCTGCTACAGGGTAAACTTGTCCCAGGCTAGTTAGATGGTCATGAACATGTTCCAAAGCCCAGCTTTCTAGATCAAATGGAAGTTTTGATGCTGACCATGAAACTTTGATGGAAAGAAAGAGAGAGAGAGAGAGAGAGAGAGAGAGAGAGAGAGAGAGAGAGAGAGAGAGAGAGAGAGAGAGAGAGAGATTCAACTCTGCACAAGAGACTCCCATGCTCTTTTGGAATTAGGTCAGAAATTGCACTTACTGTAAAGAAGCTACTACTCTTCGAGTTGGAGATGGAGTTCCAGTGCATCGAGCTTTTGCACCAGCTCTCCTAATGACCACTTGGGGTATTGGGAGTAGAGGTAGTTAGTGAGGGTCTCCTTACCTGTCCCTGCTTGCCTCTACTCTATGATCCCTGCCTCGACTCCTCAACTATTTCCAGTCAAGAGTCAGTCCTCTTCCTTTCCTCTTAGAGAGTAGATGGAAACATCTCTCTCTCCCTTCCTATTCATTCTGTAGCTGATAGATAGGACAAGGTTTTTCCTCTCTAAATGTACTTCACCAATACATCTTTTTCTTTTAGATTGTACAACCATCTCCATGTGTGTTCTTCACATAATTATGTGATAGCAAAAGGAAAATGATAGCTTCTGTGGACTCCACCCCACGCCTATAGGCTTTACTACCTTGAAAGAAGTTTGCTTTTGCAACGGAAGGTTGGAAGGCCATTGCGGTAGATTCAGTCTAGAACGCACAAGTCTACTTGTTGGCAGTGGTTAAACGGGTCATTAGTCAGGAGATCCATGTCTGGTGTTAGCAGCAGAGCAGATCCTTCTAGGGACACACCAAGGTAATTTGGGCATCCGGACCGCCCAGCCACGAGCCCCCACCCCCACGCGAGGCTCCCCAAAACTTCCTTTGGGGGCCCCACCCCACCAAAGCTCCATTAAAAAACCAAACCAAAGACTCTAATGGTGGCTGAGGGGTGGCAGCGAGGGGGGAGGGACGGTGTCTTGAAGCAACTGAGTGTCTTGCAGCAACTGAGATGCACGCCTGTGCAGTTTAGAGATCGTCGCAAGCCCATGACGTTACGGGGGGCAACTCAAGTTGTTCGGAGGGCAACTCAAGCCATGATATTGTTCAAAACTGAGCCAGCTTCATCCAGGTCAGGGTCTCCTTGGAAGTCCAACTGGCACTTCCCCCCTCTGTGAAGGAAGGATGTTGAGAAATGGAATACAGAAGCAAACAGCTACTTATTTATATGTCATGTTTCAAGGCAACTGTTCTCAAAGTGGTTTACATACAAAAAGGAGAAGAAAGTGGCCCCCTGTCCCCCAAAGAGCTTGCAATCTAAAAAGAAGCACAAGGGAGAAGCTAGTGCCAGTCACGGAAGGAATGCTCTTCTGGAGTTGTCGCCTAACAGAAAACCTGAATTGGTCATAAAGGTCTGTTGCCAGCTCTTCAATGTCTCGGCATGAAATCAAGAGGGCTTGGTGCTAGCATCACCAAGTTCCAGATGTCCTCTTGTCTAATCAAGTGCTGAGCCTCCAGCAGGATTGTAAACTGAGAGCAGGAGCAAGCCCCAAATCCAGCCCTATGGCCATTGGTGCTCCTGTGGAGACAGCCTCTCATAATGCATGACTGAGCCACCTCTCCTGGCTTCAGATTCTCTTTCAGCCATGAAACACACTGGGTGGCCGTGGGCCAGTCACTATTCTCCGCCTAGCCTACCTCAGAAGGCTGTTGCAAGGATAACATGGAGAACTCTACCCTCAGGGAGGAAGAGTGGGGTATAAATGTCATGGGGGTGGGGTGGGGTGGGGCAGCAGTGTTGATCTGGACCCCGGCTGACATCTGTGCTCAGCCATAAACTCACGGGTGGTCTCGATCAAGTCACACTGTGATCCTGCCTGCCCACTGGTAAAACAGCAGCTAGCACGACTCACCCAGTTATGTGCAGATTAATCCCACCAAGAAAATGGTGTGTACAATCAAAGATGCGATGTCAAGACTATCATCCAGCACTGCTGTCAGTACAGAGCTCCTCTGCAACCTCTTCTCTCCAAACCTCTTCATAACATCCGTGTATATAGACTTATGCAATATACAAGACTTCCAAACGATTCGATCGGATTCCACGCAACACAGCCCCAAATCAAGCAAGATCAAAAGCCTGTCCATAGAATCATTGAGAAGTTCTGCTCCACTGGGCTAGTCTGTGAATTGAAATGTTTTGGATCTTACAGCCCTGAACTGAAGTATGCTTACTCAACGTAAGCCCTATTGATTTCAAAGGGATTTACTTCCAAGCAGCTCTGTTTAGGATTGCTGCTTTAATCTTACTTCTGCCATCTATAGATGGTGTGATATGCTTCAGGGAGTAAGACATTTTAATTTCTAGTTGAGATCAATGATGCTGAAGGTAAGAGTTTCATTCAAAAGGAAGAGCTGTGAAAGTTCTTCCCTTTGGGGAGATGAATCATGTTTGTAGTAGTCCAACTGGAATAGGAGAAAGACTGAGCTGGTCCACATAAGAAGGCCCCAAACTACGTCCTTCTTCGTTCTCTGCATTAGTCCTCAGCGCTCTCCTGACTGTCATTTGGAAGTAGTGTCATCTTTTCAGGTGGCCTCATCTTTTAACTTTAAGCTGATCTGATCAGAAAAGGTTTAGATACAGCAACCCAATAGGGCTTCAATGTTCTCCAGTCATCCAAAAACCTCTTCTTTCAGAGGAGAGTTGAGATGCTTTCCATTTCCAGTTCTACTCTAAAAAGCACGGAAATTCCAAGCAAAGGTGACCATGTTAAATTCCGCACCATAGAAGCTGTCAAGACTTTGTACAGTCTGGGAGCGTATGGTGGCTTTCGAAAAGAGGCTCCATGCAGCCACACTTTGCCTTGATCTCTCAGCCGGACATTGGGCTGGGGAGGGATGTGTCTAGGCAGACATTCCAGAATTGCAGCTTTCCCAATCAACTTCCTAGAGATGCCCCAGATGAATTTCTGCCTGGTGCACCTCTACAAGGCACGGTGCTTCCCCCAGCTGTTATGTCGCTTCGTAAATGTCTGGGCAGAAATTCAAGATATATAGTAGTTTCACTAATAGTAAGAATAAGAATGCAAATAAGAATAAGAACAATAAACTGTATTTATTAAGATAAAACAAACAAAAAATTAAATCATAACAGATCAAAAAGGGGGGAGGGGTGAAGGAAATACAAAATACAATACAGAACCATTTCAAAGTCATTGTTAAAATCAATCATGTCATATGATATGATATGGTATGGTATGTATTCTTAAAAACATATAATACTTCCAGGCAGCTATTCTCCTAGCTTCAGGAGCATTAAAAAGAAAAGGAAGCAAATGGGCGACCAGACAAACTCCTCCTTTTCATGGAAGTCCTCGAAGACAAGGCCATCTGAAGAGAAGAGAAGAGAAGAGAAGAGAAGAGAAGAGAAGAGAAGAGAAAAGACGTAATATTCTGATGTTAATTGATTTAGGTAAGGAGGGACTTAGACATACTGAACAAATGGAGGAGGGTCTAATGGGTCACTTTTTGCCTTGGGGTTTCCAAAGCGGAAGGCAATCATGGCTTCCAGACCTCACAGTTTTGCTGCAACTTCTTTGCCTGCAAGAACCATTTTTACCCCTGTGAGAAGGGTTGGGAGTTTGAGACATGCCCACTCGGGAGGCCTGCCACAGACAGTCCTCCATAATTTCCTGGCAGAGATCAAAGAGCAGAAGAGAGTTGGTCAGTACCCATGGACTTCATTGGAATAGCACCAGCCTCAAACACACACTTTTGGCAGTCAGGTTTTGACTGAGCCTGCGCTTGGTCATCCTCTTCCATTCTCTGCCACATCTCACTCTCCAGTACGGCGTCCACAGCCTTGTCTTTTTCATACGACAGCATCTCACTTTCACAGGACTTGGCATCCTTAATACCGTCAATAACGGACGTCAAGAATTCAGCCCAGCAGAGGATGACCTGAATATTAGAAGCATTGAGCTGTTAGAGATGAAGGACTCTCCGTGCCTTCCTGGAAATTTAGCGGGCACCCTTCATTGGTGGGCTGCTCTCAGGTCCTTTCTGGGGACCCCACCCCCTCCATGGAATATTCTGCCTCTGCCTCTCAGAGAGAATGCAGAAGTGGGAAAGGGATCAGAGCAGAGAGTGGGTGCTTCCAGATCCCCTATGGGGCAAATGCCTCTCAGAGAAATGTCCTGGGCTCTAGGGAGGAAGGCCCTTTTCTGAATGGATCCCTACCTCAGCTCTTTCCATTTTCTCCACTCCAGTAGTCAGATCTGGAAGGGAAGAAGAGTTGGGGGTGGGTGGGTTTAAGGACTTTGATTCCCATTTGGAATTGAAAAACGGGGATTCCTTTCTTGGAATTAAGGCGGGCTACCAGTTCGAGGTTACAGCCCAAGTCAGCCAGCATATATGAATAATGAGAGATTAGCATCTCCCAAAGGGAAGCGACTTCTCACCAAAGGCCTTTTCATTCAGACCCACAAGTCTGCCAGGTTCCCAAGCACTAGCTCTCTCACCTTCCCCAAAGAGTCAGCCCCAGTCCCAACCTGAGGCACCTGCTCATCGATGGTGACTCTTGATACTGCCGGGGAGCCCCCTGTGGGAGTTGGAGGTGGTGCTGGAGTAGGCTCAACGCGGTGTTTCCGTTTAAAGAACCTCCCTCTGGGGGGCTTGCCCTTGGCGGAGTCACTGACGGGGGAGGTCTTCAACAGCCGCCTGCAGCAACGGCAGACTCTTCGCAGCCTAGAAGAGAGCAGGGAGAAAGCGAGAAAGCGACCCTTAAGCAGACATTGGCAGGAGAGGGGGGCAATGGGGCAGGGAAGGAGTGCAGAACAGAAGGAGGGCAGCAATATAGGAAGCCCAATAGGCTTCCAGGTGGTGCACCATCCTCCTTCTGGCTGAGGAATTGGGTGGAGACAGCTGCCCCAACGCTTTGGGGCAGAGACCTTTGACATATGGGGTGCAGTTCTGATCAGCCCAGCTCAGCCAGATTATGTTAGAGCTGGCAAAGTTGCAGAGAAGTACCATGAACGAGCTCAGGGGTGAATGGAAACCATGTAACCAAAAGGCAGTCCTGTTTTCAGGCACTGCATGACACTTCCTAGCTGGACCAGGCCTGTGAGGGGCCCGTGCCCAGGTTCACTTTTAAAACGAAGCAACTACAGTCATGCACACAAAATCACCTACCAATATTCAGACACCTGCACACATCTACTACCGACTGTCTGAATACGGCTTTCATTGCACTTACCTTCAAGATGCTGATTAAGTTCCAGACAGAGGGGGCCTCCTCCAGCAAAGCCCTGATCATCCTCTGGAGCACCTCAATGTTCTCGTTCTAGGGGGGGAAGAAAAGATCAGACATGAGTATATGAGTGACAACCGGTCTTGAGCATGCAGCATTGAAAAAGCACTCATGCTTATCGTGGTATTGTGTTTCATTCCAGTTGGGCCAAGAAACCACCAGGACATATGGAAGTGGGAAAGGGTGCTCACAATTAACCCCGAAGAAGAGCTTATACATTCAATCTCAGAAAAGTAAGAAACCACCTCTGCAGGGAGTCACACCATTTCAAACTTGGTCATTCTTTGGGAACTCTCCCGTTCAGTGTGGGGTCAAATATTCACTTTCCAAAGTGTTTTGGCAACCAGTTCAAACACCTTGAACCAGTTTAGTTACATTTCCTACAGAATAATATCCAAACTCTTGAGCTTGCCATGTAACTCTAGAAAAAGACAACCATGGGACTTGACTTGAGAAGAAAGCATCATGCCAGTCTTTCTGAATGAAACCAATGATGGAATGATGGAACGCCATCTTCTGAACTGGTTACCACTACAGGGCTTCGCTTCTGGTTCCAGTTGGGGCCAACCGGGAGATTTTCAGTTGACACTGAATTCTCCCTTCTTCATAGAACATATTAGGACAAAGCAAAACTGTGGCATCCTTACATAGAAAAGATTCCCAAGTGGTCTCAAATGGGACAAGTAGCCCGGGAGTGGAAGCAGCGGGAGTTTGTGGTGCAGGAGAAAAAAAGCTCAATAAGAATATCCCTGCGTCCCTGGGTCCAGCTGGTTGACTCTGGACACGGCCACGTGCAGGACTGCTGCTATTAGATGAATTGGCAGAGCTGGCTTCATTTTGCTGGAGGAAGAAATCTTAGATCTCATCGTGTGAGGAGGGCTGGTGATCCAGCCCACGGAAGCTCATCTAGAGCACAGCATCATGACAACCCAGCAAGTGTTGGGGAATGTCCTGGGCTCGGTGGAGGAAGGCCCTCTACTCAGTGGTTCCTGACCTCCTCTCTTTCTTTCTTTCTTTCTTTCTTTCTTTCTTTCTTTCTTTCTTTCTTTCTTTCTTTCTTTCTTTCTTTCTTTTGCTTTGCAGTCCTCAGACCTGGAATGGAAAAAGAAACAGAGAGGGGTGGGACACCGTCTTTTGGAATGAAGGCTGGCTACCATTGATTGGTTACAGCACAAGTCAATAATCCATCGGTAAGACAGCCGGCTTGCTACCAAATGGCAAAACCTAGCCTGGCTGCTTGGCAAAACTTTGGGGAGGAAGAAATGCTCTGTCACCCATGTCTTGGTCTGTGGAGTCACACCAGCTGACTGGGGATGTGGATGGTAACTGTGCCTGTTGGTGGGGGCTGGCGTTACAGAACTGTAAGGCAGCAATAACACCACAAAGAAGACATTGGAAATGGGTTGAGTGGTGGGTAGCACCCATCATGCCCAACTCTCTCTGGTGCCCCCAGAAACCAGTTATTTATTTATTTATTTGAAACATTTAATCTAGCGCCCACTCCAAAGACTCCGGGCAGTGCACAAAAACATGCAAAGAAGGCAACATTAAAAATCACGTTTTAAATTAAAAACTCAAGTAACTAACAAAAAACAAATATTTAAAGTACAGGGCAAAAGCCTGGTGAAAAAGAAAGGTCTTCAGTAGAGATTTGAAGATCAGTAAGGAAGGGGCTAGACGGATCTGAAGGGGAAGAGTGTTCCAAAGAAGTGGGGCAGCACCCAAAAAGGCCCTTTCCCGGGTCCTAGAGCCCCGAACCTCTCGGAAATCAGGGACCGACTAAAGGGCCATTAGAGACGATCTAACCGGAAGGGATGTAACTGGAAAGGGAGAGGCGGGTCTGTAGGTAGACAGGCGCCAAGCCCTGCAAGACTTTCAAGGTCAGAACCAGGACCTTAAATTGAACTTGGAAGCCAATAGGCAACCAGTGCAATGACTGCAGGAGAGGTGTTACCCCATCATATTTTCTGGCACCCATGGGAAGGCGAGCCGCTGCATTCTGGACCCGCTGTAGCTTCCTGATCGTCCTCAAAGGGAACCCTAGCTAGAGAGTTCATCACGGCAATCACCAAGAAATATTACACACAGACACATAGAGCTGAGCTGCCACTGTCCCTTTCTCTCCACAACACCATCTCACACACAGACTACCAAACCAGAGCTCTAGGAAGGAAGGAAGGAAGGAAGGAATGAAGGAAGGAAGGAAGGCACCCAAGTACTGCTTTTGTCGATCTGAGATCCAGCAAAACCAGATCATTATACCGACAAGAGAACAGCATTACACTCAGTGCAGAGAAAAGGACATTACAGAATCAAACCTTGCCTCTCCTGAGGCACAGCATGGAGCAGAAAACCCCCCAACCAAACCATCCCGCAAAAGAAGGTCAGAGTTCCACTGGGTAGGAACCTCCTGAGGGATCAGGTGTTCAGGTAGGTCCAGCTCAAGCTGCCTCTCCTTCAGCATGCACTGAGCCTTTTCACCCCGGTGGAAATGGCCGGCTATCTTGTGGCGCTTCTCCGCAAGAGCGCCATGGGAGCAGCAGGGGCCCGTAGCCAGGGTGTGTCCCAGGTTGTACACTGAGGCTGGCTATGGGCCTGAGCAGGGCCTGTGTGGTGGGAGCCCCCTATTGCAAGTGCCCTTCGCATCCTGGAGGCTTGGGAGCAGCAGCAGCAGCAGCAGCAGCAGCAGCTAGCCGAGGGCACGCCAGACCCATTGCTGCCAGCAGGAGAATGGACCTGCAGGTGAAAGGGGTCGCAGGTGCAGCAGCACCACCATCGTCCCAAGACACTTGGGGTCCTTTCCCATGCTGACCCATGTAGGTGCAGACAGTATCTACTACCCACTACTACCCAGTACCTGCTACTCAGTAGGTGCAGAAAGCATGTCTATGGTCACTAAGGCAGAACTTGAAGTGATCCCACACCAGGCTGCCACCATGCTCACCGGCCCATGGGTGGTGAGGCTGCTGGTTCCTTCGGGAACTAAACCATCACAACTGGAGACTGGCATTGCTAAGGGGGATTGGGGGCATGGTGAGACCGATCTCCAAGCGAGACCACTCTGGTTGGGCTAGCAGCCAAAGCAGTCGGCACCTCCTCCACAACATGTATTCAACATCAGTCAGTCACTGCCCATCCCTTTGTCTAGTGCACACAGAGAGATGCAGCAAGTTCTCATCATCACTGGCAAGAAGCAAGCAGCCTGGCCTCTGTTGGAGGGTTTCCTTGTCTCAGGTTCAGGATTACATGTCAAAAGGATCTTCACTTTCAAAGAGTGTTCTAATCGGAGGCACCTTCAGCTCAAGATGCAAGTGCCTTACAGTTCTGTGTCCCCCTTGTGAGGAACCAGCAGGGCCGGTGCTACCGTTAGGCCAACTAGGCAGCAGAATGCAGACCTCAGGGGGACGCAGAGTGTTGAGTGTCAATGTGTTTGCCTAGGGCGCAAAAGAGTCTGGCACCCACCCTGGGAACAAGTGCACCAACATCCTACCGTTGGTTTTTTCTGCTAGTTAGATTTTCTTCAACATGTTCCAAAGCCCAGCTTTCTAGGCCATATGGAAGTTTTGATGCTGTCCATGAGATGTATTTGACATTACGAGAGGGAGGGAGGGAGAGATAAACCTCTTCATTTGTCTCTGCTCAGGAGACTTCCGTGCTCCTTTTGAAATTGAACGTACTGTAAGGAAGTTGCTATTATTAGCTCTGCTGTGGAATACAAAACTACACTTCTCTTGAAGATGTGACCACATTTGTTACCACATGAGATACAACAGACCGATCAGGAAGACGTGTCAATCCAGCACAGAGCAGCATGTCTTGACACCATGCAGAACTCAGTGGCGAGAATCCCAAGGAACACATTAGAAGAGAGCCTTTCATACTGGAATCTTCAACTTCAGTTAGAAACTGTTGTTACAAGCAAAGAAGTGTGTACTGTCCCTCTCCTTGATCTGTCTGACAGCCTTGAGGTGCGTCAGGGAGATGAAAGAGAAGACCATGAATGGTTTGGTGCAAGTGTCATCCGCAATAACATGCAAGAAGCCCACATGTGCAAGCCTGTGCTGCCAAAGAGCAGAGCGGAGGGGAAGGCCAGCAGACCCACACTCCTTTCTCCTCCCCCTGGTAGGCATGCTGGTCTATGCAAGTCTCTGTGCTTCTCACTCTGGTGGATGGCACCTAGGAGCCAATGCTTCACTGCACCTCGCTGAAGTTAGAGTTCAGGATGAATGTGGCAGGAGCTGGTCACCCCTGGAGCAAGTTTGTAATCTCCAAAGCCACCAATTCTTCAACACAGCAACACACTCTTGCTTTTTCTGTGCAATTCTCCATTCGGTCTAGAGAACCCGTGCTATCTGAGAGCTTCCTTTAGAGCCAGGTATGACCTGCTCCCGTCGGCTGTGCAGGCAGAGAGAATAAAGAGTATACCTAGGGAAGATAGAATCTGCCCTTGTGGTTAGAGGGAGATTGAAACCGTCCAACATGTATTGCTCCCTTGTCTGTTTTACAGAGAGTTAAGACCCTCCCTGATATCTCCTTGTCTGGCACCCTTTCCAGGATGCTCAGGAGATTTTTGTGTCTCTTAGGGCCAGCAACAACATGCCTCCTGGCCATGAAGGAGGAGGATCCATGGTTTGCCTATAAAGCAGAAGCCTTTATAGCCCTCTCAGAGATGGTGATATGAAAGGAAACCCCTTCATTCATTCCCTGGGCCTGCTTTGGATCTTCTTTACAGATATCATGGGAGCATTGTGGAATTAAAAGGGCATGGCTGAAGTTGTCCTCAGGTTGAATTCAAACCCAGTTATCCTTGGATCCTGTATCTGCATTAGGAGTAGAGGTCGTGAGTGGGGGTCTCCCTCAACTATTCTACCTGCCTCTACTCTATGACCCCTGATCTGACTCTTCCGCACTTCCTGTGCTGATGAGTCTCAATCCTTCCTTTCCCAATCAATCAGGGCGGCTGGAAGGAAGGGCACGGCCTACTCCCCACCCGTTAAATGTGTTGAAAGTTGCTCTTTATGGAAGGAGCGGAGGCAGCAGTGCCCGGGCTGACGCCTTGCCTGCACATGCTCCAAGCGATGTGCTTGCATGATGGCCAGTTTGAAGAACTACTCCGAGAGAGAGAGAGAGAATAAGATTCCAGGATCAGAGTTCCAGTATCGATTGATTGATTTTATTGAACGTATTTCTGTACCACCCGAAACGTATGTCTCTGGGAGGTTTACAATAAACAGTACACATGAAAGAAAAATAAAACATGAAAATCGTGTATTGTCCTTGCTTGGTGTGAAAATGTGAAAGACACCAATTTTTGTACGATACTGAAAACAAAATCCCACAATTAATACATCCTTTATTGGGTCTGTTGGGCAAAATGAAGAAAGCATCTCCAAAGGGAAAACCTCTTCTGGCCATGACTTCCTGATGGGGGAAAGAAGGGCTGGATAAGAGGTGGTGATGGACTTCCTGGCCCCTGCTCAGCGGTCGCTGCAGCGGTGCTGGCGAGAGGGAAGACAGGGAATGTGGCGGCACTCACGGCATGAATCAGCTGGACTTGCTCGGCTGCTGGACAGTGGAGCGCCGCAGGATAGATCCAGCCCACGGACCCTGAGTTGGATATCCCTGTTGGAGGTTGTTGTGTCTTATAGACAGGTCAGTAGAGTTGAATGATGTCTTCCCTTTCATCAAAGGGCCAGATCCCATTGGGATGTACATTGGGTAGTGAGGTCTTCCAGTCTCATGCCTTCACAGGTATCTTCTATGGTTGGCTTCGATGTACTGGAGGGCTTCACACGGTACACGTACCCTGAGTTGTATGAACTCGGTCCAACAGAGTGTGGATTTGGAAAACAGGGACCTATGTAAGATAAAGGGGAGGAGGGTTAACGCAATGCATTTTTAAAAAAAGCCTTGCCATGAATTGGAGCACAACTTCTTATGATGCTGCTATGTGGAAGAACTGCATGCAGACAGCACTGTGTGTGCTGTCAGCCTAAACTCTGTGTGTGCACCGACAGCCTAAATTCTGCAACAGGCAAGGTTGAGTTCTGCGATGGGATAACTGGTGCAAATTAAACCACTTCCCATTATTTCTCTCACTTTGAACAAATCTATTGTGCTTCTGTTGACTATAGGAATGGAAAGGGAAGGGTACACAGCCATGAAGTTGTGGCCTCTGGAGACTGGAAATGTCTCCAGGGCCAGTTACTCTCCCCCTGCTAAATGAAGAGAATCACCATGTGAAAAGGGTGCCTCTTTGCCCCGTTAGCAGGGTCCTTCAGCATTCAAGGCCCAGGGGTCCTTCAACAGTATCAACATCCTCTTAAGAACTATTTGCGTACCTTTCTAAAATCACAGGGGCTAGAAATTGGCTTTTTCTTTCAAAGAGGGACAGAAAGCTGAGACTCAAGAAGCTGAATTCTGTAACCGGATTCTGAAGACATTTTGGCACTTAAAAAATGCTGAAAATGGTCCCAATAACTACACAGCTCTGAAGAACATTCTTCTGCCATCCATCCTCTTGCAGTCAAAGCTCCACATGATTGACCCTTCCAAGAGAATTAACACCTCCTTGGGAATATCCTTTTTTGTATGTATGAGGGCAAGTTGGGTTCCAGCATTTTTCAAAAATGGTAGGGCATGCTATTCAGTTTGGCCCTCCCTTTCTTCGCTCCAGGTGCTGAAAGAGCTTCAGGTACTCCGAGGGAGACAGAGGCCTGGGATCTCCAATTGGATCTGAAGGTGTGGAACCCCATGCGATGTCCAGAGCTGTTTCAGCATCTTCCTCTGAGGCGGATTCTTCAGTTCAGGAATTTGGTGGTAGAGGGTCAAGGTCCGGCTGCTTAGGTGGTTGAGTTCTTTTATCTCTTGACTGAGACCAAGACCGGCAGTGCTGAGGAGAATGTGATCGGGACCGAGCGTCTGGATGGTCCAATCTCCCCGGATATTGGTTTCGATGTGGAGCCCAAGAGCAAGGGTGAAGATAGCGTCCTCTATCACCAATGCCAGATCTGTCGTCGAAGAAGTTAGTGGAATGATCAGGCATGATCAGATGGAGAGTAGTCCCAGTGTCAAGGTTCTCAGTAGCAATATGCCGAATCCTATGGGATAGTGTTTTGGAGAGTACAGATGGTGAGGGGATTCCCTGTGGCCCAGAGAGCCTTGGTATCACGTAGGGTCTCTTCTAGATCATTGGTATCGTGCAGGAGACTCTTTTCGGTCCGGAGGCGGCCGGTCTTGAGAAGACCAGCTAGTGTTGATGGTATCATCCTCCATATGTGCTTTGTTGATGTCACCTTCAGGATCGGAGGGAGATCTTGGTGTGACTTCTCTGGGGTCTCCCTTGGTGGGAGTGGAGCAGTCTCTCGAGTCTATGTTGGGATGGTAATGATCCCTGTCTTGGCCCGGAAGTCACTGTGCAGACTTAAGGTTTGTAGATACCCAAGCCAGCTTTTTTGGAATCAGAGCTGCTGACTGAGACTTTTTTGTGGACTTTAGGCAGTAGAGATATCAGGGTGGGAGTGACGAGCTTCACGGTCGACACTCTATTGGCAGCACAGTGTAGTGTGTGCATTGGCTGAGGAATCTTTTCATTCGTAGTTGGTGAAAAATGCTGAGAATAGAAAGAAATATAGAAACATTTGGTTTAGTTAAGATGCACATTCCAAAGTCCTGGGGAACCCTAGAAAAGGCTCGGTTTTGGGTCAGCACCAGCTGAACCAGTGGCAACTGCAACCAAACCTCCCCAGATGATCTGAATAGGAAGCAGCAGGGTTCATGAAGAAGGTAGCATTTCCTTTAATATCTTGGGCCCAAGCCCCAGAAACCAGCCTGGCTGCTGTATTCTACATACATTCTGCATACTACAGACAAAAACTGCCCAATGTACAGTGCATGGCACTAGTGCAGGATGTTACTAGCATATGCGCCACTGTTTCCAGCTGGTCTATCTCCAGGAATGGACGTAGCTGGCATATCAGCCTAAGCTGATAGAAAGCCCTCCTGGCCACTGCCTCAACCTGAGAGACCAGGAAGAGGCTTGGGACAGAAGTACTCCCAGACTACATACGGGCTCTTTCTGGGAGTGTCACTCCATCCAAAACAGGCAGATCTAAGCCACTTCCTAGGTCCCAACTTCCCACCATGAGTACCTTTGTCTTCCTTGGATTCAGCCTCAGTTTGTTCTCCCTCATCCGGCTCATCACGGACTCCAGGTAAGTCTTTCGGGAAGTTAGGCCATTTCCTAATGAAGTTGAGATGGAGAAAGAGGTTTGGGTGTCAGTATATGGATAACACCCTGCTCCAAATCCCGGACGATTTCCCCGCACCGTTCCATGTAGATATTAAAAAGCATTGGAGATAGAATGGAGCCCTGTGCAACCCCATACAATAGCTCTCCTTTGGAAGAGCAACAATCTCCAAGCAACAGCATCTGGGACCTACATGAGAAGTAGGAGTGGAGCCACCGCAAAGCGGTGCCTCTCACTCCCTACCCCTCTCCCTACCCCTTCATGCGCTCCAGTAGGTGCCATGATTCACTGATATCAAAAGGATCGGCTGAGAGATCCACAAGGATCCACAGGCTCACACTCCCCCTGTCAATTCCCAATTGGAGATCACCCAACCAAGGACCAAGTCCTTCTCAACCCCATAGCCCACCCGGAAGCCATTTTGAAATGGGCCCAGATCATCTCCTTCTTCCAAGACTCCTGGAGCTGAGATGGCACTACCCTCTCAGTCCCCTTGCCCTACCATGGGAGGTTGGAGACAGGCCTAGAATGGGATCCAATGCAGGTTTCTTCAACAGTGGTCTAATCATGGCCTTCCTGAGGCAAGGAGGCATCCTGCCCTTCCTCAGAGAAGCATTCATGATGCTTCCAAGACCTTCTCCAATCACCTCCTTGCAAGATGGTATAAGCCATATTGGGCAAGGATCAAGAAAACAGGTAGTCAAGTGAAGTCTCCCAAGCAGCTTGTCCACATCCTCCATGCTCACAAATGGAAAATGATCCAATTTCACAGTGCAAGAGGAGCTGCCGGACACCTCCACAGTAGGCTCTGCACTACCTGTCGAGTCTAGTTCCGTTGGATGAAGAGAGTTTTCATTTAAACATCTCGTTTAAAATGTCAGAGTGGGTAACTGATGGATCCAAATACTCATTCAAGGGAGGAGGGTCATGTACTAACCCTTTCACAACTCGAGACAACTCTGCTGAACGTGAGCTAGCAGAAGCAATGCGGGCAGAAAAGAACTGCTTCTTTGTGGCACGCATGTGATTGATGGATGGAGTGCTGTCAAGTCGGTGTCAACTCTTAGCGGCCACATCATTTTGATCATGGAAAGGCAAAATGTTCATAATAAAAACGATTTTGCCGTCCCATGAATTCTTTGCTTTGCATCAATTTTGGGTTTCTGTATCATGTACCTTTTTCACATAAGAAGTAATAGAGCTTCTCCTGCTAACTTGGCAAAGAGGTACCTTTAACATGGTGATTCTCTTTATTTAGCGGGGGAGAGTAACTGGCCCTATCCACCCCCAGCACAGTATCTCCAGTGACAGTTGCTGGTGTCTGTCTTATGTTTCGTTTTAGATTGTCAGCCCTTTGGGGACAGGGATCCATCTTATTGATTTATTATTTCTCTGTTTAAACCGCCCTGAGCCATTTTTGGAAGGGCGGTATAGAAATAGAATAAAGTATAAAGAATAAATACTTCCAAATTGGATCTATCCAGTTTCTAATGTCAGAAAATGAAATTAGAGCCAAAGAACATGTTTCCCATTTCAGGAGTAACCTGAAGGGTGTGTCTTCAGGGTGAGACCACTGTGTTTGCAATTTGAGCAAATGCTTTACAGATCCTACACACGATTGCTGTCTGGAACACAAGACCGAAGGGATGGAATCAGGATGACAGAAATGGGGATCTGCTGAGTCAAAGACAGCAGCCAAGACAGGAGGTTCATTGAGGCCGGGTGGGCCAACGTATATGACGACACTTGGCTTGGTGGATCCTGGGTGGTTTAGACCTGCATTCAATGTTTGTGTACAATTCCATATGGGAACACCAACCAGTGATCCTGTTCTTACGTGTGCACGGAAGGTGTCAGGGTTTCCATATGAGAGCCACTTTCACTTTGACAAGCAACACTACTCCAGAGATTTGCATCAGAGGATAAAATGGGGCACAAGCTGGGGCAAGTCCTCTCCGCCTTTCCCTATTCTTTCTTCTGTTTTTCCTCAGCATCCAGCCCTCAGAGGGATACCTGCAATCCTTCACCGGGCTCCCCAGAGCTCACCTGTCTATCAATAGACCTATCTTCCATTAATTGGCATAATTCTTAAGCGAAGCCGGTGGCACTCCCGACATCTCCAAGGGAATCCCGCAACATAAAGATGCATTGTGCAAAGCAGTCTGTCCTGAATCTACTGCCACTGGGTAACCAAGTTCGATTATTGTTGTTGTAGTTGTTCTCTCTCAGTCTAGAAAACCAAACAAAAAGACAAAAGATTGAGTCTCCGGTTCAAATGGCTATTCAACCACTCCCACCCGCTCCATTCTGATACTCATACAATTACCAGACTCCTCCTCCTCATTGAAGTCCTCCAGGACAAGATCATCTGAAGGGAAGAGAAGAGAAAAGATTGGGGTTTCTTCTTTCAATTTGCTAAGAGAAAAGTTAAGGAGGGACAGGTCCATGTTGAATAAATGAGGAGGTTCTAATGGGTCACTTTTTGCACTGGGCTTGCCAAAGCGGAAGACAAGCATGGCTTCCAGACCTCGCAGTTTCACTGCAAGGGCTTTCCCAAGAAGAACCATGTTTGGCCATGTAAGAGGGGTTGGGAGTTTGAGACATGCCCACTCGGGAGGCCTGCCACAGAGAGGTCAGGGCAAAACTGGTGCTCCCTGGACGAATGATGACCTTTGTCACCCAGGCCCATTCTGGGATTCCAAGGAGACAGTTCTGCCCTCCCCACTTCCCTGGAAATTGGCATTACCATTGATGGTGCTTTTAATCAAACGATGTGTCAAGTCATCTTCTATGCGCAAGAGAGCCTTGTGTGTGGTCAGCTGTAGAAATAAAGACGGACATGTTTCTTTCATGTCAATGTGACACCATATCCAAAGCAGTGAAGAATTGAAGATGACCCAGTTGGGAACAAAGTTGAGGATTCCCAAAGATGGAGTGTGGCTCTTCTGGGCACTGGGCAGCCCGAAGAGACATGGGGTGGGTGTGGGTGACAGCTCTGTCCTGTTCCTCCTGTTCCTCGGTGAGCCCCAGTGGAAACAGCCCCTCTCCAGCAAGTGTGCTGCCAGGCAGCCCCCGTGTGACCATAGACCAATGGGAGGTCTTCTTCTGAACCTGGAAGCTGACAAGGGGTCCCAGAGGATGCTGAAGCAGAGCCAAGCCATGTCCACAGCAGGGTACTTACTTCCACATTGGGCAGTCTGGCAACATGCTGCAGGATGTAGACGTAGGCTTCTCGGCCCAGAGCCTGCAGCCGGGGCTCCTCTGATTCAATATACCTGTGGAGCTCCTGTGGGTTGAAACAGCAGCTCAGAGTCATTGCACTGGCCTAAATCATCCCTTGCCATGCTACTGAGAGCAAAGCGCAGTAGGAATTTGTTCCAGTACAGGAACATCCCTTGCTTGTGTCCCAAAGGAGTCTAAGGAGGATCTAATTCCATATAAACATCCCCCCCCCCCAATAAAGTTGACAAGATCTTCAATATTCCTGAAAGTTGCTTATGGGAGTGATGGTTTTCTCTGTCTTCTCAGCCAGTTGGCTTCTAATAAGGAAGTGACCTAGATGTATCTTCAATAAACTAAGAGGATGGGGTCTGCTGCCTCTTTCTGTCAGGCCACGTTCGGATGTCGGAGAGGATGAAGACTGAAGCCCCATTCACACCTTATGTTGCACACTCGGACCACGAGTGGAGAGTGCACAGGGGCAGATCTGGACACAGGGACTGCAATTCATACATGCTGTTGAATACAGGCACTGCTTGACACTCCCTCTCTGTACCAGGCCTGTGAGGGGCCCGTGCCCAGGTTCACTTTGAAAAGAAATGCAACTACAGTCATGCAGACAAAATCATGTCAGCGTTCAGACACCTGCACGCATCTGCTACCTAATGTCCCAATAGGGCTTTCATTGCGCTTACCTTCAAGATGCCAATGGTGCTGTAGACAGAGGGGGCCTCCTCCAGCAACCCCCTGAGCATCTTCTTAAAGGATGCCATTGTCTCCTTCGAGGGGGAAAGAGAAGATCAGTCATGAGTAGGAGGCACAACCGGTCTTGAGAATACAACATTGAAAAATCACTGGTACTGACAGTGGTATCACCTTTTCTTCGCAAGAGGAAAAAGCCCAAGAAGAATTTACCTGCGTCCCTGGGTCCACTTGGTTCAGCCCGGACACCGCCACGTTGAGGACTGCTGCCTTGAGATTGAAGGGCATAGGCGGCTTCATTTTGCTGGAGGGAGAAAGATGAGATTTCGTAGTGTGAGGAGGGCTGGTGATCCAGCCAATGGAAGCTCCTCTAGAGAAGAGGAACATGGCAACCCAGCAAGCGTGAAAAACGACGACAGGTCTGTGATGGTTTCCCTTCTCTTTTCCAAAAATGACCAATCCCCGTCTGGGGAGGCCCTGGTTCGCAAAAGGCCATAGTACTTAAGAAGATTTGTTTCTAAAAGAAAAACCTTCACTTCAATGGCCATCTTTTGGGAAAGGGGAGATCCAGTTACAGATCTGGCCTGGTTTGCCACAGCCCTTTCCTGACACAACCCCCTCCTATTTAATCCCCGTGGGCTATAAGCATACGTGAGTTCCGTGACGGTGTCCAGGCTTAACCTCAGCAGGAACCCAGGGTCCGGATGCTTTTTGACATCCTCCATAATTTCCTGGCAGAGATCAAAGAGCAGAAGAGAGTTGCTCACTACCCACGGACTTCCTTGGGATAGCTCCACCCCCAAACACACACTTTGGACTGAGCCCTCGCTTGGGCATTCCCTTCCATTCTCTGCCACATCTCACTCACAAGTACGGCTTCCGCAGCCTCATTCTTATCATAGGTCAGGAGTTGACCACCCTGCGAACTGACTTCTTTGACGTCTTCTATTACTGCGGACAGGAACTGGGTCCAGCTGAAGATGACCTGAAAATTAAAAGCACTGAACTGTTAGTGATGGAAGGACTCTCTGTGCCTTCCTGCAAATGGAGTGGGCACCCTGACTTGGTGGGCTGCTCTCAACTCCTTTCTGGGGACACCACCTGCTCCATGGAATATCCTGCAGCTACTGCTTCTCAGGGAGAGTGCAGAACTGGGAAAAGGATCAGAGCAGAGAGTGGGTGCTCCCAGATCCCGGATGGAAGAAATGCCTCTCACAGAGTTGTCTTGAGCTCTGTGGAGGAAGGCCCTCTACTCAAAGGTTCCCTACCTCAGCTCTGTCCATTTCCTCCATGACAGTTGTCAGACCTGGAAGGGAAGAAGAATGGGAAGGGAGGGGGGATTCAGGACTTGAATTCCCATGAGGAATTAACCAATGGGAATTCCCTTTGTTGGCATTCAGGCTGGCTCCCGGGCTCCCAAGCACCAGCTGGCTCACCTTCCCCAAAGGGTCAGCCCCAGTCCCAACCATTTCCCAGGAGCCTGGGGCACGTCCTCACCGATGGTGACTCCGGAGATGGCTGGGGTGCCTCCTGAGGGAGTTGGCGGTGGCGCTGGAGTCGGCTCAACCCGCTTGCTTCGTGGCCAGAACCTCCCTCTGGGGGGCTTGCCCTTTTCGGAGTCACTGGGGGGGGAGGTCTTAAAGAACTTTCTGCAGCATCTGCAGACTCTTCGCAACCTAGAAGAGAGCAGGGAGAAGGTGAGAATGCGACCTTTAAGCAGACATTGGCAGGAGAGGGGGCCAATGGGGCAGGGAAGGAGTGCAGAACAGAAGGAGGGGCAGCAATACAGGTAGCCCAATAGGCTTCCAGATGGTGCACCATCCTCCTTCTGGCTGAGGAATTGGGTCGAGACAGATGCTCCAACGCTTTGGGGCAGAGACCTTTGACATATGGGGTGCAGTTCTGGTCAGCCCAGTTCAGCCAGATGATGTTAGAGCTGGGAAAGATGCAGAAAAGGCCCGCAAAGGTGCGGAGGGGTGGAACACGGAGGCAGAATTACAGGCTCCGAAGGCACTGCCAGGGACACCAGGCAGCTGAACTTAGAGGTGGTGCTGCTGGTGCCGGACTGCACACTCCTAGGCGCTCCAGCCCTCTCCTCCTGCTTGCGACCCAGCCTCCTCCTCTACTCTGAGCTCATTTAATCGGGTTACTCTGCTAAAGGAGGGATTGATTCAATTATTCCCCCCTACAATCGGGACCTCCGTGAAGCACGTCACAGTAGGCATCTTCAGAGCTGGTGCCCTTCCTAATCGGGCAGCCGGGCAGGCAGGCAGGCGGGGGTCTCTAGTCAGACCTGTCCGGGAATAGAGGGAGCAAGGCAAAGCTGTTATGGAATCCTACTCACCGTGCGAAGACGTATTTTCTCATCTTCTCCCCCATTTCCCTCCCTGTCTAACTATTCCCCCCTGACTAACTATCCCTCCTGTTCCTAAAAGCTGACTGTCCCTCCCTCCCCCCCTAGATCCCTCCCAAAACCACCCCAAACAAACAACAAACAACAAGCAACAAAATAACAAACACTAACACTAACTGTAATACTGAATGGATAAATAAATGGATAAATCGATGAATAAATAAATGGATAAAGAAACAAATAGATGAATAAATAGATGGATAAACAGAAACAGAAACAGAAACGGACTCACTAATACACTCTTTCCTTGCTATCTCTCCAACTCCTCTCCACCTCGCCTCCTCCCTCCTCGCCTAACTCACCCACAAAGAGCAGCTGAGCCCCGGAGGTGTCATAAAAGAGGATGTGTCATGAGCCTCAGCAATGGCCATTGGTCCTCTTGCCTCTAGTGGTTGCTTCAGGACTAGGAGGCATCCCCTGCCAAGCGGGCAAAGAGGCACCTTTTCAAAGGGCTGATTCTCTTTATTGAACAGAGGCCGCACGGGGGAGCAGTTGGCCCTACCCACCCCCTGCCCAGTAACCCTCCAGTGGTGGTTGCTGGTGTCAATCTTAGGTTCCTCTGTAGATTGTGAGCCTTTGGGGGCAGGGAGCCATCTTTATTCCTTTATTCTTACTCCATTTAAACTGCTTTGGAAACTTGTGTCGAAAAGCGGTATATCAATAGTAGTAGTAGTAGTAGTAGTAGTAGTAGTAGTAGTAGTAGAAGTTCTTCCAAACCTCACCCTTCCTGTTCATATGTCTGTTGATCTGAGAAATCAGAGGACTCTCTTCCCCACCATGTTGAAAGCAAAACCACCACCACAGGCCCCTCAGAGCAGACCCCTCCACCTCCGCCCACTGCCATTCATCCCGAGAGCCACCTTGGTTGCTGGGATGTGCTCTTGTTTCAGCCCGACACGGGGACTCCTTCCTTCAGCGCAATCCTGACACTGATTCTCACCTGAGGGGACACACATCACTTTGCTGGCTCTGCCCTCTGGCCACTGCTCTCTGCTCTTTCCAGAGTGTGGCGATGCTGTCACTTGCCTGCCAGGAGGCAGCATGGAGCAGGTCGGTGGCTGCTTAGCCTTCTCCACTCTGCCTCTTCATCGCTGACTTTGGCATTATTCAGCGGAGGGTGGCGGAAGAGGCAGCAGCAGGATTCTCCCTCCCTCCCTCCCCTCTGAGTCTCAAAACCAAGAGCTGATGCCCCAAGTGGAAGGAAGCTCTGAACAGCTGCCTGGCTTCCCTCTGGACCCTCTTGTTTGGGGAACAGCAGGGCTCTCCTTCCCATGCTTGGAGAGGAGGAGACCCCGTGGAAGTGAAGGAGGAGGCTACTGACGTAATAGCGCAGCAGTCAACCACAGAGAGGCAGCCCCTTGTCTTCTCCATGCTGCCTCTCACCAGGTGCCCCATGCAAAGTGCCAGCAATGTTCAGCAGAGAAAAACAAGGCCTCTCTTGTATCCCTCATCTAATATGGAGCCCTGAGGAACACCATATGAAAGGGAAGAAAGGAAAGGGGGTGAGGAAATGTAGAGGGCCAGGAGGGTAGTACTGACCCTGGTCCATTGGTGCCAAGCAGGTCTCCTCACAAGTGGCAGGCAGCAGGAAAGCAGGAGAAGGACTGAGACGTGACATACAGCTACCACTCACAAGCTAGAGAACCAGTATGGGGAAAGTCCGTATAGATTTGGATTGAGTTCTGATCCCGAGAGCAGGGGCTGGGCCAGGAGGAGTCGTATTTCAAAACCTGCTTGGAGGCCATGCATCAGTCATAGCTGGAGGGTGTGTGTGCAATATTCAGGTAGAAGAATGAGTTCATGGATGCTGGAGTTGGTCCGTTTGGGTGCAGACCCAAGGAAGAGAAGTCTGGAAATGGCTTGAGTGAAGTGTATGTGCAGGTTTGAAGGGGTGACCTTCAACTTCTCTGAGAAGTGGGATGTCTCTTCCAGGTTGAGAGCGAAAGTTTTCTGAACTCTTAACGGCTGAGGCCTCACCAGCTCCTTAGGTTTACAAGTAGAGGGAGTTCCCTGTCCTAAAAAGGGCAAGTGGGCAACCATGAGGGTCAATCTCAAGTGTTGTTTAGCTTCCCACAACTGCTTGGATACCAACATTGCTCGCTGCTATAAGCTGCAGCTACATTGCTTTCATAGGGCTGTAGAGCTGACAACTGATATTATGGTGAACAGCATAGCCATTGCCTGATGACGTTTGAAGACTTGGGGAAGTCTGTTTCCTGATGTCTGCTCTTCAGAGTCCCAATGGCACCAGCTTTTGAACCCCTTTGAACCCCAACGTGAGTGACAACATGACACACTTGATGGTGGACTTCTCTCAGGAAAGGCACGTGCTCCAGGCTTGAATGCTCATTGCCCAGATCCTAAAGGTGGCAACTGCTGAAAGAAACCTAGAGGAGGAAAACCTGGTCAGAATAGCTCCAGAGATGACTGACAGTCTGTCTACACAATAGAAAGGAGGACACCCATTTCTCACAGACAGAGAAGCAAACAGCAGGTTGAATTGAAAGAACAGGAAAGTGAGAGAGAGAGAGAGAGAGAGAGAGAGAGAGAGAGAGAGAGAGAGAGAGAGAGAGAGAGAGAGAGAGAGAGAGAGAGGTCTTTCAATGTAGCAACCAGAAATGAGAGGAATAGTTTTGTTATTGATTCAGGCACTACCCCAAACATCCTGAATTCCCCTCAACTGTTGATTGATGTAGACAAAAATGACAAAGTTGCTGTTTGGTTTGCTGATGGGAAAAATAGTTATTCATCCAGGAGAGGAACTGCTGAACTGTATAGTAAGCAATTGGATGGGGAAATGGAAAAGATTTTGATCCAAGATGCCCTCTTAGTCCCTGATATGGAGAGTAACTTGACCTCTGTGAGAGATGGAGTCAATCGAAGCTGCAAAGTGACTTTGCAGGACAAAGTTTGCTACATCAGCTAAGAAGGATGATTTCATGATGACAGCCTATATGCATAAAGATGTGCTTTTTCAATTGGACTGTGTAACTGAACAGGCCAGGCTTGCAGCCTCATGCAAACACAAGAACTTTTCGACCATATGGCCTAAAAGACTAGCACTTAGGCAAATCCATGTGATAAATGAGCTTGGGGGAAATGGCATTAGGAAGGACTTTAAAGTGGAGTCATGCAGAGAAGCTGCCACAAGGGGTCAGTGTTGCTGACTTAATCAAGGGGTGAGACCCAGCTTTTCTGCACAGACACAGACAGAGTCACAGTGTCCTTTGGAGCTCATACATTCTGCTGTCATAGAAACATAGGAAGCTGCCATCTCCTGAGTCAGACCATTGGTCCATCTAGCTCAGTATTGTCTACACAGACTGGCAGCGACTTCTCCAACGTTGCAGGCAGGAATCTCTCTCAGTCCTATCTTGGAGAAGCCAGGGAGGGGACTTGGAACCTTCTGCTCTTCCCAGAGCGGCTCCATCCCCTAAGGGGAATCTCTTACAGTGCTAGCCTCCCATTCATATGCAAGCAGGGTGGACCCCAACCTTCTCCCAACCTTGGAGAAGCCGCTGCCAGTCTGTGCAGACAATACTGAGCTAGATGGTCCTGTGGTCTGTCTCAGTCTATGGCAGCTTCCCATGTGTTCCTAAGTCCTTGCAACTCAGATTGCTAGCCAAAGCAACAGACAAGACACCATCTGAACGATGGCTTGGGCACAAACCCTCTCTAAAGCATGCCAACATGTTTGGATCAAAAGCTTATGCATACATCCCAAAGGCCAGGAGAAGCAAACTCAATCGCAACTGTGAACTGGGAGTGTTGGTTAGATATTCGCCTGGCCAAAAGGGATAGAGAACCTTTGATCGTACAAATGGAGAGGTCAGGATCTGCAATGTGGTGTCTTTTGAGGAGAGACAAGGGCCAACTAGGGATGATGTGCCAGAACCTGTGCCAGAGATCCAGGTGAAAGAGGCAAGATGTCTCACGATGCAAGAGCCAGACCGTGAAGCCGAAGAATCTGTGCCACAACCAGAAGGAGGTTCAGAAGGGGATACAGATTAGAGAAGGGGCTGCACAGCCTGAGCCCGAACTGAGGCGCTGCTAGAGGCCCAACAAGGGGATTTCACCCAAAAGGTTCTCACTCGTGACCAAAGGAGGAGAGCTACAAGAACCCACCACATGGCGAGAGAAAGAAAAGATGCCAGCTGACACAAGGTGAGACATGGAGATAAGCAGCATTCGAAGGAATTGATTCCCTGCACCAAAAGGAGACTTGAAGACGTGTCAATGCCCACAGGAAGAAAGACTGCGGGATGCAAGTGGGTCTTCAGAGTCAAGCAGGATGCAGAAGGGGAGGCAGAGCGCTACAAGGCGAGGCAAGTAGTCGAGGGATACTCCCAGATCTATGGTGAGGACTACAAGGGGACCTTTGCACCACTTGTGACATACACTTCAATGAGGACACTGCTCAGCATAGCAGCGGCCAGAAAAATGCAAGTTGAAGACATGAATGTAAAGACTGCCTTCCTTCATGGGGAAATCAAGGAAGACATCTCTATGCAATAGCCACCAGGCTGGGAGGTACCTAGAAAGAAGGGGCAGCTTGTGTCCAAACCAGAAAGAAGCATCTATGGCTTCAAAGAAGCAGCCAGAGTGGGGAATGAGAAACGAAATCAACTGCTACTTAAGGAGGGGTTGATGGAAGGAAAAGCTGACCCCCGCCTATATTCCAGATTGAGAGACAATAGATGGACTTACATCCTGACTTCGGTTGTTGACTTGATTATTACATGTGAGGAAAAACAAGATAGCCATGAGACTGTACAGCACCGGAACAAGGAAAGAGAGGTGAAGGAACTCGGAAACATCTCCTATTACCCTGGCATCCAAATACAAAAGAGAAGGGGGTGGGGCATTCCTTCTCCACCAGAGGCAGAAGATAAAGGATCTTCTCCAATGCCTGTTAGCTTCCTTGGTGCTTTGCTAAATAATCACAAACCCCAACAACAGCCTCTTGGAGGCCGTTTTCAGCAACAGCTCCCTGGTGACCACCAGTATCTGGTCTGAACTTTCACACTCTGATTTGCTTGCAGAAAAGCTTTGCCATATATGGGCAAAGCTTAAGTACACCAAAATATACCCGGGATACCAATAGGGCTGGCTCATTCTAAGAGAATAGCAACTGGCGCTTGTATTGTGCCAGCTCAGATGCAGCTCTTTGATTAGAACATTGAAGTCCACTCCCCTCTTCCACATCAAGCGTGATTTCTGTGCATGACAAGCCACATCAAACAGCTCGAGATATCCCATGTGCAGCCTGGCTTGCTCTGTACAGGCCTCTGCTACAGGGTAAACTTGTCCCAGGCTAGTTAGATGGTCATGAACATGTTCCAAAGCCCAGCTTTCTAGATCAAATGGAAGTTTTGATGCTGACCATGAAACTTTGATGCTGAGAGAGAGAGAGAGAGAGAGAGAGAGAGAGAGAGAGAGAGAGAGAGAGAGAGAGAGATTCAACTCTGCACAAGAGACTCCCATGCTCCTTTGGAATTAGGTCAGAAATTGCACTTACTGTAAAGAAGCTACTACTCTTCGAGTTGGAGATGGAGTTCCAGTACATCGAGCTTTTGCACCTGCTCTCCTAATGACCACTTGGGGTATTGGGAGTAGAGGTAGTTAGTGAGGGTCTCCTTACCTGTCCCTGCTTGCCTCTACTCTATGGCCCCTGCCTCGACTCCTCAGGTATTTCCAGACAAGAGTCAGTCCTCTTCCTTTCCTCTTAGAAAGTAGATGGAAACATCTCTCTCTCCCTTCCTATTCATTATGTAGCTGATAGATAGGACTAGGGTTTCCTCTCTAAATGTACGTCACCAATACATCTTTTTCGTTTAGATTGTACAACAATCTCCATGCGTGTTCTTCACATAATGGCAACAACTCAACTCTGCACTCTACTCCGTAACTGGTTTGGGTAGCTTCCTTTTGCCGCCTTGCTAATAAGATCAATAAGATGCATAGCTATGTTGTTACTGGACATCAAACCAAGACATTTCATAAACACATGCTAAGACAGAGATCTATCTATCTTGGATGCGTTTTTGACCACATTTTGTCTGTTCCTTTTGCTCTTTTAGTTGCTGTTGTTGTTGTTTTGTACTGAACGTGTGAAACAAACTTGAAGTGAACTAATCACAAAGTCAGATTTCTTGTGATAGCGAAAGGAAAATTATAGCTTCTGTGGACTCCACCTCACGCCTATAGGCTTTACTACCTTGAAAGAAGTTTGCTTTTGCAACAGAAGGTTGGAAGGCCATTGCGGTAGATTCAGTCTAGAACACACAAGTCTACTTGGTGGCAGTGGTTAAACGGGTCATTGGTCAGGAGATCCATGTTTGGTGTTAGCAGCAAAGCAGATCCTTCTAGGGTCACACCAAGGTAATTTGGGCATCCGGACCGCCCAGCCACGAGCCCCCACCCCCATGCGAGGCTCCCCAAAACTTCCTTTGGGGGCCCACCCCACCAAAGGTCCATTAAAAAGCCAAACCAAAGACTCTAATGGTGGCTGAGGGGTGGCAGCAAGGGGGGAGGTATGGTGTCTTGAAGCAACTGAGTGTCTTGAAGCAACTGAGATGCACGCCTGTGCAGTTTAGAGATCGTCACAAGCTCGTGATGTTACGGGGGGCAACTCAAGTTGTTCGGGGGGAAACCCAAGCCATGATATTGTTCAAAACTGAGCCGGCTTCATCCAGGTCAGGGTCTCCTTGGAAGTCCAACTGGCACTTCCCCCCTCTGTGAAGGAAGGATGTTGAGAAATGGAATACAGAAGCAAACAACTACTTATCTTATTTATATCTCATGTTTCAAGGCAACTGTTCTCAAAGTGGTTTACATACAAAAAGGAGAAGAAAGTGGCCCCCTGTCCCCCAAAGAGCTCGCAATCTAAAAAGAAGCACAAGGGAGAAGCTAGTGCCAGTCACGGAAGGAATGCTGTTCTGGAGTTGTCGCCTAACAGAAAACCTGAATTGGTCATAAAGGTCTGTTGCCAGTTGTTCAATGTCTCGGCATGAAATAAAGAGGGCTTGGTGCTAGCATCACCAAGTTCCAGATGTCCTCTTGTCTAATCAAGTGCTGAACCTCCAGCAGGATTGTAAACTGAGAGCAGGAACAAGCCCCAAATCCAGCCCTATGGCCATTGGTGCTCCTGTGGAGACAGCCTCTCATAAGGCATGACTGAGCCACCTCTCCTGGCTTCAGATTCTCTTTCAGCCATGAAACACACTGGGTGGCCGTGGGCCAGTCACTATTCTCCGCCTAGCCTACCTCAGAAGGCTGTTGCAAGGATAACATGGAGAACTCTACCCTCAGGGAGGAAGAGTGGGGTATAAATGTAATGGGGCGGGGGGTGGGGCGGGGTAGCAGTGTTGATCTGGACTCCGGCTGACATCTGTGCTCAGCCATAAACTCACGGGTGGTCTTGAGCAAGTCACACTGTGATCCTGCCTGCCCACTGGTAAAACAGCAGCTATCATGACTCACCCAGTTAGGTGCAGATTAATCCCACCAAGAAAATGGTGTGTACAATAAAAGATGCTATGTCAAGACTATCATCCAGCACTGCTGTCAGTACAGAGCTCCTCTGCAACCTCTTCTCTACAAACCTCTTCATAACGTCACTGTATATAGACTTATGCAATCCGATTTGATCGGATTCCACGCAACACAGCCCAAAATCAAGCAAGATCAAAAGCCTGTCCATAGAATCATTGAGAAGTTCTGCTCCACTGGGCTAGTCTGTGAATTGGAATGTTTTGGATCTTACAGCCCTGAACTGAAGTATGCTTACTCAACGTAAGCCCTATTGATTTCAAAGGGATTTACTTCCAAGCAGCTATGTTTAGGATTGCTGTTTTAATCTTACTTCTGCCATCTATAGATGGTGTGATATGCTTCAGGGAGTAAGACACTTTAATTTCTAGTTGAGATAAATTCAAGATATATAGCAGTTTCACTAATAGTAAGAATAAGAATTCAAATAAGAATAAGAACAATAAACTGTATTTATTAAGATAAAACAAACAAAAAATTAAATCATAACAGATCAAAAAGGGGGGAGGGGTGAAGAAAATACAAAATACAATAAAGAACCATTTCAAAGTCATTGTTAAAATCAATCATGTCACATGATATGTATTCTTAAAAACATATAATACTTCCAGGCAGCTATTCTCCTAGCTTTAGGAGCATTAAAAAGAAAAGGAAGCAAATGGGCGATCAGACAAAGATCCTCCTTTTCATGGAAGTCCTCGAAGACAAGGCCATCTGAAGAGAAGAGAAGAGAAGAGAAGAAGTAATATTCTGATGTTAATTGATTTAGGTAAGGAGGGACTTATACATGTTGAACAAATGGAGGAGGGTCTAATGGGTCACTTTTTGCCTTGGGGTTCACAAAGCGGAAGGCAAGCATGGCTTCCAGACCTCACAGTTTTGCTGCAAGGTCTTTGCCTGCAAGAACCGTTTTTACCCCTGTGAGAGGGGTTGGGAGTTTGGGACATGCCCACTAGGGAGGCCTGCCACAGAGAGGTCAGAGCAAAACTGGGGCTCTTTGGACAAACGATGACCTTTGTCACTCAGGCCCATTCTGGAATTCCAAGGAGACAGTTTTGAGCTCCCCAATTCCCTGGAAATTGGCATTACCTTTGATGGTGCTCTGGATGTCATGATGATCCAACTCCTTTGCCTTGTGAAAGAAAACCTTCCATGTGACCAGCTGCAGAAATAGAGATGGAAATGGTACTTTTCATGTCAATGTGACACCATATCCAAAGCAGCTAAGAATTGAAGATGATCCAGTTGGATACAAAGTTGAGGATTTCCAAAGATGTAGCGTGGCTCTTCTGGGCACTGGGCAGCTAGAAGAGACACTGGGAGGACCCAGCTCTCTTCTGTTCCTCCTGCCCCTGCTGCTGTCCCCAGGGGCATTCGGTGAGCCCCAGTGGAAACAGCCTCTCTCCAGCAAGTATGCTGCCTGGCAGCCCCCGTGTGACCAAAGACCACTGGGAGGTCTTCTTCTGAACCTGGAACTTGACAAGGGGTCCCACAGAGGATGCTGAAGCCGAAGATGAAGCAGAGGATGCTGAAGCCATGTCCACAGCAGGGTACTTACTTCCACATTGGGCAGTCTGGCCACGTGAGCCAGAGCATCAATGTAGGCTTCTCGGCCCAGAGTCTGCAGCCGGGGCTTCTCCGAGTTGATGTACTTGTGGAGCTCCTGTGGGTTGAAACAGCAGCTCAGAGTCATCGCACTTGCCTAAATCATCCCTTGCCATGCTACTGAGAGCTAAGCCCGGAAGGAATTTGTCCCACTACAGGAAGATCCCTTGGTTGCTGGCCCAAAGGAATCGAAGGATGATCTAATTCCATATAAACACCCCCCCCCCAATAAAGTTGACAAGATCTTCAACATTTCTGAAGGTTGCTTATGGGAGTGATGTTTTCTCTGTCTTCTCAGCCAGTTGACTTCTAATAGGGAAATGACCTAGACATATCTTCAGTAAACTAAGAGAATGGGGTCTGCTGCCTCTTTCTGTCAGGCCACGTTCGGATGTTGGAGAGGCAAAAGTCAGAAGCCCCATTCACACCTTATGTTCCACACTCGGACCATGAGTGGACAGTGCACAGGTGCAGATCTGGACACAAGGACAGGAATTCATTCATGATGTTGAATACAGGCACTGCTTGACACTCCCTCTCTGTACCAGGCCTGTGAGGGGCCCGTGCCCAGGTTCACTTTGAAAAGAAATGCAACTACAGTCATGCACACAAAATCACATACCAGTGTTCAGACACCTGCACACATCTACTACCCGATGTCTGAATAGGGCTTCCATTTCACTTACCTTCAAGATGCCAATTGTGTCCTGGATAGAGGGGGCATCCTCCAGCAGCCCCCTGAGCATCTTCTTGAAGGATGCCATTTTCTCCTTCAAGGAGGGAAAGAGAAGATAAGTCATGAGTAGGAGACACAACCGGTCTTGAGAATACAACATTGAAAAATCACTCACAATGACAGCGGTATCACGTTTTCTTCGCAAGAGAAAAAAGCCCAAGAAGAATTTACCTGGGTCCCTGGGTCCAGTTGATCCACCCCGGACACCGCCACGTGCAGGACGGCTGCTTTTACATTGAACGGCAGAGCTGGCTTCATTTTGCTGGAGGGAGAAAGATGATATTTTGTAGTGTGAGAAGGACTGGTGATCCAGCCAATGGAAGCTCCTCTAAAGAAGAGGAACATAGCAACCCAGCAAGGTCTGTAATGGGTTCTCCTCTTTTCCCTGAAAAGGTCCAATCCCGGTCTGGGAAGGACCTGATTTGGAGAAGGCCCTAATACTTAACAAATTAAAAGCTATATTTTAAAAAGGGGGAGATCCAGTTACAGATCTTTCCTGGTTTGCCACTGCCCTTTCTCTGTGGACTATAAGCATACCTGAGTTCCGTAAGAGTGTCCATGGTGAGGCTCAAGAGAAACCCAGGGTCTGGATGCTTCTTGATGTCCTCCATAATTTCCTGGCAGAGATCAAAGAGCAGAAGAGAGTTGGTCAGTACCCACGGACTTCATTGGGATAGCACCAGCCTCAAACACACACTTTTGGCAGTCAGGTTTTGACTGAGCCTGCGCTTGGTCATCATCTTCCATTCTCTGCCACATCTCACTCTCTAGTTCGGCATCCACAGCCTTGTCTTTTTCATACGACAGCATCTCACTTTCACAGGACTTGGCATCCTTAATACCGTCAATAATGGACGTCAAGAATTCAGTCCAGCAGAGGATGACCTGAATATTAGAAGCATTGAGCTGTTAGAGATGAAGGACTCTCCGTGCCTTCCTGGAAATGGAGCGGGCACCCTTACTTGGTGGGCTGCTCTCAGGTCCTTTCTGGGGACCCCACCCCCTCCATGGAATATTCTGCTTCTGCCTCTCAGGGATAATGCAGAAGTGGGAAAGGGATCAGAGCAGAGAGTGGGAGCTTTCAGATCCCGTATGGGGCAAATGCCTCTCAGAGAAACGTCCTGGGCTCTAGGGAGGAAGGCCCTTTTCTGAATGGATCCCTACCTCAGCTCTTTCCATTTTCTCCACTCCAGTAGTCAGATCCCAGTAGTCAGATCTGGAAGGGAAGAAGAGTAGGGGGTGAGTGGGTTTAAGGACTTTGATTCCCATTTGGAATTTAAAAATGGGGATTCCCTTTCTTGGAATTAAGGCGGGCTACCAGTTCGAGGTTACATCCCAAGTCAGCCAGCCTATATGAATAATGAGAGATTAGCATCTCCCCAAGGGAAGCGACTTCTCACCAAAGGCCTTTTCATTCAGACCCACAGGTCTGCCAGGTTCCCAAGCACTAGCTGTCTCACCTTCCCCAAAGAGTCGGCCCCAGTCCCAACCAGGGGCACCTGCTCATCGATGGTGACTCCGGATACTGCCGGGGAGTCCCCTGTGGGAGTTGGAGGTGGTGCTGGAGTAGGCTCAATGCGGTGTTTCCATTTAAAGAACCTCCCTCTGGGGGGCTTGCCCTTGGCGGAGTCACTGGTGGGGGAGGACTTAAAGATCTGCCTACAGCAAAGGCAGACTCTTCGCAACCTAGAAGAGAGCAGGGAGAAGGTGAGAATGCGACCCTTAAGCAGACATTGGCAGGAGTTGGGGCCAATGGGGCAGGGAAGGAGTGCAGAACAGAAGGAGGGGCAGCAATACAGGTAGCCCAATAGGCTTCCAGATGGTGCATCATCCTCCTTCTGGCTGAGGAATTGGGTCGAGACAGCTGCTCCAATGCTTTGGGGCAGAGACCTTTGACATATGGGGTGCAGTTCTGGTCAGCCCAGCTCAGCCAGATTATGTTAGAGCTGGCAAAGTTGCAGAGAAGAACCATGAACGAGCTCAGGGGTGAATGGAAACCGTGTAACCAAAAGGCAGTCCTGTTTTCAGGCACTGCATGACACTTCCTAGCTGGACCAGGCCTGTGAGGGGCCTGTGCCCAGGTTCACTTTTAAAACAAATGCAACTACAGTCATGCACACAAAATCACGTACCAGTGTTCAGACACCTGCACACATGTACTACCGACTGTCTGAATAGGGCTTTCATTGCACTTACCTTCAAGATGCTGATTAAGTTCCAGACAGAGGGGGCCTCCTCCAGCAAAGCCCTGATCATCCTCTGGAGCGCCTCAATGTTCTTGTTCTATGGGGGGCGGGGAGAAAAGATCAGACATGAGTATATGAGTGACAACCGGTCTTGAGAATGCAACATTGAAAAAGCACTCATGTTTATTGTGGTATTGTGTTTCATTCCAGTTGGGCCAAGAAACCACCAGGACATATGGAAGTGGGAAAGGGTGCTCACAATTAACTCCGAAGAAGAGCTTATACATTAAATCCAGGTAAAGTAAGAAACCACCTGTGCAGGGAGTCACACCATTTCTAACTTGGTCATTCTTTTGGAACTCTCCCGTTCAGTGTGGGGTCAAATATTCACTTTCCAAAGTGTTTTGGTAACCAGTTCAAACACCTGGAACCAGTTTAGTTACATTTCCTACAGAATAATATCCAAACTCTTGAGCTTGCCATGTAACTCTAGAAAAAGACAACCATGGGACTTGACTTGAGAAGAAAGCATCATGCCAGTCTTTCTGAATGAAACCAATGATGGAATGATGGAACACCATCTTCTGAACTGGTTACCACTACAGCGCTTTGCTTCGGGTTCCAGTTGGGGCCAACCAGGAGATTTTCAGTTGACACTGAATTCTCCCTTCTTCATAGAACATATTAGGACAAAGCAAAACTGTGGCATCCTTACATAGAAAAGATTCCCAAGTGGTCTCAAATGGGACAAGTAGCCCGGGAGTGGAAGCAGCAGGAGTTTGTGGCGCAGGAGAAAAAAAGCTCAATAAGAATATCCCTGCGTCCCTGGGTCCAGCTGGTTGACTCTGGACACGGCCACGTGCAGGACTGCTGCTATTAGATGAATTGGCAGAGCTGGCTTCATTTCACTGGAGGAAGAAATCTTATATTTCATCGTGTGAGGAGGACTGGTGATCCAGCCCACGGAAGCTCATCTAGAGCAGAGCATCATGGCAAGCCAGCAAGTGTTGGGGAATGTCCTGGGCTGGGTGGAGGAAGGCCCTCTACTCAATGGTTCCTGACCTAAGACCTGGAATGGAAAAAGAAACAGAGAGGGGTGGGACACCGTCTTTTGGAATGAAGGCTGGCTACCATTGATTGGTTACAGCACAAGTCAATAATCCATCGGTAAGACAGTCGCCTTGCTACCAAATGGCAAAACCTAGCCTGGCTGCTGGTCAAAACTTTGGGGAGGAAGGAATGCTCTGTCACCCATGTCTTGGTCTGTGGAGTCACACCAGCTGACTGGGGATGTGGATGGTAACTGTGCCTGTTGGTGGGGGCTGGCGTTACAGGGCTGTAAAACAGCAATAAAACCACAAAGAAGACATTGGAAATGTGAATGGCACCTTGCTGACAGTGGGAAGGAAAAGGCTGAACAATGGGAAGACTAGTCCTCCCAGAAAACCAACTGAGAGACTAGCTCTCACCAGATGTAATTTTATCTGGCTCAGTATGGCAATGGACTGAAATGACCCTGACACAATTAAAAAGAAATCATTAAAAACCACCTGATTTCCCAATTGCTCTGTGGGTTGGGTGGTGGGTAGCACCCATCATGCTCAACCCGCTCTGGTGCCCCCAGAAGCCAGAAGAGTGCTCCAAAGAAGTGGGAAAGCAACCGAAAAGGCCCTTTCCCGGGTCCTAGAGCCCCAAACCTCTCAGAAACCAGGGACCGACAAAAGGGCCATCTGAGACGATCTAACCGGAAGGGATGTAACTGGAAAGGGAGAGGCGGGTCTGTAGGTAGACAGATGCCAAGCCCTGAAAGGCTTTCAAGGTCAGAACCAGGACCTTAAATTAAACTCGGAAGCCAATAGGCAACCAGTGCAATGACTGCAGGAGAGGTGTTACTCCATCATATTTTCTGGCACCCATGGGTAGGCGAGCCGCTGCATTCCGGACCCACTGTAGCTTCCTGTTCGTCCTCAAAGGGAACCCTAGATAGAGAGCTCATCACGGCAATCACCAAGAAATATCACACACAGACACATAGAGCTGAGCTGCCACTGTCCCTTTCTCTCCACAACACCATCTCACACACAGACTACCAAACCAGAGCTCAAGGAAGGAAGGAAGGAAGGAAGGAAGGAAGGAAGGAAGGAAGGAAGGAAGGAAGCCAAGTACTGCTTTTGTCAATCTGAGAACCAGCAAAACCAGGTCGTTATACTGACAAGAGAACAGCATTACACTCAGTGCAGAGAAAAGGACATTACAGAATCAAACCTCCTTGCCTCTCCTGAGGCACAGCATGAAGCAGAAACCCCCCCAACCAAACCATCCCGGAGAAGAAGGTCAGAGTTCCACTGGGTAGGAACCTCCTGAGGGTTCCGGTGTTCAGGCAGGTCCAGCTCAAGCTGCCTCTCCTTCAGCATGCACTGCGCCTTTTCACCCCGGTGGAAATGGCCGGCTATCTTTTGGCGCTTCTCCGCAAGAGCGCCATGGGAGCAGCAGGGGCCCGTAGCCAGGGTGTGTCCCAGATTGTACATTGCGGCTGGCTATGGGCCCTAGCAGGGCCTGTGTGGTGGGCGCCCCCTATTGCAAGTGCCCTTCGAATCCTGGAGACTTGGGAGCAGCAGCTGCTGCTGCTGCTGCTAGCCGAGGGCACGCCAGAACCATTGCTGCCAGCAGGAGAAAGGGGGTGAAAGGGGTCGCAGGTACAGCAGCACCATCATCGTCCCAAGACGCTTGGGGTCCTTTCCCCTGCTGACTCATGTAGATGCAGACAGTACCTATTACTCACTTCTACCCAGTACCTACTACTCAGTAGGTGCAGACGGCATGTCTATGGTCACTAAGGCAGAACTTGAAGTGATCCCACACCAGGCTGCCACCATGCTCACCGGCCCATGGGTGGTGAAGCTGCTGGTTCCTTCAGGGACCCCACCATCACAACTGGAGACTCGCATTGCTAAGGGGGATTGGGGGCATGGTGAGACCGATCTCCAAGCGAGACCACTTTGGTTGGGCTAGCAGCCAAAGCAGTCGGCACCTCCTCCACAACATGTATTCAACATCAGTCAGTCCCTGCGCATACCTTTGGCTAGTTCACACAGAGAGATGCAGCAAGTTCTCATCATCACTGGCAAGAAGCAAGCAGCCTGGCCTCTGTTGGAGGGTTTCCTTGTCTCAGGTTCAGGATTACATGTCAAAAGGATCTTCACTTTCAAAGAGTGTTCTAATCGGAGGCACCTTCAGCAAGTTTCAGGTCTAGATGCAAGTGCCTTACAGTTCTGTGTCCCCCTTGTGAGGAACAAGCAGGCCCGGTGCTACCGTTAGGCCAACTAGGCAGCAGAGTGCAGACCTCAGACCTCAGGGGGGCGCAGAGTGTAGAGTGTCAATGTGTTTGCCTAGGGCGCAAAAGAGTCTGGCACCGACCCTGGGAACACGTGCACCAACATCCTACTGTTGGTTTTTTCTGCTAGTTAGATTGTCTTCAACATATTCCAAAGCCCAGCTTTCTAGGCCATATGGAAGTTTTGATGCTGTCCATGGGATGTATTTGACATTACGAGAGGGAGGCAGGGAGGGACAGATAAACCTCTTCATTTGTCTCTGCTCAGGAGACTTCCATGCTCCTTTTGAATTTGGTCTGCAATTGAACGTACTGTAAGGAAGTTGCTATTATTTGCTCTGCTGTGGAATACAAAACTACACTTCTCTTGAAGATGTGACCACGTTTGTACCACATGAGAAACAACAGACAGATCAGGAAGAGGTGTCAATCCAGCAGAGAGCAGCATGTCTTGACACCATGCAAAACTCAGTAGTGAGAATCCCAAGGAACACATTAGAAGAGAGCCTTTTCTATTGGAATCCTCAACTTCAGTTAGAAACTGTTGTTACAAGCAAAGAAGTGTGTACTGTCCCTCTCCTTGATCTGTCTGACAGCCTTGAGGTGCGTCAGGGAGACGAAAGAGAAGATCATGAATGGTTTTGTGCAAGTGTCATCCGCAGTAACATACAAGAAGCCCACGCGCAAGCCTGTGTTGCCAAAGAGCAGAGCGGAGGGGAGGGCCAGCAGACCCACACACCTTTCTCCTCCGCCTGGTAGGCATGCTGGTCGATGCAAGTCTCTGTGCTTCTCACTTTGGTGGATGGCACCTAGCAGTCAATGCTGCAGCCTACCTCTCTTAGGTTAGATTTGGAGAAGAATGTGGCAGATGCTGGACACCCCTGAACCAAGTTTGTAATCTCCAAAGCCACAAATTCTTCAACACACCCTCTTGCTTTCTCTGTGTAATTCTCCATTAGGATACCATCCCTGTTGGATGCTGTCCTCTTAGGAACCTAGGAAGCTGCCATATACTGAGTCAGACTATTAGTCCATCTAGCTCAGTATTTTCTACACAGAGTGGCAGTGGCTTCTCCAAGGCTACAGGCAGGAATTTCTCTCAGCCCTCTCTTGGAGAAGCCAGGGAGACCAAAGCTAGGAGTCAGGCACTGTATGGCGCACAGTAGGGCCCCTATCCTTCTTATAAAACCCTGGAGGCTGTGCAAAATCAATTTCTTAGGACAATACTAAGAGCACCAAGATGTGCTCATTCTGTGATGTTGAGATTTGATCTGGGTATTCTGAGAATTGAGGCTAGAGCTTGGATGTTGATCCTAGCATTTTGGCTTAGGATAAACTTCTTTCCTCAAGGATGGATTTTGGCCATTTGGGTTGATAGTTTTCAATCTTCTTGGGCCCAGGCAATCCATGCTAAAATTCTTTCATTGGGATTCTCCATGGATTATCTGGTTTTGTTGAGCCATAATCAAGCTCTACAGGCTCTGAAGCAGAGAATCCTGGATAATGAAAAGCAACACGAGTTTTCCATGATCCCAGATCAAAAACAGCTGGAGGGCCAAGGTTCCCCAGCCCTGCTTTAGAGCAAGGTATGACCTGCTCCTGTCGGTTGTGCATGTGGGGAGAATAAAGAGTATACCTAGGGAAGATAGAATCTGCCCTTGTGGTTATAGGGCGATTGAAACCATCCAACATGTATTGCTCCGTTGTTTGTTTTACAGAGAGTTAAGACCCTCCCTGATATCTCCTTGTCTGGCACCCTCTCCAGGATGCTTAGAAGACTTTTGTGTCTCTTATCTTGGACAGATCAATCTCCATCTATTACATATAAGGTCGCGAAGTGTTGCTCTAATGCTATGTGGTTACGTCAGTTTTTTATTTCATGCGTATGTTCTTCCTGAAGTTTTAGTTTCTATTTCTATTTCTTGTTAGCAATTGCTAGTTAAGTCTTTGATTGGTACTGTATGTGACCGATGTTTTATTATTTTCTAGCAACTGTTAATCTTTTGTAGGATTTATTTATTCTCCCATTTTTAGTTGTTTTATAAGCTGACCATGGGTCGTGAATAAAATATCTGTCTATCTACAGTATCTATCTATCTATCTATCTATCTATCTATCTATCTATCTATCTAATATGCCATTAAAAAGTAAAAACCTCTGCTAGAAGTCAGTGAGCTGGTTTTGTTGTTGTTAGCACACAGGCAACACCAAAACTATTTTGTGAAAATATACCAATAACAACATTTAGAAAAATCTACCAGCACCTGGGGAATTCTCCCCACCCTCCTTTCCACTTTCATTTTGTCAGTGCTGTGTCATTTTTCTCCCCCTTCACACTCTCTTGCTTCGTAGTTGTCCAAGTCGCTAAGTGAGGTTACATGAAGAGGACCAGAAAGGGCCAGCACCAACGTGCCTCCTGGCCATTATAAGTAGGAGGATCCATGGAGAACAGGGCTTGCCTGTAAAGCAGAACCGGTTTTCGCCCTTCCAGAGATGGTGATATGAAAGGAAACCCCTTCATTCATTCCCTGGGCCTGCTTTGGATCTTCTTTACAGAGATCATGGGAGCATTGTGGAATTAAAAGGGCATGGCTGAAGTTGTCCTCAGGTTGAATTCAAACCCAGTTATCCATGGATCCTATATCTGTGGTTTAGCATATCCGTGGTCGGGCAATTGACACCCGACCCCGGCTTACACGGAAAAGAAATGGTTAATTTCTGTGTATCCACGGTATGGAGATGCCCGAAAATATCCTCCAAAAATATTTCCAGATGCCGTTTTGTAAAAGGGAGCTCATTAAGTTTTTAAAAACACTATTTTCTGCAAAAAAAATTGCTGAATAATGGAAAGGACTAAGACGGGGGTGGGTGGGTGGCTAGCTGGGTGCCCACACAGCACAGTAGGGTGCTTTGTTTCACTCTTTTAAAGGTTCTGTGGCCATTTCCCCAGCAATTTTTTCATTGACTTAATGCCTTGGTATATGCCGTTTCGGAATCGGTGGTTGTAGCGGAGAATGGAACCCTCCCGGATACTGAGGTCCGCCTGTATATCCCGTCCTTGAGCGGTATGGGATCCAGCCACAGACAAGCACACTCTTCCAGAAACATACAAACTGGGACCGAGTGTTGAGACAGTGCAGTACAAGACTAACAAGAAGTCTACAATGGGGAAGTGACTGAAAAGGTGCAGCTTGACACACCTCCTCACATAGGCGACAAGGAGAAGGAATGGCCAACTTCTGCATCCGATAGCTGTCCACACTGGAGCCAGTGTGGTGTAGAGTTGGACTAGGACTGGGGAGCCCCGAGTTCAAATCCCTGTTCAGCCATGAAGCTCATTGGGTGACTCTGGGCCAGTCACCTATTTCTCAGCCTAACCTACCTCACAGGCTTGTTGTGAGGGTAAACCTAACCACAGACACCGCTTCAAACACAGGAAGCAATGAAGAATCCACCTTCCCTTTTGATGAAGCCCCCCAAAGGTAAACCAAACCGACAGAAAGCAGCTCTCGTCAAGGAGGTGGCTGCACCGCTGCTGACCCACCAGGCATGGAAAGGGCCTTGATGGATGCTCAGCAACTCCCCTGTCTTTGCGGTGCTGGGAAGTAAGCAGAACCAGGGAGTTTCATTAGACTCCTGGTGGGCTACGAGGGGTGGGGGTGGCACAAGCCCAGCAGATCTGGACTCCTGGAAACATTTGTCCATCCAGGGCAATCTCAGAATCAAGATTGGGATGACACTAGTGTTAGTCTAAAGGTCTCGCAGAAGTCGAGATGTGGTAACTCCAATCAATGGACAGCTCGGGCTTCACGGAGACTTCCGATCTTCGGTCTTGTCTGTGCCTTCCATCCTCCTCCTAGTTATCTCCCTCTGGGATGGATGGTTTGTCCCCACCCCCCTAAGAAACCCTTTAAAACATACCAGGACGGCAACACGGATTCAGCACAAGGCATTCGCTGCCCACAGTTCTGGCTGGTGCCCACAGAGAGAGGCAGCAAGGAGGACTCACCATCCCTCAGGCAGGAAGAAGCCGGTCTTTCCAAGCCAGATCCCTTTCCTCCTGTGTGTGTGTCAGGACTCCTGCCAGAGGCCCAGGGGGAGCGGGGAGGAGTTCCCTCACTGGGGTGGGACCCTTGCCCGGAAGGGCTTCCCAGGAGGCTGCTGCCACCATCCACTGTATTATTTTGATGTGGGGAAACACGCTCCCCATATCCGGTGCCTGGGGGTGGGGGATTAAGGGGCCCAACCCTCCCCCAAGGGCTGAGCAGTCCTCGGCCTCCAAAGGCAGGTGCCGAAGGCAGACCCAGAGCAGCCAGGATTTCGTTTCGGATTCCAAGGAAAAGCGGTGCAGTAAGGACTTTTCACCAAAGAGATGACCAGAGAGAGGTCTCATTAACCTGGCAATGCAGATCCCCAGCGATCCTCACAGAAGAACCACTTCCCTCCGGAGGCCTTGCACGGATGTCCTGGTCCTTCTTCCTCACAGGCTGAGGCCTTCTTCCCATCTCCCCAGCAGCTCTCGGCCTGCTTCTTCCTCGGGGTCCTCCTCCTCCTCCTCCTCCTGGGACAGACTCACCAGGAGACCAGAGCTTCTGCTGGGGGTGGAGCCAGGAATCCCGCCCAGTCCTCTGAGCTGGTCCCTTTGATTTGGCTCTAAGCGAGGCCTAGTCCTCCCTCCAGTCCTTACACTGTAATGCTACATTGTGCGTTATCACCTCTTCAGGATGACTAGTCCTCATTGTCCTAGATGTCACTGACTGCAGATGCCTCCCTAGCTGAGCAATTAGCTGGCCAGCAAGATTCCTGGGAAGAGGCAAAGGGTGCCCTAACAGCTCATCCAGAGAGAGGAGGGGGGTTTCTTTTGGTTGTGTAGCACCAGCCTTTCCAATCACACAGTCACAATTGTTGGAGATGGAGTTCCAGTGCATCGACCTTTTGCACCAACTATCCTAATGATGACCACTAGGGGCATTGGGAGTAGAGGTCGTGAGTGGGGGTCTCCCTCAACTCTTCTATCTGCCTCTACTCTATGAGCCCTGATCTGACTCTTCCGCACTTCCTGTGCTGATGAGACTCAATCCTTCCTTTCCTCTTAGAGAACCGATGGAAACATCTGTCTCCCTCCTTACCTATTCATCATGTTGGCCTTTAGATTAGGGTTAGGCTTTCCTATCCAAGTGTACTTCACCAATCAATGCTTAGTATTCAGTTCAACAAGAATCTCCATGCATTTTCTCTAAAGAGCTGCAACAACTAGACCATCCTCTGCTACCTACTCTGGAACGGGAGTGTGTGCTCATTCCTTAGTGCTCTGCTGCTTTACCTACTGGGGGTGAAAATTAACAACCTTCAACAACAATCACTGACGTCTGTGTTCTACATTGCTTCCTCTTTTGCCTGGTTTATTTTTCTTCCCTGCAGAAAATGTATGGAGGCTAGAAAAGTGATGTTCCCCTGACATTTGCAAGAGTGGGAAAGGCAGAAACACCACTGGAGAGACACAACCCAATCAATCAGGGCGTCTAGAAGGAAGGGCACGGCCTGCTCCCCACCCGTTAAAATGTTGAAAGTTGATCTTTATGGAAGGCTGCAGTGCCCAGGCTGATGCCTTGCCTGCACATGCTAAAAGCGATGTGCTTGCATGGTGGCCCGTTTGAACTACTCCGCGAGAGAGAAAATAAGATTCCAAGAGCAGAATTACATTATCAATTGATTTATTTTATTTAACGTATTTATGTACCACCCAAAACTTATGTCTTTGGGAGGCTTACAATAAACAGTACACATTATATAAAAATAAAACATTAATAGAATGTATTGTCCTTGGTATGAAAATGTGAAAGCCACCAATTTTTGTGTGATACTGAAAACAAAATCCCGCAATTAATACATCCCCTAATTGGGTCTTTCTGGCAAAATGAAGGGAGCATCTCAGAACGGAAAACTTCTTCTGGCCATGACTTCCTGATGGGGGAAAGAAGGGCTGGGTAAGGGCCACAACAGGTGGTTGTGTCTTATAGACAGGTCAGTCGAGCTGAATGATGTCTTCCCATTCATCAATGGGACAGATCCCATTGGCCTGTACATTGGGTAGCGTGGTCTTCCAGTCCCATGCCTTCACAGGTATCTTCCATGGTTGGCTTTGATGTACTGGAGGGCTTCACACGGTACACGTACCCTGAGTTCTATGAACTCGGTCCAACAGAGTGTGGATTTGGAAAACAGGGACCTGTGTAACATAAAGGACAGGAGGGTTAATGGAATGCATTTTTTGAAAAAGCCTTGCCATGAACTGGAGCACAACCTTTGTGGAAAAGCAAGATCTATATAGTAGTAGTGGTGGTGGTAGTAGCGAATAATAAGAACATTCTGCTTCCTCCAGGAAGGCTGACAGCAGGATGCCATCCATCCTCAGGCAGTCATAGCTCTACATTATTGACCCTTCCAGGAGAATTAACACTTCCTGGGGAATATCACTCAGTCAGTTTCATGGGAAAGCAAGCATTTGTCACAGGTGGTCTTAGTCCAAGTGTAGCACACTCTCTAGAACGCTGCTCTGGCTGTAAGCATGCCGCACCATTTTTGAAAAATGCTGGAACCAAGCTGGCCCTCATACATACAGATGATATTCCCCAGGAATTGTAGATTCTTTTGGAAGGGTCAATAATGTGGAGTTTGACTGCCTGAGGATGGATGGCATCCTGCTTTCAGCCTTCCTGGGGGAAGCTTCTTCTTACTATGGACTACTACTATTTATAGACTGCTTTTCCACAAATGTTTTCCAAAGCAGTTTACATAGAAAAAGAAACACAAAATGAGGGGCCTCACTGTTTCCTCAACTGGACTTTGACTGTGGTTTGAAACACAGTTAACTCTTTCTTCTAGCTCCAACACAAGGTTGGTTAAAAAGAAGAGAGCAGGTTGTCTTTCAGGCAGAACATGCCCACCATTCCTGACCTTCTCATTGAGGAGCCCTTGAGATGCCTCTGTGGGATCCCAGGGTCCCCCAGAACACAGTTTGAAAACCCAGCTGCAGACAATGCAATTGCTTGATGCCTGGTGGGCTCTTTCTTGTTTATGCTCCCTACACCAAGACAGATGTTCTGTGCTTCCTGGGAGGAGCATTTCATCTTAGGGTGGGCAGGTAGCTCATTTTCTTCCCCCCAGACATGGAACCCAAATCATACTAGAATATCTTGCCCGATTTGGCCTGTATTCCTCCATTCCACATGTTCACATCATCTTCTCCCTGAAAAAGAGAGCTCCGAGCTGTCTTCCACTTGTAAGGGAGACAAAAATACACCTTGTATGAACAAAAATATTTCATAGAGGCTGCAGTTGAGCACTGAAAACACACAAAACAGAGAAAATGCGACATCTGAATTGGTCACCTTTGCGCATATAACCTCTGCTACAATTTGAATGAGACGTCTCTAGTGGATTTGAAGATATGCAGAGATGCAAGAGCCAAATGGAAAGAATGTTGATCCCCCCCCCGACCCCCAAAGCAAACAATTTTAAAGGCTAATTCATACATACATATTCACCCAGCTCATGGCTAAATGTCCAAAACAACAACTCCATGGAAAAGCTTTGCGCTTGAGGTGATATGGAGTTTGCAATTGTGGTGTTGTTAGGGGAGCCTATTCAGAGATGCGAGTTACCACCCGATGTTTCAATGATCCAGTGAATATGTGACACACATTCATCAACCTGAAGTAAGAACAACGATCAGAGTGTGTTCCTGTCAATCTTACTTAATGGCCATTGAGATGATCTGCAAGTGGAAGGTCACTGCACTCTACACTCACATCACAAGTTACAAGGATACTATCTCATATTCAGTTCCTTTACAAGCTTTTCCAGATTGATCAAAACTATTGCCCTATTTTCAGGCTTTGAGGATATTTTCCAAGATATCTCATGGATATTATCCATTTGCCATTTGGAGTTGGTAGCCCAAAAGATGGATGTTTCTAGATAGGGCCTCAATACTTACTAGTACATTTTATCTCTCCAGTGGTAATAGACTGCTGTTTCTGAGTTAGCAGGTTAACTTAGAAACAGCAGGTAGAGATGAGATTCTAACAGCTAGAGACGGGATTCTGAATGGAATGCTAAAGGCCCTCAACCAATGGGCAGGGCGAATTGCACAACAGCTTCACCCCAAACTCTTGCCCCGATCTCAGTCGGGCAGCAATTGTGCCTACAGAAACTGCACAACTGCTCTGTCCAGGTGACTGCAGGCCACTGAGCATGACTGTAGAGCTGTGCCAAGAACCCACCGAAAAGCGGCTCCTGCCGGGCCCAGATCCTATTGAAAGGGAATCCATTGCACAGTAAACGTGTAAAATCAGGCTTTAGGGAATGTTTCTTTCCCCTAGTGTCTGTATATCATAATGCTTATGCCACTGAAATTCTCGAGAGAGCCAGCAGCAACACTCACCAGCACTCCTTTCAGAGGAGACAATTCAGGCACAAACTGAGCATAGTGTTAGAGACGAACAAAATCCCCAACACTGATAGCAGATGGACACACGTAAAAGGATCCTTGTCAGTGGGGGCTGGGACATGAAGCATCAGGACGGAAGGTAGGCAACCACATTTCCAAGTGATGCACTGGAGATTTCCCCGATGGAATGAACATAGGTGGTCCATTGATATGGGGGAAAGTGAGGAGGTGCACTCAGGCACATCAGTGGGGTGGCAGCTAAACCAAAAACAAGCCCGTTCCTGTCTGCATGGCCCCATCAGGGCTTCTGCTTCTTAGCATGCTACAGTGCAACACAAGGTTGAGAACTCAGTAGCCAGATTCACATGTTATGTTCAACACTTGCACAATGAGGGTACGTTGTCCACAGATACCGCTCTGTACACAGGTAGAGTGATTCACATGTTATGTTCAACACTTGCACAATGAGGGTACGTTGTCCACAGATACCGCTCTATACACAGGTGGAGAAGGCAACTAGCGCCCGCTATTTCAACGGGCTGAAAAATACTAGTACAACATAATGTCTGAATAAGGCTTCCCTGGTGTGTGTGCGCATGAGTGGACAGAAAACATTCTCCCTGTAAAACCTTGTGGTAAATCTGTATTGCAGACACTTTGAAAGGAGGGCTTACCCAAGAGGGGCAAAGCACTACAGACAAACATGAGTATACTATCCACCAACCTTGCCAGACTTGTGCTTTGGTGGTAATCCTGCCTTCTGAAATGCTGGAATCATATCTGTTTTATAGTCTGGAATAAAAATCCTCAAGTCCACATCATTGCTGTAAGGAGCTTGAATGGACTTTGGGATATGTACGGCTGGAGTATGAACGCACACTCTCTCCTCCGGAGGAGATTCGGGGTAACAGCCCTTTCTGTAAAGCCCCCAGGCCAAACAGAGAGGTGTTAAGGGCTCTCTCAAAGGCCAACAATGAACCCGAGTTCTAGTCCAGCAATATCTAGAGGACCACCGGTTGAGGACCTCTGGGAGCAAACAGTGATAAAGGGGAGTGTGTGTGTGTGTGTGTGTGTGTGTGTGAATTCTCAGTCCCGGGTTGGCCTGTGGTTACCCGCAGCTGTGCCCCATTCATTGCCCTGCCCACCAGCCTCCACTGACAGAAGAGACCCCTTCTGTTCCTGGCTTCTATCGGCCAACAAAAGTTTGGGGGACTCCTGTGGAGAACCAAAGGGATCTCTCCCTTCAAGCAACAGCTGTAGATTGAGCAGTGGAAAGTGGATCCCTTGACCCTAGAAGTGATGCCCTGACTTGAATGACTTGCCCCCCACAGCTCCAGGGGGCACAGTGGAGTATGTATGTATGTATGTATGTATTTAACATCCCACTTTTCCTCCAAGGAGCCCAGAGCAGTGTGCGTGCTTGTGTTTATCCTCACAACAACCCTGTGAGGTGGGCGAGGCTGAGAGAGACGTGACTGGCCCAGAGTCCGCCAGGGAATGTCATGGCTGAATGAGGATTAGAGCCCCGGCCTCCCCAGTCCTAGTCCAACACCCAGTCCTAGTCCAACACTCTAACCATGACACCACCCTGGAGGCAGTGTTGCCTGGAAGACCACAACCACCAACAGCCCAAATTAGACCTGTAAAGAGGCTTCCATGAAGGGGGGGGATCCCAAAGCAACCATTTTTGCCCGACTCATCTGCTGCCACTGGAGTCAGGGGACAGTGAGCTCAGGTGCACCCGTCTCCCCGGGGAGCCCTCCTGCATGCCAGCCACATATGCCTGTGAGTGACATCACATTGGGGGGCGTGGCCATACGCTGGAAGGGCCCAGGTGGCCCTCTGGAGCTCTTTTCCTAGCTGGCTGTGTTGTCAGCTGGAGGTCTTCTTGGTTCACGGTGGCTCCTAGGCAGCTGGGCGGCTTGGGTTCTTGGAGAGTAAGGGGAGGAGAGCTGGTAGCAAGCCTGAATGGTCCCCTTTGCTAAGCAGGATCCATCCTGGTTTACATCGGAAGGGGAGACTACATCATGTGAGCCCTGTAAGATATTCCCCCCTCAGGGGATGGAGGGGCCGCTCCGGGAAGTGCATCTGCAGGCTTGCATGCAGAAGGTTCCAGATTCCCTCCCTGGCAGCATCTCCAAGATAGGGCTGAGAGAGGCTCCTGCCTGCAATCTTGGAGAAGCCGCTGCCCGCCCAAGGAGACAATCTGGAGCTAGATGGACCAAGGGTCTGACTCAGTATATGGCAGCTTCCATGGATATAAAGAGCCAAGCTGACCAAGGAAAGAAACTACTAGCCAGAGCAGCCAGGGACTGTGGAAGCCACGGAGGGACAGCAGCATCCCGCTGAGAAGGCAAAGCATTGAGGACCTTCCTGTATTCCTCGGTAACCACTGGAAAAAGTGAGGCGTGCCATCAAGTCAATCTCGACTCCTGGCGACCACAGAACCCTGTGGTTGTCTTTGGTAGAATACAGGAGGGGTTGACCATTGCTATCTCCTGCACAGTGTGAGATGATGCCTTTCAGCATCTTCCTATATCACTGCTGCCCGATAGAGGTTTTTTCCATAGTACCAGCGGGGATTGGAACTGGCAACCTCTGGCTCCCTAGTCTAGTCGTTTTCCTGCTGTGCTATTAGTCCATCTGCTTAATTATAGCTTCGCCCAGGACTGGATTAGCCCTCCCCAGTAAAAACTATATTGGGAAACACTTGGGAACTAGAAAGTGGCACAAGCAGGAAAAACAGGGACAAGCAAGAAAGCTGATACTTATAATATTTCTATACCACTTTCCAACAGAAGTCCTCTTAAGTAGTCTACATAAATATGAATAAATTTTAAAAATGGCTCCCTGTCCCCCAAAGGGCTCAGAATCTAAAAAAGAAACATAAGATAGACACCAGCAACAGTCACTGGAGGGATGCTGTGCTGGAGATGGATAGGGCCAGTTGCTCTCCCCCTGCTACATATAAGAGAATCACCACTTTTTAAAGTTGCCTCTTTGCTCTTTTAGCTGGGATACTAGTAGTAGCAATGATGATGATGATGATGATGATGATGATGAATCAAATGCAGTCAATAACATCTAGTAGATTGTGTGTAAATATAATAATAATAATAGTAATAACACATATAATTATTTTAAAATATATATCTTTATTGAGAAGATAGAAAGCACCATGGCCCTCAGTTCTTGTTTCTTTAATGTTACTATTATCTGTATACTGTTTTTCAACAAAAAGCAAACTCTTCTCAGAGCAGTTTGCACGGGGGTAAGGTTTGCTGTCCCCAGAGGGCTCACAGTCCACGCAGAAAGAAGGGAGACCCCAGCAAGAGCCGCTGGAGGGATGCCGTGGTGGGGCTGGACAGGGCCAGATGCTCTCCCCCTGCTTAACCGAAAGGGCATCACCGCTTTGCTGGGTGCCCCGTTGCTCAGTCCACAGGGGGAACTTGCCTCTCCAAGCAGACCGGGCTAATCATTACTTGACTTTTATTTGAACATCTGTGCCCTGCCTTTCTCCACAGGCCCCAAAGTGGCCAACCAAAACTAAAATCCCATAGAAAGCAAAAAGGTCATTTCCCAAAGCGCCATGAAATGGGGCACACCCCACATGCTGTGGGGGCAGAGCAGGCACTGGAAAACTACCACTAGAAGACAAACAACCCTGTTCAAAGCAGCCATTGAGCAGCAACTGTTACCCAGCAACCATCAATGATAGAACCGTGGCCCTGTTTGAGCAGGAATAACTGTCCTTCTGGCCTTTCTCTTCCCTGGGGGTTACCAACCTCTCCTCCTGTGCCTTTCAAAGCAACCCAAGAAAAGTGTCAGGAGATAAGGATCAGATGAGGATCTGGGGCCCAATTCTCATTCAGCCTGAAGCTTGCTGGGGGGAATTGGGGCCAATCTCTTGCTATCTACTGGCTTTTGGCCAAAGGGTGGGTAAGACTATAATTGCTTGCTAGTGGCAAATTAGTATAAATTTTATGTCTATTTTGTTATATAAAAAGAGATATTTGCAGACTGGATTGGGCAAGGTTCAGACCTCAATGTGAGACTAGACTTAAATTTGCATTCTGATTGGGCAAGACCTCCAGAGTTTTTAAATTCTATGTTGATCAAAATGGGCAAGATCTCTAGGATTTTTAAACTGACTTCTTGTTTAGTGCACTCAAGGCCATCTCGGATCCTTATTCCTTACTCAAGGAAAGCACTGAGTTTGAATGCTGGGCTTAAGGTTTTGATTTTTTAATGTCTATTGATAAAATGGAAGGAATCATTTCACATGCAAATGTTTAAATTGGTTGTGTCATGCAAGGGATTTGAGAATTGTCTCGACTAAGAAATAGTTTGATTGCCTTGTCAGCAAGAGAGGTTCTTGCAGCCTAGCTGCAAATCAAGCTATCTTGCACACAGACAAAAAACAACAACCTAACTTCTGTTTGAAAATTGTGTCTTTGTTGAAGATGATGTTTGGCATTTTAGCATTCAAGACTCTTCAGACACGGATTGCGAGAACGCCTGACCTGAGAAATTGACACAAGATTGAGCGGAGGTGAATGCACTTGTTAACGAGAAGAAGGTAGATCACCATAGACGGCAGGAGTCCAGTGGTGAGGATGGGGTGAGTAACTGGGCCTGACTGGTTGGATGATGCCCCATCTGTATTGGGCTTCTTCCATAACAGATGCCCAATTAGTAGATAAATGTAAGGCAGTCTAACATTTCTCAATGACTCTCTTACAGAGGTCGGGAGAAGCTAAGAAGAAGGAGAGAAGAGACTCTACAGTGGGAGAACCACTTTGGGAAGAGCAGGATCAGCCCCTTTATCATTTCGGTTTCCCTCTTCTGCTGCACCTTCTTCAGTTCGACAGTATCGCTATTTTGGTAATCTGGCGACCGGAAGGATACACTGTAAGTATTCCAAATGTGGCAAAATACCAGGCTCTAGTTTCCCCAGGCACCATGAAATTGGGGCACACACCCCATGCAGTGGGGACCGAGCAAGCCGTAAAAAATGACTCCTCCTCTTTCTGGCCCCAAAGCCAGAGCAGACTCGCCCACCAGCCCTGTTCAAAGCAGGCCTTGACCAGCCACAGTAAGCATTGGAACCCTGGCCCAGTTTGAGCAGGGAGAACAGTATGACTGGTCTCCTCCTCCCTCAGGGTTTCCATCTTGCCCTGACCTTGCAGCTTTCAAAGCAACCCAACCGATGTGCCAGGCGTTAGTATCTGATCAGGACTTGGCTTCCAAACCTCACCCAGACTAAAGGTCCATGGGGGAAACTTGAGCAATCTCTTGCTTCTTTCCCTACCTTATGAGACAGTGGTGAGGTTAAATCATGAGTGGGGAGCACAGGAAGAGATGGATGGACATTGCCCCAAGCTTTTGGCCAAAGGGTGAAATGAACAATTACTCAGAACATTGCCTAACACAATGTCTGTATCATTTACAGTTACTTCTGAGGAACAGCTACAACTGGAAACAAGGTCAGCTTCATGTTGTTGTTGTTGTTGTTGTTGTTGTTGTTGTTTTTGTTGTTGTTGTTATAGCCCAGTAAGCTTCCAGACCACCTTGGGTTTATTCTCTCTTTTTGACAGTTAAAGCACCACATTTTCATTGATGCCAGGAGATGTTGAACAGTAGGGCACACATCCTGGGGTGCCTCTGTTATGGCACAAGAGATTTCCCAGACTGATTGGGCAAGGTTCGGACCACAATGTGTGTCTGGACATTTAAATTTGCATTCTGATTGGGCAAGACCTCTAGGGTTTTTAAATTCTGTCTTGATCGAATTGGGCAAGATCTCTAGGATTTTTAAATGGTATATGGAATTGGGCAAGATCAAGGCCTGTGTGGGCCTCGATTTCTAAATTGCATCCCCCAGCTTGAACTTTACAATTGTATTCTGATTGGGCAAGACCTCTAGGGTTTTTAAATTCTGTATGGAATTGGGCAAGATCAGGGCCTGTGTGGGCCTCGATTTTTAAATTGCATCCCCCAGCTTGACTGAGCACACAATCTCTAGGTTCCCTTAGAGTGAATTGGGCATGATACCATTTTTTTAAAATTCCATGTTTGGGCAGCTTTAAGCCAGTGGACTGGAGTCCCGTGAGCTTGCAATCTCCAATGGCTCAACTGGGCAAGACAATTGGTGTCTTTAAATTCTGTCAGGGCCTTGTGGACATATTTTTAAGCCAGGGGTGTAGTGTTAAATTTGCATCGAGTGACCACCCACTTTTATTCATGCTCATGATAAAGTCTGAATCAAATGGATCACGTTGCGTGTTTTATATGCGCTGTGTCCCAAGTCTTGAGTGACCCATGAAGAGATGAGTTCTTCTTTAGTGCGCTCATGGCCATCTCGGATCCTTATTCCTTACTCAAGGAAAGCATTGATTTTGAATGCTGGGCTCAAGGTTTTGATGCTTTTCTGACTATTGATAAAATGGAAGGAATCATTTCACATGCCAATGTTTAAATTGGTTGTGTCATGCAAGGGTTTTGAGAACTGTCTGGACTAAAGAAATAGTTTGATTGCCTTGTCAGCAAGAGAGCTGCCTGCAGCCTAGGCGGCAACCATGCTATCTTGCACAGACACAAAAAGCCTTTTGGAAGGTTGTGTCTTTGTTGAAGATGATGTTTAGCATTTTAGCATTCAAGACTCTTCAGACACGGATTGCGAGAACGCCTGGCCTGAGAAATTGACACCCGAGTGAATGGAGGCGAATGCACCTGCTTCAGGTGAGGAAGGCAGATCACCAAAGGCGGCAGGAGTCCAGTGGTGAGGATGGGGTGAGTAACTGGGCCTGACTGGTTGGATGATGCCCCATCTGTATTGGGCTTCTTCCATAACAGATGCCCAATTAGTAGATAAATGTAAGGCAGTCTAACATTTCTCAATGACTCTCTTACAGAGGTCGGGAGAAGCTAAGAAGAAGGAGAGAAGAGACTCTACAGTGGGAGAACCACTTTGGGAAGAGCAGGATCAGCCCCTTTATCATTTCGGTTTCCCTCTTCTGCTGCACCTTCTTCAGTTCGACAGTATCGCTTTTTTGGTAATCTGGCGACCGGAACGATACACTGTAAGTATTCCAAATGTGGCAAAATACCAGGCTCTAGTTTCCCCAGGCACCATGAAATTGGGGCACACACCCCATGCAGTGGGGACCGAGCAAGCCGTAAAAAATGACTCCTCCTCTTCCTGGCCCCAAAGCCAGAGCAGACTCGCCCACCAGCCCTGTTCAAAGCAGGCCTTGACCAGCCACAGTAAGCATTGGAACCCTGGCCCAGTTTGAGCAGGGAGAACAGTATGACTGGTCTCCTCCTCCCTCAGGGTTTCCATCTTGCCCAGACCTTGCAGCTTTCAAAGCAACCCAACCGATGTGCCAGGCGTTAGTATCTGATCAGGACTTGGCTTCCAAACCTCACCCAGACTAAAGGTCCATGGGGGAAACTTGAGCAATCTCTTGCTTCTTTCCCTACCTTATGAGACAGTGGTGAGGTTAAATCATGAGTGGGGAGCACAGGAAGAGATGGATGGACATTGCCCCAAGCTTTTGGCCAAAGGGTGAAATGAACAATTACTCAGAACATTGCCTAACACAATGTCTGTATCATTTACAGTTACTTCTGAGGAACAGCTACAACTGGAAACAAGGTCAGCTTCATGTTGTTGTTGTTGTTGTTGTTGTTATAGCCCAGTAAGCTTCCAGACCACCTTGGGTTTATTCTCTCTTTTTGACAGTTAAAGCACCACATTTTCATTGATGCCAGGAGATGTTGAACAGTAGGGCACACATCCTGGGGTGCCTCTGTTATGGCACAAGAGATATTCCCAGACTGATTGGGCAAGGTTCGGACCACAATGTGTGTCTGGACATGTAAATTTGCATTCTGATTGGGCAAGACCTCTAGGGTTTTTAAATTCTGTCTTGATCGAATTGGGCAAGATCTCTAGGATTTTTAAATGGTATATGGAATTGGGCAAGATCAAGGCCTGTGTGGGCCTCGATTTTTAAATTGCATCCCCCAGCTTGACCTTTACAATTGTATTCTGATTGGGCAAGACCTCTAGGGTTTTTAAATTCTGTATGGAATTGGGCAAGATCAGGGCCTGTGTGGGCCTCGATTTTTAAATTGCATCCCCCAGCTTGACTGAGCACACAATCTCTAGGTTCCCTTAGAGTGAATTGGGCATGATACCATTTTTTTAAAATTCCATGTTTGGGCAGCTTTAAGCCAGTGGACTGGAGTCCCGTGAGCTTGGAATCTCCAATGGCTCAACTGGGCAAGACAATTGGTGTCTTTAAATTCTGTCAGGGCCTTGTGGACATATTTTTCAGCCAGGGGTGTAGTGTTAAATTTGGATCGACTGACCACCCACTTTTATTCATGCTCATGATAAAGTCTGAATCAAATGGATCACGTTGCGTGTTTTATATGCGCTGTGTCCCAAGTCTTGAGTGACCCATGAAGAGATGAGTTCTTCTTTAGTGCGCTCATGGCCATCTCGGATCCTTATTCCTTACTCAAGGAAAGCATTGATTTTGAATGCTGGGCTCAAGGTTTTGATGCTTTTCTGACTATTGATAAAATGGAAGGAATCATTTCACATGCCAATGTTTAAATTGGTTGTGTCATGCAAGGGTTTTGAGAACTGTCTGGACTAAAGAAATAGTTTGATTGCCTTGTCAGCAAGAGAGGTGCCTGCAGCCTAGGCGGCAACCATGCTATCTTGCACAGACACAAAAAGCCTTTTGGAAGGTTGTGTCTTTGTTGAAGATGATGTTTAGTATTTTAGCATTCAAGACTCTTCAGACATGGATTGCGAGAACGCCTGGCCTGAGAAATTGACACCCGAGTGAATGGAGGCGAATGCACCTGCTTCAGTTGAGGAAGGCAGATCACCAAAGGCGGCAGGAGTCCAGTGGTGAGGATGGGGTGAGTAACTGGGCCTGACTGGTTGGATGATGCCCCATCTGTATTGGGCTTCTTCCATAACAGATGCCCAATTAGTAGATAAATGTAAGGCAGTCTAACATTTCTCAATGACTCTCTTACAGAGGTCGGGAGAAGCTAAGAAGAAGGAGAGAAGAGACTCTACAGTGGGAGAACCACTTTGGGAAGAGCAGGATCAGCCCCTTTATCATTTCGGTTTCCCTCTTCTGCTGCACCTTCTTCAGTTCGACAGTATCGCTTTTTTGGTAATCTGGCGACCGGAAGGATACACTGTAAGTATTCCAAATGTGGCAAAATACCAGGCTCTAGTTTCCGCAGGCACCATGAAATTGGGGCACACACCCCATGCAGTGGGGACCGAGCAAGCCGTAAAAAATGACTCCTCCTCTTCCTGGCCCCAAAGCCAGAGCAGACTCGCCCACCAGCCCTGTTCAAAGCAGGCCTTGACCAGCCACAGTAAGCATTGGAACCCTGGCCCAGTTTGAGCAGGGAGAACAGTATGACTGGTCTCCTCCTCCCTCAGGGTTTCCATCTTGCCCTGACCTTGCAGCTTTCAAAGCAACCCAACCGATGTGCCAGGCGTTAGTATCTGATCAGGACTTGGCTTCCAAACCTCACCCAGACTAAAGGTCCATGGGGGAAACTTGAGCAATCTCTTGCTTCTTTCCCTACCTTATGAGACAGTGGTGAGGTTAAATCATGAGTGGGGAGCACAGGAAGAGATGGATGGACATTGCCCCAAGCTTTTGGCCAAAGGGTGAAATGAACAATTACTCAGAACATTGCCTAACACAATGTCTGTATCATTTACAGTTACTTCTGAGGAACAGCTACAACTGGAAACAAGGTCAGCTTCTTCTTGTTGTTGTTGTTGTTGTTGTTATAGCCCAGTAAGCTTCCAGACCACCTTGGGTTTATCCTCTCTTTTTGACAGTTAAAGCACCACATTTTCATTGATGCCAGGAGATGTTGAACAGTAGGGCACACATCCTGGGGTGCCTCTGTTATGGCACAAGAGATATTCCCAGACTGATTGGGCAAGGTTCGGACCACAATGTGTGTCTGGACATTTAAATTTGCATTCTGATTGGGCAAGACCTCTAGGGTTTTTAAATTCTGTCTTGATCGAATTGGGCAAGATCTCTAGGATTTTTAAATTGTATATGGAATTGGGCAAGATCAAGGCCTGTGTGGGCCTCGATTTTTAAATTGCATCCCCCAGCTTGACCTTTACAATTGTATTCTGATTGGGCAAGACCTCTAGGGTTTTTAAATTCTGTATGGAATTGGGCAAGATCAGGGCCTGTGTGGGCCTCGATTTTTAAATTGCATCCCCCAGCTTGACCTTTACAATTGTATTCTGATTGGGCAAGACCTCTAGGGTTTTTAAATTCTGTATGGAATTGGGCAAGATCGGGGCCTGTGTGGGCCTCGATTTTTAAATTGCATCCCCCAGCTTGACCTTTACAATTATATACTGATTGGGCAAGACCTCTAGGGTTTTTAAATTCTGTATGGAATTGGGCAAGATCAGGGCCTGTGTGGGCCTCGATTTTTAAATTGCATCCCCCAGCTTGACTGAGCACACAATCTCTAGGTTCCCTTAGAGTGAATTGGGCATGATACCATTTTTTTAAAATTCCATGTTTGGGCAGCTTTAAGCCAGTGGACTGGAGTCCCGTGAGCTTGGAATCTCCAATGGCTCAACTGGGCAAGACAATTGGTGTCTTTAAATTCTGTCAGGGCCTTGTGGACATATTTTTCAGCCAGGGGTGTAGTGTTAAATTTGGATCGACTGACCACCCACTTATATTCATGCTCATGATAAAGTCTGAATCAAATGGATCACGTTGCGTGTTTTATATGCGCTGTGTCCCAAGTCCTGAGTGACCCATGAAGAGATGAGTTCTTCTTTAGTGCGCTCATGGCCATCTCGGATCCTTATTCCTTACTCAAGGAAAGCATTGATTTTGAATGCTGGGCTCAAGGTTTTGATGCTTTTCTGACTATTGATAAAATGGAAGGAATCATTTCACATGCCAATGTTTAAATTGGTTGTGTCATGCAAGGGTTTTGAGAACTGTCTGGACTAAAGAAATAGTTTGATTGCCTTGTCAGCAAGAGAGGTGCCTGCAGCCTAGGCGGCAACCATGCTATCTTGCACAGACACAAAAAGCCTTTTGGAAGGTTGTGTCTTTGTTGAAGATGATGTTTAGCATTTTAGCATTCAAGACTCTTCAGACACGGATTGCGAGAACGCCTGGCCTGAGAAATTGACACCCGAGTGAATGGAGGCGAATGCACCTGCTTCAGGTGAGGAAGGCAGATCACCAAAGGCGGCAGGAGTCCAGTGGTGAGGATGGGGTGAGTAACTGGGCCTGACTGGTTGGATGATGCCCCATCTGTATTGGGCTTCTTCCATAACAGATGCCCAATTAGTAGATAAATGTAAGGCAGTCTAACATTTCTCAATGACTCTCTTACAGAGGTCGGGAGAAGCTAAGAAGAAGGAGAGAAGAGACTCTACAGTGGGAGAACCACTTTGGGAAGAGCAGGATCAGCCCCTTTATCATTTCGGTTTCCCTCTTCTGCTGCACCTTCTTCAGTTCGACAGTATCGCTTTTTTGGTAATCTGGCGACCGGAAGGATACACTGTAAGTATTCCAAATGTGGCAAAATACCAGGCTCTAGTTTCCGCAGGCACCATGAAATTGGGGCACACACCCCATGCAGTGGGGACCGAGCAAGCCGTAAAAAATGACTCCTCCTCTTCCTGGCCCCAAAGCCAGAGCAGACTCGCCCACCAGCCCTGTTCAAAGCAGGCCTTGACCAGCCACAGTAAGCATTGGAACCCTGGCCCAGTTTGAGCAGGGAGAACAGTATGACTGGTCTCCTCCTCCCTCAGGGTTTCCATCTTGCCCTGACCTTGCAGCTTTCAAAGCAACCCAACCGATGTGCCAGGCGTTAGTATCTGATCAGGACTTGGCTTCCAAACCTCACCCAGACTAAAGGTCCATGGGGGAAACTTGAGCAATCTCTTGCTTCTTTCCCTACCTTATGAGACAGTGGTGAGGTTAAATCATGAGTGGGGAGCACAGGAAGAGATGGATGGACATTGCCCCAAGCTTTTGGCCAAAGGGTGAAATGAACAATTACTCAGAACATTGCCTAACACAATGTCTGTATCATTTACAGTTACTTCTGAGGAACAGCTACAACTGGAAACAAGGTCAGCTTCTTGTTGTTGTTGTTGTTGTTGTTGTTATAGCCCAGTAAGCTTCCAGACCACCTTGGGTTTATCCTCTCTTTTTGACAGTTAAAGCACCACATTTTCATTGATGCCAGGAGATGTTGAACAGTAGGGCACACATCCTGGGGTGCCTCTGTTATGGCACAAGAGATATTCCCAGACTGATTGGGCAAGGTTCGGACCACAATGTGTGTCTGGACATTTAAATTTGCATTCTGATTGGGCAAGACCTCTAGGGTTTTTAAATTCTGTCTTGATCGAATTGGGCAAGATCTCTAGGATTTTTAAATGGTATATGGAATTGGGCAAGATCAAGGCCTGTGTGGGCCTCGATTTTTAAATTGCATCCCCCAGCTTGACCTTTACAATTGTATTCTGATTGGGCAAGACCTCTAGGGTTTTTAAATTCTGTATGGAATTGGGCAAGATCAGGGCCTGTGTGGGCCTCGATTTTTAAATTGCATCCCCCAGCTTGACCTTTACAATTGTATTCTGATTGGGCAAGACCTCTAGGGTTTTTAAATTCTGTATGGAATTGGGCAAGATCGGGGCCTGTGTGGGCCTCGATTTTTAAATTGCATCCCCCAGCTTGACCTTTACAATTATATACTGATTGGGCAAGACCTCTAGGGTTTTTAAATTCTGTATGGAATTGGGCAAGATCAGGGCCTGTGTGGGCCTCGATTTTTAAATTGCATCCCCCAGCTTGACTGAGCACACAATCTCTAGGTTCCCTTAGAGTGAATTGGGCATGATACCATTTTTTTAAAATTCCATGTTTGGGCAGCTTTAAGCCAGTGGACTGGAGTCCCGTGAGCTTGGAATCTCCAATGGCTCAACTGGGCAAGACAATTGGTGTCTTTAAATTCTGTCAGGGCCTTGTGGACATATTTTTCAGCCAGGGGTGTAGTGTTAAATTTGGATCGACTGACCACCCACTTATATTCATGCTCATGATAAAGTCTGAATCAAATGGATCACGTTGCGTGTTTTATATGCGCTGTGTCCCAAGTCTTGAGTGACCCATGAAGAGATGAGTTCTTCTTTAGTGCGCTCATGGCCATCTCGGATCCTTATTCCTTACTCAAGGAAAGCATTGATTTTGAATGCTGGGCTCAATGTTTTGATGCTTTTCTGACTATTGATAAAATGGAAGGAATCATTTCACATGCCAATGTTTAAATTGGTTGTGTCATGCAAGGGTTTTGAGAACTGTCTGGACTAAAGAAATAGTTTGATTGCCTTGTCAGCAAGAGAGGTGCCTGCAGCCTAGGCGGCAACCATGCTATCTTGCACAGACACAAAAAGCCTTTTGGAAGGTTGTGTCTTTGTTGAAGATGATGTTTAGCATTTTAGCATTCAAGACTCTTCAGACACGGATTGCGAGAACGCCTGGCCTGAGAAATTGACACCCGAGTGAATGGAGGCGAATGCACCTGCTTCAGGTGAGGAAGGCAGATCACCAAAGGCGGTAGGAGTCCAGTGGTGAGGATGGGGTGAGTAACTGGGCCTGACTGGTTGGATGATGCCCCATCTGTATTGGGCTTCTTCCATAACAGATGCCCAATTAGTAGATAAATGTAAGGCAGTCTAACATTTCTCAATGACTCTCTTACAGAGGTCGGGAGAAGCTAAGAAGAAGGAGAGAAGAGACTCTACAGTGGGAGAACCACTTTGGGAAGAGCAGGATCAGCCCCTTTATCATTTCGGTTTCCCTCTTCTGCTGCACCTTCTTCAGTTCGACAGTATCGCTTTTTTGGTAATCTGGCGACCGGAAGGATACACTGTAAGTATTCCAAATGTGGCAAAATACCAGGCTCTAGTTTCCCCAGGCACCATGAAATTGGGGCACACACCCCATGCAGTGGGGACCGAGCAAGCCGTAAAAAATGACTCCTCCTCTTCCTGGCCCCAAAGCCAGAGCAGACTCGCCCACCAGCCCTGTTCAAAGCAGGCCTTGACCAGCCACAGTAAGCATTGGAACCCTGGCCCAGTTTGAGCAGGGAGAACAGTATGACTGGTCTCCTCCTCCCTCAGGTTTTCCATCTTGCCCTGACCTTGCAGCTTTCAAAGCAACCCAACCGATGTGCCAGGCGTTAGTATCTGATCAGGACTTGGCTTCCAAACCTCACCCAGACTAAAGGTCCATGGGGGAAACTTGAGCAATCTCTTGCTTCTTTCCCTACCTTATGAGACAGTGGTGAGGTTAAATCATGAGTGGGGAGCACAGGAAGAGATGGATGGACATTGCCCCAAGCTTTTGGCCAAAGGGTGAAATGAACAATTACTCAGAACATTGCCTAACACAATGTCTGTATCATTTACAGTTACTTCTGAGGAACAGCTACAACTGGAAACAAGGTCAGCTTCATGTTGTTGTTGTTGTTGTTGTTGTTGTTGTTGTTATAGCCCAGTGAGCTTCCAGACCACCTTGGGTTTATTCTCTCTTTTTGACAGTTAAAGCACCACATTTTCATTGATGCCAGGAGATGTTGAACAGTAGGGCACACATCCTGGGGTGCCTCTGTTATGGCACAAGAGATATTCCCAGACTGATTGGGCAAGGTTCGGACCACAATGTGTGTCTGGACATTTAAATTTGCATTCTGATTGGGCAAGACCTCTAGGGTTTTTAAATTCTGTCTTGATCGAATTGGGCAAGATCTCTAGGATTTTTAAATGGTATATGGAATTGGGCAAGATCAAGGCCTGTGTGGGCCTCGATTTTTAAATTGCATCCTCCAGCTTGACCTTTACAATTGTATTCTGATTGGGCAAGACCTCTAGGGTTTTTAAATTCTGTATGGAATTGGGCAAGATCGGGGCCTGTGTGGGCCTCGATTTTTAAATTGCATCCCCCAGCTTGACTGAACACACAATCTCTAGGTTCCCTTAGAGTGAATTGGGCATGATACCATTTTTTTAAAATTCCATGTTTGGGCAGCTTTAAGCCAGTGGACTGGAGTCCCGTGAGCTTGGAATCTCCAATGGCTCAACTGGGCAAGACAATTGGTGTCTTTAAATTCTGTCAGGGCCTTGTGGACGTATTTTTCAGCCAGGGGTGTAGTGTTAAATTTGGATCGACTGACCACCCACTTTTATTCATGCTCATGATAAAGTCTGAATCAAATGGATCACGTTGCGTGTTTTATATGCGCTGTGTCCCAAGTCTTGAGTGACCCATGAAGAGATGAGTTCTTCTTTAGTGCGCTCATGGCCATCTCGGATCCTTATTCCTTACTCAAGGAAAGCATTGATTTTGAATGCTGGGCTCAAGGTTTTGATGCTTTTCTGACTATTGATAAAATGGAAGGAATTATTTCACGTGCAACTGTTTAAATTGGTTGTGTCATGCAAGGGTTTTGAGAACTGTCTCTACTAAAGAAATAGTTTGATTGCCTTGTCAGCAAGAGAGGTGCCTGCAGCCTAGGCGGTAACCATGCTATCTTGCACAGACACAAAAAGCCTTTTGGAAGGTTGTGTCTTTGTTGAAGACGATGTTTAGCATTTTAGCATTCAAGACTCTTCAGACACGGATTGCGAGAACGCCCGGCATGAGAAATTGACACAAGATTGAGCGGAGGTGAATGCACCTGCTTAAGGAGAGGAAGGCAGATCACCAAAGATGGCAGGAGTCCTGTGGTGAGGATGGGGTGAGTAACTGGGCCTGACTGGTTAGATGAAGCCCCATCTGTACTGGGCCTTTTCCAAACCACATGCTAATTTTTTTTTCCCTTTAAGTTCTGCAGTGACACTTTTATTGACTTAGTGAATGGGTGTTGCGACAGCTACCTGGGGAACTTTGGAAATGGGCCCAGAATTATGTAAGGATGACCAGAAACTGTATATTTATTAAAATTGACTTGGACCTTCCTTTTAAAAAATATATATATTTTAAAGTAACCTGGAAATTGTACTGTCAGAGTGAATGCAGAAGAAAAGTGACGTAACATCAGAGAATCGCTGGGGAAGTTATTTGAAACTGAAGTAATCTTCTGCCTTCTTTTTCAAATGGTAAGTGGAATAAAAGGCAAAAAGTAAGAAATATCTTACATAACAGATGCATGAGTGAGCATGCATTTGGGCAAATGGAACCATCCCCCCACCAGCCCACCAGCCTCAATCAGTGACAAAATGTGGGGCCCCACCACCACGTGGAGCTCATCCATGTTGGTGGGTGGACTTTCAGCAAACTGGCACCAGCAGCTTCATATTAGTTTGATTACATTACCAGTGTTTGCACTATTGTACCATTGTTCCTCTGAGAGTGCGTTTTTGCCATTGGGGGGTTTGTAACAGTCTTCATTGTTGTATTTTTTCGCTGCTTATCTCTGGATGCCTTTAATTTGAGATCATATATACAGTACTTCATTTTACACTGTGCCCTTGCTTTTTTTGTACCTTGCCCATTTCACACGTGTCCTCTTTATTTGTTTGTTACTGTGCCCGTGTCCCCGTTTTTTCTTGTTTGTTTCCCAAACTGAGCTGAACAGACCCAAGTCCAGAGATGGAAGGGGAGCTGAAAAGGCTGGGGAACAGCAGAGACGCTCTCAAGGCTGGCTTCTACGAATCCTTCGGTGGACTGCATCCTCCCCATGACTCCGATGACAGCAGCAACGGACCGAGAGAGAACCTACATTACGTGTTCAGGACTACAGAAAGGATTCCACTTTGATTGCCTTGTCAGTAAGAAAGGTTCTTGCAGCCTTGCTGCAAATCATGCTATCTTGCACACAGACCAAAAAAACAACAACTTCTGTTCGAAGGTTGTGTCTTTGTTGAAGATGATGTTTAGCATTTTAGCATTCAAGACTCTAAAGACATGGATTGCGTGAACACCCGGCCTGAGAAATTGAGACCAGACTGAATGGAGGTGAATGCACCTGCTTAAGGAGAGGAAGGCAGATCACCAAAGAAGGCGGGGGTCCTGTGATGAGGATGGGGTGAGTAACTGGGCCTGACTGGTTTGATGAAGCCCCATCTGTACTGGGCATTTTCCATGCCAGATGACAATTTATTTTATTTTTTAAGTTCGGCACTGACGTTTCTTAGCGACTCTCCTACATAGGTTGGGAGAAGCTAAGAAGAAAGCCAGAATAAACTCTACATTCGTCACGTGCACTTTAGTAAGGGCAAGATCAGCCCCTCGATCATTTCAGTTTCCCTCTGCTGCACCGATTGCAGCTCTACAGTATTCCTTTTTTTTTGCAGAACGATAAAGAGTAGGTATCCCAACTGTGGTTATCCCATAATCCAGAGTGGCACCACTCCGGCCCTCCTGTAGATGTTTGACTACAATTCCCATGATCCCTGACTACCGGCCACTGTGGAAGTCATCCTAACTTTTTTTTAAAATTTTTTTATTTTTGCATTTTTATACCGCCTTTCGTTAAAATATAGCCCCAAGGCGGTTTACAAAAGTTAAAAACATACAATAAAAACACAATAAAAACAACATGCTAAGAGTATAAAAACATATAAAAACAGGCATAAAACAATACAAGAAATAAAAACACCCAGAAGCAGCAGTAAAAACGATTATGTAAAAGCCTGGGTAAAAAGCCAAGTCTTTACAAGCTTTCTAAAAGCCATGATGGAGTCCGAGGAGCGAATGACCACTGGGAGAGCATTCCAGAGTCTGGGGGCAGCAACAGAGAAGGCCCTGTCCCGAGTGCACGACAGCCGGGCCTCTCTCATTGTCGGCACCCGGAGCAGGGCCCCCTCAGATGTCCTCGTCAAGCGGGCAGCAACCCTTGGGAGCAGGCGGTCCCTCAAATACCCTGGGCCCAAACCGTTTAGGGCTTTAAAGGTCAAAACCAGCACCTTGAATTGGACCCGGAAACGAACCGGTAGCCAGTGCAGCTCTTTCAAAATGGGGGTGATATGTTCCCAACGGGCAGCTCTGGATAACACCCTCGCTGCCGCGTTTTGCACTAGCTGCAGTTTCCGGATATTCTTCAAGGGCAGCCCCACGTAGAGCGCGTTACAGTAATCCAGCCGCGACGTGACTAAGGCGTGGGTAACTGTGGCCAGATCTGCCTTCTCGAGAAAGGGACGCAGCTGGCGCACCAGCCGAAGCCGTGCAAAGGCACCCCTGGCCACCGCCTCCACCTGAGCTTCCAAGAGCAGAGCTGGGTCCAGTAGTACCCCCAAGCTGCGTACTTGTTCCTTCAAGGGGAGTGCAACCCCATCCAGAACTGGTAAAATCTCCACATCCCGATTGGCTCTCCTACTGACCAACAGCACCTCCGTCTTATCCGGATTCAATTTCAGTTTGTTAGCCCACATCCAACCCATCACGGCCTCCAGTCCCCGGTTCAGGACATCCACCGCCTCCCTAGGATCAGATGACAAGGAGAGATAGAGCTGAGTGTCATCCGCATATTGCTGACAACTCAGTCCAAATCCCCGGATGACCTCTCCCAGCGGCTTCATGTAGATGTTAAACAGCATGGGGGACAAGACCGAACCCTGCGGGACCCCACAGGCCAACGGCCACGGGGCCGAGCAGTAGTCCCCCAGCACCACCTTCTGGACCCTCCCCTCAAGAAAGGACCGGAACCACTGCAACGCAGTGCCTCCGATTCCCATACTCGAGAGGCGGCCCAGAAGGATACCATGGTCGATGGTATCGAACGCCGCCGAGAGGTCCAGCAGAACCAACAGGGTTCTAGTTCCCAGCGTAGGTCATCCACTAGAGCGACCAAGGCAGTCTCAGTCCCATACCCGGGGCGGAAGCCAGATTGAAAAGGGTCCACATAATCCGTATCATCCAAGACCCTCTGCAGCTGGGACGCCACCACACGCTCCATCACCTTGCCCAAAAAGGGCAGGTTAGACACAGGTCTATAGTTGTCCAGGCTGGAGGGATCAAGGGAGGGCTTTTTTAATAGAGGTCTTACCACCGCCTCCTTAAGGCACGATGGCATCCTGCCCTCCCTTAATGAAGCATTAACCATCACCTCCAGCCATCTGCCTGTCCCCTCCCTGGCAGCTTTTATTAGCCATGAAGGGCAAGGGTCAAGAGCGCACGAAGTCGCCCGCACACTGCCCAGGATCTTGTCCACATCCTCAGGCCGCACCAACCGAAAAGAATCCAACACAACGGGACCAGATGGTGCCAAAGGCACGTCTGCCGGAACTGCCAAAACTCTGGAGTCCAGGTCAGCACGGATGCAAGTGACTTTATCTGCAAAGTGACAGGCAAACCGATCACAAAGAGCTGTAGATGGCTCCTCCCCCATTGTCCGGGGGGATGTGTGGAGCAATGTTTTCACCACACGAAACAGCTCTGTTTGCCTGCACTGAGCAGACGCAATGGAGGCGGAGAAAAAACGTTTCTTCGCCGCCCCCACCGCCACGGCGTAGTCCCTAAAATGGGTTCTAGCCCGTGTTCGATCAGATTCGTGACGACTCTTCCTCCAGCGTCGCTCCAGCCGTCGTCCGAGTTGCTTCATCGCCCTAAGCTCCGAGGAAAACCAAGGAGCGGAACGGGCTCCACTAAGCCGGAGAGGGCGCTTGGGGGCAACCGTGTCAACAGCCCGGGCCATCTCTCCATTCCAGAGATCAACCAAGGCGTCGACAGGGTCACCAGCTCTGGACACTGGAAACTCCCCGAGGGCCGTCTGGAATCCAAGCGGATCCATAAGCCTCCGGGGGCGGACCATCTTAATCGGCCCACCACCCCTGCAGAGGGCAGACGGAGCAGTCAAACTAAACCCCACCAGGTGATGATCTGTCCATGACAAGGGAGTGGTCTCAAATTCCCCCACCTCCAGATCATTTATTTCCCGGTCGGCAAAAACCAGATCCAGAGTGTGTCCCGCCACGTGGGTAGGGCCCGATACCAATTGAGACAGGCCCATGGTTGCCATGGAGGCCATGAAATCCTGAGCCGCACCCACTAGGGGGGCCTCAGCGTGGACATTGAAATCCCCCAAAACAATAAGCCTGGAGGAACCCAAGGCCACCTCCGAGACCACCCCCGCCAGCTCAGGTAGGGAGACTGAAGTGCAGCGGGGTGGTCGGTACACCAGCAGAATCCCCAGCCTATCTCGGAGGCCCACCCTCAAGGACAAACACTCAAAATTCTGAGATTGCCTGACCGGGCACCTGGAAACAGGGAGGGTCTCTCGAAAGATGACTGCAACGCCTCCTCCCCGACCCTCGAGGCGGGGCTGCTGCACGATCTGGAAACCTGGAGGACAAAGCTGAGAGAGACCGACCCCGCCCAGCGGATCCAACCAGGTCTCCGTCACACATACCAGGTCAGCACGCTCATCCACAATCAGATCGTGGATGAGAGATGTTTTTGCGTTAACTGACCTGGCATTCAGCAGCAGCACCCTAATCCTCGAAGGAGTGTTCCCAGAGCTCCCTAGGGTCAGAGGGTTGGGAGAAGGGCCAGAAAAAGGAACAGGCCTCAATTGCCTGGACCGTTTTCCCCTGTAACGGCCTGCCCAACTCCCACCGCCATACCTCCCTCTGCCCGCTACCTGTGATATTGCCGCCCCCGCTCCAGACCCACTTTTTTGCTCCCCCAGACACATCTCCCCAGACTAACCCACCACGGCTTCTTGGCTTAATTAAAAAACAAAACAAAAACAAAAACAAAACTTCAACTGACTTGGATGTATGTCTTTCTGCATTAACTTGAATTCTTTTCCAAGCTATTCCAACCAGAGATGCACATTCCTAGTTGTCAGCATCGCCAGAGGTTTCCAGAGGCCTCTCCTTTTTAAAGGTAGCTTGCTTGTTAAAATCGCTATGGATCTCTTCTCTGTGGGATGCTGATGGAGATGCTTCTCCCCAAATAAAACCATAAACCATGCATTCGCTTCACAGTGGGTGGGAGGTTGCAGGACAGATAGGTCCCAACCTGCATGAGGTCTCACTTTTATTGTTGCAGACTTCTGCTGCTTGGTCAGAATTTTAGATCTGGAAAACAGTGTTGGAGAGAAGGACAGTGCACTCCATCCATCGGAGCTCTTTTTACCTCAAAGGTATTATCCTTATTATTGTTATTGCTGTTGTTGTTGTTACTGCAACTTTTAAGAGTGACGCATGCATGCCATATCTCTGTTTCTCTGTCCTGATCCGATCAATCAATTCTGTTCAGTGATTCTTTTCTATTTAGCGGATTGGGGGGAGCAACTGTCCCCCTCCCGGGGTTGTTGCTGGGGTCTACCATCTTCCTTTTTAGATTGCGAGCCCTTTGGGAGCCGTCTTTCATATTTTATCTACATAAACTGCTTGGAGAACCTGTGCTGAAGATTTGTCCTAATAGCAAGTATGGCAGTGAATGACTGCAAATATCAGGTCGGATTAGGAACTCCAGATGCCAGTCCGGGCTCTTGCAGTCCCTTCAAAAGGTAAGGGTCACAAAAACTGCTGATTTTTTAAATCAGCAAGGATCACCATAGAAATCTATCGTGAAAGGAAAAAATAGATGGGGGCGGGGGTGTTGGGACAACTACCTGGGGAACTCTGAAAATGGGCCCAGAAGTAGTAAGGATGACCAGACTCTGTATATTTAATTAAAATTGAATCGGACCTTCCTTTTAAAAACAAAATTATTATTATTTTTAAAGTAACCTGGAAATTGTACTCTCAGAGTGAATGCAGAAGAAAAGTGATGTAACATCAGAGAATCGCTGGGGAAGTGATGTGAAACTGAGGTAATCTTCTGCCTTCTTTTTCAAATGGTAAGTGAAATAAAAGGCAAAAAGTAAGAAATATCTTACATAAAAGATGCATGGGTGAGCAGGCATTTGGGCAAATGGAACCATCCCCCCCGCAGCCCCCCAGCCCCAATCAGTGACAAAATGTGGAGCCCCACCACCACATGGAGCTCTAAAATGGGTCGGGAATTCCCGGATGGTGTTGGGGAACTCTGACTCAATGTAGGCTTCCCAACGTCGGGGTTGGCTGATCCCCGACACCCTCCAACGTGGCCCATCTCAGGCCATGTCCAACACAACTGATGCAGACTTGAACAGCCGTATATTAAGCACCTTCTCTCTTTTTGTTCCGATTCTGCCCCCAAACTGAGCTGAACAGACCCAAGCCCAGAGATGGAAGGGGAGCTGAAAAGGCTGGAGAACAGCAGAGACGCTCTCAAGGCTGGCTTCTACGAATCCTTCGGTGGACTGCATCCTCCCCATGACTCTGATGACAGTAGCAATGGGCCGAGAGAGAACCTACATTACGTGTTCAGGACTACAGAAATCCCCCTCCCCTTGGCCTCGTGCAAAGGGGAGGGAGTTTGTCTCAGCCCCGCTCTGCACGAGGCCCAAGAAGCGGGCCGATTGGCCCTTTGGGTCAGGGGGCGGGGTTTTGCCGGGATGATCCCCGCCCCGTGCTCCTCAGTTTGGGACAGGCATTCCCCTCCCTCCCTCCCTGGTATAGAGCGGGTCTAGCGACTGGTCGCCCAACGGGGCCGAGTAGGAATTTTTGGCTCCCAACGCATTGGCCACTGTTGGGGTTTTTTTCCGCCTACTCCGTTCTGTGTTCCAGGTGTATAGTTAGAGTTAGGCCGGTCACAATGGCAGTAACAGTGCGGGCGGGGTGGTAATTCGAGGATTAGAACATCGGTGAGCACCCTTGGATATTTAAACGGGTGATTGGTCAATCGCTCCTTTGTGGCCTGTGCGGCACGGGGAGAATGGATTGCCATGAAACCTGCTTCAGGACTTCACCAACCTTTGGGCTGAGCGGTCCGGGGTGGGCGAAGACCTTGAAGTATCCAGATCCTCTCTTACGAAAGGGGGGGTTTGGCTTTGAAGGAATTGGCCGGGGCGTACCTGCCCGTTTCCCGAGCCAGGGTGTGTCGCCCAGTAAGGTGCTGGGTAGGACGTCAGAGTTCTAACCCGGTCCTCTTGGCCCGCACTGTTCTCTAAGCGTGATTAATCACCTGGTGTTCCAGTTCGCCATGTCTTTTGTTACAGTTAATAAAGTTGTGGCCCTTTTACCCATACTAAGTCTACGTGTCTTCTTGGGCTGGGGTCTGGGGACAAGGATTCCACTTTTGTGTGCTGATCAGGCGCACACTGCCTTGATTCTTCCACTCAGAACAAAACTCATTCCGCGCACAGATGAAAAAGATCAGAGGGAACATTCAGAGGCACTCTTACCCCTGGATTTCTGGGTGAACTCCAAGGCCTCCACACATCCTGGGGGCCCCAACATCCTTTTTAGTCTATCCTGGCCCATTGTTTTCCAGGCGACCGAGCATGACTGTTGCCTGCACCGGAGTTGACTTCTGCTTTAAAGACAATGGGGGGAGTGGGGAATGAAATATGTATGATGGAAATATGTTACGCTGCGTGTTGAAATGTTCCTGCTAATGCATATTTCCATAAATATAACTGTTTTTTATTCATACATTCTTGTGAGTTCAGTTTCTGTTTGCATTCTAAAGAACCCACATGTAAATGATACTGCATGTGTCATGGTGTGTGTGTGTGTGTGTGTGTGTAAGGGATGGTGCTTAACTTGCAGTGGGGGGGGGGGGCGGCAGGGGCTCCAAAGGCCTTCAGTTCCAGGCTCCAAAATCACCTCGGTGCACCTTTGGGAAAACTGCAAGGGAAGCTCTGATTCTCTTCTCCACTCAGGGGAAGACAAGGGAAGGTTTTTCTCTCAGTTCCCCATTCTGCTCTACCACTGTGCTATACCAGATAGCACAGTAATAATCGGCCTCATCTTCAGCCTGGATATTGGTGGTGGTTAAATAGCCGTTGTCTCCAGAGGCAGAACCAGTGAACCGAGCTGGGATCCCTTCTCCTCTGCTGCAACCACTACAGTGCACAAAGCGAGGGGCCTGTCCAGATCTCTGTTGATACCAGTAAAAGCTGCCTCAGCAACCACCACTGCTTTTCCTACAGGTGAGTTTTGCTGTTTGCCCCAGGGACGCAGACTGGGAGGCAGGCTGAGTCACACTTGCCTGGGAATGGACACCTTTACAAAAAAGACAAACCAACAGTCAAGATATCCGTACATTAATGCTGTCTTCATATATCACATAATCATTTTCCCGATGTATACTGAAGATAAATTGCTTTGTGGTCAGAGAGCAATGTGATGCGGGCCCTGCATTACCTTACCTGAGCAGTAATGGAGAAGCATCAAGAATAACAGAGTCCAGGCCATGGTGAGCTCTCTAGAGCAGTTTAACTGCCTGAAGTCAACAGAGAACCATGCGGGATCTCCCCCTTCCTTCCTTAAATCCTCCATCGCTGAAGAAAAGCCCCTTGATGCAAATTTGTTCTGTGATCAATGGCTCTGCTGGAGCGTCATAAAGTAAAGTAAAGTTGTGCCGTCAAGCTGGTGGCGACCCCTGGCGACCACAGAGCCCTGTGTGATTTTCTTTGGTAGAATACAGAAGAGGTTTGCCATTGCCATCTCCCACACTGTGTGAGATGATGCCTTTCAGCACCTTCCTATATTGCTGCTGCCCAATAGAGGTGGTTTCCATAGTCTAGGGAACATACCAGCGGGGATTCGAACCGGCAACCTCTGGCTCCCTAGGCAAGTTACTTCCCCACTGTGCCATTAGGTGGCTTGGAGCTTCATAACCTCTCTGAAAATACGTGTTCCTCTAGGAACATAGGAAGCTGCCTTATATTAAATCAGACCACTGGTCCATCTAGCTCACTCCTTTCTATACAGACAGATAGCAGCTTCTCCAAGGTAATGTAGGTGAAGAGATGAAATATTTTTCAAATCTAAGCTATATAGCAATGTAGGATTCAAATAAAGAAACAGAACACACTATTTGCTGTGTATGCTAAACACCTTTTGGAGTTTTTTGATCTTCATAGATGATTCATAGATGCCATAAATAAATAAATAGCCATACAAGTCCTATTAAAACACATTTTGAGAACGTAACCACCGTAATAATTGGCCTCATCTGCAACCTAGATGTTTGTGATGGTTAAATAGCCAGTATTCCCCGATGCAGACCCAGTGAACTGATCTGAGGCCCCTACTCCCTTCTTCCTGGTGTCGTAAATCAGAAGGTGAGGGGCCTGTCCAGGCTTCTGTTGATGCCAGTAGAAGTAGTCACCCCAGTTATTACCACTGTGTCTTGTGCAGGATAGTTTAACGGTTTGGCCCAGGGACACGGACTGAGTGGCCAGCTGATTCACCGTTGGCTGTGTCCTGACACCTTTACAAGAAACACAGAACAGCAATCATGGCCTTAGTACCTTCTCTCTGCTCTCAGATAGCACATCATCGCTAGGTTTCTCCCTTAAATACAGAGCATCAATTGCTCTGCAGTCTGTGCTTCAGCTTATGCAAACTGCATCCTCTCCACACCCTTACCTGAGGCGTAACTGAGAAACGTGAGGAGAAACAGGGACCAGGGCATGGTGGTGAAAGGTGAGGCAAGAGTGTAGATCTGTCTGGAATCTTCCTTCTTCTTTCTTACATCCCCCAGGAACTGAAGAATGGTCCACCATGCAAATCTGCTCACGCTCATTGGCTGTGGTCGAAATGGAACTCCTCCACTGGAGGAGGTGATACCTGAGCTGAGCCAATGACATGAGGTCAAGGTTGACCTCAATGGCATGAGACCAAGCTTGATCCATGATTTAATGTAAACGTAAAACCATAAATTGATGCAATGTAAGTTGCCATAAGTTGCATTCATTTCCTGTCATTGTATATATTTTTTCTTTTTGTTTCTGTTTTTGTTTTCTGGTCGTGGACTGTAATAAATGTTAGCTAATCTCAAAAAAGAATGAAAAATGAAAGGCAATAAATGGCCATTGGGAGGATATACCACACTCTTCCACTGATTAATTTTGTTTGTTACAGAGGGTGCATTTTCTTCTTGATGGATGAAACCGCATATGAACGAGGCCTGTCTCTAAACAATCCCAGAGTTCCAGACTATGTTCTTGGGTAGAGAAAGACATATTTTGGACCTTGATTGAAGCATAAATAGACAATAGAAATAGATTCTTTGTCATTGGCCTGGAAGCCAATGTTAAGAGAGTCCTCTACTCCCTTACCTGAGTAATAACTGAGAAGGGCAAGAATGCCCCTTCCCCTGGCCTTGTGCTGGGGGAAGGGTGATTTGTCCCATCTCCCTAGCACGGGCCCCAAGAGGCTCCAGATTGGGCCTCAGCGTCTGGTGGGCGGGGCTAAGGTTGCTGCTCCGGCAGCTCCCCATCCCGAAGGATCAATTTGGAGCGTGATTCCTCCACCCTCCTTCCCCTAGGAGTAGAACGAGTCTAGAGGCTGGTTGCCCTCCCTGGGGGCCGAGTAGGAATTTTTGGCTCCCAACGCATTAGCCATGTTGAGGGGTTGTTCCGCCTACTCCGTCCTGCTACCCTAGCATCAATGGTTAGATAGTTAGGTCATGGCTTGGCAGGGACAGCGCGGGATGGGTGGTAAGTAGATGGGATGGAACATTGGTGAGCACCCTTGGACTGTCAAAATGGGTGATTGGTCAATCTTTCCCTTGTGGTTTGTGCAGCCTAGGGAGGATGATTCGCCATGAAACCTGCTTCAGGCACTTCACATACCGATGGGCTGTGCGGTCTGGGGTGTGCGAAGACCTGGAAGGATCCAGGCCCCCTTGAGGGTTGGCCATGAAGGGGAGGGAGAAGGTTTTCCACCTGCTGCCTTCCTGAGCCAGGGTGTGTCGCCCAAGCAAGGCACGGGGGAGGACACGGTAGTCCAAACCCGGTCATTGCTAGGCCCCGCACTGTCTTGGGGAGGTGGGCTTAACCCTATCCAGTCCGCTAATCCAATTATAGTTTATCAATAAAGCTGTGACCCCTTTTACCCACTACATTTGTTGTCCGTGTCTTCTTGGGGGCCGGGGTCTGGTGACAAAGCACGGAGCCCGGGCCATGGTAAGCTCTCTCTTGAAGAGCGAGCTTTCTGATTCCATCAGATAACAGGGTGGGACCTTCCATGTCGGCTCTTCAATCCTTTGGAGCCAAAGAGTGACACCCCCCATGCAAATTTGCCTTACGGTCATTGGCTTGCTTTCCAGGTCGTGTCTCCCCTGAGAATCTGAGTTGCTCAAGTCAGTCCAATGATCATAGGAGAAATGTGCGTAAAGGAGATGATGTCAGATTTTGGAAGAAGCTGTTTGCTTTGCCCTGGATCAAAATCAGACCGTGGTAGCAGAAAATCACAATGAAAAATGTCCCCAGGGACATAAAGAAAGGGCGTTTTCAGAAACCATACCAGGAACTCCAATCACAATTTATTTTAGCTGGGGATGATGGGAGTTGTAGTTCCTCAACAGCTGGACAGCCAAGGTTGCCCACCCCTGCCTGAAGGAGAATATCTTACAGCAGAGAGTGCTCCCATGTATTTTACTCATTTTTACATTTTATATCCCGCTCTTCCTCCAAAGAGCCCAGAGCGGAGTACGACATACTTGAGGTTCTCCTCACAACAACCCTGTGAAGTAGGTTAGGCTGAGAGAGAAGTGACTGGCCCAGAGTCACCCAGCAAGTCTTATGGCTGAATGGGGATTTTAACTCGGGTCTCCCCGGTCCTAGTCTAGCACTCTAACCACTGCACCACGCTGGCTCTTGGATGTAGTCACCCATCCAAAAGCAAACCAGCATGGACCCTGCATAGCAAAAAGAACAATCCATGCTCCTTTCCACAAGACCAGCTCTCTTCCTCAGAGCCTCGAGTGCAGATTCTATGAACATATGAAGCTCTGATTCAAAGCAGTTCTAATATGGGCCTGCCTCCATTTGTTCTGGAGTGGCTGGCTTTATTTTCAGAATGGATAGAAGCATATATGGATGGGGCCCATTCTAGATCGGACTAGAGTCCCAGGCTATGTTCTTGCATAGAGGATGATGTTCTTGCATAGAGAGGAAAGCTGGTCTAGTGAAGAGAGCTGGTATTGTGGTGGCAAGCATGGCCTGCCCCCCTAGCTAAGCAGGGTCCAACCTGGTTGCATTTGAATGGGAGACCACATGTGTTAGCAAGCATGACTTTTCCCCTTAGCTAAGCAGGGTCTGCCACAGTTGCCTATGAATGGGAGACCACATGTGTGATCACTGTAAGATATTTCCCTTAGGGGATGGAGCTGCTCTGGAATAGGGATGTGCGTTTCGTTTTGGATACAAAACGTTTTGTGAACAAAACAAGCCATTTCGGCTGTTTTGCAGCCAAAACAAAACACCCAATGCTCAAAACAGAAAATTTTGTAGCCAAAACAAAATGTCCCTGTTTCGGATACAAAATGTTTTGTTGTTTCGGCTGTTTTGAAACTCCATTTTGCAATCGCAGAAAGTCTTTCTCCTTCAGTCTCCATTTTGAGTTTTGACATCTGTTTGAATTTCCAGCCCTTCCAGCCCACAGATTGGCCAGCGATAGCATGGGCTGATCTGCTGGCAATTGCCTCTTTGTTCCTTTTAAGCAAATTTAAGGGTAAATTTTACCCTCATTGCCCAGTGGGGCAGTGTGTATTTCATTGTTGTTGTTTTACACTGTTGTGTGTAGATCAATTGCATTTCGGGGGTGGGTGGATGTGGATGTGCATGACCTTTGGAAATCTGCCTGATTTTTTCCAAAGCTCTGCTGTTGTTGTTGTGTGATGTTGATGTTATTTGGGGTGGATTGGGGCAGAAAGGGGGCTTTAGGGGCAGAAGAGTGGTTCAGGTGGTAGTGCCCCAAAGGGTGCCTGCTGCCACCCAGATTCCAAAGGAATTGGGAAAAGGGCTGATTTTTAAAGAATTTCTGAAGTTGAAATGTCTTTGAGGCATTTGTGCATGACCTTTGGAAATATGCCTGATTTTTTCCCAAGCTTTGCTGTTGATGATGTGTGATGTTGATGTTATTTGGGGTGGATTGGGGGCAGAAAGGGGGCCTGAGGGGCAAAACAGTGGGTTGGGTGGCAGTGCCCTAAGGGGTGCCTGCCACAACCCAGATTCCAAAGGAATAGGGCAAAGGGCTGATTTCTTAGGAATTGTTGGAAGTTTACACTTCTTTAAGCACCCCGAGGGAATGATGGAAGTTTCAGCAGACCCATAACTCCACCGGGGGGGCACAGGGGTGGCTGGGAGTGAGTGGTGGTGTAGTGCACATAGGGTGCCAACCACCCCCATGGGTTGCTAACCCATGGGGTGCTGGGTTCTGTTGTTTCTGAGGTGTTCTGAGTGTAGATTCTCTGGTAGCAGATGATATTTTCAATGACAAACCATGAATCCACTCTCATATGCTACCAGATAATCTGAATCTACACTCAAAACATCTCAGAAAAAACAGAACCCAGTACCCCATGGGTTAGCAACCCATGGGGGTGGTTGGCACCCTATGTGGTCTACACCACCACTCGCTCTGGGACACCCTGGTGCCCCCCCAAGTGCAGTTATGGGGCAGGAATTATGGAGGTCCATCATTCCCTATGGGGAAGAACTTTACAGACACCCAAACTCCATTACATCTTTAAAAATCATCCTTCTGCCCAATTCCTTTGAAATAATTCTGGCAGCTTCCTTGCCCCCTCTGGGCACTACCACCCACCCTACTGTGCTCTGAGCCACCCCTTCCCCCCCCCCCCCAACATGAAGCTATACTTTTGCTAAAACCTCAATTCTTCCCTAAGGGAAAAGTCCTATACTTTAAAAATTCACCAAAACCCAGCCCTTTGCCCAATTCCTCTGACATTTGGGTGGTAGTTTCCACCCATTGGGCACTACCACCCCCACCCACTAGTTTTTCCCTGGGGCCATTTTTTAAAATCCAAAATGTTTCAGATTTGGATTTTGCAATTTCGAACAAAGAACAAAATTGGGGTGTTTCGGATTGGCTGGTTTTGAACAAAGAACAAAATGGGGGTATTTTGGATTTGGGCCAAAAACAAAACAGAAAAACAAAACAAAATGCACAACCCTAGAAACAAGAGATGAAGTGGTAAAATTAATACAGTGGTCCCTCGACTTACGAACTTAATCCGTTCCGAATGCACATTCGTAGGTCGAAAAGTTCGTAAGTCGAAAAGCGGTTTCCCATAGGAATGCATTGGAAACGGATTAATTTGTTCCGGAGCCTAGGAAAAAGACCCAGACACCCAGTTTTTTGTGCAAAACTCTTTATCAAGTGCACTTTAAAGGCATGCAGACTGCACAGCAACATTACTTTTCAACAATAAACATTTACAAGAGCACTTTATCATTTTTTGGGGACCTGATGCAGGTCACTTCAGGGCACTTTAAAGGCAGGCAGGCACACTCAACATGCCTCAGCCAACATTTCTAAACCTTACTTAACACAGTTTTTGGACCTGATGCAGGTCACTGCAGTGCTTTTCAAAGACAGGCAGACACAATGAACATGCCTCAGCCAACATTTTAAAGCATTACTGTACACACCTCAGCTTTGGAACATGTTAAGGACACTTAACATTTTACACATGGCATGGAAAGAACACCCCCCCCACACACACAAGACCCCCCCCCCCCCACAACCCCGACAGTAAAGAGAAGGAAAATCAACCTACAGTACCTTTCCAGCAGTAGAGAATTGCAGGAAAAAGAAACTCCAACACTCTCCAAGCAACTCCAACTGGCTCCAAATCTCTCTCTCTCTCTCTCTCCAACGCCGCTCCGCACCTCCTCACTCCATGCCTCGTACAACCCACAGAGGTCTGGAAGCATGGCACAGGGGTTTTAAAGCCTCCCATACGCAAAGCGCCATGGGAGAAGCAGTTTTCGAAAAAAAATATTAGGAAAAATTCGTAAGTCGAGGAAACCGCATCTAAAATTCGTAAGTCAAGGAAACCGCATCTAAAACCACCAACGGTTTTCCATTCGGATGTCGAAAAATTCGTAAGCGTGCGGCCACTTTTTTCGTTCGTAAGTCAAAAAATTCAGATGTCGAGTAGTTCGTAAGTCGAGGGACCACTGTAATGGTAAAGTGGGTACAAGAATTAGGTTATAATATTAATTTAGAGGTCTGGGAGAAGCAGTGGAAGAAAGATCTCAAACTCACAGTGTGTTATAATGCAAAAGAAAATTTGATAAAATTGATGTATGGCGTTTAATACCTAAGAAATTAGCTTTAATTTACAAAATGTATCTAATAAGCATTGGAGATGTAAAGAAAGCGAGGGATCCCTTTATCACATGTGGTAGTCCTGCAGAGAAGTAAAGAGGCCTTAGGATAATTTAAAAAGACTCTCACAAGAGATTTGAACCCTTTTTGTTGGGTATAACCAATGAAGAAATCCCGAAAGAAAAGAGAAATTTCTAAATTTATTGTATTAGTAAGGGATGGCCATTTAGCAAGTTTTCTAGAAGACTGGAAACCCTCTTTGTGGTACAGGAAAAACAATGCAAATGTAAATTTGAACCTATCAGTGAGGCCTGAAATATAAAAATAACAGTCGGGGAATTTGTTTGAGTAATGAACTAAAGGATTATGATGGTAAAATATGAAGAAAATATTTATATGAGAGCAAATATAGATGTTATAGTATAACTATGTTGAAAGATGAACTGGAAGTCACATTGGTATACAGAAAACCAATAAAAATATAAATGCAAAAAAATGAAAAGAAAGAAAGGTTGGTGTAGGGAATTGTCCAAGACTGGTCCTCTTGTGGACTGTATTCGTGTGGGAAATGTGGTTCAGACAACCCTTCCAGAGAGTTTCAATGACCAAAATCTATCTGAGAGAGGTCTTAAGAAGCAGCTTTTTCAAGAATCCCAAACCAGTCCAAGAAGTCCAATGGAAGAGATGTGTTTTTGCCTGGTTTTAAGGATCGGCTGAGCAGCTTCAGAGCTGAATGATCCAATCCTTGCTCCGCCATTGGTTCCCTAGACTGGTGGTGTCATTTTCATTTCTGCAAGAGTGCTTTGAAGTAAACATTCCTCAGTGGCTCCATTCAACTCAACCATGGAAGCAATGACAAACTCAAACATACTGTGATAGGTCACCGCTTACAGAGAAACGGTGAGGGTGGTTGATAATAATTCCATGATAAGTATCAAGTACCTTTCAGTTAACATGTTTGCTCCGTTAATCTCAGCTAAGGGGAGGGGTACTTTGGGCATTTTTCTGCCGGAAGCAGCATGGCTCCCGTTGCAGCACACGGTCGCCAAAAAGCAGGCTAGGCTCCCTTAGCCCACTTTTTGGCGATCGTAAGAATCGCCTCATGGTCTTTGATGAGAGGAGCACCACTACATTTGGCGTGGACAGCTGCGGTTGAAACGGCACATGGACAGGAAGTGTGTGCCTTTCCAGAAGCTACCGTTTGGCCGCTACCCTGGAGCCTATGACAAGTCAGACCTGGCAGGGCAATGGTAAACTTGTCTTTCTTTATTCAGGTGTATCATTGGGTCTTTCTTGCAAAGCACAGCTGTCAGACTTGCCTTACGACTCGACTGCAGTATAGCTGACAACTGTTAGATTAAGTCAGATGTGTAGGATGCTAAATTCAATAGCTGTAAATAAGTAAAAATGGTTTTATAGTGGACTGTAAAGGCAATGGGTCCCCCCCCTTTTTGCTGTCTCTTGCATAATAGGAGCCAGCGTGGTGTAGTGTTTAGAGTGCTGGACTAGGACCAGGGAAACCCGAGTTCAAATCCCCATTGAGCCATGATACTTGCTGGGTGAATCTGGGCCAGTCACTTCTCTCTCAACCTAACCTACTTCACAGGGTTGTTGTGAAGAGAAACCTAAGCATGTAGTACACCGCTCTGGGCTCCTTGGAGGAAGAGCGGGATATTAACAACAACAACAACAACAACAATATCACCATCAGCCAATTACAAAAAGCAATTTTCTGGGAACAGCCTATATACTGCGACAATATCTATAACAGCAACAACATTGACAATAAAATTCAGCCATCCCAGGTCCTTGGGAAGGACTCGATGTCTGCATAAAACAAACCAGTCAATAACACCTGTCTGACTGTGTAAATAAATAAATAAATAAAAATTAATAATAATAGAACTTGAAGTTACCCAGTGGCACTAGATTCAGGACAGTCTGCTTTGCACCATGCATCATTATGTTGTGGGATTCCCTTTGAGATGTCGGGAGTGCCACTGGCTTTGGTTAAGAATTAGACCAATTAATGGAAGATAGGTCTGTCAATAGACAGGTGAGCTCTGGGGAGCCCGGTGAACGATTGCAGGTATCCCTCTGAGGGCTGGATGCTGAGGAAAAACAGAAGAAATCACAGGGAAAGGCAGAGTGGACTTGCCCCATTTTGTGCCCCATTTTATCCTCTGATGCAAGTCTCCGGGGGAAAAGATACTTTCCCCCTGCTTAGTTGCCTATGTGCTGTGAGCTTTTGGAGTTGCTTCTTGTGAATGGGTGGAGTTTTTTCAGAGAATTGGAATGGAAAGAGACAGACTGTACTTGCTGCTTATGTGTCTGACGTACAACTGTGCTTGTGGTTGGTTGGTGGTTTGGGTATTTTTCTATCTCCCAGGGGCATATCTAGGGCAGGGCAGGCAGGGCACATGCCTTGGGCGCCACTTGAAGGGGGGCACAATTTCTTAAAATTAATTTTTTTAAAAAAAGGCCACCAAAAACAAAATGGCCACTGCACATGCTCAAATGGCCTCTGTGAGGCCCTAGGCCATGCCAGGCCTTGCAGAAGCCATTTGAGCATGCACGGTGGCCATTTTGTTTTCAGCAGCCATTAACAAAAAAATATTTTAAAAAATGGCCACTGCACACGTTCAAATGGTCTCTGCGAGGCCCTAGAGGCCAGCGGTGGGAGGGGTAACCTTTGCAGACACACCCCCCCCCACGGCCTATAGGAAGCATCCCGAAGGGGCTACAAGTTAAAAAAAATTAATTTAATATAATATAAGTCACTGTACACATATTCAGTTTGGCACTATGTACAGAGAATCAGGGCTTGTGGATACTGAGCTGAAGCTTATGAGCTAGGATTGTATTCAATTGCTCTTACTTTGCTTCTTATGATAAGTGAGTTAAATGTGGTGTCTTAATAATATGGCTATTAATGGTGAGTTTCTCTTTGAATCAGTGTGAAGTCCTTAATAGTAAGGCCCACTGGGAGTTTCTTGCTCTCTTTCTCTCATTTTAACTGTCTTTCTGAAAGACTAGAATATATTCCAAGCAGTGATACAGTTTACTCTGCATATCCTTTAATTATTTTCAGAGTATCTGGGAAAAGCCAAATTCTCCATTTATTTTTAAAACTGATGTAATAGTGATGCTACAATGCATAGTAGAGAATTAGATAGGCAATTCTGTTTAGTTTTCCAAGTACACCTCCACGTAGTATTTGGGTATTTCATGAGCATACTGAAATTTGTAGTTTTCCAGCATTTTTTGGTCTGGCAATGTCCACTGCTAAATAGTTTTTGAAATTTTAAAAGATGAACGATCTTGACATATTTTTCAGCTGATATTATAGCAAAGTTAACTGAAAGATGGGTTTCAGATGTTTGGCCAGGGGGCATAATTTCAGTGCTTGCCCTAGGCGCTATTTTCCCTAGATACGCCTCTGTTAACAAGCTTGACTTGTATTTTTGAGCTGATATTATGGTGAAGTTATCTGAAAGATGGGTGTCAGAAATTGGGGGAGGGGGCACAATTTCAGTGCTTGCCCTAGGCACTGTTTCCCCTAGATACGCCTCTGCCTCCACCTCGTAGGCACGCTGGACTATGCAAGCCTCTGTGCTTCTCACTTTGGTGGAAGGCACCTAGCAGCCAATGCTGCAGCCCACCTCGCTTAGGTTAGATTTGGGGAAGAATGTGGCAGGAGCTGGACACCCCCGAAATGAGTCTTTAATCTCCAAAGCCACAAATTCGTCAACACTGTTGCCTTTTCTATGCACATCTATGAGGTCTACGTCGTGACTGTTGGAAGCTATCCTCTTGAAGGTTAGCCGTGAGGCAAATGTGAATGGCTTCACTGCAAATGAAACTATGTTCTGCCTTCTGATTGAAACGCCTTGTGCATGTCCATGCAGCCATGACCGGCCCGCCAAAGACAGGGTATTTGTTCTATATGCCAGAAGGGGGCGGCTGTGCTGGCATGTCCAGGGGCTGCACGCATATTGCCTCATGCTCATTAAGTAAGGGTACACTTCTTGGATGAAAGCATATATATGATGCACATCACTCAATGAAGATGTTCCAGAACAGGAGGGAGAGCAGTCTCATTCAACCCTGTCCTGCAACTGCCTGCAGAGTACCTCGTCCCAGGCTGAAACCTCCCTGGCATAATTTGTTTGGCCTGCTGGAAAGGTCTTTTCTCAAGGTCTTTCTAGAGTTCTGGAGTGGGGTGGCCGTCCCTCTTGGAATCCCGCCTGATTCTAGCAAGGACATTGTGTCCAAAAGACCACCTTGCCCACCCCCATGAATGGCCGCCTTGGCCGGCACAATCCTGTGGATAAGCCCTTTGCTTGCTGCCATACTGTGTGCAGGTGCTGAACTAACAGCATAGGCCCACCTCAAGGACAGGGGCACATGGACACCTCCATTTTGTTGTATAAGGAGTCAGGGATCAAATGGCGAAGGCAGAAGGACAGAGTCTCTGTTGCTTCCTATCCAGCCTGCAGAAGCTCTCCGGGCAAGGAGGAAATGGATGGGCAGGGAACTGAGGCCATGCAGGAGGGGGGCACACACACATTTGGCCATGGCTGGGCTGGAGTTGTCCAGGAACCTTGGCGAGGTTGCATGAAGAGGGCCAGAAAGGGCCAAACACTATGTCCCTCATGGCCATTCAATAGAAGGAAGAGCAGCCAGCACAAACCGCTGGCCGCAAGCATGCCCAGGGAGAGGGCACACAGATGACAAGTCCCCTCCCTGGCAGGAACACCGCCTCTTGTTTCTGGAGACTGTGCATCCAGCATGCCATGCACAATTTAAGTTTCCACGTGGGCATGCGCCATCACCCCACCTCCCTTCCAGCCAGAGAGGGATTGCTTTTCAGTAGTGGCTACAGCTTCTTGCCCAGCTGCCCATAATAAGGGATGTGACAAATCCACATTTCCAATGGATCTTAATGGCTGAAAGCAGAATATGTGAGCTCCTAGTTAGGAAATGGGACAGGAAAACCTTGCAACAAATGCTAGTGAGAGCCAATTCACACAGTATTCAAAGGACACGGCTGATGTTTTCCTGAGCTTGAATTCCACAATGCCCCAATAATATCTATAAAGAAGAAGCAAAGTAGGCCCAGAGGATGAAGGGGTTTCCTTTCACATTGGCAGCTCTGGATGGGCTAGAAAGGGATCTGCTTTACAGGCAAAGCCCGTTATCTGTGGATCTGATATCCGCCCTTTTGCATATCCGTGCTCAGGTAATTGACACCCAACCTCAACATCCACGGGAATCAAATTGTTAATGTCTTCTTATCCGCGGTATGAGGACGACTGGAAGCTTGAGGCAAGATCATATTGTCCAACCTTGCCCAACCACGATGAGCTTAAGAGGTATTTAAGAACATAAATGTATGGTTAAAACTACTGAGAGGTTCCAAGGTCTCTAGTGCATTTCCCAGGAACTCTTCAGACGGGATCTGACCACAGAGCAATGCAGATAAAGAGTGCAACAGTCACCACAGTAACAGATCTCTTACCTGCAACACTAAGAGATCTGTTGTGGAAGGTCTCAGCAGAGTTGCTAGAACCTGGAGATGGCACAACTTTTTAAGCCAATGTATTTTTAGATAGTGCCATCACTCAGAAGGTAAGCTTGGTGGGCGGGGGACACAAAATGCGAAGAACAAGGTTATACACGGACATACCCAAAAAATTAGACCGTGAGTGTTATGAAATGACCTCAGAGGTTATTTCCAGTCATCCTCATATACCACGGATAGTTTCCAGGTCCTGTCCAACAGTGCAAAAAGCAGTGAAGTCCACAGGGAGCACAGAGGGAGCACAGAGTACGTGCATTCTGAGTTGCCACCTTCAGGGGAGATCCTAACAGGGAGATCCTGACAATTATAACAGATCAAAAGGGGGGAGGGGCAAAGAAAATACAAAATAAAATACAAAACCATTTAAAAGCCATTGTTAAAAACAATCATGTAATATGTATGATACATATTTTTAAAAACATGTAATTACTCCAGGCAGATATTCTCCTAGCTTTAGGCTGCTAGCATTAAAAAGAAGAGGAAGGAAATGTGGGATGCGACAAACTCCTCCTTTTCATGGAAATCCTCTAAGATGAGGCCATCTAAAGAGAAGAGAAGAGATGAGAAAAGATGTGATATTCTGATGTTAATTGACTTAGGTAAGGAGGGACTTATACATGTTGAACAAATAGAGGAGGGTCTATCTAATCGGACACTTTCTGCCTTGGGGTTCCCCAAAGCAGAAGGCAAGCATGGCTTCCAGACCTCACAGTTTAGCTGCAAGGTCTTTTCCAGCAAGAACCATTTTTACCCCTGTGAGAGGGGTTGGGAGTTTGAGACATGCCCATTCGGGAGGCCTGCCACAGAGCAGTCAGAGCAAAACTGGTGCTTCTTGGACAAACAATGACCTTTGTCACTCAGGCCCATTCTGGGATTCCAAGGAGACAGTTTTGAGCTCCCCAATTCCCTGGAAATTGGCATTACCTTTGATGGTGCTCTGGATGTCATGATGAGCCAACTCCTCTTCCTTCCGAAACAGAACCTTCCATGTGGCCAGGCAGAAATAGAGATGGACTTTTCCCCGCCATGTCAATGTGACACCATATCCAAAGCAGTTAAGAATTGAAGATGATCTAGTTGGATACAAAGTTGAGGATTCCCAAAGATCTAGTTTGGCTCTTCTGGGCACTGGGCAGCCGGAAGACACACTGGGGGGACCCAGCTCTCTTCTGTTCCTCCTGCCCCTGCTGCTGTCCCCAGGGGCATTCGGTGATCCCCAGTGGAAACAGCCTCTCTCCAGTAAGTGTGCTGCCAGGCAGCCCCCGTGTGAAAAGAGACCACTGGGAGGTCTTCTTCTGAACCTGGAACCTGACAAGGGGGCCCACAGAGGATGCTGAAGCAGAAGATGAAGCAGAGGATGCTGAAGCAGAGGATGCTGAAGACATGTCCACAGCAGGGTACTTACTTCCAAATTGGGCAGTCTGGCCATGTGAGCCAGAGCATATCTGTAGTCCTCTTGGCCCAGAGCCTGCAGCCAGGACTCCTCTGAGTTGATGTACGTGTGGAGCTCCTGTGGGTTGAAACAGCATCTCAGAGTCATCGCACTGGCCTAGATCATCCCTTGCCATGCTACTGAGAGCTAAGCCCGGAAGGAATTTGTCCCACTACAGGAAGATCCGTTGGTTGCCGGCCCAAAGGAGTCTAAGGATGATCTAATTCCATATAAACACCCCCCCACCCCCCCACCCCACCCCGCAATTGAGTTGACAAGATCTTCAATATTTCTGGAGGTTGCTTATGGGAGATGTTTTCTCTGTCTTCTCAGCCAGTTGGCTTCTAATAGGGAAGGCACTTAGACATATCTTCAATAAACTAAGAGAATGGGGTCTGCTGCCTCTTTTCTGTCAGGACACAGGGACAGCAATTCATACATGCTGTTTAATACAGGCACTGCTTGACACTCCCTCTCTGTACCAGGCCTGTGAGGGGCCCGTGCCCAGGTTCACTTTGAAAAGGAACGCAACTACAGTCATGCACACAAAATCACGTACCAGTGTTCAGACACCTGCATACATCCAATACCTAATGTCCAAATAGGGCTTACATTTCACTTACCTTCAAGATGCCAATTGTGTCCTGGATAGAGGGGGCCTCCTCCAGCAGCCCCCTGAGCACCTTCTTGCAGGATGCCATTTTCTCCTTCAAGGGGAGAAAGAGAATATCAGTCATGAGTAGGAGACACAACCGGTCTTGAGAATACAACATTGAAAAATCACTCACAATGACAGCGGTATCACGTTTTCTTCGCAAGAGAAAAAAGCCCAAGAAGAATTTACCTGGGTCCCTGGGTCCAGTTGGTCCACCCCAGACACCGCCACGTGCAGGACTGCTGCTTTCACATTGAACAGCAGAGCCGGCTTCATTTTGCTGGAGGGAGAAATATTATATTTCATAGTGTGAGAAGGACTGGTGATCCAGCCAATGGAAGCTCCTCTAAAGAAGAGGAACATGGCAACCCAGCAACGTCTGTGATGGTTTTTCCTCTTTTTTCCTAAAACGTCCAATCCTGGTCTGGGAAGGACCTGATTGGGAGAAGGCTGTAATACTTAACAAATTAATGGTCATCTTTTTAAAAAGGGTTGATCACAGATCTTTCCTGGTTTGCCACTGCCCTTTCTCTGTGGACAAATGAGATTTTCAATGAGACACCATGAATCCACTCTAATATGCTATCATAGAATCCACACTCAATACCTCAGAAACAACAGAACCCTGTACCCCATGGGTTAGAAACCCATGGGGGTGGTTGACACCCTATGTGCACTACACCACCACTCGCTCTGGGCCACCCCAGCACCCCCCAAGTGCACTTATGGGGCTGCTGACACCTCAATGCTTCTCTATGGGGAAAAACCTTAAAGACGCGTAAACTTCAACCATTAACCAAAAATCAGCCCTCTGCCCAAATCCTTTGAAAAAATTCAGATAGCTTCCCGGCACTACCACCAATCCCACACCGCTCTAGGCCACTCCTTCCCCCCCGACGTGAAGCGATACACCCTTCATTATATCTAATGGGGGAAAACCTTAAAGACATGTAAACTTCAACAATTAACCAAAAATCACCCCTTTGCCCAATTCCTTTCAAATAATTCAGGTAGCTTCCTTGCCCACCCTAGGAACCACCAGCCACCACACTGCACTCAACGACACGCCTTTCCCCCCAACGTGAAGCTATACATTTGCTGCAATCCTCATTATTCTCTATGAGGAATTCAAAAATACTTTAACAATTCACCAATAATCAGAGGAGTGTCCAATTGCCTTGGGATTTTTTGGGTGGTAGGCACCCTGCCTGTCTACCACCCATCCCACTTTTGTGCCCCTAGGTGCTCCACAATAGGGGATATGGACTGGTTCGGGTCCCATTATACTCTATGAGAAAAATAATTAAAAATATTTCAAATATTCATAAAAAATCATAGGTGTGTCTGATTGCTTCAGGGTTTGCATGGTTGTTGGCACCCATGGGTGCTCCACAATAAGGAATAATGGTCTGGTTCGAATCTCATTATATCCTATGAGAAAATAATAATAATAATTTTCAAAAATTCATTAAAAAATCGTACGAGTGTCCGATTGCTTTGGGGTTTGGATGACAGGTACCCCTGGGTGCCAGCTACCATCCTAGCTACTTTTTGAGATCCAAACCAGTTCGGTTCAGATCCTAACCGAACCGGGGGTGGTTTGGACAAAACCAAAACTGAACCACCCCCTCCCGGTTCGGACCCGGTTCGGACCTGAACCGAACCGGGCGAAGCGGTTTTATACACATCCCTAGCATCTCCCAAAGGGAAGCGACTTCTCGCCAAAGGCCTTTTCATTCAGACGCACAAGTCTGCCAGGTTCCCAAGCACTAGATGTACCACCCTCCCCAAAGAGTCACCCCAAGTCTCAACCATTTCCCAGGAGCCTGGGGCACCTCCTCACCGATGGTGACTCCGGAGACTGCTGGGGAGCCCCCTGCGGGAGCTGGATCTGGATCTGGAGTTGGCTCAATGCGGTGTTTCCATTTAAAGAACCTCCGTCTGGGGGGCTTGCACTTGGTGGAGTCACTGGTGGGGGAGGTCTTAAACAGCCGCCTGCAGCAACGGCAGACTCTTCACAGCCTAGAAGAGAGCAGGTAGAAGGTGAGAAAGCGACCCTTAAGCAGACATTGGCAGGAGAGGGGGCCAATGGGGCAGGGAAGGAGTGCAGAACAGAAGGAGGGGCAGCAATACAGGTAGCCCAATAGGCTTCCAGATGGTGCACCGTCCTCCTCCTGGCTGAGGAATTGGGTCGAGACAGATGCTCCAACACTTTGGGGCAGAGACCTTTGACATGTGGGGTGCAGTTCTGATCAGCCCAGCTCAGCCAGATTATGTTAGAGCTGGGAAAGGTGCAGAAAAGGACCATGAACGAGCTGAGGGGTGAATGAAAACCATGTAACCAAAAGGCAGTCCAGTTTTCAGGCACTGCATGACACTTCCTAGCTGGACCAGGCCTATGAGGGGCCCGTGCCCAGGCTCACTTTAAAAATGAATGCAACTACAGTCATGCACACAAAATCATTTACCAGTGTTTAGACACCTCCACACATGTACTACCTACTGTCTGAATAGGGCATACATTGCACTTACCTTCAAGATGCTGATTAAACTCCAGACAGATGGGGCCTCCTCCAGCAAAGCCCTGATCATCCTCTGGAGCGGTCATAGACCAGCACAGGTTATAAAACAGTAATACTATACAATAAATGCTATATAAAAGGGGAGGGGCATGTTACAGTATTACGGAGATTGAGATTGATATAGCAGATAAGGCTGAGATGGCAGGAATCTAAAAAATACAAAATGTTTAAAATATGCTATAAAGCACAAACAGAGTAGCTAAAATACATATACGCTAAAAAGGACACAATCTGACACTTTGTTTCGGTCGGAGACCAGCGTGAAGTCAAGACAAATATAAAAGAGGAGATAATCAGCATTCTATGGGATCAATAGCACCCAATAAAATCCAAAAAGTCCTCCTCAGCACAAAGTAACTGGAAATACTACTAAAATACTACTAAAATAATTTAAGATAAAAGGGGCAGCATATTCCTGCTTATAGGACTATTACAACTCAAAGCTCGGCTCAACTCCCAAAACTGGGAGGGGATATACAATTCAGGCGCTCTATAAAATATTATCATTAAATTAGCTGCTTTTGAGCTGGTGATACCTGGCCCCACATGCCCACCTGCAACTAGCCAAGGTGTGGCTACAAATTGCTCTGGCATTAAGTCTGTCGTTTATTTGCCCATTTTTAAGCTCTTCCAAAAGCGAAGGGCTGCACTGCAAAATTTGGCTACCCGTCTAGTGGCACAGGAATTGCTTCCTTCCAGCAGCCTAGCAGTCATCTGAGGTAAATTGAGACCTGGGCATTTGACTGTCAAAGGGTGTATGAGATCCTGGCGCAGGTCTCTATAGAGCAGACATTCCAACAACACATGGGTAACTGTTTCAACTTGACCCTCACCGCATGGGCAGAGCCTCTCCCCGTAGGGGATCGCTCTATATCGTTCCTCTAAGAGGGCTGAAGGCTGGGCATTGCATCTTGCCAGGGTGAAAACTCTTCTAAGAGGGGGCACCTCCAAGACAGTGAGATAGGGGGCTGGGACCAAACAATACCTCACTGATTCCTGGCACTGAAAGTCAGGTACCCTTGCCATATCTGTTTGTCTCTCAATAACCTCTGTTTGATGAGCTTCCTAGCTGTCTCCAAACTTTGCGTAAGCAGGGCAGACTGATCAAGGCCCAAAGAAGTCATCTTTTGGTTCAGTGAGCGCTTCCAGATTGACTGATAAGAGTCCGCTAATACTAAGCGGCTCAGCCCTATCTCAGAGGAAAGGACTCTCAGCCAGTAAAACAGCGCCATTTGCCAACATCTGGCCTCAACTCTGAGGAGGCCCACCTCCAATTTAAGCCTCGCATTGGGGGTACATTTGGGGGTCTGAAATAATGCTCTCGGGAACTTAGACTGCACCACTTCTAAGGGGGACAGATCTGAGTAAGGACCCAGCTGGGCACCGTACAGTAACTGTGCCAATGATTTCGCCTGAAAAAGTTTTAAGGCCGCGAAGATAAGATGCGCACCCCTGGATCTGTAGAACCGCAAAATAGCTCGTGCGCTGTTTTGGGCAGCCTGGGCCACGTGCAAAGCATGAGCCCGTCTTGTACCCGATGAGTGAACAGCTACCCCCAAATATACAAAGTTTTGGACCTGCTCTATCCTTTGTCCGTCGATTTTCCAAACCCGTCTCTTGGGTCTCCTAGCAAAGGAGAGCATCTTTGTTTTCTGGTAATTAATACTCAGCCGTTCACTCTTACAATAGACAGCCAATGCCCCAAAGGCCCTCCTAAGCCCAACTGGGGTTCTAGCCAGAATGGCCGCGTCATCTGCATACAGCAGCACCGAGATACTTCTTCCAGCTAGCTTGGGAGGATGGAAATCACAGCTATCTAGATGGGTCACCATATCATTAATATAAAAGTTAAACAGCAGGGGCACCAGCACACATCCTTGACGGACCCCCTTTCCAATTGGAATAGCTCTGGTTAATCCTCCTTGCGGGTTGCACCTAATCCTCATGATTGGTGATACGTGTAAAGCTCTAATTAGGGCTAAGAGTCGTCGGTCAATGGAGGAAACTCTCAGTTTATCCCAGAGCCTGTCTCGTGGGATTGAGTCAAAGGCGAACCTAAGATCGACAAAGGCAACATGCAAGGACTGAGCATATTTCTGTGCTAGATGAACAGTGGTCGAGGGTAGACCTCCCTTCTTTGGATCTTCTTTACAGATGTCATGGGAGCATTGTGGAATTAAAAGGGCATGGCTGAAGTTGTCCTCAGGTTGAATTCAAACCCAGTTATCCATGGATCCTATATCTGCGGAGCGCTAGGGGCATTGGGAGTAGAGGTCGTGAGTGGGGGTCTCCCTCAACTATTCTACCTGCTTCTACTCTATGACCCCTGATCTGACTCTTCCGCACTTCCTGTGCTGATGAGTCTCAATCCTTCCTTTCCCAATCAATCAGGGTGGCTGGAAGGAAGGGCACGGCCCGCTCCCCACCCGTTAAATGTGTAGAAAGTTGATCTTTATGGAAGGAGCGGAGGCAGCAGTGCCCGGGCTGACGCCTTGCCTGCACATGCTCCAAGCGATGTGCTTGCATGATGGCCAGTTTGAAGAACTACTCCGAGAGAGAGAAAATAAGATTCCAGGATCCGAGATATATTATCGATTGATTGAGTTTATTGAACGTATTTATGTACCACCCGAAACGTATGTCTCTGGGAGGTTTACAATAAACAGTACACATGAAAAAAAATAAAACATGAAAATCATTTATTGTCCTTGCTTGGCGTGAAAATGTGAAAGACACCAATTTTTGTATGAAACTGAAAACAAAATACATCCTTTATTGGGTCTGTTGGGCAAAATGAAGAAAGCATCTCCAAAGGGAAAACCTCTTCTGGCCATGACTTCCTGATGGGGGAAAGAAGGGCTGGATAAGGGCTGCTTCTCGGCCATGGTGGTGATGGACTTCCTGGCCCCTGCTCAGCGGTCGCTGCAGCGGTGCTGGTGAGAGGGAAGACAGGGAATGTGGCGGCACTCACGGCATGAATCAGCTGGACCTGCTCGGCTGCTGGACAGTGGAGCGCCACAGGATAGATCCAGCCCACGGACCCTGAGTTGGACATCCCTGTTCGAGGTTGTTGTGTCTTATAGACAGGTCAGTAGATTTGAATGAGGTCTTCCCTTTCATCAGTGGGCCAGATCCCATTGGCCTGTACATTGGGTAGTGAGGTCTTCCAGTCCCATGCCTTCATAGGTATCTTGCATGGTTGGCTTCGATATAGTGGAGGGCTTCACACGGTACACGTACCCTGAGTTGTATGAACTCGGTCCAACAGAGTGTGGATTTGGAAAACAGGGACCTATGTAACATAAAAGGGAGGAGGGTTAACGCAATGCAGTTTTTTAAAAAGCCTTGCCATGAACTGGAGCACAACTTCTTATGATGCTGCTATGTGGAAGAACTGCATGCAGACAGCACTGTGTGTGCTGTCAGCCTAAATTCTGTGTGTGCACCGACAGCCTAAATTCTGCAACAAGCAAGGTTGAGTTCTGCAATGAGATAACTGATGCAAATTAAACCCCTTCCCATTATTTCTCTCACTTTGAACAAAACAATTGTGCTTCTGTTGACTATAGGAATGGAAAGGGAAGGGTACACAGCCATGAAGTTGTGGCCTCTGGAGACTGGAAATGTGTCCAGGGCCAGTTACTCTCCCCCTGCTAAATGAAGAGAATCACCATGTGAAAAAGGTGCCTCTTTGCCCCGTTAGCAGGGTCCTTCAGCATTCAAGGCCCAGGGGTCTTTCAACAGTATCAACATCCTCTTAAGAACCATTTGCGTACCTTTCTAAAATCACAGGGGCTAGAAATTGGCTTTTTGTTTCAAAGAGGGACAGAAAGCTGAGACTCAAGAAGCTGAATTCTGTAACCGGATTCTGAAGACATTTTGGCACTTAAAAAATGCTGAAAATGGTCCCAATAACTACACAGCTCTGAACAACATTCTTCTGCCATCCATCCTCTTGCAGTCAAAGCTCCACATGATTGGCCCTTCCAAGAGAATCAACACCTCCTTGGGAATATCATTTTTTGTACGTATGAGGGCAAGTTGGGTTCCAGCATTTTTCAAAAATGGTAGGGCATGCTATTCAGTTTGGCCCTCCCTTTCTTCGCTCCAGGTGCTGAAAGAGCTTCAGGTACTCCGAGGGAGACAGAGGCCTGGGATCTTAAATTGGATCTGAAGGTGTGGAACCCCATGCGATGCCCAGAGCTGTTTCAGCATCTTCCTCTGAGGCGGATTCTTCAGTTCAGGAATTTGGTGGTAGAGGGTCAAGGTCCAGCTGCTTAGGTGGTTGAGTTCTTTTATCTCTTGACTGAGACCAAGACCGGCAGTGCTGAGGAGAATGTGACCGGGACCGAGCGTCTGGATGGTCCAATCTCCCCGGATATTGGTTTCGATGTGGGGCTCAAGAGCAAGGGTGAAGATAGCGTCCTCTATCACCAATGCCAGATTTGCCGTCGAAGAAGTTAGTGGAACAATCAGGCATGATCAGATGGAGAGTAGTCTCAGTGTTGAGGTTCTCAGTAGCAATATGCCAAATCCTATGGGACAGTGTTTTGGAGAGTACAGATGGTGAGGGGATTCCCTGTGGCCCGGAGAGCGTTGGTATCACGTAGGGTCTCTTCTAGATCATTGGTATCGTGCAGGAGACTCTTTTCAGTCCGGAGGCGGCCGGTCCTGAGAAGATCAGCTAGTGTTGATGGTATCATCCTCCATATGTGCTTTGTTGATGTCACCTTCAGGATCGGAGGGTGAACTTGGTGTGACTTCTCTGGGGTCTCCCTTGTTGGGAGTGGAGCGGTCTCTCGAGTCTATGTTGGGATGGTAATGATCCCTGTCTTGGCCCGGAAATCACTGTGCAGACTTAAGGTTTGTAGATACTCAAGTCAGCTTTTTTGGAATCAGAGCTGATGACTGAGACTTTTTTGTGGACTTAAGGCAGTAGAGATATCAGGATGGGAGTGACGAGCTTCACGGGCCACACTCTATTGGCAGCACAGTGTAGTGTGTGCATTGGCTGAGGAATCTTTTCATTCGTAGTTGGTGAAAAATGCTGAGAATAGAAAGAAATATAGAAACACTTGATTTAGTTAGGATGCACATTCCAAAGTCCTGGGGAACCCTAGAAAAGGCTCGGTTTTGGGTCAGCACCAGCTGAACCAGTGGCAACTGCAACCAAGCCTCCACAGATGATCTGAATAGGCAGCAGCAGGGTTCATGAAGAAGGTAGCATTTCCTCTAATATCTTGGGCCTAAGCCCCAGAGACCAGCCTGGCTGCTGTATTCTACATACATTCGGCATACTACAGACAAAAACTGCCCAATGTACAGTGCATGGCACTAGTGCAGGATGTTACCAGCATATGCGCCACTGTTTCCAGGTGGTCTATCTCCAGGAATGGACGTAGCTGGTGTATCAGCCTAAGCTGATAGAAAGCCCTCCTGGCCAGTGCCTCCACCTGAGAGACCAGGAAGAGGCTTGGGTCCAGAAGTACTCCCAGACTACATACGGGTTCTTTCTGGGAGAGTGTAACTCCATCCAAAACAGGCAGATCTAAGCCACTTCCTATGTCCCAACTTCCCACCATGACAACCTTTGTCTTCCTTGGATTCAGCCTCAGTTTGTTCTCCCTCATCCGCCTCATCACAGACTCCAGGTAAGTCTTTCGGGAAGTTAGGCCATTTCCTAAGGAAGTTGACATGGAGAAAGAGGTTTGGGTGTCAGCTTATGGGTAACACCCTGCACCAAATCCCTGACGATTTCCCCGCACCGATCCATGTAGATATTAAAAAGCATTGGAGATAGAATGGAGCCCTGTGCAACCCCATACAATAGCTCTCATTTGGAAGAGCAACAATCTCCAAGCAACAGCATCTGGGAACTACATGAGAAATAGGAGTGGAGCCACTGCAAAGCGGTGCCTCTCACTCCCTACCCCTCTCCCTACCCCTTCAGGTGCTCCAGGAGGTGCCATGATTCACTGATATCAGAAGGATTGGCTGAGAGATCCACAAGGATCCACAGGCTCACACTCCCCCTGTCAATGCCCAATTGGGGAACAGGCCAACCAAGTCCTTCTCAACCCCATAGCCCACCCAAAAGCCATTTTGAAATGGGCTCAGATCATCTCCTTCTTCCAAGACTCCTGGAGCTGAGATGGCACTACCCTCTCAGTCCCCTTGCCCTACCATGGGAGGTTGGAGAAATGCCTAGAATGGGATCCAATGCAGGTTTCTTCAACAGTGGTCTAATCATGGCCTTCCTGAGGCAAGGAGGCATCCTGCCCTTCCTCAGAGAAGCATTCATGATGCTTCCAAGACCTTCTCCAATCACCTCCTTGCTAGATGGTATAAGCCATGTTGGGCAAGGATCAAGAAAACAGGTAGTCAAGTGAAGTCTCCCAAGCAGCTTGTCCACATCCTCCGCTCTCACAAATGGAAAATGATCCAAATTCACTGTGCAAGAGGAGCTTCCGGACACCTCCACAGTAGGCTCTGCACTACCGGTAGAGTCTAGTTCCGTTGGATGAAGAGAGTTTTCATCTGCAAACATCTCGTTTAAAATGTCAAAGTGGGTAACTGATGGATCCAAATACTCATTCAAGGGAGGAGGGTCATGTACTAACCCTTTCACAACTCGAGACAACTCTGCTGAACGTGAGCTTGCAGAAGCAATGCGGGCAGAAAAGAACTGCTTCTTTGTGGCATGCATGTGATTGATGGATGGAGTGCTGTCAAGTCGGTGTCAACTCTTAGCGACCACATCATTTTGATAATGGAAAGGCAAAATGTTCATAATAAAAAATGATTTTGCCATTGAATGAATTCTTTGCATTGCATCAATATTGGGTTTCTGTATCATATACCTTTTTCACATAAGAAGTAATATAGCTACTCCTGCTAACTTGGCAAAGAGGTACCTTTAACTTGGTGATTCTCTTTATTTAGCGGGGGAGAGTAACTGGCCCTATCCACCCCCAGCACAGTATCTCCAGTGACAGTTGCTGGTGTCTGTCTTATGTTTCTTTTTAGATTGTCAGCCCTTTGGGGACAGGGATCCATCTTATTGATTTATTATTTCTCTGTTTAAACTGCCCTGAGCCATTTTTGGAAGGGCGGTATAGAAATAGAATAAATTATAAAGAATAAATACTTCCAAACTGGATCTATCCAGTTTCTAATGTCAGAAAATGAAATTAGAGCCAAAGAACATGTTTCCCATTTCAGGAGTAACCTGAAGGGTGTGTCTTCAGGGTGAGACCACTGTGTTTGCAATTTGAGCAAATGCTTTACAGATCCTACACACGATTGCTGTCTGGAACACAAGACCGAAGGGATGGAATCAGGATGACAGAAATGGGGATCTGCTGAGTCAAAGACAGCAGCCAAGACAGGAGGTTCATTGAGGCCGGGTGGGCCAACGTATATGACGACACTTGGCTTGGTGGATCCTGGGTGGTTTAGACCTGCATTCAATGTTTGTGTACAATTCCATATGGGAACACCAACCAGTGATCCTGTTCTTACGTGTGCACGGAAGGTGTCAGGGTTTCCATATGAGAGCCACTTTCACTTTGACAAGCAACACTACTCCAGAGATTTGCATCAGAGGATAAAATGGGCCACAAGCTGGGGCAAGTCCTCTCCGCCTTTCCCTGTTCTTTCTTCTGTTTTTCCTCAGCATCCAGCCCTCAGAGGGATACCTGCAATCGTTCACCGGGCTCCCCAGAGCTCACCTGTCTATCGACAGACCTATCTTCCATTAATTGGCGTAATTCTTAAGCGAAGCCGGTGGCACTCCCGACATCTCCAAGGGAATCCCGCAACATAAAGATGCATTGTGCAAAGCAGTCTGTCCTGAATCTACTGCCACTGGGTAACCAAGTTCTATTATTGTTGTTGTAGTTGTTCTCTCTCAGTCTAGAAAACCAAACAAAAAGACAAAAGATTGAGTCTCCGGTTCAAATGGCTATTCAACCACTCCCACCCGCTCCATTCTGATACTCATACAATTACCAGACTCCTCCTCCTCATTGAAGTCCTCCAGGACAAGATCATCTGAAGGGAAGAGAAGAGAAAAGATTGGGGTTTCTTCTTTCAATTTGCTAAGAGAAAAGTTAAGGAGGGACAGGTCCATGTTGAATAAATGAGGAGGTTCTAATGGGTCACTTTTTGCACTGGGCTTGCCAAAGCGGAAGACAAGCATGGCTTCCAGACCTCGCAGTTTCGCTGCAAGGACTTTCCCAAGAAGAACCATGTTTGGCCATGTAAGAGGGGTTGGGAATTTGAGACATGACCACTCGGGAGGCCTGCCACAGAGAGGTCAGAGCAAAACTGGTGCTCCCTGGACGAATGATGACCTTTGTCACCCAGGCCCATTCTGGGATTCCAAGGAGACAGTTCTGCCCTCCCCAGTTCCCTGGAAATTGGCATTACCTTTGATGGTGCTTTTAATCAAACGATGTGTCAAGTCATCTTCTATGCGCAAGAGAGCCTTGTGTGTGGTCAGCTGTAGAAATAAAGACGGACATGTTTCTTTCATGTCAATGTGACACCATATCCAAAGCAGTGAAGAATTGAAGATGACCCAGTTGGGAACAAAGTTGAGGATTCCCAAAGATGGAGTGTGGCTCTTCTGGGCACTGGGCAGCCCGAAGAGACATGGGGTGGGGGTGGGTGACAGCTCTGTCCTGTTCCTCCTGTTCCTCGGTGAGCTCCAGTGGAAACAGCCCCTCTCCAGCAAGTGTGCTGCCAGGCAGCCCCCGTGTGACCAGAGACCAATGGGAGGTCTTCTTCTGAACCTGGAAGCTGACAAGGGGTCCCAGAGGATGCTGATGCAGAGCCAAGCCATGTCCACAGCAGGGTACTTACTTCCACATTGGGCAGTCTGGCAACATGCTGCAGGATGTAGACGTAGGCTTCTCGGCCCAGAGCCTGCAGCCGGGGCTCCTCTGATTCAATATACCTGTGGAGCTCCTGTGGGTTGAAACAGCAGCTCAGAGTCATTGCACTGGCCTAAATAATCCCTTGCCATGCTACTGAGAGCTAAGCGCAGTAGGAATTTGTTCCACTACAGGAACATCCCTTGCTTGTGTCCCAAAGGAGTCTAAGGAGGATCTAATTCCATATAAACATCCCCCCCCCAATAAAGTTGACAAGATCTTCAATATTCCTGAAAGTTGCTTATGGGAGTGATGGTTTTCTCTGTCTTCTCAGCCAGTTGGCTTCTAATAAGGAAGTGACCTAGATGTATCTTCAATAAACTAAGAGGATGGGGTCTGCTGCCTCTTTCTGTCAGGCCACGTTCGGATGTCGGAGAGGATGAAGACAGAAGCCCCATTCACACCTTATGTTGCACACTCGGACCACGAGTGGAGAGTGCACAGGGGCAGATCTGGACACAGGGACTGCAATTCATACATGCTGTTGAATACAGGCACTGCTTGACACTCCCTCTCTGTACCACGCCTGTGAGGGGCCTGTGCCCAGGTTCACTTTGAAAAGAAATGCAACTACAGTCATGCAGACAAAATCATGTCAGCGTTCAGACACCTGCATGCATCTGCTACCTAATGTCCCAATAGGGCTTTCATTGCGCTTACCTTCAAGATGCCAATGGTGCTGTAGACAGAGGGGGCCTCCTCCAGCAACCCCCTGAGCATCTTCTTAAAGGATGCCATTGTCTCCTTCGAGGGGGAAAGAGAAGATCAGTCATGAGTAGGAGGCACAACCGGTCTTGAGAATACAACATTGAAAAATCACTGGTACTGACAGTGGTATCACTTTTTCTTCGCAAGAGGAAAAAGCCCAAGAAGAATTTACCTGGGTCCCTGGGTCCACTTGGTTCAGCCCGGACACCGCCACGTTGAGGACTGCTGCCTTGAGATTGAAGGGCATAGGCGGCTTCATTTTGCTGGAGGGAGAAAGATGAGATTTCGTAGTGTGAGGAGGGCTGGTGATGCAGCCAATGGAAGCTCCTCTAGAGAAGAGGAACATGGCAACCCAGCAAGCGTGAAAAACGACGACAGGTCTGTGATGGTTTCCCTTCTCTTTTCCAAAAATGACCAATCCCCGTCTGGGGAGGCCCTGGTTCGCAAAAGGCCATAGTACTTAAGAAGATTTGTTTCTAAAAGAAAAACCTTCACTTCAATGGCCATCTTTTGGGAAAGGGGAGATCTAGTTACAGATCTGGCCTGGTTTGCCACAGCCCTTTCCTGACACAACCCCCTCCTATTTAATCCCCGTGGGCTATAAGCATACGTGAGTTCCGTGACGGTGTCCAGGCTTAACCTCAGCAGGAACCCAGGGTCCGGATGCTTTTTGACATCCTCCATAATTTCCTGGCAGAGATCAAAGAGCAGAAGAGAGTTGGTCACTACCCACGGACTTCCTTGGGATAGCTCCACCCCCAAACACACACTTTGGACTGAGCCCTCGCTTGGGCATTCCCTTCCATTCTCTGCCACATCTCACTCACAAGTACGGCTTCCGCAGCCTCATTCTTATCATAGGTCAGGAGTTGACCACCCTGCGAACTGACTTCTTTGACGTCTTCTATTACTGCGGACAGGAACTGGGTCCAGCTGAAGATGACCTGAAAATTAAAAGCACTGAACTGTTAGTGATGGAAGGACTCTCCGTGCCTTCCTGCAAATGGAGCGGGCACCCTGACTTGGTGGGCTGCTCTCAACTCCTTTCTGGGGACACCACCTGCTCCATGGAATATCCTGCAGCTACTGCTTCTCAGGGAGAGTGCAGAACTGGGAAAAGGATCAGAGCAGAGAGTGGGTGCTCCCAGATCCCGGATGGAAGAAATGCCTCTCACAGAGTTGTCTTGAGCTCTGTGGAGGAAGGCCCTCTACTCAAAGGTTCCCTACCTCAGCTCTGTCCATTTCCTCCGTGACAGTTGTCAGTCCTGGAAGGGAAGAAGAATGGGAAGGGAGGGGGGATTCAGGACTTGAATTCCCATGAGGAATTAACCAATGGGAATTCCCTTTGTTGGCATTCAGGCTGGCTCCCGGGCTCCCAAGCACCAGCTGGCTCACCTTCCCCAAAGGGTCAGCCCCAGTCCCAACCATTCCCCAGGAGCCTGGGCCACCTCCTCACCGATGGTGACTCCGGAGATGGCTGGGGTGCCTCCTGAGGGAGTTGGCGGTGGCGCTGGAGTCGGCTCAACCCGCTTGCTTCGTGGCCAGAACCTCCCTCTGGGGGGCTTGCCCTTTTCGGAGTCACTGGGGGGGGAGGTCTTAAAGAACTTTCTGCAGCATCTGCAGACTCTTCGCAACCTAGAAGAGAGCAGGGAGAAGGTGAGAATGCGACCTTTAAGCAGACATTGGCAGGAGAGGGGGCCAATGGGGCAGGTAAGGAGTGCAGAACAGAAGGAGGGGCAGCAATACAGGTAGCCCAATAGGCTTCCAGATGGTGCACCATCCTCCTTCTGGCTGAGGAATTGGGTCGAGACAGATGCTCCAACGCTTTGGGGCAGAGACCTTTGACATATGGGGTGCAGTTCTGGTCAGCCCAGTTCAGCCAGATGATGTTAGAGCTGGGAAAGATGCAGAAAAGGCCCGCAAAGGTGCGGAGGGGTGGAACACGGAGGCAGAATTACAGGCTCCGAAGGCACTGCCAGGGACACCAGGCAGCTGAACTTAGAGGTGGTGCTGCTGGTGCCGGACTGCACACTCCTAGGCGCTCCAGCCCTCTCCTCCTGCTTGCGACCCAGCCTCCTCCTCTACTCTGAGCTCATTTAATCGGGTTACTCTGCTAAAGGAGGGATTGATTCAATTATTCCCCCCTACAATCGGGACCTCCGTGAAGCACGTCACAGTAGGCATCTTCAGAGCTGGTGCCCTTCCTAATCGGGCAGCCGGGCAGGCAGGCAGGCGGGGGTCTCTAGTCAGACCTGTCCGGGAATAGAGGGAGCAAGGCAAAGCTGTTATGGAATCCTACTCACCGTGCGAAGACGTATTTTCTCATCTTCTCCCCCATTTCCCTCCCTGTCTAACTATTCCCCCCTGACTAACTATCCCTCCTGTTCCTAAAAGCTGACTGTCCCTCCCTCCCCCCCTAGATCCCTCCCAAAACCACCCCAAACAAACAACAAACAACAAGCAACAAAATAACAAACACTAACACTAACTGTAATACTGAATGGATAAATAAATGGATAAATCGATAAATAAATAAATGGATAAAGAAACAAATAGATGAATAAATAGATGGATAAACAGAAACAGAAACGGACTCGCTAATACACTCTTTCCTTGCTATCTCTCCAACTCCTCTCCACCTCGCCTCCTCCCTCCTCGCCTAACTCACCCACAAAGAGCAGCTGAGCCCCGGAGGTGTCATAAAAGAGGATGTGTCATGAGCCTCAGCAATGGCCATTGGTCCTCTTGCCTCTAGTGGTTGCTTCAGGACTAGGAGGCATCCCCTGCCAAGCGGGCAAAGAGGCACCTTTTCAAAGGGCTGATTCTCTTTATTGAACAGAGGCCGCACGGGGGAGCAGTTGGCCCTACCCACCCCCTGCCCAGAAACCCTCCAGTGGTGGTTGCTGGTGTCAATCTTAGGTTCCTCTGTAGATTGTGAGCCTTTGGGGGCAGGGAGCCATCTTTATTCCTTTATTCTTACTCCACTTAAACTGCTTTGGAAACTTGTGTCGAAAAGCGGTATATCAATAGTAGTAGTAGTAGTAGTAGTAGTAGTAGTAGTAGTAGAAGTTCTTCCAAACCTCACCCTTCCTGTTCATATGTCTGTTGATCTGAGAAATCAGAGGACTCTCTTCCCCACCATGTTGAAAGCAAAACCACCACCACAGGCCCCTCAGAGCAGACCCCTCCACCTCCGCCCACTGCCATTCATCCCAAGAGCCACCTTGGTTGCTGGGATGTGCTCTTGTTTCAGCCCGACACGGGGACTCCTTCCTTCAGCGCAATCCTGACACTGATTCTCACCTGAGGGGACACACATCACTTTGCTGGCTCTGCCCTCTGGCCACTGCTCTCTGCTCTTTCCAGAGTGTGGCGATGCTGTCACTTGCCTGCCAGGAGGCAGCGTGGAGCAGGTCGGTGGCTGCTTAGCCTTCTCCACTCTGCCTCTTCATCGCTGACTTTGGCATTATTCAGCGGAGGGTGGCGGAAGAGGCAGCAGCAGGATTCTCCCTCCCTCCCTCCCTCTGAGTCTCAAAGCCAAGAGCTGATGCCCCAAGTGGAAGGAAGCTCTGAACAGCTGCCTGGCTTCCCTCTGGACCCTCTTGTTTGGGGAACAGCAGGGCTCTCCTTCCCATGCTTGGAGAGGAGGAGACCCCGTGGAAGTGAAGGAGGGAGGAGGCTACTGACGGAATAGTGCAGCAGTCAACCACAGAGAGGCAGCCCCTTGTCTTCTCCATGCTGCCTCTCACCAGGTGCCCCATGCAAAGTGCCAGCAATGTTCAGTAAAGAAAAACAAGGCCTCTCTTGTATCCCTCATCTAATATGGAGCCCTGAGGAACACCATATGAAAGGGAAGAAAGGAAAGGGGGTGAGGAAATGTAGAGGGCCAGGAGGGTAGTACTGACCCTGGTCCATTGGTGCCAAGCAGGTCTCCTCACAAGTGGCAGGCAGCAGGAAAGCAGGAGAAGGACTGAGACGTGACATACAGCTACCACTCACAAGCTAGAGAACCAGTATGGGGAAAGTCCGTATAGATTTGGATTGAGTTCTGATCCCGAGAGCAGGGGCTGGGCCAGGAGGAGTCGTATTTCAAAACCTGCTTGGAGGCCATGCATCAGTCATAGCTGGAGGGTGTGTGTGCAATATTCAGGTAGAAGAATGAGTTCATGGATGCTGGAGTTGGTCCGTTTGGGTGCAGACCCAAGGAAGAGAAGTCTGGAAATGGCTTGAGTGAAGTGTATGTGCAGGTTTGAAGGGGTGACCTTAAACTTCTCTGAGAAGTGGGATGTCTCTTCCAGGTGGAGAGCGAAAGTTTTCTGAACTCTTAATGGCTGAGGCCTCACCAGCTCCTTAGGTTTACAAGTAGAGGGAGTTCCCTGTCCTAAAAAGGGCAAGTGGGCAACCATGAGGGTCAATCTCAAGTGTTGTTTAGCTTCCAACAACTGCTTGGATACCAACATTGCTCGCTGCTATAAGCTGCAGCTACATTGCTTTCATAGGGCTGTAGAGCTGACAATTGATATTATGGTGAACAGCATAGCCATTGCCTGATGACGTTTGAAGACTTGGGGAAGTCTGTTTCCTGATGTCTGCTCTTCAGAGTCCCAATGGCACCAGCTTTTGAACCCCTTTGAACCCCAACGTGAGTGACAACATGACACACTTGATGGTGGACTTCTCTCAGGAAAGGCACGTGCTCCAGGCTTGAATGCTCATTGCCCAGATCCTAAAGGTGGCAACTGCTGAAAGAAACCTAGAGGAGGTAAACCTGGTCAGAATAGCTCCAGAGATGACTGACAGTCTGTCTACACAATAGAAAGGAGGACACCCATTTCTCACAGACAGAGAAGCAAACAGCAGGTTGGATTGAAAGAACAGGAAAGAGAGAGAGAGAGAGAGAGAGAGAGAGAGAGAGAGAGAGAGAGAGAGAGAGAGAGAGAGAGAGAGAGGTCTTTCAATGTAGCAACCAGAAATGAGAGGAATAGTTTTGTTATTGATTCAGGCACTACCCCAAACATCCTGAATTCCCCTCAACTGTTGATAGATGTAGACAAAAATGACAAAGTTGCTGTTTGGTTTGCTGATGGGAAAAATAGTTATTCATCCAGGAGAGGAACTGCTGAACTGTCTAGTAAGCAATTGGATGGGGAAATGGAAAAGATTTTGATCCAAGATGCCCTCTTAGTCCCTGATATGGAGAGTAACTTGACCTCTGTGAGAGATGGAGTCAATCAAAGCTGCAAAGTGACTTTGCAGGACAAAGTTTGCTACATCAGCTAAGAAGGATGATTTCATGATGACAGCCTATATGCATAAAGATGTGCTTTTTCAATTGGACTGTGTAACTGAACAGGCCAGGCTTGCAGCCTCATGCAAACACAAGAACTTTTCGACCATATGGCCTAAAAGACTAGCACATAGGCAAATCCATGTGATAAATGAGCTTGGGGGAAATGGCATTAGGAAGGACTTTAAAGTGGAGTCATGCAGAGAAGCTGCCACAAGGGGTCAGTGTTGCTGACTTAATCAAGGGGTGAGACCCAGCTTTTCTGCACAGACACAGACAGAGTCACAGTGTCCTTTGGAGCTCATACATTCTGCTGTCATAGAAACATAGGAAGCTGCCATCTCCTGAGTCAGACCATTGGTTCATCTAGCTCAGTATTGTCTACACAGACTGGCAGCGACTTCTCCAAGGTTGCAGGCAGGAATCTCTCTCAGTCCTATCTTGGAGAAGCCAGGGAGGGGACTTGGAACCTTCTGCTCTTCCCAGAGCGGCTCCATCCCCTAAGGGGAATCTCTTACAGTGCTAGCCTCCCATTCATATGCAAGCAGGGTGGACCCCAACCTTCTCCCAACCTTGGAGAAGCCGCTGCCAGTCTGTGCAGACAATACTGAGCTAGATGGTCCTGTGGTCTGTCTCAGTCTATGGCAGCTTCCCATGTGTTCCTAAGTCCTTGCAACTCAGATTGCTAGCCAAAGCAACAGACAAGACACCATCTGAACGATGGCTTGGGCACAAACCCTCTCTAAAGCATGCCAACATGTTTGGATCGAAAGCTTATGCATACATCCCAAAGGCCAGGAGAACCAAACTCAATCGCAACTGTGAACTGGGAGTGTTGGTTAGATATTCGCCTGGCCAAAAGGGATAGAGAACCTTTGATCGTACAAATGGAGAGGTCAGGATCTGCAATGTGGTGTCTTTTGAGGAGAGACAAGGGCCAACTAGGGATGATGTGCCAGAACCTGTGCCAGAGATCCAGGTGAAAGAGGCAAGATGTCTCACGATGCAAAGGCCAGACCGTGAAGCCAAAGAATCTGTGCCACAACCAGAAGGAGGTTTAGAAGGGGATACAGATTAGAGAAGGGGCTGCACAGCCTGAGCCCGAACTGAGGCGCTGCTAGAGGCCCAACAAGGGGCTTTCACCCAAAAGGTTCTCACTCGTGACCAAAGGAGGAGAGCTACAAGAACCCACCACATGGCGAGAGAAAGAAAAGATGCCAGCTGACACAAGGTGAGACATGGAGATAAGCAGCATTCGAAGGAATTGATTCCCTGCACCAAAAGGAGACTTGAAGACGTGTCAGTGCCCACAGGAAGAAAGACTGCGGGATGCAAGTGGGTCTTCAGAGTCAAGCAGGATGCAGAAGGGGAGGCAGAGCGCTACAAGGCGAGGCAAGTAGTCGAGGGATACTCCCAGATCTATGGTGAGGACTACAATGGGACCTTTGCACCACTTGTGACATACACTTCAATGAGGACACTGCTCAGCATAGCAGCGGCCAGAAAAATGCAAGTTGAAGACATGAATGTAAAGACTGCCTTCCTTCATGGGGAAATCAAGGAAGACATCTCTATGCAATAGCCACCAGGCTGGGAGGTACCTAGAAAGAAGGGGCAGCTTGTGTCCAAACCAGAAAGAAGCATCTATGGCTTCAAAGAAGCAGCCAGAGTGTGGAATGAGAAACGAAATCAACTGCTACTTAAGGAGGGGTTGATGGAAGGAAAAGCTGACCCCCGCCTATATTCCAGATTGAGAGACAATAGATGGACTTACATCCTGACTTCGGTTGTTGACTTGATTATTACATGTGAGGAAAAACAAGATAGCCATGAGACTGTACAGCACCGGAACAAGGAAAGAGAGGTGAAGGAACTCGGAAACATCTCCTATTACCCTGGCATCCAAATACAAAAGAGAAGGGGGTGGGGCATTCCTTCTCCACCAGAGGCAGAAGATAAAGGATCTTCTCCAATGCCTGTTAGCTTCCTTGGTGCTTTGCTAAATAATCACAAACCCCCACAACAGCCTCTTGGAGGCCGTTTTCAGCAACAGCTCCCTGGTGACCACCAGTATCTGGTCTGAACTTTCACACTCTGATTTGCTTGCAGAAAAGCTTTGCCATATATGGGCAAAGCTTAAGTACACCAAAATATACCCGGGATACCAATAGGGCTGGCTCATTATAAGAGAATAGCAACTGGCGCTTGTATTGTGCCAGCTCAGATGCAGGTCTTTGATTAGAACATTGAAGTCCACTCCCCTCTTCCACATCAAGCGTGATTTCTGTGCATGACAAGCCACATCAAACAGCTCAAGATATCCCATGTGCAGCCTGGCTTACTCTGTACAGGCCTCTGCTACAGGGTAAACTTGTCCCAGGCTAGTTAGATGGTCATGAACATGTTCCAAAGCCCAGCTTTCTAGATCAAATGGAAGTTTTGATGCTGACCATGAAACTTTGATGCTGAGAGAGAGAGAGAGAAAGAGAGAGAGAGAGAGAGAGAGAGAGAGAGAGAGAGAGAGAGAGAGAGAGAGATTCAACTCTGCACAAGAGACTCCCATGCTCCTTTGGAATTAGGTCAGAAATTGCACTTACTGTAAAGAAGCTACTACTGTTAGAGTTGGAGATGGAGTTCCAGTGCATCGAGCTTTTTCACCAGCTCTCCTAATGACCACTTGGGGTACTGGGAGTAGAGGTAGTTAGTGAGGGTCTCCTTACCTGTCCCTGCTTGCTTGCCTCTACTCTATGGCCCCTGCCTCGACTCCTCAGCTATTCCCAGTCAAGAGTCAGTCCTCTTCCTTTCCTCTTAGAGAGTAGATGGAAACATCTCTCTCCCCCTTCCTATTCATTATGTAGCTGATAGATAGGACTAGGTTTCCCCTCTCTAAATGTACTTCACCAATACATCTTTTTTGTTTAGATTGTACAACAATCTCCATGCGAGTTCTTCACATAATGGCAACAACTCAACTCTGCACTCTACTCTGTAACTGGTGTGGGTAGCTTCCTTTTGGCACCTTGCTAATAAGATCAATACGATGCATAGCTATGTTGTGACCGGACATCAAACCAAGACATTTCATAACCACATGCTAAGACAGAGATCTATCTATCTTGGATGCGTTTTTGACCACATTTTGTCTGTTCCTTTTGCTCTTTTGGTTGCTGTTGCTGTTGTTGTTTTGTACTGAATGTGTGAAACAACCTTGAAGTGAACTAATCACAAAGTCAGATTTCTTGTGATAGCGAAAGGAAAATTATAGCGTCTGTGGACTCCACCTCACGCCTATAGGCTTTACTACCTTGAAAGAAGTTTGCTTTTGCAACAGAAGGTTGGAAGGCCATTGCGGTAGATTCAGTCTAGAACACACAAGTCTACTTGGTGGCAGTGGTTAAATGGGTCATTGGTCAGGAGATCCATGTCTGGTGTTAGCAGCAGAGCAGATCCTTCTAGGGTCACACCAAGGTAATTTGGGCATCCGGACCGCCCAACCACGAGCCCCCACCCCCATGCGAGGCTCCCCAAAACTTCCTTTGTGGGCCCACCCCACCAAAGGTCCATTAAAAAACCAAACCAAAGACTCTAATGGTGGCTGAGGGGTGGCAGCAAGGGGGGAGGTATGGTGTCTTGAAGCAACTGAGTGTCTTGAAGCAACTGAGATGCACGCCTGTGCAGTTTAGAGATCGTCACAAGCTCGTGATGTTACGGGGGACAACTCAAGTTGTTCGGAGGGCAACCCAAGCCATGATATTGTTCAAAACTGAGCCGGCTTCATCCAGGTCAGGGTCTCCTTGGAAGTCCAACTGGCACTTCCCCCCTCTGTGAAGGAAGGATGTTGAGAAATGGAATACAGAAGCAAACAACTACTTATCTTATTTATATCTCATGTTTCAAGGCAACTGTTCTCAAAGTGGTTTACATACAAAAAGGAGAAGAAAGTGGCCCCCTGTCCCCCAAAGAGCAAGCAATCTAAAAAGAAGCACAAGGGAGAAGCTAGTGCCAGTCACGGAAGGAATGCTGTTCTGGAGTTGTCGCCTAACAGAAAACCTGAATTGGTCATAAAGGTCTGTTGCCAGTTGTTCAATGTCTCGGCATGAAATAAAGAGGGCTTGGTGCTAGCATCACCAAGTTCCAGATGTCCTCTTGTCTAATCAAGTGCTGAACCTCCAGCAGGATTGTAAACTGAGAGCAGGAGCAAGCCCCAAATCCAGCCCTATGGCCATTGGTGCTCCTGTGGAGACAGCCTCTCATAAGGCATGACTGAGCCACCTCTCCTGGCTTCAGATTCTCTTTCAGCCATGAAACACACTGGGTGGCCGTGGGCCAGTCACTATTCTCCGCCTAGCCTACCTCAGAAGGCTGTTGCAAGGATAACATGGAGAACTCTACCCTCAGGGAGGAAGAGTGGGGTATAAATGTAATGGGGCGGGGGGTGGGGCGGGGCAGCAGTGTTGATGTGGACCCCGGCTGACATCTGTGCTCAGCCATAAACTCACGGGTGGTCTTGAGCAAGTCACACTGTGATCCTGCCTGCCCACTGGTAAAACAGCAGCTATCATGACTCACCCAGTTAGGTGCAGATTAATCCCACCAAGAAAATGGTGTGTACAATCAAAGATGCTATGTCAAGACTATCATCCAGCAGCACTGCTGTCAGTACAGAGCTCCTCTGCAACCTCTTCTCTCCAAACCTCTTCATAACGTCACTGTATATAGACTTATGCAATCCGATTTGATCGGATTCCACGCAACACAGCCCAAAATCAAGCAAGATCAAAAGCCTGTCCATAGAATCATTGAGAAGTTCTGCTCCACTGGGCTAGTCTGTGAATTGGAATGTTTTGGATCTTACAGCCCTGAACTGAAGTATGCTTACTCAACGTAAGCCCTATTGATTTCAAAGGGATTTACTTCCAAGCAGCTATGTTTAGGATTGCTGCTTTAATCTTACTTCTGCCATCTATAGATGATGTGATATGCTTCAGGGAGTAAGACACTTTAATTCCTAGTTGAGATAAATTCAAGATATATAGCAGTTTCACTAATAGTAAGAATAAGGATGCAAATAAGAATAAGAACAATAAACTGTATTTATTAAGATAAAACAAACAAAAAATTAAATCATAACAGATCAAAAAGGGGGGAGGGGTGAAGAAAATACAAAATACAATAAAGAACCATTTCAAAGTCATTGTTAAAATCAATCATGTCACATGATATGTATTCTTAAAAACATATAATACTTCCAGGCAGCTATTCTCCTAGCTTTAGGAGCATTAAAAAGAAAAGGAAGCAAATGGGCGATCAGACAAACTCCTCCTTTTCATGGAAGTCCTTGAAGACAAGGCCATCTGAAGAGAAGAGAAGAGAAGAGAAACTTTGGGAAGGAAGGAATGCTCTGTCACCCATGGGGCACCTCCTCATCGATGGTGACTCCGGATACTGCCGGGTAGCCCCCTGTGGGAGTTGGAGGTGGTGCTGGAGTAGGTTCAACACAGTGTTTCCATTTAAAGAACCTCCCTCTGGGGGGCTTGCCCTTGGCGGAGTCACTGGTGGGGGAGGTCTTAAACAGCTGCCTGCAGCAACGGCAGACTCTTTGCAGCCTAGAAGAGAGCAGGGAGAAAGCGAGAAAGCGACCCTTAAGCAGACATTGGCAGGAGAGGGGGGCAATGGGGCAGGGAAGGAGTGCAGAACAGAAGAAGGGCAGCAATACGGGTAGCCCAATAGGCTTCCAGATGGTGCATCATCCTCCTTCTGGCTGAGGAATTGGGTCGAGACAGCTGCCCCAACGCTTTGGGGCGGAGACCTTTGACATATGGGGTGCAGTTCTGGTCAGCCCAGCTCAGCCAGATGATGTTAGAGCTGGGAAAGTTGCAGAGAAGTACCATGAACGAGCTCAGGGGTGAATGGAAACCATGTAACCAAAAGGCAGTCCTGTTTTCAGGCACTGCATGACACTTCCTAGCTGGACCAGGCCTGTGAGGGGCCCGTGCCCAGGTTCACTTTTAAAATGAAGCAACTACAGTCATGCACAAAAAATCACGTACCAGTGTTCAGACACCTGCACACATGTACTACCGACTGTCTGAATAGGGCTTTCATTGCACTTACCTTCAAGATGCTGATTAAGTTCCAGACAGAGGGGGCCTCCTCCAGCAAAGCCCTGATCATCCTCTGGAGCACCTCAATGTTCTCGTTCTAGGGGGGGAAGAAAAGATCAGACATGAGTATATGAGTGACAACCGGTCTTGAGAATACAACATTGAAAAAGCACTCACGCTTATCGTGGTATTGTGTTTCATTCCAGTTGGGCCAAGAAACCACCAGGACATATGGAAGTGGGAAAGGGTGCTCACAATTAACTCCGAAGAAGAGCTTATACATTCAATCTCAGAAAAGTAAGAAACCACCTCTGCAGGGAGTCACACCATTTCAAACTTGGTCATTCTTTGGGAACTCTCCCGTTCAGTGTGGGGTCAAATATTCACTTTCCAAAGTGTTTTGGCAACCAGTTCAAACACCTTGAACCAGTTTTGTTACATTTACTACAGAATAATATCCAAACTCTTAGCTTGCCATGTAACTCTAGAAAAAGACAACCATGGGACTTGACTTGAGAAGAAAGCATCATGCCAGTCTTTCTGAATGAAACCAATGATGGAATGATGGAACGCCATCTTCTGAACTGGTTACCACTACAGGGCTTTGCTTCGGGTTCCAGTTGGGGCCAACCGGGAGATTTTCAGTTGACACTGAATTCTCCCTTCTTCATAGAACATATTATGACAAAGCAAAACTGTGGCATCCTTACATAGAAAAGATTCCCAAGTGGTCTCAAATGGGACAAGTAGCCCGGGAGTGGAAGCAGCGGGAGTTTGTGGCGCAGGAGAAAAAAAGCTCAATAAGAATATCCCTGCGTCCCTGGGTCCAGCTGGTTGACTCTGGACACGGCCACGTGCAGGACTGCTGCTATTAGATGAATTGGCAGAGCTGGCTTCATTTTGCTGGAGGAAGAAATCTTAGATCTCATCGTGTGAGGAGGGCTGGTGATCCAGCCCACGGAAGCTCATCTAGAGCAGAGCATCATGACAACCCAGCAAGTGTTGGGGAATGTCCCGGGCTCGGTGGAGGAAGACCCTCTACTCAATGGTTCCTGACCTCCGCTCTTTCTTTCTTTCTTTCTTTCTTTCTTTCTTTCTTTCTTTCTTTCTTTCTTTCTTTCTTCTGCTTTGCAGTCCTCAGACCTGGAATGGAAAAAGAAACAGAGAGGCGTGGGACACCGTCTTTTGGAATGAAGGCTGGCTACCATTGATTGGTTACAGCACAAGTCAATAATCCATCGGTAAGACAGCCGCCTTGCTACCAAATGGCAAATCCTAGCCTGGATGCTGGGCAAAACTTTGGGGAGGAAGGAATGCTCTGTCACCCATGTCTTGGTCTGTGGAGTCACACCAGCTGACTGGGGATGTGGATGGTAACTGTGCCTGTTGGTGGGGGCTTGCATTACAGGACACAGCAATAAAACCACAAAGAAGACATTGGAAATGTGAATGGCAACTTGCTGACAGTGGGAAGGAAAAGTCTGACCAATGGGAAGACTAGTCCTCCCAGAAAACCAACTGAGAGACTAGCTCTCACCATATGTAATTTTATCTGGCTCAGTAGGGCAATGGACTGAAATGACCCTGACACAATTAAAAAGAAATCATTAAAAATCACCTGATTTCCCAATTGCTCTGTGGGTTGAGTGGTGGGTAGCACCCATCATGCCCAACCCTCTCTGGTGCTCCCAGAAACCATTTATTTATTTATTTGAAACATCTAATCTACCGCCCATTCCAAAGACTCCGGGCAGTGCACAAAAACATGCAAAGAAGGCAATATTAAAAATCACGTTTTAAATTAAAAACTCAAGTAACTAACAACAAACAAATATTTAAAGTACAGGGCAAAAGCCTGGTGAAAAAGAAAAGTCTTCAATAGAGATTTGAAGATCAGCAAGGAAGGGGCTAGATGGATCTGAAGGGGAAGAGTGTTCCAAAGAAGTGGGGCAGCACCCAAAAAGGCCCTTTCCCGGGTCCTAGAGCCCCGAACCTCTCGGAAATCAGGGACCGACTAAAGGGCCATCTGAGACGATCTAACCGGAAGGGATGTAACCTGAAAGGGAGAGGCGGGTCTGTAGGTAGACAGGCGCCAAACCCTGCAAGGCTTTGAAGGTCAGAACCAGGACCTTAAATTGAACTCGGAAAACAATAGGCAACCAGTGCAATGACTGCAGGAGAGGTGTTACCCCATCATATTTTCTGGCACCCATGGGAAGGCGAGCCGCTGCATTCCAGACCCACTGTAGCTTCCTGATTGTCCTCAAAGGGAACCCTAGATAGAGAGCTCATCACAGCAATCACCAAGAAATATTACACACAGACACATAGAGCTGAGCTGCCACTGTCCCTTTCTCTCCACAACACCATCTCACACACAGACTACCAAACCAGAGCTCAAGGAAGGAAGGAAGGAAGGAAGGAAGGAAGGAAGGAAGGAAGGAAGGAAGGAAGGAAGGAAGGAAGGAAGGAAGGAAGGAAGGAAGCCAAGTACTGCTTTTGTCAATCTGAGATCAAGCAAAACCAGATCTTTATACTGACAAGAGAACAGCATTACACTCAGTGCAGAGAAAAGGACATTACAGAATCAAACCTCCTTGCCTCTCCTGAGGCACAGCATGGAGCAGAAAACCCCCCAACCAAACCATCCCGCAGAAGAAGGTCAGAGTTCCACTGGGTAGGAACCTCCTGAGGGATCAGGTGTTCAGGTAGGTCCAGCTCAAGCTGCCTCTCCTTCAGCATGCACTGAGCCTTTTCACCCCGGTGGAAATGGCCGGCTATCTTGTGGCGCTTCTCCGCAAGAGCGCCATGGGAGCAGCAGGGGCCCGTAGCCAGGGTGTGTCCCAGGTTGTACACTGAGGCTGGCTATGGGCCTGAGCAGGGCCTGTGTGGTGGGAGCCCCCTATTGCAAGTGCCCTTCGCATCCTGGAGGCTTGGGAGCAGCAGCAACAGCAGCAGCAGCTAGCCGAGGGCACGCCAGACCCATTGCTGCCAGCAGGAGAATGGACCCGCAGGTGAAAGGGGTCGCAGGTGCAGCAGCACCACCATTGTCCCAAGACGCTTGGGGTCCTTTCCCATGCTGACCCATGTAGGTGCAGACAGTATCTACTACCCACTACTACCCAGTACCTGCTACTCAGTAGGTGCAGAAAGCATGTCTATGGTCACTAAGGCAGAACTTGAAGTGATCCCACACCATGCTGCCACCATGCTCACCGGCCCATGGGTGGTGAAGCTGCTGGTTCCTTCAGGGACCCCACCATCACAACTGGAGACTGGCATTGCTAAGGGGGATTGGGGGCATGGTGTGACCGATCTCCAAGCGAGACCACTCTGGTTGGGCTAGCAGCCAAAGCAGTCGGCACCTCCTCCACAACATGTATTCAACATCAGTCAGTCCCTGCTCATACCTTTGGCTAGTTCACACAGAGAGATGCAGCAAGTTCTCATCATCACTGGCAAGAAGCAAGCAGCCTGGCCTCTGTTGGAGGGTTTCCTTGTCTCAGGTTCAGGATTACATGTCAAAAGGATCTTCACTTTCAAAGAGTGTTCTAATCGGAGGCACCTTCAGGTCTAGATGCAAGTGCCTTACAGTTCTGTGTCCCCCTTGTGAGGAACCAGCAGGGCCGGTGCTACCGTTAGGCCAACTAGGCAGCAGAGTGCAGACCTCAGACCTCAGGGGGGTGCAGAGTGTCGAGTGTCAATGTGTTTGCCTAGGGCGCAAAAGAGTCTGGCACCGACCCTGGGAACAAGTGCACCAACATCCTACCGTTGGTTTTTTCTGCTAGATTATCTTCAACATGTTCCAAAGCCCAGCTTTCTAGGCCATATGGAAGTTTTGATGCTGTCCATGAGATGTATTTGACATTACGAGAGGGAGGGAGGGACAGATAAACCTCTTCATTTGTCTCTGCTCAGGAGACTTCCGTGCTCCTTTTGAAATTGAACGTACTGTAAAGAAGTTGCTATTATTAGCTCTGCTGTGGAATACAAAACTACACTTCTCTTGATGATGTGACCACGTTTGTTACCACATGAGAAACAACAGACCGATCAGGAAGACGTGTCAATCCAGCACAGAGCAGCATGTCTTGACACCATGCAGAACTCAGTGGCGAGAATCCCAGGAACACATTAGAAGAGAGCCTTTCATACTGGAATCCTCAACTTCAGTTAGAAACTGTTGTTACAAGCAAAGAAGTGTGTACTGTCCCTCTCCTTGATCTGTCTGACAGCCTTGAGGTGCGTCAGGGAGATGAAAGAGAAGACCATGAATGGTTTGGTGTAAGTGTCATCCGCAGTAACATGCAAGAAGCCCACATGTGCAAGCCTGTGCTGCCAAAGAGCAGAGTGGAGGGGAGGGCAAGCAGACCCACACACCTTTCTCCTCCCCCTGGTAGGCATGCTGGTTTATGCAAGTCTCTGTGCTTCTCACTCTGGTGGATGGCACCTAGCAGCCAATGCTTCACCGCACCTCGCTTAAGTTAGAGTTCAGGATGAATGTGGCAGGAGCTGGTCACCCCCGGACCAAGTTTGTAATCTCCAAAGCCACCAATTCTTCAACACAGCAACACACTCTTGCTTTTTCTGTGCAATTCTCCATTCGGTCTAGAGAACCCGTGCTATCTGAGAGCTTCCTTTAGAGCAAGGTATGACCTGCTCCCGTCGGCTGTGCAGGCAGAGAGAATAAAGAGTATACCTAGGGAAGATAGAATCTGCCCTTGTGGTTAGAGGGAGATTGAAACCGTCCAACATGTATTGCTCCCTTGTCTGTTTTAAAGAGAGTTAAGACCCTCCCTGATATCTCCTTGTCTGGCACCCTTTCCAGGATGCTCAGGAGATTTTTGTGTCTCTTAGGGCCAGCAACAACATGCCTCCTGGCCATGAAGGAGGAGGATCCATGGCTTGCCTATAAAGCAGAACCCTTCATAGCCCTCCCAGAGATGGTGATATGAAAGGAAACCCCTTCATTCATTCCCTGGACCTGCTTTGGATCTTCTTTACAGATATCATGGGAGCATTGTGGAATTAAAAGGGCATGGCTGAAGTTGTCCTCAGGTTGAATTCAAACCCAGTTATTCATGGATCCTGTATCTGCGGGATAGGGGCATTGGGAGTAGAGGTCGTGAGTGGGGGTCTCCCTCAACTATTCTAGCTGCCTCTACTCTATGACCCCTGATCTGACTCTTCTGCACTTCCTGTGCTGATGAGTCTCAATCCTTCCTTTCCCAATCAATCAGGGCGGCTGGAAGGAAGGGCACGGCCTACTCCCCAACCGTTAAATGTGTTGAAAGTTGCTCTTTATGGAAGGAGCGGAGGCAGCAGTGCCCGGGCTGACGCCTTGCCTGCACATGCTCCAAGCGACGTGCTTGCATGATGGGCAGTTTGAAGAACTACTCCAAGAGAGAGACAATAAGATTCCAGGATCAGAGTTCCAGTATCGATTGATTGATTTTATTGAACATATTTATGTACCACCCGAAACGTCTGTCTCTGGGAGGTTTACAATAAACAGTACACATGAAAGAAAAATAAAACATGAAAATCGTGTATCGTCCTTGCTTGGTGTGAAAATGTGAAAGACACCAATTTTTGTATGATACTGAAAACAAAATCCCGCAATTAATACATCCTTTATTGGGTCTGTTGGGCAAAATGAAGAAAGCATCTCCAAAGGGAAAACCTCTTCTGGCCATGACTTCCTGATGGCGGAAAGAAGGGAAAGAAGGGCTGGATAAGAGGTGGTGATGGACTTCCTGGCCCCTGCTCAGCGGTCGCTGCAGCGGTGCTGGCGAGAGGGAAGACAGGGAATGTGGCGGCACTCACGGCAGGAATCAGCTGGACCTGCTCAGCTGCTGGGCAGTGGAGCGCCACAGGATAGATCCAGCCCACGGACCCCGAGTTGGACATCCCTGTTCGAGGTTGTTGTGTCTTATAGACAGGTCAGTAGATTTGAATGACGTCTTCCCTTTCATCAATGGGCCAGATCCCATTGGCCTGTACATTGGGTAGTGAGGTCTTCCAGTCCCATGCCTTCATAGGTATCTTGCATGGTTGGCTTCGATATAGTGGAGGGCTTCACGCGGTACACGTACCCTGAGTTGTATGAACTCGGTCCAACAGAGTGTGGATTTGGAAAACAGGGACCTATGTAATATAAAAGGGAGGAGGGTTAACGCAATGCAGTTTTTTAAAAAGCCTTGCCATGAACTGGAGCACAACTTCTTATGATGCTGCTATGTGGAAGAACTGCATGCAGACAGCACTGTGTGTGCTGTCAGCCTAAATTCTGTGTGTGCACCGACAGCCTAAATTCTGCAACAAGCAAGGTTGAGTTCTGCAGTGAGATAACTGATGCAAATTAAACCCCTTCCCATTATTTCTCTCACTTTGCACAAAACAATTGTGCTTCGGTTGACTATAGGAATGGAAAGGGAAGGGTACACAGCCATGAAGTTGTGGCCTCTGGAGACTGGAAATGTGTCCAGGGCCAGTTACTCTCCCCCTGCTAAATGAAGAGAATCACCATGTGAAAAAGGTGCCTCTTTGCCCCGTTAGCATTGTCCTTCAGCATTCAAGTCCCAGGGGTCTTTCAACAGTATCAACATCCTCTTAAGAACCATTTGCGTACCTTTCTAAAATCACAGGGGCTAGAAATTGGCTTTTTCTTTCAAAGAGGGACAGAAAGCTGAGACTCAAGAAGCTGAATTCTGTAACCGGATTCTGAAGACATTTTGGCACTTTAAAAATGCTGAAAATGGTCCCAATAACTACACAGCTCTGAAGAACATTCTTCTGCCATCCATCCTCTTGCAGTCAAAGCTCCACATGATTGACCCTTCCAAGAGAATTAACACCTCCTTGGGAATATCCTTTTTTGTATGTATGAGGGCAAGTTGGGTTCCAGCATTTTTCAAAAATGGTAGGGCATGCTATTCAGTTTGGCCCTCCCTTTCTTCGCTCCAGGTGCTGAAAGAGCTTCAGGTACTCCGAGGGAGACAGAGGCCTGGGATCTCCAATTGGATCTGAAGGTGTGGAACCCCATGCGATGCCCAGAGCTGTTTCAGCATCTTCCTCTGAGGCGGATTCTTCAGTTCAGGAATTGGGTGGTAGAGGGTCAAGGTCCGGCTGCTTAGGTGGTTGAGTTCTTTTATCTCTTGACTGAGACCAAGACCGGCAGTGCTGAGGAGAATGTGATCGGGACCGAGTGTCTGGATGGTCCAATCTCCCCGGATATTGGTTTCGATGTGGAGCCCAAGAGCAAGGGTGAAGATAGCGTCCTCTATCACCAATGCCAGATCTGTCGTCGAAGAAGTTAGTGGAACGATCAGGCATGATCAGATGGAGAGTAGTCCCAGTGTCGAGGTTCTCAGTAGCAATATGCCAAATCCTATGGGATAGTGTTTTGGAGAGTACAGATGGTGAGGGGATTCCCTGTGGCCCAGAGAGCCTTGGTATCACGTAGGGTCTCTTCTCGATCATTGGTATCGTGCAGGAGACTCTTTTCGGTCCGGAGGCGGCCGGTCTTGAGAAGACCAGCTAGTGTTGATGGTATCATCCTCCATATGTGCTTTGTTGATGTCACCTTCAGGATCGGAGGGTGATCTTGGTGTGACTTCTCTGGGGTCTCCCTTGCTGGGAGTGGAGCGGTCTCTCGAGTCTATGTTGGGATGGTAATGATCCCTGTCTTGGCCCGGAATTCACTGTGCAGACTTAAGGTTTGTAGATACCCAAGTCAGCTTTTTTGGAATCAGAGCTGATGACTGAGACTTTTTTGTGGACTTTAGGCAGTAGAGATATCAGGGTGGGAGTGACGAGCTTCACGGTCGACACTCTATTGGCAGCACAGTGTAGTGTGTGCATTGGCTGAGGAATCTTTTCATTCGTAGTTGGTGAAAAATGCTGAGAATAGAAAGAAATATAGAAACATTTGATTTAGTTAAGATGAGCATTCCAAAGTCCTGGGGAACCCTAGAAAAGGATCGGTTTTGGGTCAGCACCAGCTCAACCAGTGGCAACTGCAACCAAACCTCCCCAGATGATCTGAATAGGAAGCAGCAGGGTTCATGAAGAAGGTAGCATTTCCTTTAATATCTTAGGCCCAAGCCCCAGAAACCAGCCTGGCTGCTGAATTCTACATACATTCTGCATACTACAGACAAAAACTGCCCAATGTACAGTGCATGGCACTAGTGCAGGATGTTACTAGCATACGCGCCACTGTTTCCAGCTGGTCTATCTCCAGGAATGGACGTAGCTGGCATATCAGCCTAAGCTGATAGAAAGCCCTCCTGGCCACTGCCTCAACCTGAGAGACCAGGAAGAGGCTTGGGTCCAGAAGTACTCCCAGACTACATACGGGCTCTTTCTGGGAGTGTCACTCCATCCAAAACAGGCAGATCTAAGCCACTTCCTATGTCCCAACTTCCCACCATGAGTACCTTTGTCTTCCTTGGATTCAGCCTCAGTTTGTTCTCCCTCATCCGGCTCATCACGGACTCCAGGTAAGTCTTTCGGGAAGTTAGGCCATTTCCTAATGAAGTTGAGATGGAGAAAGAGGTTTGGGTGTCAGTATATGGATAACACCCTGCTCCAAATCCCGGACGATTTCCCCGCACCGTTCCATGTAGATATTAAAAAGCATTGGAGATAGAATGGAGCCCTGTGCAACCCCATACAATAGCTCTCCTTTGTAAGAGCAACAATCTCCAAGCAACAGCATCTGGGACCTACATGAGAAGTAGGAGTGGAGCCACCGCAAAGCAGTGCCTCTCACTCCCTACCCCTCTCCTTACCCCTTCATGCACTCCAGTAGGTGCCATGATTCACTGATATCAAAAGGATCGGCTGAGAGATCCAGAAGGATCCACAGGCTCACACTCCCCCTGTCAATTCCCAATTGGAGATCACCCAACCAAGGACCAAGTCCTTCTCAACCCCATAGCCCACCCGGAAGCCATTTTGAAATGGGCCCAGATCATCTCCTTCTTCCAAGACTCCTGGAGCTGAGATGGCATTACCCTCTCAGTCCCCTTGCCCTACCATGGGAGGTTGGAGACAGGCCTAGAATGGGATCCAATGCAGGTTTCTTCAACAGTGGTCTAATCATGGCCTTCCTGAGGCAAGGAGGCATCCTGCCCTTCCTCAGAGAAGCATTCATGATGCTTCCAAGACCTTCTCCAATCACCTCCTTGCAAGATGGTATAAGCCATATTGGGCAAGGATCAAGAAAATAGGTAGTCAAGTGAAGTCTCCCAAGCAGCTTGTCCACATCCTCCGTGCTCACAAATGGAAAATGATCCAATTTCACAGTGCAAGAGGAGCTGCCGGACACCTCCACAGTAGGCTCTGCACTACCTGTCGAGTCTAGTTCTGTTGGATGAAGAGAGTTTTCATTTAAACATCTCGTTTAAAATGTCAGAGTGGGTAACTGATGGATCCCAATACTCATTCAAGGGAGGAGGGTCATGTACTAACCCTTTCACAACTCGAGACAACTCTGCTGAACGTGAGCTTGCAGAAGCAATGCGGGCAGAAAAGAACTGCTTCTTTGTGGCACGCATGTGATTGATGGATGGAGTGCTGTCAAGTCGGTGTCAACTCTTAGCGACCACATCATTTTGATCATGGAAAGGCAAAATGTTCATAATAAAAACGATTTTGCCGTCCCATGAATTCTTTGCTTTGCATCAATTTTGGGTTTCTGTATCATGTACCTTTTTCACATAAGAAGTAATAGAGCTTCTCCTGCTAACTTGGCAAAGAGGTACCTTTAACGTGGTGATTCTCTTTATTTAGCGGGGGAGAGTAACTGGCCCTATCCACCCCCAGCACAGTATCTCCAGTGACAGTTGCTGGTGTCTGTCTTATGTTTCTTTTTAGATTGTCAGCCCTTTGGGGACAGGGATCCATCTTAATGATTTATTATTTCTCTGTTTAAACCGCCCTGAGCCATTTTTGGAAGGGCGGTATAGAAATAGAATAAATTATAAAAAATAAATACTTCCAAATTGGATCTATCCGGTTTCTAATGTCAGAAAATGAAATTAGAGCCAAAGAAGATGTTTCCCATTTCAGGAGTAACCTGAAGGGTGTGTCTGTAGGGTGAGACCACTGTGCTTGGAATTTGAGCAAAAGCTCTACAGATCCTACACACGATTGCTGTCTGGAATACAAGACCGAAGGGATGGAATCAGGATGACAGAAATGGGGATCTGCTGAGTCAAAGACAGCAGCCAAGACAGGAGGTTCATTGAGGCCGGGTGGGCCAACGTATATGACAACACTTGGCTTGGTGGATCCTGGGTGGTTTAGACCTGCATTCAATGTTTGTGTACAATTCCATATGGGAACACCAACCAGTGATCCTGTTCTTACGTGTGCACGGAAGGTGTCAGGGTTTCCATATGAGAGCCACTTTCACTTTGACAAGCAACACTACCATAACACTGGGGGGGAACAAAACATAAAATTGTAACCCTCAAAAGAGTTTGCATTGGGGGAGACTTATTACTGAATGACCTCAAACCTGAAAGAAAGAGCCAGCTATTTGTACTTACATTCAATAAAATGAGAGAGAGAGAGAGAGAGAGTCCTTTCCTCTAGGAAGTGGGATGTCTGTTTTGGAATTTGGACTGTTAGCCCATCCATCAGTAGTTCTAGCCTGTCATGAAAGAAAGAAAGAATGTCACATGATCCAGGCCAGTCAACCTAATACAGCAGAAGTGACTTTCTTTCCAACTAGTATCATAAAGGGGAGATCGAAAAATACCCAACCCACCAACCAACCCATTCACAAGAAGCAACTCCAGACGCTCACAACACATAGGCAACTAAGCAGGGGGAAAGCATCTTTTTTCCAGAGATTTGCATCGGAGGATAAAATGGGCCACAAGCTGGGGCAAGTCCTCTCCGCCTTTCCCTGTTCTTTCTTCTGTTTTTCCTCAGCATCCAGCCCTCAGAGGGATACCTGCAATCGTTCACCGGGCTCCCCAGAGCTCACCTGTCTATCGACAGACCTATCTTCCATTAATTGGCGTAATTCTTAAGCGAAGCCGGTGGCACTCCCGACATCTCCAAGGGAATCCCGCAACATAAAGATGCATTGTGCAAAGCTGTCTGTCCTGAATCTACTGCCACTGGGTAACCAAGTTCTATTATTGTTGGAGTGGTTGTCCTCTCTCAGTCTAGAAAACCAAACAAAAAGACAAAAGATTGAGTCTCCGGCTCAAATGGCTATTCAGCCACTCCTACCCTCTCCATTCTGATACTCATACAATTCTCAAACTCCTCCTCCTCGTCGACGTCCTCCAGGACAAGATCGTCTGAAGGGAAGAGAAGAGAAAAGATTGGGTTTTCTTCTTTCCATTGGCTAAGAGAAGAGTTAAGGAGGGACAGGTCCATGTTGAATAAATGAGGAGGTTCTAACGGGTCACTTTTTGCACTGGGCTTGCCAAAGCGGAAGACAAGCATGGCTTCCAGACCTCGCACTTTAGCTGCAAGGACTTTCCCAAGAAGAACCGTGTTTGCCCATGTGAGAGGGGTTGGGAGTTTGAGACATGCCCACTTGGGAGGCCTGCCACAGAGAGGTCAGAGCAAAACTGGGGCTCCTTGGACGAATGATGACCTTTGTCACCCAGGCCCATTCTGGGATTCCAAGGAGACAGTTCTGCCCTCCCCACTTCCCTGGAAATTGGCATTACCTTTGATGGTGCTTTTAATCAAATGATGAATCAAGTCATCTTCAATGCGGGAGAGAGCCTTGTGTGTGGTCAGCTGTAGAAATTAAGACGGACATGTTTCTTTCATGTCAACGTGACACCATATCCAAAGCAGTGAAGAACTGAAGATGACCCAGTTGGGAACAAAGCTGAGGATTCCCAAAGATGGAGTGTGGCTCTTCTGGGCACTGGGCAGCCAGAAGAGACATGGGGTGGGGGTGGGTGACAGCTCTGTCCTGTTCCTCCTGTTCCTCGGTGAGCCCCAGTGGAAACAGCCCCTCTCCAGCAAGTGTGCTGCCAGGCAGCCCCCGTGTGACCAGAGACCAATGGGAGGTCTTCTTCTGAACCTGGAAGCTGACAAGGGGTCCCAGAGGATGCTGAAGCAGAGCCAAGCCATGTCCACAGCAGGGTACTTACTTCCACATTGGGCAGTCTGGCCACATGCTGCAGGACGTAGACGTAGGCTTCTTGGCCCAGAGCCTGCAGCCGGGGCTCCTCTGATTCAATATACCTGTGGAGCTCCTGTGGGTTGAAACAGCAGCTCAGAGTCATCGCACTGGCCTAAATCATCCCTTGCCATGCTACTGAGAGCTAAGCCCAGTAGGAATTTGTTCCACTGCAGGAACATCCCTTGGTTGCGTCCCAATGGAGTCTAAGGAGGATCTAATTCCATATAAACACCCCCCCCCAATAAAGTTGACAAGATCTTCAATATTTCTGAAAGTTGCTTATGGGATTGATGGTTTTCTCTGTCTTCTCAGCCAGTTGGCTTCTAATAAGGAAGTGACCTATTTGTATCTTAAATACACCAAGAGGATGGGGTCTGCTGCCTCTTTCTGTCAGACCACGTTCAGATGTCAGAGAGGATGAAGACAGAAGCCCCATTCACACCTTATGTTGCACACTCGGACCACAAGTGGAGAGTGCACAGGGGCAGATCTGGACACAGGGACTGCAATTCATACATGCTGTTGAATACAGGCACTGCCTGACACTCCCTCTCTGTACCAGGCCTGTGAGGGGCCCGTGCCCAGGTTCCCTTTGAAAAGAAATGCCACTACAGTCATGCACGTACCAGCGTTCAGACACCTGCACGCATCTACTACCTAACATCCCAACAGGGCTTTCATTGCGCTTACCTTCAAGATGCCAATGGTGCTGTAGACAGAGGGGGCCTCCTCCAGCAGCCCCCTGAGCATATCCTTAAAGGATGCCATGTTCTCCTTGGAGGGGGGAAAGAGAAGATCAGTCATGAGTAGGAGACACAACCGATCTTGAGAATACAACATTGGTACTGACAGTGGTATCACGTTTTCTTCGCAAGAGAAAAAAGCCCAAGAAGTACAGTATTTACCTGGGTCCCTGGGTCCACTTGGTTCAGCCCGGACACCGCCACGTTGAGGACTGCTGCCTTGAGATTGAAGGGCATAGGCAGCTTCATTTTGCTGGAGGGAGAAAGATGAGATTTCGTAGTGTGAGGCGGGCTGGTGATCCAGCCAATGGAAGCTCCTCTAGAGAAGAGGAACATGGCAACCCAGCAAGCGTCAAAAACGACGACAGGTCTGTGATGGTTTCCCTTCTTTTTTCCAAAAATGACCAATCCCCGTCTGGGGAGGCCCTGATTCACAAAAGGCCGTAGTGCTTAAGAAGATTTCTTTCTAAAAGAAAAACCTTCACATTAATGGCCATCTTTTGGGAAAGGGGAGATCCAGTTACAGATCTGGCCAGGTTTGCCACTGCCCTTTCCTGACACAACCCCCTCCTATTTAATCCCCGTGGGCTATAAGCATACGTGAGTTCCGTGACGGCGTCCAGGCTTAACCGCAGCAGGAACCCAGGGTCCGGATGCTTTTTGACATCCTCCATAATTTCCTGGCAGAGATCAAAGAGCAGAAGAGAGTTGGTCACTACCCACGGACTTCCTTGCTATAGCTCCATCCCCAAACACACACTTTGGACTGAGCCCTCGCTTGGGCATTCCCTTCCATTCTACATCTCACTCACCAGTACGGCCTCCATGGCATCGTCTTTACTATAGGAGAGCATATTGGAGCCTGACGACTTGGCATCTTTAACATCCTGGATGACGGATGTCAAAAACTGGCAGCTGTAGATGACCTGAAAATTAGAAGCACTGAACTGTTAGTCATGGAAGGACTCTCCGTGCCTTCCTGGAAATGGAGCGGGCACCCTGACTTGGTGGGCTGCTCTCAAGTCCTTTCTGGGGACACCACCCGCTCCATGGAATATTCTGCAGCTGCTTCTTCTCAGGGAGACTGCAGAACTGGGGAAAGGATCAGAGCAGAGAGTGGGTGCTCCCAGATCCCGGATGGGGCAAATGCCTCTCACAGGAATGTCCTGAGCTCTGTGGAGGAAGGCGTTCTCCTCAATGGTTCCCTACCTCAGCTCTGTCCACTTCCTCCTGGATAGTTGTCAAACCTGGAAGGGAAGAAGAATGGGAAGGGAGGGGGGATTCAGGAATTCCCATGAGGAATTAAGCAAGGTGAATTCCCTTTGTTGGAATTCAGGCTGGCTCCCGGGCTCCCAAGCACCAGCTGTCCCACACTCCCCAAAGAGTCAGCCCCAGTCCCAACCATTCCCCAGGAGCCTGGGGCACCTCCTCACCGATGGTGACTCCTGAGACTGCCGGGGTGACCCCTGAGGGAGTTGGAGGTGGCGCCGGATTGGGCTCAACCCGCTTGCTTCGTGGCCAGAACCTCCCTCTGGGGGGCTTGCCCTTTTCGGAGTCACTGGTGGGGGAGGTCTTAAAGAACTTTCTGCAGCATCTGCAGGCTCTTCGCAACCTAGAAGAGAGCAGCGAGAAGGTGAGAATGCGACCCTTAAGCAGACATTGGCAGGAGAGGGGGCCAATGGGGCAGGGAAGGAGTGCAGAACAGAAGGTGGGGCAGCAATATAGGAAGCCCAATAGGCTTCCAGGCGGTGCACCGTCCTCCTTCTGGCTGAGGAATTGGGTGGAGACAGCTGCGCCAACGCTTTGGGGCGGAGACCTTTGACATATGGGGTACAGTTCTGGTCAGCCCAGTTCAGCCAGGTTATGTTAGAGCTGGGAAAGGTGCAGAAAAGGCCGGCGAAGGGGCGGAGGGGTGGAACACGGAGGCAGAATTACAGGCTCCGAAGGCAGTGCAGGGGCCACCAGGCAGCTGAACTTAGAGGTGGTGCTGCTGGTGCCGGACTGCACACTCCTAGGCGCTCCAGCCCTCTCCTCCTGCTTGCGAACCAGCTTCCTCCTCTAGGCGCTCCAGCCCCCTCCTCCTGCTTGCGACCCAGCCTCCTCCTCTACTCTGAGCTCATTTCATCGGGTTGCTCTGCTAAAGAGGGGTTGATTCAATTATTCCCCCCTACAATCGGGACCTCCGTGAAGCACGTCACAGTAGGCATCTTCAGAGCTGGTGCCCTTCCTAATCGGGCAGGTGGGCAGGCAGGCAGGCAGGCGGGGGTCTCTAGTCAGACCTGGCCCGGAACAGAGGGAGCAAGGCAAAGCTGTTATGGAATCCTACTCACCGTGCAAAGAAGCCTTTCTTCGTCTTCTCCCCCATTTCCCTCCCTGTCTAACTATTCCCCCCTGACTAACTATCCCTCCTCTTACTAAAAGCTGACTGTCCCTCCCTCCCCCCCTAGATCCCTCCCAAAACCACCCCAAACAAACAACAAGCAACAAGCAACAAAATAACAAACACTAACACTAACTGTAACACTGAATGGATAAATAAATGGATAAATAGATAAATAGATAAATAAATAAATGGATAAATAAAGAAACAGAAACAGAAACAGACTCTCTAATACACTCTTTTCTCGCTATCTCTCCAACTCCTCTCCACCTCGCCTCCTCCCTCCTCGCCTAACTCACCCACAAAGAGCAGCTGAGCCCCGGAGGTGTCATAAAAGAGGATGTGTCATGAGCCTCAGCAATGGCTACTGGTCCTCTTGCCTCTAGTGGTTGCTTCAGGACTTGGAGGCATCCCCTGCCAAGCGGGCAAAGAGGCACCTTTTCAAAGGGCTGATTCTCTTTATTGAACAGAGGCCGCACGGGGGAGCAGTTGGCCCTACCCACCCCCTGCCCAGTAACCCTCCAGTGGTGGTTGCTGGTGTCAATCTTAGCTTTCTCTGTAGATTGTGAGCCTTTGGGGGCAGGGAGCCATCTTTATTCCTTTATTCTTACTCCACGTAAACTGCTTTGGAAACTTGTGTCAAAAAGCGGTATATCAATAGTAGTAGTAGTAGTAGTAGTAGAAGTTCTTCCAAACCTCACCCTTCCTGTTCATATGTCTGTTGATCTGAGAAATCAGAGGACTCTCTTCCCCACCATGTTGAAAGCAAAACCACCACCACAGGCCCCTCAGAGCAGACCCCTCCACCTCCGCCCACTGCCATTCATCCCGAGAGCCACCTTGGTTGCTGGGATGTGCTCTTGTTTCAGCCCGACACGGGGACTCCTTCCTTCAGCGCAATCCTGACATTGATTCTCACCTGAGGGGACACACATCACTTTGCTGGCTCTGCCCTCTGGCCACTGCTCTCTGCTCTTTCCAGAGTGTGGCGATGCTGTCACTTGCCTGCCAGGAGGCAGCGTGGAGCAGGTCGGTGGCTGCTTAGCCTTCTCCACTCTGCCTCTTCATCGCTGACTTTGGCATTATTCAGCGGAGGGTGGCGGAAGACGCAGCAGCAGGATTCTCCCTCCCTCCCTCCCTCCCTCCCTCCCTCCCTCCCTCCGAGTCTCAAAGCCAAGAGCTGATGCCCCAAGTGGAAGGAAGCTCTGAACAGCTGCCTGGCTTCCCTCTGGACCCTCTTGTTTGGGGAACAGCAGGGCTCTCCTTCCCATGCTTGGAGGAGACCCCGTGGAAGTGAAGGAGGGAGGAGGCTACTGACGGAATAGTGCAGCAGTCAACCATAGAGAGGCAGCTGCTTGTCTTCTCCATGCTGCCTCTGGAGTCATACTTCAAAACCTGCTTGGAGGCAATGCATCAGTCATAGCTGGAGGGGCCAATATTCAGGTAGAAGAATGAGTTCATGGATGCTGGAGTTGGTCCGTTTGGGTGCAGACCCAAGGAAGAGAAGTCTGGAAATGGCTTGAGTGAAGTGTATGTGCAGGTTTGAAGGGGTGACCTTCCACTTCTCTGAGAAGTGGGATGTCTCTTTCAGGTGGAGAGCGAAAGTTTTCTGAACTCTTAACGGCTGAGTCCTCACCAGCTCATGAGGTTTACAAGTAGAGGGAGTTTCCTGTCCTAAAAAGGGCGAGTGGGCAACCATGAGGGTCAATCTCAAGTGTTGTTTAGCTTTCCACAACTGCTTGGATACCAACATTGCTCGCTGCTATAAGCTGCAGCTACATTGCTTTCATAGGGCTGTAGAGCTGACAACTGATATTATGGTGAACAGCATAGCCGTTGCCTGATGACGTTTGAAGACTTGGGGAAGTCTGTTTCCTGATGTCTGCTCCTCAGTGTCACAATGGCACCAGCTTCCGGCCTGCCTTTGAACCCCAACGTGAGTGACAACATGACACACTTGATGGTGGACTTCTCTCAGGAAAGGCACATGCTCCAGGCTTGAACGCTCATTGCCCAGATCCTAAAGGCGGCAACTGCAGAAAGAAACCTAGAGGAGGAAAACCTGGTCAGCATAGCTCCAGAGATGACTGACAGTCTGTCTACACAATAGAAAGGAGGATACCTGTTTTTCACAGACAGAGAAGCAAACAGCAGGTTGGATTGAAAGAACAGGGGAGAGAGAGAGAGAGAGAGAGAGAGAGAGAGAGACTGACTGACTCAAAAAGACAAGTCTTTCAATGCAGCAACAGGAAATGAGAGGAATAGTTTTGTTATTGATTCAGGCACTACCCCCAAATATTCTGAATTCCCCTCAACTGTTGATAGATTTAGACAAAAATGACAAAGTTGCTGTTTGGTTTGCTGATGGGAACAATAGTTATTCAGCCAGGAGAGGAACTGCTGAACTGTCTAGTAAGCAATTGGATGGGGAAATGGAAAAGATTTTGATCCAAGATGCCCTCTTAGCCCCTGATATGGAGAGTAACTTGACCTCTGTGGGAGGTGGAGTCAATCAAAGTTGCAAAGTGACTTTGCAGGACAAAGTTTGCTACATCAGCTAAGAAGGATGATTTCATGATGACAGCCTATATGCATAAAGATGTGCTTTTTCAATTGAACTGTGTAACTGAACAGGCCAGGCTTGCAGCCTCATGCAAACACAAGAACTGTTTGACCATATGGCCTAAAAGACTAGCACTTAGGCAAATCCATGTGATAAATGAGCTTGGGAGAAATGGCTTTAGGAAGGACTTTAAAGTGGAGTCATGCAGAGAAGCTGCCACAAGGAGTCAGTGTTGCTTACTTAATCAAGGGGTGAGACCCAGCTTTTCTGCACAGACAGAGTCACAGTGTCCTTTGGAGCTAATACATTCTGATGTCATAGAAACATAGGAAGCTGCCATCTCCTGAGTCAGACCATTGGTCCATCTAGCTCAGTATTGTCTACACAGACTGGCAGCGACTTCTCCAAGGTTGCAGGCAGGAATCTCTCTCAGTCCTATCTTGGAGAAGCCAGGGAGGGGACTTGGAACCTTCTGCTCCATCCCCTAAGAGGAATCTCTTACAGTGCTAGCCTCCCATTCATATGCAACCAGGGTGGACCCCAACCTTCTCCCAACCTTGGAGAAGCCGCTGCCAGTCTGTGCAGACAATACTGAGCTAGATGGACCTATGGTCCGACTCGGTCTATGGCAGCTTCCCATGTGTTCCTAAGTTCTTGCAACTCAGATTGCCAGCCAAAGCAATAGACAAGACAACATCTGAACGATGGCTTGGGCACAAACCTTCTCTAAAGCATGTCAAAATGTTTGGATCGAAAGCTTATGCATACGTCCCAAAGGCCAGGAGAACCAAACTCATATATGGGCAAAGCTTAAGTACACCAAAATATACCTGGGATACCAATAGGGCTGGCTCATTCTAAGAGAATAGCCACTGGCGCTTGTATTGTGCCAGCTCAGATGCAGCTCTTTGATTAGAACGTTGAAGTCCACTCCCCTCGTCCACATCAAGCGTGATTTCTGTGCATGACAAGCCACATCAAACAGCTTGAGATATCCCATGTGCAGCCTGGCTTGCTCTGTACAGGTCTCTGCTACAGGGTAAACTTGTCCCAGGCTAGTTAGATGGTCATGAACATGTTCCAAAGCCCAGCTTTCTAGATCAAATGGAAGTTTTGATGCTGACCATGAAACTTTGATGGAAAGAGAGAGAGAGAGAGAGAGAGAGAGAGAGAGAGAGAGAGAGAGAGAGAGATTCAACTCTGCACAAGAGACTCCCATGCTCTTTTGGAATTAGGTCAGAAATTGCACTTACTGTAAAGAAGCTACTACTCTTCGAGTTGGAGATGGAGTTCCAGTGCATCGAGCTTTTGCACCAGCTCTCCTAATGACCACTTGGGGTATTGGGAGTAGAGGTAGTTAGTGAGGGTCTCCTTACCTGTCCCTACTTGCCTCTACTCTATGGTCCCTGCCTCGACTCCTCAACTATTCCCAGTCAAGAGTCAGTCCTCTTCCTTTCCTCTTAGAGAGTAGATGGAAACATCTCTCTCCCCCTTCCTATTCATTCTGTAGCTGATAGATAGGACAAGGTTTTTCCTCTCTAAATGTACTTCAACAAAACATCTTTTTCGTTTAGATTGTACAACCATCTCCATGTGTGTTCTTCACATAATTATGTGATAGCGAAAGGAAAATGATAGCTTCTGTGGACTCCACCCCACGCCTATAGGCTTTACTACCTTGAAAGAAGTATGCTTTTGCAACGGAAGGTTGGAAGGCCATTGCGGTAGACTCAGTCTAGAACGCACAAGTCTACTTGTTGGCAGTGGTTAAACGGGTCATTGGTCAGGAGATCCATGTCTGGTGTTAGCAGCAGAGCAGATCCTTCTAGGGACACACCAAGGTAATTTGGGCATCCGGACCGCCCAGCCACGAGCCCCCACCCCCACGCGAGTCTCCCCAAAACTTCTTTGGGGGCCCCACCCCACCAAAGCTCCATTAAAAAACCAAACCAAAGACTCTAATGGTGGCTGAGGGGTGGCAGCGAGGGGGGAGGGACGGTGTCTTGAAGCAACTGAGTGTCTTGCAGCAACTGAGATGCACGCCTGTGCAGTTTAGAGATCGTCGCAAGCCCGTGACGTTACGGGGGGCAACTCAAGTTGTTCGGAGGGCAACCCAAGCCATGATATTGTTCAAAACTGAGCCAGCTTCATCCAGGTCAGGGTCTCCTTGGAAGTCCAACTGGCACTTCCCCCCTCTGTGAAGGAAGGATGTTGAGAAATGGAATACAGAAGCAAACAACTACTTATTTATATGTCATGTTTCAAGGCAACTGTTCTCAAAGTGGTTTACATACAAAAAGGAGAAGAAAGTGGCCCCCTGTCCCCCAAAGAGCTCGCAATCTAAAAAGAAGCACAAGGGAGAAGCTAGTGCCAGTCACGGAAGGAATGCTGTTCTGGAGTTGTCGCCTAACAGAAAACCTAAATTGGTCATAAAGGTCTGTTGCCAGTTGTTCAATGTCTCGGCATGAAATAAAGAGGGCTTGGTGCTAGCATCACCAAGTTCCAGATGTCCTCTTGTCTAATCAAGTGCTGAGCCTCCAGCAGGATTGTAAACTGAGAGCAGGAGCAAGCCCCAAATCCAGCCCTATGGCCATTGGTGCTCCTGTGGAGACAGCCTCTCATAAGGCATGACTGAGCCATCTCTCCTGGCTTCAGATTCTCTTTCAGCCATGAAACACACTGGGTGGCCGTGGGCCAGTCACTATTCTCCGCCTAGCCTACCTCAGAAGGCTGTTGCAAGGATAACATGGAGAACTCTACCCTCAGGGAGGAAGAGTGGGGTATAAATGTAATGGGGGTGGGGTGGGGTGGGGCAGCAGTGTTGATCTGGACCCCAGCTGACATCTGTGCTCAGCCATAAACTCACGGGTGGTCTTGAGCAAGTCACACTGTGATCCTGCCTGCCCACTGGTAAAACAGCAGCTATCATGACTCACCCAGTTATGTGCAGATTAATCCCACCAAGAAAATGGTGTGTACAATCAAAGATGCGATGTCAAGACTATCATCCAGCACTGCTGTCAGTACAGAGCTCCTCTGCAACCTCTTCTCTCCAAACCTCTTCATAACATCAGTGTATATAGACTTATGCAATATACAAGACTTCCAAACGATTCGATCGGATTCCACGCAACACAGCCCAAAATCAAGCAAGATCAAAAGCCTGTCCATAGAATCATTGAGAAGTTCTGCTCCACTGGGCTAGTCTGTGAATTGAAATGTTTTGGATCTTACAGCCCTGAACTGAAGTATGCTTACTCAACGTAAGCCCTATTGATTTCAAAGGGATTTACTTCCAAGCAGCTCTGTTTAGGATTGCTGCTTTAATCTTACTTCTGCCATCTATAGATGGTGTGATATGCTTCAGGGAGTAAGACATTTTAAATTCTAGTTGAGATAAATGATGCTGAAGGTAAGAGTTTCATTAAAAAGGAAGAGCTGTGAAAGTTCTTCCCTTTGGGGAGATGAATCATGTTTGTAGTAGTCCAACTGGAATAGGAGAAAGACTGAGCTGGTCCACATAAGAAGGCCCCAAACTAGGTCCTTCTTCGTTCTCTGCATTAGTCCTCAGCGCTCTCCTGACTGTCATTTGGAAGTAGTGTCATCTTTTCAGGTGGCCTCGTCTTTTAACTTAAAGCTGATCTGATCAGAAAAGGTTTAGATACAGCAACCCAATAGGGCTTCAATGTTCTCCAGTCATCCAAAAACCTCTTCTTTCAGAGGAGAGTTGAGATGCTTTCCATTTCCAGTTCTACTCTAAAAAGCACGGAAATTCCAAGCAAAGGTGACCATGTTAAATTCCGCACCATAGAAGCTGTCAAGACTTTGTACAGTCTGGCAGCGTATGGTGGCTTTCGAAAAGAGGCTCCATGCAGCCACACTTTGCCTTCATCTCTCAGCCGGACATTGGGCTAGGGAGGGATGTGTCTAGGCAGACATTCCAGAATTGCAGCTTTCCCAATCAACTTCCTAGAGATGCCCCAGAAGAATTTCTGCCTAGTGCACCTCTACAAGGCACGGTGCTTCCCCCAGCTGTTATGTAGCTTTGTAAATGTCTGGGCAGAAATTCAAGATATATAGTAGTTTCACTAATAGTAAGAATAAGAATGCAAATAAGAATAAGAACAATAAACTGTATTTATTAAGATAAAACAAACAAAAAATTAAATCATAACAGATCAAAAAGGGGGGAGGGGTGAAGGAAATACAAAATACAATACAGAACCATTTCAAAGTCATTGTTAAAATCAATCATGTCATATGATATGATATGGTATGGTATGTATTCTTAAAAACATATAATACTTCCAGGCAGCTATTCTCCTAGCTTCAGGAGCATTAAAAAGAAAAGGAAGCAAATGGGCGACCAGACAAACTCCTCCTTTTCATGGAAGTCCTCGAAGACTAGGCCATCTGAAGAGAAGAGAAGAGAAGAGAAGAGAAGAGAAGAGAAGAGAAGAGAAGAGTAGAGAAAAGACGTAATATTCTGATGTTAATTGATTTAGGTAAGGAGGGACTTATACATACTGACCAAATGGAGGAGGGTCTAATGGGTCACTTTTTGCATTGGGGTTTCCAAAGCGGAAGGCAATCATGGCTTCCAGACCTCACAGTTTTGCTGCAACTTCTTTGCCTGCAAGAACCATTTTTACCCCTGTGAGAAGGGTTGGGAGTTTGAGACATGCCCACTCGGGAGGCCTGCCACAGACAGTCCTCCATAATTTCCTGGCAGAGATCAAAGAGCAGAAGAGAGTTGGTCAGTACCCATGGACTTCATTGGAATAGCACCAGCCTCAAACACACACTTTTGGCAGTCAGGTTTTGACTGAGCCTGCGCTTGGTCATCATCTTCCATTCTCTGCCACATCTTACTCTCCAGTACGGCGTCCACAGCCTTGTCTTTTTCATACGACAGCATCTCACTTTCACAGGACTTGGCATCCTTAATACCGTCAATATCGGATGTCAAGAATTCAGCCCAGCAGAGGATGACCTGAATATTAGAAGCATTGAGCTGTTAGAGATGAAGGACTCTCCGTGCCTTCCTGGAAATTTAGCGGGCACCCTTCATTGGTGGGCTGCTCTCAGGTCCTTTCTGGGGACCCCACCCCCTCCATGGAATATTCTGCCTCTGCCTCTCAGAGAGAATGCAGAAGTGGGAAAGGGATCAGAGCAGAGAGTGGGTGCTTCCAGATCCCCTATGGGGCAAATGCCTCTCAGAGAAATGTCCTGGGCTCTAGGGAGGAAGGCCCTTTTCTGAATGGATCCCTACCTCAGCTCTTTCCATTTTCTCCACTCCAGTAGTCAGATCTGGAAGGGAAGAAGAGTTGGGGGTGGGTGGGTTTAAGGACTTTGATTCCCATTTGGAATTGAAAAACGGGGATTCCTTTCTTGGAATTAAGGCGGGCTACCAGTTCTAGGTTACAGCCCAAGTCAGCCAGCATATATGAATAATGAGAGATTAGCATCTCCCAAAGGGAAGCGACTTCTCACCAAAGGCCTTTTCATTCAGACCCACAAGTCTGCCAGGTTCCCAAGCACTAGCTGTCTCACCTTCCCCAAAGAGTCAGCCCCAGTCCCAACCTGAGGCACCTGCTCATCAATGGTGACTCTTGATACTGCCGGGGAGCCCCCTGTGGGAGTTGGAGGTGGTGCTGGAGTAGGCTCAACGCGGTGTTTCCGTTTAAAGAACCTCCCTCTGGGGGGCTTGCCCTTGGCGGAGTCACTGACGGGGGAGGTCTTCAACAGCCGCCTGCAGCAACGGCAGACTCTTCGCAGCCTAGAAGAGAGCAGGGAGAAAGCGAGAAAGCGACCCTTAAGCAGACATTGGCAGGAGAGGGGGGCAATGGGGCAGGGAAGGAGTGCAGAACAGAAGGAGGGCAGCAATACAGGTAGCCCAATAGGCTTCCAGGTGGTGCACCGTCCTCCTTCTGGCTGAGGAATTGGGTCGAGACAGCTGCCCCAACGCTTTGGGGCAGAGACCTTTGACATATGGGGTGCAGTTCTGATCAGCCCAGCTCAGCCAGATTATGTTAGAGCTGGGAAAGGTGCAGAGAAGTACCATGAACGAGCTCAAGGGTGAATGGAAACCATGGAACCAAAAGGCAGTCCTGTTTTCAGGCACTGCATGACACTTCCTAGCTGGACCAGGCCTGTGAGGGGCCCGTGCCCAGGTTCACTTTTAAAACGAAGCAACTACAGTCATGCACACAAAATCACCTACCAATATTCAGACACCTGCACACATGTACTACCGACTGTCTGAATAGGGCTTTCATTACACTTACCTTCAAGATGCTGATTAAGTTCCAGACAGAGGGGGCCTCCTCCAGCAAAGCCCTGATCATCCTCTGGAGCATCTCAATGTTCTCTTTCTAGGGGGGGAAGAAAAGATCAGACATGAGTATATGAGTGACAACCGGTCTTGAGAATGCAGCATTGAAAAAGCACTCATGCTTATCGTGGTATTGTGTTTCATTCCAGTTGGGCCAAGAAACCACCAGGACATATGGAAGTGGGAAAGGGTGCTCACAATTAACCCCGAAGAAGAGCTTATACATTCAATCTCAGAAAAGTAAGAAACCACCTCTGCAGGGAGTCACACCATTTCAAACTTGGTCATTCTTTGGGAACTCTCCCGTTCAGTGTGGGGTCAAATATTCACTTTCCAAAGTGTTTTGGCAACCAGTTCAAACACCTTGAACCAGTTTTGTTACATTTCCTACAGAATAATATCCAAACTCTTGAGCTTGCCATGTAACTCTAGAAAAAGACAACCATGGGACTTGACTTGAGAAGAAAAAATCATGCCAGTCTTTCTGAATGAAACCAATGATGGAATGATGGCACGCCATCTTTTGAACTGGTTACCACTACAGGGCTTCGCTTCTGGTTCCAGTTGGGGCCAACCGGGAGATTTTCAGTTGACACTGAATTCTCCCTTCTTCATAGAACATATTAGGACAAAGCAAAACTGTGGCATCCTTACATAGAAAAGTTTCCCAAGTGGTCTCAAATGGGACAAGTAGCCCGGGAGTGGAAGCAGCGGGAGTTTGTGGCGCAGGAGAAAAAAAGCTCAATAAGAATATCCCTGCGTCCCTGGGTCCAGCTGGTTGACTCTGGACACGGCCACGTGCAGGACTGCTGCTATTAGATGAATTGGCAGAGCTGGCTTCATTTTGCTGGAGGAAGAAATCTTAGATCTCATCGTGTGAGGAGGGCTGGTGATCCAGCCCACGGAAGCTCATCTAGAGCAGAGCATCATGACAACCCAGCAAGTGTTGGGGAATGTCCTGGGCTCGGTGGAGGAAGGCCCTCTACTCAATGGTTCCTGACCTCCTCTTTCTTTCTTTCTTTCTTCCTTCCTTCCTTCCTTCCTTCCTTCCTTCCTTCCTTCCTTCCTTCCTTCCTTCCTTTCTTTCTTTCTTTCTTTCTTTCTTTCTTTCTTTTGCTTTGCAGTCCTCAGACCTGGAATGGAAAAAGAAACAGAGAAGGGTGGGACACCGTCTTTTGGAATGAAGGCTGGCTACCATTGATTGGTTACAGCACAAGTCAATAATCCATCGGTAAGACAGCCGGCTTGCTGCCAAATGGCAAAACCTAGCCTGGCTGCTTGGCAAAACTTTGGGGAGGAAGAAATGCTCTGTCACCCATGTCTTGGTCTGTGGAGTCACACCAGCTGACTGGGGATGTGGATGGTAACTGTGCCTGTTGGTGGGGGCTGGCGTTACAGAACTGTAAGGCAGCAATAAAACCACAAAGAAGTCATTGGAAATGGGTTGAGTGGTGGGTAGCACCCATCATGCCCAACTCTCTCTGGTGCCCCCAGAAACCAGTTATTTATTTATTTATTTGAAACATTTAATCTACCGCCCACTCCAAAGACTCCGGGCAGTGCACAAAAACATGCAAAGAAGGCAACATTAAAAATCACGTTTTAAATTAAAAACTCAAGTAACTAACAAAAAACAAATATTTAAAGTGCAGGGCAAAAGTCTGGTGAAAAAGAAAAGTCTTCAATAGAGATCTGAAGATCAGTAAGGAAGGGGCTAGACGGATCTGAAGGGGAAGAGTGTTCTAAAGAAGTGGGGCAGCACCCAAAAAGGCCCTTTCCCGGGTCCTAGAGCCCCGAACCTCTCGGAAATCAGGGACCGACTAAAGGGCCATTAGAGACGATCTAACCGGAAGGGATGTAACTGGAAAGGGAGAGGCGGGTCTGTAGGTAGACAGGCGCCAAGCCCTGCAAGACTTTCAAGGTCAGAACCAGGACCTTAAATTGAACTCGGAAGCCAATAGGCAACCAGTGCAATGACTGCAGGAGAGGTGTTACCCCATCATATTTTCTTGCACCCATGGGAAGGCGAGTCGCTGCATTCTGGACCCGCTGTAGCTTCCTGATCGTCCTCAAAGGGAACCCTAGCTAGAGAGTTCATCACGGCAATCACCAAGAAATATTACACACAGACACATAGAGCTGAGCTGCCACTGTCCCTTTCTCTCCACAACACCATCTCACACACAGACTACCAAACCAGAGCTCTAGGAAGGAAGGAAGGAAGGAAGGAAGGAAGGAAGGAAGGAAGGAAGGAAGGAAGGAAGGAAGGAAGGAAGGAAGGAAGGCACCCAAGTACTGCTTTTGTCGATCTGAGATCCAGCAAAACCAGATCGTTATACCGACAAGAGAACAGCATTACACTCAGTGCAGAGAAAAGGACATTACAGAATCAAACCTCCTTGCCTCTGCTGAGGCACAGCATGGAGCAGAAAACCCCCCAACCAAACCATCCCGCAGAAGAAGGTCAGAGTTCCACTGGGTAGGAACCTCCTGAGGGATCAGGTGTTCAGGTAGGTCCAGCTCAAGCTGCCTCTCCTTCAGCATGCACTGAGCCTTTTCACCCCGGTGGAAATGGCCGGCTATCTTGTGGCGCTTCTCCGCAAGAGCGCCATGGGAGCAGCAGGGGCCCGTAGCCAGGGTGTGTCCCAGGTTGTACACTGTGGCTGGCTGTGGGCCTGAGCAGGGCCTGAGTGGTGGGAGCCCCCTATTGCAAGTGCCCTTCGCATCCTGGAGGCTTGGGAGCAGCAGCAACAGCAGCAGCAGCTAGCCGAGGGCACGCCAGACCCATTGCTGCCAGCAGGAGAATGGACCCACAGGTGAAAGGGGTCGCAGGTGCAGCAGCACCACCATCGTCCCAAGACGCTTGGGGTCCTTTCCCATGCTGACCCATGTAGGTGCAGACAGTATCTACTACCCACTACTACCCAGTACCTGCTACTCAGTAGGTGCAGAAAGCATGTCTATGGTCACTAAGGCAGAACTTGAAGTGATCCCACACCATGCTGCCACCATGCTCACCGGCCCATGGGTGGTGAAGCTGCTGGTTCCTTCAGGAACTAAACCATCACAACTGGAGACTGGCATTGCTAAGGGGGATTGGGGGCATGGTGAGACCGATCTCCAAGCGAGACCACTCTGGTTGGGCTAGCAGCCAAAGCAGTCGGCACCTCCTCCACAACATGTATTCAACATCAGTCAGTCCCTGCTCATACCTTTGGCTAGTTCACACAGAGAGATGCAGCAAGTTCTCATCATCACTGGCAAGAAGCAAGCAGCCTGGCCTCTATTGGAGGGTTTCCTTGTCTCAGGCTCAGGATTACATGTCAAAAGGATCTTCACTTTCAAAGAGTGTTCTAATCGGAGGCACCTTCAGGTCTAGATGCAAGTGCCTTACAGTTCTGTGTCCCCCTTGTGAGGAACCAGCAGGGCCGGTGCTACCGTTAGGCCAACTAGGCAGCAGAGTGCAGACCTCAGACCTCAGGGGGGTGCAGAGTGTCAAGTGTCAATGTGTTTGCCTAGGGCGCAAAAGAGTCTGGCACCGACCCTGGGAACAAGTGCACCAACATCCTACCGTTGGTTTTTTCTGCTAGATTGTCTTCAACATGTTCCAAAGCCCAGCTTTCTAGGCCATATGGAAGTTTTGATGCTGTCCATGAGATGTATTTGACATTACGAGAGGGAGGGAGGGACAGATAAACCTCTTCATTTGTCTCTGCTCAGGAGACTTCCGTGCTCCTTTTGAAATTGAACGTACTGTAAAGAAGTTGCTATTATTAGCTCTGCTGTGGAATACAAAACTACACTTCTCTTGATGATGTGACCACGTTTGTTACCACATGAGAAACAACAGACCGATCAGGAAGACGTGTCAATCCAGCACAGAGCAGCATGACTTGACACCATGCAGAACTCAGTGGCGAGAATCCCAGGAACACATTAGAAGAGAGCCTTTCATACTGGAATCCTCAACTTCAGTTAGAAACTGTTGTTACAAGCAAAGAAGTGTGTACTGTCCCTCTCCTTGATCTGTCTGACAGCCTTGAGGTGCGTCAGGGAGATGAAAGAGAAGACCATGAATGGTTTGGTGTAAGTGTCATCCGCAGTAACATGCAAGAAGCCCACATGTGCAAGCCTGTGTTGCCAAAGAGCAGAGCGGAGGGGAGGGCAAGCAGACCCACACACCTTTCTCCTCCCCCTGGTAGGCATGCTGGTCTATGCAAGTCTCTGTGCTTCTCACTCTGGTGGATGGCACCTAGACAGCCAATACTTCACCGCACCTCGCTTAAGTTAGAGTTCAGGATGAATGTGGCAGGAGCTGGTCACCCCCGGACCAAGTTTGTAATCTCCAAAGCCACCAATTCTTCAACACAGCAACACACTCTTGCTTTTTCTGTGCAATTCTCCATTCGGTCTAGAGAACCCGTGCTATCTGAGAGCTTCCTTTAGAGCAAGGTATGACCTGCTCCCGTCGGCTGTGCAGGCAGAGAGAATAAAGAGTATACCTAGGGAAGATAGAATCTGCCCTTGTGGTTAGAGGGAGATTGAAACCGTCCAACATGTATTGCTCCCTTGTCTGTTTTAAAGAGAGTTAAGACCCTCCCTGATATCTCCTTGTCTGGCACCCTTTCCAGGATGCTCAGGAGATTTTTGTGTCTCTTAGGGCCAGCAACAACATGCCTCCTGGCCATGAAGGAGGAGGATCCATGGCTTGCCTATAAAGCAGAACCCTTCATAGCCCTCCCAGAGATGGTGATATGAAAGGAAACCCCTTCATTCATTCCCTGGACCTGCTTTGGATCTTCTTTACAGATATCATGGGAGCATTGTGGAATTAAAAGGGCATGGCTGAAGTTGTCCTCAGGTTGAATTCAAACCCAGTTATTCATGAATCCTGTATCTGCGGACCGCTAGGGGCATTGGGAGTAGAGGTCGTGAGTGGGGGTCTCCCTCAACTATTCTAGCTGCCTCTACTCTATGACCCCTGATCTGACTCTTCCGCACTTCCTGTGCTGATGAGTCTCAATCCTTCCTTTCCCAATCAATCAGGGCAGCTGGAAGGAAGGGCACGGCCCGCTCCCCACCCGTTAAATGTGTTGAAAGTTGCTCTTTATGGAAGGAGCGGAGGCAGCAGTGCCCGGGCTGACGCCTTGCCTGCACATGCTCCAAGCGATGTGCTTGCATGATGGCCAGTTTGAAGAACTACTCCAAGAGAGAGACAATAAGATTCCAGGATCAGAGTTCCAGTATCGATTGATTGATTTTATTGAACATATTTATGTACCACCCGAAACGTATGTCTCTGGGAGGTTTACAATAAACAGTACACATGAAAGAAAAATAAAACATGAAAATCGTGTATCGTCCTTGCTTGGTGTGAAAATGTGAAAGACACCAATTTTTGTATGATACTGAAAACAAAATCCCGCAATTAATACATCCTTTATTGGGTCTGTTGGGCAAAATGAAGAAAGCATCTCAAAAGGGAAAACCTCTTCTGGCCATGACTTCCTGATGGGAGAAAGAAGGGCTGGATAAGGGCCGCTTCTCGGCCATGGTGGTGATGGACTTCCTGGCCCCTGCTCAGCGGTTGCTGCAGCGGTGCTGGCGAGAGGGAAGACAGGGAATGTGGCGGCACTCACGGCAGGAATCAGCTGGACCTGCTCAGCTGCTGGACAGTGGAGCGCCACAGGATAGATCCAGCCCACGGACCCCGAGTTGGACATCCCTGTTCGAGGTTGTTGTGTCTTATAGACTGGTCAGTAGATTTGAATGACGTCTTCCCTTTCATCAATGGGCCAGATCCCATTGGCCTGTACATTGGGTAGTGAGGTCTTCCAGTCCCATGCCTTCATAGGTATCTTGCATGGTTGGCTTCGATATAGTGGAGGGCTTCACGCGGTACACGTACCCTGAGTTGTATGAACTCGGTCCAACAGAGTGTGGATTTGGAAAACAGGGACCTATGTAACATAAAAGGGAGGAGGGTTAACGCAATGCAGTTTTTTAAAAAGCCTTGCCATGAACTGGAGCACAACTTCTTATGATGCTGCTATGTGGAAGAACTGCATGCAGACAGCACTGTGTGTGCTGTCAGCCTAAATTCTGTGTGTGCACCGACAGCCTAAATTCTGCAACAAGCAAGGTTGAGTTCTGCAGTGAGATAACTGATGCAAATTAAACCCCTTCCCATTATTTCTCTCACTTTGCACAAAACAATTGTGCTTCGGTTGACTATAGGAATGGAAAAGGAAGGGTACACATCCATGAAGTTGTGGCCTCTGAACACTGGAATTCATCAACAACAACAACAACAAATATGTCTATACCACATTCAACAAATGTTTCCAAAGCGGTCTACATAAAGAAATCATATATAAATAAGATGGATCCCTGTCCCCAGAGGGCTGAAAATCTAAAAAGAAACCTAAGAGTCACTGGAGGTGCTGTGCTGGGGGTGGATAGGGCCAGTTACTCTCCCCCTGGTAAATAAAGAGAATCACCATGTTCAAAAGGTGCCTCTTTGCCCCGTTAGCAGGGTCCTTCAGCATTCAAAGTCCAGGGGTCCTTCAACAGTATCAACATCCTCTTAAGAACCATTTGCGTACCTTTCTAAAATCACAGGGGCTAGAAATTGGCTTTTTGTTTCAAAGAGGGACAGAAAGCTGAGACTCAAGAAGCTGAATTCTGTAACCGGATTCGGAAGACATTTTGGCACTTAAAAAATGCTGAAAATGGTCACAATAACTACACAGCTCTGAACAACATTCTTCTGCCATCCATCCTCTTGCAGTCAAAGCTCCACATGATTGACCCTTCCAAGAGAATTAACACCTCCTTGGGAATATCCTTTTTTGTTATGTATGAGGGCTAGCTGGGTTCCAGCATTTTTCAAAAATGGTAGGGCATTCTATTCAGTTTGGCCCTCCCTTTCTTCGCTCCAGGTGCTGAAAGAGTTTCAGGTACTCCCAGGGGGAGACAGAGGCCTGGGATCTCCAATTGGATCTGAAGGTGTGGAACCCCATGCGATGCCCAGAGCTGTTTCAGCATCTTCCTCTGAGGCGGATTCTTCAGTTCAGGAATTGGGTGGTAGAGGGTCAAGGTCCGGCTGCTTAGGTGGTTGAGTTCTTTTATCTCTTGACTGAGACCAAGACCGGCAGTGCTGAGGAGAATGTGATCGGGACCGAGCGTCTGGATGGTCCAATCTCCCCGGATATTGGTTTCGATGTGGGGCTCAAGAGCAAGGGTGAAGATAGCGTCCTCTATCACCAATGCCAGATTTGCCGTCAAAGAAGTTAGTGGAACGATCAGGCATGATCAGATGGAGAGTAGTCTCAGTGTCGAGGTTCTCAGTAGCAATATGCTGAATCCTATGGGATAGTGTTTTGGAGAGTAAAGATGGTGAGGGGATTCCCTGTGGCCCGGAGAGCGTTGGTATCACGTAGGGTCTCTTCTAGATCATTGGTATCGTGCAGGAGACTCTTTTCAGTCCGGAGGCGGCCGGTCCTGAGAAGATCAGCTAGTGTTGATGGTATCATCCTCCATATGTGCTTTGTTGTTGTCACCTTCAGGATCGGAGGGTGATCTTGGTGTGACTTCTCTGGGGTCTCCCTTGTTGGGAGTGGAGCGGTCTCTCGAGTCTATGTTGGGATGGTAATGATCCCTGTCTTGGCCCGGAAGTCACTGTGCAGACTTAAGGTTTGTAGATACTCAAGTCAGCTTTTTTGGAATCAGAGCTGCTGACTGAGACTTTTTTGTGGACTTTAGGCAGTAGAGATATCAGGGTGGGAGTGATGAGCTTCACGGTCGACACTCTATTGGCAGCAAAGTGTAGTGTGTGCATTGGCTGAGGAATCTTTTCATTCGTAGTTGGTGAAAAATGCTGAGAATAGAAAGAAATATAGAAACACTTGATTTAGTTAGGATGCACATTCCAAAGTCCTGGCGAACCCTAGAAAAGGCTCGGTTTTGGGTCAGCACCAGCTGAACCAGTGGCAACTGCAACCAAGCCTCCACAGATGATCTGAATAGGCAGCAGCAGGGTTCATGAAGAAGGTAGCATTTCCTCTAATATCTTGGGCCTAAGCCCCAGAGACCAGCCTGGCTGCTGTATTCTACATACACTCGGCATACTACATACAAAAACTGCCCAATGTACAGTGCATGGCACTAGTGCAGGATGTTACCAGCATATGCGCCACTGTTTCCAGGTGGTCTATCTCCAGGAATGGACGTAGCTGGCGTATCAGCCTAAGCTGATAGAAAGCCCTCCTGGCCACTGCCTCAACCTGAGAGACCAGGAAGAGGCTTGGGTCCAGAAGTACTCCCAGACTACATACGGGTTCTTTCTGGGAGAGTGTCACTCCATCCAAAACAGGCAGATCTAAGCCACTTCCTATGTCCCAACTTCCCACCATGACTACCTTTGTCTTCCTTGGATTCAGCCTCAGTTTGTTCTCCCTCATCCGGCTCATCACAGACTCCAGGTAAGTCTTTCGGGAAGTTAGGCCATTTCCTAAGGCAGTTGACATGGAGAAAGAGGTCTGGGTGTCAGCATATGGGTAACACCCTGCACCAAATCCCGGACGATTTCGCCGCACCGTTCCATGTAGATATTAAAAAGCATTGGAGATAGAATGGAGCCCTGTGCAACCCCATACAATAGCTCTCCTTTGGAAGAGCAACAATCTCCAAGCAACAGCATCTGGGACCTACATGAGAAGTAGGAGTGGAGCCACTGCAAAGCGGTGCCTCTCACTCCCTACCCCTCTCCCTACCCCTTCAGGTGCTCCATGAGGTGCCATGATTCACTGATATCAGAAGGATCGGCTGAGAGATCCACAAGGATCCACAGGCTCACACTCCCCCTGTCAATGCCCAATTGGAGATCACCCAACAGGCCAACCAAGTCCTTCTCAACCCCATAGCCCACCTGGAAGCCATTTTGAAATGGGCCCAGATCATCTCCTTCTTCCAAGACTCCTCGAGCTGAGATGGCACTACCCTCTCAGTCCCCTTGCCCTACCATGGGAGGTTGGAGAAATGCCTAGAATGGGATCCAATGCAGGTTTCTTCAACAGTGGTCTAATCATGGTCTTCCTGAGGCAAGGAGGCATCCTGCCCTTCCTCAGAGAAGCATTAATGATGCTTCCAAGACCTTCTCCAATCACCTCCTTGCTAGATGGTATAAGCCATGTTGGGCAAGGATCAAGAAAACAGGTAGTCAAGTGAAGTCTCCCAAGCAGCTTGTCCACATCCTCCGCTCTCACAAATGGAAAATGATCCAAATTCACTGTGCAAGAGGAGCTTCCGGACACCTCCACAGTAGGCTCTGCACTACCGGTAGAGTCTAGTTCCGTTGGATGAAGAGAGTTTTCATCTGCAAACATCTCGTTTAAAATGTCAAAGTGGGTAACTGATGGATCCAAATACTCATTCAAGGGAGGAGGGTCATGTACTAACCCTTTCACAACTCGAGACAACTCTGCTGAACGTGAGCTTGCAGAAGCAATGCGGGCAGAAAAGAACTGCTTCTTTGTGGCACGCATGTGATTGATGGATGGAGTGCTGTCAAGTCGGTGTCAACTCTTAGCAACCACATCATTTTGATAATGGAAAGGCAAAATGTTCATAATAAAAAATGATTTTGCCATCGAATGAATTCTTTGCATTGCATCAATATTGGGTTTCTGTATCATATAACTTTTTCACATAAGAAGTAATATAGCTACTCCTGCTAACTTGGCAAAGAGGTACCTTTAACTTGGTGATTCTCTTTATTTAGCGGGGGAGAGTAACTGGCCCTATCCACCCCCAGCACAGTATCTCCAGTGACAGTTGCTGGTGTCTGTCTTATGTTTCTTTTTAGATTGTCAGCCCTTTGGGGACAGGGATCCATCTTATTGATTTATTATTTCTCTGTTTAAACCGCCCTGAGCCATTTTTGGAAGGGCGGTATAGAAATAGAATAAATTATAAAGAATAAATACTTCCAAATTGGATCTATCCAGTTTCTAATGTCAGAAAATGAAATTAGAGCCAAAGAACATGTTTCCCATTTCAGGTGTAACCTGAAGGGTGTGTCTTCAGGGTGAGACCACTGTGTTTGCAATTTGAGCAAATGCTTTACAGATCCTACACACGATTGCTGTCTGGAACACAAGACCGAAGGGATGGAATCAGGATGACAGAAATGGGGATCTGCTGAGTCAAAGACAGCAGCCAAGACAGGAGGTTCATTGAGGCCGGGTGGGCCAACGTATATGACAACACTTGGCTTGGTGGATCCTGGGTGGTTTAGATCTGCATTCAATGTTTGTGTACAATTCCATATGGGAACACGAACCAGTGATCCTGTTCTTACGTGTGCACGGAAGGTGTCAGGGTTTCCATATGAGAGCCACTTTCACTTTGACAAGCAACACTACTCCAGAGATTTGCATCAGAGGATAAAATGGGGCACAAGCAGGGGCAAGTCCTCTCCGCCTTTCCCTGTTCTTTCTTCTGTTTTTCCTCAGCATCCAGCCCTCAGAGGGATACCTGCAATCGTTCACCGGGCTCCCCAGAGCTCACCTGTCTATCAACAGACCTATCTTCCATTAATTGGCGTAATTCTTAAGCGAAGCCGGTGGCACTCCCGACATCTCCAAGGGAATCCCGCAACATAAAGATGCATTGTGCAAAGCAGTCTGTCCTGAATCTACTGCCACTGGGTAACCAAGTTCTATTATTGTTGTTGTAGTTGTTCTCTCTCAGTCTAGAAAACCAAACAAAAAGACAAAAGATTGAGTTTCTGGTTCAAATGGCTATTCAACCACTCCCACCCGCTCCATTCTGATACTCATACAATTACCAGACTCCTCCTCCTCATTGAAGTCCTCCAGGACAAGATCATCTGAAGGGAAGAGAAGAGAAAAGATTGGGGTTTCTTCTTTCAATTTGCTAAGAGAAAAGTTAAGGAGGGACAGGTCCATGTTGAATAAATGAGGAGGTTCTAATGGGTCACTTTTTGCACTGGGCTTGCCAAAGCGGAAGACAAGCATGGCTTCCAGACCTCGCAGTTTCACTGCAAGGGCTTCCCCAAGAAGAACCATGATTGGCCATGTAAGAGGGGTTGGGAGTTTGAGACATGCCCACTCGGGAGGCCTGCCACAGAGAGGTCAGAGCAAAACTGGGGCTCCCTGGACGAATGATGACCTTTGTCACCCAGGCCCATTCTGGGATTCCAAGGAGACAGTTCTGCCCTCCCCACTTCCCTGGAAATTGGCATTACCTTTGATGGTGCTTTTAATCAAACGATGTGTCAAGTCATCTTCTATGCGCAAGAGAGCCTTGTGTGTGGTCAGCTGTAGAAATAAAGACGGACATGTTTCTTTCATGTCAATGTGACACCATATCCAAAGCAGTGAAGAACTGAAGATGACCCAGTTGGGAACAAAGTTGAGGATTCCCAAAGATGGAGTGTGGCTCTTCTGGGCACTGGGCAGCCCGAAGAGACATGGGGTGGGGGTGGGTGACAGCTCTGTCCTGTTCCTCCTGTTCCTCGGTGAGCCCCAGTGGAAACAGCCCGTCTCCAGCAAGTGTGCTGCCAGGCAGCCCCCGTGTGACCAGAGACCAATGGGAGGTCTTCTTCTGAACCTGGAAGCTGACAAGGGGTCCCAGAGGATGCTGAAGCAGAGCCAAGCCATGTCCACAGCAGGGTACTTACTTCCACATTGGGCAGTCTGGCCACATGCTGCAGGACGTAGACATAGGCTTCTCGGCCCAGAGCCTGCAGCCGGGGCTCCTCTGATTCAATATACCTGTGGAGCTCCTGTGGGTTGAAACAGCAGCTCAGAGTCATCGCACTGGCCTAAATCATCCCTTGCCATGCTACTGAGAGCTAAGCGCAGTAGGAATTTGTTCCACTACAGGAACATCCCTTGCTTGTGTCCCAAAGGAGTCTAAGGAGGATCTAATTCCATATAAACATCCCCCCCCCAATAAAGTTGACAAGATCTTCAATATTCCTGAAAGTTGCTTATGGGAGTGATGGTTTTCTCTGTCTTCTCAGCCAGTTGGCTTCTAATAAGGAAGTGACCTAGATGTATCTTCAATAAACTAAGAGGATGGGGTCTGCTGCCTCTTTCTGTCAGGCCACGTTCGGATGTCGGAGAGGATGAAGACAGAAGCCCCATTCACACCTTATGTTGCACACTCGGACCACGAGTGGAGAGTGCACAGGGGCAGATCTGGGCACAGGGACTGCAATTCATACATGCTGTTGAATACAGGCACTGCTTGACACTCCCTCTCTGTACCACACCTGTGAGGGGCCCGTGCCCAGGTTCACTTTGAAAAGAAATGCAACTACAGTCATGCAGACAAAATCATGTCAGCGTTCAGACACCTGCACGCATCTGCTACCTAATGTCCCAATAGGGCTTTCATTGCGCTTACCTTCAAGATGCCAATGGTGCTGTAGACAGAGTGGGCCTCCTCCACCAACCCCCTGAGCATCTTCTTAAAGGATGCCATTGTCTCCTTCGAGGGGGAAAGAGAAGATCAGTCATGAGTAGGAGGCACAACCGGTCTTGAGAATACAACATTGAAAAATCACTGGTACTGACAGTGGTATCACCTTTTCTTCACAAGAGGAAAAAGCCCAAGAAGAATTTACCTGGGTCCCTGGGTCCACTTGGTTCAGCCCGGACACCGCCACGTTGAGGACTGCTGCCTTGAGATTGAAGGGCATAGGCGGCTTCATTTTGCTGGAGGGAGAAAGATGAGATTTCGTAGTGTGAGGAGGGCTGGTGATCCAGCCAATGGAAGCTCCTCTAGAGAAGAGGAACATGGCAACCCAGCAAGCGTGAAAAACGACGACAGGTCTGTGATGGTTTCCCTTCTCTTTTCCAAAAATGACCAATCCCCGTCTGGGGAGGCCCTGGTTCGCAAAAGGCCATAGTACTTAAGAAGATTTGTTTCTAAAAGAAAAACCTTCACTTCAATGGCCATCTTTTGGGAAAGGGGAGATCCAGTTACAGATCTGGCCTGGTTTGCCACAGCCCTTTCCTGACACAATCCCCTCCTATTTAATCCCCGTGGGCTATAAGCATACGTGAGTTCCGTGACGGTGTCCAGGCTTAACCTCAGCAGGAACCCAGGGTCCGGATGCTTTTTGACATCCTCCATAATTTCCTGGCAGAGATCAAAGAGCAGAAGAGAGTTGGTCACTACCCACGGACTTCCTTGGGATAGCTCCACCCCCAAACACACACTTTGGACTGAGCCCTCGCTTGGGCATTCCCTTCCATTCTCTGCCACATCTCACTCACAAGTACGGCTTCCGCAGCCTCATTCTTATCATAGGTCAGGAGTTGTCCACCCTGCGAACTGACTTCTTTGACGTCTTCTATTACTGCGGACAGGAACTGGGTCCAGCTGAAGATGACCTGAAAATTAAAAGCACTGAACTGTTAGTGATGGAAGGACTCTCCGTGCCTTCCTGCAAATGGAGCGGGCACCCTGACTTGGTGGGCTGCTCTCAAATCCTTTCTGGGGACACCACCTGCTCCATGGAATATCCTGCAGCTACTGCATCTCAGGGAGAGTGCAGAACTGGGGAAAGGATCAGAGCATAGAGTGGGTGCTCCCAGATCCCGGATGGAAGAAATGCCTCTCACAGAGTTGTCTTGAGCTCTGTGGAGGAAGGCCCTCTACTCAAAGGTTCCCTACCTCAGCTCTGTCCATTTCCTCCGTGACAGTTGTCAGACCTGGAAGGGAAGAAGAATGGGAAGGGAGGGGGGATTCAGGACTTGAATTCCCATGAGGAATTAACCAATGGGAATTCCCTTTGTTGGCATTCAGGCTGGCTCCCGGGCTCCCAAGCACCAGCTGGCTCACCTTCCCCAAAGGGTCAGCCCCAGTCCCAACCATTCCCCAGGAGCCTGGGGCACGTCCTCACCGATGGTGACTCCGGAGATGGCTGGGGTGCCTCCTGAGGGAGTTGGCGGTGGCGCTGGAGTCGGCTCAACCCGCTTGCTTCGTGGCCAGAACCTCCCTCTGGGGGGCTTGCCCTTTTCGGAGTCACTGGGGGGGGAGGTCTTAAAGAACTTTCTGCAGCATCTGCAGACTCTTCGCAACCTAGAAGAGAGCAGGGAGAAGGTGAGAATGCGACCTTTAAGCAGACATTGGCAGGAGAGGGGGCCAATGGGGCAGGGAAGGAGTGCAGAACAGAAGGAGGGGCAGCAATACAGGTAGCCCAATAGGCTTCCAGATGGTGCACCATCCTCCTTCTGGCTGAGGAATTGGGTCGAGACAGATGCTCCAACGCTTTGGGGCAGAGACCTTTGACATATGGGGTGCAGTTCTGGTCAGCCCAGTTCAGCCAGATGATGTTAGAGCTGGGAAAGATGCAGAAAAGGCCCGCAAAGGTGCGGAGGGGTGGAACACGGAGGCAGAATTACAGGCTCCGAAGGCACTGCCAGGGACACCAGGCAGCTGAACTTAGAGGTGGTGCTGCTGGTGCCGGACTGCACACTCCTAGGCGCTCCAGCCCTCTCCTGCTGCTTGCGACCCAGCCTCCTCCTCTACTCTGAGCTCATTTAATCGGGTTACTCTGCTAAAGGAGGGATTGATTCAATTATTCTCCCCTACAATCGGGACCTCCGTGAAGCACGTCACAGTAGGCATCTTCAGAGCTGGTGCCCTTCCTAATCGGGCAGCCGGGCAGGCAGGCAGGCAGGGGTCTCTAGTCAGACCTGTCCGGGAATAGAGGGAGCAAGGCAAAGCTGTTATGGAATCCTACTAACCGTGCGAAGACGTATTTTCTCATCTTCTCCCCCATTTCCCTCCCTGTCTAACTATTCCCCCCTGACTAACTATCTCTCCTGTTCCTAAAAGCTGACTGTCCCTCCCTCCCCCCCTAGATCCCTCCCAAAACCACCCCAAACAAACAACAAACAACAAGCAACAAAATAACAAACACTAACACTAACTGTAATACTGAATGGATAAATAAATGGATAAATCAATGAATAAATAAATGGATAAAGAAACAAATAGATGAATAAATAGATGGATAAACAGAAACAGAAACAGAAACGGACTCGCTAATACACTCTTTCCTTGCTATCTCTCCAACTCCTCTCCACCTCGCCTCCTCCCTCCTCGCCTAACTCACCCACAAAGAGCAGCTGAGCCCTGGAGGTGTCATAAAAGAGGATGTGTCATGAGCCTCAGCAATGGCCATTGGTCCTCTTGCCTCTAGTGGTTGCTTCAGGACTAGGAGGCATCCCCTGCCAAGCGGGCAAAGAGGCACCTTTTCAAAGGGCTGATTCTCTTTATTGAACAGAGGCCGCACGGGGGAGCAGTTGGCCCTACCCACCCCCTGCCCAGTAACCCTCCAGTGGTGGTTGCTGGTATCAATCTTAGGTTCCTCTGTAGATTGTGAGCCTTTGGGGGCAGGGAGCCATCTTTATTCCTTTATTCTTACTCCACTTAAACTGCTTTGGAAACTTGTGTCGAAAAGCGGTATATCAATAGTAGTAGTAGTAGTAGTAGTAGTAGTAGTAGTAGTAGAAGTTCTTCCAAACCTCACCCTTCCTGTTCATATGTCTGTTGATCTGAGAAATCAGAGGACTCTCTTCCCCACCATGTTGAAAGCAAAACCACCACCACAGGCCCCTCAGAGCAGACCCCTCCACCTCCGCCCACTGCCATTCATCCCGAGAGCCACCTTGGTTGCTGGGATGTGCTCTTGTTTCAGCCCGACACGGGGACTCCTTCCTTCAGCGCAATCCTGACACTGATTCTCACCTGAGGGGACACACATCACTTTGCTGGCTCTGCCCTCTGGCCACTGCTCTCTGCTCTTTCCAGAGTGTGGCGATGCTGTCACTTGCCTGCCAGGAGACAGCGTGGAGCAGGTCGGTGGCTGCTTAGCCTTCTCCACTCTGCCTCTTCATCGCTGACTGTGGCATTATTCAGCGGAGGGTGGCAGAAGAGGCAGCAGCAGGATTCTCCCTCCCTCCCTCCCTCCCTCCCTCTGAGTCTCAAAGCCAAGAGCTGATGCCCCAAGTGGAAGGAAGCTCTGAACAGCTGCCTGGCTTCCCTCTGGACCCTCTTGTTTGGGGAACAGCAGGGCTCTCCTTCCCATGCTTGGAGAGGAGGAGACCCCGTGGAAGTGAAGGAGGGAGGAGGCTACTGACGGAATAGTGCAGCAGTCAACCACAGAGAGGCAGCCCCTTGTCTTCTCCATGCTGCCTCTCACCAGGTGCCCCATGCAAAGTGCCAGCAATGTTCAGCAAAGAAAAACAAGGCCTCTCTTGTATCCCTCATCTAATATGGAGCCCTGAGGAACACCATATGAAAGGGAAGAAAGGGAAGGGGGCGAGGAAATGTAGAGGGCCAGGAGGGTAGTACTGAACCTGGTCCATTGGTGCCAAGCAGGTCTCCTCACAAGTGGCAGGCAGCAGGAAAGCAGGAGAAGGACTGAGACGTGACATACAGCTACCACTCACAAGCTAGAGAACCAGTATGGGGAAAGTCCGTATAGATTTGGATTGAGTTCTGATCCCGAGAGCAGGGGCTGGGCCAGGAGGAGTCGTATTTCAAAACCTGCTTGGAGGCCATGCATCAGTCATAGCTGGAGGGTGTGTGTGCAATATTCAGGTAGAAGAATGAGTTCATGGATGCTGGAGTTGGTCCGTTTGGGTGCAGACCCAAGGAAGAGAAGTCTGGAAATGGCTTGAGTGAAGTGTATGTGCAGGTTTGAAGGGGTGACCTTAAACTTCTCTGAGAAGTGGGATGTCTCTTCCAGGTTGAGAGCGAAAGTTTTCTGAACTCTTAACGGCTGAGGCCTCACCAGCTCCTTAGGTTTACAAGTAGAGGGAGTTCCCTGTCCTAAAAAGGGCCAGTGGGCAACCATGAGGGTCAATCTCAAGTGTTGTTTAGCTTTCCACAACTGCTTGGATACCAACATTGCTCGCTGCTATAAGCTGCAGCTACATTGCTTTCATAGGGCTGTAGAGCTGACAACTGATATTATGGTGAACAGCATAGCCATTGCCTGATGACGTTTGAAGACTTGGGGAAGTCTGTTTCCTGATGTCTGCTCTTCAGAGTCCCAATGGCACCAGCTTTTGAACCCCTTTGAACCCCAACGTGAGTGACAACATGACACACTTGATGGTGGACTTCTCTCAGGAAAGGCACGTGCTCCAGGCTTGAATGCTCATTGCCCAGATCCTAAAGGTGGCAACTGCTGATAGAAACCTAGAGGAGGAAAACCTGGTCAGAATAGCTCCAGAGATGACTGACAGTCTGTCTACACAATAGAAAGGAGGACACCCATTTCTCACAGACAGAGAAGCAAACAGCAGGTTGGATTGAAAGAACAGGAAAGAGAGAGAGAGAGAGAGAGAGAGAGAGAGAGAGAGAGAGAGAGAGAGAGAGAGAGAGAGAGAGAGAGAGAGAGGTCTTTCAATGTAGCAACCATCCTGAATTCCCCTCAACTGTTGATAGATGTAGACAAAAATGACAAAGTTGCTGTTTGGTTTGCTGATGGGAAAAATAGTTATTCATCCAGGAGAGGAACTGCTGAACTGTATAGTAAGCAATTGGATGGGGAAATGGAAAAGATTTTGATCCAAGATGCCCTCTTAGTCCCTGATATGGAGAGTAACTTGACCTCTGTGAGAGATGGAGTCAATCAAAGCTGCAAAGTGACTTTGCAGGACAAAGTTTGCTACATCAGCTAAGAAGGATGATTTCATGATGACAGCCTATATGCATAAAGATGTGCTTTTTCAATTGGACTGTGTAACTGAACAGGCCAGGCTTGCAGCCTCATGCAAACACAAGAACTTTTCGACCATATGGCCTAAAAGACTAGCACATAGGCAAATCCATGTGATAAATGAGCTTGGGGGAAATGGCATTAGGAAGGACTTTAAAGTGGAGTCATGCAGAGAAGCTGCCACAAGGGGTCAGTGTTGCTGACTTAATCAAGGGGTGAGACCCAGCTTTTCTGCACAGACACAGACAGAGTCACAGTGTCCTTTGGAGCTCATACATTCTGCTGTCATAGAAACATAGGAAGCTGCCATCTCCTAAGTCAGACCATTGGTTCATCTAGCTGAGTATTGTCTACACAGACTGGCAGCGACTTCTCCAACGTTGCAGGCAGGAATCTCTCTCAGTCCTATCTTGGAGAAGCCAGGGAGGGGACTTGGAACCTTCTGCTCTTCCCAGAGCGACTCCATCCCCTAAGGGGAATCTCTTACAGTGCTAGCCTCCCATTCATATGCAAGCAGGGTGGACCCCAACCTTCTCCCAACCTTGGAGAAGCCGCTGCCAGTCTGTGCAGACAATACTGAGCTAGAATGTCCTGTGGTCTGTCTCAGTCTATGGCAGCTTCCCATGTGTTCCTAAGTCCTTGCAACTCAGATTGCTAGCCAAAGCAACAGACAAGACACCATCTGAACGATGGCTTGGGCACAAACCCTCTCTAAAGCATGCCAACATGTTTGGATCGAAAGCTTATGCATACATCCCAAAGGCCAGGAGAACCAAACTCAATCGCAACTGTGAACTGGGAGTGTTGGTTAGATATTCGCCTGGCCAAAAGGGATAGAGAACCTTTGATCGTACAAATGGAGAGGTCAGGATCTGCAATGTGGTGTCTTTTGAGGAGAGACAAGGGCCAACTAGGGATGATGTGCCAGAACCTGTGCCAGAGATCCAGGTGAAAGAGGCAAGATGTCTCACGATGCAAGAGCCAGACCGTGAAGCCGAAGAATCTGTGCCACAACCAGAAGGAGGTTCAGAAGGGGATACAGATTAGAGAAGGGGCTGCACAGCCTGAGCCCGAACTGAGGCGCTGCTAGAGGCCCAACAAGGGGCTTTCACCCAAAAGGTTCTCACTCGTGACCAAAGGAGGAGAGCTACAAGAACCCACCACATGGCGAGAGAAAGAAAAGATGCCAGCTGACACAAGGTGAGACATGGAGATAAGCAGCATTCGAAGGAATTGATTCCCTGCACCAAAAGGAGACTTGAAGACGTGTCAGTGCCCACAGGAAGAAAGACTGCGGGATGCAAGTGGGTCTTCAGAGTCAAGCAGGATGCAGAAGGGGAGGCAGAGCGCTACAAGGCGAGGCAAGTAGTCGAGGGATACTCCCAGATCTATGGTGAGGACTACAATGGGACCTTTGCACCACTTGTGACATACACTTCAATGAGGACACTGCTCAGCATAGCAGCGGCCAGAAAAATGCAAGTTGAAGACATGAATGTAAAGACTGCCTTCCTTCATGGGGAAATCAAGGAAGACATCTCTATGCAATAGCCACCAGGCTGGGAGGTACCTAGAAAGAAGGGGCAGCTTGTGTCCAAACCAGAAAGAAGCATCTATGGCTTCAAAGAAGCAGCCAGAGTGTGGAATGAGAAACGAAATCAACTGCTACTTAAGGAGGGGTTGATGGAAGGAAAAGCTGACCCCCGCCTATATTCCAGATTGAGAGACAATAGATGGACTTACATCCTGACTTCGGTTGTTGACTTGATTATTACATGTGAGGAAAAACAAGATAGCCATGAGACTGTACAGCACCGGAACAAGGAAAGAGAGGTGAAGGAACTCGGAAACATCTCCTATTACCCTGGCATCCAAATACAAAAGAGAAGGGGGTGGGGCATTCCTTCTCCACCAGAGGCAGAAGATAAAGGATCTTCTCCAATGCCTGTTAGCTTCCTTGGTGCTTTGCTAAATAATCACAAACCCCAACAACAGCCTCTTGGAGGCCGTTTTCAGCAACAGCTCCCTGGTGACCACCAGTATCTGGTCTGAACTTTCACACTCTGATTTGCTTGCAGAAAAGCTTTGCCATATATGGGCAAAGCTTAAGTACACCAAAATATACCCGGGATACCAATAGGGCTGGCTCATTCTAAGAGAATAGCAACTGGCGCTTGTATTGTGCCAGCTCAGATGCAGCTCTTTGATTAGAACATTGAAGTCCACTCCCCTCTTCCACATCAAGCGTGATTTCTGTGCATGACAAGCCACATCAAACAGCTCGAGATATCCCATGTGCAGCCTGGCTTGCTCTGTACAGGCCTCTGCTACAGGGTAAACTTGTCCCAGGCTAGTTAGATGGTCATGAACATGTTCCAAAGCCCAGCTTTCTAGATCAAATGGAAGTTTTGATGCTGACCATGAAACTTTGATGCTGAGAGAGAGAGAGAGAGAGAGAGAGAGAGAGAGATTCAACTCTGCACAAGAGACTCCCATGCTCCTTTGGAATTAGGTCAGAAATTGCACTTACTGTAAAGAAGCTACTACTCTTCGAGTTGGAGATGGAGTTCCAGTGCATCGAGCTTTTGCACCAGCTCTCCTAATGACCACTTGGGGTACTGGGAGTAGAGGTAGTTAGTGAGGGTCTCCTTACCTGTCCCTGCTTGCTTGCCTCTACTCTATGGCCCCTGCCTCGACTCCTCAGCTATTCCCAGTCAAGAGTCAGTCCTCTTCCTTTCCTCTTAGAGAGTAGATGGAAACATCTCGCTCTCCCTTCCTATTCATTATGTAGCTGATAGATAGGACTAGGTTTCCCCTCTCTAATTGTACTTCACCAATACATCTTTTTTGTTTAGATTGTACAACAATCTCCATGCGAGTTCTTCACATAATGGCAACAACTCAACTCTGCACTCTACTCTGTAACTGGTGTGGGTAGCTTCCTTTTGGCACCTTGCTAATAAGATCAATACGATGCATAGCTATGTTGTGACCGGACATCAAACCAAGACATTTCATAACCACATGCTAAGACAGAGATCTATCTATCTTGGATGCGTTTTTGACCACATTTTGTCTGTTCCTTTTGCTCTTTTGGTTGCTGTTGTTGTTGTTGTTTTGTACTGAATGTGTGAAACAACCTTGAAGTGAACTAATCACAAAGTCAGATTTCTTGTGATAGCGAAAGGAAAATTATAGCGTCTGTGGACTCCACCCCACGCCTATAGGCTTTACTACCTTGAAAGAAGTTTGCTTTTGCAACAGAAGGTTGGAAGGCCATTGCGGTAGATTCAGTCTAGAACACACAAGTCTACTTGGTGGCAGTGGTTAAAGGGGTCATTGGTCAGGAGATCCATGTCTGGTCTTAGCAGCAGAGCAGATCCTTCTAGGGTCACACCAAGGTAATTTGGGCATCCGGACCGCCCAGCCACGAGCCCCCACCCCCATGCGAGGCTCCCCAAAACTTCCTTTGGGGGCCCACCCCACCAAAGGTCCATTAAAAAACCAAACCAAAGACTCTAATGGTGGCTGAGGGGTGGCAGCAAGGGGGGAGGAATGGTGTCTTGAAGCAACTGAGTGTCTTGAAGCAACTGAGATGCACGCCTGTGCAGTTTAGAGATCGTCACAAGCTCGTGATGTTACGGGGGACAACTCAAGTTGTTCGGAGGGCAACCCAAGCCATGATATTGTTCAAAACTGAGCCGGCTTCATCCAGGTCAGGGTCTCCTTGGAAGTCCAACTGGCACTTCCCCCCTCTGTGAAGGAAGGATGTTGAGAAATGGAATACAGAAGCAAACAACTACTTATCTTATTTATATCTCATGTTTCAAGGCAACTGTTCTCAAAGTGGTTTACATACAAAAAGGAGAAGAAAGTGGCCCCCTGTCCCCCAAAGAGCTCGCAATCTAAAAAGAAGCACAAGGGAGAAGCTAGTGCCAGTCACGGAAGGAATGCTGTTCTGGAGTTGTCGCCTAACAGAAAACATGAATTGGTCATAAAGGTCTGTTGCCAGTTGTTCAATGTCTCGGCATGAAATAAAGAGGGCTTGGTGCTAGCATCACCAAGTTCCAGATGTCCTCTTGTCTAATCAAGTGCTGAACCTCCAGCAGGATTGTAAACTGAGAGCAGGAGCAAGCCCCAAATCCAGCCCTATGGCCATTGGTGCTCCTGTGGAGACAGCCTCTCATAAGGCATGACTGAGCCACCTCTCCTGGCTTCAGATTCTCTTTCAGCCATGAAACACACTGGGTGGCCGTGGGCCAGTCACTATTCTCCGCCTAGCCTACCTCAGAAGGCTGTTGCAAGGATAACATGGAGAACTCTACCCTCAGGGAGGAAGAGTGGGGTATAAATGTAATGGGGTGGGGGGTGGGGTGGGGCAGCAGTGTTGATCTGGACCCCAGCTGACATCTGTGCTCAGCCATAAACTCACGGGTGGTCTTGAGCAAGTCACACTGTGATCCTGCCTGCCCACTGTTAAAACAGCAGCTATCATGACTCACCCAGTTAGGTGCAGATTAATCCCACCAAGAAAATGGTGTGTACAATCAAAGATGCTATGTCAAGACTATCATCCAGCAGCACTGCTGTCAGTACAGAGCTCCTCTGCAACCTCTTCTCTCCAAACCTCTTCATAACATCACTGTATATAGACTTATGCAATCCGATTCGATCGGATTCCACGCAACACAGCCCAAAATCAAGCAAGATCAAAAGCCTGTCCATAGAATCATTGAGAAGTTCTGCTCCACTGGGCTAGTCTGTGAATTGGAATGTTTTGGATCTTACAGCCCTGAACTGAAGTATGCTTACTCAACGTAAGCCCTATTGATTTCAAAGGGATTTACTTCCAAGCAGCTATGTTTAGGATTGCTGCTTTAATCTTACTTCTGCCATCTATAGATGGTGTGATATGCTTCAGGGAGTAAGACATTTTAATTTCTAGTTGAGATCAATGATGCTGAAGGTAAGAGTTTCATTCAAAAGGAAGAGCTGTGAAAGTTCTTCCCTTTGGGGAGATGAATCATGTTTGTAGTAGTCCAACTGGAATAGGAGAAAGACTGAGCTGGTCCACATAAGAAGGCCCCAAACTAGGTCCTTCTTCCTTCTCTGCATTAGTCCTCAGCGCTCTCCTGACTGTCATTTGGAAGTAGTGTCATCTTTTCAGGTGGCCTCGTCTTTTAACTTTAAGCTGATCTGATCAGAAAAGTTTTAGATACAGCAACTCAATAGGGCTTCAATGTTCTCCAGTCATCCAAAAACCTCTTCTTTCAGATGAGAGTTGAGATGCTTTCCATTTCCAGTTCTACTCTAAAAAGCACGGAAATTCCAAGCGAAGGTGGCCATGTTAAATTCCGCACCATAGAAGCTGTCAAGACTTTGTACAGTCTGGGAGCATATGGTGGCTTTCAAAAAGAGGCTCCATGCAGCCACACTTTGCCTTGATCTCTCAGCTGGACATTGGGCTGGGGAGGGATGTGTCTAGACAGACATTCCAGAATTGCAGCTTTCCCAATCAACTTCCTAGAGATGCCCCAGATGAATTTCTGCCTAGTGCACCTCTACAAGGCACGGTGCTTCCCCCAGCTGTTATGTTGCTTTGTAAATGTCTGTGCAGAAATTCAAGATATATAGCAGTTTCACTAATAGTAAGAATAAGAATGCAAATAAGAATAAGAACAATAAACAGTATTTATTAAGATAAAACAAACAAAAAATTAAATCATAACAGATCAAAAAAGGGGGGAGGGGTGAAGGAAATACAAAATACAATACAGAACCATTTCAAAGTCATTGTTAAAATCAATTATGTAATATGTATGATATGTATGATTCTTAAAAACATATAATACTTTCAGGCAGCTATTCTCCTAGCTTTAGGAGCATTAAAAAGAAAAGGAAGCAAATGGGCGATCAGACAAAGATCCTCCTTTTCATGGAAGTCCTCGAAGACAAGGCCATCTGAAGAGAAGAGAAGAGAAGAGAAGAGAAGAGAAGAGAAGAGAAGAAGTAATATTCTGATGTTAATTGATTTAGGTAAGGAGGGACTTATACATGTTGAACAAATGTAGGAGGGTCTAATGGGTCACTTTTTGCCTTGGGGTTCACAAAGCGGAAGGCAAGCATGGCTTCCAGACCTCACAGTTTTGCTGCAAGGTCTTTGCCTGCAAGAACCGTTTTTACCCCTGTGAGAGGGGTTGGGAGCTTGGGACATGCCCACTAGGTAGGCCTGCCACAGAGAGGTCAGAGCAAAACTGGGGCTCTTTGGACAAACGATGACCTTTGTCGCTCAGACCCATTCTGGAATTCCAAGGAGACAGTTTTGAGCTCCCCAATTCCCTGGAAATTGGCATTACCTTTGATGGTGCTCTGGATGTCATGATGATCCAACTCCTTTGCCTTGTGAAAGAAAACCTTCCATGTGGCCAGCTGCAGAAATAGAGATGGAAATGGTACTTTTCATGTCAATGTGACACCATATCCAAAGCAGCTAAGAATTGAAGATGATCCAGTTGGATACAAAGTTGAGGATTCCCAAAGATGTAGCGTGGCTCTTCTGGGCACTGGGCAGCTGGAAGAGACACTGGGGGGACCCAGCTCTCTTCTGTTCCTCCTGCCCCTGCTGCTGTCCCCAGGGGCATTCGGTGAGCCCCAGTGGAAACAGCCTCTCTCCAGCAAGTATGCTGCCCGGCAGCCCCCGTGTGACCAAAGACCACTGGGAGGTCTTCTTCTGAACCTGGAACCTGACAAGGGGTCCCACAGAGGATGCTGAAGCCGAAGATGAAGCAGAGGATGCTGAAGCCATGTCCACAGCAGGGTACTTACTTCCACATTGGGCAGTCTGGCCACGTGAGCCAGAGCATCAGTGTAGGCTTCTCGGCCCAGAGTCTGCAGCCGGGGCTTCTCCGAGTTGATGTACTTGTGGAGCTCCTGTGGGTTGAAACAGCAGCTCAGAGTCATCGCACTGGCCTAAATCATCCCTTGCCATGCTACTGAGAGCTAAGCCCGGAAGGAATTTGTCCCACTACAGGAAAATCCCTTGGTTGCTGGCCCAAATGAATTGAAAGATGATCTAATTCCATATAAACACCCCCCCCCCAATAAAGTTGACAAGACCTTCAACATTTCTGAAGGTTGCTTATGGGAGTGATGTTTTCTCTGTCTTCTCAGCCAGTTGACTTCTAATAGGGAAATGACCTAGACATATCTTCAGTAAACTAAGAGAATGGGGTCTGCTGCCTCTTTCTGTCAGGCCACGTTCGGATGTTGGAGAGGCAAAAGTCAGAAGCCCCATTCACACCTTATGTTCCACACTCGGACCATGAGTGGACAGTGCACAGGTGCAGATCTGGACACAAGGACAGGAATTCATTCATGATGTTGAATACAGGCACTGCTTGACACTCCCTCTCTGTACTAGGCCTGTGAGGGGCCCGTGCCCAGGTTCACTTTGAAAAGAAATGCAACTACAGTCATGCACACAAAATCACATACCAGTGTTCAGACACCTGCACACATCTACTACCCGATGTCTGAATAGGGCTTCCATTTCACTTACCTTCAAGATGCCAATTGTGTCCTGGATAGAGGGGGCATCCTCCAGCAGCCCCCTGAGCATCTTCTTGAAGGATGCCATTTTCTCCTTCAAGGAGGGAAAGAGAAGATAAGTCATGAGTAGGAGACACAACCGGTCTTGAGAATACAACATTGAAAAATCACTCACAATGACAGCGGTATCACGTTTTCTTCGCAAGAGAAAAAAGCCCAAGAAGAATTTACCTGGGTCCCTGGGTCCAGTTGATCCACCCCGGACACCGCCACGTGCAGGACGGCTGCTTTTACATTGAACGGCAGAGCTGGCTTCATTTTGCTGGAGGGAGAAAGATGATATTTTGTAGTGTGAGAAGGACTGGTGATCCAGCCAATGGAAGCTCCTCTAAAGAAGAGGAACATAGCAACCCAGCAAGGTCTGTAATGGGTTCTCCTCTTTTCCCTGAAAAGGTCCAATCCCGGTCTGGGAAGGACCTGATTTGGAGAAGGCCCTAATACTTAACAAATTAAAAGCTATATTTTAAAAAGGGGGAGATCCAGTTACAAATCTTTCCTGGTTTGCCACTGCCCTTTCTCTGTGGACTATAAGCATACCTGAGTTCCGTAAGAGTGTCCATGGTGAGGCTCAAGAGAAACCCAGGGTCTGGATGCTTCTTGATGTCCTCCATAATTTCCTGGCAGAGATCAAAGAGCAGAAGAGAGTTGGTCAGTACCCATGGACTTCATTGAGATAGCACCAGCCTCAAACACACACTTTTGGCAGTCAGGTTTTGACTGAGCCTGCGCTTGGTCATCATCTTCCATTCTCTGCCACATCTCACTCTCTAGTACGGCATCCACAGCCTTGTCTTTTTCATACAACAGCATCTCACTTTCACAGGACTTGGCATCCTTAATACCGTCAATAATGGACGTCAAGAATTCAGTCCAGCAGAGGATGACCTGAATATTAGAAGCATTGAGCTGTTAGAGATGAAGGACTCTCCGTGCCTTCCTGGAAATGGAGCGGGCACCCTTACTTGGTGGGCTGCTCTCAGGTCCTTTCTGGGGACCCCACCCCCTCCATGGAATATTCTGCTTCTGCCTCTCAGGGATAATGCAGAAGTGGGAAAGGGATCAGAGCAGAGAGTGGGAGCTTTCAGATCCCGTATGGGGCAAATGCCTCTCAGAGAAATGTCCTGGGCTCTAGGGAGGAAGGCCCTTTTCTGAATGGATCCCTACCTCAGCTCTTTCTATTTTCTCCACTCCAGTAGTCAGATCCCAGTAGTCAGATCTGGAAGGGAAGAAGAGTCGGGGGTGAGTGGGTTTAAGGACTTTGATTCCCATTTGGAATTTAAAAATGGGGATTCCCTTTCTTGGAATTAAGGCGGGCTACCAGTTCGAGGTTACATCCCAAGTCAGCCAGCCTATATGAATAATGAGAGATTAGCATCTCCCCAAGGGAAGCGACTTCTCACCAAAGGTCTTTTCATTCAGACCCACAAGTCTGCCAGGTTCCCAAGCACTAGCTGTCTCACCTTCCCCAAAGAGTCGGCCCCAGTCCCAACCAGGGGCACCTGCTCATCGATGGTGACTCCGGATACTGCCGGGGAGTCCCCTGTGGGAGTTGGAGGTGGTGCTGGAGTAGGCTCAATGCGGTGTTTCCATTTAAAGAACCTCCCTCTGGGGGGCTTGCCCTTGGCGGAGTCATTGGTGGGGGAGGACTTAAAGATCTGCTTACAGCAAAGGCAGACTCTTCGCAGCCTAGAAGAGAGCAGGGAGAAAGCGAGAAAGCGACCCTTAAGCAGACATTGGCAGGAGTTGGGGCCAATGGGGCAGGGAAGGAGTGCAGAACAGAAGGAGGGGCAGCAATACAGGTAGCCCAATAGGCTTCCAGATGGTGCATCATCCTCCTTCTGGCTGAGGAATTGGGTCGAGACAGCTGCTCCAATGCTTTGGGGCAGAGACCTTTGACATATGGGGTGCAGTTCTGGTCAGCCCAGCTCAGCCAGATTATGTTAGAGCTGGCAAAGTTGCAGAGAAGAACCATGAACGAGCTCAGGGGTGAATGGAAACCGTGTAACCAAAAGGCAGTCCTGTTTTCAGGCACTGCATGACACTTCCTAGCTGGACCAGGCATGTGAGGGGCCCGTGCCCAGGTTCACTTTTAAAACAAATGCAACTACAGTCATGCACACAAAATCACGTACCAGTGTTCAGACACCTGCACACATGTACTACCGACTGTCTGAATAGGGCTTTCATTGCACTTACCTTCAAGATGCTGATTAAGTTCCAGACAGAGGGGGCCTCCTCCAGCAAAGCCCTGATCATCCTCTGGAGCGCCTCAATGTTCTCGTTCTATGGGGGGCGGGGAGAAAAGATCAGACATGAGTATATGAGTGACAACCGGTCTTGAGAATGCAACATTGAAAAAGCACTCATGTTTATTGTGGTATTGTGTTTGATTCCAGTTGTGCCAAGAAACCACCAGGACATATGGAAGTGGGAAAGGGTGCTCACAATTAACCTGGAAGAAGAGCTTATACATTAAATCCAGGAAAATAAGAAACCACCTGTGCAGGGAGTCACACCATTTCTAACTTGGTCATTCTTTTGGAACTCTCCCGTTCAGTGTGGGGTCAAATATTCACTTTCCAAAGTGTTTTGGCAACCAGTTCAAACACCTTGAACCAGTTTAGTTACATTTCCTACAGAATAATATCCAAACTCTTTAGCTTGCCATGTAACTCTAGAAAAAGACAACCATGGGACTTGACTTGAGAAGAAAGCATCATGCCAGTCTTTCTGAATGAAACCAATGATGGAATGATGGAACGCCATCTTCTGAACTGGTTACCACTACAGCGCTTTGCTTCGGGTTCCAGTTGGGGCCAACCAGGAGATTTTCAGTTGACACTGAATTCTCCCTTCTTCATAGAACATATTATGACAAAGCAAAACTGTGGCATCCTTACATAGAAAAGATTTTGAAGTGGTCTCAAATGGGACAAGTAGCCCGGGAGTGGAAGCAGCAGGAGTTTGTGGCGCAGGAGAAAAAAAGCTCAATAAGAATATCCCTGCGTCCCTGGGTCCAGCTGGTTGACTCTGGACACGGCCACGTGCAGGACTGCTGCTATTAGATTAATTGGCAGAGCTGGCTTCATTTCACTGGAGGAAGAAATCTTAGATTTCATAGTGTGAGGAGGGCTGGTGATCCAGCCCACGGAAGCTCATCTAGAGCAGAGCATCATGGCAAGCCAGCAAGTGTTGGGGAATGTCCTGGGCTGGGTGGAGGAAGGCCCTCTACTCAATGGTTCCTGACCTAAGACCTGGAATGGAAAAAGAAACAGAGAGGGGTGGGACACCGTCTTTTGGAATGAAGGCTGGCTACCATTGATTGGTTACAGCACAAGTCAATAATCCATCGGTAAGACAGCCGCCTTGCTACCAAATGGCAAAACCTAGCCTGGCTGCTGGGCAAAACTTTGGGGAGGAAGAAATGCTCTGTCACCCATGTCTTGGTCTGTGGAGTCACACCAGCTGACTGGGGATGTGGATGGTAACTGTGCCTGTTGGTGGGGGCTGGCGTTACAGGGCTGTAAAACAGCAATAAAACCACAAAGAAGACATTGGAAATGTGAATGGCACCTTGCTGACAGTGGGAAGGAAAAGGCTGAACAATGGGAAGACTAGTCCACCCAGAAAACCAACTGAGAGACTAGCTCTCACCAGATGTAATTTTATCTGGCTCAGTATGGCAATGGACTGAAATGACCCTGACACAATTAAAAAGAAATCATTAAAAACCACCTGATTTCCCAATTGCTCTGTGTGTTGGGTGGTGGGTAGCACCCATCATGCTCAACCCGCTCTGGTGCCCCCAGAAGCCAGAAGAGTGTTCCAAAGAAGTGGGGAAGCAACCGAAAAGGCCCTTTCCCGGGTCCTAGAGCCCCAAACCTCTCAGAAACCAGGGACAGACAAAAGGACCATCTGAGACGATCTAACCGGAAGGGATATAACTGGAAAGGGAGAGGCGGGTCTGTAGGTAGACAGATGCCAAGCCCTGAAAGGCTTTCAAGGTCAGAACCAGGACCTAGCAGGGCCTGTGTGGTGGGCGCCCCCTATTGCAAGTGCCCTTCGAATCCTGGAAGCTTGGGAGCAGAAGCAGCTGCTGCTGCTGCTAGCCGAGGGCACGCCAGAACCATTGCTGCCAGCAGGAGAAAGGGGGTGAAAGGGGTCGCAGGTACAGCAGCACCATCATCGTCCCAAGACGCTTGGGGTCCTTTCCCCTGCTGACTCATGTAGATGCAGACAGTACCTACTACCCACTACTACCCAGTACCTGCTACTCAGTAGGTGCAGACGGCATGTCTATGGTCACTAAGGCAGAACTTGAAGTGATCCCACACCAGGCTGCCACCATGCTCACCGGCCCATGGGTGGTGAAGCTGCTGGTTCCTTCAGGGACCCCACCATCACAACTGGAGACTCGCATTGCTAAGGGGGATTGGGGGCATGGTGAGACCGATCTCCAAGCGAGACCACTTTGGTTGGGCTAGCAGCCAAAGCAGTCGGCACCTCCTCCACAACATGTATTCAACATCAGTCAGTCCCTGCGCATACCTTTGGCTAGTTCACACAGAGAGATGCAGCAAGTTCTCATCATCACTGGCAAGAAGCAAGCAGCCTGGCCTCTGTTGGAGGGTTTCCTTGTCTCAGGTTCAGGATTACATGTCAAAAGAATCTTCACTTTCAAAGAGTGTTCTAATCGGAGGCACCTTCAGCAAGTTTCAGGTCTAGATGCAAGTGCCTTACAGTTCTGTGTCCCCCTTGTGAGGAACAAGCAGGCCCGGTGCTACCGTTAGGCCAACTAGGCAGCAGAGTGCAGACCTCAGACATCAGGGGGGCGCAGAGTGTAGAGTGTCAATGTGTTTGCCTAGGGCGCAAAAGAGTCTGGCACCGACCCTGGGAACACGTGCACCAACATCCTACTGTTGGTTTTTTCTGCTAGTTAGATTGTCTTCAACATATTCCAAAGCCCAGCTTTCTAGGCCATATGGAAGTTTTGATGCTGTCCATGGGATGTATTTGACATTACGAGAGGGAGGGAGGGAGGGAGAGATAAACCTCTTCATTTGTCTCTGCTCAGGAGACTTCCATGCTCCTTTTGAATTAGGTCTGCAATTGAACGTACTGTAAGGAAGTTGCTATTATTTGCTCTGCTGTGGAATACAAAACTACACTTCTCTTGAAGATGTGACCACGTTTGTACCACATGAGAAACAACAGACGGATCAGGAAGAGGTGTCAATCCAGCAGAGAGCAGCATGTCTTGACACCATGCAAAACTCAGTAGTGAGAATCCCAAGGAACACATTAGAAGAGAGCCTTTTCTATTGGAATCCTCAACTTCAGTTAGAAACTGTTGTTACAAGCAAAGAAGTGTGTACTGTCCCTCTCCTTGATCTGTCTGACAGCCTTGAGGTGCGTCAGGGAGACGAAAGAGAAGATCATGAATGGTTTTGTGCAAGTGTCATCCGCAGTAACATACAAGAAGCCCACGCGCAAGCCTGTGTTGCCAAAGAGCAGAGCGGAGGGGAGGGCCAGCAGACCCACACACCTTTCTCCTCCGCCTGGTAGGCATGCTGGTCGATGCAAGTCTCTGTGCTTCTCACTTTGGTGGATGGCACCTAGCAGTCAATGCTGCAGCCTACCTCTCTTAGGTTAGATTTGGAGAAGAATGTGGCAGATGCTGGACACCCCTGAACCAAGTTTGTAATCTCCAAAGCCACAAATTCTTCAACACACCAACACACTCTTGCTTTCTCTGTGTAATTCTCCATTAGGATACCATCCCTGTTGGATGCTGTCCTCTTAGGAACCTAGGAAGCTGCCATATACTGAGTCAGACTATTAGTCCATCTAGCTCAGTATTTTCTACACAGAGTGGCAGTGGCTTTTCCAAGGCTACAGGCAGGAATTTCTCTCAGCCCTCTCTTGGAGAAGCCAGGGAGACCAAAGCTAGGAGTCAGGCACTGTATGGCGCACAGTAGGGCCCCTATCCTTCTTATAAACCCCTGGAGGCTGTGCAAAATCAATTTCTTAGGACAATACTAAGAGCACCAAGATGTGCTCATTCTGTGATGTTGAGATTTGATTTGGGTATTCTGAGAATTGAGGCTAGAGCTTGGATGTTGATCCTAGCATTTTGGCTTAGGATAAACTTCTTTCCTCAAGGATGGATTTTGGCCATTTGGGTTGATAGTTTTCAATCTTCTTGGGCCCAGGCAATCCATGCTAAAATTCTTTCATTGGGATTCTCCATGGATTATCTGGTTTAGTTGAGCCATAATCAAGCTCTACAGGCTCTGAAGCAGAGAATCCTGGATAATGAAAAGCAACACGAGTTTTCCACGATCCCAGATCAAAAACAGCTGGAGGGCCAAGGTTCCCCAGCCCTGCTTTAGAGCAAGGTATGACCTGCTCCTGTCGGTTGTGCATATGGGGAGAATAAAGAGTATACCTAGGGAAGATAGAATCTGCCCTTGTGGTTATAGGGCGATTGAAACCATCCAACATGTATTGCTCCGTTGTTTGTTTTAAAGAGAGTTAAGACCCTCCCTGATATCTCCTTGTCTGGCACCCTCTCCAGGATGCTTAGAAGACTTTTGTGTCTCTTATCTTTGGACAGATCAATCTCCATCTATTACATATAAGGTCGCGAAGTGTTGCTCTAATGCTATGTGGTTACGTCAGTTTTTTATTTCATGCGTATGTTCTTCCTGAAGTTTTAGTTTCTATTTCTATTTCTTGTTAGCAATTGCTAGTTAAGTCTTTGATTGGTACTGTATGTGACCGATGTTTTATTATTTTCTAGCAACTGTTAATCTTTTGTAGGATTTATTTATTCTCCCATTTTTAGTTGTTTTATAAGCTGACCATGGGTCGTGAATAAAATATCTGTCTATCTACAGTATCTATCTATCTATCTATCTATCTATCTATCTATCTATCTAATATGCCATTAAAAAGTAAAAACCTCTGCTAGAAGTCAGTGAGCTGGTTTTGTTGTTGTTAGCACACAGGCAACACCAAAACTATTTTGTGAAAATATACCAATAACAACATTTAGAAAAATCTACCAGCACCTGGGGAATTCTCCCCACCCTCCTTTCCACTTTCATTTTGTCGGTGCTGTGTCATTTTTCTCCCCCTTCACACTCTCTTGCTTCGTAGTTGTCCAAGTCGCTAAGTGAGGTTACATGAAGAGGACCAGAAAGGGCCAGCACCAACGTGCCTCCTGGCCATTATGAGGATCCATGGAGAACAGGGCTTGCCTGTAAAGCAGAACCGGTTTTCGCCCTTCCAGAGATGGTGATATGAAAGGAAACCCCTTCATTCATTCCCTGGGCCTGCTTTGGATCTTCTTTACAGAGATCATGGGAGCATTGTGGAATTAAAAGGGCATGGCTGAAGTTGTCCTCAGGTTGAATTCAAACCCAGTTATCCATGGATCCTATATCTGTGGTTTAGCATATCCGTGGTCGGGCAATTGACACCCGACCCCGGCTTACACGGAAAAGAAATGGTTCATTTCTGTGTATCCACGGTATGGAGATGCCCGAAAATATCCTCCAAAAATATTTCCAGATGCCGTTTTGTAAAAGGGAGCTCATTAAGTTGTTAAAAACACTATTTTCTGCAAAAAAAATTGCTGAATAATGGAAAGGACTAAGACGGGGGTGGGTGGGTGGCTAGCTGGGTGCCCACACAGCACAGTAGGGTGCTTTGTTTCACTCTTTTAAAGGTTCTGTGGCCATTTCCCCAGCAATTTTTTCATTGACTTAATGCCTTGGTATATGCCGTTTCGGAATCGGTGGTTGTAGCGGAGAATGGAACCCTCCCGGATACTGAGGTCCGCCTGTTTATCCCGTCCTTGAGCGGGATGGGATCCAGCCACAGACAAGCACACTCTTCCAGAAACATACAAACTGGGACCGAGTGTTGAGACAGTGCAGTACAAGACTAACAAGAAGTCTACAATGGGGAAGTGACTGAAAAGGTGCAGCTTGACACACCTCCTCACATAGGCGACAAGGAGAAGGAATGGCCAACTTCTGCATCCGATAGCTGTCCACACTGGAGCCAGTGTGGTGTAGAGTTGGACTAGGACTGGGGAGCCCCGAGTTCAAATCCCTGTTCACCCATGAAGCTCATTGGGTGACTCTGGGCCAGTCACTCATTTCTCAGCCTAACCTACCTCACAGGCTTGTTGTGAGGGCAAACCTAACCACAGACACCGCTTCAAACACAGGAAGCAATGAAGAATCCACCTTCCCTTTTGATGAAGCCCCCCAAAGGTAAACCAAACCGACAGAAAGCAGCTCTCGTCAAGGAGGTGGCTGCACCGCTGCTGACCCACCAGGCATGGAAAGGGCCTTGATGGATGCTCAGCAACTCCCCTGTCTTTGCGGTGCTGGGAAGTAAGCAGAACCAGGGAGTTTCATTACACTCCTGGTGGGCTATGGGGGTGGGGGTGGCACAAGCCCTGCCGATCTGGACTCCTGGAAACATTTGTCCATCCAGGGCAATCTCAGAATCAAGATTGGGATGACACTAGTGTTAGTCTAAAGGTCTCGCAGAAGTCGAGATGTGGTAACTCCAATCAATGGACAGCTCGGGCTTCACGGAGACTTCCGATCTTCGGTCTTGTCTGTGCCTTCCATCCTCCTCCTAGTTATCTCCCTCTGGGATGGATGGTTTGTCCCCACCCCCCTAAGAAACCCTTTAAAACATACCAGGACGGCAACACGGATTCAGCACAAGGCATTCGCTGCCCACAGTTCTGGCTGGTGCCCACAGAGAGAGGCAGCAAGGAGGACTCACCATCCCTCAGGCAGGAAGAAGCCGGTCTTTCCAAGCCAGATCCCTTTCCTCCTGTGTGTGTGTCAGGACTCCTGCCAGAGGCCCAGGGGGAGCGGGGAGGAGTTCCCTCACTGGGGTGGGATCCTTGTCCGGAAGGGGTTCCCAGGAGGCTGCTGCCACCATCCACTGTATTATTTTGATGTGGGGAAACACGCTCCCCATATCCGGTGCCTGGGGGTGGGGGATTAAGGGGCCAAACCCTCCCCCAAGGGCTGAGCAGTCCTCGGCCTCCAAAGGCAGGTGCCGAAGGCAGACCCAGAGCAGCCAGGATTTCGTTTCGGATTCCAAGGAAAAGTGGTGCAGTAAGGACTTTTCACCAAAGAGATGACCAGAGAGAGGTCTCAGTAACCTGGCAATGCAGATCCCCAGCGATCCTCACAGAAGAACCACTTCCCTCCGGAGGCCTTGCACGGATGTCCTGGTCCTTCTTCCTCACAGGCTGAGGCCTTCTTCCCATCTCCCCAGCAGCTCTCGGCCTGCTTCTTCCTCGGGGTCCTCCTCCTCCTCCTCCTCCTCCTCCTGGGACAGACTCACCAGGAGACCAGAGCTTCTGCTGGGGGTGGAGCCAGGAATCCCGCCCGCTCCTCTGAGCTGGTCCCTTTGATTTGGCTCTAAGCGAGGCCTAGTCCTCCCTCCAGTCCTTACACTGTAATGCTACATTGTGCGTTATCACCTCTTCAGGATGACTAGTCCTCATTGTCCTAGATGTCACTGACTGCAGACGCCTCCCTAGCTGAGCAATTAGCTGGCCAGCAAGATTCCTGGGAAGAGGCAAAGGGTGCCCTAACAGCTCATCCAGAGAGAGGAGGGGGGTTTCGTTTGGTTGTGTAGCACCAGCCTTTCCAATCACACAGTCACAATTGTTGGAGATGGAGTTCCAGTGCATCGACCTCTTGCACCAACTATCCTAATGATGACCACTAGGGGCATTGGGAGTAGAGGTCGTGAGTGGGGGTCTCCCTCAACTCTTCTATCTGCCTCTACTCTATGAGCCCTGATCTGACTCTTCCGCACTTCCTGTGCTGATGAGACTCAATCCTTCCTTTCCTCTTAGAGAACCGATGGAAACATCTGTCTCCCTCCTTACCTATTCATCATGTTGGCCTTTAGATTAGGGTTAGGCTTTCCTATCCAAGTGTACTTCACCAATCAATGCTTAGTATTCAGTTCAACAAGAATCTCCATGCATTTTCTCTAAAGAGCTGCAACAACTAGACCATCCTCTGCTACCTACTCTGGAACGGGAGTGTGTGCTCATTCCTTAGTGCTCTGCTGCTTTACCTACTGGGGGTGAAAATTAACAAACTTCAACAACAATCACTGACGTCTGTGTTCTACATTGCTTCCTCTTTTGCCTGGTTTATTTTTCTTCCCTGCAGAAAACGTATGGAGGCTAGAAAAGTGATGTTCCCCTGACATTTGCAAGAGTGGGAAAGGCAGAAACACCACTGGAGAGACACAACCCAATCAATCAGGGCGTCTAGAAGGAAGGGCACGGCCTGCTCCCCACCCGTTAAAATGTTGAAAGTTGATCTTTATGGAAGGCTGCAGTGCCCAGGCTGACGCCTTGCCTGCACATGCTCCAAGTGATGTGCTTGCATGGTGGCCCGTTTGAAGAACTACTCCGAGAGAGAGAAAATAAGATTCCAAGAGCAGAATTACATTATCAATTGATTTATTTTATTTAACGTATTTATGTACCACCCAAAACTTATGTCTCTGGGAGGCTTACAATAAACAGTACACATTATATAAAAATAAAACATTAATAGAATGTATTGTCCTTGGTATGAAAATGTGAAAGCCACCAATTTTTGTGTGATACTGAAAACAAAATCCCGCAATTAATACATCCTTTATTGGGTCTTTCTGGCAAAATGAAGGGAGCATCTCAGAACGGAAAACTTCTTCTGGCCATGACTTCCTGATGGGGGAAAGAAGGGCTGGATAAGGGCCACAACAGGTGGTTGTGTCTTATAGACAGGTCAGTCGAGCTGAATGATGTCTTCCCATTCATCAATGGGACAGATCCCATTGGCCTGTACATTGGGTAGTGTGGTCATCCAGTCCCATGCCTTCACAGGTATCTTCCATGGTTGGCTTTGATGTACTGGAGGGCTTCACACGGTACACGTACCCTGAGTTCTATGAACTCGGTCCAACAGAGTGTGGATTTGGAAAACAGGGACCTGTGTAACATAAAGGACAGGAGGGTTAATGGAATGCAATTTTTGATAAAGCCTTGCCATGAACTGGAGCACAATCTTTGTGGAAAAGCAAGATCTATATAGTAGTAGTAGTGGTGGTAGTAGCGAATAATAAGAACATTCTGCTTCCTCCAGGAAGGCTGACAGCAGGATGCCATCCATCCTCAGGCAGTCATAGCTCTACATTATTGACCCTTCCAGGAGAATTAACACTTCCTGGGGAATATCACTCAGTCAATTTCATGGGAAAGCAGCATTTGTCACAGGTGGTCTTAGTCCAAGTGTAGCACACTCTCTAGAACGCAGCTCTGGCTGTAAGCATGCCGCACCATTTTTGAAAAATGCTGGAACCAAGCTGGCCCTCATACATACAGATGATATTCCCCAGGAATTGTAGATTCTCTTGGAAGGGTCAATAATGTGGAGCTTGACTGCCTGAGGATGGATGGCATCCTGCTTTCAGCCTTCCTGGGGGAAGCTGGTTCTTACTATGGACTACTACTATTTATAGACTGCTTTTCCACAAATGTTTTCCAAAGCAGTTTACATAGAAAAAGAAACACAAAATGAGGGGCCTCACTGTTTCCTCAACTGGACTTTGACTGTGGTTTGAAACACAGTTAACTCTTTCTTCTAGCTCCAACACAAGGTTGGTTAAAAAGAAGAGAGCAGGTTGTCTTTCAGGCAGAACATGCCCACCATTCCTGACCTTCTCATTGAGGAGCCCTTGAGATGCCTCTGTGGGATCCCAGGGTCCCCCAAAACACAGTTTGAAAACCCAGCTGCAGACGATGCAATTGCTTGATGCCTGGTGGGCTCTTTCTTGTTTACGCTCCCTCCACCAAGACAGATGCTCTGTGCTTCCTGGGAGGAGCATTTCATCTTAGGGTGGTCAGGTAGCTCATTTTCTTCCCCCCAGACATGGAACCCAAATCATACTAGAATATCTTGCCCGATTTGGCCTGTATTCCTCCATTCCACACGTTCACATCATCTTCTCCCTGAAAAGAGAGCTCCGAGCTATCTTCCACTTGTAAGGGAAACAAAAATACACCTTGAATGAACAAAAATATTTCATAGAGGCTGCAGTTGAGCACTGAAAACACACAAAACAGAGAAAATGCGACATCTGAATTGGTCACCTTTGCGCATATAACCTCTGCTACAATTTGAATGAGACGTCTCTAGTGGATTTGAAGATATGCAGAGATGCAAGAGCCAAATGGAAAGAATGTTGATCCCCCCCCCGACCCCAAAAGCAAACAATTTAAAGGCTAATTCATACATACATATTCACCCAGCTCATGGCTAAATGTCCAAAACAACAACTCCATGGAAAAGCTTTGCGCTTGAGGTGATATGGAGGTTGCAATTGTGGTGTTGTTAGGGGAGCCTATTCAGAGATGCGAGTTATCACCCGATGTTTCAATGATCCAGTGAATATGTGACACACATTCATCAACCTGAAGTAAGAACAACGATCAGAGTGTGTTCCTGTCAATCTTACTTAATGGCCATTGAGATGATCTGCAAGTGGAAGGTCACTGCACTCTACACTCACATCACAAGTTACAAGGATACTATCTCATATTCAGTTCCTTTACAAGCTTTTCCAGATTGATCAAAACTATTGCCCTATTTTCAGGCTTTGAGGATATTTTCCAAAATATCTCATGGATATTATCCATTTGCCATTTGGAGTTGGTAGCCCAAAAGATGGATGTTTCTAGATAGGGCCTCAATACTTACTAGTACATTTTATCTCTCCAGTGGTAATAGACTGCTGTTTCTGAGTTAGCAGGTTAACTTAGAAACAGCAGGTAGAGATGAGATCCTAACAGCTAGAGACGGGATTCTGAATGGAATGCTAAAGGCCCGCAACCAATGGGCAGGGCGAATTGCACAACAGCTTCACCCCAAACTCTTGCCCCGATCTCAGTCAGGCAGCAATTGTGCCTACAGAAACTGCACAACTGCTCTGTGCAGGTGACTGCAGGCCACTGAGCATGACTGTAGAGCTGTGCCAAGAACCCACCGAAAAGCGGCTCCTGCCGGGCCCAGATCCTATTGAAAGGGAATCCATTGCACAGTAAACGTGTAAAATCAGGCTTTAGGGAATGTTTCTTTCCCCTAGTGTCTGTATATCATAATGCTTATGCCACTGAAATTCTTGAGAGAGCCAGCAGCAACACTCAGCAGCACTCCTTTCAGAGGAGACAATTCAGGCACAAACTGAGCATAGTGTTAGAGACGAACAAAATCCCCAACATTGATAGCAGATGGACACACGTAAAAGGATCCTTGTCAGTGAGGGCTGGGACATGAAGCATCAGGACGGAAGGTAGGCAACCACATTTCCAAGTGATGCACTGGAGATTTCCCCGATGGAATGGACATAGGTGGTCCATTGATATGGGGGAAAGTGAGGAGGTGCACTCAGGCACATCAGTGGGGTGGCAGCTAAACCAAAAACAAGCCCGTTCCTGTCTGCATGGCCCCATCAGGGCTTCTGCTTCTTAGCATGCTACAGTGCAACACAAGGTTGAGAACTCAGTAGCCAGATTCACATGTTATGTTCAACACTTGCACAATGAGGGTACGTTGTCCACAGATACCGCTCTGTACACAGGTAGAGTGATTCACATGTTATGTTCAACACTTGCACAATGAGGGTACGTTGTCCACAGATACCGCTCTATACACAGGTGGAGAAGGCAACTAGCGCCCGCTATTTCAACGGGCTGAAAAATACTAGTACAACATAATGTCTGAATAAGGCTTCCCTGGTGTGTGTGCGCATGAGTGGACAGAAAACATTCTCCCTGTAAAACCTTGTGGTAAATCTGTATTGCAGACACTTTGAAAGGAGGGCTTACCCAAGAGGGGCAAAGCACTACAGACAAACATGAGTATACTATCCACCAACCTTGCCAGACTTGTGCTTTGGTGGTAATCCTGCCTTCTGAAATGCTGGAATCATATCTGTTTTATAGTCTGGAATAAAAATCCTCAAGTCCACATCATTGCTGTAAGGAGCTTGAATGGACTTGGGGGTATGTACGGCTGGAGTATGAACGCACACTCTCTCCTCCGGAGGAGATTCGGGGTAACAGCCCTTTCTGTAAAGCCCCCAGGCCAAACAGAGAGGTGTTAAGGGCTCTCTCAAAGGCCAACAATGAACCCGAGTTCTAGTCCAGCAATATCTAGAGGACCACCGGTTGAGGACCTCTGGGAGCAAACAGTGATAAAGGGGAGTGTGTGTGTGTGTGTGTGTGTGTGTGTGTGTGTGTGTGTGTGAATTCTCAGTCCCGGGTTGGCCTGTGGTTACCCGCAGCTGTGCCCCATTCATTGCCCTGCCCACCAGCCTCCACTGACAGAAGAGACCCCTTCTGTTCCTGGCTTCTATCGGCCAACCAAAGTTTGGGGGACTCCTGTGGCGAACCAAAGGGATCTCTCCCTTCAAGCAACAGCTGTAGATTGAGCAGTGGAAAGTGGATCCCTTGACCCTAGAAGTGATGCCCTGACTTGAATGACTTGCCCCCCACAGCTCCAGGGGGTACAGTGGAGTATGTATGTATGTATGTATGTATTTAATATCCCACTTTTCCTCCAAGGAGCCCAGAGCAGTGTGCGTGCTTGTGTTTATCCTCACAACAACCCTGTGAGGTGGGCGAGGCTGAGAGAGATGTGACTGGCCCAGAGGCCGCCAGGGAATGTCATGGCTGAATGAGGATTAGAGCCCCGGCCTCCCCAGTCCTAGTCCAACACTCTAACCATGACACCACCCTGGAGGCAGTGCTGCCTGGAAGACCACAACCACCAACAGCCCAAATTAGACCTGTAAAGAGGCTTCCATGAAGGGGGGGGATCCCAAAGCAACCGTTTTTGCCCGACTCATCTGCTGCCACTGGAGTCAGGGGACAGTGAGCTCAGGTGCACCCGTCTCCCCGGGGAGCCCTCCTGCATGCCAGCCACATATGCCTGTGTGTGTCATCACATTGGGGGGCGTGGCCATAAGCTGGAAGGGCCCAGGTGGCCCTCTGGAGCTCTTTTCCTAGCTGGCTGTGTTGTCAGCTGGAGGTCTTCTTGGTTCACGGTGGCTCCTAGGCAGCTGGGCGGCTTGGGTTCTTGGAGAGGAAGGGGAGGAGAGCTGGTAGCAAGCCTGAATGGTCCCCTTTGCTAAGCAGGATCCATCCTGGTTTACATCGGAAGGGGAGACTACATCATGTGAGCCCTGTAAGATATTCCCCCCTCAGGGGATGGAGGGGCCGCTCCGGGAAGTGCATCTGCAGGCTTGCATGCAGAAGGTTCCAGATTCCCTCCCTGGCAGCATCTCCAAGATAGGGCTGAGAGAGGCTCCTGCCTGCAATCTTGGAGAAGCCGCTGCCTGTCCAAGGAGACAATCTGGAGCTAGATGGACCAAGGGTCTGACTCAGTATATGGCAGCTTCCAGGGTGTGTGGCGCCATGGATATAAAGAGCCAAGCTGACCAAGGAAAGAAACTACTAGCCAGAGCAGCCAGGGACTGTGGAAGCCACGGAGGGACAGCAGCATCCCGCTGAGAAGGCAAAGCATTGAGGACCTTCCTGTATTCCTCGGTAACCACTGGAAAAAGTGAGGCGTGCCATCAAGTCAATCTCGACTCCTGGCGACCACAGAACCCTGTGGTTGTCTTTGGTAGAATACAGAAGGGGTTGACCATTGCTATCTCCTGCACAGTGTGAGATGATGCCTTTCAGCATCTTCCTATATCACTGCTGCCCGATAGAGGTTTTTTCCATAGTACCAGCGGGGATTGGAACTGGCAACCTCTGGCTCCCTAGTCTAGTCGTTTTCCTGCTGTGCTATTAGTCCATCTGCTTAATTATAGCTTCGCCCAGGACTGGATTAGCCCTCCCCAGTAAAAACTATATTGGGAAGCACTTGGGAACTAGAAAGTGGCACAAGCAGGAAAAACAGGGACAAGCAAGAAAGCTGATACTTATAATATTTCTATACCACTTTCCAACAGAAGTCCTCTTAAGTAGTCTACATAAATATGAATAAATTTTAAAAATGGCTCCCTGTCCCCCAAAGGGCTCAGAATCTAAAAAAGAAACATAAGATAGACACCAGCAACAGTCACTGGAGGGATGCTGTGCTGGAGATGGATAGGGCCAGTTGCTCTCCCCCTGCTACATATAAGAGAATCACCACTTTTTAAAGTTGCCTCTTTGCTCTTTTAGCTGGGATACTAGTAGTAGCAACGATGATGATGATGATGATGATGATGATGATGATGATGAATCAAATGCAGTCAATAACATCTAGTAGATTGTGTGTAAATATAATAATAATAATAGTAATAACACATATAATTATTTTAAAATATATATCTTTATTTCGAAGATAGAAAGCACCATGGCCCTCAGTTCTTGTTTCTTTAATGTTACTATTATCTGTATACTGTTTTTCAACAAAAAGCAAGCTCTTCTCAGAGCAGTTTGCACAGGGGTAAGGTTTGCTGACCCCAGAGGGCTCACAGTCCACGCAGAAAGAAGGGAGACCCCAGCAAGAGCCGCTGGAGGGATGCCGTGGTGGGGCTGGACAGGGCCAGATGCTCTCCCCCTGCTTAACCGAAAGGGCATCACCGCTTTGCTGGGTGCCCCGTTGCTCAGTCCACAGGGGGACCTTGCCTCTCCAAGCAGACCGGGCTAATCATTACTTGACTTTTATTTGAACATCTGTGCCCTGCCTTTCTCCACAGGCCCCAAAGTGGCCAACCAAAACTAAAATCCCATAGAAAGCAAAAAGGTCATTTCCCAAAGCGCCATGAAATGGGGCACACCCCACATGCTGTGGGGGCAGAGCAGGCACTGGAAAACTACCACTAGAAGACAAACAACCCTGTTCAAAGCAGCCATTGAGCAGCAACTGTTACCCAGCAACCATCAATGATAGAACCCTGGCCCTGTTTGAGCAGGAATAACTGTCCTTCTGGCCTTCCTCTTCCCTGGGGGTTACCAACCTCTCCTCCTGTGCCTTTCAGAGCAACCCAAGAAAAGTGTCAGGAGATAAGGATCAGATGAGGATCTGGGGCCCAATTCTCATTCAGCCTGAAGCTTGCTGGGGGGAATTGGGGCCAATCTCTTGCTATCTACTGGCTTTTGGCCAAAGGGTGGATAAGACTATAATTGCTTGCTAGTGGCAAATTAGTATAAATTTTATGTCTATTTTGTTATGTAAAAAGAGATATTTGCAGACTGGATTGGGCAAGGTTCAGACCTCAATGTGAGACTAGACTTAAATTTGCATTCTGATTGGGCAAGACCTCCAGGGTTTTTAAATTCTATGTTGATCAAAATGGGCAAGATCTCTAGGATTTTTAAACTGACGGGAGAAGCTAAGAAGAAGGAGAGAAGAGACTCTACAGTGGGAGAACCACTTTGGGAAGAGCAGGATAAGCCCCTTTATCATTTCGGTTTCCCTCTTCTGCTGCACCTTCTTCAGTTCGACAGTATCGCTTTTTTGGTAATCCGGCGACCGGAACGATACACTGTAAGTATTCCAAATGTGGCAAAATACCAGGCTCTAGTTTCCCCAGGCACCATGAAATTGGGGCACACACCCCATGCAGTGGGGACCGAGCAAGCCATAAAAAATGACTCCTCCTCTTCCTGACCCCAAAGCCAGAGCAGACTCGCCCACCAGCCCTGTTCAAAGCAGGCCTTGACCAGCCACAGTAAGCATTGGAAGCCTGGCCCAGTTTGAGCAGGGAGAACAGTTTGACTGGTCTCCTCCTACCTCAGGGTTTCCATCTTGCCCTGACCTTGCAGCTTTCAAAGCAACCCAGCCGATGTGCCAGGCGTTAGTATCTGATCAGGATTGGCTTCCAAACCTCACCCAGACTAAAGGTCCATGGGGGAAACTTGAGCAATCTCTTGCTTCTTTCCCTACCTTATGAGACAGTGGTGAGGTTAAATCATGAGTAGGGAGCACAGGAAGAGATGGATGGACATTGCCCCAAGCTTTTGGCCAAAGGGTGAAATGAACAATTACTCAGAACATTGCCTAACACAATGTCTGTATCATTTACAGTTACTTCTGAGGAACAGCAACAACTGGAAACAAGGTCAGCTTCATGTTGTTGTTGTTGTTGTTGCTATAGCCCAGTAAGCTTCCAGACCACCTTGGGTTTATTCTCTCTTTTTGACAGTTAAAGCACCACATTTTCATTGATGCCAGGAGATGTCGAACAGTAGGGCACACATCCTGGGGTGCCTCTGTTATGGCACAAGAGATATTCCCAGACTGATTGGGTAAGGTTCGGACCACAATGTGTGTCTGGACATTTAAATTTGCATTCTGATTGGGCAAGACCTCAAGGGTTTTTAAATTCTGTCTTGATCGAATTGGGCAAGATCTCTAGGATTTTTAAATTGTATATGGAATTGGGCAAGATCAAGGCCTGTGTGGGCCTCGATTTCTAAATTGCATCCCCCAGCTTGACCTTTACAATTGTATTCTGATTGGGCAAGACCTCTAGGGTTTTTAAATTCTGTATGGAATTGGGCAAGATCAGGGCCTGTGTGGGCCTCGGTTTTTAAATTGCATCCCCCAGCTTGACCTTTACAATTGTATTCTGATTGGGCAAGACCTCTAGGGTTTTTAAATTCTGTATGGAATTGGGCAAGATCAGGGCCTGTGTGGGCCTCGATTTTTAAATTGCATCCCCCATCTTGACTGAGCACACAATCTCTAGGTTCCCTTAGAGTGAATTGGGCATGATACCATTTTTTTAAAATTCCATGTTTGGGCAGCTTTAAGCCAGTGGACTGGAGTCCCATGAGCTTGGAATCTCCAATGGCTCAACTGGGCAAGACAATTGGTGTCTTTAAATTCTGTCAGGGCCTTGTGGACATATTTTTCAGCCAAGGGTGTAGTGTTAAATTTGGATCAACTGACCACCCACTTTTATTCATGCTCATGATAAAGTCTGAATCAAATGGATCACGTTGCGTGTTTTATATGTGCTGTGTCCCAAGTCTTGAGTGACCCATGAAGAGATGAGTTCTTCTTTAGTGCGCTCATGGCCATCTCAGATCCTTATTCCTTACTCAAGGAAAGCATTGATTTTGAATGCTGGGCTCAAGCTTTTGATGCTTTTCTGTCTATTGATAAAATGGAAGGAATCATTTCACATGCCAATGTTTAAATTGGTTGTGTCATGCAAGGGTTTTGAGAACTGTCTGGACTAAAGAAATAGTTTGATTGCCTTGTCAGCAAGAGAGGTGCCTGCAGCCTAGGCGGCAACCATGCTATCTTGCACAGACACAAAAAGCCTTTTGGAAGGTTGTGTCTTTGTTGAAGATGATGTTTAGCATTTTAGCATTCAAGACTCTTCAGACACGGATTGCGAGAACGCCTGGCGTGAGAAATTGACACCCGAGTGAATGGAGGCGAATGCACCTGCTTAAGTTGAGGAAGTAAGATCACCAAAGGCGGCAGGAGTCCAGTGGTGAGGATGGGGTGAGTAACTGGGCCTGACTGGTTGGATGATGCCCCATCTGTACTGGGCCTTTTCCAAACCAGATGCTTATTTTTTCCCCCTTTAAGTTCGGCACTGACATTTTTATTGAGTTAGTGAAGGGGTGTTGCGACAGCTACCTGGGGAACTCTGGAAATGGGCCCATAATTATGTAAGGATAACCAGAAACTGTATATTTATTAAAATTGACTTGGACCTTTCTTTTTAAAAATATATATATTTTAAAGTAACCTGGAAATTGTACTGTCAGAGTGAATGCAGAAGAAAAGTGACGTAACATCAGAGAATCGCTTTGGAAGTGATGTGAAACTGTGGTAATCTTCTGCCTTCTTTTTCAAATGGTAAGTGAAATAAAGGCAAAAAGTAAGAAATATCTTACATAAAAATGCATGGGTGAGCAGGCATTTGGGCAAATGGAACCATCCCCCCACCAGCCCCCCAGCCCCAATCAGTGACAAAATGTGGAGCCCCACCACCACATGGAGCTCTAAAATGGGTCGGGAAATCCCGGATGGTGTTCGGGAACTCTGACCCAATGTAGGCTTCCCAACATCGGGATTGGCTGATCCCCGACATCCTCCAACATGGCCCATCTCAGGCCATGACCAACACAACTGATGCAGACTTGAACAGCTGTATATTAAGCACCTTCTCTCTTTCTGTTCCGATTCTGTCCCCAAACTGAGCTGAACAGACCCAAGCCCAGAGATGGAAGGGGAGCTGAAAAGGCTGGAGAACAGCAGAGACGCTCTCAAGGCTGGCTTCTATGAATCCTTCGGTGGACTGCATCCTCCTCATGACTCTGATGACAGTAGCAATGGACCGAGAGAGAACCTACATTACGTGTTCAGGACTACAGAAATCACCCTCCCCTTGGCCTCGTGCAAAGGGGAGGGAGTTTGTCCCAGCCCCGCCCTGCACGAGGCCCAAGAAGCGGGCCGATTGGCCCTTTGTGTTAGGGGGTGGGGTTTCGGCCGGGATGATCCCCGCCCTGTTCTCCTCAGTTTGGGCCAGGCATTCCCCTCCCTCCCTCCCTGGTACAGATCGGGTCTAGCGACTGGTTGCCCAACGGGGCCGAGTAGGAATTTTTGGCTCCCAACGCATTGGCCACTGTTGGGGTTTTTTTTGCCTACTCCGTTCTGTGTTCCAGGTGTGTAGTTAGAGTTAGGCCGGTCACAATGGCAGTAACAGTGCGGGCGGGGTGGTAATTCGAGGGTTTCCCGAGCCAGGGTGTGTCGCCCAGTAAGGTGCTGGGTAGGACGTCAGAGTTCTAACCTGGTCCTCTTGGCCCGCACTGTTCTCTAAGGGTGATTAATCACCTGGTGTTCCAGTCCGCCATGTCTTTTGTTACAGTTAATAAAGTTGTGGCCCTTTTACCCATACTAAGTCTACGTGTCTTCTTGGGCTGGGGGCTGGGGAAAAGGATTCCACTTTTGTGTGCTGATCAGGCGCACACTGCCTTGATTCTTCCACTCAGAACAAAACTCATTCCGCGCACAGATGAAAAAGATCTGAGGGAACATTCAGAGGCACTCTTACCCCTGGATTTCTGGGTGAACTCCAAGGCCTCCACACATCCTGGGGGCCCCAACATCCTTTTTAGTCTATCCTGGCCCATTGTTTTCCAGGCGACCGAGCATGACTGTTGCCTGCACCGGAGTTGACTTCTGCTTTAAAGACAATGGGGGGAGTGGGGAAAGAAATATGGATGATGGAAATATGTTACGCTGCGTGTTGAAATGTTCCTGCTAACGCATATTTCCATAAATATAACTGTTTTTTTATTCATACATTCTTGTGAGTTCAGTTTCTGTTTGCATTCTAAAGAACCCACATGTAAATGATACTGCATGTGTCATGGTGTGTGTGTGTGTGTGTGTGTAAGGGATGGTGCTTAACTTGCGGGGGGGGGGGGGCTCCAAAGGCCTTCAGTTCCAGGCTCCAAAATCACCTCGGTGCACCTCTGGGAAAACTGCAAGGGAAGCTCTGATTCTCTTCTCCACTCAGGGGAAGACAGGGGAAGGTTTTTCTCTCAGTTCCCCATTCTGCTCTACCACTGTGCTATACCAGATAGCACAGTAATAATCGGCCTCATCTTCAGCCTGGATATTGGTGGTGGTTAAATAGCCGTTGTCTCCAGAGGCAGAACCAGTGAACCGAGCTGGGATCCCTTCTCCTCTGCTGCAACCACTACAGTGCACAAAGCGAGGGGCCTGTCCAGATCTCTGTTGATACCAGTAAAAGCTGCCTCAGCAACCACCACTGCTTTTCCTACAAGTGAGTTTTGCTGTTTGCCCCAGGGACGCAGACTGGGAGGCAGGCTGAGTCACACTTGCCTGGGAATGGACACCTTTACAAAAAAGACCAACCAACAGTCAAGATATCCGTACATTAATGCTGCCTTCATATATCACATAATCATTTTCCCGATGTATACTGAAGATAAATTGCTTTGTGGTCAGAGAGCAATGTGATGCGGGCCCTGCATTCCCTTACCTGAGCAGTAATGGAGAAGCATCAAGAATAACAGAGTCCAGGCCATGGTGAGCTCTCTAGAGCAGTTTAACTGCCTGAAGTCAACAGAGAACCATGCGGGATCTCCCCCTTCCTTCCTTAAATCCTCCATCGCTGAAGAAAAGCCCCTTGATGCAAATTTGTTCTGTGATCATTAGCTCTGCTGGAGCTTCATAAAGTAAAGTAAAGCTGTGCTGTCAAGTTGGTGGCGACCCCTGGCCACCATAGAGCCCTGTGTGATTTTCTTTGGTAGAATACAGGAAGGGTTTGCCATTGCCATCTCCCACACTGTGTGAGATGATGCCTTTCAGCACCTTCCTATATTGCTGCTGCCCAATAGAGGTGGTTTCCATAGTCTAGGGAACATACCAGCGGGGATTCGAACCGGCAACCTCTGGCTCCCTAGGCAAGTTACTTCCCCACTGTGCCATTAGGTGGCTTGGAGCTTCATAACCTCTCTGAAAATACGTGTTCCTCTAGGAACATAGGAAGCTGCCTTATATTAAATCAGACCACTGGTCCATCTAGCTCACTCCTTTCTATACAGACTGTTAGCAGCTTCTCCAAGGTAATGTAGGTGAAGAGATGAAATATTTTTCAAATCTAAGCTATATAGAAATGTAGGATTCAAATAAAGAAACAGAACACACAATTTGCTGTGTATGCTAAACACCTTTTGGAGTTTTTTAAATCTTCAGAGATGATTCATAGATGTCATGAATAAATAAATAGCCATACAAGTCCTATTTAAACACATTTTGAGAACGTAACCACCAAGGACTTTGATTTTCCTCCACATGTATGGACTCCTTACAATCATTACATAAATGTTAATTTCCTTTGCAATTGAGAGAGCCAGGCAACTGCAATTTTTTTAAAAAATTACATACATTGATTGATTGATTGATTGATTGTTCAAATAACAACCTCCTTCTACCTGGGTTCTACCCGGATTTGGGTGCTGTGTGTACTCCCAATTTTCAGTTGTGTGGAAGCAAGGTTGGAGGAAAACCTGGGTAACTTTTCCTCCTACCTTGCTTCCACACAATCGCTTCTCCACAACCAAAAATTGGGAGCACAGATAGCTCCCAAACCCAAGTAGAACACAGTTTGGGGTTGTGTGAATGACCCCGATATGTGACTAGAGTTTCTGCATTTAACCATATGTGTACTTTGGCCCTGAGTGGCACAAGGCAAAGCAGAACCCCTCTAAAGGAGACAGTTGCAGGCACAGAACACATTCAGGTTAGGGAGCCCTCACTTTGAGAAGGAGGAATGAAGGTTTTTGTCTCAGTTCCTCATTCGCCTGTGCCACTGTGATACACAGCAGTACTCCACTCCCTGGCCCCACAGTAATAATTGGCCTCATCTGCAGCCTGGATGTTTGTGATGGTTAAATAGCCGGTATTCCCCGATGCAGACTCAGTGAACTGATCTGAGGCCCCTTCTCCCTTCTTCCTGGTGTCGTAAATCAGAAGGCGAGGGGCCTGTCCAGGCTTCTGTTGATGCCAGTAGAAGTAGTCACCCCAGTTATTACCACTGTGTCTTGTGCAGGATAGTTTAACGGTTTGGCCCAGGGACACGGACTGAGTGGCCAGCTGATTCACCGTTGGCTGTGTCCTGACACTTTTACAAGAAACACAAAACAGCAATCATGGCCTTAGTACCTTCTCCCTGCTCTCAGATAGCACATCATCGCTAGGTTTCTCCCTTAAATACAGAGCATCAATTGCTCTGCAGTCTGTGCTTCAGGTTATGCAAACTGCATCCTCCACACCCTTACCTGAGGCATAACTGAGAAACATGAGAAGAAACAGGGACCAGGACATGGTGGTGAAAGGTGAGGCAAGAGTGTAGATCTGTCTGGAATCTTCCTTCTTTCTTACATCCCCCAGGAACTGAAGAATGGTCCACCATGCAAATCTGCTCACGCTCATTGGCTGTGGTCGAAATGGAACTCTTCCACTGGAGGAGGTGATACCTGAGCTCAGCCAATGACATGAGGTCAAGGTTGACCTCAATGGCATGGGACCAAGCTTGATCCATGATTTAATGTAAACGTAAAACCATAAATTGATGCAATGTAAGTTGCCATAAGTTGCATTCATTTCCTGTCATTGTATATATTTTTTCTTTTTGTTTCTGTTTTTGTTTTCTGGTCGTGGACTGTAATAAATGTTAGCTAATCTCAAAAAAGAATGAAAAATGAAAGGCAATAAATGGCCATTGGGAGGATATACCACACTCTTCCACTGATTAATTTTGTTTGTTACAGAGGGTGCATTTTCTTCTTGATGGATGAAAACGGATATGAACGGGGCCTGTCTCTAAACCATCCCAGAGTTCCAGACTATGTTCTTGGGTAGAGAAAGATATATTTTGGACCTTGATTGAAGCATAAATAGACAATAGAAATAGATTGGCCTGGAAGCCAATGTTAAGAGAGTCCTCTACTCCCTTACCTGAGTAATAACTGAGAAGGGCAAGAATGCCCCTTCCCCTGGCCTCGTGCTGGGGGAAGGGTGATTTGTCCCACCTCCCTAGCACGGGCCCCAAGAGGCTCCAGATTGGGCCTCAGCGTCTGGTGGGCGGGGCTAAGGTTGCTGTTCCGGCAGCTCCCCACCCCGAAGGATCAGTTTGGAGCACGATTCCTCCACCCTCCTTCCCCTAGGAATAGAGCGAGTCTAGAGGCTGGTTGCATTCCTTGGGGGCCAAGTAGGAATCTTTGGCTCCCAACGCATTGGCCATGTTGGGGGTTTTCTCTCGCCTACTCCATCCTGCTACACTAGTATCAATGGTTAGCTAGTTAGGTCATGGCTTGGCAGAGACAGTGCGGGATGGGTGGCAAGTAGATGGGATGGAACATCAGTGAGTACCCTTGGACAGTCAAAACGGGTGATTGGTCAATCGTTCCCTTGTGGTTTGTGCAGCCCGGGGAGGAAGATTCGCCATGAAACCTGCTTCAGGCACTTCACATACCCATGGGCTGTGTGGTCCGGGGTGTGCGAAGACCTGGAAGGATCCGGGCCCCCTTGGGGGTTGGCCATGAAGGTAAGGGAGAAGGTTTTCCACCTGCTGACTTCCTGAGCCAGGGTGTGTCGCCCAAGCAAGGCACGGGGAAGGACACGGTAGTCCAAACCCGGTCATTGCTAGGCCCCACACTGTCTTGGGGAGGTGGGCTTAACCCTATCCAGTCCGCTAATCCAATTATAGTTTATCAATAAAGCTGTGACCCCTTTTACCCACTACATTTGTTGTCCGTGTCTTCTTGGGGGCCGGGGTCTGGCGACAAAGCACGGAGCCCGGGCCATGGTAAGCTCTCTCTTGAAGAGCGAGCTTTCTGAACCCATCAGATAACAGGGTGGGACCTTCCATGTCGGCTCTTCAATCCTCTGGAGCCACAGAGTGACACCCCCCATGCAAATTTGCCTTATGGTCATTGGCTTGCTTTCCAGCTTGTGTCTCCCCTGAGAATCTGAGTTGCTCAAGTCAGTCCAATGATCATAGGAGAAATGTGTGTAAAGGAGATGATGCCAGATTTTGGAAGAAGCTGCTTACTTTGCCCTGGATCAAAATCAGGCCGTGGTAGCAGAAATCACAATGAAAAATGTCCCCAGGGACATAAAGAAAGGGCGTTTTCAGAAACCATACCAGGAACTCCAATCACAATTTATTTTAGCTGGGGATGATGGGAGTTGTAGTTCCTCAACACCTGGACAGCCAAGGTTGCCCACTCCGGCCTGAAGGAGAATATCTTACAGCAGAGAGTGCTCCCATGTATTTTATTTATTTTTACATTTTATATTCCGCTCTTCCTCCAAGGAGCCCAGAGCGGTGTACTACATACTTGAGTTTCTCCTCACAACAACCCTGTGAAGTAGGTTAGGCTGAGAGAGAAGTGACTGGCCCAGAGTCACCTAGCAGGTCTTATGGCTGAATGGGGATTTGAACTCGGATCTCCCCGGTCCTAGTCCAGCACTCTAACTACTGCACCATGCTGGCTCTTGGATGTAGTCACCCATCTAAAAGCAAACCAGCATGGACCCTGCATAGCAAAAAGAACAATCCATGCTCCCTTCCACAAGACCAGATCTCTTCCTCAGAGCCTCGAGTGCAGATTCTATGACCATATGAAGCTCTGATTCAAAGCAGTTCTAATATGGGCCTGCCTCCATTTGTTCTGGAGCGGCTGGCTTTATTTTCAGAATGGATAGAAGCACATATGGATGGGTCCCATTCTAGATCGGACTAGAGTCCCAGGCTATGTTCTTGCATAGAGGATGATGTTCTTGCATAGAGAGGAGAGCTGGTCTAGCAAAGAGAGCTGGTATTGTGGTGGCAAGCATGACCTGGCCCCCTAGCTAAGCAGGGTCCAACCTGGTTGCATTTGAATGGGAGACCACATGTGTTAGCAAGCATGACTTTTCCCCTTAGCTAAGCAGGGTCTGCCACAGTTGCCTATGAATGGGAGACCACATATGTGATCACTGTAAGATATTTCCCTTAGGGGATGGAGCTGCTCTGGAAAGAGCTTCTAGCTTCCAAGTTCCCTCCCTGGCAGCATCTCCGAGACAGGGCTGAGAGAGATTCCTCTCTGCAGATTTTGAGAAGCTGCTGCCAGTCTGTGTAGACAATACTGAGCTAGATAGACCAATGGTCTGACTCAGTATATGGCAGCTTCCTATATTCCTGTGTTCCTATGATATGTACTTGCATTCTATCTCTATACCTGATGGCGTTCAGTCAGGAAGGCCCAGAAAGAGCACCCATGGATGGCGAATGTTCTCCTGCTCCCCTTCACCACCCATGTGTGACCACACATGTGGCTTCTGGGCATCCTTCATTTGGTGCTAAGTTGGGAAACTGGCCAGACATCCCCTCCAGAAGGCTAAAGTGGGAATCTCAAGCTTCCTATTGCAATGCATTCCAAGCAATGGCAGTGAGCTTGGCTTAATAGTTTAAAACAAGGCACTTGGACACAATCCAGTCCCTGACTTCTGCCCCCTAAGAGTGACTCATGGACTCAGTGAAGCCCAGGACATGTGCAAGCAGGAAAGGAAGGAAGGAAGCACACACACACTCTTCAGCACAAGAATGAACTGGGGGTCAGGATGTCAGCCTTTCCAAAAATGAACACATTGCAGCAGGCTATTGTGAAGTATGGGATCTGGATTGGTTTTCAAATCGAACAAAACCACCCATAGACATCTCACACAGACTTTGCCACAAAGTTACACAGGATCCCAGACTATATCACAAAAGGAACATGTTAACCTGATGGACACACAGGACAACTAACTTTGCTGCCTTTAATCCAGAGGCCTATGTAAAGTGAGCTCTCCACACCCCTAATGGAGCAGTGATGACAGGTAAGGGCGGTCCTTCCATGAGGCAAGGTCAGGCAGTTCCCTCAATGGGCAGATTATTGGGATGCCCGAGGGGCAGCAAGATGGCTACTGCTGCTCTCATTACCTAGGCACTTTTAAAAACAATCCTTACAAAACAATTTCTAAAACAGTCTAAAACCATGAACAACGAAAACATGTAAAGCCGTTAGAAAACCCTGGAAGGCCAGGGAGTTATTCGCACCTGGCTTCATGCTTCAGGGTCAATGTTGAGTGAAGACACTTCGAATCACACTCGCGACAAGGAGGGAAGCAGCCCCTCCCCTCTGCTCTCAGGTTTTCTTTTGGTGCAAGTTCACATCGCGTGCCTCCGTATTTTCCTTCTAGCCAATGGCGGGGTGGGGAGAGAGATTTCTAAAGCCTCTATCTGCATTCCTAGAAGATTATATCCCTCTTCTCATGTGAATGATTCTACGTCAATGCCTCTCCCTATTTGCTCTGGTGTTTTCAGAAAATCTCATTAAAAGCAGCATTTAAAAAACCCAGAAATACATTGAGATAAGCTAGAATTTGGGAGACAAAGCCCGATTTGTGTGTGGAGTGCTTCAAAGAATAATATTTGCAGCTGCTTGAGTCCCGAGCACTTGCTATGCACTGGTGGTTGAGATTTGGAAGGTTGTGATTTTACGAAGGAGACCTGTCTTTTCTGAAATAGGGAGGTCCTAGAAGGACGAAAGGAACGGTTAGTTGATTGAGAGTAGCTGGAAGGACAAAATGATATAGCAGCAGCAGCAGAAGAAGAGGATTTGTTGCCCCTTGAGGAATTGTAGGCAGGTTGTTGGGAGGTCATAGGTCTTGCCATATTTTTCAGTTTTTGTCTCCTTTCCATTTTGTCTCCTTTCCAACAAGGGCCTGGCCATCAAAAGGTCAAATTCTCTCTTCTTCTTCCTCTTGTTCCAGGTGCCAATGTAGATGAACACATCCATGTGTGCCAGCGAGGAGTTGCTGCAGCAAACATTGAATGAACAGTCAGTGGCATGGCGAGACGTATATGGAGGAGCTGTTTGGAAAGGGGACAGGCCCAAGGGCATCTGCTTTTCTGCCTTCTGTGTCAGATGCTGCTGAATGGATTCTGTTCTTTGAACAGGACTGAGCAGAGTCCATTATAATGGAGTGAGGAGTAGGATGGCACAGAAGGAACTGATTGTCCCTGGCTTGAACCTTGTAAAAAAACCTTCCAGCTTCTGAGAGGTAGGTGGCAAAAATGCCCAGCAAGCGTTGACAATGTCCATTCAAGCAGAGTTCAGTGGTAGGAAGAAAGAGTGCAAAGTTCCAGCATCAGTTGGCCCAAAAATGGGATCAGGAGGAGATTTAGGAGGTTCGTTAACCTGGATATGTAAAGAGGTAGCCATATAGGCCACTTGGTCAGTGAAGAGCTTCAGGTACTCCGAGGGAGGCAGAGGCTTTGGATCTTCAATTAGATCTGAAGGTGTGGAACCCCATGCGATGTCCAGGGCTGTTTCTGCATCTTCCTCTGAGGCGGATTCTTCAGTCGAGGAATCCGGTGGTAGGAGGTCAAAGTCCAGCTGCTTAGGTGGTTGACTTCTCTTATCTCTTGACTGAGCCCAAGACCTGCAGTGCTGAGGAGAGTATGATCAGGACCGAGAGTCTGGATGGTGCAATCTCCCCGGATATTGGTTTCGATGTGGAGCCCAAGAGCAAGGGTGGAGATAGCGTTCTCTATCATCAGTGACAGATCTGTCATCGAAGATGTAAGTGGAACGATCAGGCATGATCAGATGGAAAGTAGTCTCAGTGTCGACGTTCTCAGTAGCAATACACCGGATCCTATGGAATAGCATTTAGGAGAGTACAGATGGTGAGGGGATTCCCTGTGACCCGGAGAGCGTTGGTATCACGTAGGGTCTCTTCTATATAGTTGGTATCGTGCAGGGCATGCTTTTCAGTCGGTGTTGAGAAGACCAGCTAGGGTTGATGGTATAATCCTCCATTTGAGCTGGGTTGGAGTCACGTTCAGGATTGGAGGGTGATCTTGGTGTGACTTCTCTGGTGTCTCTCTTGTTGGGAATGGAGCGGTCTCTCGAGTCTATGTTGGGAGCATCATGTTCCCCGCTTTGTCACTGTGCAGGCTTAGGGTCTGCAAATACCAAAATCACCTTTTTTGGAATCAGAGCTGATGACTAAGATTTTTTGTGATTTTAGGCAGTTGAGATATTGGGGTGGGAGTGACGAGCTTGACGGGCTGCACTCTATTGGCAGCACAGTGTAGTGTTTGCATTAACTTAGGAATCTTTTCATTTGTAGTTGGTGAAAGATGCTGAGAATAAAAAGAAATATAGAACAACTTTATTTAGTTAGGATGCACATTCCAAAGTCCTGGGGAACCCTAGAAAAGGCTCGGTTTCAGGTCAGCACCAGCTGAGCCAGTGGCAACTGCCACCGAACTTCCCCAGATGATCTGAATAGGCAGCAGCAGGGTTCATGAAGAAGGTGGCATTTCCTTTAATATTTTGGGCCCAAGCCCCAGAGACCAGTCTGGCTGCTGCATTCTTTATACATTCTGCATACTACAGACAAAAACTGCCCAATGTACAGTGCATTGCACTAGTGCAGTCTGGATCTTACTTGCATATGCACCACTGTTTCCAGGTGGTCTATCTCCAGGAATGGATGTAGCTGGCGTATCAGCCTAAGCTGACAGAAAGGCCGGCCACTGCCTCAACCTGAGAGACCAGGAAGAGGCTTGGGTCCAGAAATACTCCCGGACTACATACGGGCTCTTTCTGGGAGAGTGTAACCCCATCCAAAACAGGCAGATCTGAGCCACTTCCTAAGTCCCAACTTCCCACCATGAATACCTCTGTCTTCCTTGGATTCAGCCTCAGTTTGTTCTCCCTCATCCAGCTCATCACAGACTCCAGGTAAGTCTTTCGGGAAGTTAAGCCATTTCCTAATGAAGTTGACATGGAGAAAGAGGTTTGGGTGTCAGCATATGGGTAACACCCTGCACCAAATCCCTGACGATCTCCCCCCACCGTTCCATGTAGATATTAAAAAGCATTGGAGATAGAATGGAGCCCTGTGCAACCCCATACAATAGCTCTCATTTGGAAGAGCAACAATCTCCAAGCAACAGCATCTGGGACCTACATGAGAGGAAGGAGTGGAGCCACTGCAAAGCGGTGCCTCTCACTCCCTACCCCTTCAGGCACTCCAGGAGGTGCCATGATTCACTGATATCAAAAGGATCTGAGAGAGATCCAAAAGGATCCACAGGGTCATACTCCCCCTGTCGATTCCCAATTGGAGATCACCCAACAGGCCAACCAAGTCCTTCTAAACCCCATAGCCCACCCGGAAGCCATTCTGAAATGGGCCCAGATCATCTGCTTCTTCCAAGACTGCCTGGAGCCGAGATGCCACTACCCTCTCAATCTCCTTGCCCTACCATGGGAGGTTGGAGAAATGCCTAGAATGGGATCCAATGCAGGTTTCTTCAACAGTGGTCTAATCATCGCCTTCCTGAGGCAAGGAGGCATCCTGCCCCTCCTCAGAGAAGTATTAATGATGCTTCCAAGACCCTCTCCAATAACCTCCTTGCAAGATTGTATAAGTCATGTTGGGCAAGGATCAAGAAAACAGGTAGTCAAGTGAAGTTTCCTAAGCAGGTTGCCCACATCCTCTGCACTCACAAATGGAAAATGATCCAATTTCACTGTGCAAGAGGAGCTGCTGGACACCTCCACAGTAGGCTCTGCAGTACCTGTAGAGTCTAGTTCAGTTCGATGAAGAGAGTTTTCACCTGCAAAAATCTCATTTGAAATGTCACAACGGGTAGCTGATGGATCCCAATACTCATTCAAGGGGGGAGGGCCATGCACTAGCCCTTTCACAACTCGAGACAACTCTGCTGAATGTGAACTTGCAGAAGCAATGCGGGCAGAAAAGAACTGCTTCTTTGTGGCACGCATTTGATTGATGGATTAAGTGCCGTCAAGTCGGTGTCGCCTCATAGCGACCACATCATTTGGAGAATGGAAAGGCAAAATGTTCAGAGTAAAAAATGATTTTGCAGTCCCATGAATTCTTTGTTTTGCATCAATATTGTGTTTCTGTATCTTGTACCTTCTTCACATACCAAGTAATATAGCTAGCCCTGCTAACTTTGCCAAGAGGCTAACTTGGCCAAGAGGCACCTACAGGAGCTTCTGTAGGGTGAGATCACTGCGCTTGGAATTTGAGCAAAAGCTTTGCAGAGCCTGCACATGATTGCTGTCTGGAACACAAGACCAAAGGCATGGAATCAGGATGACAGAAATGGGGATCTGCTGAGTCAAAGACAGCAGCCAAAACAGGAGGTTCATTTAGGCCAGGTGGGCCAACGTATATGACGACACTTGGCTTGGTGGATCCTGGGTGGTTTAGACCTGCATTCAATGTTTGTGTGCAATTCCATATGGGAACACGAACCAGTGATCCTGTTCATATGCATGCACAAAAGGTGTCAGGGTTTCCATATGAGAGCCACTTTCACTTTGACAAGCAACACGACTATAACACGGGGTGGGGGGGGGGGAACAAACATAAAATTGTAACCCTCAAAATAGTTTGCATTTGGGAAGACTTATTACTGAATGACCTCAAACCTGAAAGAAAGAGCCAGCTATTTGTACTTACATTCAATAAAACGAGAGGGAGAGAGAGTCCTTTCCTCTAGGAACTGGGATGGCTGTTTTGGAATTTGGACTGTTAGCCCATCCATCAGTAGTTCTAGCCTGTCATGAAAGAAAGAATGTCACATGATCCAGGCCAGTCAATCTAATACAGCAGAAGTGACTTTCTTTCCAACTAGTATCATTAAGGGGAGATAGAAAAATACCCAACCCACCAACCAACCACTAGCAAAGTTGTACATCAGACACATAAACCTGGTCTACAAGGACAGCTGGTCTTGTGGTAGCAAGCATGACTTGTCCTCACAGCTAAGCATGGTCTGCCCTGGTTGCATATGAATGGGAGACTTGATGTGTGAGCACTGTTAAGATATTCCCCTCAGGGGATGGAGCCGCTCTGGGAAAGCAGAAGGTTTCAAGTTCCCTCCCTGGCTTCTCCAAGATAGGGCTGAGAGAGATTCCTGCCTGCAACCTTGGAGAAGCCGCTGTCAGTCTGTGTAGACAATACTGAGGTAGATGGACCAATGGTCTGACTCAGTATGGCAGTTTCCTATGTTCCTTTCCTCTAGGAATTGGGATGGCTGTTTTGGAATTTGGGCTTTTAGCCCATCCATCAGTAGTTCTAGGCGTCATGAAAGAAAGAAAGAAAGAAAGAAAGAAAGAAAGAAAGAAAGAAAGAAAGAAAGAAAGAAAGAACACAAGATCCAGGCCGGTCAATCTAATACAGCAGAAGTGACTTTCTTTCCAAATAGTATCATAAAGGGGAGGTAGAAAAATACCCAACCCACCAACCAACCACTAGCACAGTTGTACGTCAGACATATAAGCAGCAAGTACAGTCTGTCCCTTTCCATTCCAATTCTCTGAAAAAACTCACTCATTCACAAGAAGCAACTCCAAAGCTCACAGCACATAGGCAACTGAGCAGGAGGAAAGTATCTTTTTTCTAGAGACTTGCATTGGAGGATAAAATGGGGCACAAGCTGGGGCAAGTCATCGCCCCCTCTCCCTGTTATTTATTCTGTTTTTCCTCAGCATCCAGCCCTCAGAGGGATACCTGCATTCATTCACGGGGGTTCCCAGAGTTCACCTGTCTATCGACAGACCTATCTTCCATTAATTGGCGTAATTCTTAAGTGAAGTCAGTGGCACTCCCGACATCTCGAAGGGAATCGCGCAACGTAAAGATGCATTGTGCAAAGCAGTCTGTCCTGAATCTACTGCCACTGGGTTACTTCAAGTTCTATTATTATTATTTATTTACACAGTCAAACAGGTGTTATTGACTGGTTTGTTTTATCCAGACATTGAGTCCTTCCCTGGGATGGCTGAATTTTATGGTCAATGTTGTTGCTGTTGTTATAGATATCATCGCAGAATATAGGCTGTTCCCAGTAAAGTTGCTTTTTGTAACTGGCTGATGGTGATTTCTGTGGCCCCTATGGTGTTGAGGTGCTCTTCAAGGTCTTTGGGAACTGCACCCAGGGCGCCAACTACCACTGGGATTATTTTGGTCTTTTTCTGCCACAGCCTTTCAATTTCAATTTGTAGATCTTTGTATTTGGTGATTTATTCTATTTCTTTTTCTTCTATTCTGCTATCCCCTGGTATTGCTATGTTGATTATTTTAACTTGCTTTTCTTTCTTCTCGACTACAGTTATGTCTGGTGTATTGTGTGGCAGATGCTTGTCTGTTTGTAGTCGGAAGTCCCATAATATTTTTACATCTTCATTTTCTTCAACTTTTTCAATTTTATGGTCCCACCAATTTTTGGCTACAGGTAGCTTGTATTTTTTGTAGATGTTCCAGTGTATCATCCCTGCTACCTTGTCATGCCTTTGTTTGTAGTAAGTCTGTGCGATCTTTTGACAACAGCTGATTAGGTGGTCCACTGTTTCATCTGCTTTTTTCCAAAGGCGGCACTTGCTGTTTGTTGTGGATTTTTTGACTTTTGCTCTTATTGCATTTGTTCTTAGTGCCTGTTCTTGTGCAGCCAGTATTTAACCCTCTGTTTCTTTCTTCAAGTTGCCATTCTGAAGCCATTGCCAGGTCTTGGTGATGTCTGATTTTCCACTTATATTGTGCAAATATTGACCATACAGTGGCTTCTTTTCCCATTTTTCTGCTCGGTTCTTGACTTGTTCTTTCTTGTAGGCCTGCTTTCTCTCATTGGTGTTGAATAGTTTTGCGTTATTGACCATTTGAAGTGCATCTTCTTAACTGTCCTTGATATTTTCTTCAAGGCCTCTTTTCTCCTTCTCTACCATTTGATGGACTTGCAGCATTCCTCTTCCACCTGAGCTGTGAGGGAGGTATAGCCTATCTACATCACTGTGGGGGTGCAGAGCATGATTGATGGTCATTATTTTCCTGGTCTTATGATCTAGCGTCTCCAGCTCTGCCTGGGTCCAGTCTATTATTCCTGCAGTGTATCTGATAATAGGTATAGCCCAGGTGTTTATGGCTTGTATGGTGTTCCCGCCATTGAGTTTGGACTTGAGGATTTTTCTAACTCTCCTGATGTATTCACTTCCAATTTTTCTTTTAACTTCAGTGTGTGCAATGTTATCAGCCTGGAGAATGCCCAAGTATTTGTAATGTTCTTTGTCTTCCAGGTTCTTGATCTTGCTTCCATTGGGCAGCTCTATTCCTTCTGTTTTTCTTATTTTCCCTCTGTTCATTATTAATGCAGCACACTTGTCTAGTCCAAACTCCATTGCTATATCGCTACTGAATATACGGAGAGTGTTTAACAGTGATTCGATTTCTGACTGGGACTTTCCATACAACTTCAGATCATCCATGTAGAGCAGATGGTTGATTTGACTTGATGTTTTAGATGTTTGGTATCTGAGGCCTGTTTTGTTTAGTATTTGTGAAAGTGGAGTCATGGCAATTACAAACAACAGAGGGGATAGTGAGTCCCCTTGGAATATGTCTCTTCTAATGCTAACCTGTCCAAATGTCTCACCATTGATTGTTAACTTTGTACTCCACATGCTCCACCCGCTATCTTGCGGCACTGCTCCACAAGAGCGGCCACGGGAGCCGCAGGATCCTTAGCTTAACTAACACCCTTCGCACACAGCTTGGACTTCGCCGCCTCCTTGAGCCCAAGCGCATCCTGCACCACCAGGTTCAAGGTGTGCGCAACGCATGCCATGTTCACACCGTAAACCTGCCTAGCTGCCTTGCTGATGTTAGCTGCATTGTCTGTCACCATGAAGCCTCGTCAGAGGCTTGACTCCACAGTCAGCCAACCCCCCACCTGGCGGTCCATGATGGCGGCCAACTCACCCGACCTGTGGTCTGTATCCATCGCCTCCACATGCAACACTGCCCAAGAAGGCGTGCATGCATGGGAGGAGCTGGATACAGTGCCAGCAGAGCCAGATGTCCCCTCACCCCCATGCCCCCACCAGTGGGCTGTCAGGGACATGAAGGCAGTGTGCAGCCCGCTGCGGCTAGTCCAGATATCCGCAGTGAAATGCACACTGGTGCTGGGCCCAGCTGCACGCAACCGGGCCAACACAGCCTCCCTGCACGCATAGTACAAGGAGGGGACCACCCTCCTGCTGAAGGTGCTCCTTGAAGGGATCTTGTAATCTGGGGAAAGTAGCTGGAGCAGATGGTGGAAGCCGACATTCTCAACAATGGAAATCGGCTGGTTATCCAAAGCGTTCATCTCAGCAATGGCCCGAGCCACGAGATGTGCTTTTGGGTGATCAGACCGCTTTCCCAGAGATTGCATCCACTGATGACGATCGGTCAGTTTTTCCTGCCTAGGAGCAGGAGCCACTGGCCGCTTGCTGCCACTACTGTTAGTCGAGGCACTGTGCCTACTGCCACTGCCAGCAGAGGTCTCCCCACCTGGGTGCCGCTGGCGCAGGTGCAACAACAGACCCAAGGTAGTGAAGTGCTTAGGGTCCTTGCCTCTGCTGACCAGCGCCTTGCAGTCGGTGCACTCAGCATGGGTGGGATCACCAGGGCGAAGCTCAAAGTGATCTCAGTCCACACTGCTGGACTCTCCTGCGACACGAGGTCGCTTGGGAGGTGGCAGCTTTGCTGGTTCCTTCTCGGGCATGCCACCACCACCACTGACCTCAGAGCTGGCCTGGGAAGGCCCAGGGACAAGTGGGCTTCCCTCCTCCTGAGCCTCCTCAGATGCAACCCTGGGCCCCCACCCCCCAACAGGGACCGGTGGGGAGGGCGGCAAGGTGGATCTGGCTGGACTGCCAGCCTCCTCCACCAGCACCACCTCCTCAGCAGCCACAGGAAGATCTTCTTCCCTGGCAAATTGGGAGGCCCTCCCCCCTAAATTCTGCCCTGCTGCAGGCTCTGGCATAGGGCCAGGTTGACTCGAGAAGTCTAGCCTGCACGCCGAAGCAGGGCCGGGGGTGACTCGGGGAGTAAGCCCCTCTGGCCGCCCCCTGCCACGACCAGCAGGGAAGAAAAGCCTCCCCCTTCCTTGCAACCTGCCTCTTTCTGCTGCTCTACCAGCCCTCCCAGCCATGGTTTTGGGGCTTCTTTTTAGAATGTAAAAAGGGGGTGGTGGTGGAGTGGATTGGGTTGTCTCAGGGGGCAGGTAGATTCAGAGGGCCAAAAACAGGGGCTGCTGTGATGACTTGTGGACTGGAGTGGAGTGCCTCCTTGCTTAAGGCTGTTTGGCACAAATTCTGTGGCTGGCTAAATCAGAGGTTGCTGTGTAATGTGTATCACACAGAGTTTAGCTAGAGGGACTGGGAGTTAGGTGTGTGTGACACAACAGAAGCAGGATGCCACAGAACAAGAAATAAAATAATGCCACTTAGCTTGTGGCACTGCTGTGCGCACACAGTGCACTGACTGTGGAGGAGTTCTTTAAGGCTGGCTCAGTGCACTCGCCACGAATAACAGGGATTACAGTTATTCTCTGTCTGTGGTTCTGGGAATGGAAGTTAGTTACAAATTTATCAAAATTTAATTACACAGATTAGGATTGCTGGAACAACAATGATGCTGTTGTTGTCAATATCACAGGCACAGAAGATGAAAAAGTAACGGAATTGTGCTGGGCCTACCTACACACAATAGCACTTACATTTATATACCACTCTATAGCTGGAAGCTACCTAAGTGGTTTACAATGATTTAGCATATTGCCCCCCAACATTCTGGGTACTCATTTTACCGACCTCGGAAGGATGGAAGGCTGAGTCAACCTTGAGCCCCTGGTCAGGATCGAACTTGTAACCTTCTGGTTACAGGGGGGCAGTTTTACCACTGCGCCACCAGGGTAGCCACCACTGCGCCACAAGTCAATCAAACAATGTGTGTTTCAATTCACGAATGATGGGCAAAGAAATAACTGGGTGGGCACTGGGCAGGCTAGGGCAGAGGTGTAATCAGGGGTGGGGCAGGCAGGGCACATGCCCTGGGCGCCAGTTGACTTGGGGCACAGAAATGCCTGCCTGGCCCCTCTGCCAGGCCGCCGCCGCCACCACCACCACATTAAAAAAAAAAAAATTTCAATCCCCCACCCCCCAAAAATCAACCCAGTGCACCAGTGGGCCCACTGCTCACATCACCGCCGGCGTCTCTCCAGAGTCTGGCTCCGGGCAGCACCTGTGCCCAGCCACCCCACCCCCCACTCACGCAGGCGCAGAGGTTTATGGCTGCAGCGGGCGGGGGCACCTATTCGCTGGCATGCCCCATGCAGAGGGTGGACAAGGCCCCCTGGGCAAGCGGCACTTCCGCTTCCTTCTTCCCCCGCTCACGACGCTGCTCCTCTCCTTCCAACCTGAACCTTCCCACTGCACTGCTGCAGGCTGCTCTGAGTGCCTCGGCCGGTCTGCATTCTGCCTGCCTGACTCAGTCCCTTGTAGCTGCTCACCACCTCTAATTGGCGTGCTGGCTGCCTGTTCTTTGAGTGCTGCTGTGCTGCTGCCGCCGCCCAAGGGCCATTCGTCCCAGCTGCATTACACACTGACTGACTCTCCAGCAAGTAGTAAACTGCTCGAATCATGATGTCTCAGTCAGTGTGTCGCGCCACGTGCCCTACCCTGCTGCTTTGCCTTGCAGCTCCCTTCTGTCCCAGTCCTGGATAGCATTTTCCTCCTCCCTCTCCCCCAAAGGCTCAAATGTATTATAATCGGCAAAGATCATCTATGAAAGAGGGCGGGCGGGGGCCATTGGGAGAGCAAGCGTGGGACAGAGAGAGAGAGACCTGCTGCCGGGGCAGCGCAGAGGGCGTGCACAACATCAGTTTGCTTTTTAAACTGTAGCCTGAGCTTTCCTCCCTTTCTCCAGAGTAGCTGCTTTGCTAGTCAGATATCCTCCCAGTGCTTGCGGGAAACACACCTGGACTTGGTTTATAAAAGGTTGTTCTTTGCTAAAGACAAGCAGCTGCTCCCTACTGCTTTCCAAACTCAGCGGGCAAATCCCTTCACCGCTCCCTCCTTTTAAAAACGTTTGTCTGCATTAAATCCTTGCAAGCCCTCATAGTTCCTAAAGTGGGGACTCCCAGTAAATTAGCTTAGCTATAGATTAAATGCTTATACTTATTTGCATTTTAAAAATCACTCCAAAAACGGACCCCTTCACCCCCAATATCTAATCCCCGTTCTCTTTCCCAGTTTCCCTTGCTGCAGATCTGATGTCTTTTGGGGCAGGGGCATTTCAGAGTTGCCTTTCAGCTAAATAAAATCGGTGCTTTGCTTTATTCTCGGTTCTGTTTTTTGGTTGGCTTTCATTCTGAAAGAAGGGTGATTCGAGGAGTCTAGGAGCTTGTAAACAGCTTCCAAGGAAGGATAGAGTTGCTGGCAATACAAGCTGTGTGTGTGAGCGCAGTGGTGCAGTAGCGCAGTGGCGCAGGGGCAGGAAACGGTGCCCAGGGCAAGCTCTGCCCCTGAAATTGCACCCTCCCCTGCCCCCCCCAGGCCCCCAAATACCTGCGCCGGCACCCCCCTGGCTGGAGTGAGCGCGGCGGTGGCGGGCGGCGGATCGCCCGCCGAGTGCATCAGAGCGACGCCGAGGCCTGCTGTCTGGCCCAGCGTCGCTTCCCCACTGCGAGGCCTGCGCAGTTGGGAAGTGATGCCAGGCCAGATGGCAGGCCTCGGCGTCGCTCTGCTGCACTCGGCGGGTGATCCGCCGCCGCCACCGCCACACTCGGCGATCCGGGGGGGTCGGGGGGATGCCACTTTTTGGCGCCCCCCACGTGACCCACCGGAGTGGCGCCCAGGGCACGTGCCCTGCCTGCCCCCCCTATCGTTACGCCCCTGTGTGAGTGCCAAGTGGATGTCTTCCTCGATTTTGCTCTCCCTGTGGATGTCTGTGTGATGGTCTGTGCACGCAAGGGCGGGCGGGAGAGAAGCAGCGGCAACAGCCACCTCTGAGAGAGCTCAGCTGGATGCAGAGAAACCCTGAGCTTCTGCTGCAGCCTGGTGAGTCCCAGCAGACAGTAGCTGGGGCGCAGGGGAGGGAAGGCGAGGCGAGGGACCTGCAACTGGCAGAAAGAGGGGTGGGGGGAGGAGGGAGCTTTTCTGGCTCCTCGTGGGGGAGGGGGAGTGAGCTATTCATGAAGTTTTCCTCAGCACTTGCAATGCAAATTCAGTGCTGAGTTGAGCTTGCCTTGTGGCTCTTAGACAAAAGCACCGGAATTTTGCAACAGAGGGGAAAAGGGGTGGAGAATGAGCGGGGTTATGCTTTCCTATAATGCTTCTAGCTTGCAACTCTAGTATCCCCTAGGCAGGGAGTACAGGCAAACGTGACTCTCTCTTGGCAGTTGAACTACAACTCCCATCATTCCCCAGCCACAATCAATTGAGGGTGGGGGTGATGGGAGTTGTAGTTCAACACCTGCAGATCCTGGATATCACTGATAACAGGAGGGTGGGGAAAAGAGAAACGCTCATACTTGTGAAGGGAGAAGAAAACATATCTGCAGCTTACCACTTACTCATGTAACAGTAACAGTATAAATGTCAATAGTCTTCTGTCTCACTTCTACACTCACAACAGTACTTTGCTGAAGCCTTTTAACTGAAATGCTCTTGCAGTTTGAATGCCCCTGTTGGTGCCTGTTCAGCATAAGATTCAGAGCAGAGGGGGAGAGCGATTTTCTTCCCATTTCTCTGATAGAGATTGTTCATCCTTTTTAGGGTCTCTCTGACTTTTTAAAAAAGAGGGGGGGTTTGTCTGATCCCTCACAAAAGCTTTGGTCTTTACTACATATTTAGGTAGCAGTTTGCATAATCCTGCCAAGACCTGTACCTGATGGACCCCATTTACCCCTTTTGGAGTAATTTGTGACTAACCCAGAGAGTAAACAATGAAAAGTCGCAGAAAATAATTTCTTACGCATGTGTAGTCAGGTCTTCTAAGTACACACAAACAAGAGACATTATCAAAACTATTGATGAGAAGAGCATTTGCTTCAAGTCCTTTATCTGAACCTCCATAGTTTCTAAACCTGAAATTGGTTTGAATTAGCTTTGTGTGAGAAGTTATACCCAGTGAACAAGCTCAGGTTGCTTTGCTAGAGTTCAGGATTGGTTGTTGGAGGTAAAGATGCTCTAGAAATATAGAATGTGGCTGGTTGCTTTGGGGATTGTTAGTGTCTTTGAAATTGCGTTAAGAAGAGCCTCTGAAATAAGGAGTGGTGGGAAAACACAGGGAGGTTGTGTTTATATAGATTATATCATTCTTGCATGTGTGTGTCTGAGGTAGAGATCATGTATGAATATGAGCATGTACATATAAGAGATACTAAGCCATCCTTTTTTTTAAATATAAGACTATCTGTAACAACGATTTCTTTTACCATACCTACAATCAATAGGGCTGCCACCTGTTTCCTAAGAGAGATTCTGTGTCTTTAGCAACCACGACAGGTCAAAAATTCAATAGATGCAGATTTCTTGGAACTATACTTTCATGCTAGAAAAAGCTGTACTTATTGAATTTCTGCCTCTCGTGTGTTCAAGCTATAAGAAACTTAGCAAAACACACACACACACACACACACACACTCAAACCACCCCCAGTACCCCAAGATAGTGTCGTTTCCTACATGCTAGTTGGCCCTTTGGCATCTTCCTTGTGAATTCTGTGCAAAGTGTACAGAGTACTGCAGCACTATTCTCTACTCCATCCCATGGGCTGAGGCCATATAATACAACCCCTTTGCTGAAGCTAAACAGATCCAGTTGTAGTCAGTGCCTGGATGTGTAATCACTTGGGAACCCCATGCAGTGTTCCCAGATGTTGTTGACTACAGGTCTCATAATCCCTATGCAAAAGCCATCACAGCTGGGGAATATGGGAGTTGTAGTCAACAACATCTGGGAATCCGTGATAGAGGGAACACTGACCACATATATAGTTGGAATTCCATGATGGAAGAAAGGCGGGATATAAATGGAATGCATAAATAAATGCTTCTCCATCATATGCTTATGAGATGGGCCATTGATATCAGATTCCATACAGTATAGGGTTCATCGGCTTTTAATAGCTGGGTACAAAGCAGTATTTTGGCAGCTATAGTGCTATAGTATTTGGAGATATTACAGCTGAAAACATTCTTCTTCCTACAGTTATAGAATTAAGTAATCCTGTTAATGTTCACATTTTGCAAATAAGGGAATGAGGCTGAGAGAGTTATCTGAAAGATGGGTGTCAGATGTTTGGATGGGGGGGGCACAATTTCAGTGCTTGCCCTGGGTGCTATTTTCCCTATATACGCCACTGGGCTAGGGGCTTTCAATATTTTTTAAAAAGCAACAACACAAAAGTGTATGCAGGACTCAGGATAGGAGGAGTCAGTGCTGAGACCATTGAGCTGAATTAATCCTTTATTAGCGCAAGCACTGGAACAGGCTCAGGCTCCTTTCCTCTTTAAAATAAAATTTCTTGGGAGGGGAAAAAAGAATTATTTATTTAAAGCACTACTAGGCTACGCTTCCAGTCTACTCTACAGTTGAACCACCACCTACTACTACCTAGCTAATGGGGATCCAGCCTATAGACTCTAAGGCAACACACACTGAAGGACCCCTATTTAAAACCCAATCTTCCAAATATCACAAAACTTTTAGAGAACAGTTAAACCCCCAAACCTTAACCTCCCTCCAAACAGGGATAAAATAAACCCCAAATACACAATTGAAGGGAGACTAGAGAAAGATCTGTGTGTGTGTGTGTGTGTGTGTGTGGTGGTGGTGTGTGTGTGTGTGTGAAATATAAATGGTTGGGCCACTCTCACTCAGTTGAAGGCTTCTCCAACGCTGGGTCTCTGTAGTCCCCCTCTGAGGGTCTGGTCACAGGAGGATGGCACACTGGGCCTGGAGTGGAAGTGCAGGCAGGCAGGCAGGCAGGCAGGCACGCAGTGATGAATGATTTTCTCTTTCCACAGCAGGAAGAAGTTGCAAAAAATCAGGGGGGAAATTTAAAAAGGAGAAAAAAACCCCTCCTTTTCTACCAATATTCTTTCTTACTCAATTTAAAACAAAGACAGAAAATGCAGGAGAGACTGGATGCACAGCCAGCAGGCTGGCCTTGCAGCAAGGCAGATTTTTCTTTAAAAAAAAATAATTTTCCTCCTCCTCTTCTCTTTTTCTCAAAAAAAGGATGAAATTATTGCAGGATGGATGGCACGCTGGGGCTGGAGTTGCTTCAGGCAGGCTGCAGTGATGATTATCCACAGCACGAAGAAGCTGCAAAAAATCAGGGGGGGGGAATATAAAGAGGAGGGGAAAAACCTCCTATTCTACCAATATTCTCTCCTGATCAATTTTTAAAAAGACAGAAAATGCAGGAGAGAGAGAATGGCTGCACAGCCAGCAGGCTGGCCTTGCAGCAAGGCAGATGTTTGTTTGTTTTTAATTCTCCTCCTCATCCTCCTCTTTTCTTCCCCCCCCCCCCAAAAAAGAGGCTGAAATCAAGCAGGAAAGGCAGGCAACCAGCAAGGCAGAGCAATGGCATAAATGCTGAACAATAGCGCCCACACAAATCGCTGAGCAAAATGGAGGCAAGGCTGAGTAAGCAGGGCAATAGAGCTCTCTCTTCTCCCACACAAGGCAGCAGAGAGGAAGAAAAAGGCTACTGGTGGCCCTTTAAATACCCTCCTGCAAAGCCCTCCAATAATTGCCCCCACCCTTGACCCTTCCTCCACCTCCCCCTGGCCAATGGGGGTGGTGGTGTTATTTACTAATCAACTAATGTGTAAAACATGACTTAGCCTGACAAAAATACTCAAATAGGCAAAAAAAACACCACATAGGAAACATCTTTTTAATCTTCCAATACTGGTCTCTTGCTACTGAGATTTTTACGTTTATGCCATCAAATAGGAATTCTAGACCTTTAAAAGCTTAGAATTGAGGTGTTCTGGATTCTAACAAGTGATGTAGGGCCTTCAAACCACAATGTAATTTCTCTCTTTTAATTCAAATAAGTTTAAAGTAGTATGTACAGTATATAACATAATCAAGGATAACAATTATATCTGTGTATTACTGAAAGTGGGGGAGGAAGAGGAAAGAAGGAAAAAGAAAAAGAAAAGATCCCTTAAGTTGTGCCGTCGAGTCTGTGTTGGCTCCTGGCAAGCACAGAGCCATGTGGTTTTCTTTGGTAGGGGTTTACCATGGCCATCTCCCACGCAGTATGAGCCTTTCAGCATCTTCCTATATCGCTGCTGCCTGATATAGGTGTTTCCCATAGTCTGAAAAACATACCAGTGAGGATTCAAATATTTCTCTTCTTTACCTTTCAGTCAGTCGGTCGGGGGGCAACAATCCAGTTCAAATGCTGACTAGGAACACATATCAGTTATCCAAAGTTGCAATTCAGGAGTAAATTTCTCCCTTCAGTGCTGTATTATAATCCTTGGGGCCACTCCCTCCAGCATGAAGAATCCACCATTCTTGATGTAATGCTAGATTCCAGTTGCTGGGGATGTACCCCAACAAAACATGAATGTCCTTAACAGGCAATGATTGCTGCAAAGTCATGTTAATAAGCGTATGTATTTCAAGTCAAAATGGAGGAATAACTGGACCCTCATACAATTGAGGGCACTCACACAGTGCCCTCATACAAATTGGAGCAGATGTGAGGATGTGGGCAGGGAGGTGGGATGGTTATGTGCTATAAGAATACCATTTCACTTACCATAATTGGGATTATGCCGCTGGATAGTGTCCTAAAATGGACCTTGAAGCCCCCCACCAACAACAACCTCCTGGGCCACTCCAAGGCCAACTCCGCAACCAGGTCAGGCAGCTCAGTTAGGGACTTAGGGACTCACCGGTTCCATGCACATTCCTAATAGTAGCCACCAGATGAGCCAGTGGCAACTGCAGCTGAACCTCTCCCGATGACCTTAATGGGCAGTCGGGCTCATGGCAAAGAAGATGTTCTCTTAAATACCAGAACCTGTTCAGAGTTTGATAGGTTATAGCCAGCACCTTGTATTTTGCCCCGGACTTATAAGTAGCCAGTGTAGCTCTTTTAATGCAGGAGTAATATAGTCCCTCCGAGATGACCCAGAGACCCACCTGGCAACTGCAGTTTCTGGACTACATAGAAAGGCAGCCCCACATAGAGCGCATTGCAGTAGTCAAGTCTGAAGGTTACCAGCATATGTATCACTGATGTTGCCGCATATGGACCACCATTCAGAGGTCATTTATCTCAAGCAATGGACACAGCTGGCGTATCAGCTGAAACTGATAGAAATCACCTCTGAAACTGATAGAAATCAACCTGGGACACACCAAGGAGAAGATTCAATCCAGAAGCACTCCCAGACTGCGAACCTGTTCCTTCTGGCAAAGTGTGACCCTGGACTGGCAGATCAAAATCACACACACACACACCCGGTTTCCAAAGAGGCACAGTAAGAGCCTCCATGTTATCTGGATTCAGTCTTAGTTTCTTATCTCTCATCCAGTCCATCACCGTCTCCAGGCAGGCAATTAGGGAGGTTATGTCTTCTCCTGATGATGTTGACATGGAGAAATAGATCTGGGTGTCATCAGCACACTGATACCACCCTGCACCAAATCTCCTGAGGATCTCTCCCAGTGGTTTCATGTAGGTGTTAAAGTACTTTGGAGACAATATGGAGCCCTGAGGAACACCATACGAGAGTTCAGATTTTGAAGCGCAATGGTCTCTAAGGGACACCATGTGGAATCTGCCTTAGAGGTAGGAGCGGAACCACTGCAAAGCAATGCTCCCACCCCCAACCCCCTCAGACACTCCAGTAGGATACTATTGTCAATCGTATCGAAAGCCACCAAGAGACCCCAAAGGATCAACAGAGTTACACTCCCTTTGTCAATTGCCAATTGGAGATCATCTATCAGGCAGACCAGGGCATTCTCCACCCCATAGCCCTCCCCAAAGCCAGTTTGAAATGGGTCTAGATAATCAGTTTCTTCCAAGACTCTGCTCCGGGGCTGCCGACAAGGAGGGAGGCTCGGCTGTCGTGCATGCGGGACAGGGCCTTCTCTGTGGTTGCTCCCAGACTCTGGAATGCTCTCCCTGTTCGCTCCTCGGTCTCCATCACAGTTTTTAGAAAGCATGCCAAATCTTGGCTTTTTACCCAGGCTTTTTATATGATGGTCTCTACTGCTGCTTCTTTGTCTTTGGTTTGGTTATTTTATGCCTGTATTTTAAATCATATTTATGTTTGTATATTTTAGCTTAATATTTTGATTGTGTCTTTTTATAGTCTTGTCTTAATTTTTCTATGTGAACTGCCTTGGGATTGTTTGAATGAAAGGCGGTATATACATTTAACAATAAATAAATAAATGAATAAAAATATAAGACAGGCTGGAGCTAGTAGAAGCCTTGTTGAAGAAGGGTCAGGAGAAGAGGTGGTAGCTGCACCATTTCAAGCAGCGCATCCTCATCCTCAGGAGTCACAAACTGAAACTGATCAACTGAATCACAGAAGAGGAGTCACTGGAAAGCTCTGTATCAGACACGGCAGGAATTGTGGGGTCTGAGAGACTGCAATGTATAGGACTTGAAGTGAGTCTTACTCCACTTGCGCTCCACTTGTCTAACTTGCAATGCAGAAATGAGAAGAACGGGAAGGGGGCGAGGAGATTTAGAGGGGCAGGAGGGAAGAACTGACCCAGGTCCATTGGTGCCGAGCAGGAAGAAGGACTGACACGTGACCACTCACAAGCTAGAACCAGTATGGAAAAGGTCCTATAGATTCGGATTCAGTTCTGATCCCGAGAGCAGGGGCCAGTGGCGGACTGGCCAGGGTGTCAGCTTGCCCAATGGCAAGTGGGTCCCATGGGCCCCCGATGAAGTGGGCCCCCTTAAACATTAGACAATATGTTAAAAATGTTAATGACCTTTTAGTAGTTTGGAAATATAATAGAAGTTCCAATATTATTACTGTATGCTACTAAAATTTACGTCGTATTACTCTTTTAATAATTTTTTTAAATAAAATCATTTTTTGAGGATACTTTATATTTAAGAATATTACGCTCAGCCAGCCAGGGGTGCCTGGCCGAGGGCAGAGGGCGCTGGTGAGCCTCTGGCAGCCTGCCTGCCGTGGCCCCTGCCCGCCTCTGCCGCCTCCTGGGTCAGTTGCTGCCACCGCTGCCGCCACCCCGCTCGCCATCATGGGCCAGATGCTGCTGAGTGACACCATGCAGCTGGCCCTCGAGCAAATCATCCACGAGTCGCTGCTCAGCCCCTACGCCCTCGACCTGCGCGCTATTGCCCATGCCCCCACATTGCACAGACAGCAAATATTTTCCTTGCGTTGGCCACCTCCGTTTGAGTGTGCTTCGTCAGCTCTTCACCTCGTGCTTGCTGTGTTTTATGTGTTCTATAAAAGGTATGTATTTAATTCATATTTTTAATATACTGTGACCCTAATGAGCCCCTGGTGGCGCAGTGGTAAAACTGCCGCCCTGTAACCAGAAGGTTACAAGATCGATCCTGACCAGGGGCTCAAGGTTGACTCAGCCTTCCATCCTTCCGAGGTCGGTAAAATGAGTACCCAGAATGTTGGGGGCAATATGCTAAATCATTGTAAACCACTTAGAGAGCTTCCAGCTATAGAGCGGTATATAAATGTAAGTGCTATTGCTATTGCTATTGCTAATGATGTGTTTAGAAAAGCAAAGAAACCCCCTTTTACTTAGAAAACCTCATCTTAACTTAAAGTAACCCCAGCCCAGCTCAGGGACATCACTGCCTCTCGTGATCAACGTCATTATCTCTCTCCACTAAATTGTATCTATGAAACTTGGTTCTCACAAGGCTCTCACTGTTTATCGCTGACAGTTAAGAAAACAGGATTTAACCAAATGAGGAGTAGTCACCAGATGAACAATGAATCATTCGCATGCGTACTAGATACTTGGACCACCATTTTATTGTCACGTATACTGTGTCTAGGGTGTCAGCATCATTCAGATTGTTTGTATGAATGTAACCAAACTGTAATTGGTTTGAGAGCGTGAGCCTATTGATTACCTATTGCTAGACTGCAGTAGCGATAAAGCCTCTAAATGATTCCTACTGAGTCTGTTTGATTGACTAAGAGGCGGACCCAGGGACGAACCATGTTCACATCACTAATATACAGTGGAGACAAAGGGGGCCCACCCACAACTACAAGGCTATCATTTACTGTGGAGTGTTAAAATTCAGCAAGGAATTCCGCAGCATGCTCCCCTTGCAGTAAGAAAACGCTCTGCAATGATGTCTCTGGGACCGTTTGCTGTGGGCTGGGGCTCTGTAGGTGTAGTGTCTACTCTTCAGAAGCCTGAGGCCTACTTCTTCTCCCTGGATCGTATAAGTCCTGCCTGGCAAATACTGCTTCTTTTGCACCAGATCAGGCTTAATAAGGGTGACTTCTGCCCCTCCAGCCCACCACCTCTTCATCATTCACTCCCACAGGTCCCATATAATCCCTGTTCAATTCCTCCTGCCCCTTCCAAATCTGCAACCCCCTGGCTGGGCCTTCAGGAAGTGCCTCCTCTGAGACAGGGTTCTCTGGGGAGCTGTGTTCAGTGGCTTGACTTGGAAAAAGAAAAAAGAAAAAACATAAATCTGGATCAGTGAAACGCAAAGAGCGACAAGAAGCAGAAAGGCAGGAATCAGCCAAGCGATGCAGGTCTATTACAGATTTTATAATACCACAACCACCATCCGCATCAATGTACAGTTCCGCCACAAATAATCAAGAAGCAAGCAACAATACTCATGGTGATGGTGCATGAGGGACCAATGTTCTGACCCAGTATAAAGCAGCTTCCTATGATCCTGTGCATGCTTATTCCCTGCCCTCTTACCTGGCTGTTGAGTAGCTTAGTAGGAATATAGGAAGCTGCCTTGTATAGTGTCAAACGGTTTGACACTTTTTAAGGCAGCTTCCTATGATGCCGCTGTCAGTACTTTTGTAAATCTATTGACCTGCTTATCAATGATACAAGATTCAGACAAGCTTGATGCAAAAACAAAACAAGAAGCAAATGTTTTACTTCAAAATCTTCTAAAGTATGAAGCAATATTGACAGCATTTACTTACTTGTATATATTTGAAACCCCGTTATCAAGTTATTTACAGACAAGTGGTTTAGATATGTTTACTGCATGGAGTTTAGTAGATTCAGCAACAACAAGGAACAGACAAGAACATTTGATAACGTTCACAGCAATGCACTGGAATTTGTAAACAAATGTAATGACAAAATTTCACAGTTGAATATGGATGAAAATCAAACATTGGAAATTGACTTTTTGGAAACAGCATTGCCAGTTAAGTGGCAGAGGAAGAAGAAAAGAATGGCAGATGAGCTTATAGATGATGAAGGAAATTCCTCAGATTCTCGAGCTGATTTTTGAGTAAATGTGTTTAACCTAATATTGGACTGCATTGTCCAGTCACTAGATCCATGCTTTGTACAACACAAAAAGTTGTATAAAGATTTATCCTGCTTGGACCCAGCAAAGTTTAAAACTATTGCAGAGATGGGCCTTGAAGATGAAGCATTGGAAGGTATTATTAAGCTGTCTCCACAAATCAGCAAAGATCAAGTAATATAGGAATTGTTTTCTTTTGCTTTGAACTTTGCTGTATTAAAGCTATTGCTTAATGATGGTGAGAATATGGATTCCAGTTGCAACAAGTATAAAATTTGTAGCACTTGCCCATCATGTGTACTAAAAATTCTGGCATCCAACAGACTTCATGACAAGTCATATGATAACCTTTATGAACTTTATAAAGTCATCAGCAACACTATCAGTTACTCAAGTCCAATGTGAGGGTACATTTTCCAAGCTAAATATCATAGAGACAAGACTAAGAAATTCACTGTCTGAGGAGAACTTGGAATCATACATGTTGCTATCCATTGAAAAGGAATTGTTAGATGAATAGGATGCAGAAGCAATTATTGACAGATTCGCACAATCATCTAGTGAACTCAAACAAATGCTCTTAATATAGTGGACTGCATGAAATATGCTTTTGAACTATCTGTTAATGTGTAAAATGTTCAGTACAAGCAAACTATTTAAAAATATCCACCATTTATTTAAAAAATTTAAAAATTTAAAAATTCAATTATAACAACCTGTACTGTACACTGCCAGTAATATGTACAATATATGTACACTGTAATTACTAAAAATATACATTTATTTTGCAAAAAAAATTAATTGTACCTTTTTTCCACTTATGTATTTTTGAAAATTTTATTTATTTCTTATAAAAAGTAAATGATAGCCTTATAGTTGTAGGTGGGCCCCCTTTTTCTCCTGGCCACCAATATTTTTACTGGCAGGGGCTGGGCCGGGAGGACTTGTACTCCAAAACCCACTTGGAGGCCATGCATCAGTCATAGCTGGAGGGGCCAATATTCAGGTAGAAGAATGAGTTCATGGATGCTGGAGTTGGTCCGTTTGGGTGCAAACCCAAGGAAGAGAAGTCTGGAAATGCCTTGAGTGAAGTGTGTGTGAAGGTTTGAAGGGGTGACCTTAAACTTCTCTGAGAATTGGGATGTCTCTTTCAGGTGGAGAGCAAAAGTTTTCTGAACTCTTAACGGCTGAGGCCTCACCAGCTCATGAGGTTTACAAGTAGAGGGAGTTCCCTGTCCTAAAAAGGGTGAGTGGGCAACCATGAGGGTCAATCTCAAGTGTTGTTTAGCTTTCCACAACTGCTTGGATACCAACATTGCTTGCTGTTATAAGCTGCAGCTACATTGTTTCCATAGGGCTGTAGAACTGACAACTGATATTATGCTGAACAGCATAGCCATTGCCTGATGGCATTTGAAGTCTTGGGGAAGTCTGTTTCCTAATGTCTGCTCTTCAGAGTCCCAATGGCACCAGCTTCCAGCCTGCCTTTGAACCCCAAAGTGAGTGACAACATGACACACTTGATGGTGGACTTCTCTCAGGAAAGGCACATGCTCCAGGCTTGAACACTAATTGCCCAGATCCTGAAGGCGGCAACTGCAGAAAGAATCCTAGAGGAGGAAAACCTGATTACCATAGCTCCAGAGATGACTCTCAGTCTGTTGACACAATAGCAATAGCAATAACATTTATATACCGCTCTATAGCTAGAAGCTCTCTAAGCGGTTTACAATGATTTAGCATATTGCCCCCAACATTCTGGGTACTCATTTTACCGACCTCGGAAGGATGGAAGGCTGAGTCAACCTTGAGCCCCTTGGTCAGGATCGATCTTGTAACCTTCCGGTTACAGGGCAGCAGTTTTACAACTGCGCCACCAGGGGCTCAACAATAGAAAGGAAGTTAAGTGTTTTTCATAGACAGAGAAGCAAACAGCAGGCTGGAATGAAAGAAGAGGAGAGAGAGAGAGAGAGAGAGAGAGAGAGAGAGAGAGAGAGAGAGAGAGAATAAAAAAGACAAGTCTTTCAATGTAGCAACCAGGAATGACAGGAATGATTTTGTTATTGATTCAGGCGCTACCCCAAATACCCTGAATCCCCCTCAATTGTTGATCGATTCAGACAAAAATGACAAAGTTGCTGTTTGGGTTGCTGATGGGAACAGTAGTTATTCAGCCAGGAGAGGAACTGCTGAACTGTATTGTAGGCATTTGGATGGGGAAATGGAAAAGATTTTGATCCAAGATGCCCTCTTAGTCCCTGATATGGAGAGTAACTTGAGCTCTGTGGGAGATGGAGTCAATAAAGGTTGCAAAGTGACTTTGGAGGACAAAGTTTGCTACATCAGCTAAGAAGGATGATTTCCTTATGACAGCCTATATGCGTAAAGATGTGCTTTTTCAATTGGACTGTGTAACTGAACAGGCCAGGCTTGCAGCCTCATGCAAACACAAGGACCATTCTACCATATGGCCTAAAAGACTAGCACATCGGCAAATCCATGTGATAAATGAGCTTGGGGAAAATGGCCTTAGTAAGGACTTTAAAGTGGAGTCATGCAGAGAAGCTGCCACAAGGGCTCAGTGTTGCTTACTTAATCAAGGGGTAAGACCCAGCTTTTCTGCACAGACACAGAGTCACAGCGTCCTTTGGAACTAATACATTCTGATGTCATAGGAACATAGGAAGCTACCATCTCCTGAGTCAGACCATTGGTCCATCTAGCTCAGTATTGTCTACACAGACTGGCAGTGACTTCTCCAAGGTTGCAGGCAGGAATCTCTCTCAGTCCTATCTTGGAGGAGCCAGGGAAGGGACTTGGAACCTTCTGCTCTTCCCAGAGCGGCTCCATCCCCTAAGGGGAATCTCTTACAGTGCTAGTCTCCCATTCATATCCAACCAGGGTGGTCCCCAACCTTCTCCCAACCTTGGAGAAGCCACTGCCAGTCTGTGCAGACAATACTGAACTAGATGAACCTATGGTCTGACTCAGTCTATGGCAGCTTCCTATGTGTTCCTAAGTCCTTGCAAAGCAGATTGCCAGGCAAAGCAATAGACAAGACACCATTTGAAGGATGGCTTGGGCACAAACCCTCTCTAAAGCATGTCAAAATGTTTTTATCAATGGCTTATGCATACGTCCCAAAGGCCAGGAGAACCAAACTCAATCGCAAATGCGAACTGGGAGTGTTGGTTAGATAGGCACCTGGCCAAAAGAGATAGAGAACCCTTGATCCTACAAATGGAGAGGTCAGGATCTGCAATGTGGTGTCTTTTGATGAGAGACAAGGGCCAACTAAAGGTCATGTGCCAGAACTTGTGCCAGAGATGCAGGTGGAAGAGGAACCACGTGAGTGGAGTCTCATGATGCAAGAGAAGAATCTGTGCCATGACCAGAAGGAGGTTCAGAAGGGGATACAGATTCAGAAGGGGCTGCACAGCCTGAGGCAGAACTGAGGCCCTGCCAGAGGCCCCACAAAGGGTTTCCACCCAAAAGGTTCTCACTTGTGACCAAAGGAGGAGAGCTATAAGAACCCACCACATGTCAAGAGAAAGAAAAGATGCCAGCTGACACAAGGTGAGACATGGAGAAAAGCAGCATTCGAAGGAATTGATTCCCTGCACAAAAAGGAGACTTGGAGACTTGTGTCAATACCTGCAGGAAGAAAGACTGTGGGATGCAAGTGGGTCTTCAGAGTCAAGCAGGTTGCAGAAGGGGATGTAGAGTGCTACAAGCCACGGCAAGTAGCCAAGGGATACTCCCAGATCTATGGTGAGGACTACAATGGGACCTTTGCACCACTTGTGACATACACTTCAATTAGGACACTGCCCCTCATGGTGAAACCGAAGAAGACATCTACATGAAACAGACACCAGGCTAGGAGGTACCTAGAAAAAAGGGGCTTGTGTCCAAACCAGAAAGGAGCATCTATGGCTTCAAACAAGCAGCCAGAGTGTGGAATGAGAAACTAAATCAACTACTACTTAAGGAGGGGTTGATGGAAGGAAAAGCTGACCCCTGCCTATATTCCAGATTCAGAGACAATAGATGGACTTACATCCCAACTTTGGTTGTTGACTTGATTATTACATGTGAGGAAAAAGAAGGCAGCCATGAGACTGGACAGCACCTGAACAAGGAAAGAGAGGTGAAGGAACTCGGAAACATCTCCTATTACCCTGGCATGCAAATACAAAAGAGAAGAGGATGGGGCATTCCTTCTCCACCAGAAGCAGAAGAGAAAGGATCTTCTCCAATGCCTGGTAGCTTCCTTGGTGCGTTGCTAAATAATCACAAACCCCAACAACAGCCTCCTTGAAGTGAATGACCTTCACTGGGTTTGTGCATGTGTACTTGGTGAAATTGCAATGCAGCAGCCACATTGTAAATCTCCACAAGCCCATTCGCAGGAGACATGGAGAATCCCAGTGCAATTGTCAAGCTGTACACAATGCTTCTAAGTGTTAGCAGCAAGATGGAGATCAGATCCTAGGAGGCCATTTTCAGCAACAGCTCCCTGGTGACCACCAGTATCTGGTCTGACCTTTCACACTCCGAATTGCTTGAAGAAAAGCTTTGCCATATATGGGCAAAGCTTAAGTACACCAAAATATACCTAGGATACCAATAGGGCTGGCTCATTATAAGAGAATAGCAACTCCCGCTTGTATTGTGCCCGCAGAGATGCATGTCTTTGATTAGAACATTGAAGTCCACTCCGGTCTTCCACAATCAAGCGTGATTTCAGTGCATGACAAGCCACATCAAACAGCTTGAGATGTCCCATGTGCAGCCTGGCTTGCTCTGTACAGGCCTCTGCTACAGGATAAACTTGTCCCAGGCTAGTTAGATGGTCGTGAACACATCCCAAAGCCCAGCTTTCTAGATCATGTGGAAGTTTTGATGCTGACCATGAAACTTTGATGGAGAGAGAGAGAGAGAGAGAGAGAGAGAGAGAGAGAGAGAGAGAGAGAGAGAGAGAGAGAGATATTCAACTCTGCACAAGAGACTCCCATGTTCCTTTGGAATTAGGTCAGAAACTGCACTTACTGTAAAGAAGCTACTACTATTAGTGTTGGAGATGGAGTCCTAGTGCATCAATCTTTCGCACCAGCTCTCCTAATGACCACTTGGGGTACTGGGAGTAGAGGTAGTTAGTGAGGGTCTCCTTACCTGTCCCTTCTTGCCTCTACTCTATGGCCCCTGCCTCGACTCCTCAGGTACTTCCAGTAAAGAGTCAGTCCTCTTCCTTTCCTCTTAGAGAGTAGATGGAAACATCTCTCTCTCCCTTCCTATTCATAATGTAGCTGATAGATAGGACTAGGTCTTTCCTATCTAAATGTACTTCACCAATAAATCATTTTAATCTAGATTGTACAACAATCTCCATGCGTGTTCTTCAAATAACGGCAACAACTCAACTCTGCACTCTACTCTGTAAATGGTGTGGATAGCTTCCTTTTGGCGCTTTGCTAAATAATGACAAACCCCAACAATTAGTTCTGCTGTGGAATATATAATAACCACACTTCTTTTAGAGATGTGACCACGTTTGTTAAAACACCAGACAGAACAAGAAGTAGTGTCAATCCAGCAGAAAGCAGCATGGCTGTACAACACACTAAACTCAGTGGTGTAAATCCCCAGGAGCGTATCAGAAGAGACCCTTTCATACTGGAATCACAATGGTTTTGTGCAAGTTTCATCCACAGTAACATGCAGGAAGCCCATGCGCAGGCCTGTGCTGCCAACGGGCAGAGTGGGGGTGGGGGGTGGGAGGGCGAGCAGACCCACACACCCTTCTCCTCCACCTCGTAGGCACACTGGTCTATGCAAGCCTCTGTGCTTCTCACTTTGGTGGAAGGCACCTAGCAGCCAATGCTGCAGCCCAGCTCGCTTAGGTTAGATTTGGGGAAGAATGTGGCAGGAGCTGGACACCCCCGAAACGATTTTGTAATCTCCAAAGCCACAAATTCGTCAACACTGTTGCCTTTTCTATGCACATCTATGAGGTCTAAATCGTGACTGTTGGAAGCTATCCTCTTGAAGGTTAGCCGTGAGGCAGTAGTGATGGCTTCAATGCAAATGAAACTATGTTCTGCCTTCTGATTGAAACGCCTTGTGCATGCCCATGCAGCCATGACCGGCCCGCCAAAGACAGGGTACTTGTTCTATATGCCAGAAGTGGGCGGCTGTGCTGGCATGTCCAGGGGCTGCACGCATATTGCCTCATGCTCATTAAGTAAGGGTCCCCTTCTTGGATGAAAGCATATATATGATGCGCACCACTCAGGGAAGATGTTCCAGAACAGGAGGGAGAGCAGTCTCATTCAACCCTGTCCTGCAACTGCCTGCTCAAAGAGTACCTCGTCCCAGGCTGAAACCTCCCTGGCACAATTTGTTTGGCCTGCTGGAAAGGTCTTTTCTCAAGTTCTTTCTAGAGTTCTGGAGTGGGGTGGCCATCCCTCTTGGAATCCCGCCTGATTATAGCAAGAGCATTGTATCCAAAAGAACACCTCGACCACCCCCCATGAATGGCCGTCTTGGCCGGCACTATCCTGTGGGTATGCCCTTTGCTTGCTGCCATACTGTGTGCAGGTGCTGAATTAACAACATAGGCCCACCACGGGGACAGGGGCACATGGACGTCTCCATTTTGTTGTATAAGGAGTAAGGGATCAAATGGAGAAGGCAGAAGGACAGACTCTCTGTTGCTTCCTATCCAGCCTGCAGAAGCTCTCCGGGCAAGGAGGAAATGGATGGGCAGGGAACTGAGGCCATGCAGGAGGGGGGCACACACACATTCGGCCATGGCTGGGCTGGAGTTGTCCAGGAACCTTGGCGAGGTTGCATGAAGAGGGCCAGAAAGGGCCAAACACTATGTCCCTCATGGCCATTCAATAGAAGGAAGAGCAGCCAGCACAAACCGCTGGCCGCAAGCATGCCCAGGGAGAGGGCACACAGATGAGTTCCGTGACGGTGTCCATGCATAACCTCAGCAGGAACCCAGGGTCCGGATGCTTTTTGACATCCTCCATAATTTCCTAGCAGAGATCAAAGAGCAGAAGAGAGTTGGTCACTACCCACGGACTTCCTTGGGATAGCTCCATCCCCAAACACACACTCTGGACTGAGCCCTCGCTTGGGCATTCCCTTCCATTCTCTGTAGCATCTGACTCACCAGTACGGCTTCCATGGCCTCGTCCTTATCATAGGAATGGAGTTGACCACCCAACGACCTGACGTCTTTGACATCTTCCGTAATGGCGGACAAGAACTGGGTCCAGACAAGGATGACCTGAAAATTAGAAGCACTGAACTGTTAGGAATGGAAGGACTCTCCGTGCATTCCTGGAAATGGACCGGGCACCCTTACTTGGTGGGCTGCTCTCAACTCCTTTCTGGGGACACCACCCGCTCCATGGAATATTCTGCAGCTGCTGCTTCTCAGGGAGACTGCAGAACTGGGAAAAGGATCAGAGCAGAGAGTGGGTGCTCCCAGATATGGCAAATGCCTCTTACAGAAATGTCCCGGGCTCTGTGGAGGAAGGCCCTCTACTCAATGGTTCCCTACCTCAGCTCTGTCCACTTCCTCAAGGAAAGTTGTCAAACCTGGTAGGGAAGAAGAATGGGAAGGGAGGGGGGATTCAGGACTTGAATTCCCATGAGGAATTAAGCAACGGGAATTCCCTTTCTTGGAATTCAGGCTGGCTCCTGAGCCCCCAAGCACCAGCTGTCCCACCCTCCCCAAAGAGTCACCCCCAGTCCCAACCATTCCCCAGGAGCCTGGGGCACCTCCTCACCGATGGTGACTCCTGAGACTGCCGGGGTGCCCCCTGAGGGAGTTTGAGGTGGCGATGGAGTCGGCTCAACCCTCTTGGTTCGTCACCAGGACCTCTCTCTGGGGGGCTTGCCCTTGTCGTAGTCACTGGTGGGGGAGGTCTTAAAGAACTTTCTGCAATATTTGCAGACTCTTCGCAGCCTAGAAGACAGCAGGGAAAAGGTGAGAAAGCGACCCTTAAGCAGACATTGGCAGGAGAGGGGGCCAATGGGGCAGGGAAGGAGTGCAGAACAGGCGGGGCAGCAATACAGGTAGTCCAATAGGCTTCAAGGTGGTGCACCATCCTCCTTCTGGCTGAGGAATTGGGTCGAGACAGCTGCTCCAACGTCATCCGTGTCCATGACTGTAGTTGCATTCGTTTTTAAAGTGAGCCTGGGCACGGGCCCCTCATAGGCCTGGTACAGATAGGAGGTGTCATGCAGTGCCTGAAAACTGGACTGCCTTTTGGTTAAATGGTTTTCATTCACCCCTCAGCTCTTTCATGGTCCTTTTCTGCACCTTTCCCAGCTCTAACATCATCTGGCTGAGCTGGGCTTATCAGAACTGCACCCCACATGTCAAAGGTCTCTGCCCCAAAGCGTTGGAGCAGCTGTCTCGGCCCAGTTCCTCAGCCAGAAGGAGGATGGTGCACCATCTGGAAGCCTATTGGGCTACCTGTATTGCTGCCCCTCCTTCTGTTCTGCACTCCTTCCCTGCCCCATTGGCCCCCTCTCCTGCCAATGTCTGCTTAAGGGTCACTTTCTCACCTTCTCCCTGCTCTCTTCTAGGCTGTGAAGAGTCTGCCATTGCTGCAGGCGGCTGTTTAAGACCTCCCCCACCAGTGACTCCACCAAGTGCAAGCCCCCCAGATGGAGGTTCTTTAAACAGAAACACTTGAGCCAACTCCAGCGCCACCTCCAACTCCCGCAGGGGGGCTCCCCGGCAGTATCCAGAGTCACCATCAGTGAGGAGGTACCCCAGGCTCCTGGGGAATGGTTGGGACTGGGGGTGACTCTTTGGGGAAGGTGAGACAGCTAGTGCTTGGGAACCTTGCAGACTTGTGGGTCTGAATGAAAAGGCCTTTGGCGAGAAGTCGCTTCCCTTTGGGAGATGCTAATCTCTCATTATTCATATAGGCTGGCTGAATCCCCGTTTGTTAATTCCAAATGGGAATCAAAGTCCTTAAACCCACCCACCCCGACTCTTCTTCCATTACAGATCTGACTACTGTAGTGGAGAAAATGGGAAAGAGCTGAGGTAGGGAACCATTGAGTAGAGGGCCTTCCTCCCCAGAGCCCAGGACATTTCTGCGAGAGGCATTTGCCCCATATGGGATCTGGAAGCACCCATTCTCTGCTCTGATCCCTTTCCCACTTCTGCATTCTCCCTGAGAGACAGAAGTAGGGATGTGCCAACCGGGTGATTTTCAGTTGACACTGAATTCTCCCTTCGTCATAGAACATATTAGGACAAAGCAAAACTGTGGCATCCTTACATAGAAAAGATTCTGAAGTGGTCTCAAATGAGACAAGGACCCCGGGAGTGGAGGCAGCAGGAGTTTGTGGCGCAGGAGAAAAAAAGCTCAATAAGAATATCCCTGCGTCCCTGGGTCCAGCTGGTTGACTCTGGACACAGCCACGTGCAGGACTGCTGCTATTAGATGAATTGGAAGAGCTGGCTTCATTTTGCTGGAGGAAGAAATCTTAGATCTCATCGTGTGAGGAGGGCTGGTGATCCAGCCCACGGAAGCTCATCTAGAGCAGAGCATCATGGCAACCCAGCAAGTGTTGGGGAATGTCCTGGGCTGGGTGGAGGAAGGCCCTCTGCTCTATGGTTCCTGGCCTCCGCCCTTTCTTTCTTTCTTCTGCTTTGCAGTCCTCAGACCTGGAATGGAAAAAGAAACAGAGAGGGGTGGGACACCGTCTTTTGGAATGAAGGCTGGCTACCATTGATTGGTTACAGCACAAGTCAATAATCCATCGGGAAGACAGCCGGCTTGCTGCCAAATGGCAAAACCTCGCCTGGCTGCTGGGCAAAACTTTGGGGAGGAAGGAATGCTCTGTCACCCATGTCTTGGTCTGTGGAGTCACACCAGTTGACTGGGGATGTGGATGGTAACTGTGCCTGTTGGTGGGGGCTGGCCCACAAGCCCATATTCACTGGGACCCTTAAGGTGCGGGGTAGTGTGGTGGGGAGGCCAGTTTCCTTTCAGTCCAAGATGTGTCTGGCTTGGACGTGAGATTGTAAGCCTGTAAGCATGGCCCCTCGTCCCTCTTCAGGTGTGCGCTCTCGACTCCCGAACTGGGGGCTTTGGGGGCAGGTGGGGCTTAGAGAATTGTTGGAGCTGGGACCTCAGCCTCCGCGGAGGGACTTGTTATGTTCACAAGCCCCTCATTTGCCTTCTGCCGACTGCCAGGTCTCCTAGGGGTCATAGGGCTCTGTTGCCCCTGAGCCCTCCTCCCAGTCTGGCCTCTCATCTCAGGCCACCTGCCTGTTATAAATCCCCCAGCAGACAGAGCAATCTTCGTGAGATCCCAGGTTTGGCCAAGATCTCATCTCCAAGCCTCCCCGAGGTCTGGCGGGAAGTCTGCGAAGTCCCACGGGAGGTGGAGCTGGAGCTAGAGTTGGCTGTATGTGACGGTTTCTTTCCAGAATCTCCATTTGGGGGGCTTGCCCTTCATGGAGTCACTCCTGGGGGAGTTCCTGCGGAGCCATCTGCAAAAGCTGCAGGCTCTTCACAGCCCACTACTGGGACACTCCCTCCCTCCCCCATAATGGAGCTAGAAAAGGGTACAGGATTTCCATCTAAGTTTGTAACTTATTTTTTTAAAAAACTGGACTGTTCTTGACCTTCCACACTCATCTCCAGCCAGCAGCATCCTCCTTCCCTCCATCCCTCGCTTCTTCTGGGTCTCTTCCTCTCCAAGCACAGGAACGAGAGCCAGTGGAAGTGAGAGGCAGAGAGACCTGCTGTTACTAAAAGCAGAGAGTCTGGGGGGAGCCAGGCAGATGTTCGGAGTTTCCTTCCGCTTGGGGCATCAGCTCTTGGCTTGGAGGGAGGGAGGGAGGGAGGGAGCAAGGGAGAATCCTGCTACCAAGACTGCCACCCCCACCAGCTGAACAATGCAGCAGTGAGTGAAGAAGAGGAAGAATGGAGAAGGCCCAGCAGCCACCGATGTGCTCTACGCTGCCTCCTGGTGGGCATGCTGGTGACTGCTGTCAGTAGGTCAACCCAAAGTTAGGGTTGAATATTTCCTGGGTCAGAAGGTCAACCCTAAGTTACTAGTACAGGAAAAATTCAACCCTAACTTTTTTGCTGTTGTTTCTGGGTCAACCCCACCCCACCCCCCACACACCACAACTCAAGTAAGGCAGGCACCCAAATTCTGCCTTTCTGCACCTGAGATCCAGCAAAACCAGATAGTTAGCAATAGGACTGAAAGCATATTATCAACAGTGCTGAGAAATGAAAGTCACATATTTCCCTCAGACAAGAAGACTTTTTTCTTCTCTTCATGGCACTTCCCAGTTATACGCTACAACTGCAGTAAAATGCTTCGGCTTGGGCAGATAGCATTGAAAAGGTAAATAAAGGATTGAAGCTGTTTGTTGCGCAAAGCCACCAGCAGGGGGAGCAGTCTTATTAGCTTGCTCAAGGAAAACTCCACAATAGGAAAATACAGCTATTTTTGCATGGCACACATGCAACATTATAGGACTGTAACACAGCAATAAAACCACAAAGAAGACATTGGAAATGTGAATGGCACCTTGCTGACAGTGGGAAGGAAAAGGCTGACCAATGGGAAGACTAGTCCTCCCAGAAAACCAACGGAGAGACTAGCTCTCACTATATGTAATTCTATCTGGCTCAGTCGGGCAATGGACTGAAATGACTCTGACACAATTAAAAAGAAATCATTAAAAACCACCTGATTTTCCAATTGCTCTGTGGGTTGAGTGGTGGGTAGCACCCATCATGCTCAACCTGCTCTGGTGCCCCCGGAAGCCAGTTATTTATTTATTTATTTATTTGAAACATTTAATATACCGCCCACTCAGAAGACTCCGGGTGGTGCACAATAACATGCAGACCAGGCAACATTAAAAATTACATTCTAAATTAAAAACTAAAGTAACTAACAAAAAACAAATAAGTAAAATACAGGGCAAAAGCCTGGTGAAAAAGAAAAGTCTTCAACAGAGATTTGAAGATCAGTAAGGAAGGAGCTAGACAGATCTGAAGGGGAAGAGTGTTCCAAAGAAGTGGGGCAGCAACCGAAAAGGCCCTTTCCCGGGTCCTAGAGCCCCAAACCTCTTGGAAATCAGGGACCGACAAAAGGGCCATCTGAGATGAACTAACTGGATGGGATGTAACTGGCAAGGGAGAGGCAGGTCTGTAGGTAGACAAGCGCCAAGCCCTGCAAGGCTTTGAAGGTCAGAACCAGGACCTTAAATTGAGCTCGGAAGTGAATAGGCAACCAGTGCAATGACTGCAGGGGAGGTGTTACCCCGTCATATTTTCTGCCACAGTCCCTTTCTCCCCACAACACCAACTCACACACAGACCACCAAACCAGAGCTCTAGGAAGGAAGAAAGGAAGGAAGGAAGGCAGGCACCCAAATACTGATTTTGTCCATCTGTGATCTAGGAAAACCAGATCGTTATTAGGGATGTGCAAAAAATTTCGGGCACAGAACGATCTGTGCCTGAAACAAACAATTTCGGGTGATTCGGGGCTGAACCGAATCACCCCCGATGCCCCCCGAATTTTTTCGGACACGAGCCGAATCACCCGAATTTCGGGCACAAAAAATTCGGGTGATTCGGTTCATGGTTGATTTTTGGCGATTTTTTAAAGTTTTAGTGACTTTGGGGCAGTTCGGGGGCATAACATGGGATTTGGGCAAAAGGAGTGGGGTGGGGTGGTAGTGCCTAATGGGTGCAGGCTTCCACCCCAATTTCAGGGGGATTGGGCAAAGGGCTGATTTTTGGTAAATTTCTGAAAATTTCATGTCTTTGGGGCAGATTGGGGCATATTGGGGCAGAAAGTGGGGGCTGGGGCAGAATAGTGGGGTGGGGTGGTAGTGCCTCATGGGTGCAGGCTACCACCCCAATTTCAGGGGGTTTGGACAAAGGGGTGATTTTTTGAGAATTTTTGAAGTTTTGGTGACTTTGGGGCAGTTTGGGGGCAGAAAGTGGATCTGCCCCAAAATAGTGGGGTGGGGTGGTAGTGCCTCATGGGTGGAGGCTACCACACCAATTTCAGGGGGATTGGGCAGAGGGCTGATTTTTTGAGAATTTTTGAAGTTTGGGTGTCTTTGGGGCAGATTGGGGGCAGAAAGTGGATCTGCCCCAAAGGAGTGGGGTGGGCTGGTAGATAGTGCCTGATGGCTGGAGGCTACCACCCATCCCCAATTTAAGAGTGATTGGGCAGAGGGGTGAATTATGGTGAATTTATTTGTATGAGGTTTGTCTTCATAAGGTGAAGTGTGCTAAATTGATTACTTCCTCATATTATTCATAGTAAGGGAAAGTGTGAAAAAGTGAAAGTGGGGTCATGAGAGTTGTTTAATTGAAAAAAATCTCATTTGCTATGATAGAATGAGAATTCACACCTCAGAAAAAACACATCCCTACTTTTGAATTAGGTCTGCAATTGCAAATACTGTAAGGAAGCGACTATTATTAGCTCTGCTGTGGAATACAAAACTACACTTCTCTTTAAGTTATGACCATGTTTGTTACCACATGAGAAACAACAGACGGAGCAGGAAGAAGTGTCAATCCAGCACAGAGCAGCATGTCCTGACACCATGCCAAACTCAGTAGCGAGAATCCCAAGGAACACATTAGAAGAGAGCCTTTTCTATTGGAATCCTCAACTTCAGTTAGAAACTGTTGTTACAAGCAAAGAAGTGTGTACTGTCCCTCTCCTTGATCTGTCTGACAGCCTTGAGGTGCGTCAGGGAGATGAAAGAGAAGACCATGAATGGTTTGGTGCAAGTGTCATCCACAGTAACATACAAGAAGCCCACGCGCAAGCCTGTGTTGCCAAAGAGCAGAGCGGAGGGGAGGGCCAGCAGACCCACACACATTTCTCCTCCGCCTGGTAGGCATGCTGGTCGATGCAAGTCTCTGTGCTTCTCACTTTGGTGGATGGCACCTAGCAGCCAATGCTGCATTGCACCTCGCTTAAGTTAGAGTTCAGGGTGAAAGTGGCACGAGCTGGTAACCCCCGAACCAAGTTTGTAATCTCCAAAGCCACAAATTCTTCAACACAGCAACACACTCTTGCTTTCTCTGTCTAATTCTTCATTAAGTCTAAACCACTCTTTCTCAACCACTGGTCCGTGGACCAGTGCTGGTTTGTGAGGCATTGGTTTGTGAGCCATCTATGAGGCATCACTAATAAAAATCACCCCCCAAAAAACCAATTTTGGGCTGGCAGGGGCCACTGGGACCTCTCCGGAGCTCATCTGCAGGCAGCCCTTCCTGCTGGATAACATTCATCTCACTTCCTTGAAATGAACATTATCTGGGAGAGAGCCGCCTGGAAATGAGCTCCAGAGAACTGCCCAAAATTGTTTTTTGGGAGGTGCCTGGGGGTGGGGTTGGGGCTGAGGAGGGCAACCCCCTCACTAACTGCTGGTCCAGGAAACTGTGCATGAATAATGTACCGGTCCTTGACTCCAAAAACATTGAGAAACACTGGTCGAAAGCATCCCTGTTGGATGCTGTCTCCTTAGGAACCTTGGAAGCTTCCATATACTGAGTCAGACCATTGGTCCATCTAGCTCAGTATTGTCTACAGAGACTGGCAGCAGCTTCTCCAAGGCTGCAGGCAGGAATTTCTCTCAGCCCTCTCTTGGAGAAGCCAGGGAGAGCAAAGCTAGGAGTCAGGCACTGTATGGCACGCAGTTGGGCCCCTATCCTTCTTATAAACCCCTGGAGGCTGTGCAAAATCAATTTCTTAGGACAATACTAAGAGCACCAAGATGTGCTCATTCTGTGACATTGAGATTTGATCTGGGTGTTCTGAGAATTGAGGCTAGAGCTTGGATGTTGATCCTAGCATTTTGGCTTAAGCTAAACTTCTTTCCTCAAGGATGGATTTTGGCCATTTTGGCTGATAGTTTTCAATCTTCTTGGGCCCAGGCAATTCATGCTAAAATTCTTTCATTGGGATTCTCCATGGATTATCTGGTTTTGTTGAGCCATAATCAAGCTCTACAGGCTCTGAAGCAGAGAATCCTGGATAATGAAAAGCAACACGAGCTTTCCATGATCGCAGATCAAAAACAGCTGGACAGCCCATGTTCCCCAGCCCTGCTTTAGAGCAAGGTATGACCTGCTCCCGTCGGTTGTGCAGGCAGGGAGAATAAAGAGTATACCTAGGGAAGAGAGAATCTGCCCTTGTGGTTATAGGCAGATTGAAACCATCCAACATGTATTGCTCCCCCCTTGTCTGTTTTACAGAGAGTTAAGACCCTCCCTGATATCTCCTTGTCTGGCACCCTCTCCAGGATGCTTGGAAGACTTTTGTGTCTCTTATCTTTGGACAGATCCATCTCCATCTATTACATATAAGGTGGTGAAGTTTTGCTCTAATGCTATGTGGTTACGTCAGTTTTTTATTTCATGCGTATGTTCTTCCTGAAGTTTTAGTTTCTATTTCTATTTCTTGTTAGCAATTGCTAGTTAAGTCTTTGATTGGTACTGTATGTGACCAATGTTTTATTATTTTCTAGCAACTGTTAATCTTTTGTAGGATTTCTTGATTCTCCCATTTGTAGTTGTTTTATAAGCATACCATGGGTATCTATCTATCTATCTAATATGCCATTAAAAAGTAAAAACCTCTGCTAGAAGTCAGTGAGCTGGTATTGTTGTTGTTAGCAAATAGGCAACACCAAATCTATTTTGTGAAAATATACCAATAACAACATGGAGAAAAATCTACCAGCACCTGGATAATTCTCCCCACCCACCCCCCTTTCCACCTTCATTTTGTCGGTGCTGTGTCATTTTTCTCCCCCTCCACCCTCTCTTGCTCCGTAGTTGTCCAAGTCGCTAAGTGAGGTGGCATGAAGAGGACCAGAAAGGGCCAGCACCAACGTGCCTCCTGGCCATGAAGGAGGAGGATCCATGGAGAACAGGGCTTGCTTGTAAAGCAGAACCCTTTATAGCCCTCCCAGAGATGGTGATATGAAAGGAAACCCCTTCATTCATTCCCTGGGCCTGCTTTGGATCTTCTTTACAGATATCATGGGAGCATTGTGGAATTAAAAGGGCATGGCTGAAGTTGTCCTCCGGTTGAATTCAAACCCAGTTATCCATGGATCCTATATCTGCAGTTTAGCATATCCATGGTCGGGCAATTGACACCCGACCTCAGCGTACACGGAAAAGAAATGGTTAATCTCCATGTATCCACGGTATGGAGATGCCCGAAAATATCCTCCAACAACATTTCCAGCTGCCATGTTGTAAAAGGGAGCTCATTTACTTTTTAAAAACACTATTTTCTGCAAAAAAAACTCCCGCTGAATAATGGAAAGGACTAAGGCGGGGGTGGGTGGGTGGATGGCTAGTAGTAGTGTTCAAGGTTCGGTACAGGCAGAATTGAAAAGCCCTCCGGACCGGTTCGGAATTCCGGCGGTCCGGAAGTTCGGAAGGGCGGGGGAGTGTCTCTTTAAGGGGGTGGTGGTAATCCTCCCCCACCCCCCGCCGTTCTTCCCCCTCTGGCACTGGTGCTTTTAAAAATCTTCTTTGGGCGACAGAGTTCCTCCCTGCGGCCTCTGCCCCCGTTGTTGTTCTTCAAGCCTGAAATGGAGAAGAGCTAGCGGCGTGCATGTGCCCTGTGCGATGCGCGCGCTCGTCTCTGCCGCTTGCTCTTCTCCGTTTCAGGCTTGAAGAACGACGGGGGCAGGGGCGGCAGGGAGGAACTCTGTCGCCCGAAGAAGATTTTTTAAAGCACCAGCGCCAGAGGTGGGGGGGGGTAAGTACTACCACCACCCCCCTTAAAGAGACACTCCTCCCAGTGCCGGACGACACTTCTGTAGTTCTGTGCACATCCCACATGGCTAGCTGGGTGCCCGCAGAGCACAATAGGGTGTATTATTTCACTCTTTTAAAGGTTCTGTGGCCATTTCCCCAGCAATTTTTTCATTGACTTAATGCCTTGGTATATGCCGTTTCGGAATAGGTGGTTGTAGCGGAGAATGGAACCCTCCCGGATACTGAGGTCCGCCTGTATATCCCTTCCTTGAGCGGTATGGGATCCAGCCACAGACAAGCACACTCTTCCAGAAACATACAAACTGGGACCGAGTGTTGAGACAGTGCAGTACAAGACTAACAAGAAGTCTACAATGGGGAAGTGACTGAAAAGGTGCAGCTTGACACACCTCCTCACATAGGCGACAAGGAGAAGGAATGGCCAACTTCTGCATCCGATAGCTGTCCACACTGGAGCCAGTGTGGTGTAGAGTTGGACTAGGACTGGGGAGCCCCGAGTTCAAATCCCTGTTCAGCCATGAAGCTCATTGGGTGACTCTGGGCCAGTCACTCATTTCTCAGCCTAACCTACCTCACAGGCTTGTTGTGAGGGTAAACCTAACCACAGACACCGCTTCAAACACAGGAAGCAATGAAGAATCCACCTTCCCTTTTGATGAAGCCCCCCAAAGGTAAACCAAACCGACAGAAAGCAGCTCTCGTCAAGGAGGTGGCTGCACCGCTGCTGACCCACCAGGCATGGAAAGGGCCTTGATGGATGCTCAGCAACTCCCCTGTCTTTGCGGTGCTGGGAAGTAAGCAGAACCAGGGAGTTTCATTAGACTCCTGGTGGGCTACGAGGGGTGGGGGTGGCACAAGCCCAGCAGATCTGGACTCCTGGAAACATTTGTCCATCCAGGGCAATCTCAGAATCAAGATTGGGATGACACTAGTGTTAGTCTAAAAGTCTCGCAGAAGTCGAGATGTGGTAACTCCAATCAATGGACAGCTCGGGCTTCACGGAGACTTCCGATCTTCGGTCTTGTCTGTGCCTTCCATCCTCCTCCTAGTTATCTCCCTCTGGGATGGATGGTTTGTCCCCACCCCCCTAAGAAACCCTTTAAAACATACCAGGACGGCAACACGGATTCAGCACAAGGCATTCGCTGCCCACAGTTCTGGCTGGTGCCCACAGAGAGAGGCAGCAAGGAGGACTCACCATCCCTCAGGCAGGAAGAAGCCGGTCTTTCCAAGCCAGATCCCTTTCCTCCTGTGTGTGTGTCAGGACTCCTGCCAGAGGCCCAGGGGGAGCGGGGAGGAGTTCCCTCACTGGGGTGGGATCCTTGTCCGGAAGGGGTTCCCAGGAGGCTGCTGCCACCATCCACTGTATTATTTTGATGTGGGGAAACACGCTCCCCATATCCGGTGCCTGGGGGTGGGGGATTAAGGGGCCCAACCCTCCCCCAAGGGCTGAGCAGTCCTCGGCCTCCAAAGGCAGGTGCCGAAGGCAGACCCAGAGCAGCCAGGATTTCGTTTCGGATTCCAAGGAAAAGCGGTGCAGTAAGGACTTTTCACCAAAGAGATGACCAGAGAGAGGTCTCATTAACCTGGCAATGCAGATCCCCAGCGATCCTCACAGAAGAACCACTTCCCTCCGGAGGCCTTGCACGGATGTCCTGGTCCTTCTTCCTCACAGGCTGAGGCCTTCTTCCCATCTCCCCAGCAGCTCTCGGCCTGCTTCTTCCTCGGGGTCCTCCTCCTCCTCCTCCTCCTGGGACAGACTCACCAGGAGACCAGAGCTTCTGCTGGGGGTGGAGCCAGGAATCCCGCCCAGTCCTCTGAGCTGGTCCCTTTGATTTGGCTCTAAGCGAGGCCTAGTCCTCCCTCCAGTCCTTACACTGTAATGCTACATTGTGCGTTATCACCTCTTCAGGATGACTAGTCCTCATTGTCCTAGATGTCACTGACTGCAGACGCCTCCCTAGCTGAGCAATTAGCTGGCCAGCAAGATTCCTGGGAAGAGGCAAAGGGTGCCCTAACAGCTCATCCAGAGAGAGGAGGGGGGTTTCGTTTGGTTGTGTAGCACCAGCCTTTCCAATCACACAGTCACAATTGTTGGAGATGGAGTTCCAGTGCATCGACCTTTTGCACCAACTATCCTAATGATGACCACTAGGGGCATTGGGAGTAGAGGTCGTGAGTGGGGGTCTCCCTCAACTCTTCTATCTGCCTCTACTCTATGAGCCCTGATCTGACTCTTCCGCACTTCCTGTGCTGATGAGACTCAATCCTTCCTTTCCTCTTAGAGAACCGATGGAAACATCTGTCTCCCTCCTTACCTATTCATCATGTTGGCCTTTAGATTAGGGTTAGGCTTTCCTATCCAAGTGTACTTCACCAATCAATGTTTAGTATTCAGTTCAACAAGAATCTCCATGCATTTTCTCTAAAGAGCTGCAACAACTAGACCATCCTCTGCTACCTACTCTGGAACGGGAGTGTGTGCTCATTCCTTAGTGCTCTGCTGCTTTACCTACTGGGGGTGAAAATTAACAACCTTCAACAACAATCACTGACGTCTGTGTTCTACATTGCTTCCTCTTTTGCCTGGTTTATTTTTCTTCCCTGCAGAAAATGTATGGAGGCTAGAAAAGTGATGTTCCCCTGACATTTGCAAGAGTGGGAAAGGCAGAAACACCACTGGAGAGACACAACCCAATCAATCAGGGCGTCTAGAAGGAAGGGCACGGCCTGCTCCCCACCCGTTAAAATGTTGAAAGTTGATCTTTATGGAAGGCTGCAGTGCCCAGGCTGACGCCTTGCCTGCACATGCTAAAAGCGATGTGCTTGCATGGTGGCCCGTTTGAACTACTCCGCGAGAGAGAAAATAAGATTCCAAGAGCAGAATTACATTATCAATTGATTTATTTTATTTAATGTATTTATGTACCACCCAAAACTTATGTCTCTGGGAGGCTTACAATAAACAGTACACATTATATAAAAATAAAACATTAATAGAATGTATTGTCCTTGGTATGAAAATGTGAAAGCCACCAATTTTTGTGTGATACTGAAAACAAAATCCCGCAATTAATACATCCCTTAATTGGGTCTTTCTGGCAAAATGAAGGGAGCATCTCAGAACGGAAAACTTCTTCTAGCCATGACTTCCTGATGGGGGAAAGAAGGGCTGGATAAGGGCCACAACAGGTGGTTGTGTCTTATAGACAGGTCAGTCGAGCTGAATGATGTCTTCCCATTCATCAATGGGACATATCCCATTGGCCTGTACATTGGGTAGCGTGGTCTTCCAGTCCCATGCCTTCACAGGTATCTTCCATGGTTGGCTTTGATGTACTGGAGGGCTTCACACGGTACACGTACCCTGAGTTCTATGAACTCGGTCCAACAGAGTGTGGATTTGGAAAACAGGGACCTGTGTAACATAAAGGACAGGAGGGTTAATGGAATGCATTTTTTGAAAAAGCCTTGCCATGAACTGGAGCACAACCTTAGTGGAAAAGCAAGATCTATATAGTAGTAGTGGTGGTGGTAGTAGCGAATAATAAGAACATTCTGCTTCCTCCAGGAAGGCTGACAGCAGGATGCCATCCATCCTCAGGCAGTCATAGCTCTACATTATTGACCCTTCCAGGAGAATTAACACTTCCTGGGGAATATCACTCAGTCAGTTTCATGGGAAAGCAAGCATTTGTCACAGGTGGTCTTAGTCCAAGTGTAGCACACTCTCTAGAACGCTGCTCTGGCTGTAAGCATGCCGCACCATTTTTGAAAAATGCTGGAACCAAGCTGGCCCTCATACATACAGATGATATTCCCCAGGAATTGTAGATTCTTTTGGAAGGGTCAATAATGTGGAGCTTGACTGCCTGAGGATGGATGGCATCCTGCTTTCAGCCTTCCTGGGGGAAGCTTCTTCTTACTATGGACTACTACTATTTATAGACTGCTTTTCCACAAATGTTTTCCAAAGCAGTTTACATAGAAAAAGAAACACAAAATGAAGGGCCTCACTGTTTCCTCACCTGGACTTTGACTGTGGTTTGAAACACAGTTAACTCTTTCTTCTAGCTCCAACACAAGGTTGGTTAAAAAGAAGAGAGCAGGTTGTCTTTCAGGCAGAACATGCCCACCATTCCTGACCTTCTCATTGAGGAGCCCTTGAGATGCCTCTGTGGGATCCCAGGGTCCCCCAGAACACAGTTTGAAAACCCAGCTGCAGACGATGCAATTGCTTGATGCCTGGTGGGCTCTTTCTTGTTTATGCTCCCTACACCAAGACAGATGTTCTGTGCTTCCTGGGAGGAGCATTTCATCTTAGGGTGGGCAGGTAGCTCATTTTCTTCCCCCCAGACATGGAACCCAAATCATACTAGAATATCTTGCCCGATTTGGCCTGTATTCCTCCATTCCACATGTTCACATCATCTTCTCCCTGAAAAAGAGAGCTCCGAGCTGTCTTCCACTTGTAAGGGAGACAAAAATACACCTTGTATGAACAAAAATATTTCATAGAGGCTGCAGTTGAGCACTGAAAACACACAAAACAGAGAAAATGCGACATCTGAATTGGTCACCTTTGCGCATATAACCTCTGCTACAATTTGAATGAGACGTCTCTAGTGGATTTGAAGATATGCAGAGATGCAAGAGCCAAATGGAAAGAATGTTGATCCCCCCCCCGACCCCCAAAGCAAACAATTTTAAAGGCTAATTCATACATACATATTCACCCAGCTCATGGCTAAATGTCCAAAACAACAACTCCATGGAAAAGCTTTGCGCTTGAGGTGATATGGAGGTTGCAATTGTGGTGTTGTTAGGGGAGCCTATTCAGAGATGCGAGTTACCACCCGATGTTTCAATGATCCAGTGAATATGTGACACACATTCATCAACCTGAAGTAAGAACAACGATCAGAGTGTGTTCCTGTCAATCTTACTTAATGGCCATTGAGATGATCTGCAAGTGGAAGGTCACTGCACTCTACACTCACATCACAAGTTACAAGGATACTATCTCATATTCAGTTCCTTTACAAGCTTTTCCAGATTGATCAAAACTATTGCCCTATTTTCAGGCTTTGAGGATATTTTCCAAGATATCTCATGGATATTATCCATTTGCCATTTGGAGTTGGTAGCCCAAAAGATGGATGTTTCTAGATAGGGCCTCAATACTTACTAGTACATTTTATCTCTCCAGTGGTAATAGACTGCTGTTTCTGAGTTAGCAGGTTAACTTAGAAACAGCAGGTAGAGATGAGATTCTAACAGCTAGAGACGGGATTCTGAATGGAATGCTAAAGGCCCTCAACCAATGGGCAGGGCGAATTGCACAACAGCTTCACCCCAAACTCTTGCCCCGATCTCAGTCGGGCAGCAATTGTGCCTACAGAAACTGCACAACTGCTCTGTCCAGGTGACTGCAGGCCACTGAGCATGACTGTAGAGCTGTGCCAAGAACCCACCGAAAAGCGGCTCCTGCCGGGCCCAGATCCTATTGAAAGGGAATCCATTGCACAGTAAACGTGTAAAATCAGGCTTTAGGGAATGTTTCTTTCCCCTAGTGTCTGTATATCATAATGCTTATGCCACTGAAATTCTTGAGAGAGCCAGCAGCAACACTCACCAGCACTCCTTTCAGAGGAGACAATTCAGGCACAAACTGAGCATAGTGTTAGAGACGAACAAAATCCCCAACACTGATAGCAGATGGACACACGTAAAAGGATCCTTGTCAGTGAGGGCTGGGACATGAAGCATCAGGACGGAAGGTAGGCAACCACATTTCCAAGTGATGCACTGGAGATTTCCCCGATGGAATGAACATAGGTGGTCCATTGATATGGGGGAAAGTGAGGAGGTGCACTCAGGCACATCAGTGGGGTGGCAGCTAAACCAAAAACAAGCCCGTTCCTGTCTGCATGGCCCCATCAGGGCTTCTGCTTCTTAGCATGCTACAGTGCAACACAAGGTTGAGAACTCAGTAGCCAGATTCACGTGTTATGTTCAACACTTGCACAATGAGGGTACGTTGTCCACAGATACCGCTCTGTACACAGGTAGAGTGATTCACGTGTTATGTTCAACACTTGCACAATGAGGGTACGTTGTCCACAGATACCGCTCTGTACACAGGTGGAGAAGGCAACTAGCGCCCGCTATTTCAACGGGCTGAAAAATACTAGTACAACATAATGTCTGAATAAGGCTTCCCTGGTGTGTGTGCGCATGAGTGGACAGAAAACATTCTCCCTGTAAAACCTTGTGGTAAATCTGTATTGCAGACACTTTGAAAGGAGGGCTTACCCAAGAGGGGCAAAGCACTACAGACAAACATGAGTATACTATCCACCAACCTTGCCAGACTTGTGCTTTGGTGGTAATCCTGCCTTCTGAAATGCTGGAATCATATCTGTTTTATAGTCTGGAATAAAAATCCTCAAGTCCACATCATTGCTGTAAGGAGCTTGAATGGACTTGGGGGTATGTACGGCTGGAGTATGAACGCACACTCTCTCCTCCGGAGGAGATTCGGGGTAACAGCCCTTTCTGTAAAGCCCCCAGGCCAAACAGAGAGGTGTTAAGGGCTCTCTCAAAGGCCAACAATGAACCCGAGTTCTAGTCCAGCAATATCTAGAGGACCACCGGTTGAGGACCTCTGGGAGCAAACAGTGATAAAGGGGAGTGTGTGTGTGTGTGTGTGTGTGTGTGTGTGTGTGTGTGAATTCTCAGTCCCGGGTTGGCCTGTGGTTACCCGCAGCTGTGCCCCATTCATTGCCCTGCCCACCAGCCTCCACTGACAGAAGAGACCCCTTCTGTTCCTGGCTTCTATCGGCCAACCAAAGTTTGGGGGACTCCTGTGGAGAACCAAAGGGATCTCTCCCTTCAAGCAACAGCTGTAGATTGAGCAGTGGAAAGTGGATCCCTTGACCCTAGAAGTGATGCCCTGACTTGAATGACTTGCCCCCCACAGCTCCAGGGGGCACAGAAGGAGTATGTATGTATGTATGTATGTATTTAACATCCCACTTTTCCTCCAAGGAGCACAGAGCAGTGTGCGTGCTTGTGTTTATCCTCACAACAACCCTGTGAGGTGGGCGAGGCTGAGAGAGACGTGACTGGCCCAGAGTCCGCCAGGGAATGTCATGGCTGAATGAGGATTAGAGCCCCGGCCTCCCCAGTCCTAGTCCAACACTCTAACCATGACACCACCCTGGAGGCAGTGTTGCCTGGAAGACCACAACCACCAACAGCCCAAATTAGACCTGTAAAGAGGCTTCCATGAAGGGGGGGGATCCCAAAGCAACCATTTTTGCCCGACTCATCTGCTGCCACTGGAGTCAGGGGACAGTGAGCTCAGGTGCACCCGTCTCCCCGGGGAGCCCTCCTGCATGCCAGCCACATATGCCTGTGAGTGACATCACATTGGGGGGCGTGGCCATAAGCTGGAAGGGCCCAGGTGGCCCTCTGGAGCTCTTTTCCTAGCTGGCTGTGTTGTCAGCTGGAGGTCTTCTTGGTTCACGGTGGCTCCTAGGCAGCTGGGCGGCTTGGGTTCTTGGAGAGTAAGGGGAGGAGAGCTGGTAGCAAGCCTGAATGGTCCCCTTTGCTAAGCAGGATCCATCCTGGTTTACATCGGAAGGGGAGACTACATCATGTGAGCCCTGTAAGATATTCCCCCCTCAGGGGATGGAGGGGCCGCTCCGGGAAGTGCATCTGCAGGCTTGCATGCAGAAGGTTCCAGATTCCCTCCCTGGCAGCATCTCCAAGATAGGGCTGAGAGAGGCTCCTGCCTGCAATCTTGGAGAAGCCGCTGCCCGTCCAAGGAGACAATCTGGAGCTAGATGGACCAAGGGTCTGACTCAGTATATGGCAGCTTCCAGGGTGTGTGGCGCCATGGATATAAAGAGCCAAGCTGACCAAGGAAAGAAACTACTAGCCAGAGCAGCCAGGGACTGTGGAAGCCACGGAGGGACAGCAGCATCCCGCTGAGAAGGCAAAGCATTGAGGACCTTCCTGTATTCCTCGGTAACCACTGGAAAAAGTGAGGCGTGCCATCAAGTCAATCTCGACTCCTGGCGACCACAGAACCCTGTGGTTGTCTTTGGTAGAATACAGGAGGGGTTGACCATTGCTATCTCCTGCACAGTGTGAGATGATGCCTTTCAGCATCTTCCTATATCACTGCTGCCCGATAGAGGTTTTTTCCATAGTACCAGCGGGGATTGGAACTGGCAACCTCTGGCTCCCTAGTCTAGTCGTTTTCCTGCTGTGCTATTAGTCCATCTGCTTAATTATAGCTTCGCCCAGGACTGGATTAGCCCTCCCCAGTAAAAACTATATTGGGAAACACTTGGGAACTAGAAAGTGGCACAAGCAGGAAAAACAGGGACAAGCAAAAAAGCTGATACTTATAATATTTCTATACCACTTTCCAACAGAAGTCCTCTTAAGTAGTCTACATAAATATGAATAAATTTTAAAAATGGCTCCCTGTCCCCCAAAGGGCTCAGAATCTAAAAAAGAAACATAAGATAGACACCAGCAACAGTCACTGGAGGGATGCTGTGCTGGAGATGGATAGGGCCAGTTGCTCTCCCCCTGCTACATATAAGAGAATCACCACTTTTTAAAGTTGCCTCTTTGCTCTTTTAGCTGGGATACTAGTAGTAGCAACGATGATGATGATGATGATGATGATGATGATGATGATGATGAATCAAATGCAGTCAATAACATCTAGTAGATTGTGTGTAAATATAATAATAATAATAGTAATAACACATATAATTATTTTAAAATATATATCTTTATTGAGAAGATAGAAAGCACCATGGCCCTCAGTTCTTGTTTCTTTAATGTTACTATTATCTGTATACTGTTTTTCAACAAAAAGCAAACTCTTCTCAGAGCAGTTTGCACAGGGGTAAGGTTTGCTGTCCCCAGAGGGCTCACAGTCCACGCAGAAAGAAGGGAGACCCCAGCAAGAGCCGCTGGAGGGATGCCGTAGTGGGGCTGGACAGGGCCAGATGCTCTCCCCCTGCTTAACCGAAAGGGCATCACCGCTTTGCTGGGTGCCCCGTTGCTCAGTCCACAGGGGGACCTTGCCTCTCCAAGCAGACCGGGCTAATCATTACTTGACTTTTATTTGAACATCTGTGCCCTGCCTTTCTCCACAGGCACCAAAGTGGCCAACCAAAACTAAAATCCCATAGAAAGCAAAAAGGTCATTTCCCAAAGCGCCATGAAATGGGGCACACCCCACATGCTGTGGGGGCAGAGCAGGCACTGGAAAACTACCACTAGAAGACAAACAACCCTGTTCAAAGCAGCCATTGAGCAGCAACTGTTACCCAGCAACCATCAATGATAGAACCCTGGCCCTGTTTGAGCAGGAATAACTGTCCTTCTGGCCTTTCTCTTCCCTGGGGGTTACCAACCTCTCCTCCTGTGCCTTTCAAAGCAACCCAAGAAAAGTGTCAGGAGATAAGGATCAGATGAGGATCTGGGGCCCAATTCTCATTCAGCCTGAAGCTTGCTGGGGGGAATTGGGGCCAATCTCTTGCTATCTACTGGCTTTTGGCCAAAGGGTGGGTAAGACTATAATTGCTTGCTAGTGGCAAATTAGTATAAATTTTATGTCTATTTTGTTATATAAAAAGAGATATTTGCAGACTGGATTGGGCAAGGTTCAGACCTCAATGTGAGACTAGACTTAAATTTGCATTCTGATTGGGCAAGACCTCCAGGGTTTTTAAATTCTATGTTGATCAAAATGGGCAAGATCTCTAGGATTTTTAAACTGACTTCTTGTTTAGTGCACTCAAGGCCATCTCGGATCCTTATTCCTTACTCAAGGAAAGCACTGAGTTTGAATGCTGGGCTTAAGGTTTTGATGTTTTAATGTCTATTGATAAAATGGAAGGAATCATTTCACATGCAAATGTTTAAATTGGTTGTGTCATGCAAGGGATTTGAGAATTGTCTCGACTAAGAAATAGTTTGATTGCCTTGTCAGCAAGAGAGGTGCCTGCAGCCTAGCTGCAAATCAAGCTATCTTAGACACAGAGAAAAAACAACAACCTAACTTCTATTTGAAAATTGTGTCTTTGTTGAAGATGATGTTTGGCATTTTAGCATTCAAGACTCTTCAGACACGGATTGCGAGAACGCCTGACCTGAGAAATTGACACAAGATTGAGCGGAGGTGAATGCACTGTTTAACGAGAAGAAGGTAGATCACCAAAGACGGCAGGAGTCCAGTGGTGAGGATGGGGTGAGTAACTGGGCCTGACTGGTTGGATGATGCCCCATCTGTATTGGGCTTCTTCCATAACAGATGCCCAGTCTAACATTTCTCAATGACTCTCTTACAGAGGTCGGGAGAAGCTAAGAAGAAAGAGAGAAGAGACTCTACATTGGGAGAACCACTTTGGGAAGAGCAGGATCAGACCCTTTATCATTTCGGTTTCCCTCTTCTGCTGCACCTTCTTCAGTTCGACAGTATCGCTTTTTTGGTAATCTGGCGACCGGAAGGATACACTGTAAGTATTCCAAATGTGGCAAAATACCAGGCTCTAGTTTCCCCAGGCACCATGAAATTGGGGCACACACCCCATGCAGTGGGGACCGAGCAAGCCGTAAAAAATGACTCCTCCTCTTCCTGGCCCCAAAGCCAGAGCAGACTCGCCCACCAGCCCTGTTCAAAGCAGGCCTTGACCAGCCACAGTAAGCATTGGAACCCTGGCCCAGTTTGAGCAGGGAGAACAGTATGACTGGTCTCCTCCTCCCTCAGGGTTTCCATCTTGCCCTGACCTTGCAGCTTTCAAAGCAACCCAACCGATGTGCCAGGCGTTAGTATCTGATCAGGGCTTGGCTTCCAAACCTCACCCAGACTAAAGGTCCATGGGGGAAACTTGAGCAATCTCTTGCTTCTTTCCCTACCTTATGAGACAGTGGTGAGGTTAAATCATGAGTGGGGAGCACAGGAAGAGATGGATGGACATTGCCCCAAGTTTTTGGCCAAAGGGTGAAATGAACAATTACTCAGAACATTGCCTAACACAATGTCTGTATCATTTACAGTTACTTCTGAGGAACAGCTACAACTGGAAACAAGGTCAGCTTCTTGTTGTTGTTGTTGTTGTTGTTGTTATAGCCCAGTAAGCTTCCAGACCACCTTGGGTTTATTCTCTCTTTTTGACAGTTAAAGCACCACATTTTCATTGATGCCAGGAGATGTTGAACAGTAGGGCACACATCCTGGGGTGCCTTTGTTATGGCACAAGAGATATTCCCAGACTGATTGGGCAAGGTTCGGACCACAATGTGTGTCTGGACATTTAAATTTGCATTCTGATTGGGCAAGACCTCTAGGGTTTTTAAATTCTGTCTTGATCGAATTGGGCAAGATCTCTAGGATTTTTAAATTGTATATGGAATTGGGCAAGATCAAGGCCTGTGTGGGCCTCGATTTTTAAATTGCATCCCCCAGCTTGACCTTTACAATTGTATTCTGATTGGGCAAGACCTCTAGGGTTTTTAAATTCTGTATGGAATTGGGCAAGATCAAGGCCTGTGTGGGCCTCGATTTTTAAATTGCATCCCCCAGCTTGACCTTTACAATTGTATTCTGATTGGGCAAGACCTCTAGGGTTTTTAAATTCTGTATGGAATTGGGCAAGATCGGGGCCTGTGTGGGCCTCGATTTTTAAATTGCATCCCCCAGCTTGACCTTTACAATTGTATTCTGATTGGGCAAGACCTCTAGGGTTTTTAAATTCTGTATGGAATTGGGCAAGATCGGGGCCTGTGTGGGCCTCGATTTTTAAATTGCATCCCCCAGCTTGACTGAGCACACAATCTCTAGGTTCCCTTAGTGTGAATTGGGAATGATACCATTTTTTTAAAATTCCATGTTTGGGCAGCTTTAAGCCAGTGGACTGGAGTCCCGTGAGCTTGGAATCTCCAATGGCTCAACTGGGCAAGACAATTGGTGTCTTTAAATTCTGTCAGGGCCTTGTGGACATATTTTTCAGCCAGGGGTGTAGTGTTAAATTTGGATCGACTGACCACCCACTTTTATTCATGCTCATGATAAAGTCTGAATCAAATGGATCACGTTGCGTGTTTTATATGCGCTGTGTCCCAAGTCTTGAGTGACCCATGAAGAGATGAGTTCTTCTTTAGTGCGCTCATGGCCATCTCGGATCCTTATTCCTTACTCAAGGAAAGCATTGATTTTGAATGCTGGGCTCAAGGTTTTGATGCTTTTCTGACTATTGATAAAATGGAAGGAATCATTTCACATGCCAATGTTTAAATTGGTTGTGTCATGCAAGGGTTTTGAGAACTGTCTGGACTAAAGAAATAGTTTGATTGCCTTGTCAGCAAGAGAGGTGCCTGCAGCCTAGGCGGCAACCATGCTATCTTGCACAGACACAAAAAGCCTTTTGGAAGGTTGTGTCTTTGTTGAAGATGATGTTTAGCATTTTAGCATTCAAGACTCTTCAGACACGGATTGCGAGAACGCCTGGCCTGAGAAATTGACACCCGAGTGAATGGAGGCGAATGCACCTGCTTAAGTTGAGGAAGGCAGATCACCAAAGGTGGCAGGAGTCCAGTGGTGAGGATGGGGTGAGTAACTGGGCCTGACTGGTTGGATGATGCCCCATCTGTATTGGGCTTCTTCCATAACAGATGCCCAATTAGTAGATAAATGTAAGGCAGTCTAACATTTCTCAATGACTCTCTTACAGAGGTCGGGAGAAGCTAAGAAGAAGGAGAGAAGAGACTCTACAGTGGGAGAACCACTTTGGGAAGAGCAGGATCAGCCCCTTTATCATTTCGGTTTCCCTCTTCTGCTGCACCTTCTTCAGTTCGACAGTATCGCTTTTTTGGTAATCTGGCGACCGGAAGGATACACTGTAAGTATTCCAAATGTGGCAAAATACCAGGCTCTAGTTTCCCCAGGCACCATGAAATTGGGGCACACACCCCATGCAGTGGGGACCGAGCAAGCCGTAAAAAATGACTCCTCCTCTTCCTGGCCCCAAAGCCAGAGCAGACTCGCCCACCAGCCCTGTTCAAAGCAGGCCTTGACCAGCCACAGAAAGCATTGGAACCCTGGCCCACTTTGAGCAGGGAGAACAGTATGACTGGTCTCCTCCTCCCTCAGGGTTTCCATCTTGCCCTGACCTTGCAGCTTTCAAAGCAACCCAACCGATGTGCCAGGCGTTAGTATCTGATCAGGACTTGGCTTCCAAACCTCACCCAGACTAAAGGTCCATGGGGGAAACTTGAGCAATCTCTTGCTTCTTTCCCTACCTTATGAGACAGTGGTGAGGTTAAATCATGAGTGGGGAGCACAGGAAGAGATGGATGGACATTGCCCCAAGCTTTTGGCCAAAGGGTGAAATGAACAATTACTCAGAACATTGCCTAACACAATGTCTGTATCATTTACAGTTACTTCTGAGGAACAGCTACAACTGGAAACAAGGTCAGCTTCATGTTGTTGTTGTTGTTGTTGTTGTTGTTGTTGTTGTTGTTATAGCCCAGTAAGCTTCCAGACCACCTTGGGTTTATTCTCTCTTTTTGACAGTTAAAGCACCACATTTTCATTGATGCCAGGAGATGTTGAACAGTAGGGCACACATCCTGGGGTGCCTCTGTTATGGCACAAGAGATATTCCCAGACTGATTGGGCAAGGTTCGGACCACAATGTGTGTCTGGACATTTAAATTTGCATTCTGATTGGGCAAGACCTCTAGGGTTTTTAAATTCTGTCTTGATCGAATTGGGCAAGATCTCTAGGATTTTTAAATTGTATATGGAATTGGGCAAGATCAAGGCCTGTGTGGGCCTCGATTTTTAAATTGCATCCCCCAGCTTGACCTTTACAATTGTATTCTGATTGGGCAAGACCTCTAGGGTTTTTAAATTCTGTATGGAATTGGGCAAGATCGGGGCCTGTGTGGGCCTCGATTTTTAAATTGCATCCCCCAGCTTGACCTTTACAATTGTATTCTGATTGGGCAAGACCTCTAGGGTTTTTAAATTCTGTATGGAATTGGGCAAGATCGGGGCCTGTGTGGGCCTCGATTTTTAAATTGCATCCCCCAGCTTGACTGAGCACACAATCTCTAGGTTCCCTTAGAGTGAATTGGGCATGATACCATTTTTTTAAAATTCCATGTTTGGGCAGCTTTAAGCCAGTGGACTGGAGTCCCGTGAGCTTGGAATCTCCAATGGCTCAACTGGGCAAGACAATTGGTGTCTTTAAATTCTGTCAGGGCCTTGTGGACATATTTTTCAGCCAGGGGTGTAGTGTTAAATTTGGATCGACTGACCACCCACTTTTATTCATGCTCATGATAAAGTCTGAATCAAATGGATCACGTTGCGTGTTTTATATGCGCTGTGTCCCAAGTCTTGAGTGACCCATGAAGAGATGAGTTCTTCTTTAGTGCGCTCATGGCCATCTCGGATCCTTATTCCTTACTCAAGGAAAGCATTGATTTTGAATGCTGGGCTCAAGGTTTTGATGCTTTTCTGACTATTGATAAAATGGAAGGAATCATTTCACATGCCAATGTTTAAATTGGTTGTGTCATGCAAGGGTTTTGAGAACTGTCTGGACTAAAGAAATAGTTTGATTGCCTTGTCAGCAAGAGAGGTGCCTGCAGCCTAGGCGGCAACCATGCTATCTTGCACAGACACAAAAAGCCTTTTGGAAGGTTGTGTCTTTGTTGAAGATGATGTTTAGCATTTTAGCATTCAAGACTCTTCAGACACGGATTGCGAGAATGCCTGGCCTGAGAAATTGACACCCGAGTGAATGGAGGCGAATGCACCTGCTTCAGTTGAGGAAGGCAGATCACCAAAGGTGGCAGGAGTCCAGTGGTGAGGATGGGGTGAGTAACTGGGCCTGACTGGTTGGATGATGCCCCATCTGTATTGGGCTTCTTCCATAACAGATGCCCAATTAGTAGATAAATGTAAGGCAGTCTAACATTTCTCAATGACTCTCTTACAGAGGTCGGGAGAAGCTAAGAAGAAGGAGAGAAGAGACTCTACAGTGGGAGAACCACTTTGGGAAGAGCAGGATCAGCCCCTTTATCATTTCGGTTTCCCTCTTCTGCTGCACCTTCTTCAGTTCGACAGTATCGCTTTTTTGGTAATCTGGCGACCGGAAGGATACACTGTAAGTATTCCAAATGTGGCAAAATACCAGGCTCTAGTTTCCCCAGGCACCATGAAATTGGGGCACACACCCCATGCAGTGGGGACCGAGCAAGCCGTAAAAAATGACTCCTCCTCTTCCTGGCCCCAAAGCCAGAGCAGACTCGCCCACCAGCCCTGTTCAAAGCAGGCCTTGACCAGCCACAGTAAGCATTGGAACCCTGGCCCACTTTGAGCAGGGAGAACAGTATGACTGGTCTCCTCCTCCCTCAGGGTTTCCATCTTGCCCTGACCTTGCAGCTTTCAAAGCAACCCAACCGATGTGCCAGGCGTTAGTATCTGATCAGGACTTGGCTTCCAAACCTCACCCAGACTAAAGGTCCATGGGGGAAACTTGAGCAATCTCTTGCTTCTTTCCCTACCTTATGAGACAGTGGTGAGGTTAAATCATGAGTGGGGAGCACAGGAAGAGATGGATGGACATTGCCCCAAGCTTTTGGCCAAAGGGTGAAATGAACAATTACTCAGAACATTGCCTAACACAATGTCTGTATCATTTACAGTTACTTCTGAGGAACAGCTACAACTGGAAACAAGGTCAGCTTCATGTTGTTGTTGTTGTTGTTGTTGTTGTTGTTGTTATAGCCCAGTAAGCTTCCAGACCACCTTGGGTTTATTCTCTCTTTTTGACAGTTAAAGCACCACATTTTCATTGATGCCAGGAGATGTTGAACAGTAGGGCACACATCCTGGGGTGCCTCTGTTATGGCACAAGAGATATTCCCAGACTGATTGGGCAAGGTTCGGACCACAATGTGTGTCTGGACATTTAAATTTGCATTCTGATTGGGCAAGACCTCTAGGGTTTTTAAATTCTGTCTTGATCGAATTGGGCAAGATCTCTAGGATTTTTAAATGGTATATGGAATTGGGCAAGATCAAGGCCTGTGTGGGCCTCGATTTTTAAATTGCATCCCCCAGCTTGACCTTTACAATTGTATTCTGATTGGGCAAGACCTCTAGGGTTTTTAAATTCTGTATGGAATTGGGCAAGATCGGGGCCTGTGTGGGCCTCGATTTTTAAATTGCATCCCCCAACTTGACCTTTACAATTGTATTCTGATTGGGCAAGACCTCTAGGGTTTTTAAATTCTGTATGGGATTGGGCAAGATCAGGGCCTGTGTGGGCCTCGATTTTTAAATTGCATCCCCCAGCTTGACTGAGCACACAATCTCTAGGTTCCCTTAGAGTGAATTGGGCATGATACCATTTTTTAAAAATTCCATGTTTGGGCAGCTTTAAGCCAGTGGACTGGAGTCCCGTGAGCTTGGAATCTCCAATGGCTCAACTGGGCAAGACAATTGGTGTCTTTAAATTCTGTCAGGGCCTTGTGGACATATTTTTCAGCCAGGGGTGTAGTGTTAAATTTGGATCGACTGACCACCCACTTTTATTCATGCTCATGATAAAGTCTGAATCAAATGGATCACGTTGCGTGTTTTATATGCGCTGTGTCCCAAGTCTTGAGTGACCCATGAAGAGATGAGTTCTTCTTTAGTGCGCTCATGGCCATCTCGGATCCTTATTCCTTACTCAAGGAAAGCATTGATTTTGAATGCTGGGCTCAAGGTTTTGATGCTTTTCTGTCTATTGATAAAATGGAAGGAATCATTTCACATGCCAATGTCTAAATTGGTTGTGTCATGCAAGGGTTTTGAGAACTGTCTGGACTAAAGAAATAGTTTGATTGCCTTGTCAGCAAGAGAGGTGCCTGCAGCCTAGGCGGCAACCATGCTATCTTGCACAGACACAAAAAGCCTTTTGGAAGGTTGTGTCTTTGTTGAAGATGATGTTTAGCATTTTAGCATTCAAGACTCTTCAGACACGGATTGCGAGAACGCCTGGCCTGAGAAATTGACACCCGAGTGAATGGAGGCGAATGCACCTGCTTAAGTTGAGGAAGGCAGATCACCAAAGGTGGCAGGAGTCCAGTGGTGAGGATGGGGTGAGTAACTGGGCCTGACTGGTTGGATGATGCCCCATCTGTATTGGGCTTCTTCCATAACAGATGCCCAATTAGTAGATAAATGTAAGGCAGTCTAACATTTCTCAATGACTCTCTTACAGAGGTCGGGAGAAGCTAAGAAGAAGGAGAGAAGAGACTCTACAGTGGGAGAACCACTTTGGGAAGAGCAGGATCAGCCCCTTTATCATTTCGGTTTCCCTCTTCTGCTGCACCTTCTTCAGTTCGACAGTATCGCTTTTTTGGTAATCTGGCGACCGGAAGGATACACTGTAAGTATTCCAAATGTGGCAAAACACCAGGCTCTAGTTTCCCCAGGCACCATGAAATTGGGGCACACACCCCATGCAGTGGGGACCGAGCAAGCCGTAAAAAATGACTCCTCCTCTTCCTGGCCCCAAAGCCAGAGCAGACTCGCCCACCAGCCCTGTTCAAAGCAGGCCTTGACCAGCCACAGTAAGCATTGGAACCCTGGCCCAGTTTGAGCAGGGAGAACAGTATGACTGGTCTCCTCCTCCCTCAGGGTTTCCATCTTGCCCTGACCTTGCAGCTTTCAAAGCAACCCAACCGATGTGCCAGGCGTTAGTATCTGATCAGGACTTGGCTTCCAAACCTCACCCAGACTAAAGGTCCATGGGGGAAACTTGAGCAATCTCTTGCTTCTTTCCCTACCTTATGAGACAGTGGTGAGGTTAAATCATGAGTGGGGAGCACAGGAAGAGATGGATGGACATTGCCCCAAGCTTTTGGCCAAAGGGTGAAATGAACAATTACTCAGAACATTGCCTAACACAATGTCTGTATCATTTACAGTTACTTCTGAGGAACAGCTACAACTGGAAACAAGGTCAGCTTCATGTTGTTGTTGTTGTTGTTGTTGTTGTTGTTGTTGTTGTTGTTATAGCCCAGTAAGCTTCCAGACCACCTTGGGTTTATTCTCTCTTTTTGACAGTTAAAGCACCACATTTTCATTGATGCCAGGAGATGTTGAACAGTAGGGCACACATCCTGGGGTGCCTCTGTTATGGCACAAGAGATATTCCCAGACTGATTGGGCAAGGTTCGGACCACAATGTGTGTCTGGACATTTAAATTTGCATTCTGATTGGGCAAGACCTCTAGGGTTTTTAAATTCTGTCTTGATCGAATTGGGCAAGATCTCTAGGATTTTTAAATTGTATATGGAATTGGGCAAGATCAAGGCCTGTGTGGGCCTCGATTTTTAAATTGCATCCCCCAGCTTGACCTTTACAATTGTATTCTGATTGGGCAAGACCTCTAGGGTTTTTAAATTCTGTATGGAATTGGGCAAGATCGGGGCCTGTGTGGGCCTCGATTTTTAAATTGCATCCCCCAGCTTGACCTTTACAATTGTATTCTGATTGGGCAAGACCTCTAGGGTTTTTAAATTTTGTATGGAATTGGGCAAGATCAGGGCCTGTGTGGGCCTCGATTTTTAAATTGCATCCCCCAGCTTGACTGAGCACACAATCTCTAGGTTCCCTTAGAGTGAATTGGGCATGATACCATTTTTTTAAAATTCCATGTTTGGGCAGCTTTAAGCCAGTGGACTGGAGTCCCGTGAGCTTGGAATCTCCAATGGCTCAACTGGGCAAGACAATTGGTGTCTTTAAATTCTGTCAGGGCCTTGTGGACATATTTTTCAGCCAGGGGTGTAGTGTTAAATTTGGATCGACTGACCACCCACTTTTATTCATGCTCATGATAAAGTCTGAATCAAATGGATCACGTTGCGTGTTTTATATGCGCTGTGTCCCAAGTCTTGAGTGACCCATGAAGAGATGAGTTCTTCTTTAGTGCGCTCATGGCCATCTCGGATCCTTATTCCTTACTCAAGGAAAGCATTGATTTTGAATGCTGGGCTCAAGGTTTTGATGCTTTTCTGTCTATTGATAAAATGGAAGGAATCATTTCACATGCCAATGTCTAAATTGGTTGTGTCATGCAAGGGTTTTGAGAACTGTCTGGACTAAAGAAATAGTTTGATTGCCTTGTCAGCAAGAGAGGTGCCTGCAGCCTAGGCGGCAACCATGCTATCTTGCACAGACACAAAAAGCCTTTTGGAAGGTTGTGTCTTTGTTGAAGATGATGTTTAGCATTTTAGCATTCAAGACTCTTCAGACACGGATTGCGAGAACGCCTGGCCTGAGAAATTGACACCCGAGTGAATGGAGGCGAATGCACCTGCTTAAGTTGAGGAAGGCAGATCACCAAAGGTGGCAGGAGTCCAGTGGTGAGGATGGGGTGAGTAACTGGGCCTGACTGGTTGGATGATGCCCCATCTGTATTGGGCTTCTTCCATAACAGATGCCCAATTAGTAGATAAATGTAAGGCAGTCTAACATTTCTCAATGACTCTCTTACAGAGGTCGGGAGAAGCTAAGAAGAAGGAGAGAAGAGACTCTACAGTGGGAGAACCACTTTGGGAAGAGCAGGATCAGCCCCTTTATCATTTCGGTTTCCCTCTTCTGCTGCACCTTCTTCAGTTCGACAGTATCGCTTTTTTGGTAATCTGGCGACCGGAAGGATACACTGTAAGTATTCCAAATGTGGCAAAATACCAGGCTCTAGTTTCCCCAGGCACCATGAAATTGGGGCACACACCCCATGCAGTGGGGACCGAGCAAGCCGTAAAAAATGACTCCTCCTCTTCCTGGCCCCAAAGCCAGAGCAGACTCGCCCACCAGCCCTGTTCAAAGCAGGCCTTGACCAGCCACAGTAAGCATTGGAACCCTGGCCCACTTTGAGCAGGGAGAACAGTATGACTGGTCTCCTCCTCCCTCAGGGTTTCCATCTTGCCCTGACCTTGCAGCTTTCAAAGCAACCCAACCGATGTGCCAGGCGTTAGTATCTGATCAGGACTTGGCTTCCAAACCTCACCCAGACTAAAGGTCCATGGGGGAAACTTGAGCAATCTCTTGCTTCTTTCCCTACCTTATGAGACAGTGGTGAGGTTAAATCATGAGTGGGGAGCACAGGAAGAGATGGATGGACATTGCCCCAAGCTTTTGGCCAAAGGGTGAAATGAACAATTACTCAGAACATTGCCTAACACAATGTCTGTATCATTTACAGTTACTTCTGAGGAACAGCTACAACTGGAAACAAGGTCAGCTTCATGTTGTTGTTGTTGTTGTTGTTGTTGTTGTTGTTGTTATAGCCCAGTAAGCTTCCAGACCACCTTGGGTTTATTCTCTCTTTTTGACAGTTAAAGCACCACATTTTCATTGATGCCAGGAGATGTTGAACAGTAGGGCACACATCCTGGGGTGCCTCTGTTATGGCACAAGAGATATTCCCAGACTGATTGGGCAAGGTTCGGACCACAATGTGTGTCTGGACATTTAAATTTGCATTCTGATTGGGCAAGACCTCTAGGGTTTTTAAATTCTGTCTTGATCGAATTGGGCAAGATCTCTAGGATTTTTAAATTGTATATGGAATTGGGCAAGATCAAGGCCTGTGTGGGCCTCGATTTTTAAATTGCATCCCCCAGCTTGACCTTTACAATTGCAATTCTGATTGGGCAAGACCTCTAGGGTTTTTAAATTCTGTATGGAATTGGGCAAGATCGGGGCCTGTGTGGGCCTCGATTTTTAAATTGCATCCCCCAGCTTGACCTTTACAATTGTATTCTGATTGGGCAAGACCTCTAGGGTTTTTAAATTTTGTATGGAATTGGGCAAGATCAGGGCCTGTGTGGGCCTCGATTTTTAAATTGCATCCCCCAGCTTGACTGAGCACACAATCTCTAGGTTCCCTTAGAGTGAATTGGGCATGATACCATTTTTTTAAAATTCCATGTTTGGGCAGCTTTAAGCCAGTGGACTGGAGTCCCGTGAGCTTGGAATCTCCAATGGCTCAACTGGGCAAGACAATTGGTGTCTTTAAATTCTGTCAGGGCCTTGTGGACATATTTTTCAGCCAGGGGTGTAGTGTTAAATTTGGATCGACTGACCACCCACTTTTATTCATGCTCATGATAAAGTCTGAATCAAATGGATCACGTTGCGTGTTTTATATGCGCTGTGTCCCAAGTCTTGAGTGACCCATGAAGAGATGAGTTCTTCTTTAGTGCGCTCATGGCCATCTCGGATCCTGATTCCTTACTCAAGGAAAGCATTGATTTTGAATGCTGGGCTCAAGGTTTTGATGCTTTTCTGACTATTGATAAAATGGAAGGAATCATTTCACATGCCAATGTTTAAATTGGTTGTGTCATGCAAGGGTTTTGAGAACTGTCTGGACTAAAGAAATAGTTTGATTGCCTTGTCAGCAAGAGAGGTGCCTGCAGCCTAGGCGGCAACCATGCTATCTTGCACAGACACAAAAAGCCTTTTGGAAGGTTGTGTCTTTGTTGAAGATGATGTTTAGCATTTTAGCATTCAAGACTCTTCAGACACGGATTGCGAGAACGCCTGGCCTGAGAAATTGACACCCGAGTGAATGGAGGCGAATGCACCTGCTTAAGTTGAGGAAGGCAGATCACCAAAGGCGGCAGGAGTCCAGTGGTGAGGATGGGGTGAGTAACTGGGCCTGACTGGTTGGATGATGCCCCATCTGTATTGGGCTTCTTCCATAACAGATGCCCAATTAGTAGATAAATGTAAGGCAGTCTAACATTTCTCAATGACTCTCTTACAGAGGTCGGGAGAAGCTAAGAAGAAGGAGAGAAGAGACTCTACAGTGGGAGAACCACTTTGGGAAGAGCAGGATCAGCCCCTTTATCATTTCGGTTTCCCTCTTCTGCTGCACCTTCTTCAGTTCGACAGTATCGCTTTTTTGGTAATCTGGCGACCGGAAGGATACACTGTAAGTATTCCAAATGTGGCAAAATACCAGGCTCTAGTTTCCCCAGGCACCATGAAATTGGGGCACACACCCCATGCAGTGGGGACCGAGCAAGCCGTAAAAAATGACTCCTCCTCTTCCTGGCCCCAAAGCCAGAGCAGACTCGCCCACCAGCCCTGTTCAAAGCAGGCCTTGACCAGCCACAGTAAGCATTGGAACCCTGGCCCACTTTGAGCAGGGAGAACAGTATGACTGGTCTCCTCCTCCCTCAGGGTTTCCATCTTGCCCTGACCTTGCAGCTTTCAAAGCAACCCAACCGATGTGCCAGGCGTTAGTATCTGATCAGGACTTGGCTTCCAAACCTCACCCAGACTAAAGGTCCATGGGGGAAACTTGAGCAATCTCTTGCTTCTTTCCCTACCTTATGAGACAGTGGTGAGGTTAAATCATGAGTGGGGAGCACAGGAAGAGATGGATGGACATTGCCCCAAGCTTTTGGCCAAAGGGTGAAATGAACAATTACTCAGAACATTGCCTAACACAATGTCTGTATCATTTACAGTTACTTCTGAGGAACAGCTACAACTGGAAACAAGGTCAGCTTCATGTTGTTGTTGTTGTTGTTGTTGTTGTTGTTGTTGTTATAGCCCAGTAAGCTTCCAGACCACCTTGGGTTTATTCTCTCTTTTTGACAGTTAAAGCACCACATTTTCATTGATGCCAGGAGATGTTGAACAGTAGGGCACACATCCTGGGGTGCCTCTGTTATGGCACAAGAGATATTCCCAGACTGATTGGGCAAGGTTCGGACCACAATGTGTGTCTGGACATTTAAATTTGCATTCTGATTGGGCAAGACCTCTAGGGTTTTTAAATTCTGTCTTGATCGAATTGGGCAAGATCTCTAGGATTTTTAAATTGTATATGGAATTGGGCAAGATCAAGGCCTGTGTGGGCCTCGATTTTTAAATTGCATCCCCCAGCTTGACCTTTACAATTGTATTCTGATTGGGCAAGACCTCTAGGGTTTTTAAATTCTGTATGGAATTGGGCAAGATCGGGGCCTGTGTGGGCCTCGATTTTTAAATTGCATCCCCCAACTTGACCTTTACAATTGTATTCTGATTGGGCAAGGCCTCTAGGGTTTTTAAATTCTGTATGGAATTGGGCAAGATCAGGGCCTGTGTGGGCCTCGATTTTTAAATTGCATCCCCCAGCTTGACTGAGCACACAATCTCTAGGTTCCCTTAGAGTGAATTGGGCATGATACCATTTTTTTAAAATTCCATGTTTGGGCAGCTTTAAGCCAGTGGACTGGAGTCCCGTGAGCTTGGAATCTCCAATGGCTCAACTGGGCAAGACAATTGGTGTCTTTAAATTCTGTCAGGGCCTTGTGGACATATTTTTCAGCCAGGGGTGTAGTGTTAAATTTGGATCGACTGACCACCCACTTTTATTCATGCTCATGATAAAGTCTGAATCAAATGGATCACGTTGCGTGTTTTATATGCGCTGTGTCCCAAGTCTTGAGTGACCCATGAAGAGATGAGTTCTTCTTTAGTGCGCTCATGGCCATCTCGGATCCTGATTCCTTACTCAAGGAAAGCATTGATTTTGAATGCTGGGCTCAAGGTTTTGATGCTTTTCTGTCTATTGATAAAATGGAAGGAATCATTTCACATGCCAATGTTTAAATTGGTTGTGTCATGCAAGGGTTTTGAGAACTGTCTGGACTAAAGAAATAGTTTGATTGCCTTGTCAGCAAGAGAGGTGCCTGCAGCCTAGGCGGCAACCATGCTATCTTGCACAGACACAAAAAGCCTTTTGGAAGGTTGTGTCTTTGTTGAAGATGATGTTTAGCATTTTAGCATTCAAGACTCTTCAGACACGGATTGCGAGAACGCCTGGCCTGAGAAATTGACACCCGAGTGAATGGAGGCGAATGCACCTGCTTAAGTTGAGGAAGGCAGATCACCAAAGGCGGCAGGAGTCCAGTGGTGAGGATGGGGTGAGTAACTGGGCCTGACTGGTTGGATGATGCCCCATCTGTATTGGGCTTCTTCCATAACAGATGCCCAATTAGTAGATAAATGTAAGGCAGTCTAACATTTCTCAATGACTCTCTTACAGAGGTCGGGAGAAGCTAAGAAGAAGGAGAGAAGAGACTCTACAGTGGGAGAACCACTTTGGGAAGAGCAGGATCAGCCCCTTTATCATTTCGGTTTCCCTCTTCTGCTGCACCTTCTTCAGTTCGACAGTATCGCTTTTTTGGTAATCTGGCGACCGGAAGGATACACTGTAAGTATTCCAAATGTGGCAAAATACCAGGCTCTAGTTTCCCCAGGCACCATGAAATTGGGGCACACACCCCATGCAGTGGGGACCGAGCAAGCCGTAAAAAATGACTCCTCCTCTTCCTGGCCCCAAAGCCAGAGCAGACTCGCCCACCAGCCCTGTTCAAAGCAGGCCTTGACCAGCCACAGTAAGCATTGGAACCCTGGCCCACTTTGAGCAGGGAGAACAGTATGATTGGTCTCCTCCTCCCTCAGGGTTTCCATCTTGCCCTGACCTTGCAGCTTTCAAAGCAACCCAACCGATGTGCCAGGCGTTAGTATCTGATCAGGACTTGGCTTCCAAACCTCACCCAGACTAAAGGTCCATGGGGGAAACTTGAGCAATCTCTTGCTTCTTTCCCTACCTTATGAGACAGTGGTGAGGTTAAATCATGAGTGGGGAGCACAGGAAGAGATGGATGGACATTGCCCCAAGCTTTTGGCCAAAGGGTGAAATGAACAATTACTCAGAACATTGCCTAACACAATGTCTGTATCATTTACAGTTACTTCTGAGGAACAGCTACAACTGGAAACAAGGTCAGCTTCATGTTGTTGTTGTTGTTGTTGTTGTTGTTGTTATAGCCCAGTAAGCTTCCAGACCACCTTGGGTTTATTCTCTCTTTTTGACAGTTAAAGCACCACATTTTCATTGATGCCAGGAGATGTTGAACAGTAGGGCACACATCCTGGGGTGCCTCTGTTATGGCACAAGAGATATTCCCAGACTGATTGGGCAAGGTTCGGACCACAATGTGTGTCTGGACATTTAAATTTGCATTCTGATTGGGCAAGACCTCTAGGGTTTTTAAATTCTGTCTTGATCGAATTGGGCAAGATCTCTAGGATTTTTAAATTGTATATGGAATTGGGCAAGATCAAGGCCTGTGTGGGCCTCGATTTTTAAATTGCATCCCCCAGCTTGACCTTTACAATTGCAATTCTGATTGGGCAAGACCTCTAGGGTTTTTAAATTCTGTATGGAATTGGGCAAGATCGGGGCCTGTGTGGGCCTCGATTTTTAAATTGCATCCCCCAGCTTGACCTTTACAATTGTATTCTGATTGGGCAAGACCTCTAGGGTTTTTAAATTTTGTATGGAATTGGGCAAGATCAGGGCCTGTGTGGGCCTCGATTTTTAAATTGCATCCCCCAGCTTGACTGAGCACACAATCTCTAGGTTCCCTTAGAGTGAATTGGGCATGATACCATTTTTTTAAAATTCCATGTTTGGGCAGCTTTAAGCCAGTGGACTGGAGTCCCGTGAGCTTGGAATCTCCAATGGCTCAACTGGGCAAGACAATTGGTGTCTTTAAATTCTGTCAGGGCCTTGTGGACATATTTTTCAGCCAGGGGTGTAGTGTTAAATTTGGATCGACTGACCACCCACTTTTATTCATGCTCATGATAAAGTCTGAATCAAATGGATCACGTTGCGTGTTTTATATGCGCTGTGTCCCAAGTCTTGAGTGACCCATGAAGAGATGAGTTCTTCTTTAGTGCGCTCATGGCCATCTCGGATCCTTATTCCTTACTCAAGGAAAGCATTGATTTTGAATGCTGGGCTCAAGGTTTTGATGCTTTTCTGACTATTGATAAAATGGAAGGAATCATTTCACATGCCAATGTTTAAATTGGTTGTGTCATGCAAGGGTTTTGAGAACTGTCTGGACTAAAGAAATAGTTTGATTGCCTTGTCAGCAAGAGAGGTGCCTGCAGCCTAGGCGGCAACCATGCTATCTTGCACAGACACAAAAAGCCTTTTGGAAGGTTGTGTCTTTGTTGAAGATGATGTTTAGCATTTTAGCATTCAAGACTCTTCAGACACGGATTGCGAGAACGCCTGGCCTGAGAAATTGACACCCGAGTGAATGGAGGCGAATGCACCTGCTTAAGTTGAGGAAGGCAGATCACCAAAGGCGGCAGGAGTCCAGTGGTGAGGATGGGGTGAGTAACTGGGCCTGACTGGTTGGATGATGCCCCATCTGTATTGGGCTTCTTCCATAACAGATGCCCAATTAGTAGATAAATGTAAGGCAGTCTAACATTTCTCAATGACTCTCTTACAGAGGTCGGGAGAAGCTAAGAAGAAGGAGAGAAGAGACTCTACAGTGGGAGAACCACTTTGGGAAGAGCAGGATCAGCCCCTTTATCATTTCGGTTTCCCTCTTCTGCTGCACCTTCTTCAGTTCGACAGTATCGCTTTTTTGGTAATCTGGCGACCGGAAGGATACACTGTAAGTATTCCAAATGTGGCAAAATACCAGGCTCTAGTTTCCCCAGGCACCATGAAATTGGGGCACACACCCCATGCAGTGGGGACCGAGCAAGCCGTAAAAAATGACTCCTCCTCTTCCTGGCCCCAAAGCCAGAGCAGACTCGCCCACCAGCCCTGTTCAAAGCAGGCCTTGACCAGCCACAGTAAGCATTGGAACCCTGGCCCAGTTTGAGCAGGGAGAACAGTATGACTGGTCTCCTCCTCCCTCAGGGTTTCCATCTTGCCCTGACCTTGCAGCTTTCAAAGCAACCCAACCGATGTGCCAGGCGTTAGTATCTGATCAGGACTTGGCTTCCAAACCTCACCCAGACTAAAGGTCCATGGGGGAAACTTGAGCAATCTCTTGCTTCTTTCCCTACCTTATGAGACAGTGGTGAGGTTAAATCATGAGTGGGGAGCACAGGAAGAGATGGATGGACATTGCCCCAAGCTTTTGGCCAAAGGGTGAAATGAACAATTACTCAGAACATTGCCTAACACAATGTCTGTATCATTTACAGTTACTTCTGAGGAACAGCTACAACTGGAAACAAGGTCAGCTTCATGTTGTTGTTGTTGTTGTTGTTGTTGTTGTTGTTGTTGTTATAGCCCAGTAAGCTTCCAGACCACCTTGGGTTTATTCTCTCTTTTTGACAGTTAAAGCACCACATTTTCATTGATGCCAGGAGATGTTGAACAGTAGGGCACACATCCTGGGGTGCCTCTGTTATGGCACAAGAGATATTCCCAGACTGATTGGGCAAGGTTCGGACCACAATGTGTGTCTGGACATTTAAATTTGCATTCTGATTGGGCAAGACCTCTAGGGTTTTTAAATTCTGTCTTGATCGAATTGGGCAAGATCTCTAGGATTTTTAAATTGTATATGGAATTGGGCAAGATCAAGGCCTGTGTGGGCCTCGATTTTTAAATTGCATCCCCCAGCTTGACCTTTACAATTGTATTCTGATTGGGCAAGACCTCTAGGGTTTTTAAATTCTGTATGGAATTGGGCAAGATCGGGGCCTGTGTGGGCCTCGATTTTTAAATTGCATCCCCCAACTTGACCTTTACAATTGTATTCTGATTGGGCAAGGCCTCTAGGGTTTTTAAATTCTGTATGGAATTGGGCAAGATCAGGGCCTGTGTGGGCCTCGATTTTTAAATTGCATCCCCCAGCTTGACTGAGCACACAATCTCTAGGTTCCCTTAGAGTGAATTGGGCATGATACCATTTTTTTAAAATTCCATGTTTGGGCAGCTTTAAGCCAGTGGACTGGAGTCCCGTGAGCTTGGAATCTCCAATGGCTCAACTGGGCAAGACAATTGGTGTCTTTAAATTCTGTCAGGGCCTTGTGGACATATTTTTCAGCCAGGGGTGTAGTGTTAAATTTGGATCGACTGACCACCCACTTTTATTCATGCTCATGATAACGTCTGAATCAAATGGATCACGTTGCGTGTTTTATATGCGCTGTGTCCCAAGTCTTGAGTGACCCATGAAGAGATGAGTTCTTCTTTAGTGCGCTCATGGCCATCTCGGATCCTGATTCCTTACTCAAGGAAAGCATTGATTTTGAATGCTGGGCTCAAGGTTTTGATGCTTTTCTGTCTATTGATAAAATGGAAGGAATCATTTCACATGCCAATGTTTAAATTGGTTGTGTCATGCAAGGGTTTTGAGAACTGTCTGGACTAAAGAAATAGTTTGATTGCCTTGTCAGCAAGAGAGGTGCCTGCAGCCTAGGCGGCAACCATGCTATCTTGCACAGACACAAAAAGCCTTTTGGAAGGTTGTGTCTTTGTTGAAGATGATGTTTAGCATTTTAGCATTCAAGACTCTTCAGACACGGATTGCGAGAACGCCTGGCCTGAGAAATTGACACCCGAGTGAATGGAGGCGAATGCACCTGCTTAAGTTGAGGAAGGCAGATCACCAAAGGCGGCAGGAGTCCAGTGGTGAGGATGGGGTGAGTAACTGGGCCTGACTGGTTGGATGATGCCCCATCTGTATTGGGCTTCTTCCATAACAGATGCCCAATTAGTAGATAAATGTAAGGCAGTCTAACATTTCTCAATGACTCTCTTACAGAGGTCGGGAGAAGCTAAGAAGAAGGAGAGAAGAGACTCTACAGTGGGAGAACCACTTTGGGAAGAGCAGGATCAGCCCCTTTATCATTTCGGTTTCCCTCTTCTGCTGCACCTTCTTCAGTTCGACAGTATCGCTTTTTTGGTAATCTGGCGACCGGAAGGATACACTGTAAGTATTCCAAATGTGGCAAAATACCAGGCTCTAGTTTCCCCAGGCACCATGAAATTGGGGCACACACCCCATGCAGTGGGGACCGAGCAAGCCGTAAAAAATGACTCCTCCTCTTCCTGGCCCCAAAGCCAGAGCAGACTCGCCCACCAGCCCTGTTCAAAGCAGGCCTTGACCAGCCACAGTAAGCATTGGAACCCTGGCCCACTTTGAGCAGGGAGAACAGTATGATTGGTCTCCTCCTCCCTCAGGGTTTCCATCTTGCCCTGACCTTGCAGCTTTCAAAGCAACCCAACCGATGTGCCAGGCGTTAGTATCTGATCAGGACTTGGCTTCCAAACCTCACCCAGACTAAAGGTCCATGGGGGAAACTTGAGCAATCTCTTGCTTCTTTCCCTACCTTATGAGACAGTGGTGAGGTTAAATCATGAGTGGGGAGCACAGGAAGAGATGGATGGACATTGCCCCAAGCTTTTGGCCAAAGGGTGAAATGAACAATTACTCAGAACATTGCCTAACACAATGTCTGTATCATTTACAGTTACTTCTGAGGAACAGCTACAACTGGAAACAAGGTCAGCTTCATGTTGTTGTTGTTGTTGTTGTTGTTGTTGTTGTTGTTATAGCCCAGTAAGCTTCCAGACCACCTTGGGTTTATTCTCTCTTTTTGACAGTTAAAGCACCACATTTTCATTGATGCCAGGAGATGTTGAACAGTAGGGCACACATCCTGGGGTGCCTCTGTTATGGCACAAGAGATATTCCCAGACTGATTGGGCAAGGTTCGGACCACAATGTGTGTCTGGACATTTAAATTTGCATTCTGATTGGGCAAGACCTCTAGGGTTTTTAAATTCTGTCTTGATCGAATTGGGCAAGATCTCTAGGATTTTTAAATTGTATATGGAATTGGGCAAGATCAAGGCCTGTGTGGGCCTCGATTTTTAAATTGCATCCCCCAGCTTGACCTTTACAATTGCAATTCTGATTGGGCAAGACCTCTAGGGTTTTTAAATTCTGTATGGAATTGGGCAAGATCGGGGCCTGTGTGGGCCTCGATTTTTAAATTGCATCCCCCAGCTTGACCTTTACAATTGTATTCTGATTGGGCAAGACCTCTAGGGTTTTTAAATTTTGTATGGAATTGGGCAAGATCAGGGCCTGTGTGGGCCTCGATTTTTAAATTGCATCCCCCAGCTTGACTGAGCACACAATCTCTAGGTTCCCTTAGAGTGAATTGGGCATGATACCATTTTTTTAAAATTCCATGTTTGGGCAGCTTTAAGCCAGTGGACTGGAGTCCCGTGAGCTTGGAATCTCCAATGGCTCAACTGGGCAAGACAATTGGTGTCTTTAAATTCTGTCAGGGCCTTGTGGACATATTTTTCAGCCAGGGGTGTAGTGTTAAATTTGGATCGACTGACCACCCACTTTTATTCATGCTCATGATAAAGTCTGAATCAAATGGATCACGTTGCGTGTTTTATATGCGCTGTGTCCCAAGTCTTGAGTGACCCATGAAGAGATGAGTTCTTCTTTAGTGCGCTCATGGCCATCTCGGATCCTTATTCCTTACTCAAGGAAAGCATTGATTTTGAATGCTGGGCTCAAGGTTTTGATGCTTTTCTGACTATTGATAAAATGGAAGGAATCATTTCACATGCCAATGTTTAAATTGGTTGTGTCATGCAAGGGTTTTGAGAACTGTCTGGACTAAAGAAATAGTTTGATTGCCTTGTCAGCAAGAGAGGTGCCTGCAGCCTAGGCGGCAACCATGCTATCTTGCACAGACACAAAAAGCCTTTTGGAAGGTTGTGTCTTTGTTGAAGATGATGTTTAGCATTTTAGCATTCAAGACTCTTCAGACACGGATTGCGAGAACGCCTGGCCTGAGAAATTGACACCCGAGTGAATGGAGGCGAATGCACCTGCTTAAGTTGAGGAAGGCAGATCACCAAAGGCGGCAGGAGTCCAGTGGTGAGGATGGGGTGAGTAACTGGGCCTGACTGGTTGGATGATGCCCCATCTGTATTGGGCTTCTTCCATAACAGATGCCCAATTAGTAGATAAATGTAAGGCAGTCTAACATTTCTCAATGACTCTCTTACAGAGGTCGGGAGAAGCTAAGAAGAAGGAGAGAAGAGACTCTACAGTGGGAGAACCACTTTGGGAAGAGCAGGATCAGCCCCTTTATCATTTCGGTTTCCCTCTTCTGCTGCACCTTCTTCAGTTCGACAGTATCGCTTTTTTGGTAATCTGGCGACCGGAAGGATACACTGTAAGTATTCCAAATGTGGCAAAATACCAGGCTCTAGTTTCCCCAGGCACCATGAAATTGGGGCACACACCCCATGCAGTGGGGACCGAGCAAGCCGTAAAAAATGACTCCTCCTCTTCCTGGCCCCAAAGCCAGAGCAGACTCGCCCACCAGCCCTGTTCAAAGCAGGCCTTGACCAGCCACAGTAAGCATTGGAACCCTGGCCCACTTTGAGCAGGGAGAACAGTATGACTGGTCTCCTCCTCCCTCAGGGTTTCCATCTTGCCCTGACCTTGCAGCTTTCAAAGCAACCCAACCGATGTGCCAGGCGTTAGTATCTGATCAGGACTTGGCTTCCAAACCTCACCCAGACTAAAGGTCCATGGGGGAAACTTGAGCAATCTCTTGCTTCTTTCCCTACCTTATGAGACAGTGGTGAGGTTAAATCATGAGTGGGGAGCACAGGAAGAGATGGATGGACATTGCCCCAAGCTTTTGGCCAAAGGGTGAAATGAACAATTACTCAGAACATTGCCTAACACAATGTCTGTATCATTTACAGTTACTTCTGAGGAACAGCTACAACTGGAAACAAGGTCAGCTTCATGTTGTTGTTGTTGTTGTTGTTGTTGTTGTTGTTGTTGTTATAGCCCAGTAAGCTTCCAGACCACCTTGGGTTTATTCTCTCTTTTTGACAGTTAAAGCACCACATTTTCATTGATGCCAGGAGATGTTGAACAGTAGGGCACACATCCTGGGGTGCCTCTGTTATGGCACAAGAGATATTCCCAGACTGATTGGGCAAGGTTCGGACCACAATGTGTGTCTGGACATTTAAATTTGCATTCTGATTGGGCAAGACCTCTAGGGTTTTTAAATTCTGTCTTGATCGAATTGGGCAAGATCTCTAGGATTTTTAAATTGTATATGGAATTGGGCAAGATCAAGGCCTGTGTGGACCTCGATTTTTAAATTGCATCCCCGAGCTTGACCTTTACAATTGTATTCTGATTGGGCAAGACCTCTAGGGTTTTTAAATTCTGTATGGAATTGGGCAAGATCGGGGCCTGTGTGGGCCTCGATTTTTAAATTGCATCCCCCAACTTGACCTTTACAATTGTATTCTGATTGGGCAAGGCCTCTAGGGTTTTTAAATTCTGTATGGAATTGGGCAAGATCAGGGCCTGTGTGGGCCTCGATTTTTAAATTGCATCCCCCAGCTTGACTGAGCACACAATCTCTAGGTTCCCTTAGAGTGAATTGGGCATGATACCATTTTTTTAAAATTCCATGTTTGGGCAGCTTTAAGCCAGTGGACTGGAGTCCCGTGAGCTTGGAATCTCCAATGGCTCAACTGGGCAAGACAATTGGTGTCTTTAAATTCTGTCAGGGCCTTGTGGACATATTTTTCAGCCAGGGGTGTAGTGTTAAATTTGGATCGACTGACCACCCACTTTTATTCATGCTCATGATAACGTCTGAATCAAATGGATCACGTTGCGTGTTTTATATGCGCTGTGTCCCAAGTCTTGAGTGACCCATGAAGAGATGAGTTCTTCTTTAGTGCGCTCATGGCCATCTCGGATCCTGATTCCTTACTCAAGGAAAGCATTGATTTTGAATGCTGGGCTCAAGGTTTTGATGCTTTTGTGTCTATTGATAAAATGGAAGGAATCATTTCACATGCCAATGTTTAAATTGGTTGTGTCATGCAAGGGTTTTGAGAACTGTCTGGACTAAAGAAATAGTTTGATTGCCTTGTCAGCAAGAGAGGTGCCTGCAGCCTAGGCGGCAACCATGCTATCTTGCACAGACACAAAAAGCCTTTTGGAAGGTTGTGTCTTTGTTGAAGATGATGTTTAGCATTTTAGCATTCAAGACTCTTCAGACACGGATTGCGAGAACGCCTGGCCTGAGAAATTGACACCCGAGTGAATGGAGGCGAATGCACCTGCTTAAGTTGAGGAAGGCAGATCACCAAAGGCGGCAGGAGTCCAGTGGTGAGGATGGGGTGAGTAACTGGGCCTGACTGGTTGGATGATGCCCCATCTGTATTGGGCTTCTTCCATAACAGATGCCCAATTAGTAGATAAATGTAAGGCAGTCTAACATTTCTCAATGACTCTCTTACAGAGGTCGGGAGAAGCTAAGAAGAAGGAGAGAAGAGACTCTACAGTGGGAGAACCACTTTGGGAAGAGCAGGATCAGCCCCTTTATCATTTCGGTTTCCCTCTTCTGCTGCACCTTCTTCAGTTCGACAGTATCGCTTTTTTGGTAATCTGGCGACCGGAAGGATACACTGTAAGTATTCCAAATGTGGCAAAATACCAGGCTCTAGTTTCCCCAGGCACCATGAAATTGGGGCACACACCCCATGCAGTGGGGACCGAGCAAGCCGTAAAAAATGACTCCTCCTCTTCCTGGCCCCAAAGCCAGAGCAGACTCGCCCACCAGCCCTGTTCAAAGCAGGCCTTGACCAGCCACAGTAAGCATTGGAACCCTGGCCCAGTTTGAGCAGGGAGAACAGTATGACTGGTCTCCTCCTCCCTCAGGGTTTCCATCTTGCCCTGACCTTGCAGCTTTCAAAGCAACCCAACCGATGTGCCAGGCGTTAGTATCTGATCAGGACTTGGCTTCCAAACCTCACCCAGACTAAAGGTCCATGGGGGAAACTTGAGCAATCTCTTGCTTCTTTCCCTACCTTATGAGACAGTGGTGAGGTTAAATCATGAGTGGGGAGCACAGGAAGAGATGGATGGACATTGCCCCAAGCTTTTGGCCAAAGGGTGAAATGAACAATTACTCAGAACATTGCCTAACACAATGTCTGTATCATTTACAGTTACTTCTGAGGAACAGCTACAACTGGAAACAAGGTCAGCTTCATGTTGTTGTTGTTGTTGTTGTTGTTGTTGTTGTTGTTGTTATAGCCCAGTAAGCTTCCAGACCACCTTGGGTTTATTCTCTCTTTTTGACAGTTAAAGCACCACATTTTCATTGATGCCAGGAGATGTTGAACAGTAGGGCACACATCCTGGGGTGCCTCTGTTATGGCACAAGAGATATTCCCAGACTGATTGGGCAAGGTTCGGACCACAATGTGTGTCTGGACATTTAAATTTGCATTCTGATTGGGCAAGACCTCTAGGGTTTTTAAATTCTGTCTTGATCGAATTGGGCAAGATCTCTAGGATTTTTAAATTGTATATGGAATTGGGCAAGATCAAGGCCTGTGTGGACCTCGATTTTTAAATTGCATCCCCGAGCTTGACCTTTACAATTGTATTCTGATTGGGCAAGACCTCTAGGGTTTTTAAATTCTGTATGGAATTGGGCAAGATCGGGGCCTGTGTGGGCCTCGATTTTTAAATTGCATCCCCCAACTTGACCTTTACAATTGTATTCTGATTGGGCAAGGCCTCTAGGGTTTTTAAATTCTGTATGGAATTGGGCAAGATCAGGGCCTGTGTGGGCCTCGATTTTTAAATTGCATCCCCCAGCTTGACTGAGCACACAATCTCTAGGTTCCCTTAGAGTGAATTGGGCATGATACCATTTTTTTAAAATTCCATGTTTGGGCAGCTTTAAGCCAGTGGACTGGAGTCCCGTGAGCTTGGAATCTCCAATGGCTCAACTGGGCAAGACAATTGGTGTCTTTAAATTCTGTCAGGGCCTTGTGGACATATTTTTCAGCCAGGGGTGTAGTGTTAAATTTGGATCGACTGACCACCCACTTTTATTCATGCTCATGATAACGTCTGAATCAAATGGATCACGTTGCGTGTTTTATATGCGCTGTGTCCCAAGTCTTGAGTGACCCATGAAGAGATGAGTTCTTCTTTAGTGCGCTCATGGCCATCTCGGATCCTGATTCCTTACTCAAGGAAAGCATTGATTTTGAATGCTGGGCTCAAGGTTTTGATGCTTTTGTGTCTATTGATAAAATGGAAGGAATCATTTCACATGCCAATGTTTAAATTGGTTGTGTCATGCAAGGGTTTTGAGAACTGTCTGGACTAAAGAAATAGTTTGATTGCCTTGTCAGCAAGAGAGGTGCCTGCAGCCTAGGCGGCAACCATGCTATCTTGCACAGACACAAAAAGCCTTTTGGAAGGTTGTGTCTTTGTTGAAGATGATGTTTAGCATTTTAGCATTCAAGACTCTTCAGACACGGATTGCGAGAACGCCTGGCCTGAGAAATTGACACCCGAGTGAATGGAGGCGAATGCACCTGCTTAAGTTGAGGAAGGCAGATCACCAAAGGCGGCAGGAGTCCAGTGGTGAGGATGGGGTGAGTAACTGGGCCTGACTGGTTGGATGATGCCCCATCTGTATTGGGCTTCTTCCATAACAGATGCCCAATTAGTAGATAAATGTAAGGCAGTCTAACATTTCTCAATGACTCTCTTACAGAGGTCGGGAGAAGCTAAGAAGAAGGAGAGAAGAGACTCTACAGTGGGAGAACCACTTTGGGAAGAGCAGGATCAGCCCCTTTATCATTTTGGTTTCCCTCTTCTGCTGCACCTTCTTCAGTTCGACAGTATCGCTTTTTTGGTAATCTGGCGACCGGAAGGATACACTGTAAGTATTCCAAATGTGGCAAAATACCAGGCTCTAGTTTCCCCAGGCACCATGAAATTGGGGCACACACCCCATGCAGTGGGGACCGAGCAAGCCGTAAAAAATGACTCCTCCTCTTCCTGGCCCCAAAGCCAGAGCAGACTCGCCCACCAGCCCTGTTCAAAGCAGGCCTTGACCAGCCACAGTAAGCATTGGAACCCTGGCCCAGTTTGAGCAGGGAGAACAGTATGACTAGTCTCCTCCTCCCTCAGGGTTTCCATCTTGCCCTGACTTTGCAGCTTTCAAAGCAACCCAACCGATGTGCCAGGCGTTAGTATCTGATCAGGACTTGGCTTCCAAACCTCACCCAGACTAAAGGTCCATGGGGGAAACTTGAGCAATCTCTTGCTTCTTTCCCTACCTTATGAGACAGTGGTGAGGTTAAATCATGAGTGGGGAGCACAGGAAGAGATGGATGGACATTGCCCCAAGCTTTTGGCCAAAGGGTGAAATGAACAATTACTCAGAACATTGCCTAACACAATGTCTGTATCATTTACAGTTACTTCTGAGGAACAGCTACAACTGGAAACAAGGTCAGCTTCATGTTGTTGTTGTTGTTGTTGTTGTTGTTATAGCCCAGTAAGCTTCCAGACCACCTTGGGTTTATTCTCTCTTTTTGACAGTTAAAGCACCACATTTTCATTGATGCCAGGAGATGTTGAACAGTAGGGCACACATCCTGGGGTGCCTCTGTTATGGCACAAGAGATATTCCCAGACTGATTGGGCAAGGTTCGGACCACAATGTGTGTCTGGACATTTAAATTTGCATTCTGATTGGGCAAGACCTCTAGGGTTTTTAAATTCTGTCTTGATCGAATTGGGCAAGATCTCTAGGATTTTTAAATTGTATATGGAATTGGGCAAGATCAAGGCCTGTGTGGGCCTCGATTTTTAAATTGCATCCCCCAGCTTGACCTTTACAATTGTATTCTGATTGGGCAAGACCTCTAGGGTTTTTAAATTCTGTATGGAATTGGGCAAGATCAGGGCCTGTGTGGGCCTCGATTTTTAAATTGCATCCCCCAGCTTGACTGAGCACACAATCTCTAGGTTCCCTTAGAGTGAATTGGCCATGATACCATTTTTTTTAAATTCCATGTTTGGGCAGCTTTAAGCCAGTGGACTGGAGTCCCATGAGCTTGGAATCTCCAATGGCTCAACTGGGCAAGACAATTGGTGTCTTCAAATTCTGTCAGGGCCTTGTGGACGTATTTTTCAGCCAGGGGTGTAGTGTTAAATTTGGATCGAGTGACCACCCACTTTTATTCATGCTCATGATAAAGTCTGAATCAAATGGATCACGTTGCGTGTTTTATATGCGCTGTGTCCCAAGTCTTGAGTGACCCATGAAGAGATGAGTTCTTCTTTAGTGCGCTCATGGCCATCTCGGATCCTTATTCCTTACTCAAGGAAAGCATTGATTTTGAATGCTGGGCTCAAGGTTTTGATGCTTTTCTGTCTATTGATAAAATGGAAGGAATCATTTCACGTGCAACTGTTTAAATTGGTTGTGTCATGCAAGGGTTTTGAGAACTGTCTTGACTAAAGAAATAGTTTGATTGCCTTGTCAGCAAGAGAGGTGCCTGCAGCCTAGGCGGCAACCATGCTATCTTGCACAGACACAAAAAGCCTTTTGGAAGGTTGTGTCTTTGTTGAAGACGATGTTTAGCATTTTAGCATTCAAGACTCTTCAGACACGGATTGCGAGAACGCCCGGCCTGAGAAATTGACACAAGATTGAGCGGAGGTGAATGCACCTGCTTAAGTTGAGGAAGGCAGATCACCAAAGAAGGCGGGGGTCCTGTGATGAGGATGGGGTGAGTAACTGGGCCTGACTGGTTTGATGAAGCCCCATCTGTACTGGGCATTTTCCATGCCAGATGACAATTTATTTTATTTTTTAAGTTCGGCACTGACATTTCTTAGCGACTCTCCTACATAGGTTGGGAGAAGCTAAGAAGAAAGCCAGAATAAACTCTACATTCATCACGTGCACTTTAGTAAGGGCAAGATCAGCCCCTCGATCATTTCAGTTTCCCTCTGCTGCACCGATTGCAGCTCTACAGTATTCCTTTTTTTTTTGCAGAACGATAAAGAGTAGGTATCCCAACTGTGGTCATCCCATAATCCAGAGTGGCACCACTCCGGCCCTCCTGTAGATGTTTGACTACAATTCCCATGATCCCTGACTACCGGCCACTGTGGAAGTCATCCTAACTTTTTTTTTAATTTTTTTTATTTTTGCATTTTTATACCGCCTTTCGTTAAAATATAGCCCCAAGGCGGTTTACAAAAGTTAAAAACATACAATAAAAACACAATAAAAACAACATGCTAAGAGTATAAAAACATATAAAAACAGGCATAAAACAATACAAGAAATAAAAACACCCAGAAGCAGCAGTAAAAACGATTATGTAAAAGCCTGGGTAAAAAGCCAAGTCTTTACAAGCTTTCTAAAAGCCATGATGGAGTCCGAGGAGCGAATGACCACTGGGAGAGCATTCCAGAGTTTGGGGGCAGCAACAGAGAAGGCCCTGTCCCGAGTGTACGACAGCCGGGCCTCTCTCATTGTCGGCACCCGGAGCAGGGCCCCCTCAGATGTCCTCGTCAAGCGGGCAGCAACCCTTGGGAGCAGGCGGTCCCTCAAATACCCTGGGCCCAAACCATTTAGGGCTTTAAAGGTCAAAACCAGCACCTTGAATTGGACCCGGAAACGAACCGGTAGCCAGTGCAGCTCTTTCAAAATGGGGGTGATATGTTCCCAACGGGCAGCTCTGGATAACACCCTCGCTGCCGCGTTTTGCACTAGCTGCAGTTTCCGGATATTCTTCAAGGGCAGCCCCACGTAGAGCGCGTTACAGTAATCCAGCCGCGACGTGACTAAGGCGTGGGTAACTGTGGCCAGATCTGCCCTCTCGAGAAAGGGACGCAGCTGGCGCACCAGCCGAAGCCGTGCAAAGGCACCCCTGGCCACCGCCTCCACCTGAGCTTCCAAGAGCAGAGCTGGGTCCAGTAGTACCCCCAAGCTGCGTACTTGTTCCTTCAAGGGGAGTGCAACCCCATCCAGAACTGGTAAAATCTCCACATCCCGATTGGCTCTCCTACTGACCAACAGCACCTCCGTCTTATCCGGATTCAATTTCAGTTTGTTAGCCCACATCCAACCCATCACGGCCTCCAGTCCCCGGTTCAGGACATCCACCGCCTCCCTAGGATCAGATGACAAGGAGAGATAGAGCTGAGTGTCATCCGCATATTGCTGACAACTCAGTCCAAATCCCCGGATGACCTCTCCCAGCGGCTTCATGTAGATGTTAAACAGCATGGGGGACAAGACCGAACCCTGCGGGACCCCACAGGCCAACGGCCACGGGGCCGAGCAGTAGTCCCCCAGCACCACCTTCTGGACCCTCCCCTCAAGAAAGGACCGGAACCACTGCAATGCAGTGCCTCCGATTCCCATACTCGAGAGGCGGCCCAGAAGGATACCATGGTCGATGGTATCGAACGCCGCCGAGAGGTCCAGCAGAACCAACAGGGTTCTAGTTCCCGGCGTAGGTCATCCACTAGAGCGACCAAGGCAGTCTCAGTCCCATACCCGGGGCGGAAGCCAGATTGAAAAGGGTCCACATAATCCGTATCATCCAAGACCCTCTGCAGCTGGGACGCCACCACACGCTCCATCACCTTGCCCAAAAAGGGCAGGTTAGACACAGGTCTATAGTTGTCCATGCTGGAGGGATCAAGGGAGGGCTTTTTTAATAGAGGTCTTACCACCGCCTCCTTAAGGCACGATGGCATCCTGCCCTCCCTTAATGAAGCATTAACCATCACCTCCAGCCATCTGCCTGTCCCCTCCCTGGAAGCTTTTATTAGCCATGAAGGGCAAGGGTCAAGAGCGCACGAAGTCGCCCGCACACTGCCCAGGATCTTGTCCACATCCTCAGGCCGCACCAACCGAAAAGAATCCAACACAACGGGACCAGATGGTGCCAAAGGCACGTCTGCCGGAACTGCCAAAACTCTGGAGTCCAGGTCAGCACGGATGCAAGCGACTTTATCTGCAAAGTGACAGGCAAACCGATCACAAAGAGCTGTAGATGGCTCCTCCCCCATTGTCCGGGGGGATGTGTGGAGCAATGTTTTCACCACACGAAACAGCTCTGTTTGCCTGCACTGAGCAGACGCAATGGAGGCGGAGAAAAAACGTTTCTTCGCCGCCCCCACCGCCACGGCGTAGTCCCTAAAATGGGTTCTAGCCCGTGTTCGATCAGATTCGTGACGACTCTTCCTCCAGCGTCGCTCCAGCCGTCGTCCGAGTTGCTTCATCGCCCTAAGCTCCGAGGAAAACCAAGGAGCAGAACGGGCTCCACTAAGCCGGAGAGGGCGCTTGGGGGCAACCGTGTCAACAGCCCGGGCCATCTCTCCATTCCAGAGATCAACCAAGGCGTCGACAGGGTCACCAGCTCTGGACACTGGAAACTCCCCGAGGGCCGTCTGGAATCCAAGCGGATCCATAAGCCTCCGGGGGCGGACCATCTTAATCGGCCCACCACCCCTGCAGAGGGCAGACGGAGCAGTCAAACTAAACCCCACCAGGTGATGATCTGTCCATGACAAGGGAGTGGTCTCAAATTCCCCCACCTCCAGATCATTTATTTCCCGGTCGGCAAAAACCAGATCCAGAGTGTGTCCCGCCACGTGGGTAGGGCCCGATACCAATTGAGACAGGCCCATGGTTGCCATGGAGGCCATGAAATCCTGAGCCGCACCCACTAGGGGGGCCTCAGCGTGGACATTGAAATCCCCCAAAACAATAAGCCTGGAGGAACCCAAGGCCACCTCCGAGACCACCCCCGCCAGCTCAGGTAGGGAGACTGAAGTGCAGCGGGGTGGTCGGTACACCAGCAGAATCCCCAGCCTATCTCGGAGGCCCACCCTCAAGGACAAACACTCAAAATTCTGAGATTGCCTGACCGGGCACCTGGAAACAGGGAGGGTCTCTCGAAAGATGACTGCAACGCCTCCTCCCCGACCCTCGAGGCGGGGCTGCTGCACGATCTGGAAACCTGGAGGACAAAGCTGAGAGAGACCGACCCCGCCCAGCGGATCCAACCAGGTCTCCGTCACACATACCAGGTCAGCACGCTCATCCACAATCAGATCGTGGATGAGAGATGTTTTTGCGTTAACTGACCTGGCATTCAGCAGCAGCACCCTAATCCTCGAAGGAGTGTTCCCAGAGCTCCCTAGGGTCAGAGGGTTGGGAGAAGGGCCAGAAAAAGGAACAGGCCTCAATTGCCTGGACCGTTTTCCCCTGTAACGGCCTGCCCAACTCCCACCGCCATACCTCCCTCTGCCCGCTACCTGTGATATTGCCGCCCCCGCTCCAGACCCACTTTTTTGCTCCCCCAGACACATCTCCCCAGACTAACCCACCACGGCTTCTTGGCTTAATTAAAAAACAAAACAAAAACAAAACTTCAACTGACTTGGATGTATGTCTTTCTGCATTAACTTGAATTTTTTTCCAAGCTATTCCAACCAGAGATGCACATTCCTAGTTGTCAGCATCGCCAGAGGTTTCCAGAGGCCTCTCCTTTTTAAAGGTAGCTTGCTTGTTAAAATCGCTATGGATCTCTTCTCTGTGGGATGCTGATGGAGATGCTTCTCCCCAAATAAAACCATAAACCATGCATTCGCTTCACAGTGGGTGGGAGGTTGCAGGACAGATAGGTCCCAACCTGCATGAGGTCTCACTTTTATTGTTGCAGACTTCTGCTGCTTGGTCAGAATTTTAGATCTGGAAAACAGTGTTGGAGAGAAGGACAGTGCACTCCATCCATCGGAGCTCTTTTTATCTCAAAGGTATTATCCTTATTATTGTTATTGCTGTTGTTGTTGTTACTGCAACTTTTAAGAGTGACGCATGCATGCCATATCTCTGTTTCTCTGTCCTGATCCGATCAATCAATTCTGTTCAGTGATTCTTTTCTATTTAGCGGATTGGGGGGAGCAACTGTCCCCCTCCCGGGGTTGTTGCTGGGGTCTACCATCTTCCTTTTTAGATTGCGAGCCCTTTGGGAGCCGTCTTTCATATTTTATCTACATAAACTGCTTGGAGAACCTGTGCTGAAGATTTGTCCTAATAGCAAGTATGGCAGTGAATGACTGCAAATATCAGGTCGGATTAGGAACTCCAGATGCCAGTCCGGGCTCTTGCAGTCCCTTCAAAAGGTAAGGGTCACAAAAACTGCTGATTTTTTAAATCAGCAAGGATCACCATAGAAATCTATCGTGAAAGGAAAAAATAGATGGGGGCGGGGGTGTTGGGACAACTACCTGGGGAACTCTGAAAATGGGCCCAGAAGTAGTAAGGATGACCAGACTCTGTATATTTAATTAAAATTGAATCGGACCTTCCTTTTAAAAACAAAATTATTATTATTTTTAAAGTAACCTGGAAATTGTACTCTCAGAGTGAATGCAGAAGAAAAGTGATGTAACATCAGAGAATCGCTGGGGAAGTGATGTGAAACTGAGGTAATCTTCTGCCTTCTTTTTCAAATGGTAAGTGAAATAAAAGGCAAAAAGTAAGAAATATCTTACATAAAAGATGCATGGGTGAGCAGGCATTTGGGCAAATGGAACCATCCCCCCCGCAGCCCCCCAGCCCCAATCAGTGACAAAATGTGGAGCCCCACCACCACATGGAGCTCTAAAATGGGTCGGGAATTCCCGGATGGTGTTGGGGAACTCTGACTCAATGTAGGCTTCCCAACGTCGGGGTTGGCTGATCCCCGACACCCTCCAACGTGGCCCATCTCAGGCCATGTCCAACACAACTGATGCAGACTTGAACAGCCGTATATTAAGCACCTTCTCTCTTTTTGTTCCGATTCTGCCCCCAAACTGAGCTGAACAGACCCAAGCCCAGAGATGGAAGGGGAGCTGAAAAGGCTGGAGAACAGCAGAGACGCTCTCAAGGCTGGCTTCTACGAATCCTTCGGTGGACTGCATCCTCCCCATGACTCTGATGACAGTAGCAATGGGCCGAGAGAGAACCTACATTACGTGTTCAGGACTACAGAAATCCCCCTCCCCTTGGCCTCGTGCAAAGGGGAGGGAGTTTGTCTCAGCCCCGCTCTGCACGAGGCCCAAGAAGCGGGCCGATTGGCCCTTTGGGTCAGGGGGCGGGGTTTTGCCGGGATGATCCCCGCCCCGTGCTCCTCAGTTTGGGACAGGCATTCCCCTCCCTCCCTCCCTGGTATAGAGCGGGTCTAGCGACTGGTCGCCCAACGGGGCCGAGTAGGAATTTTTGGCTCCCAAAGCATTGGCCACTGTTGGGGTTTTTTTTCGCCTACTCCGTTCTGTGTTCCAGGTGTATAGTTAGAGTTAGGCCGGTCACAATGGCAGTAACAGTGCGGGCGGGGTGGTAATTCGAGGATTAGAACATCGGTGAGCACCCTTGGATATTTAAACGGGTGACTGGTCAATCGCTCCTTTGTGGCCTGTGCGGCACGGGGAGAATGGATTGCCATGAAACCTGCTTCAGGACTTCACCAACCTTTGGGCTGAGCGGTCCGGGGTGGGCGAAGACCTTGAAGTATCCAGATCCTCTCTTACGAAAGGGGGGGTTTGGCTTTGAAGGAATTGGGCGGGGCGTACCTGCCCGTTTCCCGAGCCAGGGTGTGTCGCCCAGTAAGGTGCTGGGTAGGACGTCAGAGTTCTAACCCGGTCCTCTTGGCCCGCACTGTTCTCTAAGGGTGATTAATCACCTGGTGTTCCAGTTCGCCATGTCTTTTGTTACAGTTAATAAAGTTGTGGCCCTTTTACCCATACTAAGTCTACGTGTCTTCTTGGGCTGGGGGCTGGGGACAAGGATTCCACTTTTGTGTGCTGATCAGGCGCACACTGCCTTGATTCTTCCACTCAGAACAAAACTCATTCCGCGCACAGATGAAAAAGATCAGAGGGAACATTCAGAGGCACTCTTACCCCTGGATTTCTGGGTGAACTCCAAGGCCTCCACACATCCTGGGGGCCCCAACATCCTTTTTAGTCTATCCTGGCCCATTGTTTTCCAGGTGACCGAGCATGACTGTTTCCTGCACTGGAGTTGACTTCTGCTTTAAAGACAATGGGGGGAGTGGGGAATGAAATATGTATGATGGAAATATGTTACGCTGCGTGTTGAAATGTTCCTGCTAATGCATATTTCCATAAATATAACTGTTTTTTATTCATACATTCTTGTGAGTTCAGTTTCTGTTTGCATTCTAAAGAACCCACATGTAAATGATACTGCATGTGTCATGGTGTGTGTGTGTGTGTGTGTGTGTGTGTGTGTGTGTGTGTGTGTAAGGGATGGTGCTTAACTTGCAGTGGGGGGGGGGGGGCGGCAGGGGCTCCAAAGGCCTTCAGTTCCAGGCTCCAAAATCACCTCGGTGCACCTTTGGGAAAACTGCAAGGGAAGCTCTGATTCTCTTCTCCACTCAGGGGAAGACAAGGGAAGGTTTTTCTCTCAGTTCCCCATTCTGCTCTACCACTGTGCTATACCAGATAGCACAGTAATAATCGGCCTCATCTTCAGCGTGGATATTGGTGGTGGTTAAATAGCCGTTGTCTCCAGAGGCAGAACCAGTGAACCGAGCTGGGATCCCTTCTCCTCTGCTGCAACCACTACAGTGCACAAAGCGAGGGGCCTGTCCAGAACTCTGTTGATACCAGTAAAAGCTGCCTCAGCAACCACCACTGCTTTTCCTACAGGTGAGTTTTGCTGTTTGCCCCAGGGACGCAGACTGGGAGGCAGGCTGAGTCACACTTGCCTGGGAATGGACACCTTTACAAAAAAGACAAACCAACAGTCAAGATATCCGTACATTAATGCTGTCTTCATATATCACATAATCATTTTCCCGATGTATACTGAAGATAAATTGCTTTGTGGTCAGAGAGCAATGTGATGCGGGCCCTGCATTACCTTACCTGAGCAGTAATGGAGAAGCATCAAGAATAACAGAGTCCAGGCCATGGTGAGCTCTCTAGAGCAGTTTAACTGCCTGAAGTCAACAGAGAACCATGCGGGATCTCCCCCTTCCTTCCTTAAATCCTCCATCGCTGAAGAAAAGCCCCTTGATGCAAATTTGTTCTGTGATCAATGGCTCTGCTGGAGCGTCATAAAGTAAAGTAAAGTTGTGCCGTCAAGCTGGTGGCGACCCCTGGCGACCACAGAGCCCTGTGTGATTTTCTTTGGTAGAATACAGAAGAGGTTTGCCATTGCCATCTCCCACACTGTGTGAGATGATGCCTTTCAGCACCTTCCTATATTGCTGCTGCCCAATAGAGGTGGTTTCCATAGTCTAGGGAACATACCAGCGGGGATTCGAACCAGCAACCTCTGGCTCCCTAGGCAAGTTACTTCCCCACTGTGCCATTAGGTGGCTTGGAGCTTCATAACCTCTCTGAAAATACGTGTTCCTCTAGGAACATAGGAAGCTGCCTTATATTAAATCAGACCACTGGTCCATCTAGCTCACTCCTTTCTATACAGACAGATAGCAGCTTCTGCAAGGTAATGTAGGTGAAGAGATGAAATATTTTTCAAATCTAAGCTATATAGCAATGTAGGATTCAAATAAAGAAACAGAACACACTATTTGCTGTGTATGCTAAACACCTTTTGGAGTTTTTTGATCTTCATAGATGATTCATAGATGCCATAAATAAATAAATAGCCATACAAGTCCTATTAAAACACATTTTGAGAACGTAACCACCGTAATAATTGGCCTCATCTGCAACCTAGATGTTTGTGATGGTTAAATAGCCAGTATTCCCCGATGCAGACCCAGTGAACTGATCTGAGGCCCCTACTCCCTTCTTCCTGGTGTCGTAAATCAGAAGGTGAGGGGCCTGTCCAGGCTTCTGTTGATGCCAGTAGAAGTAGTCACCCCAGTTATTACCACTGTGTCTTGTGCAGGATAGTTTAACGGTTTGGCCCAGGGACACGGACTGAGTGGCCAGCTGATTCACCGTTGGCTGTGTCCTGACACCTTTACAAGAAACACAGAACAGCAATCATGGCCTTAGTACCTTCTCTCTGCTCTCAGATAGCACATCATCGCTAGGTTTCTCCCTTAAATACAGAGCATCAATTGCTCTGCAGTCTGTGCTTCAGCTTATGCAAACTGCATCCTCTCCACACCCTTACCTGAGGCGTAACTGAGAAACGTGAGGAGAAACAGGGACCAGGGCATGGTGGTGAAAGGTGAGGCAAGAGTGTAGATCTGTCTGGAATCTTCCTTCTTCTTTCTTACATCCCCCAGGAACTGAAGAATGGTCCACCATGCAAATCTGCTCACGCTCATTGGCTGTGGTCGAAATGGAACTCCTCCACTGGAGGAGGTGATACCTGAGCTGAGCCAATGACATGAGGTCAAGGTTGACCTCAATGGCATGAGACCAAGCTTGATCCATGATTTAATGTAAACGTAAAACCATAAATTGATGCAATGTAAGTTGCCATAAGTTGCATTCATTTCCTGTCATTGTATATATTTTTTCTTTTTGTTTCTGTTTTTGTTTTCTGGTCGTGGACTGTAATAAATGTTAGCTAATCTCAAAAAAGAATGAAAAATGAAAGGCAATAAATGGCCATTGGGAGGATATACCACACTCTTCCACTGATTAATTTTGTTTGTTACAGAGGGTGCATTTTCTTCTTGATGGATGAAACCGCATATGAACGAGGCCTGTCTCTAAACAATCCCAGAGTTCCAGACTATGTTCTTGGGTAGAGAAAGACATATTTTGGACCTTGATTGAAGCATAAATAGACAATAGAAATAGATTCTTTGTCATTGGCCTGGAAGCCAATGTTAAGAGAGTCCTCTACTCCCTTACCTGAGTAATAACTGAGAAGGGCAAGAATGCCCCTTCCCCTGGCCTTGTGCTGGGGGAAGGGTGATTTGTCCCATCTCCCTAGCACGGGCCCCAAGAGGCTCCAGATTGGGCCTCAGCGTCTGGTGGGAGGGGCTAAGGTTGCTGCTCCGGCAGCTCCCCATCCCGAAGGATCAATTTGGAGCGTGATTCCTCCACCCTCCTTCCCCTAGGAGTAGAACGAGTCTAGAGGCTGGTTGCCCTCCCTGGGGGCCGAGTAGGAATTTTTGGCTCCCAACGCATTAGCCATGTTGAGGGGTTGTTCCGCCTACTCCGTCCTGCTACCCTAGCATCAATGGTTAGATAGTTAGGTCATGGCTTGGCAGGGACAGCGCGGGATGGGTGGTAAGTAGATGGGATGGAACATTGGTGAGCACCCTTGGACTGTCAAAATGGGTGATTGGTCAATCTTTCCCTTGTGGTTTGTGCAGCCTAGGGAGGATGATTCGCCATGAAACCTGCTTCAGGCACTTCACATACCGATGGGCTGTGCGGTCTGGGGTGTGCGAAGACCTGGAAGGATCCAGGCCCCCTTGAGGGTTGGCCATGAAGGGGAGGGAGAAGGTTTTCCACCTGCTGCCTTCCTGAGCCAGGGTGTGTCGCCCAAGCAAGGCACGGGGGAGGACACGGTAGTCCAAACCCGGTCATTGCTAGGCCCCGCACTGTCTTGGGGAGGTGGGCTTAACCCTATCCAGTCCGCTAATCCAATTATAGTTTATCAATAAAGCTGTGACCCCTTTTACCCACTACATTTGTTGTCCGTGTCTTCTTGGGGGCCGGGGTCTGGTGAGAAAGCACGGAGCCCGGGCCATGGTAAGCTCTCTCTTGAAGAGCGAGCTTTCTGATTCCATCAGATAACAGGGTGGGACCTTCCATGTCGGCTCTTCAATCCTTTGGAGCCAAAGAGTGACACCCCCCATGCAAATTTGCCTTACGGTCATTGGCTTGCTTTCCAGGTCGTGTCTCCCCTGAGAATCTGAGTTGCTCAAGTCAGTCCAATGATCATAGGAGAAATGTGCGTAAAGGATTTTGGAAGAAGCTGTTTGCTTTGCCCTGGATCAAAATCAGACCGTGGTAGCAGAAAATCACAATGAAAAATGTCCCCAGGGACATAAAGAAAGGGCGTTTTCAGAAACCATACCAGGAACTCCAATCACAATTTATTTTAGCTGGGGATGATGGGAGTTGTAGTTCCTCAACAGCTGGACAGCCAAGGTTGCCCACCCCTGCCTGAAGGAGAATATCTTACAGCAGAGAGTGCTCCCATGTATTTTACTCATTTTTACATTTTATATCCCGCTCTTCCTCCAAAGAGCCCAGAGCGGAGTACGACATACTTGAGGTTCTCCTCACAACAACCCTGTGAAGTAGGTTAGGCTGAGAGAGAAGTGACTGGCCCAGAGTCACCCAGCAAGTCTTATGGCTGAATGGGGATTTTAACTCGGGTCTCCCCGGTCCTAGTCTAGCACTCTAACCACTGCACCACGCTGGCTCTTGGATGTAGTCACCCATCCAAAAGCAAACCAGCATGGACCCTGCATAGCAAAAAGAACAATCCATGCTCCTTTCCACAAGACCAGCTCTCTTCCTCAGAGCCTCGAGTGCAGATTCTATGAACATATGAAGCTCTGATTCAAAGCAGTTCTAATATGGGCCTGCCTCCATTTGTTCTGGAGTGGCTGGCTTTATTTTCAGAATGGATAGAAGCATATATGGATGGGGCCCATTCTAGATCGGACTAGAGTCCCAGGCTATGTTCTTGCATAGAGGATGATGTTCTTGCATAGAGAGGAAAGCTGGTCTAGTGAAGAGAGCTGGTATTGTGGTGGCAAGCATGGCCTGCCCCCCTAGCTAAGCAGGGTCCAACCTGGTTGCATTTGAATGGGAGACCACATGTGTTAGCAAGCATGACTTTTCCCCTTAGCTAAGCAGGGTCTGCCACAGTTGCCTATGAATGGGAGACCACATGTGTGATCACTGTAAGATATTTCCCTTAGGGGATGGAGCTGCTCTGGAATAGGGATGTGCGTTTCGTTTTGGATACAAAACGTTTTGTGAACAAAACAAGCCATTTCGGCTGTTTTGCAGCCAAAACAAAACACCCAATGCTCAAAACAGAAAATTTTGTAGCCAAAACAAAATGTCCCTGTTTCGGATACAAAATGTTTTGTTGTTTCGGCTGTTTTGAAACTCCATTTTGCAATCGCAGAAAGTCTTTCTCCTTCAGTCTTTCTCCTTCAGTCTCCATTTTGAGTTTTGACATCTGTTTGAATTTCCAGCCCTTCCAGCCCACAGATTGGCCAGCGATAGCATGGGCTGATCTGCTGGCAATTGCCTCTTTGTTCCTTTTAAGCAAATTTAAGGGTAAATTTTACCCTCATTGCCCAGTGGGGCAGTGTGTATTTCATTGTTGTTGTTTTACACTGTTGTGTGTAGATCAATTGCATTTCGGGGGTGGGTGGATGTGGATGTGCATGACCTTTGGAAATCTGCCTGATTTTTTCCAAAGCTCTGCTGCTGTTGTTGTTGTGTGATGTTGATGTTATTTGGGGTGGATTGGGGCAGAAAGGGGGCTTTAGGGGCAGAAGAGTGGTTCAGGTGGTAGTGCCCCAATGGGTGCCTGCTGCCACCCAGATTCCAAAGGAATTGGGAAAAGGGCTGATTTTTAAAGAATTTCTGAAGTTGAAATGTCTTTGAGGCATTTGTGCATGACCTTTGGAAATATGCCTGATTTTTTCCAAAGCTTTGCTGTTAATGATGTGTGATGTTGATGTTATTTGGGGTGGATTGGGGGCAGAAAGGGGGCTTGAGGGGCAAAACAGTGGGTTGGGTGGCAGTGCCCTAAGGGGTGCCTGCCACAACCCAGATTCCAAAGGAATAGGGCAAAGGGCTGATTTCTTAGGAATTGTTGGAAGTTTACACTTCTTTAAGCACCCCGAGGGAATGATGGAAGTTTCAGCAGACCCATAACTCCACCTGGGGGGCACAGGGGTGGCTGGGAGTGAGTGGTGGTGTAGTGCACATAGGGTGCCAACCACTCCCATGGGTTGCTAACCCATGGGGTGCTGGGTTCTGTTGTTTCTGAGGTGTTCTGAGTGTAGATTCTCTGGTAGCAGATGATATTTTCAATGACAAACCATGAATCCACTCTCATATGCTACCAGATAATCTGAATCTACACTCAAAACATCTCAGAAAAAACAGAACCCAGTACCCCATGGGTTAGCAACCCATGGGGGTGGTTGGCACCCTATGTGGTCTACACCACCACTCGCTCTGGGACACCCTGGTGCCCCCCCAAGTGCAGTTATGGGGCAGGAATTATGGAGGTCCATCATTCCCTATGGGGAAGAACTTTACAGACACCCAAACTCCATTACATCTTTAAAAATCATCCTTCTGCCCAATTCCTTTGAAATAATTCTGGCAGCTTCCTTGCCCCCACTGGGCACTACCACCCACCCTACTGTTCTCTGGGCCACCCCTCCCCCCCCAACATGAAGCTATACTTTTGCTAAAACCTCAATTCTTCCCTAAGGGAAAAGTCCTATACTTTAAAAATTCACCAAAACCCAGCCCTTTGCCCAGTTCCTCTGACATTTGGGTGGTAGTTTTCCACCCATTGGGCACTACCACCCCCACCCACTAGTTTTTCCCTGGGGCCATTTTTTAAAATCCAAAACGTTTCGGATTTGGATTTTGCAATTTCGAACAAAGAACAAAATTGGGGTGTTTCGGATTGGCTGGTTTTGAACAAAGAACAAAATGGGGGTATTTTGGATTTGGGCCAAAAACAAAACAGAAAAACAAAACAAAATGCACAACCCTAGAAACAAGAGATGAAGTGGTAAAATTAATACAGTGGTCCCTCGACTTACGAACTTAATCCGTTTCGAATGCACATTCGTAGGTCGAAAAGTTCGTAAGTCGAAAAGCGGTTTCCCATAGGAATGCATTGGAAACGGATTAATTCGTTCCGGAGCCTAGGAAAAAGACCCAGACACCCAGTTTTTTGTGCAAAACTCTTTATCAAGTGCACTTTAAAGGCATGCAGACTGCACAGCAACATTACTTTTCAACAATAAACATTTACAAGAGCACTTTATCATTTTTTGGGGACCTGATGCAGGTCACTTCAGGGCACTTTAATGGCAGGCAGGCACACTCAACATGCCTCAGCCTCAGCCAACATTTCTAAACCTTACTCAACACAGTTTTTGGACCTGATGCAGGTCACTGCAGTGCTTTTCAAAGACAGGCAGACACAATGAACATGCCTCAGCCAACATTTTAAAGCATTACTGTACACACCTCAGCTTTGGAACATGTTAAGGACACTTAACATTTTACACATGGCATGGAAAGAACACCCACACACACACACACACAAGACCCCCCCCCCGCAACCCCCACAGTAAAGAGAAGGAAAATCAACCTACAGTACCTTTCCAGCAGTAGAGAATTGCAGGAAAAAGAAACTCCAACACTCTCCAAGCAACTCCAACTGGCTCCAAATCTCTCTCTCTCTCTCTCTCCAACGCCGCTCCGCACCTCCTCACTCCATGCCTCGTACAACCCACAGAGGTCTGGAAGCATGGCACAGGGGTTTTAAAGCCTCCCATATGCAAAGCGCCATGGGAGAAGCAGTTTTCTAAAGTCGAGGAAACCGCATCTAAAATTCGTAAGTCAAGGAAACCGCATCTAAAACCACCAACGGTTTTCCATTCGGATATCGAAAAATTCGTAAGCGTGCGGCCACTTTTTTCGTTCGTAAGTCAAAAAATTCGGATGTCGAGTAGTTCGTAAGTCGAGGGACCACTGTAATGGTAAAGTGGGTACAAGAATTAGGTTATAATATTAATTTAGAGGTCTGGGAGAAGCAGTGGAAGAAAGATCTCAAACTCACAGTGTGTTATAATGTAAAAGAAAATTTGATAAAATTGATGTATGGCATTTAATACCTAAGAAATTAGCTTTAATTTACAAAATGTATCTAATAAGCATTGGAGATGTAAAGAAAGCGAGGGATCCCTTTATCACATGTGGTAGTCCTGCAGAGAAGTAAAGAGGCCTTAGGATAATTTAAAAAGACTCTCACAAGAGATTTGAACCCTTTTTGTTGGGTATAACCAATGAAGAAATCCCGAAAGAAAAGAGAAATTTCTAAATTTATTGTATTAGTAAGGGATGGCCATTTAGCAAGTTTTCTAGAAGACTGGAAACCCTCTTTGTGGTACAGGAAAAACAATGCAAATGTAAATTTGAACCTATCAGTGAGGCCTGAAATATAAAAATAACAGTCGGGGAATTTGTTTGAGTAATGAACTAAAGGATTATGATGGTCAAATATGAAGAAAATATTTATATGAGAGCAAATATAGATGTTATAGTATAACTATGTTGAAAGATGAACTGGAAGTCACATTGGTATACAGAAAACCAATAAAAATATAAATGCAAAAAAAGGAAAAGAAAGAAAGGTTGGTGTAGGGAATTGTCCAAGACTGGTCCTCTTGTGGACTGTATTCGTGTGGGAAATGTGGTTCAGACAACCCTTCCAGAGAGTTTCAATGACCAAAATCTATCTGAGAGAGGTCTTAAGAAGCAGCTTTTTCAAGAATCCCAAACCAGTCCAAGAAGTCCAATGGAAGAGATGTGTTTTTGCCTGGTTTTAAGGATCGGCTGAGCAGCTTCAGAGCTGAATGATCCAATCCTTGCTCCGCCATTGGTTCCCTAGACTGGTGGTGTCATTTTCATTTCTGCAAGAGTGCTTTGAAGTAAACATTCCTCAGTGGCTCCATTCAACTCAACCATGGAAGCAATGACAAACTCAAACATACTGTGATAGGTCACCGCTTACAGAGAAACGGTGAGGGTGGTTGATAATAATTCCATGATAAGTATCAAGTACCTTTCAGTTAACATGTTTGCTCCGTTAATATCAGCTAAGGGGAGGGGTACTTTGGGCATTTTTCTGCCGGAAGCAGCGTGGCTCCCGTTGCAGCACACGGTCGCCAAAAAGCAGGCTAGGCTCCCTTAGCCCACTTTTTGGCGATCGTAAGAATCGCCTCATGGTCTTTGATGAGAGGAGCACCACTACATTTGGCGTGGACAGCTGCGGTTGAAACGGCACATGGACAGGAAGTGTGTGCCTTTCCAGAAGCTACCGTTTGGCCGCTACCCTGGAGCCTATGACAAGTCAGACCTGGCAGGGCAATGGTAAACTTGTCTTTCTTTATTCAGGGGTATCATTGGGTCTTTCTTGCAAAGCACAGCTGTCAGACTTGCCTTACGACTCGACTGCAGTATAGCTGACAACTGTTAGATTAAGTCAGATGTGTAGGATGCTAAATTCAATAGCTGTAAATAAGTAAAAATGGTTTTATAGTGGACTGTAAAGGCAATGGGTCCCCCCCCTTTTTGCTGACTCTTGCATAATAGGAGCCAGCGTGGTGTAGTGTTTAGAGTGCTGGACTAGGACCAGGGAAACCCGAGTTCAAATCCCCATTGAGCCATGATACTTGCTGGGTGAATCTGGGCCAGTCACTTCGCTCTCAACCTAACCTACTTCACAGGGTTGTTGTGAAGAGAAACCTAAGCATGTAGTACACTGCTCTGGGCTCCTTGGAGGAAGAGCGGGATATTAATAACCACAACAACAACAACAACAACAACAAAATCACCATCAGCCAATTACAAAAAGCAATTTTACTGGGAACAGCCTATATACTGCGACAATATCTATAACAGCAACAACATTGACAATAAAATTCAGCCATCCCAGGTCCTTGGGAAGGACTCGATGTCTGCATAAAACAAACCAGTCAATAACACCTGTCTGACTGTGTAAATAAATAAATAAATAAAAATTAATAATAATAGAACTTGAAGTTACCCAGTGGCACTAGATTCAGGACAGTCTGCTTTGCACCATGCATCATTATGTTGTGGGATTCCCTTTGAGATGTCGGGAGTGCCACTGGCTTTGGTTAAGAATTAGACCAATTAATGGAAGATAGGTCTGTCAATAGACAGGTGAGCTCTGGGGAGCCCGGTGAACGATTGCAGGTATCCCTCTGAGGGCTGGATGCTGAGGAAAAACAGAAGAAATCACAGGGAAAGGCAGAGTGGACTTGCCCCATTTTGTGCCCCATTTTATCCTCTGATGCAAGTCTCCGGGGGAAAAGATACTTTCCCCCTGCTTAGTTGCCTATGTGCTGTGAGCTTTTGGAGTTGCTTCTTGTGAATGGGTGGAGTTTTTTCAGAGAATTGGAATGGAAAGAGACAGACTGTACTTGCTGCTTATGTGTCTGACGTACAACTGTGCTTGTGGTTGGTTGGTGGTTTGGGTATTTTTCTATCTCCCAGGGGCATATCTAGGGCAGGGCAGGCAGGGCACATGCCTTGGGCGCCACTTGAAGGGGGGCACAATTTCTTAAAATTAATTTTTTTTTAAAAAGGCCACCAAAAACAAAATGGCCACTGCACATGCTCAAATGGCCTCTGTGAGGCCCTAGGCCATGCCAGGCCTCGCAGAAGCCATTTGAGCATGCACGGTGGCCATTTTGTTTTCAGCAGCCATTAACAAAAAAATATTTTAAAAAATGGCCACTGCACACGTTCAAATGGTCTCTGCGAGGCCCTAGAGGCCAGCGGTGGGAGGGGTAACCTTTGCAGACACCCCCCCCCACGGCCTATAGGAAGCATCCCGAAGGGGCTACAAGTTAAAAAAAATTAATTTAATATAATATAAGTCACTGTACACATATTCAGTTTGGCACTATGTACAGAGAATCAGGGCTTGTGGATACTGAGCTGAAGCTTATGAGCTAGGATTGTATTCAATTGCTCTTACTTTGCTTCTTATGATAAGTGAGTTAAATGTGGTGTCTTAATAATATGGCTATTAATGGTGAGTTTCTCTTTGAATCAGTGTGAAGTCCTTAATAGTAAGGCCCACTGGGAGTTTCTTGCTCTCTTTCTCTCATTTTAACTGTCTTTCTGAAAGACTAGAATATATTCCAAGCAGTGATACAGTTTACTCTGCATATCCTTTAATTATTTTCAGAGTATCTGGGAAAAGCCAAATTCTCCATTTATTTTTAAAACTGATGTAATAGTGATGCTACAATGCATAGTAGAGAATTAGATAGGCAATTCTGTTTAGTTTTCCAAGTACACCTCCACGTAGTATTTGGGTATTTCATGAGCATACTGAAATTTGTAGTTTTCCAGCATTTTTTGGTCTGGCAATGTCCACTGCTAAATAGTTTTTGAAATTTTAAAAGATGAACGATCTTGACATATTTTTCAGCTGATATTATAGCAAAGTTAACTGAAAGATGGGTTTCAGATGTTTGGCCAGGGGGCATAATTTCAGTGCTTGCCCTAGGCGCTATTTTCCCTAGATACGCCTCTGTTAACAAGCTTGACTTGTATTTTTGAGCTGATATTATGGTGAAGTTATCTGAAAGATGGGTGTCAGAAATTGGGGGAGGGGGCGCAATTTCAGTGCTTGCCCTAGGCACTGTTTCCCCTAGATACGCCTCTGCCTCCACCTCGTAGGCACGCTGGACTATGCAAGCCTCTGTGCTTCTCACTTTGGTGGATGGCACCTAGCAGCCAATGCTGCAGCCCACCTCGCTTAGGTTAGATTTGGGGAAGAATGTGGCAGGAGCTGGACACCCCCGAAATGAGTCTTTAATCTCCAAAGCCACAAATTCGTCAACACTGTTGCCTTTTCTATGCACATCTATGAGGTCTACGTCGTGACTGTTGGAAGCTATCCTCTTGAAGTTTAGCCGTGAGGCAAATGTGAATGGCTTCACTGCAAATGAAACTATGTTCTGCCTTCTGATTGAAACGCCTTGTGCATGCCCATGCAGCCATGACCAGCCCGCCAAAGACAGGGTATTTGTTCTATATGCCAGAAGGGGGCGGCTGTGCTGGCATGTCCAGGGGCTGCACGCATATTGCCTCATGCTCATTAAGTAAGGGTACCCTTCTTGGATGAAAGCATATATATATGATGCACATCACTCAATGAAGATGTTCCAGAACAGGAGGGAGAGCAGTCTCATTCAACCCTGTCCTGCAACTGCCTGCAGAGTACCTCGTCCCAGGCTGAAACCTCCCTGGCATAATGTGTTTGGCCTGCTGGAAAGGTCTTTTCTCAAGGGCTTTCTAGAGTTCTGGAGTGAAGTGGCCGTCCCTCTTGGAATCCCGCCTGATTCTAGCAAGGACATTGTGTCCAAAAGACCACCTTGCCCACCCCCATGAATGGCCGCCTTGGCCGGCACAATCCTGTGGATAAGCCCTTTGCTTGCTGCCATACTGTGTGCAGGTGCTGAACTAACAGCATAGGCCCACCTCAAGGACAGGGGCACATGGACACCTCCATTTTGTTGTATAAGGAGTCAGGGATCAAATGGCGAAGGCAGAAGGACAGAGTCTCTGTTGCTTCCTATCCAGCCTGCAGAAGCTCTCCGGGCAAGGAGGAAATGGATGGGCAGGGAACTGAGGCCATGCAGGAGGGGGGCACACACACATTTGGCCATGGCTGGGCTGGAGTTGTCCAGGAACCTTGGCGAGGTTGCATGAAGAGGGCCAGAAAGGGCCAAACACTATGTCCCTCATGGCCATTCAATAGAAGGAAGAGCAGCCAGCACAAACCGCTGGCCGCAAGCATGCCCAGGGAGAGGGCACACAGATGACAAGTCCCCTCCCTGGCAGGAACACCGCCTCTTGTTTCTGGAGACTGTGCATCCAGCATGCCATGCACAATTTAAGTTTCCACGTGGGCATGCGCCATCACCCCACCTCCCTTCCAGCCAGAGAGGGATTGCTTTTCAGTAGCGGCTACAGCTTCTTGCCCAGCTGCCCATAATAAGGGATGTGACAAATCCACATTTCCAATGGATATTAATGGCTGAAAGCAGAATATTTGAGCTCCTAGTTAGGAAATGGGACAGGAAAACCTTGCAACAAATGCTAGTGAGAGCCAATTCACACAGTATTCAAAGGACACGGCTGATGTTTTCCTGAGCTTGAATTCCACAATGCCCCAATAATATCTATAAAGAAGAAGCAAAGTAGGCCCAGAGGATGAAGGGGTTTCCTTTCACATTGGCAGCTCTGGATGGGCTAGAAAGGGATCTGCTTTACAGGCAAAGCCCGTTATCTGTGGATCTGATATCCGCCCTTTTGCATATCCGTGCTCAGGTAATTGACACCCAACCTCAACATCCACGGGAATCAAATTGTTAATGTCTTCTTATCCGCGGTATGAGGACGACTGGAAGCTTGAGGCAAGATCATATTGTCCAACCTTGCCCAACCACGATGAGCTTAAGAGGTATTTAAGAACATAAATGTATGGTTAAAACTACTGAGAGGTTCCAAGGTCTCTAGTGCATTTCCCAGGAACTCTTCAGACGGGATCTGACCACAGAGCAATGCAGATAAAGAGTGCAACAGTCACCACAGTAACAGATCTCTTACCTGCAACACTAAGAGATCTGTTGTGGAAGGTCTCAGCAGAGTTGCTAGAACCTGGAGATGGCACAACTTTTTAAGCCAATGTATTTTTAGATAGTGCCATCACTCAGAAGGTAAGCTTGGTGGGCGGGGGACACAAAATGCGAAGAACAAGGTTATACACGGACATACCCAAAAAATTAGACCGTGAGTGTTATGAAATGACCTCAGAGGTTATTTCCAGTCATCCTCATATACCACGGATAGTTTCCAGGTCCTGTCCAACAGTGCAAAAAGCAGTGAAGTCCACAGGGAGCACAGAGGGAGCACAGAGTACGTGCATTCTGAGTTGCCACCTTCAGGGGAGATCCTAACAGGGAGATCCTGACAATTATAACAGATCAAAAGGGGGGAGGGGGAAAGAAAATACAAAATAAAATACAAAACCATTTAAAAGCCATTGTTAAAAACAATCATGTAATATGTATGATACATATTTTTAAAAACATGTAATTACTCCAGGCAGATATTCTCCTAGCTTTAGGCTGCTAGCATTAAAAAGAAGAGGAAGGAAATGTGGGATGCGACAAACTCCTCCTTTTCATGGAAATCCTCTAAGATGAGGCCATCTAAAGAGAAGAGAAGAGATGAGAAAAGATGTGATATTCTGATGTTAATTGACTTAGGTAAGGAGGGACTTATACATGTTGAACAAATAGAGGAGGGTCTATCTAATCGGACACTTTCTGCCTTGGGGTTCCCCAAAGCAGAAGGCAAGCATGGCTTCCAGACCTCACAGTTTAGCTGCAAGGTCTTTTCCAGCAAGAACCATTTTTACCCCTGTGAGAGGGGTTGGGAGTTTGAGACATGCCCATTCGGGAGGCCTGCCACAGAGCAGTCAGAGCAAAACTGGTGCTTCTTGGACAAACAATGACCTTTGTCACTCAGGCCCATTCTGGGATTCCAAGGAGACAGTTTTGAGCTCCCCAATTCCCTGGAAACTGGCATTACCTTTGATGGTGCTCTGGATGTCATGATGAGCCAACTCCTCTTCCTTCCGAAACAGAACCTTCCATGTGGCCAGGCAGAAATAGAGATGGACTTTTCCCCGCCATGTCAATGTGACACCATATCCAAAGCAGTTAAGAATTGAAGATGATCTAGTTGGATACAAAGTTGAGGATTCCCAAAGATCTAGTTTGGCTCTTCTGGGCACTGGGCAGCCGGAAGACACACTGGGGGGACCCAGCTCTCTTCTGTTCCTCCTGCCCCTGCTGCTGTCCCCAGGGGCATTCGGTGATCCCCAGTGGAAATAGCCTCTCTCCAGTAAGTGTGCTGCCAGGCAGCCCCCGTGTGAAAAGAGACCACTGGGAGGTCTTCTTCTGAACCTGGAACCTGACAAGGGGGCCCACAGAGGATGCTGAAGCAGAGGATGCTGAAGACATGTCCACAGCAGGGTACTTACTTCCAAATTGGGCAGTCTGGCCATGTGAGCCAGAGCATATCTGTAGTCCTCTTGGCCCAGAGCCTGCAGCCAGGACTCCTCTGAGTTGATGTACGTGTGGAGCTCCTGTGGGTTGAAACAGCATCTCAGAGTCATCGCACTGGCCTAGATCATCCCTTGCCATGCTACTGAGAGCTAAGCCCGGAAGGAATTTGTCCCACTACAGGAAGATCCGTTGGTTGCCGGCCCAAAGGAGTCTAAGGATGATCTAATTCCATATAAACACCCCCCACCCCCCCACCCCACCCCGCAATTGAGTTGACAAGATCTTCAATATTTCTGGAGGTTGCTTATGGGAGTGATGTTTTCTCTGTCTTCTCAGCCAGTTGGCTTCTAATAGGGAAGGCACTTAGACATATCTTCAATAAACTAAGAGAATGGGGTCTGCTGCCTCTTTTCTGTCAGGACACAGGGACAGCAATTCATACATGCTGTTTAATACAGGCACTGCTTGACACTCCCTCTCTGTACCAGGCCTGTGAGGGGCCCGTGCCCAGGTTCACTTTGAAAAGGAACGCAACTACAGTCATGCACACAAAATCACGTACCAGTGTTCAGACACCTGCATACATCCAATACCTAATGTCCAAATAGGGCTTACATTTCACTTACCTTCAAGATGCCAATTGTGTCCTGGATAGAGGGGGCCTCCTCCAGCAGCCCCCTGAGCACCTTCTTGCAGGATGCCATTTTCTCCTTCAAGGGGAGAAAGAGAATATCAGTCATGAGTAGGAGACACAACCGGTCTTGAGAATACAACATTGAAAAATCACTCACAATGACAGCGGTATCACGTTTTCTTCGCAAGAGAAAAAAGCCCAAGAAGAATTTACCTGGGTCCCTGGGTCCAGTTGGTCCACCCCAGACACCGCCACGTGCAGGACTGCTGCTTTCACATTGAACAGCAGAGCCGGCTTCATTTTGCTGGAGGGAGAAATATTATATTTCATAGTGTGAGAAGGACTGGTGATCCAGCCAATGGAAGCTCCTCTAAAGAAGAGGAACATGGCAACCCAGCAACGTCTGTGATGGTTTTTCCTCTTTTTTCCTAAAACGTCCAATCCTGGTCTGGGAAGGACCTGATTGGGAGAAGGCTGTAATACTTAACAAATTAATGGTCATCTTTTTAAAAAGGGTTGATCACAGATCTTTCCTGGTTTGCCACTGCCCTTTCTCTGTGGACAAATGAGATTTTCAATGAGACACCATGAATCCACTCTAATATGCTATCATAGAATCCACACTCAATACCTCAGAAACAACAGAACCCTGTACCCCATGGGTTAGAAACCCATGGGGGTGGTTGACACCCTATGTGCACTACACCACCACTCGCTCTGGGCCACCCCAGCACCCCCCAAGTGCACTTATGGGGCTGCTGACACCTCAATGCTTCTCTATGGGGAAAAACCTTAAAGACGCGTAAACTTCAACCATTAACCAAAAATCAGCCCTCTGCCCAAATCCTTTGAAAAAATTCAGATAGCTTCCTGGCACTACCACCAATCCCACACCGCTCTAGGCCACCCCTTCCCCCCCGACGTGAAGCGATACACCCTTCATTATATCTAATGGGGGAAAACCTTAAAGACATGTAAACTTCAACAATTAACCAAAAATCACCCCTTTGCCCAATTCCTTTCAAATAATTCAGGTAGCTTCCTTGCCCACCCTAGGAACCACCAGCCACCACACTGCACTCAACGACACGCCTTTCCCCCCAACGTGAAGCTATACATTTGCTGCAATCCTCATTATTCTCTATGAGGAATTCAAAAATACTTTAACAATTCACCAATAATCAGAGGAGTGTCCAATTGCCTTGGGATTTTTTGGGTGGTAGGCACCCCTGCCTGTCTACCACCCATCCCACTTTTGTGCCCCTAGGTGCTCCACAATAGGGGATATGGACTGGTTCGGGTCCCATTATACTCTATGAGAAAAATAATTAAAAATATTTCAAATATTCATAAAAAATCATAGGTGTGTCTGATTGCTTCAGGGTTTGCATGGTTGTTGGCACCCATGGGTGCTGCACAATAAGGAATAATGGACTGGTTCGAATCTCATTATATCCTATGAGAAAATAATTATAATAATTTTCAAAAATTCATAAAAAATCGTACGAGTGTCCGATTGCTTTGGGGTTTGGATGACAGGTACCCCTGGGTGCCAGCTACCATCCTAGCTACTTTTTGAGATCCAAACCAGTTCTGTTCGGATCCTAACCGAACCGGGGGTGGTTTGGACAAAACCAAAACCGAACCACCCCCTCCCGGTTCGGACCCGGTTCGGACCTGAACCGAACCGGGCGAAGCGGTTTTATACACATCCCTAGCATCTCCCAAAGGGAAGCGACTTCTCGCCAAAGGCCTTTTCATTCAGACGCACAAGTCTGCCAGGTTCCCAAGCACTAGATGTACCACCCTCCCCAAAGAGTCACCCCAAGTCTCAACCATTTCCCAGGAGCCTGGGGCACCTCCTCACCGATGGTGACTCCGGAGACTGCTGGGGAGCCCCCTGCGGGAGCTGGATCTGGATCTGGAGTTGGCTCAATGCGGTGTTTCCATTTAAAGAACCTCCGTCTGGGGGGCTTGCACTTGGTGGAGTCACTGGTGGGGGAGGTCTTAAACAGCCGCCTGCAGCAACGGCAGACTCTTCACAGCCTAGAAGAGAGCAGGTAGAAGGTGAGAAAGCGACCCTTAAGCAGACATTGGCAGGAGAGGCCCAAAGAAGTCATCTTTTGGTTCAGTGAGCGCTTCCAGATCGACTGATAAGAGTCCGCTAATACTAAGCGGCTCAGCCCTATCTCAGAGGAAAGGACTCTCAGCCAGTAAAACAGCGCCATTTGCCAACATCTGGCCTCAACTCTGACGAGGCCCGCCTCCAATTTAAGCCTAGCATTGGGGGTACATTTGGGGGTCTGAAATAATGCTCTCAGGAACTTAGACTGCACCACTTCTAAGGGGGACAGATCTGAGTAAGGACCCAGCTGGGCACCGTACAGTAACTGTGCCAATGATTTCGCCTGAAAAAGTTTTAAGGCCGCGAAGATAAGATGCCCACCCCTGGATCTGTAGAACCGCAAAATAGCTCGGGCGCTGTTTTGGGCAGCCTGGGCCACGTGCAAAGCATGAGCCCGTCTTGTACCCGATGAGTGAACAGCTACCCCCAAATATACAAAGTTTTGGACCTGCTCTATCCTTTGTCCGTCGATTTTCCAAACCCGTCTCTTGGGTCTCCTAGCAAAGGAGAGCATCTTTGTTTTCTGGTAATTAATACTCAGCCGTTCACTCTTACAATAGACAGCCAATGCCCCAAAGGCCCTCCTAAGCCCAACTGGGGTTCTAGCCAGAATGGCCGCGTCATCTGCATACAGCAGCACCGAGATACTTCTTCCAGCTAGCTTGGGAGGATGGAAATCACAGCTATCTAGATGGGTCACCATATCATTAATATAAAAGTTAAACAGCAGGGGCACCAGCACACATCCTTGACGGACCCCCTTTCCAATTGGAATAGCTCTGGTTAATCCTCCTTGCGGGTTGCACCTAATCCTCATGATTGGTGATACGTGTAAAGCTCTAATTAGGGCTAAGAGTCGCCGGTCAATGGAGGAAACTCTCAGTTTATCCCAGAGCCTGTCTCGTGGGATTGAGTCAAAGGCGAACCTAAGATCGACAAAGGCAACATGCAAGGACTGAGCATATTTCTGTGCTAGATGATGCAGAACAAAACAGTGGTCGACGGTAGACCTCCCTTCTTTGGATCTTCTTTACAGATATCATGGGAGCATTGTGGAATTAAAAGGGCATGGCTGAAGTTGTCCTCAGGTTGAATTCAAACCCAGTTATCCATGGATCCTATATCTGCGGAGCACTAGGGGCATTGGGAGTAGAGGTCGTGAGTGGGGGTCTCCCTCAACTATTCTACCTGCTTCTACTCTATGACCCCTGATCTGACTCTTCCGCACTTCCTGTGCTGATGAGTCTCAATCCTTCCTTTCCCAATCAATCAGGGTGGCTGGAAGGAAGGGCACGGCCCGCTCCCCACCCGTTAAATGTGCAGAAAGTTGATCTTTATGGAAGGAGCGGAGGCAGCAGTGCCCGGGCTGACGCCTTGCCTGCACATGCTCCAAGCGATCTGCTTGCATGATGGCCAGTTTGAAGAACTACTCCGAGAGAGAGAAAATAAGATTCCAGGATCCGAGATACATTATCGATTGATTGAGTTTATTGAACGTATTTATGTACCACCCGAAACGTATGTCTCTGGGAGGTTTACAATAAACAGTACACATGAAACAAAAATAAAACATGAAAATCATTTATTGTCCTTGCTTGGCGTGAAAATGTGAAAGACACTAATTTTTGTATGAAACTGAAAACAAAATACATCCTTTATTGGGTCTGTTGGGCAAAATGAAGAAAGCATCTCCAAAGGGAAAACCTCTTCTGGCCATGACTTCCTGATGGGGGAAAGAAGGGCTGGATAAGGGCTGCTTCTCGGCCATGGTGGTGATGGACTTCCTGGCCCCTGCTCAGCGGTCGCTGCAGCGGTGCTGGCGAGAGGGAAGACAGGGAATGTGGCGGCACTCACGGCAGGAATCAGCTGGACCTGCTCGGCTGCTGGACAGTGGAGCGCCACAGGATAGATCCAGCCCACGGACCCTGAGTTGGACATCCCTGTTCGAGGTTGTTGTGTCTTATAGACAGGTCAGTAGATCTGAATGACGTCTTCCCTTTCATCAGTGGGCCAGATCCCATTGGCCTGTACATTGGGTAGTGAGGTCTTCCAGTCCCATGCCTTCATAGGTATCTTGCATGGTTGGCTTCGATATACTGGAGGGCTTCACACGGTACACGTACCCTGAGTTGTATGAACTCGGTCCAACAGAGTGTGGATTTGGAAAACAGGGACCTATGTAACATAAAAGGGAGGAGGGTTAACGCAATGCAGTTTTTTAAAAAGCCTTACCATGAACTGGAGCACAACGTCTTATGATGCTGCTATGTGGAAGAACTGCATGCAGACAGCACTGTGTGTGCTGTCAGCCTAAATTCTGTGTGTGCACCGACAGCCTAAATTCTGCAACAAGCAAGGTTGAGTTCTGCAATGAGATAACTGATGCAAATTAAACCCCTTCCCATTATTTCTCTCACTTTGCACAAAACAATTGTGCTTCTGTTGACTATAGGAATGGAAAGGGAAGGGTACACAGCCATGAAGTTGTGGCCTCTGGAGACTGGAAATGTGTCCAGGGCCAGTTACTCTCCCCCTGCTAAATGAAGAGAATCACCATGTTAAAAAGGTGCCTCTTTGCCCCGTTAGCAGGGTCCTTCAGCATTCAAGGCCCAGGGGTCTTTCAACAGTATCAACATCCTCTTAAGAACCATTTGCGTACCTTTCTAAAATCACAGGGGCTAGAAATTGGCTTTTTCTTTCAAAGAGGGACAGAAAGCTGAGACTCAAGAAGCTGAATTCTGTAACCGGATTCTGAAGACATTTTGGCACTTTAAAAATGCTGAAAATGGTCCCAATAACTACACAGCTCTGAAGAACATTCTTCTGCCATCCATCCTCTTGCAGTCAAAGCTCCACATGATTGGCCCTTCCAAGAGAATCAACACCTCCTTGGGAATATCCTTTTTTGTATGTATGAGGGCAAGTTGGGTTCCAGCATTTTTCAAAAATGGTAGGGCATGCTATTCAGTTTGGCCCTCCCTTTCTTGGCTCCAGGTGCTGAAAGAGCTTCAGGTACTCCGAGGGAGACAGAGGCCTGGGATCTTAAATTGGATCTGAAGGTGTGGAACCCCATGCGATGCCCAGAGCTGTTTCAGCATCTTCCTCTGAGGTGGATTCTTCAGTTCAGGAATTTGGTGGTAGAAGGTCAAGGTCCAGCTGCTTAGGTGGTTGAGTTCTTTTATCTCTTGACTGAGACCAAGACCGGCAGTGCTGAGGAGAATGTGACCGGGACCGAGCGTCTGGATGGTCCAATCACCCCGGATATTGGTTTCGATGTGGGGCTCAAGAGCAAGGGTAAAGATAGCGTCCTCTATCACCAATGCCAGATTTGCCGTCGAAGAAGTTAGTGGAACAATCAGGCATGATCAGATGGAGAGTAGTGTCAGTGTTGAGGTTCTCAGTAGCAATATGCCAAATCCTATGGGACAGTGTTTTGGAGAGTACAGATGGTGAGGGGATTCCCTGTGGCCCGGAGAGCGTTGGTATCACGTAGGGTCTCTTCCAGATCATTGGTATCGTGCGGGAGACTCTTTTCAGTCCGGAGGCGGCCGGTCCTGAGAAGATCAGCTAGTGTTGATGGTATCATCCTCCATATGTGCTTTGTTGATGTCACCTTCAGGATCGGAGGGTGAACTTGGTGTGACTTCTCTGGGGTCTCCCTTGTTGGGAGTGGAGCGGTCTCTCGAGTCTATGTTGGGATGGTAATGATCCCTGTCTTGGCCCGGAAGTCACTGTGCAGACTTAAGGTTTGTAGATACTCAAGTCAGCTTTTTTGGAATCAGAGCTGCTGACTGAGACTTTTTTGTGGACTTTAGGCAGTAGAGATATCAGGATGGGAGTGACGAGCTTCACGGTCGACACTCTATTGGCAGCACAGTGTAGTGTGTGCATTGGCTGAGGAATCTTTTCATTCGTAGTTGGTGAAAAATGCTGAGAATAGAAAGAAATATAGAAACACTTGATTTAGTTAGGATGCACATTCCAAAGTCCTGGGGAACCCTAGAAAAGGCTTGGTTTTTGGTCAGCACCAGCTGAACCAGTGGCAACTGCAACCAAGCCTCCCCAGATGATCTGAATAGGCAGCAGCAGGGTTCATGAAGAAGGTAGCATTTCCTCTAATATCTTGGGCCTAAGCCCCAGAGACCAGCCTGGCTGCTGTATTCTACATACATTCGGCATACTACAGACAAAAACTGCCCAATGTACAGTGCATGGCACTAGTGCAGGATGTTACCAGCATATGCGCCACTGTTTCCAGGTGGTCTATCTCCAGGAATGGACGTAGCTGGCGTATCAGCCTAAGCTGATAGAAAGCCCTCCTGGCCACTGCCTCAACCTGAGAGACCAGGAAGAGGCTTGGGTCCAGAAGTACTCCCAGACTACATACGGGTTCTTTCTGGGAGAGTGTAACTCCATCCAAAACAGGCAGATCTAAGCCACTTCCTATGTCCCAACTTCCCACCATGAGTACCTTTGTCTTCCTTGGATTCAGCCTCAGTTTGTTCTCCCTCATCCGGCTCATCACGGACTCCAGGTAAGTCTTTCGGGAAGTTAGGCCATTTCCTAAGGAAGTTGACATGGAGAAAGAGGTTTGGGTGTCAGCATATGGGTAACACCCTGCACCAAATCCCTGACGATTTCCCCGCACCGATCCATGTAGATATTAAAAAGCATTGGAGATAGAATGGAGCCCTGTGCAACCCCATACAATAGCTCTCATTTGGAAGAGCAACAATCTCCAAGCAACAGCATCTGGGAACTACATGAGAAATAGGAGTGGAGCCACTGCAAAGCGGTGCCTCTCACTCCCTACCCCTCTCCCTACCCCTTCAGGTGCTCCAGGAGGTGCCATGATTCACTGATATCAGAAGGATCGGCTGAGAGATCCACAAGGATCCACAGGCTCACACTCCCCCTGTCAATGCCCAATTGGGGAACAGGCCAACCAAGTCCTTCTCAACCCCATAGCCCACCCAAAAGCCATTTTGAAATGGGTTCAGATCATCTCCTTCTTCCAAGACTCCTGGAGCTGAGATGGCACTACCCTCTCAGTCCCCTTGCCCTACCATGGGTGGTTGGAGACAGGCCTAGAATGGCATCCAATGCAGGTTTCTTCAACAGTGGTCTAATCATGGCCTTCCTGAGGCAAGGAGGCATCCTGCCCTTCCTCAGAGAAGCATTCATGATGCTTCCAAGACCTAATCCGATCACCTCCTTGCTAGATGGTATAAGCCATGTTGGGCAAGGATCAAGAAAACAGGTAGTCAAGTGAAGTCTCCCAAGCAGCTTGTCCACATCCTCCGCTCTCACAAATGGAAAATGATCCAAATTCACTGTGCAAGAGGAGCTTCCGGACACCTCCACAGTAGGCTCTGCACTACCTGTCGAGTCTAGTTCCGTTGGATGAAGAGAGTTTTCATCTGCAAACATCTCGTTTAAAATGTCAAAGTGGGTAACTGATGGATCCAAATACTCATTCAAGGGAGGAGGGTCATGTACTAACCCTTTCACAACTCGAGACAACTCTGCTGAACGTGAGCTTGCAGAAGCAATGCGGGCAGAAAAGAACTGCTTCTTTGTGGCACGCATGTGATTGATGGATGGAGTGCTGTCAAGTCGGTGTCAACTCTTAGCAACCACATCATTTTGATAATGGAAAGGCAAAATGTTCATAATAAAAAATGATTTTGCCATCGAATGAATTCTTTGCATTGCATCAATATTGGGTTTCTGTATCATATACCTTTTTCACATAAGAAGTAATATAGCTACTCCTGCTAAGTTGGCAAAGAGGTACCTTTAACTTGGTGATTCTCTTTATTTAGCGGGGGAGAGTAACTGGCCCTATCCACCCCCAGCACAGTATCTCCAGTGACAGTTGCTGGTGTCTGTCTTATGTTTCTTTTTAGATTGTCAGCCCTTTGGGGACAGGGATCCATCTTATTGATTTATTATTTCTCTGTTTAAACCGCCCTGAGCCATTTTTGGAAGGGCGGTATAGAAATAGAATAAATTATAAAGAATAAATACTTCCAAATTGGATCTATCCAGTTTCTAATGTCAGAAAATGAAATTAGAGCCAAAGAACATGTTTCCCATTTCAGGAGTAACCTGAAGGGTGTGTCTTCAGGGTGAGACCACTGTGTTTGCAATTTGAGCAAATGCTTTACAGATCCTACACACGATTGCTGTCTGGAACACAAGACCGAAGGGATGGAATCAGGATGACAGAAATGGGGATCTGCTGAGTCAAAGACAGCAGCCAAGACAGGAGGTTCATTGAGGCCGGGTGGGCCAACGTATATGACGACACTTGGCTTGGTGGATCCTGGGTGGTTTAGACCTGCATTCAATGTTTGTGTACAATTCCATATGGGAACACCAACCAGTGATCCTGTTCTTACGTGTGCACGGAAGGTGTCAGGGTTTCCATATGAGAGCCACTTTCACTTTGACAAGCAACACTACTCCAGAGATTTGCATCAGAGGATAAAATGGGGCACAAGCTGGGGCAAGTCCTCTCCGCCTTTCCCTGTTCTTTCTTCTGTTTTTCCTCAGCATCCAGCCCTCAGAGGGATACCTGCAATCGTTCACCGGGCTCCCCAGAGCTCACCTGTCTATCAACAGACCTATCTTCCATTAATTGGCGTAATTCTTAAGCGAAGCCGGTGGCACTCCCGACATCTCCAAGGGAATCCCGCAACATAAAGATGCATTGTGCAAAGCAGTCTGTCCTGAATCTACTGCCACTGGGTAACCAAGTTCGATTATTGTTGTTGTAGTTGTTCTCTCTCAGTCTAGAAAACCAAACAAAAAGACAAAAGATTGAGTCTCCGGTTCAAATGGCTATTCAACCACTCCCACCCGCTCCATTCTGATACTCATACAATTACCAGACTCCTCCTCCTCATTGAAGTCCTCCAGGACAAGATCATCTGAAGGGAAGAGAAGAGAAAAGATTGGGGTTTCTTCTTTCAATTTGCTAAGAGAAAAGTTAAGGAGGGACAGGTCCATGTTGAATAAATGAGGAGGTTCTAATGGGTCACTTTTTGCACTGGGCTTGCCAAAGCGGAAGACAAGCATGGCTTCCAGACCTCGCAGTTTCACTGCAAGGGCTTTCCCAAGAAGAACCATGTTTGGCCATGTAAGAGGGGTTGGGAGTTTGAGACATGCCCACTCGGGAGGCCTGCCACAGAGAGGTCAGGGCAAAACTGGTGCTCCCTGGACGAATGATGACCTTTGTCACCCAGGCCCATTCTGGGATTCCAAGGAGACAGTTCTGCCCTCCCCACTTCCCTGGAAATTGGCATTACCTTTGATGGTGCTTTTAATCAAACGATGTGTCAAGTAATCTTCTATGCGCAAGAGAGCCTTGTGTGTGGTCAGCTGTAGAAATTAAGACGGACATGTTTCTTTCATGTCAATGTGACACCATATCCAAAGCAGTGAAGAATTGAAGATGACCCATTTGGGAACAAAGTTGAGGATTCCCAAAGATGGAGTGTGGCTCTTCTGGGCACTGGGCAGCCCGAAGAGACATGGGGTGGGGGTGGGTGACAGCTCTGTCCTGTTCCTCCTGTTCCTCGGTGAGCCCCAGTGGAAACAGCCCCTCTCCAGCAAGTGTGCTGCCAGGCAGCCCCCGTGTGACCAGAGACCAATGGGAGGTCTTCTTCTGAACCTGGAAGCTGACAAGGGGTCCCAGAGGATGCTGAAGCAGAGCCAAGCCATGTCCACAGCAGGGTACTTACTTCCACATTGGGCAGTCTGGCAACATGCTGCAGGATGTAGACGTAGGCTTCTCGGCCCAGAGCCTGCAGCCGGGGCTCCTCTGATTCAATATACCTGTGGAGCTCCTGTGGGTTGAAACAGCAGCTCAGAGTCATTGCACTGGCCTAAATCATCCCTTGCCATGCTACTGAGAGCTAAGCGCAGTAGGAATTTGTTCCACTACAGGAACATCCCTTGCTTGTGTCCCAAAGGAGTCTAAGGAGGATCTAATTCCATATAAACATCCCCCCCCCCAATAAAGTTGACAAGATCTTCAATATTCCTGAAAGTTGCTTATGGGAGTGATGGTTTTCTCTGTCTTCTCAGCCAGTTGGCTTCTAATAAGGAATTGACCGAGATGTATCTTCAATAAACTAAGAGGATGGGGTCTGCTGCCTCTTTCTGTCAGGCCACGTTCGGATGTCGGAGAGGATGAAGACAGAAGCCCCATTCACACCTTATGTTGCACACTCGGACCACGAGTGGAGAGTGCACAGGGGCAGATCTGGACACAGGGACTGCAATTCATACATGCTGTTGAATACAGGCACTGCTTGACACTCCCTCTCTGTACCACGCCTGTGAGGGGCCCGTGCCCAGGTTCACTTTGAAAAGAAATGCAACTACAGTCATGCAGACAAAATCATGTCAGCGTTCAGACACCTGCACGCATCTGCTACCTAATGTCCCAATAGGGCTTTCATTGCGCTTACCTTCAAGATGCCAATCGTGCTGTAGACAGAGGGGGCCTCCTCCAGCAACCCCCTGAGCATCTTCTTAAAGGATGCCATTGTCTCCTTCGAGGGGGAAAGAGAAGATCAGTCATGAGTAGGAGGCACAACCGGTCTTGAGAATACAACATTGAAAAATCACTGGTACTGACTGTGGTATCACCTTTTCTTCGCAAGAGGAAAAAGCCCAAGAAGAATTTACCTGGGTCCCTGGGTCCACTTGGTTCAGCCCGGACACCGCCACGTTGAGGACTGCTGCCTTGAGATTGAAGGGCATAGGCGGCTTCATTTTGCTGGAGGGAGAAAGATGAGATTTCGTAGTGTGAGGAGGGCTGGTGATCCAGCCAATGGAAGCTCCTCTAGAGAAGAGGAACATGGCAACCCAGCAAGCGTGAAAAACGACGACAGGTCTGTGATGGTTTCCCTTCTCTTTTCCAAAAATGACCAAACTTCGTCTGGGGAGGCCCTGGTTCGCAAAAGGCCATAGTACTTAAGAAGATTTGTTTCTAAAAGAAAAACCTTCACTTCAATGGCCATCTTTTGGGAAAGGGGAGATCCAGTTACAGATCTGGCCTGGTTTGCCACAGCCCTTTCCTGACACAACCCCCTCCTATTTAATCCCCGTGGGCTATAAGCATACGTGAGTTCCGTGACGGTGTCCAGGCTTAACCTCAGCAGGAACCCAGGGTCCGGATGCTTTTTGACATCCTCCATAATTTCCTGGCAGAGATCAAAGAGCAGAAGAGAGTTGGTCACTACCCACGGACTTCCTTGGGATAGCTCCACCCCCAAACACACACTTTGGACTGAGCCCTCGCTTGGGCATTCCCTTCCATTCTCTGCCACATCTCACTCACAAGTACGGCTTCCGCAGCCTCATTCTTATCATAGGTCAGGAGTTGTCCACCCTGCGAACTGACTTCTTTGACGTCTTCTATTACTGCGGACAGGAACTGGGTCCAGCTGAAGATGACCTGAAAATTAAAAGCACTGAACTGTTAGTGATGGAAGGACTCTCCGTGCCTTCCTGCAAATGGAGCGGGCACCCTGACTTGGTGGGCTGCTCTCAACTCTTTTCTGGGGACACCACCTGCTCCATGGAATATCCTGCAGCTACTGCTTCTCAGGGAGAGTGCAGAACTGGGAAAAGGATCAGAGCAGAGAGTGGGTGCTCCCAGATCCCGGATGGAAGAAATGCCTCTCACAGAGTTGTCTTGAGCTCTGTGGAGGAAGGCCCTCTACTCAAAGGTTCCCTACCTCAGCTCTGTCCATTTCCTCCATGACAGTTGTCAGTCCTGGAAGGGAAGAAGAATGGGAAGGGAGGGGGGATTCAGGACTTGAATTCCCATGAGGAATTAACCAATGGGAATTCCCTTTGTTGGCATTCAGGCTGGCTCCCGGGCTCCCAAGCACCAGCTGGCTCACCTTCCCCAAAGGGTCAGCCCCAGTCCCAACCATTCCCCAGGAGCCTGGGCCACCTCCTCACCGATGGTGACTCCGGAGATGGCTGGGGTGCCTCCTGAGGGAGTTGGCGGTGGCGCTGGAGTCGGCTCAACCCGCTTGCTTCGTGGCCAGAACCTCCCTCTGGGGGGCTTGCCCTTTTCGGAGTCACTAGTGGGGGAGGTCTTAAAGAACTTTCTGCAGCATCTGCAGACTCTTCGCAACCTAGAAGAGAGCAGGGAGAAGGTGAGAATGCGACCTTTAAGCAGACATTGGCAGGAGAGGGGGCCAATGGGGCAGGGAAGGAGTGCAGAACAGAAGGAGGGGCAGCAATACAGGTAGCCCAATAGGCTTCCAGATGGTGCACCATCCTCCTTCTGGCTGAGGAACTGGGTCGAGACAGATGCTCCAACGCTTTGGGGCAGAGACCTTTGACATATGGGGTGCAGTTCTGGTCAGCCCAGTTCAGCCAGATGATGTTAGAGCTGGGAAAGATGCAGAAAAGGCCCGCAAAGGTGCGGAGGGGTGGAACACGGAGGCAGAATTACAGGCTCCGAAGGCACTGCCAGGGACACCAGGCAGCTGAACTTAGAGGTGGTGCTGCTGGTGCCGGACTGCACACTCCTAGGCGCTCCAGCCCTCTCCTCCTGCTTGCGACCCAGCCTCCTCCTCTACTCTGAGCTCATTTAATCGGGTTACTCTGCTAAAGGAGGGATTGATTCAATTATTCCCCCCTACAATCGGGACCTCCGTGAAGCACGTCACAGTAGGCATCTTCAGAACTGGTGCCCTTCCTAATCGGGCAGCCGGGCAGGCAGGCAGGCGGGGGTCTCTAGTCAGACCTGTCCGGGAATAGAGGGAGCAAGGCAAAGCTGTTATGGAATCCTACTCACCGTGCGAAGATGTATTTTCTCATCTTCTCCCCCATTTCCCTCCCTGTCTAACTATTCCCCCCTGACTAACTATCCCTCCTGTTCCTAAAAGCTGACTGTCCCTCCCTCCCCCCCTAGATCCCTCCCAAAACCACCCCAAACAAACAACAAACAACAAGCAACAAAATAACAAAGACTAACACTAACTGTAATACTGAATGGATAAATAAATGGATAAATCGATGAATAAATAAATGGATAAAGAAACAAATAGATGAATAAATAGATGGATAAACAGAAACAGAAACAGAAACGGACTCGCTAATACACTCTTTCCTTGCTATCTCTCCAACTCCTCTCCACCTCGCCTCCTCCCTCCTCGCCTAACTCACCCACAAAGAGCAGCTGAGCCCCGGAGGTGTCATAAAAGAGGATGTGTCATGAGCCTCAGCAATGGCCATTGGTCCTCTTGCCTCTAGTGGTTGCTTCAGGACTAGGAGGCATCCCCTGCCAAGCGGGCAAAGAGGCACCTTTTCAAAGGGCTGATTCTCTTTATTGAACAGAGGCCGCACGGGGGAGCAGTTGGCCCTACCCACCCCCTGCCCAGTAACCCTCCAGTGGTGGTTGCTGGTATCAATCTTAGGTTCCTCTGTAGATTGTGAGCCTTTGGGGGCAGGGAGCCATCTTTATTCCTTTATTCTTACTCCACTTAAACTGCTTTGGAAACTTGTGTCGAAAAGCGGTATATCAATAGTAGTAGTAGTAGTAGTAGTAGTAGTAGTAGTAGTAGAAGTTCTTCCAAACCTCACCCTTCCTGTTCATATGTCTGTTGATCTGAGAAATCAGAGGACTCTCTTCCCCACCATGTTGAAAGCAAATCACCACCACAGGCCCCTCAGAGCAGACCCCTCCACCTCCGCCCACTGCCATTCATCCCAAGAGCCACCTTGGTTGCTGGGATGTGCTCTTGTTTCAGCCCGACACGGGGACTCCTTCCTTCAGCGCAATCCTGACACTGATTCTCACCTGAGGGGACACACATCACTTTGCTGGCTCTGCCCTCTGGCCACTGCTCTCTGCTCTTTCCAGAGTGTGGCGATGCTGTCACTTGCCTGCCAGGAGGCAGCGTGGAGCAGGTCGGTGGCTGCTTAGCCTTCTCCACTCTGCCTCTTCATCGCTGACTTTGGCATTATTCAGTGGAGGGTGGCGGAAGAGGCAGCAGCAGGATTCTCCCTCCCTCCCTCCCTCCCTCCGAGTCTCAAAGCCAAGAGCTGATGCCCCAAGTGGAAGGAAGCTCTGAACAGCTGCCTGGCTTCCCTCTGGACCCTCTTGTTTGGGGAACAGCAGGGCTCTCCTTCCCATGCTTGGAGAGGAGGAGACCCCGTGGAAGTGAAGGAGGGAGGAGGCTACTGACGGAATAGTGCAGCAGTCAACCACAGAGAGGCAGCCCCTTGTCTTCTCCATGCTGCCTCTCACCAGGTGCCCCATGCAAAGTGCCAGCAATGTTCAGCAAAGAAAAACAAGGCCTCTCTTGTATCCCTCATCTAATATGGAGCCCTGAGGAACACCATATGAAAGGGAAGAAAGGAAAGGGGGCGAGGAAATGTAGAGGGCCAGGAGGGTAGTACTGACCCTGGTCCATTGGTGCCAAGCAGGTCTCCTCACAAGTGGCAGGCAGCAGGAAAGCAGGAGAAGGACTGAGACGTGACATACAGCTACCACTCACAAACTAGAGAACCAGTATGGGGAAAGTCCGTATAGATTTGGATTGAGTTCTGATCCCGAGAGCAGGGGCTGGGCCAGGAGGAGTCGTATTTCAAAACCTGCTTGGAGGCCATGCATCAGTCATAGCTGGAGGGTGTGTGTGCAATATTCAGGTAGAAGAATGAGTTCATGGATGCTAGAGTTGGTCCGTTTGGGTGCAGACCCAAGGAAGAGAAGTCTGGAAATGGCTTGAGTGAAGTGTATGTGCAGGTTTGAAGGGGTGACCTTCAACTTCTCTGAGAAGTGGGATGTCTCTTCCAGGTGGAGAGCGAAAGTTTTCTGAACTCTCAACGGCTGAGGCCTCACCAGCTCCTTAGGTTTACAAGTAGAGGGAGTTCCCTGTCCTAAAAAGGGCAAGTGGGCAACCATGAGGGTCAATCTCAAGTGTTGTTTAGCTTCCCACAACTGCTTGGATACCAACATTGCTCGCTGCTATAAGCTGCAGCTACATTGCTTTCATAGGGCTGTAGAGCTGACAACTGATATTATGGTGAACAGCATAGCCATTGCCTGATGACGTTTGAAGACTTGGGGAAGTCTGTTTCCTGATGTCTGCTCTTCAGAGTCCCAATGGCACCAGCTTTTGAACCCCTTTGAACCCCAACGTGAGTGACAACATGACACACTTGATGGTGGACTTCTCTCAGGAAAGGCACGTGCTCCAGGCTTGAATGCTCATTGCCCAGATCCTAAAGGTGGCAACTGCTGAAAGAAACCTAGAGGAGGAAAACCTGGTCAGAATAGCTCCAGAGATGACTGACAGTCTGTCTACACAATAGAAAGGAGGACACCCATTTCTCACAGACAGAGAAGCAAACAGCAGGTTGGATTGAAAGAACAGGAAAGAGAGAGAGAGAGAGAGAGAGAGAGAGAGAGAGAGAGAGAGAGAGAGAGAGAGAGAGAGAGAGAGAGAGAGAGAGAGAGAGAGGTCTTTCAATGTAGCAACCAGAAATGAGAGGAATAGTTTTGTTATTGATTCAGGCACTACCCCAAACATCCTGAATTCCCCTCAACTGTTGATAGATGTAGACAAAAATGACAAAGTTGCTGTTTGGTTTGCTGATGGGAAAAATAGTTATTCATCCAGGAGAGGAACTGCTGAACTGTATAGTAAGCAATTGGATGGGGAAATGGAAAAGATTTTGATCCAAGATGCCCTCTTAGTCCCTGATATGGAGAGTAACTTGACCTCTGTGAGAGATGGAGTCAATCAAAGCTGCAAAGTGACTTTGCAGGACAAAGTTTGCTACATCAGCTAAGAAGGATGATTTCATGATGACAGCCTATATGCATAAAGATGTGCTTTTTCAATTGGACTGTGTAACTGAACAGGCCAGGCTTGCAGCCTCATGCAAACACAAGAACTTTTCGACCATATGGCCTAAAAGACTAGCACATAGGCAAATCCATGTGATAAATGAGCTTGGGGGAAATGGCATTAGGAAGGACTTTAAAGTGGAGTCATGCAGAGAAGCTGCCACAAGGGGTCAGTGTTGCTGACTTAATCAAGGGGTGAGACCCAGCTTTTCTGCACAGACACAGACAGAGTCACAGTGTCCTTTGGAGCTCATACATTCTGCTGTCATAGAAACATAGGAAGCTGCCATCTCCTGAGTCAGACCATTGGTTCATCTAGCTCAGTATTGTCTACACAGACTGGCAGCGACTTCTCCAACGTTGCAGGCAGGAATCTCTCTCAGTCCTATCTTGGAGAAGCCAGGGAGGGGACTTGGAACCTTCTGCTCTTCCCAGAGCGGCTCCATCCCCTAAGGGGAATCTCTTACAGTGCTAGCCTCCCATTCATATGCAAGCAGGGTGGACCCCAACCTTCTCCCAACCTTGGAGAAGCCGCTGCCAGTCTGTGCAGACAATACTGAGCTAGATGGTCCTGTGGTCTGTCTCAGTCTATGGCAGCTTCCCATGTGTTCCTAAGTCCTTGCAACTCAGATTGCTAGCCAAAGCAACAGACAAGACACCATCTGAACGATGGCTTGGGCACAAACCCTCTCTAAAGCATGCCAACATGTTTGGATCGAAAGCTTATGCATACATCCCAAAGGCCAGGAGAACCAAACTCAATCGCAACTGTGAACTGGGAGTGTTGGTTAGATATTCGCCTGGCCAAAAGGGATAGAGAACCTTTGATCGTACAAATGGAGAGGTCAGGATCTGCAATGTGGTGTCTTTTGAGGAGAGACAAGGGCCAACTAGGGATGATGTGCCAGAACCTGTGCCAGAGATCCAGGTGAAAGAGGCAAGATGTCTCACGATGCAAGAGCCAGACCGTGAAGCCGAAGAATTTGTGCCACAACCAGAAGGAGGTTCAGAAGGGGATACAGATTAGAGAAGGGGCTGCACAGCCTGAGCCCGAACTGAGGCGCTGCTAGAGGCCCAACAAGGGGATTTCACCCAAAAGGTTCTCACTCGTGACCAAAGGAGGAGAGCTACAAGAACCCACCACATGGCGAGAGAAAGAAAAGATGCCAGCTGACACAAGGTGAGACATGGAGATAAGCAGCATTCGAAGGAATTGATTCCCTGCACCAAAAGGAGACTTGAAGACGTGTCAATGCCCACAGGAAGAAAGACTGCGGGATGCAAGTGGGTCTTCAGAGTCAAGCAGGATGCAGAAGGGGAGGCAGAGCGCTACAAGGCGAGGCAAGTAGTCGAGGGATACTCCCAGATCTATGGTGAGGACTACAATGGGACCTTTGCACCACTTGTGACATACACTTCAATGAGGACACTGCTCAGCATAGCAGCGGCCAGAAAAATGCAAGTTGAAGACATGAATGTAAAGACTGCCTTCCTTCATGGGGAAATCAAGGAAGACATCTCTATGCAATAGCCACCAGGCTGGGAGGTACCTAGAAAGAAGGGGCAGCTTGTGTCCAAACCAGAAAGAAGCATCTATGGCTTCAAAGAAGCAGCCAGAGTGTGGAATGAGAAACGAAATCAACTGCTACTTAAGGAGGGGTTGATGGAAGGAAAAGCTGACCCCCGCCTATATTCCAGATTGAGAGACAATAGATGGACTTACATCCTGACTTCGGTTGTTGACTTGATTATTACATATGAGGAAAAACAAGATAGCCATGAGACTGTACAGCACCGGAACAAGGAAAGAGAGGTGAAGGAACTCGGAAACATCTCCTATTACCCTGGCATCCAAATACAAAAGAGAAGGGGGTGGGGCATTCCTTCTCCACCAGAGGCAGAAGATAAAGGATCTTCTCCAATGCCTGTTAGCTTCCTTGGTGCTTTGCTAAATAATCACAAACCCCAACAACAGCCTCTTGGAGGCCGTTTTCAGCAACAGCTCCCTGGTGACCACCAGTATCTGGTCTGAACTTTCACACTCTGATTTGCTTGCAGAAAAGCTTTGCCATATATGGGCAAAGCTTAAGTACACCAAAATATACCCGGGATACCAATAGGGCTGGCTCATTATAAGAGAATAGCAACTGGCGCTTGTATTGTGCCAGCTCAGATGCAGGTCTTTGATTAGAACATTGAAGTCCACTCCCCTCTTCCACATCAAGCGTGATTTCTGTGCATGACAAGCCACATCAAACAGCTCGAGATATCCCATGTGCAGCCTGGCTTGCTCTGTACAGACCTCTGCTACAGGGTAAACTTGTCCCAGGCTAGTTAGATGGTCATGAACATGTTCCAAAGCCCAGCTTTCTAGATCAAATGGAAGTTTTGATGCTGACCATGAAACTTTGATGCTGAGAGAGAGAGAGAGAGAGAGAGAGAGAGAGAGAGAGAGAGAGAGAGATTCAACTCTGCACAAGAGACTCCCATGCTCCTTTGGAATTAGGTCAGAAATTGCACTTACTGTAAAGAAGCTACTACTCTTCGAGTTGGAGATGGAGTTCCAGTGCATCGAGCTTTTGCACCAGCTCTCCTAATGACCACTTGGGGTATTGGGAGTAGAGGTAGTTAGTGAGGGTCTCCTTACCTGTCCCTGCTTGCCTCTACTCTATGGCCCCTGCCTCGACTCCTCAGCTATTCCCAGTCAAGAATCAGTCCTCTTCCTTTCCTCTTAGAGAGTAGATGGAAACATCTCTCTCTCCCTTCCTATTCATTATGTAGCTGATAGATAGGACAAGGTTTCCCCTCTCTAAATGTACTTCACCAATACATCTTTTTCGTTTAGATTGTACAACAATCTCCATGCGAGTTCTTCACATAATGGCAACAACTCAACTCTGCACTCTACTCTGTAACTGGTGTGGGTAGCTTCCTTTTGGCACCTTGCTAATAAGATCAATACGATGCATAGCTATGTTGTGACCGGACATCAAACCAAGACATTTCATAACCACATGCTAAGACAGAGATCTATCTATCTTGGATGCGTTTTTGATCACATTTTGTCTGTTCCTTTTGCTCTTTTGGTTGCTGTTGTTGTTGTTGTTTTGTACTGAATGTGTGAAACAACCTTGAAGTGAACTAATCACAAAGTCAGATTTCTTGTGATAGCGAAAGGAAAATTATAGCGTCTGTGGACTCCACCCCACGCCTATAGGCTTTACTACCTTGAAAGAAGTTTGCTTTTGCAACAGAAGGTTGGAAGGCCATTGCGGTAGATTCAGTCTAGAACACACAAGTCTACTTGGTGGCAGTGGTTAAATGGGTCATTGGTCAGGAGATCCATGTCTGGTGTTAGCAGCAGAGCAGATCCTTCTAGGGTCACACCAAGGTAATTTGGGCATCTGGACCGCCCAGCCACGAGCCCCCACCCCCATGCAAGGCTCCCCAAAACTTCCTTTGTGGGCCCACCCCACCAAAGGTCCATTAAAAAACCAAACCAAAGACTCTAATGGTGGCTGAGGGGTGGCAGCAAGGGGGGAGGTATGGTGTCTTGAAGCAACTGAGTGTCTTGAAGCAACTGAGATGCACGCCTGTGCAGTTTAGAGATCGTCACAAGCTCGTGATGTTACGGGGGACAACTCAAGTTGTTCAGAGGGCAACCCAAGCCATGATATTGTTCAAAACTGAGCCGGCTTCATCCAGGTCAGGGTCTCCTTGGAAGTCCAACTGGCACTTCCCCCCTCTGTGAAGGAAGGATGTTGAGAAATGGAATACAGAAGCAAACAACTACTTATCTTATTTATATCTCATGTTTCAAGGCAACTGTTCTCAAAGTGGTTTACATACAAAAAGGAGAAGAAAGTGGCCCCCTGTCCCCCAAAGAGCTCGCAATCTAAAAAGAAGCACAAGGGAGAAGCTAGTGCCAGTCACGGAAGGAATGCTGTTCTGGAGTTGTCGCCTAACAGAAAACCTGAATTGGTCATAAAGGTCTGTTGCCAGTTGTTCAATGTCTCGGCATGAAATAAAGAGGGCTTGGTGCTAGCATCACCAAGTTCCAGATGTCCTCTTGTCTAATCAAGTGCTGAACCTCCAGCAGGATTGTAAACTGAGAGCAGGAGCAAGCCCCAAATCCAGCCCTATGGCCATTGGTGCTCCTGTGGAGACAGCCTCTCATAAGGCATGACTGAGCCACCTCTCCTGGCTTCAGATTCTCTTTCAGCCATGAAACACACTGGGTGGCCATGGGCCAGTCACTATTCTCCGCCTAGCCTACCTCAGAAGGCTGTTGCAAGGATAACATGGAGAACTCTACCCTCAGGGAGGAAGAGTGGGGTATAAATGTAATGGGGCGGGGGGTGGGGCGGGGCAGCAGTGTTGATCTGGACCCCGGCTGACATCTGTGCTCAGCCATAAACTCACGGGTGGTCTTGAGCAAGTCACACTGTGATCCTGCCTGCCCACTGGTAAAACAGCAGCTATCATGACTCACCCAGTTAGGTGCAGATTAATCCCACCAAGAAAATGGTGTGTACAATCAAAGATGCTATGTCAAGACTATCATCCAGCACTGCTGTCAGTACAGAGCTCCTCTGCAACCTCTTCTCTACAAACCTCTTCATAACGTCACTGTATATAGACTTATGCAATCCGATTTGATCGGATTCCACGCAACACAGCCCAAAATCAAGCAAGATCAAAAGCCTGTCCATAGAATCATTGAGAAGTTCTGCTCCACTGGGCTAGTCTGTGAATTGGAATGTTTTGGATCTTACAGCCCTGAACTGAAGTATGCTTACTCAACGTAAGCCCTATTGATTTCAAAGGGATTTACTTCCAAGCAGCTATGTTTAGGATTGCTGCTTTAATCTTACTTCTGCCATCTATAGATGATGTGATATGCTTCAGGGAGTAAGACACTTTAATTTCTAGTTGAGATAAATTCAAGATATATAGCAGTTTCACTAATAGTAAGAATAAGGATGCAAATAAGAATAAGAACAATAAACTGTATTTATTAAGATAAAACAAACAAAAAATTAAATCATAACAGATCAAAAAGGGGGGAGGGGTGAAGAAAATACAAAATACAATAAAGAAACATTTCAAAGTCATTGTTAAAATCAATCATGTCACATGATATGTATTCTTAAAAACATATAATACTTCCAGGCAGCTATTCTCCTATCTTCAGGAGCATTAAAAAGAAAAGGAAGCAAATGGGTGATCAGACAAACTCCTCCTTTTCATGGAAGTCCTTGAAGACAAGGCCATCTGAAGAGAAGAGAAGAGAAGAGAAGAGAAGAGAAAGTTTGGGAAGGAAGGAATGCTCTGTCACCCATGGGGCACCTCCTCATCGATGGTGACTCCGGATACTGCCGGGGAGCCCCCTGTGGGAGTTGGAGGTGGTGCTGGAGTAGGTTCAACACAGTGTTTCCATTTAAAGAACCTCCCTCTGGGGGGCTTGCCCTTGGCGGAGTCACTGGTGGGGGAGGTCTTAAACAGCCGCCTGCAGCAACGGCAGACTCTTTGCAGCCTAGAAGAGAGCAGGGAGAAAGCGAGAATGCGACCCTTAAACAGACATTGGCAGGAGAGGGGGGCAATGGGGCAGGGAAGGAGTGCAGAACAGAAGGAGGGCAGCAATACGGGTAGCCCAATAGGCTTCCAGATGGTGCATCATCCTCCTTCTGGCTGAGGAATTGGGTCGAGACAGCTGCCCCAACGCTTTGGGGCGGAGACCTTTGACATATGGGGTGCAGTTCTGGTCAGCCCAGCTCAGCCAGATGATGTTAGAGCTGGGAAAGTTGCAGAGAAGTACCATGAACGAGCTCAGGGGTGAATGGAAACCATGTAACCAAAAGGCAGTCCTGTTTTCAGGCACTGCATGACACTTCCTAGCTGGACCAGGCCTGTGAGGGGCCTGTGCCCAGGTTCACTTTTAAAATGAAGCAACTACAGTCATGCACAAAAAATCACCTACCAGTGTTCAGACACCTGCACACATGTACTACCGACTGTCTGAATAGGGCTTTCATTGCACTTACCTTCAAGATGCTGATTAAGTTCCAGACAGAGGGGGCCTCCTCCAGCAAAGCCCTGATCATCCTCTGGAGCACCTCAATGTTCTCATTCTAGGGGGGGAAGAAAAGATCAGACATGAGTATATGAGTGACAACCGGTCTTGAGAATGCAACATTGAAAAAGCACTCACGCTTATCGTGGTATTGTGTTTCATTCCAGTTGGGCCAAGAAACCACCAGGACATATGGAAGTGGGAAAGGGTGCTCACAATTAACTCCGAAGAAGAGCTTATACATTCAATCTCAGAAAAGTAAGAAACCACCTCTGCAGGGAGTCACACCATTTCAAACTTGGTCATTCTTTGGGAACTCTCCCGTTCAGTGTGGGGTCAAATATTCACTTTCCAAAGTGTTTTGGCAACCAGTTCAAACACCTTGAACCAGTTTATTTACATTTCCTACAGAATAATATCCAAACTCTTAGCTTGCCATGTAACTCTAGAAAAAGACAACCATGGGACTTGACTTGAGAAGAAAGCATCATGCCAGTCTTTCTGAATGAAACCAATGATGGAATGATGGAACGCCATCTTCTGAACTGGTTACCACTACAGGGCTTCGCTTCTGGTTCCAGTTGGGGCCAACCGGGAGATTTTCAGTTGACACTGAATTCTCCCTTCTTCATAGAACATATTATGACAAAGCAAAACTGTGGCATCCTTACATAGAAAAGATTCCCAAGTGGTCTCAAATGGGACAAGTAGCCCGGGAGTGGAAGCAGCGGGAGTTTGTGGTGCAGGAGAAAAAAAGCTCAATAAGAATATCCCTGCGTCCCTGGGTCCAGCTGGTTGACTCTGGACACGGCCACGTGCAGGACTGCTGCTATTAGATGAATTGGCAGAGCTGGCTTCATTTTGCTGGAGGAAGAAATCTTAGATCTCATCGTGTGAGGAGGGCTGGTGATCCAGCCCACGGAAGCTCATCTAGAGCACAGCATCATGACAACCCAGCAAGTGTTGGGGAATGTCCCGGGCTCGGTGGAGGAAGACCCTCTACTCAATGGTTCCTGACCTCCGCTCTTTCTTTCTTTCTTTCTTTCTTTCTTTCTTTCTTTCTTTCTTTCTTTCTTTCTTTCTTTCTTTCTTTCTTCTGCTTTGCAGTCCTCAGACCTGGAATGAAAAAAGAAACAGAGAGGGGTGGGACACCGTCTTTTGGAATGAAGGCTGGCTACCATTGATTGGTTACAGCACAAGTCAATAATCCATCGGTAAGACAGCCGCCTTGCTACCAAATGGCAAAACCTAGCCTGGCTGCTGGGCAAAACTTTGGGGAGGAAGGAATGCTCTGTCACCCATGTCTTGGTCTGTGGAGTCACACCAGCTGACTGGGGATGTGGATGGTAACTGTGCCTGTTGGTGGGGGCTTGCATTACAGGACACAGCAATAAAACCACAAAGAAGACATTGGAAATGTGAATGGCACCTTGCTGACAGTGGGAAGGAAAAGGCTGACTAATGGGAAGACTAGTCCTCCCAGAAAACCAACTGAGAGACTAGCTCTCACCATATGTAATTTTATCTGGCTCAGTAGGGCAATGGACTGAAATGACCCTGACACAATTAAAAAGAAATCATTAAAAATCACCTGATTTCCCAATTGCTCTGTGGGTTGAGTGGTGGGTAGCACCCATCATGCCCAACCCTCTCTGGTGCCCCCAGAAACCATTTATTTATTTATTTGAAACATTTAATCTACTGCCCATTCCAAAGACTCCGGGCAGTGCACAAAAACATGCAAAGAAGGCAATATTAAAAATCACGTTTTAAATTAAAAACTCAAGTAACTAACAACAAACAAATATTTAAAGTACAGGGCAAAAGCCTGGTGAAAAAGAAAAGTCTTCAATAGAGATTTGAAGATCAGTAAGGAAGGGGCTAGATGGATCTGAAGGGGAAGAGTGTTCCAAAGAAGTGGGGCAGCACCCAAAAAGGCCCTTTCCCGGGTCCTAGAGCCCCGAACCTCTCGGAAATCAGGGACCGACTAAAGGGCCATCTGAGACGATCTAACCGGAAGGGATGTAACCTGAAAGGGAGAGGCGGGTCTGTAGGTAGACAGGCGCCAAACCCTGCAAGGCTTTGAAGGTCAGAACCAGGACCTTAAATTGAACTCGGAAGCCAATAGGCAACCAGTGCAATGACTGCAGGAGAGGTGTTACCCCATCATCTTTTCTGGCACCCATGGGAAGGTGAGCCGCTGCATTCCAGACCCGCTGTAGCTTCCTGATTGTCCTCAAAGGGAACCCTAGATAGAGAGCTCATCACAGCAATCACCAAGAAATATTACACACAGACACATAGAGCTGAGCTGCCACTGTCCCTTTCTCTCCACAACACCATCTCACACACAGACTACCAAACCAGAGCTCTAGGAAGGAAGGAAGGAAGGAAGGAAGGAAGGAAGGAAGGAAGGAAGGAAGGAAGGAAGGAAGGAAGGAAGCCAAGTACTGCTTTTGTCAATCTGAGATCCAGCAAAACCAGATCTTTATACTGACAAGAGAACAGCATTACACTCAGTGCAGAGAAAAGGACATTACAGAATCAAACCTCCTTGCCTCTCCTGAGGCACAGCATGGAGCAGAAAACCCCCAAACCAAACCATCCCGCAGAAGAAGGTCAGAGTTCCACTGGGTAGGAACCTCCTGAGGGATCAGGTGTTCAGGTAGGTCCAGCTCAAGCTGCCTCTCCTTCAGCATGCACTGAGCCTTTTCACCCCGGTGGAAATGGCCGGCTATCTTTTGGCGCTTCTCCGCAAGAGCGCCATGGGAGCAGCAGGGGCCCGTAGCCAGGGTGTGTCCCAGGTTGTACACTGAGGCTGGCTATGGGCCTGAGCAGGGCCTGTGTGGTGGGAGCCCCCTATTGCAAGTGCCCTTCGCATCCTGGAGGCTTGGGAGCAACAGCAGCAGCAGCTAGCCGAGGGCACGCCAGACCCATTGCTGCCAGCAGGAGAATGGACCCGCAGGTGAAAGGGGTCGCAGGTGCAGCAGCACCACCATTGTCCCAAGAGGCTTGGGGTCCTTTCCCATGCTGACCCATGTAGGTGCAGACAGTATCTACTACCCACTACTACCCAGTACCTGCTACTCAGTAGGTGCAGAAAGCATGTCTATGGTCACTAAGGCAGAACTTGAAGTGATCCCACACCATGCTGCCACCATGCTCACCGGCCCATGGGTGGTGAAGCTGCTGGTTCCTTCAGGGACCCCACCATCACAACTGGAGACTGGCATTGCTAAGGGGGATTGGGGGCATGGTGTGACCGATCTCCAAGCGAGACCACTCTGGTTGGGCTAGCAGCCAAAGCAGTCGGCACCTCCTCCACAACATGTATTCAACATCAGTCAGTCCCTGCTCATACCTTTGGCTAGTTCACACAGAGAGATGCAGCAAGTTCTCATCATCACTGGCAAGAAGCAAGCAGCCTGGCCTCTGTTGGAGGGTTTCCTTGTCTCAGGTTCAGGATTACATGTCAAAAGGATCTTCACTTTCAAAGAGTGTTCTAATCGGAGGCACCTTCAGCTCAAGATGCAAGTGCCTTACAGTTCTGTGTCCCCCTTGTGAGGAACCAGCAGGGCCGGTGCTACCGTTAGGCCAACTAGGCAGCAGAGTGCAGACCTCAGACCTCAGGGGGGTGCAGAGTGTCGAGTGTCAATGTGTTTGCCTAGGGCGCAAAAGAGTCTGGCACCGACCCTGGGAACAAGTGCACCAACATCCTACCGTTGGTTTTTTCTGCTAGATTGTCTTCAACATGTTCCAAAGCCCAGCTTTCTAGGCCATATGGAAGTTTTGATGCTGTCCATGAGATGTATTTGACATTACGAGAGGGAGGGAGGGACAGATAAACCTCTTCATTTGTCTCTGCTCAGGAGACTTCCGTGCTCCTTTTGAAATTGAACGTACTGTAAAGAAGTTGCTATTATTAGCTCTGCTGTGGAATACAAAACTACACTTCTCTTGATGATGTGACCACGTTTGTTACCACATGAGAAACAACAGACCGATCAGGAAGACGTGTCAATCCAGCACAGAGCAGCATGACTTGACACCATGCAGAACTCAGTGGCGAGAATCCCAGGAACACATTAGAAGAGAGCCTTTCATACTGGAATCCTCAACTTCAGTTAGAAACTGTTGTTACAAGCAAAGAAGTGTGTACTGTCCCTCTCCTTGATCTGTCTGACAGCCTTGAGGTGCGTCAGGGAGATGAAAGAGAAGACCATGAATGGTTTGGTGTAAGTGTCATCCGCAGTAACATGCAAGAAGCCCACATGTGCAAGCCTGTGCTGCCAAAGAGCAGAGTGGAGGGGAGGGCAAGCAGACCCACACACCTTTCTCCTCCCCCTGGTAGGCATGCTGGTCTATGCAAGTCTCTGTGCTTCTCACTCTGGTGGATGGCACCTAGCAGCCAATGCTTCACCGCACCTCGCTTAAGTTAGAGTTCAGGATGAATGTGGCAGGAGCTGGTCACCCCCGGACCAAGTTTGTAATCTCCAAAGCCACCAATTCTTCAACACAGCAACACACTCTTGCTTTTTCTGTGCAATTCTCCATTCGGTCTAGAGAACCCGTGCTATCTGAGAGCTTCCTTTAGAGCAAGGTATGACCTGCTCCCGTCGGCTGTGCAGGCAGAGAGAATAAAGAGTATACCTAGGGAAGATAGAATCTGCCCTTGTGGTTAGAGGGAGATTGAAACCGTCCAACATGTATTGCTCCCTTGTCTGTTTTAAAGAGAGTGAAGACCCTCCCTGATATCTCCTTGTCTGGCACCCTTTCCAGGATGCTCAGGAGATTTTTGTGTCTCTTAGGGCCAGCAACAACATGCCTCCTGGCCATGAAGGAGGAGGATCCATGGCTTGCCTATAAAGCAGAACCCTTCATAGCCCTCCCAGAGATGGTGATATGAAAGGAAACCCCTTCATTCATTCCCTGGACCTGCTTTGGATCTTCTTTACAGATATCATGGGAGCATTGTGGAATTAAAAGGGCATGGCTGAAGTTGTCCTCAGGTTGAATTCAAACCCAGTTATTCATGGATCCTGTATCTGCGGACCGCTAGGGGCATTGGGAGTAGAGGTCGTGAGTGGGGGTCTCCCTCAACTATTCTAGCTGCCTCTACTCTATGACCCCTGATCTGACTCTTCCGCACTTCCTGTGCTGATGAGTCTCAATCCTTCCTTTCCCAATCCATCAGGGCGGCTGGAAGGAAGGGCACGGCCTACTCCCCACCCGTTAAATGTGTTGAAAGTTGCTCTTTATGGAAGGAGCGGAGGCAGCAGTGCCCAGGCTGACGCCTTGCCTGCACATGCTCCAAGCGATGTGCTTGCATGATGGGCAGTTTGAAGAACTACTCCAAGAGAGAGACAATAAGATTCCAGGATCAGAGTTCCAGTATCGATTGATTGATTTTATTGAACATATTTATGTACCACCCGAAACGTCTGTCTCTGGGAGGTTTACAATAAACAGTACACATGAAAGAAAAATAAAACATGAAAATCGTGTATCGTCCTTGCTTGGTGTGAAAATGTGAAAGACACCAATTTTTGTATGATACTGAAAACAAAATCCCGCAATTAATACATCCTTTATTGGGTCTGTTGGGCAAAATGAAGAAAGCATCTCAAAAGGGAAAACCTCTTCTGGCCATGACTTCCTGATGGGAGAAAGAAGGGCTGGATAAGGGCCGCTTCTCAGCCATGGTGGTGATGGACTTCCTGGCCCCTGCTCAGCGGTCGCTGCAGCGGTGCTGGCGAGAGGGAAGACAGGGAATGTGGCGGCACTCACGGCAGGAATCAGCTGGACCTGCTCAGCTGCTGGACAGTGGAGCGCCACAGGATAGATCCAGCCCACGGACCCCGAGTTGGACATCCCTGTTCGAGGTTGTTGTGTCTTATAGACAGGTCAGTAGATTTGAATGACGTCTTCCCTTTCATCAATGGGCCAGATCCCATTGGCCTGTACATTGGGTAGTGAGGTCTTCCAGTCCCATGCCTTCATAGGTATCTTGCATGGTTGGCTTCGATATAGTGGAGGGCTTCACGCGGTACACGTACCCTGAGTTGTATGAACTCGGTCCAACAGAGTGTGGATTTGGAAAACAGGGACCTATGTAACATAAAAGGGAGGAGGGTTAACGCAATGCAGTTTTTAAAAAAGCCTTGCCATGAACTGGAGCACAACTTCTTATGATGCTGCTATGTGGAAGAACTGCATGCAGACAGCACTGTGTGTGCTGTCAGCCTAAATTCTGTGTGTGCACCGACAGCCTAAATTCTGCAACAAGCAAGGTTGAGTTCTGCAGTGAGATAACTGATGCAAATTAAACCCCTTCCCATTATTTCTCTCACTTTGCACAAAACAATTGTGCTTCTGTTGACTATAGGAATGGAAAGGGAAGGGTACACAGCCATGAAGTTGTGGCCTCTGGAGACTGGAAATGTGTCCAGGGTCAGTTACTCTCCCCCTGCTAAATGAAGAGAATCACCATTTGAAAAAGGTGCCTCTTTGCCCCATTAGCAGGGTCCTTCAGCATTCAAGGCCCAGGGGTCTTTCAACAGTATCAACATCCTCTTAAGAACCATTTGCGTACCTTTCTAAAATCACAGGGGCTAGAAATTGGCTTTTTGTTTCAAAGAGGGACAGAAAGCTGAGACTCAAGAAGCTGAATTCTGTAACCGGATTCTGAAGACATTTTGGCACTTTAAAAATGCTGAAAATGGTCCCAATAACTACACAGCTCTGAAGAACATTCTTCTGCCATCCATCCTCTTGCAGTCAAAGCTCCACATGATTGACCCTTCCAAGAGAATTAACACCTCCTTGGGAATATCCTTTTTTGTATGTATGAGGGCAAGTTGGGTTCCAGCATTTTTCAAAAATGGTAGGGCATGCTATTCAGTTTGGCCCTCCCTTTCTTCGCTCCAGGTGCTGAAAGAGCTTCAGGTACTCCGAGGGAGACAGAGGCCTGGGATCTCCAATTGGATCTGAAGGTGTGGAACCCCATGCGATGCCCAGAGCTGTTTCAGCATCTTCCTCTGAGGCGGATTCTTCAGTTCAGGAATTTGGTGGTAGAGGGTCAAGGTCCGGCTGCTTAGGTGGTTGAGTTCTTTTATCTCTTGACTGAGACCAAGACCGGCAGTGCTGAGGAGAATGTGATCGGGACCGAGCGTCTGGATGGTCCAATCTCCCCGGATATTGGTTTCGATGTGGAGCCCAAGAGCAAGGGTAAAGATAGCGTCCTCTATCACCAATGCCAGATCTGTCGTCGAAGAAGTTAGTGGAACGATCAGGCATGATCAGATGGAGAGTAGTCCCAGTGTCGAGGTTCTCAGTAGCAATATGCCGAATCCTATGGGATAGTGTTTTGGAGAGTACAGATGGTGAGGGGATTCCCTGTGGCCCGGAGAGCCTTGGTATCACGTAGGGTCTCTTCTCGATCATTGGTATCGTGCAGGAGACTCTTTTCGGTCCGGAGGCGGCCGGTCTTGAGAAGACCAGCTAGTGTTGATGGTATCATCCTCCATATGTGCTTTGTTGATGTCACCTTCAGGATCGGAGGGTGATCTTGGTGTGACTTCTCTGGGGTCTCCCTTGTTGGGAGTGGAGCGGTCTCTCGAGTCTATGTTGGGATGGTAATGATCCCTGTCTTGGCCCGGAAGTCACTGTGCAGACTTAAGGTTTGTAGATACTCAAGTCAGCTTTTTTGGAATCAGAGCTGATGACTGAGACTTTTTTGTGGACTTTAGGCAGTAGAGATATCAGGGTGGGAGTGACGAGCTTCACGGTCGACACTCTATTGGCAGCACAGTGTAGTGTGTGCATTGGCTGAGGAATCTTTTCATTCGTAGTTGGTGAAAAATGCTGAGAATAGAAAGAAATATAGAAACATTTGATTTAGTTAAGATGCACATTCCAAAGTCCTGGGGAACCCTAGAAAAGGCTCGGTTTTGGGTCAGCACCAGCTCAACCAGTGGCAACTGCAACCAAACCTCCCCAGATGATCTGAATAGGAAGCAGCAGGGTTCATGAAGAAGGTAGCATTTCCTTTAATATCTTAGGCCCAAGCCCCAGAAACCAGCCTGGCTGCTGAATTCTACATACATTCTGCATACTACAGACAAAAACTGCCCAATGTACAGTGCATGGCACTAGTGCAGGATGTTACTAGCATATGCGCCACTGTTTCCAGCTGGTCTATCTCCAGGAATGGATGTAGCTGGCATATCAGCCTAAGCTGATAGAAAGCCCTCCTGGCCAGTGCCTCAACCTGAGAGACCAGGAAGAGGCTTGGGTCCAGAAGTACTCCCAGACTACATACGGGCTCTTTCTGGGAGTGTCACTCCATCCAAAACAGGCAGATCTAAGCCACTTCCTATGTCCCAACTTCCCACCATGAGTACCTTTGTCTTCCTTGGATTCAGCCTCAGTTTGTTCTCCCTCATCCGGCTCATCACGGACTCCAGGTAAGTCTTTCGGGAAGTTAGGCCATTTCCTAATGAAGTTGAGATGGAGAAAGAGGTTTGGGTGTCAGTATATGGATAACACCCTTCTCCAAATCCCTGACGATTTCCCCGCACCGTTCCATGTAGATATTAAAAAGCATTGGAGATAGAATGGAGCCCTGTGCAACCCCATACAATAGCTCTCCTTTGGAAGAGCAACAATCTCCAAGCAACAGCATCTGGGACCTACATGAGAAATAGGAGTGGAGCCACCGCAAAGCAGTGCCTCTCACTCCCTACCCCTCTCCTTACCCCTTCATGCACTCCAGTAGGTGCCATGATTCACTGATATCAAAAGGATCGGCTGAGAGATCCACAAGGATCCACAGGCTCACACTCCCCCTGTCAATTCCCAATTGGAGATCACCCAACCAAGGACCAAGTCCTTCTCAAACCCATAGCCCACCCGGAAGCCATTTTGAAATGGGCCCAGATCATCTCCTTCTTCCAAAACTCCTGGAGCTGAGATGGCACTACCCTCTCAGTCCCCTTGCCCTACCATGGGAGGTTGGAGACAGGCCTAGAATGGGATCCAATGCAGGTTTCTTCAACAGTGGTCTAATCATGGCCTTCCTGAGGCAAGGAGGCATCCTGCCCTTCCTCAGAGAAGCATTCATGATGCTTCCAAGACCTTCTCCAATCACCTCCTTGCAAGATGGTATAAGCCATATTGGGCAAGGATCAAGAAAACAGGTAGTCAAGTGAAGTCTCCCAAGCAGCTTGTCCACATCCTTCGTGCTCACAAATGGAAAATGATCCAATTTCACAGTGCAAGAGGAGCTGCCGGACACCTCCACAGTAGGCTCTGCACTACCTGTCGAGTCTAGTTCCGTTGGATGAAGAGAGTTTTCATTTAAACATCTCGTTTAAAATGTCAGAGTGGGTAACTGATGGATCCAAATACTCATTCAAGGGAGGAGGGTCATGTACTAACCCTTTCACAACTCGAGACAACTCTGCTGAACGTGAGCTTGCAGAAGCAATGCGGGCAGAAAAGAACTGCTTCTTTGTGGCACGCATGTGATTGATGGATGGAGTGCTGTCAAGTCGGTGTCAACTCTTAGCGACCACATCATTTTGATCATGGAAAGGCAAAATGTTCATAATAAAAACGATTTTGCCGTCCCATGAATTCTTTGCTTTGCATAAATTTTGGGTTTCTGTATCATGTACCTTTTTCACATAAGAAGTAATATAGCTTCTCCTGATAACTTGGCAAAGAGGTACCTTTAACGTGGTGATTTTCTTTATTTAGCGGGGGAGAGTAACTGGCCCTATCCACCCCCAGCACAGTATCTCCAGTGACAGTTGCTGGTGTCTGTCTTATGTTTCTTTTTAGATTGTCAGCCCTTTGGGGACAGGGATCCATCTTAATGATTTATTATTTCTCTGTTTAAACCGCCCTGAGCCATTTTTGGAAGGGCGGTATAGAAATAGAATAAATTATAAAAAATAAATACTTCCAAATTGGATCTATCCGGTTTCTAATGTCAGAAAATGAAATTAGAGCCAAAGAACATGTTTCCCATTTCAGGAGTAACCTGAAGGGTGTGTCTGTAGGGTGAGACCACTGTGCTTGGAATTTGAGCAAAAGCTCTACAGATCCTACACACGATTGCTGTCTGGAACACAAGACCGAAGGGATGGAATCAGGATGACAGAAATGGGGATCTGCTGAGTCAAAGACAGCAGCCAAGACAGGAGGTTCATTGAGGCCGGGTGGGCCAACGTATATGACGACACTTGGCTTGGTGGATCCTGGGTGGTTTAGACCTGCATTCAATGTTTGTGTACAATTCCATATGGGAACACGAACCAGTGATCCTGTTCTTACGTGTGCATGGAAGGTGTCAGGGTTTCCATATGAGAGCCACTTTCACTTTGACAAGCAACACTACCATAACACTGGGGGGGAACAAAACATAAAATTGTAACCCTCAAAAGAGTTTGCATTGGGGGAGACTTATTACTGAATGACCTCAAACCTGAAAGAAAGAGCCAGCTATTTGTACTTACATTCAATAAAATGAGAGAGAGAGAGAGAGAGAGAGAGAGAGAGAGAGAGAGAGACACCTTTCCTCTAGGAAGTGGGATGTCTGTTTTGGAATTTGGACTGTTAGCCCATCCATCAGTAGTTCTAGCCTGTCATGAAAGAAAGAAAGAAAGTCACATGATCCAGGCCAGTCAACCTAATACAGCAGAAGTGACTTTCTTTCCAACTAGTATCATAAAGGGGAGATCGAAAAATACCCAACCCACCAACCAACCCATTCACAAGAAGCAACTCCAAAAGCTCACGGCACATAGGCAACTAAGCAGGGGGAAAGCATCTTTTTTCCAGAGATTTGCATCGGAGGATAAAATGGGCCACAAGCTGGGGCAAGTCCTCTCCGCCTTTCCCTGTTCTTTCTTCTGTTTTTCCTCAGCATCCAGCCCTCAGAGGGATACCTGCAATCGTTCACCGGGCTCCCCAGAGCTCACCTGTCTATCGACAGACCTATCTTCCATTAATTGGCATAATTCTTCAGCGAAGCCGGTGGCACTCCCGACATCTCCAAGGGAATCCCGCAACATAAAGATGCATTGTGCAAAGTTGTCTGTCCTGAATCGACTGCCACTGGGTAACCAAGTTCTAGTATTGTTGGAGTGGTTGTTCTCTCTCAGCCTAGAAAACCAAACAAAAAGACCAAAGATTGAGTCTCCGGCTCAAATGGCTATTCAGCCACTCCTACCCTCTCCATTCTGATACTCATACAATTCTCAAACTCCTCCTCCTCGTCGAAGTCCTCCAGGACAAGATCGTCTGAAGGGAAGAGAAGAGAAAAGATTGGGTTTTCTTCTTTCCATTGGCTAAGAGAAGAGTTAAGGAGGGACAGGTCCATGTTGAATAAATGAGGAGGTTCTAATGGGTCACTTTTTGCACTGGGCTTGCCAAAGCGGAAGACAAGCATGGCTTCCAGACCTCGCAGTTTAGCTGCAAGGACTTTCCCAAGAAGAACCGTGTTTGCCCATGTGAGAGGGGTTGGGAGTTTGAGACATGCCCACTTGGGAGGCCTGCCACAGAGAGGTCAGAGCAAAACTGGGGCTCCTTGGACGAATGATGACCTTTGTCACCCAGGCCCATTCTGGGATTCCAAGGAGACAGTTCTGCCCTCCCCACTTCCCTGGAAATTGGCATTACCTTTGATGGTGCTTTTAATCAAATGATGAATCAAGTCATCTTCAATGCAGGAGAGAGCCTTGTGTGTGGTCAGCTGTAGAAATTAAGACGGACATGTTTCTTTCATGTCAACGTGACACCATATCCAAAGCAGTGAAGAACTGAAGATGACCCAGTTGGGAACAAAGTTGAGGATTCCCAAAGATGGAGTGTGGCTCTTCTGGGCACTGGGCAGCCAGAAGAGACATGGGGAGGGGGCGGGTGACAGCTCTGTCCTGTTCCTCCTGTTCCTCGGTGAGCCCCAGTGGAAACAGCCCCTCTCCAGCAAGTGTGCTGCCAGGCAGCCCCCGTGTGACCAGAGACCAATGGGAGGTCTTCTTCTGAACCTGGAAGCTGACAAGGGGTCCCAGAGGATGCTGAAGCAGAGCCAAGCCATGTCCACAGCAGGGTACTTACTTCCACATTGGGCAGTCTGGCAACATGCTGCAGGATGTAGACGTAGGCTTCTCGGCCCAGAGCCTGCAGCCGGGGCTCCTCTGATTCAATATACCTGTGGAGCTCCTGTGGGTTGAAACAGCAGCTCAGAGTCATTGCACTGGCCTAAATCATCCCTTGCCATGCTACTGAGAGCTAAGCCCAGTAGGAATTTGTTCCACTACAGGAACATCCCTTGGTTGCGTCCCAATGGAGTCTAAGGAGGATCTAATTCCATATAAACATCCCCCCCCCCCAATAAAGTTGACAAGATCTTCAATATTTCTGAAAGTTGCTTATGGGAGTGATGGTTTTCTCTGTCTTCTCAGCCAGTTGGCTTCTAATAAGGAAGTGACCTATTTGTATCTTAAATACACCAAGAGGATGGGGTCTGCTGCCTCTTTCTGTCAGACCACGTTCAGATGTCAGAGAGGATGAAGACAGAATCCCCATTCACACCTTATGTTGCACACTCGGACCACAAGTGGAGAGTGCACAGGGGCAGATCTGGACACAGGGACTGCAATTCATACATGCTGTTGAATACAGGCACTGCTTGACACTCCCTCTCTGTACCAGGCCTGTGAGGGGCCCGTGCCCAGGTTCCCTTTGAAAAGAAATGCCACTACAGTCATGCACGTACCAGCGTTCAGACACCTGCACGCATCTACTACCTAACATCCCAATAGGGCTTTCATTGCGCTTACCTTCAAGATGCCAATGGTGCTGTAGACAGAGGGGGCCTCCTCCAGCAGCCCCCTGAGCATATCCTTAAAGGATGCCATGTTCTCCTTGGAGGGGGGAAAGAGAAGATCAGTCATGAGTAGGAGACACAAGCGGTCTTGAGAATACAACATTGAAAAATCACTGGTACTGACAGTGGTATCACGTTTTCTTGGCAAGAGAAAAAAGCCCAAGAAGTACAGTATTTACCTGGGTCCCTGGGTCCACTTGGTTCAGCCCGGACACCGCCACGTTGAGGACTGCTGCCTTGAGATTGAAGGGCATAGGCAGCTTCATTTTGCTGGAGGGAGAAAGATGAGATTTCGTAGTGTGAGGCGGGCTGGTGATCCAGCCAATGGAAGCTCCTCTAGAGAAGAGGAACATGGCAACCCAGCAAGCGTCAAAAACGACGACAGGTCTGTGATGGTTTCCCTTCTTTTTTTCAAAAATGACCAATCCCCATCTGGGGAGGCCCTGATTCACAAAAGGCCGTAGTACTTAAGAAGATTTCTTTCTAAAAGAAAAACCTTCACATTAATGGCCATCTTTTGGGAAAGGGGAGATCCAGTTACAGATCTGGCCAGGTTTGCCACTGCCCTTTCCTGACACAACCCCCTCCTATTTAATCCCCGTGGGCTATAAGCATACGTGAGTTCCGTGACGGCGTCCAGGCTTAACCGCAGCAGGAACCCAGGGTCCGGATGCTTCTTGACATCCTCCATAATTTCCTGGCAGAGATCAAAGAGCAGAAGAGAGTTGGTCACTACCCACGGACTTCCTTGGGATAGCTCCATCCCCAAACACACACTTTGGACTGAGCCCTCACTTGGGCATTCCCTTCCATTCTCTGCCGCATCTCACTCACCAATACGGCCTCCATGGCATCGTCTTTACTATAGGAAAGCATATTGGAGCCTGACGACTTGGCATCTTTAACATCCTGGATGACGGATGTCAAAAACTGGCAGCTGTAGATGACCTGAAAATTAGAAGCACTGAACTGTTAGTGATGGAAGGACTCTCCGTGCCTTCCTGGAAATGGAGCGGGCACCCTGACTTGGTGGGCTGCTCTCAAGTCCTTTCTGGGGACACCACCCGCTCCATGGAATATTCTGCAGCTGCTGCTTCTCAGGGAGACTGCAGAATTGGGAAAAGGATCCGAGCAGAGAGTGGGTGCTCCCAGATCCCGGATGGGGCAAATGCCTCTCACAGGAATGTCCTGAGCTCTGTGGAGGAAGGCGTTCTCCTCAATGGTTCCCTACCTCAGCTCTGTCCACTTCCTCCTGGATAGTTGTCAAACCTGGAAGGGAAGAAGAATGGGAAGGGAGGGGGGATTCAGGAATTCCCATGAGGAATTAAGCAAGGTGAATTCCCTTTGTTGGAATTCAGGCTGGCTCCCGGGCTCCCAAGCACCAGCTGTCCCACACTCCCCAAAGAGTCAGCCCCAGTCCCAACCATTCCCCAGGAGCCTGGGGCACCTCCTCACCGATGGTGACTCCTGAGACTGCCGGGGTGACCCCTGAGGGAGTTGGGGGTGGCGCCGGATTCGGCTCAACCCGCTTGCTTCGTGGCCAGAACCTCCCTCTGGGGGGCTTGCCCTTTTCGGAGTCACTAGTGGGGGAGGTCTTAAAGAACTTTCTGCAGCATCTGCAGGCTCTTCGCAACCTAGAAGAGAGCAGCGAGAAGTTGAGAATGAGACCCTTAAGCAGACATTGGCAGGAGAGGGGGCCAATGGGGCAGAGAAGGAGTGCAGAACAGAAGGTGGGGCAGCAATATAGGAAGCCCAATAGGCTTCCAGGTGGTGCACCGTCCTCCTTCTGGCTGAGGAATTGGGTGGAGACAGCTGCGCCAATGCTTTGGGGCGGAGACCTTTGACATATGGGGTACAGTTCTGGTCAGCCCAGTTCAGCCAGGTTATGTTAGAGCTGGGAAAGGTGCAGAAAAGGCCAGCGAAGGTGCGGAGGGGTGGAACACGGAGGCAGAATTACAGGCTCCGAAAGCAGTGCAGGGGCCACCAGGCAGCTGGACTTAGAGGTGGTGCTGCTGGTGCCGGACTGCACACTCCTAGGCGCTCCAGCCCTCTCCTCCTGCTTGCGAACCAGCTTCCTCCTCTAGGCGCTCCAGCCCCCTCCTCCTGCTTGCGACCCAGCCTCCTCTACTCTGAGCTCATTTAATCGGGTTGCTCTGCTAAAGGAGGGGTTGATTCAATTATTCCCCCCTACAATCGGGACCTCCGTGAAGCACGTCACAGTAGGCATCTTCAGAGCTGGTGCCCTTCCTAATCGGGCAGGTGGGCAGGCAGGCAGGCGGGGGTCTCTAGTCAGACCTGGCCCGGAACAGAGGGAGCAAGGCAAAGCTGTTATGGAATCCTACTCACCGTGCAAAAAAGCCTTTCCTCGTCTTCTCCCCCATTTCCCTTCCTGTCTAACTATTCCCCCCTGACTAACTATCCCTCCTCTTCCTAAAAGCTGACTGTCCCCCCTCCCCCCCTAGATCCCTCCCAAAACCACCCCAAACAAACAACAAACAACAAGCAACAAAATAACAAACACTAACACTAACTGTAACACTGAATGGATAAATAAATGGATAAATAGCTAAATAAATAAATGGATAAATAAAGAAACAGAAACAGAAACAGACTATCTAATAAACTCTTTCCTCGCTATCTCTCCAACTCCTCTCCACCTCGCCTCCTCCCTCCTCGCCTAACTCACCCACAAAGAGCAGCTGAGCCCCGGAGGTGTCATAAAAGAGGATGTGTCATGAGCCTCAGCAATGGCCACTGGTCCTCTTGCCTCTAGTGGTTGCTTCAGGACTTGGAGGCATCCCCTGCCAAGCGGGCAAAGAGGCACCTTTTCAAAGGGCTGATTCTCTTTATTGAACAGAGGCCGCATGGGGGAGCAGTTGGCCCTACCCACCCCCTGCCCAGTAACCCTCCAGTGATGGTTGCTGGTGTCAATCTTAGGTTTCTCTGTAGACTGTGAGCCTTTGGGGGCAGGGAGCCATCTTTATTCCTTTATTCTTACTCCACGTAAACTGCTTTGGAAACTTGTGTCGAAAAGCGGTATATCAATAGTAGTAGTAGTAGTAGTAGAAGTTCTTCCAAACCTCACCCTTCCTGTTCATATGTCTGTTGATCTGAGAAATCAGAGGACTCTTTTCCCCACCATGTTGAAAGCAAAACCACCACAGGCCCCTCAGAGCAGACCCCTCCACCTCCGCCCACTGCCATTCATCCCGAGAGCCACCTTGGTTGCTGGGATGTGCTCTTGTTGCAGCCCGACACGGGGACTCCTTCCTTCAGGGCAATCCTGACACTGATTCTCACCTGAGGGGACACACATCACTTTGCTGGCTCTGCCCTCTGGCCACTGCTCTCTGCTCTTTCCAGAGTTTGGCGATGCTGTTACTTGCCTGCCAGGAGGCAGCGTGGAGCAGGTCGGTGGCTGCTTAGCCTTCTCCACTCTGCCTCTTCATCGCTGACTTTGGCATTATTCAGCGGAGGGTGGCGGAAGACGCAGCAGCAGGATTCTCCCTCCCTCCCTCCCCTCTGAGTCTCAAAGCCAAGAGCTGATGCCCCAAGTGGAAGGAAGCTCTGAACAGCTGCCTGGCTTCCCTCTGGACCCTCTTGTTTGGGGAACAGCAGGGCTCTCCTTCCCATGCTTGGAGAGGAGGAGACCCCGTGGAAGTGAAGGAGGGAGGAGGCTACTGACGTAATAGTGCAGCAGTCAACCACAGAGAGGCAGCCGCTTGTCTTCTCCATGCTGCCTCTGGAGTCATACTTCAAAACCTGCTTGGAGGCAATGCATCAGTCATACCTGGAGGGGCCAATTTTCAGGTAGAAGAATGAGTTCATGGATGCTGGTGTTGGTCCGTTTGGGTGCAGACCCAAGGAAGAGAAGTCTGGAAATGGCTTGAGTGAAGTGTATGTGCAGGTTTGAAGGGGTGACCTTCAACTTCTCTGAGAAGTGGGATGTCTCTTTCAGGTGGAGAGCGAAAGTTTTCTGAACTCTTAACGGCTGAGTCCTCACCAGCTCATGAGGTTTACAAGTAGAGGGAGTTCCCTGTCCTAAAAAGGGCCAGTGGGCAACCATGAGGGTCAATCTCAAGTGTTGTTTAGCTTTCCACAACTGCTTGGATACCAACATTGCTCGCTGCTATAAGCTGCAGCTACATTGCTTTCATAGGGCTGTAGAGCTGACAACTGATATTATGGTGAACAGCATAGCCATTGCCTGATGACGTTTGAAGACTTGAGGAAGTCTGTTTCCTGATGTCTGCTCTTCAGAGTCACAATGGCACCAGCTTCCGGCCTGCCTTTGAACCCCAACGTGAGTGACAACATGACACACTTGATGGTGGACTTCTCTCAGGAAAGGCACATGCTCCAGGCTTGAACGCTCATTGCGCAGATCCTAAAGGCGGCAACTGCAGAAAGAAACCTAGAGGAGGAAAACCTGGCCAGCATAGCTCCAGAGATGACTGATAGTCTGTCTACACAATAGAAAGGAGGATACCTGTTTTTCACAGACAGAGAAGCAAACAGCAGGTTAGATTGAAAGAACAGGGGAGAGAGAGAGAGAGAGAGAGAGAGAGAGAGAGAGAGACTGACTGACTCAAAAAGACAAGTCTTTCAATGTAGCAACCAGAAATGAGAGGAATAGTTTTGTTATTGATTCAGGCACTACCCCCAAATATTCTGAATTCCCCTCAACTGTTGATAGATTTAGACAAAAATGACAAAGTTGCTGTTTGGTTTGCTGATGGGAACAATAGTTATTCAGCCAGGAGAGGAACTGCTGAACTGTCTAGTAAGCAATTGGATGGGGAAATGGAAAAGATTTTGATCCAAGATGCCCTCTTAGCCCCTGATATGGAGAGTAACTTGACCTCTGTGGGAGGTGGAGTCAATCAAAGTTGCAAAGTGACTTTGCAGGACAAAGTTTGCTACATCAGCTAAGAAGGATGATTTCATGATGACAGCCTATATGCATAAAGATGTGCTTTTTCAATTGAACTGTGTAACTGAACAGGCCAGGCTTGCAGCCTCATGCAAACACAAGAACTGTTTGACCATATGGCCTAAAAGACTAGCACTTAGGCAAATCCATGTGATAAATGAGCTTGGGAGAAATGGCTTTAGGAAGGACTTTAAAGTGGAGTCATGCAGAGAAGCTGCCACAAGGGGTCAGTGTTGCTTACTTAATCAAGGGGTGAGACCCAGCTTTTCTGCACAGACAGAGTCACAGTGTCCTTTGGAGCTAATACATTCTGATGTCATAGAAACATAGGAAGCTGCCATCTCCTGAGTCAGACCATTGGTTCATCTAGCTCAGTATTGTCTACACAGACTGGCAGCGACTTCTCCAAGGTTGCAGGCAGCAATCTCTCTCAGTCCTATCTTGGAGAAGCCAGGGAGGGGACTTGGAACCTTCCGCTCTTCCGAGAGCAGCTCCATCCCCTAAGAGGAATCTCTTACAGTGCTAGCCTCCCATTCATATGCAAGCAGGGTGGACCCCAACCTTCTCCCAACCTTGGAGAAGCCGCTGCCAGTCTGTGCAGACAATACTGAGCTAGATGGACCTTTGGTCTGACTCGGTCTATGGCAGCTTCCCATGTGTTCCTAAGTCCTTGAAACTCAGATTGCCAGCCAAAGCAATAGACAAGACAACATCTGAACGATGGCTTGGGCACAAACCCTCTCTAAAGCATGTCAAAATGTTTGGATCGAAAGCTTATGCATACGTCCCAAAGGCCAGGAGAACCAAACTCAATCGCAACTGTGAACTGGGAGTGTTGGTTAGATATTCGCCTGGCCAAAAGGGATAGAGAACCTCTGATCGTACAAATGGAGAGGTCCGGATCTACAATGTGGTGTCTTTTGAGGAGAGACAAGGGCCAACTAGGGATGATGTGCCAGAATTTGTGCCAGAGATCCAGGTGAAAGGGGCAAGATGTCTCACGATGCAAGAGCCAGTCCGTGAAGCCGAAGAATCTGTGCCACAACCAGAAGGGGCATTCCTTCTCCACCAGAAGCAGAAGATAAAGGATCTTCTCCAATGCCTGGTAGCTTCCTTGGTGCTTTGCTAAATAATCACAAAGCCCAACAACAGCCTCCTTGAAGTGAATGACCTTCACTGGGTTTGCGCATGTGTACTCGGTGAAATTACAATGCAGCAACCACATTGTAAATCGCAGTTCAATTGTCATGTTGTACACAATGCTTCTAAGTGTTAGCAACAAGATGGAGATCAGATCCTTGGAGGCCGTTTTCAGCAACAGCTCCCTGGTGAGCACCAATATCTGGTCTGACTTCTCACACTCTGATTTGCTTGCAGAAAAGCTTTGCCATATATGGGCAAAGCTTAAGTACACCAAAATATACCCGGGATACCAATAGGGCTGGCTCATTCTAAGAGAATAGCAACTGGCGCTTGTATTGTGCCAGCTCAGATGCAGCTCTTTGATTAGAACATTGAAGTCCACTCCCCTCTTCCACATCAAGCGTGATTTCTGTGCATGACAAGCCACATCAAACAGCTTGAGATATCCCACGTGCAGCCTGGCTTGCTCTGTACAGGCCTCTGCTACAGGGTAAACTTGTCCCAGGCTAGTTAGATGGTCATGAACATGTTCCAAAGCCCAGCTTTCTAGATCAAATGGAAGTTTTGATGCTGACCATGAAACTTTGATGGAAAGAAAGAAAAAGAGAGAGAGAGAGAGAGAGAGAGAGAGAGAGAGAGAGAGAGAGAGAGAGAGAGAGAGATTCAACTCTGCACAAGAGACTCCCATGCTTCTTTGGAATTAGGTCAGAAATTGCACTTACTGTAAAGAAGCTACTACTCTTCGAGTTGGAGATGGAGTTCCAGTGCATCGAGCTTTTGCACCAGCTCTCCTAATGACCACTTGGGGTATTGGGAGTAGAGGTAGTTAGTGAGGGTCTCCTTACCTGTCCCTGCTTGCCTCTACTCTATGGTCCCTGCCTCGACTCCTCAGCTATTTCCAGTCAAGAGTCGGTCCTCTTCCTTTCCTCTTAGAGAGTAGATGGAAACATCTCTCTCCCCCTTCCTATTCATTATGTAGCTGATAGATAGGACTAGGTTTTCCCTCTCTAAATGTACTTCACCAATACATCTTTTTCGTTTAGATTGTACAACAATCTCCATGCGAGTTCTTCACATAATGGCAACAACTCAACTCTGCACTCTACTCTGTAACTGGTTTGGGTAGCTTCCTTTTGGCGCCTTGCTAATAAGATCAATAAGATGCATAGCTATGTTGTGACCGGACGTCAAACCAAGACATTTCATAACCACATGTTAAGACAGAGATCTATCTAACTTGGATGCGTTTTTGATCACATTTTGTCTGTTCCCATTGCTCTTTTGGTTGCTGTTGCTGTTGTTGTTTTGTACTGAACGTGTGAAACAACCTTGAAGTGAACTAATCACAAAGTCAGATTTCTTGTGATAGCGAAAGGAAAATGATAGCTTCTGTGGACTCCACCCCACGCCTATAGGCTTTACTACCTTGAAAGAAGTTTGCTTTTGCAACGGAAGGTTGGAAGGCCATTGTGGTAGATTCAGTCTAGAACACACAGGTCTACTTGGTGGCAGTGGTTAAACGGGTCATTGGTCAGGAGATCCATGTCTGGTGTTAGCAGCAGAGCAGATCCTTCTAGGGACACACCAAGGTAATTTGGGCATCCGGACCGCCCAGCCACGAGCCCCCACCCCCACGCGAGGCTCCCCAAAACTTCCTTTGGGGGCCCCACCCCACCAAAGCTCCATTAAAAAACCAAACCAAAGACTCTAATGGTGGCTGAGGGGTGGCAGCGAGGGGGGAGGGACGGTGTCTTGAAGCAACTGAGTGTCTTGAAGCAACTGAGATGCACGCCTGTGCAGTTTAGAGATCGTCGCTAGCCCGTGACGTTACGGGGGCAACTCAAGTTGTTCGGAGGGCAACCCAAGCCATGATATTATTCAAAACTGAGCTGGCTTCATCCAGGTCAGGGTCTCCTTGGAAGTCCAACTGGCGCTTCCCCCCTCTGTGAAGGAAGGATGTTGAGAAATGGAATACAGAAGCAAACAATTACTTATCTTATTTATATCTCATGTTTCAAGGCAACTGTTCTCAAAGTGGTTTACATACAAAAAGGAGAAGAAAGTGGCCCCCTGTCCCCCAAAGAGCTCGCAATCTAAAAAGAAGCACAAGGGAGAAGCTAGTGCCAGTCACGGAAGGAATGCTGTTCTGGAGTTGTCGCCTAACAGAAAACCTGAATTGGTCATAAAGGTCTGTTGCCAGCTCTTCAATGTCTCGGCATGAAATAAAGAGGGCTTGGTGCTAGCATCACCAAGTTCCAGATGTCCTCTTGTCTAATCAAGTGCTGAGCCTCCAGCAGGATTGTAAACTGAGAGCAGGAGCAAGCCCCAGATCCAGCCCTATGGCCATTGGTGCTCCTGTAGAGACAGCCTCTCATAAGGCATGACTGAGCCACCTCTCCTGGCTTCAGATTCTCTTTCAGCCATGAAACACACTGGGTGGCCGTGGGCCAGTCACTATTCTCCGCCTAGCCTACCTCAGAAGGCTGTTGCAAGGATAACATGGAGAACTCTACCCTCAGGGAGGAAGAGTGGGGTATAAGTGTAATGGGGGTGGGGTGGGGTGGGGCAGCAGTGTTGATCTGGACCCCGGCTGACATCTGTGCTCAGCCATAAACTCACGGGTGGTCTTGAGCAAGTCACACTGTGATCCTGCCTGCCCACTGGTAAAACAGCAGCTATCATGACTCGCCCAGTTATGTGCAGATTAATCCCACCAAGAAAATGGTGTGTACAATCAAAGATGTGATGTCAAGACTATCATCCAGCACTGCTGTCAGTACAGAGCTCCTCTGCAACCTCTTCTCTCCAAACCTCTTCATAACATCAGTGTATATAGACTTATGCAATAATATACAAGACTTCCAAACGATTCGATCGGATTCCACACAACACAGCCCAAAATCAAGCAAGATCAAAAGCCTGTCCATAGAATCATTGAGAAGTTCTGCTCCACTGGGCTAGTCTGTGAATTGGAATGTTTTGGATCTTACAGCCCTGAACTGAAGTATGCTTACTCAACGTAAGCCCTATTGATTTCAAAGGGATTTACTTTCAAGCAGCCATGTTTAGGATTGCTGCTTTAATCTTTCTTCTGCCATCTATAGATGGTGTGATATGCTTCAGGGAGTAAGACATTTTAATTTCTAGTTGAGATCAATGATGCTGAAGGTAAGAGTTTCATTCAAAAGGAAGAGCTGTGAAAGTTCTTCCCTTTGGGGAGATGAATCATGTTTGTAGTAGTCCAACTGGAATAGGAGAAAGACTGAGCTGGTCCACATAAGAAGGCCCCAAACTAGGTCCTTCTTCGTTCTCTGCATTAGTCCTCAGCGCTCTCCTGACTGTCATTTGGAAGTAGTGTCATCTTTTCAGGTGGCCTCATCTTTTAACCAGGTCTTTTAAAAGGTCTTTTAACCTTTTAATCAATAAAGGGGAGGAGGGGTGAAGAAAAAACAAAATACAATACGGAACCATTTCAAAGTCATTGTTAAAAACAATCATGTAATATGTCTGATATGTATTCTTAAAAACATATAATACTTCTAGGCAGCTATTCTCCTAGCTTTAGGAGCATTAAAAAGAAAAGGAAACAAATGGGCGATCAGACAAACTCCTCCTTTTCATGGAAGTCCTCGAAGACAAGGCCATCAGAAGAGAAGAGAAGAGAAGAGAAGAGAAGAGAAGAGAAGAGAAGAGAAGAGAAGAGAAGAGAAGAGAAGTAATATTCTGATCTTAATTGAGAGACGCCTTCCTGTTCATTTTTGTCCCAGACTGGGGTTGCACAGCCTGGCCCAGATGAGCCCCAAACCACCTACCCCGCTAACAACTGCTTTAACCTTTGGGGCCTGCCTCATCTGGGCCCGAGGAGCCATTTTTTAGCACCTCCTGGGAACAAGAGCGCCAAATGCACTCAGCATAGAATAGTCAGGTGAGCTCCTCCACCCGCCACCTTTCCCAGGTTTGGCCCACTCCAGGGCTCCAGGTATGCTATGAATGCTCCTGTGTGGCCAGCCATCATGGGCCTCCTTAGAGAGATTCCTTGAAGGAGATCAGGAATGCAGCATCACAGCCTAGAAGTGCTTGCCCCACTATCAAAACAAACAAAGCTTTCCATGTTTTCTTCGCAGAATTCAAAAAGAAAAATAGCACTTAAGATACACCTTATCATCACCTGTCACTGGGAGAGTCACTGTGGCACGAAGAGTCCACATTTCCCATTGGGAAGTCCCTACTTTAGATATTGTCTCTTCCACAAAAGGCATAAGGAGAGCTTAGACATACCCCAGTGCCTGAGTCATCCCATCTGTGAGATAGGGCCAACGAGACTCACCTACCCTACAGGGCTGTTGTATGAGTTGCAACAAGACACAAGGGTCAGGATTCTCCATTGCCTCTCAACAATTCCCCAGGGACCCAGTATTCTACTCACCTTCATTCTCTTCCTCTTCTCACTCTTCTTTCTGGGCACTTTTACATCTAGTTCCTTAAATATTTCCCAATTGTGTAGGGGTTCTCCACATCTGAGGGCCCCTCAGTGGCAATGTCGGTGTCCTTATCCAAGGATGCTTCAGGGTGTAAGTTAGGGTGGATACTGACATCCAACCCAATTCCGCCTTGGTGTTCCACAAGCTCTTTGGGTGAATATTTGCTCCTTTACCCTGAAGGAAGGAGACTCCCATCTCCTTTGTCCCCCCATCTTCATCCATAGGAGACATGGAAAGGACTTGAGCTATTGACGTGATCCTTCCTATGCACCTTCCTTTCCCACTGAGTGGTCCTCACCAGCTCTTCTTACTTTAATGTCCCCCCACTTAACCCAAACATCCCTTGCTTTCTTTCCCCGTCTCCTCTAATAATAAGCATCTAGTCAGTTAAGCACATACACTTAAGGCCCATTCACATGTTATGTTCAACACTCATACGACGAGTGTACAATGTACACAGGTAAAGATCTGTACACAGGGCAGTCATTCACATGTTATGCTGAGTGCAGTACAGAAGCAAACTTCCTATCTGTACCATAATAGGAAACAGATTTGAAGGAAATACCACTACTACTAATAATAACAACAAACAAACAAACTTTATTTGTTAGCTGCCCCATAACAAATTGTTCTCTGGCCTATATCCTGGCCTATATCCAGGTTCACTTTTAAAATAAACACAGGCACAGCCATTCACACAAACAAGTGAACAGGTGTACAGACATCTGTACACTCGTACCGCATAATGTCTGAATCAGACTATAGACAGTAATGCTGTATTAGTGGCCAGACACGTGAAACATCTTGCGTGATCTGTGTCATGTGGAAATGTCATGTGTGTTTCTTTAAATACAAGTCAAGCCTCTCTTTTGAATTCAATAACACATATTTTTATTTCTATTTTAAACCTGTGGGTGGTCAGTTCTTTTGAGAAGTGGTCTATAACTGTGACTCGTTGATTTTTTGTTGAACCCTGTTTGCTCTTTGTGACATCACTCTCTGTGATATTACCAACTGCCTTCTCTCAACTGACTCAACTGCTCAGAAATTTCTGGTGGGAGCAAAAGGGGTTGATTTCTGCCATTCCTGGAGCCGTTCCCATCACTGAATGAGAGAGAGGAGCTGGGAGAGGAGCTGCTTCCTTCTCGCCTCTGCTTTCCTCTGCCGGGGTTAGCAGAAAGGTTGATCTCCAGATGATGCAGTTAAGGGCTTCAAGGATACCAGCAGGCCTTTCTCTCCTGGGCGCCTTCAGCATCATAGCAGGTACAGGATAAAGATCATGATGGAGGGTAAGGGGCTTCTCTTCTGTGCTGTGAACCGTTTCATCAAGTGGCGAGGAGTTTCAAGGGTAGCCCTGGCTTTCCTCTGTTTCCTTTGGAGGAGACGTAGGGGGTTTCTGTAGAATTTCCTTTATCCGGCTGTTAGCTAGACCTTGGTCCACTGGGCCAAGTAGAGACTCTTCTTTTGAGCAGGGGGAGAGCAGTTGTCCCTCTTCAGCACTGCACAGCGCCCTTTCCAGGGCCTCCCTTGTGTCTTTTTTCCAATCATGTGGCCCTTTGGAACAGGGAACCATGGGGGGGGGGTTCCTCTTTTTGTGCCACACAGTTTGGGAAACGGCCCTGCTCCCTGGGCCAAGAGGGACCTTTGGACGAAGTCGCAGTTCCTTTTGGGACACGGAAACATCTTCGGGCCTTCTTGTGACACACAGCTTGGCTTCCCTCCCTGCTAACTGAGCAAAACATTGTTTAAAGTGGTGTCTCGCTTATATTTCGGGGTGGGGGGCAGGGAGCAACTGTCCCCTAATCAACTCAGCATAGCATCCTTCTGAGGCTACTGCTGGCGTCTCTCTGGAGCTGCTGCTTGGACCGTGAGCCCCTCTGGGACAGGGAACTCTCTTCTCATTCCTTTTGCAATGTTAACTCCTTTTAGTTAAAAATGGCATCTCAACCTTTGTACTAATTGTGGATCGTGAGTGTGACTGGAAAGAGTGATGAGATCGCATGGTCCCTCCTCCCTGCATGAGAGGGAGGGGTCTGGTCTTGTTCAGACACACCTCTGCACGTCATTCAGACCCGGGAACTGTGGGTTAAGTGCTTACACATCTGGATGTATCTGATTTTTCTTTATGTCAAAAGAAAAAGAGATACCAAAGCTGGACCGTGAAAGATTTGGGGGCACAAGAGGAGAGCTGGTCTTGTGGAGGCAAGCATGACTTGTCCCCTTAGCTAAGCAGGGTCCACCCTGGTTGCATCTGAATGGGAGACTTGATGTGTGAGCACTGCAAGATATTCCCCTCCGGGGATGGAGCCACTCTGGGAAGAGGAGAAGGTTTCAAGTTCCCTCCCTGGCTTCTCCAAGATAGGGCTGAGAGAGAGTCCTGCCTGCAACCTTGCAGAAGCCACTGCCAGTCTGTGAAGACATTACTGAGCTAGATAGACCAATGGTCTGACTCAGTATATGGCAGTTATCTATGTTCTATGTTCCTATGTCTTTTCTTCTGTCTACCTGGAGGAAGGTCAAGCTGCACAAAGAGAATGCAGGATCCTGCAAGGAAACAGCTGACTGTGATGAGGGCATAATCAAGAAAGGTCTGGATTCTTGAACAGTAGAGCCTGAACCAGCTGCACCCAATAAGGGCTGAAGAGACCAGCTACAGGGTGGAGACCTGCAGGCCCCCATTTAAGCCCTGCTGAGTCTAGATGGCCCTTGCTACAAGAGCATGTTTAGCTGTGTTTCCTAATGTTTGAGTCTCTGTCTGTCCAGCATCCAGGCTCTGCTGGCTTATCTCCTGGGGCCTTGGTCTTTCCCTGTTGTTCCTTTCTGCAGGAGTTCTCTGGTCCTTGTCCAAACTGTCTTCCTCTCCTCTTTTTAGGCCTGGTCTCCACTTGGCCTAGCAGCCTTCCCTGAGCTGGGCCTGTGCCAAAGTAAAAGTGCCCAGGAGAAGGAGTGGGAATCGGAAAAGAATGAAGGCGAAGCAAGCAATGGAGGATCCTGATAGCTGTGTCTCCTGATCCATACTACAGTCCTGTAAGGTAGGCGAGTCTTGTTGGTTCCATATCACAGATGGGATAACTGAGGCATTCGGGGTTTGCCTGAAGTCTTCTGAGGCCAGATCCAAAGCAGGGACTTCCAGATGAGTCATCCAGACTCCTGGTCAGCCGGTCCTAGTAGCTCTCCTAGTTACAGAGAGGGCTTTGGGAAGAAGCTGGGTCCGTCTTAGAGAAAGTAGGTGCTCTTTGTGTCTCTGAATTCTGTGGGGGGAAACATGGAAAACTCTGCTGTGTTTGGGTTGTGGGGCAAGCACTGCTGGGCTGTGATGCTGCGTTCCTGGTCTCTTCCAAGGAATCTCTCCAAAGACTGGGGAAAGGAGGCTTGCCTTCTCCCCATGGCTCTGTTCTGTGCTGAGAGCATTTGGGGCTCTTTCCCCCAGCAAGTGCTCCAAGATGGCCCCTGAGGCCCAGGGGAGGTAGGCCCCAAAGTTAAACCAGCTGTCACTGGGGTAGGTGGTGTGGGGCTCATCTGAGCCAGGCCGTGCAATCCCAGTCTGGGAGCCAAATGAGCAGGTGTGGGGAAGAGATGCCCCTGAGGCCCGTGGGGAGTTGCAGGGAGGGAAGGAGAATCGTGTGGAGTGTCTCTTGTTTCAATCTGCAAATCAGCCCTATAGGGTAGGCAAGTCTCCTCCGGCAGATGGGAAGCCTGAGGCCCTGGGGTTTTCCTGATAGATTTTTAGCCTCTCTTAATGTCTCTCTGCCATTTAAGTCAAATACATTTAAAAAATATTGCACAAAGTTGACTGAAATGCAGCAAACTGGAAGGAGGTGGCAGCTAGCAGGCGGTCCTGGGACTGGATTTGGGGAAAGTGCTGCAGAAGTCGAGTGTGTGGAGGGGGTTGCAGGAAGGCCTGGTCCCTGCAGCTGTGTGGAAGACAAGGGCCAGATCGCAATGCTCAGTAGCAGTGAATGGGCCCCGTGAGCAGGGGGGGCTGGTCAGTAAGGGCAGGGGGGCTGTTCCCCCTCACCCCCCAGAATCCCAGGAGGACGGGGGCAGAGGGGAGCATCTCCAGTCAGTGTCCCAGGAGCAGAAAAGGAAGGACTTGCCTAACTGATGTACCAGGCTAGAAGGACTCAGTATCACTTACTGCCTGGCTTTGTGTTTTCATTTTTGAATTCCTGTGTGTCTCCTTGGTTCCCTGTGCCTGCCTCTCAATTTGTGTGCCAAGGTAGGCTTGAGGTGAATATGCCCTAAATATTCTGTTTTCTCAGTATATTCTCACGGGGGCTGGGGGTGGGAATAGGAAATTGTGAGTAATTCCTACTGAGCATTAAAATATTTGGAAAACATTCTCCAAATAATTCTCCCAGCAGCCTCATTGGCAAATGAGAGCTGAACTTTTAATCTGCTTAGAAATGCAGATACAGTTAATTACCCAGCAGTTATAGCCCTTTATTGCTGTGACACCTCCTCCTCTCCCATACTTAATTGACAGATTCACTGTAAAACTGACTCCTGATTCAGTAAGAATTTCCCTTTTTTGTTACTTTGATTTTTAAAATTAATCTCAGCCTGTTCAGAATCATCATAGCATGAATGTTAGCATTGAGGAACAGGAGCAGCCCATCAAGACACACGTTTATGTCCTCTTTTCTGCAAACTGACCTTGGAAAAGCAGAATTAAACACAAAATTGTGAAATGTAAAACCCCACATTTGGTGTGCTGATTGTGTTGTGTCTGTTTACCACAAGACAACTGGCGTATGACTCAGGGAGGCGTGAGTTTGAATCCCCCACTCAGCCATGAAAGCCACTGTGTGTGACTGTGGGCCCACATGCTTGTCTCTCAGCCCAAACTACATCTCTGATGGTTGTGAGGATAATAATCATCATGTAAAAATACGACGATGGATATTCATATATTGCTTTTCAACAGCAGTTCCCAAAGCGATTTACAAAGAGAAATAAAAATAAAGATGGATCCCTGTCCCCAAAGGGCTCACAATCGAAAAAGAAACCTAAGGCAGACACCAGCAACAGCCACTGGAGGGATGCTGTGCCTGGGTTGGATGGGGCCTGTTGCTTGCCCCCTGCAATGGTAAACCCAAAGAAAACCACAGGGCTCTGTGGGCGCCAGGAGTCAAAATTGACTTGACGGCACACTTTACCCTGCCATAGAAATATATGGCACTGTCTATATTGCACTGTCCTCTTTGCCTTCTCCATACTCCATAATCTTAATCTTGACCAATCCCAAACTGAAAGAAGTGTGCACACAAATTCTAAACTTCAGACAAAGATCTTCATAAAGAGAAGAATAGGCAGCAGACACTTACCCATTGTTCCAAGAAAAGAGGTCAATCTCTCTCTCTCTGTATTAAGATTAAGAGAGGCTAGAAAACATCCCGTTCCTTTTTACCAAGGCCCTCTTCATAATGTGGAGACTGGAGTAGCACAGGGCCAAGAGGCTGCACTAGCAGTCTGACAGCCCCCACTGGATGCTGCCTCTATCAGGAAAACCCCAGGGCCTCAGGCTTCCCATCTGCCAGAGGGACTTACCTACCCTATAGGGTTGATTTGCAGATTGAAACAAGAGACACTCCACACGATTCTCCTTCCCTCCCTGCAACTCCCATGGGCCTCCAGAGCATCTCTTCCCCACACCTGCTCATTTTGGTCCCAGACAGGGATTGCACGGCCTGGCTCAGATAAACCCTGTGCAGTAGTCCTGTTCAGGTGTTACATCAACCGTAGATGCTGAAACCAAGATGTACTGGTTTCAATACTAGTACTGGTTTCAGTGCTAGATGTACTGAAACCAAGTACAGCATCCTCTAGAGCAGAGATTCTCAACATTGGGTCCCCAGATGTTATTGGACTTCAACTCCCATAATCCCCAGCCAAAGGCCACTGGGCCTGGGGATTATGGGAGTTGAAGTCCAATAACATCTGGAGACCCAACGTTGAGAATCCCTGCTCTAGAACATGCTCTGTCCCTCACGTCCACACTCCATCCCCACACTATCCATGAGTACAACATTCAAATACTATAGTCACAGATTGTGTGGGCTAAAGAACACGTCAGTGTGAGGATGAGGTGTGCTACTGGAGAATGCTGTAGCTGGGTACAGCATCCATGCTTATATAAGACCTGTACAGGGCTAGTGAATACAGTACCTACGATGCAGAAACTGGCACTTACCCAGATCACAATGGAATGTGGAGAATCCATGCATCTTTGATTGTGTTGAAAATTAGGATATCCCCATGGAGATGGTGGGCTCTGCACTACTTCCTGCACATTGCTACATCCCTAAGGATGCTCTGGACACTGCTCTTAGACCCATCCAAAGATATGTTCTTGCCTAGAAATCCTGACAGTTGCATTGTAAAACAATAGCAACAGAGAGATGGGAGGGGGGATAAGAAGAATGCCTTAGCTCAATGCTTTATCTGCAGACATCCACAGTAGTTAGGGTACAATGTAAAGGGACTGAAGTGAAACTTCATTTACATGTCAGAAATGTGGTACTTCTCTAGGCCATGACTGGACACTAGGAACCAAGCAGGAATCTCCCACAGCTTATTTGGGGGTTCTCCTGTCAGCCTGCACAGCTTTTCTGAGGGAGAAGCGAGGCCGATTTTCTCCTCGGAAACAAGGGCTTTTCTGATTAGGGCTCTCTCTAGCTGGGAGGTTTTTTTCATGCGAGTTTGCGTTAGCTTATGCAAGGAATGGCACGGGGAGACAAGACTAGGGCCCTATACCTAGCGGTCCTTGCACTGGTTTATCCCACTATGTTCTGTCCACACCAGGGCAAGGTGTAGGGAGCTTCTTGGGTTGGGGTTGCTCACCTGCTCCTCCCTTTGAGGTTTAATCTTTTAAAATGGAGGTATCTTGTAGGTAGGGATGTGCACGGAACCGCCAAACTGCGGTCTGGAACTGGGGTGGGGGTAGCTTTAAGAGCGGCGGGAGGGCTTACTTACTCCTCCCGCCTCTTTCCCGCTCTGGCGCCGTAAGTTTAGTAGTAATTGGGGCGGCAGGATACCTCCCTGCCGCCCCTTCCCCGCTGTTGCTGTAAAACTCCCAGGAGTCCTTTGCGTGCACACGCGCACATTGTGCGCGCGCTTCACGTCTCTGTGACGTGCACGCGCGCAAAGGACTCCTGGGAGTTTTACAGCAACAGCGGGGAAGGGGCGGCAGGGAGGTATCCTGCCACCCCAATTACTCGTAACATTACGGCGCCAGAGCGGGAAAGAGTCGGGAGGGGTAAGTAAGCCCTCCCGCCGCTCTTAAAGCTACCCCCCCACCTGAACCGGAACGCCAAGGTCCGGACCATTCCGGGCCCATCCCTACTTGTAGGGATGTGGATGAATCAAGATCTGTGCACAGATTCACAGCACCGTTTTGGCCCCTTTAAAAGGGAGGAGAGAGCAGGTGTCTGCCTATTCCTCCACCTCTCCATGCTGCTTCCTACTGCGATGGCGCTCCCCCCAGTCGCCCTGGCGCAGCGGTGCAGCAGCACAAGCAGCACACACATGGCCTCTGCACATCTTGGTTTGTGCACATCCCTAGTATGTTGCTGCCCCTGCTAACTGAGGAAAGAGGCACCACCTTTTCAAGAGGTGACTTGGTCATATTGAGCAGTGGGTGGAGCAATTCTTCCTATCCAATTCCAGCATAACACCCCTCCATAGTAGTAAACCACTATGGCCTGGTTTACACAGTCATTTGAAGCTAGGTTTAATGTGGGTTACCAGCATTGAAGTGATTGTGTGAACCAAGGTGTTAACCTGAGATTCCCACCTTGACATGGGTTCATGCAATCACACTAATGCTGGTAACCCACATTAAACCTAGATTCAGACTATTCTGTGAACAAGCCATATATTGTTGTTGTGTTAAGATTTTTTTTAAAAGATTTTGAGCCTTTTGGGGAAAGGCAACCATCTTTTTCCTTTTTTCTATGTAATAATAATAATAATAACAATAATAATTCAATTTCTATACTGCCCTTCCAAAAATGGCTCAGGGTGGTTTACAAAGAGAAATAAACAACAAATAAGATGGCTCCCTGTCCCCAAAGGGCTCACATTCTAAAAAGAAACATAAGACACACACCAGCAACAGTCACTGGAAGTACTGTGCGGGGGGTGAATAGGGCCTGTTACTCTCCCCCTGCTAAATAAAGAGAATCACCACGGTAAAAGGTGCCTCCTTGCCAAGTTAGCAAGGGTTCCTTTAAAACCCTTGTTGCTCTTGTTGAAAAGTGATATAGAAATATTTGACATTGTCGTTGTTGCTGTGGACTTCTGGTAGTTCAGCCAATTTTGTTGCTCGTCTAGTCATCATGGTGGATGATTAGTGCTCGATTGTCTCTTATTTAGCCAGTGTCTTCATTATTTCCCCACTTTTATTTCCATTTTAGCAAAACAGTGCAATAGTGACTAGAACTCCCAGCATCATTTTCTTTTCTTTTTTAAATGTAGGAACAGAAGAAGCTGCCATATACTGAGTCAGACCATAGATCCATCTCTCTCACTATGGTCTACACAGACTGGCAGTGGCTTCTCCAAGGTTGCAGGCAGGACTCTCTCTCAGCCCTATCTTGGAGAAGCCAGGGAGGGAACTTGAAACCTTCTGCTCTTCCCAGAGCAGCTTCATCCCCTGAGGGGAATATCTTGCAGTGCTCACACATCAAGTCTCCCATTCATATGCAACTAGGGTGGACCCTGCTTAGCTAAGGGGACAAGTCATGCTTGCTACCACATGACCAGCCCACCTCTCTGTAGCTGCAGGATGTGTGGATATGGATAGGGGCCAGGGTGCAGAGGGATGGGGATCCAGTCTTCTGCTCTTGTGCCAATTACCAGCTTAGATCTCAGTATTCATCACGGAAAGGAAAGCTTATGGGCATTTCCCCTTCAACAGCTAACAAATTCTGGTAGCAATTAGCATTAGGGCTATGGATTTGAGGGGAAGCATTATACCCCTCCTGCACACTACAAACGTCATCCAAATCAGCCCCTCCCTTTGTGGCTTGCTTTATTGGAGGGAGGAGAGGGCATTAGGAGTTCCATAGAGATCCTGAAATACAGTCCCTCTATGTTCAAATACACCCCACCCATTGAGTATTTATCCTGTCTTGAGATTCAAGGTATAAAGAGAGTCTTTGGTCCTAGCAAAAATACATAATTTCTCCCTACAATCAGGCTCTGAAACTACAGGCTGCTTAGCTTAACTTCTGTGCCAGGTAAATTGATGGAAAGCATACTTAAGGACAAAATTGTTAAACAAATAGAAGAATAGGCCTTGCTGAATGAGAACAGGTTCATATGTGGTCTGGTAACAGAAGGCAGGAATAAATGGGCAGTTTTCACAATGGAGGGAAGTGTGAAGTGGGGTCCCCCAGAGATCTGTACTGGGACCAGTGTTATTCAACTTGTTCATAAATGATTTAGAAATTGGGGTAAGCAGCTAAGTGGCCAAATTTTCAGATGACACTCAACGATTTAGTGTAGTGAAATGCAAAACAGATTGTGAAGAGCTCCAAAAGGATCTCTCCAAACTGGGTGAGTGGGCGACAAAATGTCAAATGTGGTTCAATGTAAGCAAATGTAAAGTGATGCATATTGGTATTTTAAAAACCCCAACTTGACATATACACTGATGGGGTCTGAGCTGTCAGTGGCTGACCAGGAGAGAGAGCTTGAGGTCATGGTGGACAGCTCATTGAAAGTGTCCTCAGTGTGCGACAGCTGTGAAAAAAGGCCAATTCTGTGCTAGGGACCATAAGGAAGGGGACGGAAAATAAAAATGTTAGTATTATAATGCCCTTATACAAATCTATGGTGTGGCCAGATTTGGAGTACTGCGCACAGTTCTGGTCACCGTATTTTAAGAAGGACATTGTCGAACTGGAAAAGGTGCAGAAGAGGGCAACCAAGACAATCAGGGGCCTAGAACTAGGGGCATATCTAGGGGAAATAGTGCCTAGGGCAAGCACTGAAATTGCACTCCTGTCCAAACAGGGATGATGGGACTTGTAGTCAACAATATCTGGAAATGCCTGTTAAAAGGAACACTGTACCATCTAGAGTAGAACACTGTACCATCTAGACATGGTTGTTGATCAAAACCTGAAAACATGAGCCATCTCTGTAAAAGACTTAGAACAGCAGTCAGGAGTTATGTGAGGATTCCAAGTTTCATTTTCGGTCTCATCTCATGCTTTAAAAAAACAAAAAACAAAACCGTGACTTTGTCCTAGAGGATCACCTGCCCAAATAGCCACTAGCAAAATAGGGGAAGAAGAAGGTGTTGGTGGTGGTGGTGGGGTGTCTATAAACCAGTGAATGATTCCTGCCAGCCTTTGTCTTGTGATGACTGTTGGCTCATGATGGGGTATATGTGCATTCACCACACTAGTGCTTACTTTGGCACCAGGAGGGAGGAGGATACATTAGTTTGCCACACGAGACAGAGGAATTTGCATTTGCAACAGGAGCAGACAGCCAAGTTCTGGCAGGGCCAAAACCAGCCCCTGCCAGACTAAGAAATCATTGTCATTTGCCCCTTCCTGTCACAAGCAGTGTGCTGTTCTTTTATTATTGACTCTAACTCTCAGATATCCCAGTCATGGATGGAAAATTCAGGGTCAATTTACAAGAGACACATTTTCTACATGGAAGTTTCTTCTGTGCAGGTGTTGTGCAGAAACCCATGTGTAGTGACCACCAGGGGCATAGCAAGGTTGGAATGGGCCCAGAGATGAGATTTTAAAATGGGCCCCCAGCCCCTCAAAGTCCAGGGCCTCCACACATCCCAGGCCCCCAAGGATTAAGTCTGATATTTCAAAATAAGTATGCTGCCTGGAAATACATTTCACTGAATACACACACGCACACTTCACAGTATATAGTGATAGACATTGAGTACTATATATTTGTGCTACTTTTAATGCCTAGAACACACCAGAAACACTAATTATTAAAATGGCCTCCTCGCTGCAGATTAGCAAAGGAGACTTTCAACCATGCAGGGTGAGCCTATGTTTGTTTTCTCAGAATTCTTGAACAAATTCAGTCAAGTTTGATTCCAGGAGGTTTTTCACATGAGGCTTTTAAAGCCCTTTAACACACACCTCCTCTGGAATGGAGGTGCTGCATTCACATGTTGGCCAGATTTATCCTGAAGTCCCTACAAGTTATTGGGGAGCAGTTCACACGCAATTCAGGTTTTTCCACTGCTCGTTAGAGTGCAGCCTGATTGATATCCAGAGTATGAGAAGATGCTCTTATACAAAAGTTCTCATGTCTGAGCAAGTTACAGTCTTCATATGCTCATTGTAAGAGAGCAACTAATCATTGGTTTGACTCATGCTGTAGGACACTAAGTAAACAATTGAAGAGTATTTACAGACAGTATAGATCGGGCTCAGAACACTCCCACCAATCTATTTTTCAGATAAAGAAAACATACAAAAGCCGTCTCAAATTTGCTAAACATCAAGCCTCACAAAATGACAATGGATATTCATATACTGCTTTTCAACAGAAGTTCCCCAAGCGATTTACACAGAGAAATAAAAATAAAGATGGATCCCTGTCCCAAAGGGCTCACAATCGAAAAAGAACCCTAAGACAGAAGCCAGCAACAGCCACTGGAGGGATGCTGTGCTGGGGTTGGATGGGGCCTGTTGCTTGCCCCCTGCAGTGGTAAACCCAAAGAAAACCACAGGGCTCTGTGGGCGCCAGGAGTCAAAACTGACTTGACGGCACACTTTACCTTACAAATGCCATCGGTATATAAATATCAGAGCATCAGCATTTAAAATGGTGTCTCTTTGCTCAGTTAGCTGGGGTAGCTGCTAATTGAGTCAAGTTAAGTAGCTAATTGCTAAACTTTATTTTCTTAAAACTACTTGCTTTCATAAAACTCCCCTGCCTTGTCTAGCACTCCTCTGTGTATATGGAGATTGTAGCAAATCCTAAGAGATCAAAGGTAAAGGTAGACTGTGCCGTCGAGTCGGTATCGACTCCTAGTGACCAGGAGTGGTTTACCATTACCATCTCCCATGCAGTACGAGATGATGCCTTTCAGCACCTTCCTGCTGCTGCCCCATATAGGTGTTCCCCATAGTCTGGGAAACATACCACCAGGGATTTGAACCAGCAACCTCTGGCAGTCATGTCATTTCCCTGCTGTGCCATTGAGTAGCTCCTAAGAGATTAGCAAAGCATAAAAAATCTTTCTCTATTTCACAGTGTTGAAGAACCTCTTGAATTTGTCTTCCCAGAAGATGGAGAGGTAAGTCTGACTCCTACCACCTCCAGAGGCCAGACTGTCAGAGAGCTACATAGGAAAAGACAGCAGTCCACAGATATCAAAGGTGTTGAAAAAGGAGCGTACTTCCTCTCTGTTGCTACTGAGCGCAGCACTGAACGCTGCCAATACAAGAATGCAGGTTTAGGCTAGGCAGTAGGAATGCTTTCCCAAATGGGAGAAGGGTTGCCAAGGTCACCTCATGGAGTCCTGGGCTCCTCTTTGCTGATGGTTTTCAGACAGAAGCCAGATAACGATGATCTCCAAGGAGCCTTCCCACTCTAAAATGCAAAGATTCTGCTGTGATCGTCACATTGAGTCTGCAAGGGATCTGCAAGTCCCGCCCCCCCGACACCCAGACTGATTCTATTTGCCCCCCAAGTTGACTGCAGTTATGAGGAAGCAGATTTAAGCTAAGCCTTGAGAATAATTTCCCACGGGAGAGATGTCTGCAGAGGCACACACAACCATCCCAAGTACAGATATAGATAGTATAGAGGTACACTCGCACATATACTTGTGAACACTTTTTTAATGTCAATAATTGGTAAAGAGGGACCAGTGATGCATGGATTTATTTTTCTGATTGAATCCCTTCCCTTGATGGGAGTTGCAGCCCAACAACATCTGGGACCAAGTTTGAGAATCTCTTGTCTGTTGGCTTCCCAGAGGCATCCAGTGAGCCCCTATGGGGAAACAGCATGCTGGATTAGATAGGCCTTGGGTCTGATCCAGCAGGGCTGTTAGGTTCTTAACAGTCAGGTATGATGGGAGTTGTAGTCCAACTTCTATTTCCAGTCATTCTCTTCAGCCTGACCTACTTTACAGGACTATTGTGAGGATAGAAGAATTGCATATTTGGAGGTCCCGGCAGTAAGGGCAGATATAAATTCCAGAAGCCAAGGGTTCTTAAAATTGGGTCCCCAGATGTTTTGGGACTAGAATTCCCATCATCCTCAGCTACAAAACCTTGCAGGAGTATTGCATGTCTTGTTGATCAAAAGGGAATCATGCATGTTTGGAATGGAAGGGTCCTTGTAAGAGCCCTGAAAAGTCAGAAGTTAGATTACACAGAAGTTATATTAGAAGTTACAAATATTTTAAAGTTGATGCTTATGCTTTATTTTAAAAACATTTATATATTTCATATTGAAAAGACTCTTGGTTAAAACAACGCAGGGTTGTGTACAGCCCATCGGATCCCTCTACTACCTCTTGGTTTCTCCCAAGACGTGCTCAAGAGAGATTTCCATAGAGATCTGCTTGCACAGACATTACACTTTCATCTTGCTTCTGAATCCTTGCAATAGCTGCCACTTGAAGCACTAGAGGGGTGGGGAGGGATAGCTATTCACAGCAATTAGCCAAGAAGCTAGGGATGACCCACCTGTAGCTCAGCAGCTGCTGTTGGACTAGAACTCGCATCATCCCCAGCTGCTGTGTTGAGACTACAGATGATCACACCCATCAAAACAGGTGGCTGGGGATGGTAGAAGTTGTAGTATGGTGGGAGTTGTAATCCAACACAGTGATAACAAATATAGTTCCCTGATGCAAATCCATGGTGAAAAGCATCGTGAAAGAAAGCATCAGGGTTTGGGCAACAGCTTGTATAAGGGGGCTGGATAAAGAAATCAACATGAAAATAGGAAGGTTGAAACTAAGGGCGAATAAGGGAAGGCCATTAAAGTAACACATTGATCTGAATTTAAGATGCTATTACCCCAAATGATTTGATGTTAAAACTCAGGGTCACGACGTAAATTCAGAATCCTGCTGTTTTAGGTAAGTAAATGTTTAACATATATTAAACTGCCACCCATTCCTGGAGGGCCGGCTGCCCGTTGGTTCTTTCCTCCTGCCTCCCAAATGACTTGATGTTAAAATTCAGGTTCATGAAATAAATTCAGAATCCTGCTGTTTTAGGTAAGTAAATGTTTTAACATACATTAAACTGCCACCCATTCCTGGAGGGCCATTCGCCCGTTTGTTCCCTCCTCTTGCCGGACCCCACGAGGCTTGGCGTTCCCCCCCTCTTGCCGGACCCCACGAGGCTTGGCGTTCCCCCCCCTCTTGCCGGACCCCACGAGGCTTGGCGTTCCCCCCCTCTTGCCGGACCCCACGAGGCTTGGCGTTCCCCCCCTCTTGCCGGACCCCACGAGGCTTGGCGTTCCCCCCCTCTTGCCGGACCCCACGAGGCTTGGCGTTCCCCCCCTCTTGCCGGACCCCACGAGGCTTGGCGTTCCCCCCCTCTTGCCGGACCCCACGAGGCTTGGCGTTCCCCCCCTCTTGCCGGACCCCACGAGGCTTGGCGTTCCCCCCCTCTTGCCGGACCCCACGAGGCTTGGCGTTCCCCCCCTCTTGCCGGACCCCACGAGGCTTGGCGTTCCCCCCCTCTTGCCGGACCCCACGAGGCTTGGCGTTCCCCCCCTCTTGCCGGACCCCACGAGGCTTGGCGTTCCCCCCCTCTTGCCGGACCCCACGAGGCTTGGCGTTCCCCCCCTCTTGCCGGACCCCACGAGGCTTGGCGTTCCCCCCCTCTTGCCGGACCCCACGAGGCTTGGCGTTCCCCCCCTCTTGCCGGACCCCACGAGGCTTGGCGTTCCCCCCCTCTTGCCGGACCCCACGAGGCTTGGCGTTCCCCCCCTCTTGCCGGACCCCACGAGGCTTGGCGTTCCCCCCCTCTTGCCGGACCCCACGAGGCTTGGCGTTCCCCCCCTCTTGCCGGACCCCACGAGGCTTGGCGTTCCCCCCCTCTTGCCGGACCCCACGAGGCTTGGCGTTCCCCCCCCTCTTGCCGGACCCCACGAGGCTTGGCGTTCCCCCCCCTCTTGCCGGACCCCACGAGGCTTGGCGTTCCCCCCCCTCTTGCCGGACCCCACGAGGCTTGGCGTTCCCCCCCCTCTTGCCGGACCCCACGAGGCTTGGCGTTCCCCCCCCTCTTGCCGGACCCCACGAGGCTTGGCGTTCCCCCCCCTCTTGCCGGACCCCACGAGGCTTGGCGTTCCCCCCCCTCTTGCCGGACCCCACGAGGCTTGGCGTTCCCCCCCCTCTTGCCGGACCCCACGAGGCTTGGCGTTCCCCCCCCTCTTGCCGGACCCCACGAGGCTTGGCGTTCCCCCCCCTCTTGCCGGACCCCACGAGGCTTGGCGTTCCCCCCCCTCTTGCCGGACCCCACGAGGCTTGGCGTTCCCCCCCTCTTGCCGGACCCCACGAGGCTTGGCGTTCCCCCCCTCTTGCCGGACCCCACGAGGCTTGGCGTTCCCCCCCTCTTGCCGGACCCCACGAGGCTTGGCGTTCCCCCCCTCTTGCCGGACCCCACGAGGCTTGGCGTTCCCCCCCTCTTGCCGGACCCCACGAGGCTTGGCGTTCCCCCCCTCTTGCCGGACCCCACGAGGCTTGGCGTTCCCCCCCTCTTGCCGGACCCCACGAGGCTTGGCGTTCCCCCCCCTCTTGCCGGACCCCACGAGGCTTGGCGTTCCCCCCCTCTTGCCGGACCCCACGAGGCTTGGCGTTCCCCCCCTCTTGCCGGACCCCACGAGGCTTGGCGTTCCCCCCCTCTTGCCGGACCCCACGAGGCTTGGCGTTCCCCCCCTCTTGCCGGACCCCACGAGGCTTGGCGTTCCCCCCCTCTTGCCGGACCCCACGAGGCTTGGCGTTCCCCCCCTCTTGCCGGACCCCACGAGGCTTGGCGTTCCCCCCCTCTTGCCGGACCCCACGAGGCTTGGCGTTCCCCCCCTCTTGCCGGACCCCACGAGGCTTGGCGTTCCCCCCCTCTTGCCGGACCCCACGAGGCTTGGCGTTCCCCCCCTCTTGCCGGACCCCACGAGGCTTGGCGTTCCCCCCCTCTTGCCGGACCCCACGAGGCTTGGCGTTCCCCCCCTCTTGCCGGACCCCACGAGGCTTGGCGTTCCCCCCCTCTTGCCGGACCCCACGAGGCTTGGCGTTCCCCCCCTCTTGCCGGACCCCACGAGGCTTGGCGTTCCCCCCCTCTTGCCGGACCCCACGAGGCTTGGCGTTCCCCCCCTCTTGCCGGACCCCACGAGGCTTTTCCAGTTGTTTTCTCAGGAGTGGGACAGGACTTCGCTAACTCATGAACCAAGGTTGTACCAAGTATTATTTCCTTTCTCATTTTGTCTTATTTTATTTCAATTCTTGTGTCTGTCCTTGGTTCCCTTTTCTTGTTTCCCCTGGAACTGTATTCGGGGCCCTTCAACTTTATTTGGGCAATGTCCCCCAGAAGTTTTGTATGTGAAATTTTTGTACTTTTAAATTGCCTCTCTCTTAAATGGTATCTTTAAATTTTTGTGCAGCCTATTGGATCCCTCTGCTGCCCTTTGATTTCTCTTGGACCAGCTTGACAGATGTTTCCGTAGTAGTCTCTTTCCACATGTTTCATGTTTCTGCTGCTTGTTTGCTGTAGCTGCCACTTGAGCCCTCATGCTAAATATGCTAAATAAAATAAATGTGTGGTTTTGTGGGGCAGCGGGTGGGGCTATCTATTCACAGCATTTAGGCTCTGGCCGGGTGGAGTTGTGGTGTCAAGAGGGGGCAGGGCAGCAAACTGATTCTCTGCAGAGCAGACATCCAAAAGCAAGAGAAATGGCACAGAGGAAGCCGAGAGGCTAGAGATTGCCCGACGCTCCCCAGCTCTTGTTGGATTACAACTCCCATCATCCCCAGCTTCTCTTGTTCAGGACTACAGCTCCCATCACCCCCTGCCATAAAGCTTGGCTGGGGATGATAGAAGCTGTCCTCCAATCACCCCCAGCCACCTTGTATTGTGGCATGAGTTGATGGGAGTTCAACAACAGCTAGAGAACCTCAGGCTGGCCACACCTGCAATAACAAATACAGTCCCCTGATGTAAATCCAGATCTTCTTATGAAGAGAACCATCACATTTTGAGCAATGGCTTGTTGGGGGGGGGGGGCGGATAAACAAATCAACATGAAAACCAGGCAGTTGAAACAGAGGGTCATGAAGAAAACACCACTTAAGTAGCTCACACTTGTTTCCTTTTTCTTCTCTCTCCGCTATACCAGCAAAGAAGAGCTTCCCTTTCAACATCTAACAAAGGATCCCATCCTGCTTCTGACGCACTGTTATCAACGCGAGTGCTGAGGGTTGCATCGGCCGGGTAAATATGCATTGACACAATGACAAATCTCTCCGGTGGCTGAGTGGAATGGTGGGCCCTAGAGAAGGCAGGAAGAGGCTGAGGAGAGCAACCCCACAACAGATGCCCATTCCCTTTTTGACTAGGTTTGCAAAAGCCTCGTGTACACTCAAGGTCATGAGGCTTTTGCAAAGAGGGGGCATAGTTTCCCGGGAAACGACTTCACCCCAGGAGTGGAATCCACACCTTAGTTTACAGAGCTCCCTTCAAACTAGTTACTGAAGTTGCAGCCCAGGTTTGCACCCGTTCCCTCTGTCCCATCTCTTGATTCCGAGTGTGGGTCCCCACCCCACCCCTTCCCCTGGCTCTGCATCCAGTGCGGGGTGCAAATGTCATGTCCAGTCCTGGCAGGGTGCAAGAAACAAGGCTGGACCCCACAGTGAACCATTCTGTAAGGCCAAGCAGGGGGGCAGAGGGTGCGCTAGTGAAAGCGATCCCCGCCCTCTCTTGGCCTTCTGCAGGGACACCTTGGCATCCACTCACCCCCCTCAGGTGACAGTGTGGGACTAGCCGGTCGCCATTTGGGGCCGAGTAGGAATTTTCCCCATCCACCCGGATTGGCCTGGAGGTGGCTGGTTTTTTGCCTACTCTGCACTGTTGCACTGGAAGGGATTTCTGATCTGGCGGATGTTAGGAGTGGTGCCGCTAAATAGTGTAGCCCCTTGGTCACCATGGCAGGTCCGAGGAGGGGATGTAGTGCCCCACCCCATTGGTGGCAGGTGCGATTTCCCCCAGCTACACTCTAGTTCTCTGCTAAAATGAGTCAATAAAGTGATGGCCCTAGTTTCAACCCATTTCCTGTGTGCTGTCGTTTATTTCTGGGTGTGGGTGCAAAGGGACTTCATGGCAGAACGCTTGCAAGACAGTCTCAAGTAGCATTGAGTGTGAGCTATAGATCCACAAAGGCAAGCTTTACAAAGAGGCAGAATCCGAAATTCAGGAGAAGCATGAGTTGCTCCTTCTGCTCTAGCCAGGTCTTCTGCTCCTCCAACTCCACAAATGGGAGTCTGGTTCATACTCACACAATCAAGTGGCAAAGCTCTGCATAGACTGTATCACTTCAGGCTGCAAGTGGAAGGTAGGGTTTTTAAATGCTCTCCCTCATAATAGTTTTTTTTTTAAAAATAGCATGTTGGGAACAAGTGTTCAACTCAGGGGTGCAAACAGAGAAAAAGCTTAAGGAGCACCTCATTAATTTTATTTTGTGGATAGGTATGGGCTATTAGAGGCACAGTGGGGAAGTAACTTGCCTAGGGAGCAAGAGGCTGCTGGTTCAAATCCCCGCTATTTCCCAGTCTATGGGAAACACCGATATCGGGCAGCAGTGATATGGGAAGATGCTGAAAGGCATCATCTCATACTGCCGGGAGATGGCAATGGTCAACCCCTTCCCAATTCTACCAAAGACAACCACATGGCTCTGTGGTTGCCAGGAGTTGGCAGGTGGTGTGATAAAATGCAGGGGAAACTGCTCAATTGGTTAAGGGTGATGTGCACTCTTGGTTCAGTCTAACCCTTTCCCTTCAGAGCTATTTTTCGATGTGCAGGGATCTTCTGTGGGGAGGGATGCACAAATCACACATCTGCAGCTTGAAGTGATACAATCCAGGAAAAGGTTACTCAGTGATTTTGCTGAATGTTTCAAGTATTGTCAGCAGTCTGTCTGTGAGCACAGCAAAAAGAGAATCTGGTGTTTAGTAGGTGCCAGCATGAATTTGTCACACTGGAGTAATCTCTCCTCATCTTTTAACAGAGTTACTAGTTTGGTAGAGGACAGGGATGCTGTGGACAAAGTGTGCCTTGATTTCTGCAAAGCATTTGACACAGTCCCCACAATATTCTCCTTGACTTCTGTGGAGAATGGGGCCAAAAACTCCATGTTGTAGGTTTGCTTGGTCTTTATTTTGATTTATATTTAAAATGGCTGTCCATTCCCCATTTGCGTTGCTGGAGTAGATGAAACCTTGACCTTTTCCCTACCCCAGGGTTGTTTTTCTGGCTGGTGTTCATCCCTGCCCCACCCCCCACCCCCAAGTTCTGGTTTGTGTTTGCCCTGATTGGCTAATCCAGGGCGCTTTCCAGATTACACTCTGAAATTATGCAGGGATTGTGGTGTCACAACACAGGAAGTATGGAAGCACACTGAGCAGATTAGACATGGTTTTAGGGTTTAATCTGGAAAGCGGCCTCAGGAGGTGGGCAGAGTTCCAGGGATTCAAAGGGGAGGTTGGAGCAGTTTAGGGAGCAGGAGAGCAGTTGGAGGAGCTGAATCGCAAAGAAGAGCTGAAGATCACACAGAGGAGCTGGATTGCTCTTGGAGCAGCTGGAGGAACAGATAGCAGCAGAACCAGACAAGGCAGCGCTGAGCAGAGAGAGAGAGAGCCAGGCTTGCAGGGAAGCCAAGTGGGCTGACGAAGAGCTGCTGGTGAGGTGCCTCTTAGGGCCAGCGTGGAGTGTCCGATAATTGCTGGAAGGGCTTATCTCATTTTCTTCTTCTTCTTCTTCTTTGCTCTTATGGTTGTTAAACATTGCAAAAGCTACGTTCAAATTGGTATTTTTCCCTCTCAAGTAAAGATTTCACCTCTTGATTAAATTCTGGTGTCGTCTCTGTCTGTGTTCTCCACCCCAGGCTTAAATGCCACACCACCCTGCCTAGATTGAGTGAGAGACGGAAGGCTGATGGGCTGCCAAGTGGAGACAGCCAGGAAACATAAGGAATTCCACTTGGGGTCAGGAGCAGTAAAGCTGGTCAAATCATGGGGCTGGTTGAGACCAGACCGTGACAATCTCTCTCATAATCTGATCTATTTAACCTAACTAGCCTTTGCCTGCTGCTGCTTCTACAATTATACTGGATTCTCTGGATAAAGCAGAGTGCAGCAAAATCCCCTCTAAAGCTTCCCTGAGAATTACTTGCCGCTTTCTGTAACAATTCTCTCTTTCAAAAACGGAAGACCAGAATGGGCGAGGTCTATTGGTATAAAATAGCACATGGTTTCCATAGATGGTGTGTGTCTGCCATCAGGGAGCATTTATGGCTCTAGTCTGGAGAGTGCCTTCAATAGGTGGAAAGGAAAAACACATCCACTCACTCATTTCATTCCACCATTAGTGGAGATGATTTTGTCTCTATGGCAATTACTACTGACTAATAACTTACTCCAGAGCAAGTGCACATAATGACATTCGTACCTGTAAGCCTAAATTTAATACCACAATTAGTGAAGAAGCTCTTGAAAGTTAGTTGGGTGGTAGAGCACACATCTTCATGTGCGAGGTAGCTTCAGACTTCAGTGTCTCCAATTCTGCACTCTCTCCAGGCCCATAAAAGTACGGAGGCACCTTCAGATGTGATATTGTGCATATTTTTCAGTGTTGAGAGCCAGTGTGGTGTAGGTCTTAGGGTTTTGGACTAGGAATAGGGAGACAAAGTTTAAATTCCTGTGCAGCTGTGAAATTCAGTGGGTGTACCTTCCAGGCTTGTTGTGGGGACAGACATAACATGTACTCTGCTCTGGGATCCTTGGAGGAAAGCCGGAGGTGGGGGTGGGGGAATAAAAGTAAAAACATTTGCCCATCTTATCCATCTAATGTTGTATACCTACAACAGCCCTGTAAGATAGTTTAGTATATTGCCAGTTGGGGGAGCCATGGCTAGTGGACAATGGGCTGCCAAAGGTCTGCTTCATGACTGAGTGGAGATTGGAACCAAGCAGTGTTCCCTAGAAGAGGGATTCCCAGATGTTGTTGACTACAACTCCCAGAATCCCCAAGCAAAAGCCATTGCAGCTGGGGATTCTGGGAGTTGTCAACATCTGGAAATCTCTCTTAGAGGGAACACTGCAGCCAAGGGTTTTTAGCTTGTGGTTGGAACCACGACGCTGCACCAATTCTTCTGCTTGGGTCCTGATTAGTACCTGGATCATCTGAGAAGCCCATGCATGTTGCTCCAAGCTCTGAAGAGGTGGTCTGTTTTGGTATTCATTCAAGACTGAAAGAAGACGCCACGTAGCAAGCATAGGATGAAAGAAGTCCTGTGGAATGTGCAGGGCTTTGGGGAGTAGTGAGGGTGAAGGGAGGCAGGCCAAAGCTTAGGCTCGAGTTGAAGTGATTCCATCAAACAGGGCCAAAGTAAATTGGATTGCTCCCCTGAAGCATCAAACTGAATTGAGAACACATCTGAAGCACCAAGGTGATCCCCAAATCAAATCAGTGCTGATTTATTTGGCCCTGCTATCTAGCCCAGCATCCCGTTGCCCACCATGACCAACTAGAAGTCTACAAGCAGGAGGGAGAGGCTATATGCTATCTCTAGGCTCAGTAGGGTGCTGAATGGCAGTTGTGGGGAGAAACAGTGGAAGAAGGGAGGTATGCCTTCAAGACCAATATCCACTGATAGATGTGTCCTCCATGAATTTGTCTAATCCTGTTTTAAAGCCATCTAAACTAGAGACCATCAATACACCTTGTGGCAGCAAATTCCAAAGACTGATTAAGTGCTGCTGTGTGCATGAATACAGGGAAACCTCGCTATCTGCAGATCCAACACCCATGCTTTCGTGTCTCTGCTGTCAAGTCATTGACAGCCGACCTCGGCTTACGCAGGGAAAAAAGGTGAAGAACGGGTTTATTTTGCATGTCCAGGGTGGCTGGAAATGATCCCCAAAGTCATTTCCGGCTGCCATTTTGGGAGTAGGAGCCATTTTGTGGCTCTTTTTAAAAAAGAAGACAAATGGCCAATTTGGGACTAGCGGAGGGTGGGGGTGGCGGTTTTCCTGGAAGGCTGGAGACTTTGATAGGGCACTTGCTTTTGCTATTTCCCCTCATTTCCTGCCATTTTTGCCCTTTCCCCAGCCTCCAGGAACCTAAGCCCCGGATTCCCATTGCCGCAATACGCCGCTATCTGTGGATAATGGGGTTCACCTGTAAGTCCTTTTGTCTGTCCTAAATCGTATGCCAATCAGTTTCATGGAATGACTCCTGTTCCATTTTTTCAAAGTCCAGCAGATGGAAGTCATTAGAATAATGTTTAAAAGGATACCATTGCTCCTGTGCAGCAGGCCTTTTAAAATTGGAATCAAAATCTGGGGTCTCTTCATTCTCAGCAGACCAGACCTCACTGGGTAATGGAATGACATCTCTTCTTTGGAGGTGCACAAAAACAGCTGCTGTGCAGCCAGCTCAGGATCCAATACCCTTGAAGTAGATGGTTTTGCATTTCACTGAGGAGGACCCAGCTTTGCTAAAAGCAGGCCAAGAAGTCCTGCACAGAGAGGAGAATTGGGGGAATGTAGCTTCTCTGGCAACCAGTGGGTGGGACAGCAAGAATGATAACAGATTGCACGCAATATCGTCAGACAGAAACCAGCTTCAAAAGGTGGAAGGCAATTCAGCAATCAAGAGAAACTCCAAAAGCCAGAAGGAAACCAGAGATGTGAAGGGGGAAATCCATGGCTTGCCAGGGGGACAACTTTCATGAAATTCCAGTTCAGCAAGTAAAACAAATAGGAATGAAAAGGAGTGTCTACCCAGTGTGTGAGAAAAGCTTGAATCGCACACCAGACTTTAATGCCCATTGGAGAATGCACACAAGAGGCAGTATAAATGCATGGAATGTGAAAATTTTAATTATTTTAATTATCAATCAATGTGTAGACACAGAAAAGCCATATAAATGTCTGGAATGTGGAAAGAGCTTTTCTGATCAATCATATCTTCTTAAACAGCAAAGAATCTGCACATGGAGAAAACTGGATCAATGCTTTTTTAATTTTGTATTATACACTACATTTATAGACCACCCCATCCAAAGGCTCTGGGTGGTGCACAACCAATTTAAAAAGACATAAAACACCATCTAAAACACAGTACTTAAAACAATATAAAAACAATTCAAAAGCATTTAAAATCAATTAAAACACGCCCAAACCATTTAAAAACCTTGGAAGACCAGGCCAAACAAGTTTTCAGGGCCCTCTTAAAGGCCAACAGCGAGCCTAAATTGTGGCTATCTGCTGGGAGTGCATTCCATAGGCCAGGAGCAGCTGCAGAGAAGGCCCGGTTCTGAGTCGCCACCAGACGTACCGGTGGCAACAGGAGATGGAACTTTCCAGATGACCTCATCGTGAGATAGGGATCATACAGAAGAAAGCACTCTCTAATGTAACCCAGACCCAAGCCCTTCAGGGCTTTAAAGGTAATAACTGGCACTTTGTATTTTGCCCGGAAACATATCAGCAACCAGTGCAACTCTTTAAAAACAGGCATAATCTGGTCTCTCCAGGTTACCCCAGAGACCAGTCTGGCTGCCGCATTTTGAACTAACTGAATTTTTCGTACGAGTGTAAGAGATTTTTGACTCCCCCAAAACTCCTGCAACCAGGAATAAATGAGGGCTCCAAAAATCCCCACATTCATAGACGTGGGTCCTTTCTGATGGTACTGGCTGCCAAGAATCCCAAGACCCAAGAAGACACGAGGAGAAGTGAAGAGATTATATTTAATCAAAACAGATTTATTTTCTTACCAATATTTAGATGAATCACAGCATACAGCATGCAGTAAAATTATTTCTCTCACACAAAGCAGTCACAAAACTAACAGCCTAGAGACACTGACAGATCCGCCAGACCCTTGCGGTCACAATATACTATACCCCAAGGGAACCTCGACTTGTTCCTCTTTTTGCTAGATGCTTGGTGCCGTCAAATTGATTGATCGGATCAACTTCCTGCTTTCCTCCTCCTGTGTGCCGTGCCTGAGCCACCCTCCCTGAGGGAGAGAGACCCTTTTTTCTATCCTCAAATTAGGGTTTTAAGTATCCTCTCCTTTCCCACCTACGCATCTAATAGTGATTGGATGAAGAAGGGGTCTTGACCATTCATGACCCTCGGCTAACCTGTTCCATTTGACATTTAATATCATTGTCTAGGGGAGATGTGGAAAAGGAACAAGGCGTGGGCCAAGTGACCCCCCCTTCAAATGGAACACCGAGCCTTGGCGTACTTTCGATCTGAGGTACTGAAAAATGAGGAAGTGTGCCCGAGCCGACAGGCCGATTTTCTCCAGTTTTAGACAGAAGCTCTAGATGGGGGCTGCTCTTGACAGCATGGAAAATTTGCTGGAACAGGGGAACTTGGCGTTCACTCACGGGTTCATGCCAAGATCAAGGCCTAAACTGTGTCGAGCAAACAGACTCAAGTTAAGCATCTATCTAATACAATATGGCTAACCTATCTATGCGCTAATTCAATATAAAATTGACCGGATTGGGCCTTACACTAGGTACATCACTGTTTTGAGATCATTCTCTTCAAGGAATGGACGCAGCTGTCGAATCAGCCCAAGTTGATGGACAGCACTCCTGGCCATAGCCTCCGCCTGAGATACCAGGATGAGGCCTGGATCCAAGAGCACTCCCAAGCTGCATACCTGTCCTTTCTAGGGGAGGGTAACCCCATCCAGCACAGGAAGATCTAACTCATCTCTCAGATTCCAATCCCCCACAATGAGCACCTCCATCTTGCTTGGATTCAGCTTCAATTTGTTATCTCTCACCCACCCCATTACTGCCCATAGGCAGCCATTTAGGGAGTTAATGCCATTTCCTGATGATGATGACGATGACGACGACTGATAAGGAGAAATAGATTTGGGTGTCATCAGCATACTGATAACACCCTGCACCAAATCTCCTGAAGACCTCACCCAGCAGTTTCATGTAGATGTTAGAAAGCATAGGTGACAGAATGAAGCCCTGAGGGGCTCCATACAATACTTCCCATTTCAAAGAGCAACCACCACCAAGCTCCACCATCTGGAATGGCAGGAGCAAAACCACTGCAAAGCAGTGCCCTCTATCGCCAACTCCTACAGGCAATCCAGAAAGAAGGGGGAGGGCAGGAGAGGGTGGGGCAGGGGGAGAGGGGCAGGGGGAGAGGGGGAGGGCAGGAGAGGGGAGCAGGGGGGAGAGGGATGGAGGGCAGGAGAGGGTGGGGCAGGGGGGAGAGGGGAAGGGCAGGAGGGAGGGTAGGATGAGGAGGGAGGAGGGCAGAAGGGAGGGCAGGAGAGGTTGGAGCAGGGAGGAGAGTGGGGCAGGAGAGAAGAGCAGGGGGAGGGGAGGGAGGGCAGGAGAGACTTTGGCAGGAGAGACTGGGGCAGGAGGGGGAGAGGGGGTGGGAGGGGAGGGAGGGCAGGAGAGACTGGGCCAGGAGGAGGAGAGAGGGGTGGGAGGGCAGGGGAGATGGGTGGGAGGGGGACGGAGGACAAGAGAGAGTGGGAGGGAGGGAGGGAGGGCAGGAGGGTGAGTGAGAGGGGTGGGAGGGGGAGGCAGGGGGCAAGAGAGTGGTGTGAGAGGGAGGGGCAAGAGAGTGGGGCAGGAGGGAGGGGAGGGGTAGGAGGGAGGGGAGGAGGCAAGAGTGTGGGACATAGGGGGGAGGGAGAGGGAGAGTGGGGCAGGAGGGAGGGAGGAACAGCCAGCCCCAAAGAGCACACAGATGCTCTGTGCGGGTTGGCTAGTTTCCTTGATTTCCTGACAATGAGCTCCTTTCCCTGCCTCACAGGGGCTGAGGAGCCACTGGCAGGACTACATCCTCTGGCCGCCCAAGTGTTCCTTGAGCCCCTGATGTTAGCCAGTGGCTAACATTCATTGCTTCTTTTCAGCTGATATGTTTATATAGAGATGGAGATGCTGCATTGCTAACATTGAAGCCCTGGGTGCAAAGATTGTAGGGAACACAGCAAGTTTTGCAATTTCACTTCTCCTTATTGCATCTGTAAGTTTTGGAAACTTAGCTTCGATTCCTCTGATTAATATATGGTGATTGATTGATTAAGTGCCATCAAGTCAGTGTCGACTCTTAGTGATGACATAGATCTCTCCAGGATGATCTGTCTTCAACTTGGCCTTTAAGGTCTCTCAGTGGTGCATTCTGTTGGAAGTTAAGGACTTTGCACTGTCTCTTGTCTCAGACAGTGGAGGATAGACTAGTGAGTCAGAGGACTAGAGGGTCAAGACATTGGTCATCCCTTCTCTACTGCTCTGACACTATTCCTTTGGATATGTAGATTGCTAATCTCAGGGACTAGCTTCCTCTCTCTCTCTCTCTCTCTCTCTCTCTCTCTCCCCTAACAGCCCTTCTACCTTGCAACATGGCAAGCCTCTCTCCCTGCACCATGTGTGCAGAGAAGATGCAGAATCCATCTGCATCCAGATAGATAGATAGATTAGAGATCCTAACTCCTCACTTTCCTATCTAGAATAGAGTTCCTTAATAAATGCCTTATATATTGATTTGAAACTATGAATTGGCTCCAAGTTACTTTACTCTCAGCATACACGCATGCCTAACTAAATTCCGCTGTGCTGTGCCTCTGTGCACTCTGCTATAATGAGAAAGGGATTCTCTCACCACAGAGAATTTCCAACACATTCATTGCTGTTGTCATCGAGTCCATCCGCCTTGCTGCTAGTCGTCCTCTTCTCTTTCCTTCAACTTTCCCCAGCATTATGTACTTCTCCAGGGAGCTGGGTCTTTGCACAATGTGTCCAAAGTATGATAGTTTGAGCCTGGTCATTTGTGCCTCGAGTGGAAATTCTGGATTGATTGATTCTATGATCCATGTGTTTGTTTTCCTGGCTGTCCATGGTATCCTCAAAAGTCTTCTCCAGCACCAAAGTTCAAAAGCGTCAATGCTTTTTCTGTCTTGCTTCTTCAAAGTCCAGCTTTCACATCCATAGAGTGTCACGGGAAAAACCACGGTCCGAACAATTCTAATCTTTGTAGGTGTAGACACGTCATGGCATCTAAATATCCTTTCCAAGGGCTTCATTGCAACCCTACCAAGTGCTAGTCTGCGGCATATTTCTTGACTGCTGGATCCTTTACTGTTGACGGTCGATCCTAAAAGGCAGAAGCTATCTACCACTTCAATGTCTTCATTGTCAATTCTGAGGTTGGTTGCTGTACCTGTTGTCATTAGTTTAGTCTTCTTTACATTTAGTTGCAGTCCCATTTTTTTCACTGTGCTCCTTGACTTCCATTACTAGAGCTTGCAGATCATTCTCAGCTATCAGGGTGGTGTCATCAGCGTAGTGCAGGTTATTGATGTTTCTTCCTCCAACTTTAAAACAGATTGGTCTCTGGGGCAACCCGGAGAGACCATATGACGCCTGTTTTGAAACAGCTACACTGGCTGCCGATATGTTTCCGGGCAAAATACAAAGTGCTGGTTATTACCTTTAAAGCCCTGAATGGCTTAGGTCCGAGTTATCTAAGAGAGCGCCTTCTTCTACATGATCCCCACCGCACATTAAGGTCATCTGAGGAGGTCCGTCTCCAGTTGCCGTCTCCAGTTGTCTGGTGGCGACGCAGAGGCGGGCCTTCTCTGTAGCCGCTCCTGGGCTATGGAATGCACTCCCAGCAGAAATTTGTAATTTGAGATCTTTGCTGTCCTTCAAGAGAGCCCTTAAAACCTACCTGTTTGGCCTGGCCTTCCAGAGTTTGAAATGATTAACTGTTTTAAACTGTTTTAAACTGTTGCCCTGATTTTCAGGGCTTTTAGCTGTTTTATTGGTTTTATTGTGTTTTAATAGTTTGATTTTAATTGTTAATTTGTTTTAATTGTTTTTATCATGTTGTGAACTGCCCTGAGCCATTTTGGAAGGGCGGTATATAAATCAATCAAACAAACAAACAAACAACCACACTCATCTTCTTCCAATCCAGCTTCTCTCAGTCGATGCAATCAAAGGCTTTTCTGTAGTCAATAAAGCACATATTGAGTTCTTTCTGGTATTCTTCGGCTTTCTCAGTTATCCAGGGTGCTTCAGCAATGATGTCTCTTGTTCCTCAGCCTTTTCTGAAACCAGCTTGAACATCCAGCATTTCCCTTTCTACGTAGGGCTCTATTCTGCATTGGATGATCCTGAGCATTATTTTGTTAGCATGTGCTATTAAGGATATTGCGCGATGGTCTTCGCAATCTGTTAAGTCTCTTTTCTTTAGTAGGGGTATGTAGACTGACCTCTTCCAATCTGTTGGTCTCTAGGCATCTTAGAGTTCTTAGATCTCCTTGGGGACAGAATCCAGCTGCAGGACTTCCGCGGGTCAGTACTTTTGCATTGATGCCTCCAGCACTGTCTGTCTGAGCAATTTTCAGCCCAGCCCAGAAAAATTAAAGCCTCACCTGGGGGATGGCTAAAAACAGGGGACAGGTCTGAGGAGATAAGGAAGCTAAAGGACAGGCAGCCCGCAGGCAAGGAGGCTGAGGGAAGGGGGCATTGCTGGCAGTGAACTAAGGGCCGAACTACGTGTAGCGGCGTGAGTTTTGGGTGGTATATAAGTATGGTAAATAAATGAATGTGAGAACAAGCATGCGATTAGCCCTTGTGTGCCAGCTGTACAGCAGGGAAGGGCAGTCTGGCCTGGGGCCATGGTGTGTGGGACAGGGCTGAACTCTTTGCCGCTGCCACAGTTCCCATCCAGATCAGGCCCTCCCTAAGGCTGCTCTTCGCCCTGGGAAAGAAGTTCCCATTGGCTTCAGGTGGATGATCTTCACTGGGACTGTAGCGTGAAGGGAAATGGTTACGTATCCCCTTGCTGGACGTCACTGTCCTGATTCTGGGCACCCTGTCAGATACTGTGTTAACTTCTAAAACAACAACAACAATTGCGGGGCCATACGGCGCATTACATTGACACGCACACAAACATGGCCCTAAAAGCATGGGCTGTGAACTCAGAAATTCTCAGTCATAGCTAAGTTGAGATATGGACTTACTGGTTGGCCTCCTAAGATAGTAGTTTAGATTCATTTAGCTTCCAGTCCCCATCTGCAATATCAAGAGTATTGAATAATAATGCTGATTATAATCCAAACTGTGCTTTGGATCTCAGAGACTGCTCAGGGCTGAATATCACACGCTTCCTCTGCTTGCAAATGCCACCTGCAGTTTGACACAGAAACCGGACAAAGAGCGGTTCTTTTAAAGTTCTGCTTTAATAACAGGAATCTGATGGCGGGTCGTTGTTGTAGGGTCACTGGGAGAAGTTCTTAAAAACGGTCAAAGTGTTATAACAATACTCGTTAAAGTGAAATAACTTGTCCCAAAATCCATCTCCGTTGATCAGGCAAAATAAAAGAAGAAAGGCAGCACAGGAAGATCTTTTATTGTCACAAGCCTACTTGTAGTCACAAGTGGAGCAAACAAAACCATGATCTACGACAGATCATCATTCTCGGAACTCTGCTTGTTTTTTCAGTTAGATTGCTTAAATCTTAAATCGTGAAGCACCAATGTGTGAAGCAGAGAAGTGTGAAAGAACAAGGAGAGAGGAGAGGAGAGCTGGTCTTGTGGTAGCAAGCATGACTTATCCCGTTAGCTAAGCAGGGTCTGCCCTGGTTGCATATGAATGGCAGACTAGAAGTGTGAGCACTGTAAGATATTCCCCTCAGGGGATGGAGGTGCTCTGGGAAGAGCACAAGGTTCCAACTTCCCAGTTCCCTCCCTGGCTTCTTCAAGATAGGGCTGAAAGAGAGATTCCTGCCTGCAACCTTGGAGAAGCCTCTGCCAGTCTGTGAAGACAATACTGAAGCTAGATAGGTCAATGGTCTGACTCAGTATATAGCAGCTTCCTATGTTCCTATGTAGCAAGTGACACAAACCTAAATGGCCCTTCATTCTCAATTGATTTATTAATCATCAGCTTGGAGAACCTCCAGCTCTCAGCAGCTGCAAGATGTGATGGGCTTAGTGCTACCATGTGTGTCCAGGCAGGCACTAGATGGCCCGGTCCAGACCTTTCTGAACTGGAACCTGGACCGGCCTTAGGGGTGGGCAAGGCAACTGGTTGCCCAGGGTGTCAACTTTAAGCAAGTGCAAAGAACTGAGTTTGCACAAGCTGCACAACTTGGCAACACTGAAAGACCAACCTGAGGGGTGTGTGTGTGTGTATGTGTGCGTGTGCATGCCAAAAGCACTCCTCTCTCCTCAAAGGTGCTGTGTATGATAGGGCCAGCCCTACTCAGAGTACTGAGTAGTTAGCTTGTAAATATTTCCAAAAACAAATATGCAACACTCTGCGTGCAGGAGCGTGTATGTGGATGAACTAGGGGGGAAGGAAGAAGTTGGAAGATGCTGCAAGTCATAAGAGTCTAGGTCAGGGCTGCACAACTCAAATGCCCTAGTGGGCCAGAACCATACACAACTTGGCATGCAAGGGCCGAGGTCAATTTTTAGCACATTATTACCTTAAAATTAAAAATATCGTTAGTTACTTGTGGACCTATTCCCCCTGTCAACAGACCCATAGTTTTAACCAAGAAATAGTGGCCAGAAAATAGGTCCTGTCCCTGCTCAGTCAGTGGGACCCCTGGAGTGCAAACCGGCCCCCCAAATATGCCAAGTCCTCTCCTCTCCCTAAATTGTCGTTGCTTTCAGGCTGCAATGCTAGGCATGCTTACATGGGAGTAAGCCTCACTGGGTACACCATGGAACATATTTCTGAGAAACCATGCATAGGATGGCGCTATAAGGCAGTTTTCAGCTCCTATGTTGCTGCAGGATACCTGGGGGCCAGTAAAATATTCCCTGCAGGCCGAATCTGGCCCCCGGGCCTTATGTTATGCAAACCAGGTCTGGGTGGCTGCACACACACCTGCCCTCTTGTGCCTTAGCCAGATTGATTTCCAAATGAAAAGGGAGAAGATGTAGACATGCTGCTGACCCAAATGGAACCTCCCCTCCTGGACAATGGCAGAGAAATCTCTGCTGTGAGAAAAACCCATTTTTGGGTTTTTTTGGTCAGTATCCCTGCCCTGCCAGAGCACTACAGACTGGATGTGCAATTCTGTCTTCCCAAGACGTGTCTGGATGGGAATCAAGATATGCCATCCTTGCTTCTCCTTATGCTGTTTAGAACCATATTTCTTTAGGGGCTCCATTTTGTATTGCTATCGCCTTCTTGGCTAAATGCTCTGGAATCTAACATATAGATGAAAACCATAGTCCACTGCCCTCTGCAGCACAGTGGACTATCAAGTTTTCATCTATATCTTAAATGGCTACTTGGATCACATTTTATTTTCCAACTCTGGATTTAGACAGCCATCCCTTTTATTTGCCATTATGAGGGCATGTTATTCTGAATTATGCTCTCCCACAACTTACCTGGGTGCTCAAATGCATTCCCAGTTATACCTCAGAATGAAAGAACTGTTGGGAATTCTCTCTGGTAAGAGATACTCTTCTAATATAGCAGAGTGCACAGAGGCACAACACAGCGGAGTCCGCCCAGGCATGCGTGTATGCTAAGAGTAAAATAACCTGGAGCCAGTTCATCGTTTCAGATCAATATATGGAGCATTTATTAGTGAACTCCATTCTAGATAGTAAAGTGGAGAAATAGTATCTCTACTCTATCTAGATAGCTGGATGCAGATGGATTCTACATCTCTGCATACATAATGCAGGGAGAAAGGAGCTTGCATTGTATGTTGCAAGGAAAAAGAAAGGAAAGAGAAGGAAGAGGAAGTGGCCAGGCAGCAGGCAGGAAGTCAATCCCTGAGAGTAGCAATCTACATACCAAAGGGATAATGTCAGAGCAGTAGAGAAAGGATGACCAATGTCTTGACCTCTCTAGCCCTCTGACCCACTAGTCTGTCCTCCTATGTCATTGAGACATGAGACAGCGCAAAGTCCTTCACTTCCAACAAGAACTTTAATCTTGCAGAAGCATTATGAAGAATTGGTAGACGTGCATTTTACAAAATGTGCCCTCACTTGACTTGTATTTCCATCTCTGAATAAAGTGCTTCTTTTCACTCTTCCCTTCTTTTTCTCCTCTTCCCCCGCTCTGCCTCGCCCCCCCCCCACCTTTCCTGAAATATGTGGGACTGATCTGCTCAGATTCCGAGGTGGCTTGGATGTTACGAGAGGTCAGACAGGAACAGAGTCTGTCTACACCAATTTCCGGGGCAAGGAGATCATGTTCCATGTCTCTACAAAGCTACCCTTCACAGAGGGAGATGCCCAGCAGGTACCTGATGATTCGTGGTGCTTAGGGAGGTGCAAACTGTGGGCGGGGTGGAAGAGAGAGTGATGTATGAGCATCTAGACTGGTAGCGACATATAAATATTTTAGTGTTGATGGAGCATGCTGGGATTGGGCTTTAGAATGGATTCTGGTTTGCAACTGAGATGGGAGGCCGGTGGGGTTAAGTAGGCCATGTTGGGCTATTTGCTGTTTGGAAGAATAACTCCCTCTCTTGTGTGCTTCCTTCCAGCTTCAGCGGAAGCGCCACATTGGGAACGATATTGTGGCCATTGTCTTCCAGGATGAAAATACTCCCTTTGTCCCTGACATGATTGCCTCCAATTTCCTGCATGCCTATGTGGTAGTGCAGCTTCATCACCATGCCCTTGGGGAGACTCTCTACAAGGTAAAAGGCACACCTGGGAGCCATAAACACTTTAAAAAGTAGCACCTGCTGCATCTCTGAACTTTTTCCGTTGCCTTCGCTCCTTGCTCCTGGCCACTAGGCCTGTGTAAATATTTGGCTCCAAGTAGCCAAAGTCAGATAATCCTCCGGGCCAAAGTCAAAGAACCCTTCCGAAGTGACTATCCCCATTGCCCACCTGCTCACAATGTTGTGCTGTTCCCCGCAGTGGTGGAGACCCTTAAAGATGCCGCTGGATGCTCTGGCAAACTCCAGTGGCATCTGGGAAGGCACGCAGGGAGCACTGGAAAGTGAGGAGTCCATGGGAAAGCGCGGGAAGGATTCCACTTCCCAGACATTGCTGCAGCTCACCAGGGCACCTACTGGCCACGTTGGGGCTCTTCTGCTGTATTAGCAGCAGGGAGCGGCAGTCATCTGCCTGTATAACAGGGTCTTAATCTAAGCTGCACTTTGTCCCTCAAGAGGCAGGGATCAGATTGCTTTGTCATTGCTTAAAAGATGTGGAAGTGAAGCCTTTCGTGCTCACTGGTTCTGTGTATTTTGTTGAGAATGGCCAGTGTATCATGTGTGTGCCATTCTCCACCAATGCACAGCGTGCTGCTTGTTGTCCTCTGCTATCCTTAAATAAGTACCGAATTGACTTCTGTGATCACACTGGTAACGCTGACTCTGATTGGTGATAATGTGACCCATTCTTGTTTGGGGACAAGAACCTGGATAATGGCAGGCCGGTTAGTTTCTTAGTGCTGCAGAAGCACCCAGCACAAATCCTGGAAGGAACAAGAGTGGGAGGCTGAGGTTGCCGAGGTGTTTTGCCACTCTGGTCTGCGATCTCTTCGGAAAAGCTAAGGAGGCTGTTCACACGAGCAGCCTGGATAGAGCTGCTTGTGTGGAGCACCGGCGGTCAGAGCCGATCTTGGCGCTGCCCTGCCGGGTAGCCGAATTTCTGTCCTGGGGCTATTCTCGGGGTAGACTGGTACCCTGGTCATGTGTCTGCTGGGGCTGGCTGGGGTGGAAATGCCCCCAATGCGCCTGGCTCCTTGCGCAATGCATTGAGGGGTTTCTGGAGGCCAGGCTGTGTTCCCCAGGCCTCCAGATGGCTGTGCTGCCATGAGGAGCATGGCATTTATGGGCCTGTGAGTCGTGCAGTCCCGGAAACAGTAAAGATCATCTGGGGAAAAGGTCAGATCGATCCTGCCTCCCCCCGACCGCACCCTCCCTGCCCTGCTCACAGGTTGTGAGAATGACCTGAAGGAGTTCCCTGGTGAAGAGAAATGCAGCTGATCTGATCTCTTTAGAGTTATCAAGGCATTTTTAGAGCACTGCCTAGTAAACCACAAATAAGCCATCTTATATTATTATTATTTCTCTGTGTAAACCGCTTTGGAAACTTTTGTTGAAAAGTGGTATATAAGTATCACACATGCCATGATGTAAGCAACTTAGTCCGGTTTCATTGGTTGCTGACTCCCACTACAGTCCAGGAGCAGGCAGCACAGGTTTTTGGGGTGCATGGTCCTGGAAGCAGGACCCCAGCCCTTGCCTGTCATGACACAGAAATGCCACGATAGCCTCAGGCAAAGTGCCTCATTGTGAGCGGGAGGATTTGCATGGAACTTGTTGCAAGTGTGAATGGGATCAAGGCTGGAGGATTTCATACCCTGTTTTGTACAATGCTGGGGGAGTCCACAAGAAGAACCTTTGCAGCAGCCGCAGTTGTCAACTAAAGTGTTGTGTCCTGGAGCTGGGCACATCCACAGCCTTTGGGCACATCCAAGTTTGTAACTTGTCACATCACCTTGCAGCCACCTAATGGCGCAGCAGGGAAGTAACGTGTCTAGGGAGCACGAGGTTGCTGTTTTGAATCCCCACTGGCATGTTTCCAAGAGTAGTATGGGAAACACCTGTATTGGGCAGCAGAGAAATAGGAAGGTGCTGAAAGGCATCATCTCACACTGCACGGGAGATGGCAATGGCCAACCCCTCCTGTATTCTCCCCAAGACAACCACAGGGCTCTGTGGTCTCCTGGAGTCGACACGGACTCGACGGCACCACCTGACTTTCCTTGACATCCCCTGGGCAGTTTCCATCTTGCTTTCCCAGGCTTTGATGGAGCTGCCCCTGCCCAGGACTGGAGAAATGCTTGTGGGGCTTCCTTCCACTGGCCGAAGATATGAGGACAAAGGTCTGTGGGGACCGAGTTCCTTCTCTCCAGATGCTTCTGGGCAGACTCTGCGAGTAATCTTTACTTCAGCAAGAAAGAGAGGTTTCTAGTCCCTCCCGGTAGTTGTAGATATTCCTCTATATTCCAAGCTTCTTTTTCATCTGAAAAGAGAAGCCTGGTAAGAGGAAGTCAAAAGCATCCTTGAAGAAGAGAGATGATTTTTTCATACTTACAAGCCCCTCATGGCAGTTGCAGCTTCTCCTGCAGAAAGCTCCTGTTCCAGCCATAAGCAATGGCAGCTAAATCAAGCCTCCATGGGCAGAGACAGTATTCTTCAGAAGACCAACTGCTGAATACCAAATACCACAGAACTATCACCTTAAAGGGGTGCGGGGTGGGGGGACACCTAATATCATTCTCTCTGCCCTTAAGTTTTTTGGTTTTTTAAAAAAGACTGAGCCTCCGGCTGTTACCGGCAGTGATTAACCAATTGCACACAGACAGGCAGGTGGGGAAACAGCCCTCCCTTCTGGTTTGTCCCCAGCATTTGGTATTCAGCAGCATACTGCCTCTGCCCATGGAGGCTTGATCTAGCTGTCAGTACTGTTGGTGGAACAGACAGGAGGAGCTTTGAGTGGGGAGAGAGAAGTGGATGGAGGTGTGGGAGTGGCTTGTAGCACCTCCACATTTTGGAGGCCCCAGCTGCCCTTGGCACAGGGAGGCACACAATGGTTTTGCAAGACCAACACCAAAAAATTAGGAACTAGATCAGTGGTTCCCAACCTGGGTCCCTCCAGATGTTGCTGAACTAAACTCCCAGCATGGGCGTAGCTGGGAATGATGGGAGTTGTAGTTCAGCAACATCTGGAAGAACCCAGGCTGGGAACCACGGATCTAGATTAAAGGGAGGGAGGGGGAGCATCAGTGGGAGGAGGGATGCTGTTCTTACAAGCGTGTTCTGGTCTGCTCCTCCTTCTCTCGCTACCTCTCCTGCTAGTCCTGCTGCTCCACCTGGACTTGAGAGCGCTGTGAGCCAGACTGCAATGCAAGGGTGATGGAGCTGAGGGAGCTAATTGAGCCAGGAAAAGAATCAAGTAGGGAGTAAACTAATGGTCCAGTGGGGAAGTAACTTGCCTAGGGAGCAAGAGGTTGTTGGGTTGAATCCCTGCTGGTATATTTCCCAGATAATGGGAAACTCCTATACTGGGCAGCAGCGATATAGGAAGATGCTGAAAGGGATCATCTCATACTGCGCGGGAGAAGGCAATGGTAAACCCCTCCTGTATTCTACCAAAGAAAACCGCAGGGCTCTGTGGTTGCCAAGAGTCGACACTGACTCGATGGCACAACTTTACTTTAAGAGGAGATAGCAGCCAAGTCTTCTAAATAGCAGCATGGGGGAAGAAGAAATCGGCTCCATTGTTTTGGCAGGAAGCAGCCTACCTGCTAGTCATGATGAGGTCAGATGCCACTACCGTCTGAGTGCCTTGCCTCGGGGATGGGATCACATATCTGTTATTCTTGATGATTTCTGGAGTGTAAAAGGCAGGAGCTTGAAATAAATGAGAATATTGGACAGGAAATGATGTAATGCCCTGAAGCATGCAACTCCTGCTTTTTCATGATGGTTGGCAATCATTTGGCACTCCCCCAAAAGGTGCAGAGTTTCAGGGGCAGCACTAAAGGGTTTAATTTCCTTTGGATGAAAAAGAACACAGGAGACTTCTCTTGTCTTGGTAGTAATTGCTTCATTTACAAAAATGCAAGCAGAGTATTATGAAAGCAAACAAATGTTCTTATAGCAACAGCAGATCCAGTAACCCTCAGCCAGAACCTTAGAGAGAGCCTGTGTGTCCCAAAATGCTTCAGCCAATTTATCGTCCTGTTTCTCCTGGGCGCTTTCCAAACTAGCTGCTCAACAGCAGCAAAATGCCTCTGTTCAGCAAGTTGTATTTGGAATGTAAACAGCAGGGAGAGCAGTCTTGCAGAAATTAACAACCTGAAAAAACAGCAACTTTCTTGAACCAGATATGCGACGTCATAGCACTATATCGCAGTGATTAAATTCAAAACAAGTCACTGGAAATGTGAACGGCAGGCACCCTCCTGTCCGCATAGGGACTGCCGTGTCACAACGCAGGAAGTGTGGAAGCACACTTCAGAGATACGCCGTGACCCCGTTGCAGGGTCTAATCTGGAAAGTGCCCGGGATTCAAACTGTAAACTGGTTCCAAATTGTTTTCTCTGTGCCCTGGCAACAGTTAGAAGGTATCGCCTTTCCAATTCTGATGGCTATTGCATTCCATGGACTGGAGAGAGACTTACAGATGGAACATTAAACATCCTTCTGCTGTTTAGATCCCCGACTCCTTGGTTAGACACAATAATAATTATCCCTCTCTCACTGCACTAGAATGAGGGGTCATCCCATGAAACTGAATGCTGATAAATTTAGGACCAACAAAAGGAGGTACTTTTTTTACACAGCACATAATTAATCTATGGAATCCTCTGCCATGGGACGTGGTGATGGCCACTAGCTTAGATGGCTTTAAAAGGGGCTTAGATAAATCCAGGGAGGTGAGGGCTATCGACGGCTACTGGTCTGAGCGCTATAAGCCACCTCTAGCCTCAGAGGCGAAATGCCTCTAAATACCAGTTGCAGGGGAGCCACAGAAGGAGAAAGGGCATGCCTTCATCTCTTGCCTGTGGACCTCTCAGAGGCATTTGGTGGGCCAAACAGGATGCTGGACTAGATAGGGGCCTTGGGCTTGATCCAGCAGGGCTGTTCTTATGTTCTTATTTGGATAGACACATACACAGTAATCAAGATGACCAAACTTACAGCAAGACTTGTAGCCCAGTCACCCAATGGCTATGTTTCCCACAATGTTATAATCATCCCGAAAACAGTGATGTAGGAAGGAATGCAGATACTTTGCAATAGAAAAGCCAAAAAATGTCCTATCCTAAGGAAACCCATCCTATGCAATATGTGTACATTACAAAGGTGAAGTATGTATTCCCGTATTCTGCACAATTTTGTTCTGATTTTGCTAGAAGCACTGAGCCATGCAAGGCATTGGAGCCCCCTTTCCTAGCCCACGAGCATTCTACTGACAACTCTGCCCCCGTTCCCTCTACCTAGCCTGGCTTTGGGTATCTCATGAGTAGGCATTGCCTGCTTGACTGATCTGGCCAGCTCTAAGGCTCTGAAACCTGCTTTTCTGTTCACAGAGATGATCAGGATGCTGAATTCCTGCCAGTACCAGATCTTAGCAGCTTGTCTGTACTTGCACAGAATTGTGGCGCTCTGAGTAGGCCCTCCTACTGCAGGTGTGTCCATAGCACATATCTAGACCAGGGCCAGACAACTTCCTGCCCTCCAGCTGCTGTTGGACTACAATTCCCATCATCCCTAGCCACAGTGGCCAGTAGTCAGGGATGATGAGAGTTGTACTCCAACAGCTGGAAGGCTGCAGCCCTAATCTAGAGAGTACATTTTAAACCCCTCAACAAGCTCCATCAGACCCTGTGGTACTTCTGCAGGAGATGCTGATATTTCCGCTTAGCTCTAGCTAGGGAAAGGGATCAGGCAAGAATCAATGAGGCAATCTGCATTACTGGCTTTTCACTAAGAAAATGAGGATGGGAAGCAGCTCAGGGCAAAGGGTCTGTTTCTATGATGGACTCTTTCCCTGCCTCTGATCTGGAGAGAAAAAAAAGCATAATCAATACCCTCATTCAGGGTATCAATTGTTGGGATGCACCACTGTAGAGTGTGGGGAATGCGGGGGCACTGAATCTAGTGGCAGACCATATCAACGCCACTGACTTAAATGGGTTTGATATTCATTTCCCCAGGGAACCCTTAGAAATGTCATTGTTTCCCCCCGGAGTGAGAATGGAACCTGTCCAGTGCATGAGATTATTGATCCTGTAACATGTGAAATGTCTATATGAGGAAAGAGGCACCTCTTCCCAATGGCACCAAATTAGTTCCCGAGCTGGCCACCCTGTTTAGCGAAACTCAGGGCTGACAAAAACCAAGGAGGCTGGCCACAAGCTCTTCGTGACATCTGCTCTTGTGATATAGGTGCTGCCGTCGACAGCACATCCTGCAACCTGCCGCTGTTTAGTGCTCTCTGTCTTGGGGCTTTTTGCAATATAGACACATCCTGAATTCTTCTCTCCTTTGTAGAAGATCTGTCTCACTCAGGTCTGGTGCTTATTGATGGCCCTTATGGATAATCACTGACTCTGCTTTCTGCTTGTGCTGTACATGATAGTCCATGGCTAAAGTTTCAGTCCTAAGGGCATTTTCACTTGAAAGCAGATTCTATTCAAAGCAAGGAGACTGAACAACAAATGTGCTTAGAACTGGGGTACAAGCAGGAAAGGGCTCTACAGCTGGTAAGATTCTGGACTGCATGACTTCTGTGGCAGGTGAACATTTGAATGACTTTTCACTTAACAAAACAGAACCACCTCCCTCTATCTAGTATACTAGAGTCACAGGGCAAGGGTTGTGCTGAACTTTACTTTTACTGCCCTATATCCTATGAGTGCGCATGCATGGTTCGGGTTTTGTTTTGTTTGCTGTGGGGTGGGCCGCATTCAGACATGCAATCCTCCACCTGCAGTTTAAAGTGGCATAATTCTGCCACATCAGTTCTGTCACCTTATTTTGCATGGTGTGGGCCTGGTTTCCACAACCAGCAGAATATAGAATCCTGAGATGACAGAGTTGCCTGTTTCTCAACACCCCTGGAGGTACACAAAACACAGGCAGGGGTATGGGACGAGGAGAGCGGGGAAGAAGCTCAAGAAGGAGGGTAGAGAGGAGAGGGCCCAGTTGCCTTTGCTGCTCAGTCTTTGCTGCTGTTTTTTGCCTAGAATTAGTCTCGCTTTCTCACAGCCTTATACACACAACCCTTCTTCCATCATATGGCACCCGTTATTGTGAATATAAAATCAACTGGAAAATTGAGGTTCTACTTAAATTTCTCAGAAGGTAGGGGTTCTCTCTACTTAAAAGGCTGAAAGACTTGGGCCTGTATAACTTGAGGTTGCAAGATGCGATTTTTGAATCCTCCTTCACCTTAAACAAACTTTCTGCAAGTAAAAAGCACGCTCTGCTACACTGCGCATTCAACAATGTGATTGCTCCATCTGCAGCCCACTACCTCATTCTGCTTTATGTGCAGACCAGGTCATGTAGAACGATTCTGAGGGGCCTGGGCATTTTTCACACAGGGCTTTTAAAGCCCTGTAGCTGAACGCACATCTCCTCCGGAATGGAGGGTGTGCGTTCACATATCGGGCAGATTTATCCCGAAGTCCCTACAAGCTATCAGGGAGCACTTCACACACAATTCGGGGTTTTCACTGTGTATTAGAGCATAGCCCAATTTATATCCCAGGTTAAAAAATCCACTTTTTGTATCAGTTTTTTGGAACAACTTGGAGTTTGCAGTCAAGCTTGCTGTGTGAAGGATGCCCTGGGAAGTCATCACCTTTTTGACTCTAGATGGAAAACCTTGATTCTATTTTTGATGGAATATCTTCATTACAGTAATGAGAGCCTACTCTCTCAACTGGTGCTGGTGGCTCTAGATAGCAGTGGAAGATGTTGGGTTTTTGGAGAATTGGAATTATGTTGGTGAGTATCTCTTATTTGCAGAAGACTGAGAACAAAGACTTTGGCAACACTGCTAAGGATGATCTGGATTAGATCAGTCCAAGTAGCTTCTGTCCAAGGAGGTTCAGAAAGCAGTACCTTCTCTGCCTGAGTCTTGGCGATGTAACCTTAGTTCCCTCGGCGATGTAACCTTAGTCTTGGCGATGTAACCTTAGAGTCTTGGCGATGTAACCTTAGTTCCCTCGGCCTCCCTCCCCACTACCCTCCGCTGTCTTGTGGTGCTCTTCATGATGTCCTTCTGTGTGTCTGTGAACCTGTCTGTGTCTGTCTCCCTGTTGCCCTCTCTCCAGCGGGTGATCCGGGGCCGTAGCCAGAGCCTGGATACCATGGGGATAGCCGTGAGGAAGCAGCAGCAGCCGCCGCCATCCACTCCGCCCAGCCGCCCGGCTACTGCTGGTCTTGCTCTCAACCAGAGTGTCGCCGAGGGCCCCCAGGCCATTGCTGCGGTAAGGTATTGGGGAGGTGGGGGTCACAGTGTGGAGAGTACCAGGTCTTCAGTGTCCCCTCCCCTCATTCCCCTGGACCTGCTACTCTGTTGACATTATCAGCTCTTGGTTGCTCCATGTTTGCGTTAAGTGCAGCAGGGTTCATCTCTGTGTTCATTTCCCCATCTTATTTCCCCTCTGTCTGGACCCGAATCATTTATGTGCTGATTCTGACTTTGACACACAACTTGAGGAATGGGGAATGCTTCACTTCTATGGGGTTGAATATTGTAAACTTTAGAGACCCCTCCCTCCTTGAGCATGGCGAGCAAGGACTCTCTCGGCTGCTTGGGAACCTTTTGGGGCATTGATTCTTCACATTCAATCTATCCAAAGTAATTCTTTCCCTAAATGCAGATGTAGGAATTTAGTTTAATATATTTATTGAAGTTAATTTTCCATCTCAGCCTTGCCTGACCAGACCTTGGCTGTTGGGTTGGAATTGTCCACTGCTTCAGGAATGGAATACAAACTCAAGAAATCAAGTTTAAAAGTTTATTTCTATCTTATCAACTTCAAAACAGCAATTGCAAATGTAGATTAGACAAACCATAAAAATCGCAAACATAATTCAGACAGACAGTACACCCAGAGTCAATTGACCGTTGCCTGTGGTAGGTTACAGTGGACAGTACTTGTATACTCCACCCACTTTCAGAAAATCCTCCTTTCTGTAGGAAACAGAATCCATTTTAGTCTGTGATAGGCTATTACAAATAGATATTCGTCTACCTTAAGTGGTGCAGTGGGGAAATGCTTGACTAACAAGCCGAAGGTTGCTGGTTCGAATCTCCACTATATCAGGCAGCAGCGATATAGGAAAAATGCTGAAAGGCATCATCTCATACTGCGTGGGAGGTGGCAATGGTAAACCTCTTCTGTATTCTACCAAAGAAAACCACAGGGCTCTGTGGGCGCCAGGAGTCGAAATTGACTTGACGGCACATTTTACCTTTATTCAACATTACAATATATCCTCTCCCAACATGAATCAAGCACCCTCTATATTTTTGTGCTGACAACCAATTGTTTTTGCTGATAGGTCTGTCATTCTTTCTCCCATTTACGCCCTGTAACTACTAGTAGCACATCGATATCAATGGCTTTGCTTAATTCCCCTTTTCCTACAGCCAAGATATCCTATGCTTAAAGCTTATGAAGGGCTACCCATGCTAACTAATGATGCTTGCTGTAGGCTTGGTGGTTCTGAATATATATTGACGATTGATTAAGCCCCCATATATATCTTACATAGTAAAGTGAAATTTTGAAACTCATTTGGAGGCTTGCGCTTGGGCAAAACCCCCCTACCAAACCTAATATCTGAAGAATTTTGAGAGAAGTAAGAGTTTTGATAATGTTTCTAGAATTTTAGGGCTATCTGTTCTTACATGGGCCCCTGCATAAAACATATAGCTCAGAATATTTAGTGCTGCTGAGTAAGAAATGACACCCGGAATCCAGGTAGACAAAACACCTGCATTAAAAATGTAATGTCAGTGCTTCATCAGGTTGTGGGTATAGCTGCCTTTCAGCAGCATTAAATTGTCCTGTTAAGAGTCCAGAATTGGTAAAGAAGTCTCCCATGCAATGAGCAAACTTGAGAAGAATAGGGATGTTTGCTGCCACCCCCAATCTCCCCCCACCCCACTCCCTTCAGTGCTGACGTGTTGAGGCCACCCCCAGACCTGGAGTTGACCTTGGCCACCGTATTTCTTGAAAGTGAAATTTTCTGGGAGAAACTGTCTGAGGAGTTCTGAGGGAAGTAAACATTTCTATAAGAGTAGCAAAATTTCTCAGGGTTTTCCCCACTTACAGCAGGCAATTTGCTGAGGATATTGTATCTGCAATGGGTATTGTTTGCATAGCAGGGCCAGTCTGTTCAATGACTCACTGACTGCTGAGTGTGATGAAGTGGTGTCTGTCTAGAAGCTAGACTAGCTGGAGATGCTACATTGGCAGCTGTTCTTTCACTTGGCATTCATGTAACTGTTGCTTGATCAGATTTGGGCTGAGCTTGTTTGGGATGGCTTCTAATGAGACAAGTGAGCATTTCCTCTCTTGCACAGGCAAGGCTTTGGAAGGACAGGAATCCTAACATCTTTTTCAAAAAGCCACAATTGGGTGGGTGGCGTGATTTGGAACAGAACTGCACAAGGGGTCGCCTAACAGTTTGTCCCACCTTGCCACAGCTCTGCTCCAAATCACTCTCTTGGCAGTTGCTTTTTGAAAGAGAAAAAGTCATCTGGAGTTCCAGTTGCAGAACTCCTGCAACACGTCTACTTTGGCCTTGAATTACATGTGAAGAAAAAGCTGTTCTGGAGATAGTCCAGTCAGCTTGAGGCTTTAGTAGCAACCAGAATGTGAAAAGCCTGTCTGTGTGGATTTGTTCTCAGACAGGGCTTAATTTGAGCAAGGCATGGTCCCTGAAGACTCCGAGAACTGTAGTCAAAACCGGTGTTCTGTCACTGAACCATGTCCCTCCCTTTAGTAGTAGAGTGCATGCTGTAGAATACCTTTTCCTTAGGTCGGAGGCTGTGGCTTACAGTTAGTCTTAAGCCATGATACCACTGCCCTCAGGGCTCCAGAACATTCAATCACATCTGACCTCTATGTTGCCGATATCACGTGTGCAAGAAGGGCAGTAGCCAAAGGAGAAATGGCAAGTTGATTTTCTTTTCCTTTCTTTTCTTGCAATGAGATTATAGTACATAAACATGGTCAAGGATGATGATAATAATGCATGTGAATATAATGGGGGGGGGAAGGGGTCGGGGAGAAAAAACCCATAAACATAGCTTAAACGTAGTAAGATACAACCAATGCAGGAGAAAAGTGGGGGAGGGGGAGGGGGGATCGCCTTCTTCAAGAATATATATCTTATATTTCAAAGCATAAACAGTTAATTAAAGTTCAGCCAGGTCGCTGAAAATTCTCCTTTACCTTGCCGATGAAGAAAGACCCGTTCAAATGCTGACAGAGAACACATACCAGTAATCCAAAGTAGCAATTCAGGAGTGAATTTGTCCTTCCAGTGTTGTATTATAATCCTTTTGGCAACACCCCAAGTGCAAAGAATCCACAGTTCTTGATATAGTTCTAGATTCTATATGCTGGGGATGTACCCCAACAATATGTGAACATCCTTAAAGGCAATGATAATTGCAATGTCATATTAACTACCGTATTAATTTCAAGCCAAAATGGCACAATAACTGGATAGAACCAAACCATACGCTTAAGTGTACCCTCATACAGATTACACCAACATCTAGCAGTCTGCAGCCATCCTTGATTAACATTGATTTAAGGCAATGGGATGTGCTGCGCCTTTTCTTTTTTCTTATCCTCTGGACCAAACTAGACGATTATAGTAAATGTTCAGGTACTCCACACACACTGGCCCTCACACACCTAGTTCCACCCCCACCTTAGTCTTGCCGAGTAGAACTGTTCCTGCCATTACATCATGACATCCCACGTTCCGCATCCCTGCTTCACTTCATTGGCTTCTGGCTATGGCAGAGAAGGAGACGTGTCTCAGGAAGTTCTCGTGAATTTTAGGCAGGAAGGTGGAGCTTGACACCAGGGTGCCATTTTCAGCCACAACTACACATCTCTCAGAGTGTCCCACTTGGCCCTCTGGGGATCTGTGCATCTACCTTTCTGTGTGTTCTCTTCCCTGGATCTATATCTCCCCTTGTTTGTGCTACTGTCACTCTCCCACCCCCATACTTATGGAGTTCTGACTACTGATGTTTGTTCCCTTCTGTCATTAGTGTGCTCCTCTTTCTCGAGATTCTTCCCTTTCTCCTTTCCTGTTTTGTCAACCCTTGGCCGCTCCCTCATCCTGCTCACCCGGTACCTTGTGAGACTGGACAGGGCTGGATCTGTTGGCACTGAACAGCAGTACAAGGACAGAGCCTGGACTCCAGGCCTCCCCCTAGTCTTCCTCTTCCAGCTCTTGTCTTTGTTTCCTTCCCTTCCTTTCCTCCCTCTAGTCCTTTGCCCTGCCTGGGAGAAGCCCGTCGCGCAACCGGGGCAGCCGCTTCAATGGGAGACGCAGTAGTGCCATTGGCATTGAGAACATCCAAGAGGAGAAGAGGTATGGCTGTGCGAGGGAAAGGGAAGGCTAGAACGGGGGCTGCTGGGCGGGGGGTGATGATGGCAGCTCTCTGGGTTGTGCGAACCTCTTTCTGTGAGAGCTGTTACTAGAATGAGTGGTCATCGGTGCTTACCATTGCAGAGCCCGAAGTGAGGTGACATTTTTTAAACTGAGGGGCTTCATCCTTTTTAGTCATAACCTTCACTCACTGTTGTGAGCTGTGGGCTCTGTCGGCCCCCTCTTTCCCCCAAGAGCTTCAGGCCAACCGGAAGAGGCACCAGCTCCCGATTGCCACTCGCTGGCGACACATCACCCCTGGGAAACGGGTCTCTCCCCCTTTGTATGCATCTTAATCACTGGGCATTTGGGGGAGGTGATGTGTCCAGTTTTAATTTCTGTAGTCAATTATTTAAAACTTGCATGTGGCACTTTTGTGCAGGTTTTTGCTATTTACATGTTTAGGAGTTCTCTGACTTGGCTAGCTTTTCTGTATATTAAAATGGGGGCGGGGGGAATAGAGCAATAACCGGAGAGAGTTGTTAGTATTGTGTGATCTTGTTTCCAAATTGATGACATGAAAAAAAAACCCCTAGAAAACCAGTTCTAGATAAAATAGGATAAGATGGCACCAGGTGGAACTGAGAGTCTGGATTTGGGGGAGAGAGAGGGGAACAAATGGCTGGGGCTGAAGAGAAGGCAATGGTTCCAGTGTTCCTTCTAACAGGGATTCCCAGCGGTTGTTGAGTACAACTCCCAGAATCCCCAGCTGTGACAGTTTCTGCTTGGGGATTATGGGAGTTGTAGTCAACAACCTCTGGGAATCCCTGTTAGAGGGAACACTGAATAGTTCGTAAGAGAGGTGAAGGTGGTACCAATAGAAGATCATTCCCCATAATCTTCCATGCTCTTCTCTTTTATCCCACTGTCTTCTCTGGTCAAACAGTGGCAAAATGACAGTGCATGTCATGGGCAATCATAACGATTGTACCACCTTCTTTTTGGATGAAAAACAACCGCCTATTACATGTTTTCATCCTAGGAGATGGAAAATGATGCAAAAGTGGAAGATAAGTCCAAAGAATCAAATTTTCTCAAATGGTGAAGGGATTTTGAGTTTTATGACGGGAAGGACATAGATAATCTGTATTATAATTTGTGGCAAAGTTTGACCTTTCCTTTTTGCAGCTGACCAGAATGGGATTGTTACTTTCAAATTATACAATAACAAAAGTTTCTGGTGAGATTGAAGCACGCTATGCTAAGTAAAGAGGCTTTTCCAAAGTTTGCAGCTGCGATTGTAAGAGTCTTTTGTGTGTGTGCCAGGGAAAAGTGATATTCTGACTTAATAATAGCCCCATTTGCTGCACTGCAAACAGCTTTGGAAGGGTCTCAGGAGTTTTTAGAAAGAACTTGTACAGCAGTTCAACACCACACTGTGCTCCTGAAACTTGCCCCCTTTCTCTGTCATACGTCTGTCATCTCATGGATTAGGGTTTAAGAGTATACTCAGTAATAGTAAGCAGGGGCAGAATGACCCTTATTTTACTCACAGTCCCTTCCCAAAAGTGTGTTGTCATCCCTTTGCCCCACCTATGGGCAAAAATGGAGGTTTTTTCATTTGCTCCAAGAGCGACAGAAGTAAATTAAGATTCCTGTTACATGGGCAGTAACAAAATAGCAAAATTCAGGCATTATATGGCCTTCCAAGTCCAACCACCACCACATATTTATTTTCATTATGTGAACAACACATAGTGTGAACAACACATAAGAATAGCCAGAGTCTGTGGAGCAAACTAGATAAGACATTGAAGACACATGCAGCATCTGTTTCAGTTTTTTATTTTGAACTAAGTGTAAACTCCCAAGTTTGATGAGAGCAGCAGCAGGGGGAAGAAGGGGTGTTTAGCCCTTTCCCCGTGGGCTATTTCCCCATTCTTAATTCTGCCCCTGCTTACTTTTTCCCAGCATCTCAGATCACCAGCGGACATCCTGACTAACAAAGTGTGTGTGTGCTTCAAGGGACTGAAGGGCACGTTGGGAGCCCTTGAAGAGTTCCCCCCTTTCCTCCTGCACGCACCCTGTTGATCCAGAGCCCTTAGAATCCAGAGCACTCCCCGCACTCCAGAAGGGCTCTGCAAGATTGGAAACTCATTGCTGGCTGGGACTTGTGTAAGGGCTCCCGTCATGGCCCCACAGTCTCTTGAAGTGTGCGTACTTCATTAGTGGGGATGTCGGCCACTGTATCTTGCCCAGCCAGAAGAAAACCAACTGGATAGAATGTTTTTGATCAAGCAAAGGGCCTGTAGGGAAGGCGTTAATCACCTCCCGCTCCCTCAATGCTACTGCTCTGGTCAAATTTAAATTAGGAACATAGGAAGCTGCCATATACTGAGTCAGACCATTGGCCTATCTAGCTTACTCAGTAGTGTCTTCACAGACTGGCAGTGGCTCCTCCAAGGTTGCAGGCAGGAATCTCTCTCAGCCCTGTCTTGGAGAAGCCAGGGAGGGAACTTGAAACCTTCTCCTCTTCCCAGAGTGGCTCCATCCCCGGAGGGGAATATCTTGCAGTGCTCACACATCAAGTCTCCCATTCAGATGCAACCAGGGCGGACCCTGCTTGGCTAAGGGGAGAAGTCTTGCTTGCTACCACAAGACCAGCTTCCCCACTCGGCAGCATTAAAGTAACAGAGATTTCTCTTGCATCACTTCTCATTTGACCCTCCACTGTGACAGTGGAGTCTACAAACCAAAGTTGCAGCAGCTGGCCTGCCTTGCTCTCCAAGAGTAATGCTCAGTTTTAGTTGCAAAGAAAGTACGTCTCTGTGTGTGTGTGTGTGTGTGTGTGTGTGTGTGTGTGTGTGTCCCTTCTCCTTACAGTCATGAGGGCTGGAATATCTAAATCGGATCCACCTTGTATTATGTCAAACTTGTGTCTTGTCTGACTGTCCATGAGAATGGGGAGCAGTACAAAGCCAAATTTCTGGCTACATGTAACAATTTCTGGCATACTCCTAACGACTAGAGTGCATTTGCCCTTCTTCAGCTTAATTGGAAAGAACAAACGGACAAAGCCAAGAGAGATTTAAATGACCTTTAAACAAAACAACAACAACCCTCTTCTCTACCAGTCAGGTTTCCTCTCTCTATGGTACCACTAAACACATAATTGCAGAGAGGAAATGTGACTATGTGGCTCTTCTTCTTCTTTTTTTTAAAAATTAAATTTTTATTAATTTTAACAATAATCAATCACAACACATTAAACAAATATGGACTTCCCGCTCACACCTCCTCGTGAATCACCAACTATAGAGTTAACCCTTGCTATAATAATAATTCAAAACATAGATTTAAACTTTACAAACACAATTTTGATCTACTCAACCTGCTAATATTACTAAATTTCAAACCCTGTGGTAAAATCAATATTTTACAAAATAGTTCTTTAAATACAATAAAAATGGTTTCCAATCTTCTTTAAAGCATTCCAAATTTTGGTCTCTTATCAATACTGTAAGTTTTGCCATCTCCGCATATTCCAAAATTTGTATCAGCCAATCTTCTTTTGAAGGCAGTTCATTGCTCTTCCATTTCTGTGCATATATTATTCTGGCCGCCGTGGTAGCGTACATAAAGAATGTTAAGTTAGTTGTAGAAAACACTCCTCGTGTTATTCCCAGCAGGAAGGATTCTGGCTTCTTAGGAAATGTCATTTTAAATATTTTCTTTAATTCATTATATATCATGTCCCAAAAGGCCTTAGCCTTCCTACAAGACCACCACATATGAAAAAAGGTTCCTTCAGAGTGTCCACATTTCCAACATTTGTTTGAAACATTTTTATACATTAATGCCAGTTTTTTAGGTGTCAAATACCACCTATACATCATTTTATAATAATTTTCTTTTAAAACATAACATGCAGTGAACTTTAAATCAGTTTTCCATAATTTTTCCCAGGCTGCCATTTCTATATTGCACCCCACATCTTGGGCCCATTTTACCATAGTCATTTTAACCACTTCATCTCTTGTCTCCTCCAAAAGCAAGAGCTTATACATTTTAGAAACTAATTTTTCATCATTTTCACACAGCTCCTTCTCAAATCTCGACATCTGATCCTCAAATCCAACTTTAAGATCCTTCTTATAAACTTCGTTTAGCTGATGGTACTGAAACCAATCACTAACCAAATTTTGTACTTCAATTATACTTTTTAACTTACAGCCCTTTCCTTGAAAATATAACAGATCCCTCTAAGTACCCCATTGTGATTGGATATTTACCTCTTTACGTGCTAAAGCTTCAATCAGAGATACCCATAGCGGAGTTTTAGGTTCCAGCCATATTTTATATTTTACCCATACCCTCATTAGACTCCTTCTTACATAGTGATCCAGAAAGTCTTTATGTATTTTACTTTTTTCATACCACAAATATGAATGCCATCCAAACCTTCTATCAAATCCTTCCAAATCAAGTATTCTAGGATTTCTTAATGTTATCCATTTTTTCAACCAGGTCAAACAAACAGCATCAAAATACAACCTTATGTCTGGTAGGGTAAGACCACCTCTTTCCTTTGCATCTGTTAAATTCTTAAAATTAATTCTTGGTCTTTTCCCTTGCCAAACAAATTTAGTTATGTCCTTCTGCCATTGCTTAAAACAAGTTAAAGTTTTGATTATAGGAATAGTCTGAAAAAGAAATAACATTTTAGGCAAGACATTCATTTTCACCACTGCAATTCTTCCCATTAAAGACAAATTCATATTAGACCATCTTTGTAAATCAGTTTTCACTGTATTCCATATTTTAATATAATTATTTGAGAACAACAAAGAATTATTATTTGTCAGCCAAACCCCCAGACATTTAATTTTCTTCTCCAATTTCAACTCACTTATTTCAGAGAATCTATCCTTAGATTTCTGATCCATATTTTTAGTCAAGACCTTCGTTTTAGTCTTATTTATATAAAACCCAGCCAATTGGCCAAATTGTTGTATTTTTTCCAAGAGTCTTCCAATCTTGTCCAATGGGTTTTCTAAAAAGAACACAGCATCATCCTCAAAGGCTCTTAGTTTATATTCTTGTTTCCCAATTTTCGGGCCTTGTAAGCTCCACACCACAACTCATATATCTTATCACTGCCAGTTTAATTTTCTCACGGTAAAGTGGAACGCCTTCTTCCTTTAATTGGCTGACTTGATGATAGACATATTCAATAGCAAACAGCAAAACGCTTCTTTCATAGACTTTCTCAAACAGCAGTGGGGGGGAAAAGCAATAGTAATTCCCACTAATATAGGTTTTTTTAAAAGCTTTAAAGCTTTTAGACATCAGTTCAGTTCTTGAATTCCAGCATTTAGTAAGAAGATTGAATTTCCCTCCTTGATTTATAGTCAGAACACTTACAGCAACGGCTTGAGTTCTGTGAAGTCCTTCCAACAAAAGCAGGTGCAATTCCAGCAAGTTATCCTTAATCACGCTGAGAGGTGAGCTTCTTGAACTTTAAGTAATTAATTAAATCCAAACCGTAGAGATTAGATGCCAACCAGCTTCAGTCGAAAGGATTTCCGATGGAGGAGTGAGCTTGATGTCTCCCAGCCCCCACCGCTCTACTTAAAACAGAACTGCGCTCTTCAACACAGCTCTAAATTAAGGAGCTGGCTCAGGGGGAATCTGTGGGAGATCTTGATCCAAACCCTTTAATCCAGGGTGGCATGGGGGGGGGGGTTATGAAGCCTCAAACCCCCCTTAAATTGCTCCTCCTCGGTCTCCCCTGTCGGGAAGCGTGCAGCCTCGTTAGCTATCCAACCGGAAGTCCGACTATGTGGCTCTTCTGACAGATTAGCCCGTATCAAAATTGTGGTGTCTCACAAGCAGAGAACTGGAAAGTGCTGCGATGTTTGTAGTGCAAGGAATAATTATAGAAAATTGTGCTGTTTGCTACAGAAAAGGGTCAAGAATCCTTGAGATTACTAGTCAAACTAGTGAAAAGGGGAGTCATTTCTCTGGCCTTGAGCTTCTGGAGAATCTAAATGGTCCCTACACAGCCTGGGCTGGAGGAGCGTCTGCTGATGAGCCTTATAGAAATTGTTAGCTCTTTTGGAAGGACTCCTGGCTCTGTGTAGTAAACTCTTTCTCATTTCTCCTTAGCAGACGTTGCTGAAAGAATACAGAAGGTACTGGAGAGTCCAGGACCCTTCTTTGACCTCAAGTCAGATGGTTCCTCCAGTCCCAGTTCCCCAGAATTCCCTAACAGGAAGTGCAAGTGAGTTCCGACAAAATATTGCTGTGAAGGGAGAGGCTGGAAAAGGTTTCAGTAGAGCATAGAAAAATTGGTCATCCCTACCGTGTTGCTACCTACCAATACAGAAGACATTGGCTGACATGATGTGCAGCCCACCAACCTCTGTAAGGATGCGTTGTGGGGCTCTTGCAGTCGCAGACTTCAAAGGAAGCTCCAAGGTTGCCCTGAGGCAGCAACTGCAGAAGCTATGTTTCCACAGGTTTCCCCAGTTGGCACTTCCTCTCAAGGCTGCAGAGCCCCACAGTGGATCCTCCTTATGGAGGTGGTAAGCTGCGCACCATGTCAGCCATTGAGCATAGTAGCTAGAGGCTTGAGCAGTTCTGTTCTCACAGAATAGACTTTAAGATCTATATACAACAGGAAAGCTTTGTTGTAGGGATGTGCGTGAAATGGATTTTGCATTCTGTCCCAAGCTCGGAATGGAATGCAAAATTCCTGGAAAGTTCTGTCAGAACAACCAGTCGTGTCAGTTGTTCCGACAGAATGACCCTGTTTTGAGTCAGAACGCTCCGAGCACCATTTTCGACTCCAAAATGGTGGTGCTGACCACAAAAATGGCTGCCATGTGTGTGCAGAGGCCAGAAGAGTGCCATTTTGCTTGAATGTTTTGAGCTCGAGTTCTTCTGTTCTGAGCTCATTTGAAGGCACTCTGCTCTGAGCTCGGAACACTTGAAATGGCTGGTTCCCAGTCAGAATGTTCCGACCATGATCCATTCTGCATATCCCTACGTTGTTATAAGGGAATGTAACATTTTTTGATCCTGTGTTATTACAAGGGGGGTGACTGGGGCTCCTGTTCTTTCAGCAGAATCCCCTCCAGCCAGACATCCGAATATTGTGTGATGCAGCCCCTGTCCCACTCCTCATCCAATGTGAGGAGCTGTTGCAGAAGAGTGAGTGAAAATGGAACGTCTGAGGAGGAGGAGATTGAGGCGGTCAGTGTGGGGTCTTCTGAGCCCCTTTCACTCTAGTAATTCCCCTGTCTCAACTGAGTAGATACAGCAACCCTAAAAGCTCCCTCTTAACATCTAGTGATGGGGGCCTCTTTCCCATTTCTTTTGTGCAAGAGTTGATGTGTTCCCTTGAAGGTCCCCAGAAGCAGGACACGCTGGCTCAGAGTGCGTGGTTGGACGATAATGTCTGTACACCCAGCAGTACCAGCTCACCAGGTAAAGACAGCAGGAATTCTTGTGTGTTCTTGGTCAGACTGTACATTCCAGGGGCAAGGATAAGAACATAAGAACAGCCCTGCTGGATCAGGCCCAAGGCCCATCTAGTCCAGCATCCTGTTTCACACAGTGGCCCACCAGATGCCGCTGGAAGCCACAGGCAGGAGTTGAGGGCATGCCCTGTCTCTTGCTGTTACTCCCATGCAACTGGTACTCAGAGGCATCCTGCCTTTGAGGCTGGAGGTGGCCCATAGCCCTCTGACTAGTAGCCATTGATAGACCTCTCCTCCATGAAGTTATCCAAACCCCTCTTAAAGCCATCCAGATACAATGGATACATTTGTGTCTAAATGGACATTGTTTGTCCAACATTGGAATGGGAAAGTCCAAGATTCTGTACATGCTTATGAATGGTTATCAATGCTATGATTTGTTAATTGAATAATTTTGATATTTCAATTTAAACAAACTTCAACAGATTGTTCAGGTCAACTCATACATTACTCTGGCAGTGTTGTTGATGTGCAAAGTCATGGCAGGCCTCATGACACTACAATGATGACAGGAATCTTTATATTGCACAAGAAGATTTGAATCATATGGGAACCTTGCTGCCCTGATGGAAGGAGGATACCAGCCTGGGAAAGACCCATGGGTGTCCTGGCCTATTGGCATGATGTAATCCCGATTCTCCCTTCAACCTCCGACATTTAGGGAGGCGACTGAAACCTTAAAATAGCAACACCTCTTGAATTACCCCATAAAAGATAAATAGGGTCAGCAATTTTCCAGGGACTAGTACCAGAAGATTGGGACTGTCTTGGGCAAATTTAGTTAGCAGGTGATTATGATTCAGTGTCACAGTGGGGAAAAGGATGAATCTAAAGCTCCCAAAATAGGTTGATTTAAAAACCTGCTTTTTTTAAACCCTTGGTTCCTTTTCAGTTACTCGTCTGCTCCCTTCTGGCAGCGGTGCAGGCTCCATGGAGAAGGGGAAAGGTGGCAAAGTGGATGCTCAGCATTACAGCCCAGTATGTTTCCGTTTTTTCCATGACATTCAGGAGGCAGGGAGGTGATTCGTGGGTTCTTCATATCTAGGAAACCAGGGGCAAGGGGAAGAATTTTTAAGAAACTGCCACTTCCTTTTTCCACAGGCCTCCATTTTGTGCTGTGTGTGATATCATCACTGGAGGGGTGTCTCAGTGCATGCTGGGTAATGCACAGGTAATCCACACCCTAGGGGGCCTTGGTGCCCTAGGGTAAGGGAATAAGGGCATGTGGGGAAAAGATGACGGAAGGGAAAGGGACTCTGCCGTTCCTACACAACCTGGTAGGAAAATGTGGGCTGGAATCCAAAGTAAAACTTCTTTGGGTCTGTGTTCTCCTTTGCCCCACAGCACTTCCCAATCCCTTTTTTTTGGCCCTCTTGCCACACTGTGTGGGCCATATCTCGAGAAGATGAATATGCTCTGATCCCTACCCAGCACCATTCTCTCACGGTGTCTCCTGCATCCTTCTAACAGGCTCGGTGAACCTCTTGGCTAAATTCTCCCCCAACTCTCTGTTCCTTACGATGCCCTTCCCCGCTCCGTCTCTCTGTGTTGCTGTGGCTTGCCGCTTTTCTGAATCATCTCTCTGCTCACTGGCTAGTTTTGTGTGTGTCTGCCTTTGCTGCTTTCTGTCTCCTGTCATTAAGGTTGGTTGCACCCTTTTGTCAGTTTCCCAGTGTGTTTAGGGAAGTGTAAGGCGTTGAGGTCAAGAGAGGGGCAGCCAAGGCTAGGGAGGCTTTCGAATGGCCTCTGCAGCTTCTTTGATCTGTAACTCATTTTCCAGGCAATGTGCTCTTTGACCCCCGAATACTTCCTGATCTGGCACAATATTGATTTTTCGGTCTGGCTTTGCAAGAGACAAGCAGAGCGTCTTGCAGCACAATGGATGCCAGGCTATTGTGTGGGCTCCATAGATCAGGAGGATACAGGAAACCCAGCCCACTGGACCCTCATCACTTAGGGTCCATCACTTAGTCCATCACTTACCTCATCACTTAGCTGCTTGTGCCCTAACAGGCAGTGCTTTCTTCTTTGCAGGATCAGCCCCAATTGAACCCACAGTGTTGATTCTGAAATCCTTCCACCATCTTTCTACTCTCTGAATATCAAGCAATTGATTCATATGCCCACATGCAGCTAACAGGCTGCTTGGCTCTGCATGACATTTGGTAAATAGCAGTCACAGGGGCCGGTGTCCAGAATGGGGTTGTGGTATGCAGGGATTGGGATTTTACCTTTTATCATGATCCCAATCCAAGTTGCAGGCTTGCGCAACTGCTATTCAGTAAACAAACCACCACGCAAACAAGATGCTTAAAATCACGTCTAGTTTGGCCCTGGTGACCAAACTTGCCATGTGATGGGATTGGTGCATCCCTGCAAACAGTCCAAATGACCTCAGTGTTTATTGCTGACTTGTGTATCAGCCCAGAGTGAGTGTGTGAATTGGCCTCCCAGCTGCATTCATAGTAAGTGCCATGTTGTTGTTCTTCCTTACTTTCTACCCACAGTCTCTTCCTCCTCCTCCTCCTCCTCCAGCACCAAAGGGTGTTCCCTCCAATGGGATGAGCATTCTGGGGAGCCTCTGAGCAACGTCATTTTCCTTGTAGGAAAAACCCCGTGGAAGGGGATTCTTTCAGCCTGGCTAAAAAGCCCACACAGATCTCTACAGAAACCACTTGCCCCACTTGTTACCCCTGCTAACTTGGCAAAGAGGCACCTTTTAACATGGTGATTCTCTTTATTTAGCAGGGGGAGAGTAACTGGCCCTATCCACCCCCCAGCACAGTACTTCCAGTGACTGTTGCTGCTGTCTCTCTTATGTTTCTTTTTAGATTGTGAGCCCTTTGGGGACAGGGATCCATCTTATTGAGTTGTTATTTCTCTGTGTAAACTGCCCTGAGCCATTTTTGGAAGGGCGGTATAGAAATCAAATAAATAAATAATAATGAATAAATAATGAATCTATTTTGGGCTTAAAATAAATTTTAAAAATGATTCATGTATAGCTTCCTCAGCTGGTCACCTGAGTGCTTTTTTACTCCCGCCACACACATTGACAAGTCTGGATTCTTTACGGAGGCTGCTGGTAACTGAGAGGTCACTTTCTGGCTTCTCTGCTGCAGTGCTGTCTGGTGTAATCTCCAAGAGGGGAGGGCTTTTTCTGTCTAACCTTATTACAGCTAAAGTAAGTGTCCATGATCCAACATGGAAGGACTCTTGTACCCAACTAAGCCTTCTCAGGAAGGCAATGTCTGTGTCCCAAATTCACTCTTCAGACTCCAGGCCTCAAAAACTGAGTACTGAAAACCTTATCACTCCAAAGATTATACCCGATTTGTAAGAAGGCCTGCTCCAACAGGTGCTGCATTATGCAGTATAAATACATGTGCATATTTATTTATTTTATGTTATTGTTAAATTTATATACTGCCTTTCATTAAAGCAATCCCAAGGCAGTTTACAGCAAAAAAATTTTTAACACAAGATATTAAATCCAATTAAAAAATTTAAACAAAAAGCATAAAAGCAATAAGGATTATAAGGAGCAGCAGCAGAGAATCAAATAAATGCCTGGGCAAAAAGGCAAGATTTGACTTTTTTTTTCTAAAAGCTGTGATGGAAACTGAGGAGCGAATAGCCACAGGGAGAGCATTCCAGAGTCTGGGGGCAGCAACAGAGAAGGCCCTGTCCAGCGTGCACGACAACAGTGTCTCCCTCATTGTCGGCACCCGGAGCAGAGCCCCCTCAGATGATCTCGTCAAGCGGGCAGCAACCCTTGGGAGCAGGCGGTCCCTCAGGTATCCCGGGCCCAAACCATTTAGGGCTTTAAAAGTCAAAACCAGCACCTTGAATTGGACCCGGAAACAAACTGGTAGCCAGGGCAGCTCTTTCAAAATGGGTGTGATGTGCTCCCACCGGGCAGCTCCGGATAAAACCCTAGCTGCCGCATTTTGCACTAGCTGCAGTTTCCGGATGTTCTTCAAGGCAGCCCCACGTAGAGCACGTTACAGTAATCCAGCCTTGACGTGACTAAGGCATGGGTAACTGTGGCCAGATCTGCCTTCTCGAGAAAGGGACGCAGCTAGTGCACTAGCCGAAGCCGTGCAAAGGAACCCCTGGCCACCGCCTCCACTTGAGCTTCCAAAAGCAGAGCCAGGTCCAGTAATACCCCCAAGCTGCGTACTTGTTCCATTCAAGGGGAGGACAACTCCATCCAGAACCGGTAAAATCTCCTCATCCCGATTGGCTCTCCTAATGACCAACATTACCTCCGTCTTATCTGGATTCAATTTCAGTTTATTAGCCCACATCCAACCCAACATGGCCTCCAGACCCTGATTCAGGACATCCACCGCCTCCCTAGGATCAGGTGACAAGGAGAGATATTGCTGAGTGTCATCCGCATATTGCTGACAACTCCGTCCAAGTCCCCGGATGACCTCTCCCAGTGGGTTTATGTAGATGTTAAACAGCATGGGGGATAAGACTGAACCCTGCGGGACCCCACAGGCCAACGGCCACGGGGCCGAGCAGTAGTCCCCCATCACCACCTTCTGGACCCTCCCCCCAAGAAAGGACCGGAACCACTGCAACACAGTACCTCCGATTCCCATACTCGAGAAGCGGCCCAGAAGGATACCATGGTAGATGGTATCGAATGCCGCCGAGAGGTCCAGCAGAACCAACAGGGACGCACTCCCCCTGTCTAGTTCCCGGCGTAGGTTATCCACTAGAGCGACCAAGGCAGTATCAGTCCCATATCCGGGGCGAAAGCCAGATTGAAAAGGGTCCAGATAATCCGTATCATCTAAGACCCTCTGCAGCTGGAACACCACCACACACTCTATCACCTTGCCCAAAAAGGGCAGATTAGAGACCAGTCTATAGTTGTTCAGGTTGGAGGAATCAAGGGAGGGCTTTTTTAATAATGGTCTCACCATCGTCTCCTTGAGGCATGATGGCATCTTGCCCTCCCTTAATGAGGCATTGATAATCACCTCCAACCATCTACCTACCCCTCCCTGGCAGCTTCATTAGCCATGAAGGACAAGGGTCAAGAGCACACAATGTCACCCATACACTGCCCAGCATATGATAGCAGAAGGGGTGTGTGTTCCATTTCATAATTCATGGGACTCCTCAGATCTATGGAATTTCACTGTACATACATATATACAGGTGAAACTCAGAAAATTAGAATATCGTGCAAAAGTCCACTAATTTCAGTAATGCAAATTAAAAGGTGAAACTGATATATGAGACAGACGCATTACATGCAAAGCGAGATAAGTCAAGCCTTAATTTGTTATAATTGTGATGATCATGGCGTACAGCTCATGAAAACCCCAAATCCACAATCCCAGAAAATTAGAATATTACATGGAACCAAGAAGACAAGGATTGTAGAACAGAACAATATCGGACCTCTGAAAAGTATAAGCATGCATATGTATTCAGTACTTGGTTTGGGCCCCTTTTGCAGCAATTACTGCCTCAATGCGGCGTGGCATGGATGCTATCAGCCTGTGGCACTGATGAGGTGTTATGGAAGACCAGGATGCTTCATTAGCGGCCTTCAGCTCTTCTGCATTCTTTGGTCTCATGTCTCTCATCCTTCTCTTGGCAATGCCCCATAGATTCTCTATGGGGTCAGGTCAGGCGAGTTTGCTGGCCAATCAAGCACAGTACACTGTATACTTTTCAGAGGTCCGATATTGTTCTATTCTACTGCTCTGACACTATCCCTTTGGAACTGAGATTGCTACTCTCAGGGACACTTCCTACCTGCCTCCCTTGTCACTTCTTCTCGCCCTTCCTTCTCCCTTGCAACATGCGAACTCCTCTCTCCCTGCACCATGTGTGCAGAGATGCAGAATCCATCTGCTTCCAGCTAGAGAGATAGAGATCCTATCTCTTCACTTTCCTAACTTGAGTTCTCTAATAAATACTCCTGATATTGGTTGAAACTATGAACTAGCTCCAAGTTATTTTACTCTCAGCATACATGCATGCCTAAGCAAATTCCGCTGTGTTGTGCCTCTGTGCACTCTGCTATCATGAATAAGGGTTTCTCCTACCAGAGGGAATTCCCAACAGCACTGGTGACTCCTTGCTGTGTATGTCAGCTTGATTAATTTCATGTGTTACATTATTGTGAAATAGAAAAGAATAGAAAACATTACAAAATTGAAACAATATAGGTCTCAATATTCTACTACCAGAAATATATGACTACCCCACTTAATATGTCATCCTTTCTTTCTATCTATAATTCATCATATTTCTGCTTATATTACAGTTCAAGAGAAATCTATTCAACACATTGAGATTATTGTTATTCCTTCTTATCCACCCTTCTACATAAGAGGTAAATTTCAAGAAGTTGATAATACCCTAGCCATTATTTTCCCATTATTTAATAATTGGAGTTGCTTTTTGTTTCCAGCATTGAGCTCCTAAACTCCTAGCTGTCACAAGCAAAAGAAAAATAATCTGTACCTCTTGTTTTCTTCCCAGCTAATCCTAATGGCCCAATACTTGATGTTTAGAATCTAGTGGAATAAGAACGCTCACTATCTTTTGGATTCTATCTAGTCATGGTTATGTTTTGTTAACTAGACGTTTGTCCAAGTGGGGATCCTGCGGGAGTGTTGGGGGGGGGGGGCGGTCAGGAACAAAAAGGAGGGAAAGGAGAAGGAGAAAATTGAGTTGTTTCTGAATAAAGACTTAGTTAAATCTACATAAGAATGTTTTGTGTTTACAAGGGAAGCAATTTTAAAGTATTTGGTGAATTTTGAGCCAGCTATGCGTGGGAGCCTGCAAAGCTTGTGACTGTCTCTGCATCTTCATTTCATCGCATTACTGGGCCGACATTCCTGAACTACTGCATTCTACTCTTGGGAATGCAGGAAATACTCCTGGCACTGCCATATATTTACAAACAGCACAAACGGAGTTAGCTAGATTCAGAAAATGAAGCAACAATCCACAGACAATCCAATTATGCCCCTAAAATATATATTAATGGAATGTATGCCATCGGGTTGGTGTCAGGTATAGTGGCAAGAGTGATTAACCTGGATCAAATTGACCTGGTTTAAGTTGCTGCTCTATCAAGTTGTTTGCTGAGTCAGCTTCAGCAAGAGCTTTTTCAGGGAGCATCTTCACTTTGGGAGGGTTAGTGTGTGGCCACATATCGGCCCAATTAACCCAAAGTGCCTGAAAAATTTCAGAGAGCACTTCACACACCATTCAGGGGTTTCCCTCCATATTGGAACCTAGCCCGGTTTATGTCCAGGGTTTAAAAATCCTCTTCTTGCATCGGCATATCCGTTATGCCCCAAACTTGCAGTAAAGCCTCGTGGTAAGGCCTGCTGTCTAAAAAGCCTCCCGGATGCTTTCCAGACTGGACACAACAACAGTGTAACTCCATGGCCATTAATTGTCCTTCCGCACTGCCTGGGTTTCTACATCGCAGTCCCTGCACGTCAGCACGGTGCCGTCCACATTTCCAATGCTTTCTTTCAGGTTTTCTCTTTGCAATACAGCGCTACAACCTTGTAAATAGATAGCTGTATTTTCCCGATGCAAAAGTTTCATGCAAGCTAGAAAAGACTGCTCCCCCTGGTGTTGAGTTTGCACAACAACCTCTATTTACGAGTTCAAAACGATTTTGCTAAGCTGAAGTCAACTACCGCTGTTCAGTGGGTAATCTGGAAAATGCCCTGGGAGCTTTCCAGATGACACTCTGTTCAGCAGTAAAATGCTTCAGCTTCAGGATCATTTTAAAAATGAAAATAGCTTGCGCAACCCTCCTACAACGGGAAAATACAGCTATTTATTTGTGATGCACATGCAACGTTGTAGGACTAAAACGGAAGGATAAAATCCTAAAGATGTCATGAGAAACGTGAATGGCACCTTTCTGACAGCACAGGGTTTGCAGTGTTGAAACACAGGCAGTACGGAAGCACACTTAACAGACAGTAGTGACACTGTTGTAGTGTGTCATCTGGAAAGCACCCTGGTCAATTTCTCTTCCTTGCAGTCTAATTTCTCTGGCAGCATTGTTGTGAGGATAAAGTTGAATAACCCTGTATTCTGCACTGAAGTCCTTAGAGGAAGAGCAGGCTATCAGTATGAGAAATAAAGAAGGAAAAATTAAACATTTTCTTTGAGAAAATGAGTTTTTTCTCTTTTTAAAAACAGGAAGCAAAGCACAGATGTAGTGGAACATGAGCATAAACGAAAGTATAACTAGCATGTTTTTGGAGAGGTTTGCCAAGTCTTTACTCCAAAGAAGAGAAACTTGAGCTGCTAACTATTTATTCCATGTTATCCATGTCTGTGTTCAAGACTGTGTTCCAAATGACTGCTATATGAATGGGATGAATGAGATTTTCTCAATCAAAGGATTTGATAGAAGGTTTGGATGGCATTCATATCTGTGGTATGATAAAAGTAAAGTGCATAAAGATTTTCTTAATCACTATGTGAGAAGGAGTCTAATGAGAGTGTGGGTAAAATATAAAAAATGGTTGGAATGTAAAACTCCATGATGGCTATCTCCAATTGAAGCTTTAGCACGTAAAGAGATCAATATGCAACCTGAATGGGGTACCTATAGGGATTTGTTATGTTTCCAAGAAAAGGGCTGTAAGTAAAAAAAAACCCTAACTGAAGTACAAAATCTGGTTTCAGTATCATCAGTTAAATGAAATCGATAAGAAGGATCTTAAAGTTGGATTTGAGGATCAAATGTCGAGATTTGAGAAGGAGCTGTGTGAAAATGATGAAAAATTAGTTTCTAAGATGTACAAGCTGCTGCTTCTGGAGGAGACAAGAGATGAAGTGGTTAAAACGACTATGATAAAATGGGCTCAAGATGTGGGTCATAATATAGATATGGCAGCTTGGGGGAAATTATGGAAAATGGATTTAAAGTTTACCGCATGTTATACTTTAAAAGAAAATTATTATAAGATGATGTACAGGTGGTATTTAACACCCCAAAAATTAGCATTAATGTATAAAAATGTTCCAAACAAATGCTGGAAATGTGGACACTGTGAAAGAACCTTTTTTCATATGTGGTGGTCTTGTGGGAAGGCAAAGGCTTTCTGGGATATAATATATAATGAGTTGAAGGAAATTTTTTAAATGACATTTCCTAAGAAACCAAAATCCTTCCTGCTGGGAATAACGCAAGGAGAGTTTTCCAGAAGAAATTTAACAATTGTTATGTATGCAACCACGGCGGCTAGAATAGTATATGCGCAGAAATGGAAGAACAATGAAATGCCCTCCAAAGAAGATTGGCTGATAAAAATTTTGGAATATGCTGAGATGGCAAAACTTACAGTACTGATAAGGGATGAAAACCTGGAATGTTTTAAAGAAGATTGGAAACCATTCTTACTATACTTAAAGAACTATTTCTCTAATATTGATTTTTCAGCAGGGTTTGAAATGTAGTAATAATAGCAGGTCGGGTAGAGTAAAATTGAGTTTGTAATGTTTAGGATATATGTTTTCAATTATTATAGCAATGGTTGACTTGTATACTGAATGAATCGCACAGACTGGTGAGTGGGAAGTCAATATTTAAGATATTGCAAAAACCAATAAAATTTTAAAAGCAAGAAAACCAGGAAAACAACACTTGTGATGTACCATATGACCTAATTTCAACTTATACGATAAATCCATTCTTTTATAGGTTGAAGAAAATGTCAGTTAAGAAATGTTGTTAGTTTGTACATTCCATTACAATTAAAAGCAACATACCTATCCGAGAGAGAGAGAGAGAGAGAGAGAGAGAGAGAGAGAGAGAGAGAGAGAGAGAGAGATTTTCTCAATCGATGTTTGCTGGAGAAAAGTATGTGGACTTTGTCTATAAAAATAAAAGCTGTGCATTGAATAAAAATTAAGCAAGTACCTGGATTATCTGTGCGTCTGAAAGATTTAACAGATTCCATTCAGATTGTCTGCTGCTTCAAACTGTCATCAAGATGCAAACAAAATATGGGAGTTCAGTCAAAGCAGAGTTGTCACAACCAAAAGATGCTTTTCATCTAGAGGTGTTGCTGCAGTTCATATTTCCTTCAGAAATATGGGCCCTGGGAGCTCCTAATGCTCACTTCAATCATTTGAATCTGAGGCAGGCATTTGAATCTGAAGGGGAATTTCCCCCGTCCTTCCAGAATAGGCACCTTCTAACCCCAATAATTGTTGCAATCCAACTTCATACTACTTGTTGCAATCCTCAAACCTAACTTCATAATCTGAACCATCCAGCTAGAAATTGGTTGAGATAAGGTCTGCAGACCTCTGTGGGGTTGACTGTAGGTGAGGAGTAAAACTGGGGATCTCCTAAACCTAAAGGAAGGTGCTCAACCACCCAATCCCTGATTTTAACTCAAACACCAACACAAAGTAGCTCGTGTCCCTGCTGAGGAAGTACTGAGGAAGTACTTGGGGCATGGATAGCAAAAGAAAGTCAACCACTAGTTTCAGTACCTCCCAAATAACTTCAAAATCTTTTACACTCTCATTTTGTGAACTGCAGCTGCAGAATACCTCACAATGATAAGACCTAAGAACTCAGCACAGTTTCACATAGGACTAAAAAAAAGAGTTCCCAGATGGTCCTCATGATCCGCGGTTTCAACAACCCCAGATCCACATATCTGCGAACGGGTCTTAGAGACAAGGTTTCTTTAACTGTAGTACAAAAATAGACTAAAATCCACCAATTCGTCATTTTGAGGGGCAAGAAATGACCCAGAAATTACTTCCGATGGCATTTCCGGCCACTATTTTACACGGCAGAGCTATTTTGTGTGTGGAAATGGGGGGTTTGGGTGGGCATTGCTGGAGACCTGGAGAGCAAGGTAGAGTACTTTATTTCTCTTATTTATGCCCCCCCCCCATTATTAGTCTTTTTTGGTGTGTGGGAACCTAACACACAACCTCCAGTGATTAACCCTCTACTTCTAAGACAATGAGGTGATTCTTACGATTGCAAAAAAAGTGGGCTAAGGGAGCCTAGCCCAACTTTTGGCGAGCGTGAGAACCACCAGGCGAGCCCAGTGTCCTCAAAGCGGGTAACCCGCTGACGGAGCCCTCCCCTTAGACAAGGTTAGTGGAGCAAGTGCTCCGCTAAGCCCATCTATTGGATTGTGTGTTGCCACGGCACGGCTCTGCGCCACGGCAACACATGAGGAGACCCCCGCCAGGAGGCTGAAAGAAACCTCCCACACTTGTGTGGGTCATCCTGGAACTCCCAGGGGCTGCGCGACCCCCAATCCCCACAGCCCCCTCTCTTATTTTTACTGATAACCTCATTTCTAATCAACATCTTCAAGATGCATGGTTCAAGAAGATAAAGAGGGTAAGTCCTCATAGATCATTTGCATCTCACCATTCCTTTCCCATTTCCCGGATCAAATCTGATATTCTAAAGACAAGCAGAGAGGCCTTCAACTATTTTCATTGGGTTGTGATAATAAAGAAGATTTAGATCAAGTTCTGCAACCACAGAACATTTTCCAAGAAGTTTTCTGGGCAGCCGGCAGACCCAGTAAAACTGCCATCACGGAGGGCTTCAAGATGACTGCTGCCAGCATTGTGTGGAAGCACTTTGACATCTCTCCAAGTGCCCCAAACCGTGCTTCTTGTGTCCACTACAAGGCACAAGTCAGCAGTGGGGAGGTGGTCAAGCATCTGGGGACGTCCTCGACACGGCGACACATCTTGTGGCATCACCCTGGTGTCCTTTCTGCTACTGACAGTGCTAGCAACCTATTTGTGTGCCTTTGATGAGCTCTGCCAAGGGCTGTGCCCCAGTTGCTGAGAAGCAGGGGACATTGCCTGCCAAGCAGTGGGCACACTCATGATCGGGCAAGCTTCCTGGTCATCCAGACCCAGGTCTCATCACCCAGACCATTGAGGATTGTGGAGAATGTCAGCTCACGCTAGCTACTCGCCCCAGATGATCAGATCCCCTCAAGAACCATCTTCAGTCCTGTCCCTGTACCGAGCATGCAGGGAGCTCTTGTCGGGGCTACTGGAGGCAAGAGGGCCCAGCCCCAGTGTGCATTTTACAACTGACCTGGACTAGCCTCAGTGGAATGCAGACTGGTTTCCTGTTCCTCACTGCTCGCTAGGGACATCTGGTGCGGCTGCTGTGGCCAGCCCCTCGCATACAGCATGGCCCAGGTGGGCTGTGCTGCATGTGCAGGCAATGGGTATGACACACAGGGCTGATAAGCTGGTGGCCATCATCAGTCAACACACTGAGGAATGGCTAACCGGGAAGCCAAACCTTGGGCGCGTCTTCATTGTCACTCACAGTGGCTCCAAGGCAGTCTCCCAGCTGCAGTCTGTGTCCATACACTGTATGGCCCACACTCCGCACTTGGTGGTATCAGATGCCCTGGGCCTCAAGGAGGTCAAGGAGGCCAAGGAACAGGGAAGCAAGCCTAGTGGTCCTTCTGCTTCCACAGCTGCACTTGTGGAGAAGTGCTGCAAGATTGCAACCTATTATCACTGGAGTGAGAAGGGCAGGCGCATACTCTGTGAGCAGCAGCGTGAGCTTGACCTCCCTTGACACCTCATCCCTGGGGATCTTCAGAACTGGGGGATCTCCACCCTTCTCTTGCTCCAGCACATGGTAAAGCAAGAGGTGGCCATCCACAACCTGGCAAAGAATCGTGGGGTGTGTGTGTGAGAGAGACCTTTCCAACTTGGAGTGGAAACTCATGTCTGGGCCAGTCTTGGCACTCCTGACTGTTTGCCACAAAGAGTGTACTGAGGCAATACCACTTAGACAGGCTCTGCCCACCACACTTCTCCTTAAGAACGTGATGAGAGAACTCCAGACCTCCCTGACCATTAGGGAGGGCAAAGCCCTGGCAGGTTGGCTGAGCACTGGGTGGGTGGAGTAGCTATGCAACAAACTGAGTGACTCAGAAGACCATACTTTGGCCTGCCTGTGTTGACCCAACTATGACGGGCAATGCCATCAACCCTGGTTGAGTGCATTAGTGAAGCAAAGCAGAGGAGGCTAAATAACGAGGGGGAGGGTGCTGATGCACCTACATCTAGTGCATGTTCCACACCGAGCACCAGTATAGGTAGGTCGTCGCCCCCTCCTCTTCCCAGTCCAACAGCGTGGCATCCCTGGTGTGACCAATATTTAAGGGGGTCACCTTTAATTAGGAGTATTGCTTCGGATAAGGCTAATACAAGTCCCAAAAAGAAAACAGATCCCGGACAACAGCTGGATTTAGTTCATCAGTTTATTGTTACATCCTAAACATTAGCTAAAGTATAGTCCATTCACTCACACACACACACATACATACATACTCACCAGCCCCATTTAAAAGGTGTTCAGTCTTTAAAATGGGGTGTTGGAAGAAGCTGTGGGCCCCACGATCTTCGATGCTTCTCTGGGGAAGCATCTGTTGATGCCTGGCTTTGAAAAGGGTTGCCTGTCCTTGAAGCAAGGGTTACCTGTCTTTGAAGCTATATGATGTTCTGTATTGGCCTCCGTTCTTATCTCTTGGACTGACCATAGTCCTTGTTTGAGCAACTCCTTTCCTGCTGCCTTCGGCATTTCATTCCGGTCTTCCCTGGCCCTTCTTGGGGTCATCTGCATTTCTCCCCAACATTTATTCTGTCTTTGGGGCTGGTATGTATTTTGCTCACTCATGCATTCTTTCACATACACCCCCCCCAATTCCTTTTACCTTTTGTTTTGGACAGAAGTAAATCATACCAACAACCTTTCAAGTGGGACCAATTCCCCTTATCAACATCAATACTTCATTCAGTTATACTACAGAACTACAACATGGACAATCACTTTTAATCAAATAATTATACTAGCTGTATTATATGTCACTGGCAACGCTGCTGCCAGTTCCACACTTTGTTCCATCCAGCAGGAATGGTTTGTTCCATCCAGCAGGGTTCCATTATGCTTTAGCACATCAAAGTGCTAAAGCATAATGGGATTGCAACAGTGCCAGCGCCAGGTTGGAGTGGATCCTGAGGCAAAGCCCTGTACTGACCGCGATGGCTCTCTGGGCTCCCAATGGGTGGCAGCCAGGAGCTCCTTCCATCCTCCCCATCAGTAAATGGGGTAAAATCTTCAGTGGTAGCTCCTCCTTCTTCCACCCAGTGCCTGATCTGGTCCTGATGCTGACCTTGGATTGCACACAATGGGGCCTAGAGCCTCAAAACAAGTGACAGATCTGGGCCTGATGATGCTGTAGACTTCCATGGGTCAACCTGTCGATGTCTGCATTTGTTTTATCAGAAGTTCCATCCAGCAGGGTTTGTTCCATCCAGCAGCTGTGTCCTTGGCACAGGAGGAGAGGGGGCACCCTGCCCTGAAACCTGAGCTTGCCGGAAAAAGGTTGGGTCTACGTTTACGATTCCTCTGAAGAATAAATGAGAAGGTACATTTTGAAAAAACAGCAGTTTAGCAATGAGGTTGACTTGGAACCGAAAATTCAAAAAGCATCCTACTAAAGGAAGAGGTATCATAATACAAAGAGACCAATCAGGCACACAGAAGAAGACCAGGAGACCTGCCTTCAGATATTCGAAACCAAAGGAGAAGCATCGATTCTGTCTGGAGTGAGTGTAGAATGGGGGCGTTTGAGGGGGCCTTGTCGGCCTGGGCCACCTAGGCCAATCTCCTGCATGATGCAGGGAATCCGGAGCTAGAGAATCCCCAGCACAGCTGACGGTCCAGTCTCTGCTCAAAGACCTTCAGTGAGTGGGAGCCCCAGCCCAGGTTAAGGGATCCATTCTCAAACGGCACTTCATGTGTATGTTTGAGGGATGTACGTGATCACAGCAGCTTTCATATCTGTCAGTTTTTGAGCCACAGATTAATCCTTAGCTTTCAAAGAGGAATGTAATGCTTTAGCATCAACTAAATTATAAATATAATATGACTACATGCACACTCCTTTGAAGCTATTCTGACGATCACTGAAAACCGGGCTAGAGGAGCCCAGCCCGATTTTCAGTGATCTTCTGGACAGTGGACTTGTCTCTTTATGTTTTCTGCTGCTGCTCTCAGGCAATTGCAGGGGCGATGGGGTGGGGGTGGGGAGGTTTGCTGGATGTGGGGAAGTGGAAAGGCAATGGACTTGGGAAAGGGGGGCAGCTAAAGCAACTTAAGTGGACGCTTCTTTCTGTTTGCTGCTACTCAAAAAGGGGGGTGTCTTTTTGTGAGCCATCTTATTTATTTATATATCTATGTAAACCGCTTTGGGAACTTTTGCTGAAAAGCAGTATATAAATATGTGACATATTCATATTGTGGGGAGTTGGGAGGAGTGTGGCGGGGGGGGGGAGTCAGCAACACCAGTGGACTGTTTTTTTCTATTGTGTTCAGGGAAGCAAGAGGATTGTTGGATGTGGGGAGGCAGAGAGTTAGCCCAAGCAAAATAAGTGGACTGTTCTGTTTGCTCCTGCTGCTCAGAAGATGATTTGTGGAGCATAGGGGGTTGTTGCTGTGGGGAAGTGGGAGGAAATTCAAAGCTGTGTTCAGCTGCAGAAACAAATAATTTCCCACACATAGCTTTGTAGGATTGTGGCCACTGTGTGAAACAGGATGCTGGACTAGATGGGCCTCCTTGGGCCTGACCCAGCAGGGCGGTTCTTATGTTTTTATGTAGAAATACAATCCTCATTGCAGTGGTGTACCAGGGAAATAGAACCATGGTGGAAATTTGTAGTTTGAAAGACAAATGGCCAGATGGATTCTCACAGATGGAACATTTGTGAAAAGGAGAGCAATGAAACATTCATATTATTAATAATGAAACTCAACATCAATGTTCATGACATGTGATTTGATATGTCTTTTCGTAGATGTGTAAATTTATATCCCACTCTTCCTCCAAGGGGCAGTGTATATGGTAACCTTATTTATCCTCACAACAAGCCTGTGAGGCGGGTTAGGCTGAGAGAAAAGTTGCTGACTTTTCAGTGTTGTCAGAGACAAGTCAGTGCTGGCCAGTGAGTTAAGAGTTGTTGTTGTTCTTCTTCTTCTTCTTCTTCTTCTTCTTCTTGACTTAAGATCTAGTGTGGAGCTAGAAATGATGATGAATAGCAGTAGGGAAGTGAGAAAGCCGTGCCTGGATCCCTGTCCCTGTTTTAATTTTAATGTTCAGTTAATAGGTGCAATAAAAGGGCTGAAATATTTATTTATTTATTTATTTATTTATTTATTTATTTACACAGTCAGACAGTTGTTATTAACTGGTTTGTTTTATCCAGACATCGAGTCCTTCCCAAGGACCTGGGATGGCTGAATTTTATTGTCAATGTTGTTGCTGTTTTTATAGATATCGTCACAAAATGTGCTGAAAAAATCAGCATCGGCTTATACTCGAGTCATCTATCTGTCCATGCTAAAATGTCCCCCTGAAATAAAGTAGATACTGGTCACAATATACCCCACTGATGTCTCGATTAATGTAATTTTATTGGCATTTGTTTTGATTATTGAAACTCACCAGTAGCTGCTGCATTTCCCACCCTAGACTTATACTCAAGTCAATCAGTTTTTTTGGTTTCTTAGGTAAAATTAGGTACCTCGGCTTATATTCAGATCGGCTTATACTCAAGTATATACAGTAGGCTGTTCCCAATAAAGCTGCTTTTTGTAACTGGCTGGTGGTGATTTCTGTGGCCCCTATGATGTTGAGGTGCTCTTCAAGGTCTTTTGGAACTGCACCCAGGGTGCCAATTGCCACTGGGATTATTTTGGTCTTTTTCTGCCACAGCCTTTCAATTTCAATTTGTAGATCTTTGTATTTGGTGATTTTTTTCTATTTCTTTTTCTTCTATTCTGCTATCCCCTGGTATAGCTATGTCGATTATTTTGACTTGTTTTTCTTTCTTCTCGACTACAGTTATATCTGGTGTATTGTGTGGCAGATGTTTGTCTGTTTGTAGTTGGAAGTCCCATAATTTTTTTTTTGCATCTTCATTTTCTACAACTTTTTCAATTTTATGGTCCCATCAATCTTTGGCTACAGGTAGCTTGTATTTTTTGCAGATGTTCCAGTGTATCATGCCTGCTACCTTGTCATGCCTTTGTTTGTAGTCAGTCTGTGCGATCTTTTTACAACAGCTGATTAGGTGGTCCACTGTTGCATCTGCTTCTTTACAAAGGTGGCACTTGCTGTTTGTTGTTGATTTTTCTACTTTTGCTCTTATTGCATTTGTTCTTAGTACCTGTTCCTGTGCAGCCAGTATTAAACCCTCTGTTTCTTTCTTCAAGTTGCCATTCTTAAGCCATTGCCAGGTCTTGGTGATGTCTGATTTTCCACTTATATTGTGCACATATTGGCCATGCAGGGGCTTATTTCTCCATTTTTCTGCTCAGTTCTTGACTTGTTCTTTCTTGTAGGCCTGCTTTGTTTCATTGGTATTGAATAGTTTCTCATTATTGACCATTTGAAGTGCATCTTCTTCACTGTCCTTGATATATTCTTCAAGGCCTCTTTTCTCCTCCTCTACTGTTTGATGGACTTGCAGAATTCCTCTTCCACCTGAGCTGCGAGGGAGGTATAACCTATCGACATCACTGCGGGGGTGCAGAGCATGATTGATGGTCATGATTTTCCTGGTCTTACGATCTAGCGTCTCTAGCTCTGCCTGGGTCCAGTCTATTATTCCTGCAGTGTATCTGATAACAGGTAAAGCCCAGGAGTGTATGGTTTGTATGGTGTTCCCGCCATTGAGTTTAGACTTGAGGATTTTTCTAACTCTCCTGATGTGTTCAGTTCCAATTTTTCTTTTAACTTCAGTGTGTGCAATGTTTTCAGCCTGGAAAATGCCCAAGTATTTGTAATGTTCTTTCTCTTCCAGGTTCTTGATGTTGCTTCCATTGGGCAGTTCTATTCCTTCTGTTTTTCTTATTTTTCCTCTGTTCATTATTAATGCAGCACACTTGTCTAGTCCAAACTCCAATGCTATATTGCTACTGAATATACAGACAGTATTTAGCAGTGATTTGATTTCTGACTGGGACTTTCCATACAACTTCAGATCATCGATGTACAGCAGATGGTTGATTTGACTTGATGTTTTAGATGTTTGGTATCCAAGGCCTGTTTTGTTTAGTATTTGTGAAAGTAGGGTCATGGCGATTACAAACAAGAGAGGGGATAGTGAATCCCCTTGGAAAATGCCTCTTCTAATTCTATTGATTGTTAACTGTGTACTCCACATGCTCATTGCTTTTTAAATAAATATCTGATTGTTTAGGCTGACACCAGTTTTTTCTAAACATTTTAGTACCCATGTGTGAGGCAAGGAGTCGAAGGCTTTCTTGTAGTCAATCTATGCAACACTTAGATTTGTTTTTCTTCTCTTGCAATTTTCTAAAATCATTTTGTCAATCAGCAGCTGGTCTTTTGTGCCTCTGGTGTTCGGGCAATTTCCTTTCTGTTCAACTGGAAGCTGTTTGTCAGTTAATAAGTGTTGCATCACTTCATCTGCTATTATTCCAGTTAATAATTTGAACATGGTTGGCAGGCAGGTTATCGGTCTATAATTACTTGGGACTGTACCTTTTGCTGGGTCTTTCATTATGAGATGAGTTTTCCCAGTTGTTAGCCATTGTTCAATATCACCACCTGCAAAATGTGATTGAACTGTTTTGATGGTGGTTTATGAAGGCTTGTTAGGTGTTTAAGCCAAAAGCCATGCAGTTCATCGTCGCCTGGAGCAGTCCAATTTTTAATTTTCTTTGCTCTTTCACTTATTAATTCTGGTGTTATTATTAGATCTTGAAGATGCTACATCTGAATTTGCCACCTCTGCACATGTATCCTCTGTACCAGTTTGAGAGAGAAGTCTCTAGTGGATTTGAAGAGATGCAAGAACCAATTAGAAAAATGTCGACCCCCCTGTCCCCAACAGCAAGCAATTTTAAAGGCTATTTCACATACAGATATTCATCACTTGATGCAGCCGTGTCGTGGCTTTTTCCTTGAATTTGGCAGCATCGAGAGAGACCTCATCAGGGTACATCTGAAAGACAGGGGAAGATTTCTGTCTATTTGTTATTTATTTATTTATTAGAAACATTTGATATACCGCCCACTCCGAAGACTCCAGGTGGTGCACAAAACTATGCAAGCAAGACAACATTAAAAATTACATCCTGAATTAAAAACTAAAGTAACTAACAAAAAGCAGGGCAAAAGCCTGGTGAAAAAGAAAAGTCTTCAATAGAGATTTGAAGATCAGTAAGGAAGGGGCTAAACGAATCTGGAGGGGAAGAGATTCCCTTTAAAAAGCTGCTTCTTTCTACCTCTCTGTGATAGATTTTGATTTTTGAAACTCTCTGGACGGGTTGTAAAAGTTGTAAAAACCACATTTACAAGATACAGTCAACTGGAGAACACATCTTGGACAATTCCCTGCACCAACCTTTGTTTAGCTGTTGTGCTGTGGACACAATTTCTTTTTCTTCTGCACATCTCATTTGAAAAACATATCTCTCATCCTACAAAACAAAACAGAAAACAAAACATGAAGTCTCTGGCTTATATCCAATGGCCATTCAATCATTCCCACTCTCTCCTTTCTGATTCTCATATATTTACCAAACTCCTCTTCCTCGTTAAAGTCTTCCAAGACAAGGTCATCTGAAGAGAAGAGAAAAGACTTGATTTTCTTATTTGAATTGACTTTGATAAGAGGTAAGGAGGGACTCATGCATGTTGAATCAATGAAGGAGGGTCTACAGGGATACAGTTCTGCCCCCCCCTTCCGTGGAAATAGCCCAAGTTACCTTGGATGCTGCTCTTTATCTTTATGGCGAAAGGATACTTCAGTGTCTTGAGCTGTAGAAATAGAGATGCATTTTATTTATTAAATATGTGGACTTCTTTTTCCGTGTCTATGAGTACCAAAAAGATGATACAGTTGGGTGCAAAGTTGAGGATTACCAAAGCTGGAGTGTGGCTCTTTGGGGCACTGGGCAGCCAGAAGAGACACAGGGGGAACCCAGCTCTCTGCTGTTCCTCCTGCCACTGCTGCTGTCCCAAGGGGCATTGGGTGAGCCCCAATGGAAACAGCCCTTCTGCAGCAGGTGTGCTGCCAGGCAGCCCCCGTGTGACCAAAGACCAATAGGAGGTCTTCTTCTGAACCTGGAACCTGACAGGGGTCCCGGAGGATTTTGAAGAAGAGCCAAGCCATGTCCACAGAGGGGTACTTACATCAAAACCTGGCAGGCTGGCAGCATGGCTCAAAATGCACCTGCAGGCTTCCTGGCCCAGAGCCTTCAGTTGGGGCTCCTTGGCACTGATGTACCTCGAGAGCTCCTGTGGGTTGAAAGAGCAGCTCAGTCACTGCACTGGCCTAAATAATACCTTGCCATGCTACTGAGAGCTAAGCCCGGAAGGAATTTGCCCCATTACAGGAATATCCATTGACTGATGGCCCAAACAAGTTTAAGGGTGATCTATTCCTGTACAAACATCCCCCAAAATTAAGTTTAAAAGATCTTAAATATTTGTGAAGGGTTGTTTATTGGATTGATGTTTTTCTCCTTCTTCTCAGGCAGTTTGCTTCTAATTGGGAAGTGGCCTAGAAATACTCTAAATCAACAAAGAGAATGGGGTCTGCTGCTTCCTTCTGTCAGACCAGGTGCAGATGTCTGAAAGGATGAAGACAGAAGCCCCATTGACACCTGATGTTCAACACTCGGACAACGAGTGGACAGTGCACAGGTGCAGAAGTGTACACAGGGACAGCTATACATACAGGCTGTGGAAGACAGGCACTGCTAGACACTTCCCATCTGGACCATGCCTTGGAGGGGCCTCTATCCAGGTTCACTTTTTAAAGGAATGCAACTACAGTCATGTACACAAAATCACGTCCAAGTGTCCAGACACCTATACACATGTACTGCCTAATGTCCGAATAGGGCACATTACACATTAAATTGCACATTGCACATTAAATTGCACTTACCTTCAAGATGCTGTTTAAGTTGGAGACTGTGGGGGCCTCCTCCAGAAACCCCCGGATCATCCTCAGGAGACTTTCAAAGGTCTCATTCTAGGGGGTAAAGAGAAGATCAGTCATGAGTAGGAGAGACAACCTGTCTTAAGAACACAATACTGAAAAGCACTCATGCTTACGGCAGTATCATGTTTGATTCCAGTTGGACCGAGAAAGAACCAGGATATTTGGAAGTAGGAAAGGCCACTCACAATTATCCCGGAAGAAGAGCTTACACATTATATCTCAGAAATGTAAGGAAGAACCTCTGCAGGCAGTCAAACCATTTCAAGGACCCCAGGAGTAGAAGCAGCAGGAGTCTGTGCTGCAGGAGGAAAAAGCTCAGTGAGAATTTACCTGGGTCCCTGGCTCCAGGTAGTTGGCCCCGGACACCGCCACGTGCAGCACTGCCAACTTGAGTTTTTGTGGTAAAGCCGGCTTGATTTTGCTGGAAGGGGGGGAAATATAAGATTGCATAGTGTGAGCAAGGCTGGTGACTCAGTCAAGGGAAGCTCATGTCGAGAAGAGGAACAGGGCAACTAAGCAAGCGTCAAAACGGTTGGTCTGTGATGGTTTCTCCTCTTTTTTCAAAAATGACAAATCCAGGCCTGGGGAGGCCCTGATGCAGATAAGGCTACTTCTAGCCTTATCTACCTCTAGCCTTATAACTTAACAAGATTTTACCCAACCCGTTAGAATTAATTGCCATCTTTTTTAAAAGGGCAGATCCAGTTACAGATCTCGTCTAGTTTGTCACTGCCCTTTTCTGATACAACCCCCTCCTATTTAATCCCTGATGACTATGTGTCTACCTGAGCAACGTGACCGTGTCCATGGCTCTTCGTAAGAGGGAGCCAGGGTCCGGATGTATTGTTATGTTCTCCATTAGCTCCTGGGAGAAGGTAAAGAGCAGAAAAGAGTTGATCAGTACCCATGGACTTCATTGGGACAGATCCCACAAAAACATTTTCACACTGTTTTTCAACAAAAGTTTACTTAGAGAAAAAATAAATAGAACAACAAACAAACAAGATGATGCCCCAAACACACAGTCTTGGAAGTCAGGTTTAGACTGAGCCTGCTCTTGGTCATTCTCTGCTGCATCTCACTCACCAAAATGGCATCAACAGCCTCCGCCTTGCTGAATTCCAATGTATCAATGCCCCTTGATTCAGCATCTTGTACTTTCTCCACTATGGAATCCAGCAAATATTTCCACCAGCGGATGATCTGAAAATTAGAAGCATTGAGCTGTTAGTGATGGAAGGACTTCTCTGTGGCTTCCTGGAAATGGACCAGACACCCTTACTGCGTGGGTTGCTTCAAGTTCTTGGGACCCCACCCCCTCCATGGGTTATTCTGCTGCTTCTCAGGGAGATTGCAGAACTGGGAAAGGGATCAGAGCAGAGGGTGGGTGCTCCCAGATCCCCTGTGGGGCAAATGCCTCTCACAGCAATGACCTGGGCTCTGTGGAGGAAGGCCCTTTACTCAATGATAGCTTACCTTAGCTCTATCTCTTTTCTGCGCTGCAGTGCTCAAGTCTGGAAGGGAAGAAGAAATTCAGGCCCACACATTTTAAATTAAGGCCCACAAATCTGCCAGTCTGCTAAGCACTAGCTGTCCCATCCCCCCCAAAGTGTCACCCCCAGTCCCAACCATTCCCCAGGAGCCTGGGGCACCTCCTCACCGATGGTGACTCCCGAAGATGTCTGGCCCCCTTTGGAGTTGGTGGAGGAGCCACAGTTGGAGGAGGAGCCGGAGTGGGCTCAATCCAGTTCCTCCTCTTCCAGAACCTCTGTCTGGGGGGCTTGGAGTCACCTGTGGGGGAGGCTTTCCACAGTTCCCTGCAGCAACTGCAGACCCTTCGCAGCCTAGAAGAGAGCAGGGAGAAGGTGAAAAAGAGACCTTTAAGCACACATTTGGAGGAGAGGGAGCCAATGGGACAGGGAAGGGTTGCAGAACAGCCGGGGCAGCCTAATAGGTTTCCAGGTATCGCATTGTCTTCTTTCTGGCTGAGGAATTAAGTAGAGACAGCCGCCAAAATACATTGGTGCAGAGACCTTTGGAACATTGTGTGCAGTTCTGCTCAACCCAACTCACCAAGCTTATGTTAGAGCTTGGACAGGTATAGGAAAGGACCATGAAAGAGCTCAGGGGTGTAGCTCCTTCCTGGAAGGGAAAAGGTGGAGGCAACTGGGACCTTTTCGTTTAGAAAGAATGGGGGGCATGAGAGAGGTGCACCATCGTGCATCATGTTTGGGATGGGTTTTTGGAGTATGCTGCCACAAGATGAAGTGAAGAACAGTAACTTAAACAGGAGTCGCTTTTCACTTCCAACTACTACTGATGTGCTGGCTGCATTGGCGCAGCCAGGGACACCATGCTGCTGGACTAGGAAGTGGAGATGACACTGCTGCTGGGTATGGACTGCACACTAGAAGTAGGCACTCCAGCACCCTCCTCCTGGTTCAGACCCAGCCTCCTCTCCTCTGCCTGCCTAACTTCTTGAACCCGGAGGGCCCTCCACCTGGGTGTTGCCCTTCACAGTTGGGTCACATCGGCAGGCCAAACCATGCTCTGCCAATTGACCCAACTTGCTGCTGAGCCATGCCACCACTCCAGTCCTCAACGGACCTGCCAGGGGGGCAGGTGCTTCCCCAGTGGTCAGGGAGGGCTGGAGCACACTCATCATCTTCTCCAGGAGAAGAGCAGCCACCTCGTCACACAAGCTGCTCATCGCAAGAAGGAACGGCTCAAGTGTCATGACAAGCTCGGAAATGAGCTTCCTGTCTGCGTTGGACTGTTGGCATACTCCCAAGCCCAGTTCCTTGCCAGGGCATGGATGTGTCCACCTCTTGCTTCTGTAGGCGCTGGAGCCAGAAAAAGGTGGAGTTTCACCATATCTCAACATACTCCAGATGTTGCTGAACTACAACTCCCATCATTCTTAGCCACAATAAATTGCAGCTGGGGATGATGGGATCTGTAGTTCAGCAACATGTGAAGTACCACTGGTTCGGAACCCCTGATCTAGAAAAGGGAACACAAGTATTTGCAGAAGGCAGAGGGCCTGCAAAGTTGCACTGGGAACTGGGAGAAATGGAGAAACCATTAAACTAAGAGTTGAAGACGCTTATATGGTACCATACCTGAAGCCAGTTTAATGTCAGTCACTTGACAGTACTTATGCTACTGAGAAAGGCTCTGAAATGTTCAAGGGAAAGCATTGTTTTGTTATAACTGGAAAGGAATTGCTTATGAATGGACTCCAGAAGAACAGCCCCGCTGGATCAGGCCAAGGTCTGTCTACACCAGCATCTTGTTTCACACAGTAGCCCACCAGATGCCTCCAAAAAGCCCACAGGCAAGAGGTATGTGCATGCCCTGTCTCTTCTTGTTACTCCTCTGAGAGTGATATTTGGAGGCATCCTGCCTTTGAGGCTGGAGGTGGCCTATAGCCACCAGATTAGTAGTCATTGATAGACATGTCCTCCATGATTTTCTCTAAGTCCCTTTTAAAGCCATCCTAGCTGGTGGCCGTCACTACATCCAGTGGCAGAGAATTCCATAGGTTAATTATGTGCTATGTGCGGAAAAATACGTCCTTTCATCTTCCTGGCCCTCAGTTTCACAGGATGGCCCCTAGTGTTGTGAGAGAGGGATAAAACTTTCACTCTCTCTACTCCATGCATAATTTGATAAACCTCTACCATATCATCCCATAGCTGCTCTTTTCCAAACTAAAAAGCCCCAGATATTGTAGTCATGCCTCAGAGAGAAGATGCTCCAGGCCCCTGATCATCTTGGTTGCCCTTTTCTGCACCTTTTCCAGTTCTACAATGTCCTTCTTAAGATACAGTGACCAGAACTGTATGTACTATGGTATAAGGGCATTATATAGATTTGTATAAGGGCATTATAATATTAGCATTTTAATTTTTAGTCCCCTTCCCAATGATCCCTAGCATGGAATTTGCCTTTTTCACAGCTGCCGCACACTAAGTCGACACTTTCAATTAGCTGTCCACCAAAAACCCAGATCTCAATCCTGGTCAGACACCGAATGCTCAGACCCTGTCCGCATATATGTGAAGTTTGGGGTTTTTGCCCCAATATGCATCACTTTTCACTTGCTTACACTGAACCACATTGGCCATTTTGTCACCGACTCCCACAGTCTGGAGAGAGCCTTTTGGAGCACCTCACAATCTCTTTGGGTGAATGGCCTATTTGAAGTAGACTGTGAGAAAGAAAAAAGCAAAGCTGCAAGACTGTGCTCATACAGAGAGAGTTATCAAAGCTGTGGCACAGAAGATGAGGTCATCAAGACAACTCCCAAGCTATATCTCAGCTGGAGAAAGAGGCTTTAGTCAGAGGCCTAAAAACCGACACCTGCATTGTACAATCTATGCATATGCATACATATGCGGTGTGAAAGCAAAGGGAATCGGATCGACTTTTTCCAAATGCAAGGAAAAAGAGAGAAATATTCCCCTTGAAACAACTCACACTGATATCAGTAAACACATGCAAATATTGTTAATGTTGCAAACATTTAGGAGAAAACCTCAAATTCTGCACTCAGACAATGGAGGCTTTTGTGAGCACATGGCATGTTATGGTGAATAGGAACAGAGCCTAATGAAGGTTTTTATATATTTTTTATAAATCATTGACTTTTCAAATATATATATACAAATATATAGTTCTACAACATATGAAACATATAAAAGAGCTCTCATACATAAATCCCACAAATTAATCACAGTTAGTTAGAGGATTAAATACAAAAATGGACTCAAGATTGCAAGAATGAAATCAAATATTTTGTCTGTCAGATGATATTTCCAATCAATTTGCTACTTATCATGAACATTTATATTCTTCTAGTAGTTTTTCTGAATCAGCTTATTATTATTATTTTACATTTATATCCCGCTCTTCCTCCAAGGAGCCCAGAGCGATGTACTACATACTTAAGTTTCTCTTTCACAACATCCCTGTGAAGTAGGTTAGGCTGAGAGAGAAGTGACTGGCCCAGAGTCACCCAGCTAGTTTCATGGCTGAATGGGGATTTGAACTCGGGTCTCCCCGGTTCTAGTCCAGCACTCTAACCACTATACCATGCTGGCTCTCAAATACAAAGCTTAGCAAAGTAGGGATGAGTTACCATCAGATTTTTGCAAGAAATTTCAGAAGGTTATGTCCATTTCATATCTAGTTTCAGAAGGTTATGTCCAGTCCATATCTAGTTTAGAGATGTGCGAACAGTTCGAAAGGGCTTCGGTCCAATGGTTCCGTGGTCAAATTTCAGAAGGTTATGTCCAGTCCAGATCTAGTTTAGGGATGTGCGAACAGTTCGAAAGGGCTTCGGTCCAATGGTTCTGTGGTCAAATCAAACCCCCCTTCTCCCTGGTTTGGTCCGACCTTGGACCAAACCCCACCGACGGTTCAGGGAGTTCACGATTTAAAAAAATTAAAAAATAAAATAAAATCTTTAGTCCCTTTGGGGGGCTTCCTCTAGGCCACGGGGAGACCCATGAAAGTTCCTCCTCCCCCCACCGACCTTGGTCAGCACCACTGTGGCCTACCGCATTTTTTGGCCTGTTCGGGCCTCCGTATGTTGGCACAGGGGCCATTTTGTCCACCGCCGCACATGCACATATGGTTTCCGCAAGTACTGGCATGGCCCAGGGCCTCGCAGAGGCATCTGCACATGTGCGGCAGACTTTTTTTTTTTTACATTAGGTCAGCTAATTAATGAATATTAAGAACTGATAGCCTCTCTCACTCCTGGTCTGAGGCTAGGATTGTTGTAATCCATATAACAGATACGAATCCTTTGGAGGATCTGATAGACCAGTTTCGCTCTTAAACCAAGATCCAAAATTACTGACATCTATTTTAGCAATGAAGAAGCATGGCTTGACTGCTTATTAAAAACATCCTGATTAAAATGGTTTTATTTCAAAGACTGCTACTACTACTGTACTGCTTGCGTAGATTTCATAATATATTCATCAATGTCAATATAGTCACTAAGGACATGTTAGGGGGAAAATGGTAATAGGGAGGTGGTCTGAGGAGGAGAGCTGGTCTTGTGGTAGTGAGCATGGATTGTCCCGTTTGCTCCGCAGGTCTTACAATGCATGTGAGCATTGTAAGATACTCCCCATAGAAGATGGGGACATAGTTGAGTGGAAGAGCATCTGCAGGCTTGCCTGCAGAAGGTCCCAGGTACATTCCCCCACCACCGCCCTGCCTAAAACCTTGGAGAGCTACTGCCCATCAGTGTAGACCAAGGCTGCTCAACTTTGGTCCTCCTGAAGACGTTGGCGTACAACTCCTATCATCCCTCACTACTGGCCACTGTGGCTGGATGATGGGAGCTGTGGTCCAAAAACAGCTGCAGTGCCGAAGTTGAGCAGCCCTGGTGTAGACAATACTTACTGAGCTTTACAATACTAAATTTGAAAAGTTCTAAGATGTTGGGTAGAAAACCAAAAGATTGTTAGAACTTATAAAAAACAATATTTTTTTCTGTTCTAAAGGCTTAACATTAGGGATGTGTGTTTTGCTTTGGATACAAAATGTTTTGTGCACAAAACAGGCCATTTGGCTGTTTTGTAGCCAAAACAAAACACCCAGTGCTCAAAACAGAAAATTTTGTAGCCAAAACAAAACATCCCTGTTTTGGATACAAAATGTTTTGTTGTTTCGGCTGTTTTGGAACTCCATTTTGCAATCACAAAAAGTCTTTCTCCTTCAGTCTCCATTTTGAGTTTTGACAGCTGTTTGAATTTCCAGCCCTTCCAGCCTGCAGATTGGCCAGCGAAAGCACAGGCTGATCTGCTGGCAATTGCCTCCTTATTCCTTTTAAGCAAATTTAAGGGTAAATTTTACCCTCATTGGCTAGTGGGGCAGTGTGCATTTACTCTCATTGGCCAGTGGGGCAGTGTGCATTTCGTTGTTGTTGCTTCACATTGTTGTGTGTAGATCAATTGCATTTCGGGCGGCGGGGGGATGTGGATGTGCATGACCTTTGGAAATCTGCCTGATTTTTTCCAAATCTCTGCTGTTATTGATGTGTGATGTTGATGTTATTTGGGGTGGATTGGGGGCAGAAAGGGGGCTTTATGGGCAGAAGAGTGGTTCAGGTGGTAGTGCCCCAATGGGTGTCTACTGCCACCCAGATTCCAAAGGAATTGGGGAAAGGGCTGATTTTTAAAGAATTTATGAAGTTGAAATGTCTTTGGGGCAGATTCAGGGCAGAAAGTGGGCCTGAGGGGCAAAACAGTGGGCTGGGTGGCAGTGCCCCAAGGGGTGCCTGCCACAACCCAGATTCCAAAGGAATAGGGCAAAGGGCTGATTTCTTAGGAATTGTTGGAAGTTTACGCTTCTTTAAGGTTCCCCTCCACCTAGGGAATAATGGAGGTTTCAGCAGACCCATAACGCCACCTGGGGGGCACAGGGGTGGCTGGAAGTGAGTGGTGGTGTAGTGCACATAGGGTGCCAACCACCCCCATGGGTTGCTAACCCATGGGGTGCTGGGTTCTGTTGTTTCTGAGGTGTTCTGAGTGTAGATTCTCTGATAGCATATGAGATTTTCAATGACAAACCATGAATTCACTCTCATATGCTACCAGAGAATCTGAATCTACACTCAAAACATCTCAGAAACAACAGAACCCAGTACCCCATGGGTTAGCAACCCATGGGGGTGGTTGGCACCCTATGTGCTCTACACCACCACTTGCTCTGGGCTACCTGGGGCCCCCAAGTGCAGTTATGGGGCAGGAATTATGGAGGTCCATCATTCCCTATGGGGAAGAACTTTACAGACATGCAAACTCCATTACATCTTTAAAAATCAGTCTTCTGCCCAATTCCTTTGAAATAATTCTGGCAGCTTCCTAGCCCCCACTGGACACTACCACCCACCCTACTCTGCTCCGGGCCACCCCTTTCCCCCCAACATCAAGCTATACTTTTGCTAAAACCTCCATTCTTCCTTATGGGAAAAATCCTATACTTCAAAAATTCACCAAAAACCAGCCCTTTGCCCAATTCCTCTGAAATTTAGGTGGTAGTTTCCATCCATTGGGCACTACCACCCACACCCACTGGTTTTTCTCTGGGGCCATTTTTTAAAATCCAAAATGTTTCGGATTCAGATTTTGCAATTTCGAACAAAGAACAAAATTGGGGTGTTTTGGATTCGTTCCAAAAACCAAACAAAACAAAACAACAAAATGCACAACCCTACTTAACATCTATTCTCTCTTAAAAACATATATCCATATATGGAACCAAAAAGGCCACAATTCCATGAAAAGGTGGGAGCTGGATTTCAATACAGTTTTGGGATCAGAATGCTGGGGTGGGGGATGGAATCAATGCTATCTTAAAACATTATCGTTGAATATTAGAGAACTAAATGCAAAGGTTATTACTAAAATGGTATAGAATACCATGTGGTTGCGAAGGGTTGACACCAACTTGATGTCAGATCAATCAGACTTGATTAAGATCAATCAATCAATCAATCAATCAATCAATCAATCAACAGAACAACATGCACCATATACCATGCAAATGGTATAGAATACCAGTTTTAATACTTAGGCTTTTATGTATTTCTGTCTTCTCATGTCTTTTAATCTTTTTACATCCATTTTATCCCCCCCCCCCATGCCTTTTATTACTTTTCATTCATGCATTCAATCATTCGATTTCTATATCGCCCTTCCAAAAATGGCTCAGGGAGGTTTACACAGAGAAATAACAAATCAATAAGATGGCTCCCTGTCCCCAAAGGGCTCACAATCTAAAAAGAAACATAAGATAGACAGCAGCAACAGTCACTGGAAATACTGTGCTGGGGGGTGGATAGGGCCAGTTACTCTCCCCCTGCTAAATAAAGAGAATCACCACAGTAAAACGTGGCTCTTTGCCCAGTTAGCAGGGGTATTCAGGCCTTTATTCAGCGGGAGTATTCAGGGTATTTTCAGGCTTTTATGCCCTCATGCTTCTGGTGTACTTTCTACTATTTTTAGTAGTTTTAGTATTAATATGTACCTTAAGTACCACACACTTTTTATCTACTCCCATTTTTATCATGTAATCACCCTTATACTTTATACTTGTCTATGACCGTAATAAAGGCTGATTGAGTGATTGATTGGCTATCTGTGTATTGTAATGTTTAAAGTTTTTGGATTTATAGCGCAATCCATTTGATGCATGCCTGCTTAGGGTTTCAATCAGATTTTCAATCAAGTAAGTGTGTACAGAATTGCAGCCTTAACTGAAAAGCTCAGTGTATTTTTCGTTCTATTGCTGTTATTAATATCTCAAACTTAGTGCCGTATTTCATTTATTTTCTATACAGGGGCGTACCAAGGTTGGAGTGGGCCTGGAGACAAGATTTTTAAATGGATCCCTCGCTGCCTTCCTCTCCTGCTCCTGGCCCCATGTCTCTGCTGCAGACGAACATTAAGGACATGTGTAATATAGTACAGCAGCAGCTTAACAGAGGACAGGAGACTACAGCTACAAGGTGTAAAGAGCAGCAGAACCAAATCATCCAACAGTCTCAGCTTTGTGAAATACAAAGGGGCAATTCATGCTTGCTACCACAAGATCAGCTCTCCTCTCCTTCTGTGGGTTCCAAAGGAAGCTTCTTCCCCAAGCTTAACTATTTTTGTCAGGGCTGTAGTATGGCGGGATTTCAATAACAACAACAACATGTTTCATTTGCTCATTTAAAATGAACAGTAATATGAACAATGCATCACGTTAAAAATATACAAACAAAATTCAGTGTTATTGATATCCAAAAGGGCATATAAAATATCCCCATCCTTCTCCGGCATGGGCGGGCGCCTCTTGCCTTCCTGCCTTCCCTTCCCTCCACCGCCTTGGACAACCCTGTCCGTGGAGAGATGCAGTGCCGGCTCAAGGGGTTGTGGCACCCTTGGCCAATGTTGCTCTGGCGCAAACCCCCCCGCTTCTTATATAGTTAAAAACCTTTTCCCCACCCAGTTTGTATATAGTTAAAATCCATACATTTGTATGTCTTATTGTTTATTTCATTCAGTACATTTTAATAAAATATTAAAACGTATTTTGGTAACTTCCAGGCATCAGGTTCTGTGTAGCAGGAACCACTTGCAAGTTACAGAATCCCGCCCCCCGTCCCCCACCTCAGTCTACCCAAACTCACTCATAAGAACATGCCCTGTGGGATCAGGCCTAGCTAGTTTAGCATCCTGTTTCACACAGTGGCCCACCAGTTGCCTCTGAGAAGCCACAGGCAAGAGGTGAGGGCATGCCCTCTCTCTTGCTGTTGCTCCCCTGCAACTGGTATTTAGAGGCATCTTGCCTCTGAGGCTGGAGGTGGCCTATAGCCTCCAGACTAGTAGCCACTGATAACTAGCCATCTATTCTGTATAGATCTATAGATAAGTAGCTATACGATTCTAGTAGCCATCTATTCTGTACATGGGGCCGTCCCAGGATCTACTATGGATTGCATAAAAAGATTAGCTTCTGGAAGCGCCAATAGCAACCGGGGTTCTTCTACTAGCTGATACATTCTTTATGCCAAAGAAGATGCCACAATTTGCCTTTTGTGCAGTGCTTAGGACAAAACACTACACAGGACTCAAGTTGCCTAAAAGCTGTATTGGCTGACTAGGTAGTCCTTCCACTGAGAACAATGAGACTTAAATTTTATTTAAGAGAATGTCTTATTATCTAATTTTTATTTGAGAGTATTTAAGAGTGCTTCTTCTCCACTATTTATTTATTTATTTATTTATTTTATTGTTAAATTTATATACTGCCTTTCATTAAAACAACCCCAAGGCGGTTTACAGCAAAACATTTTTTTAAAGATTGTAAGAAAGACACAATTAAACTATCAAGCTAAAAATATAAAACAAATCTGATTAAAAATTTAAAACAAAATCATAAAAGCAATACAGAGTACAAAGAGCAGCAGCAGAGACAATCAAATAAAAGCCTGGGTAAAAAGCCAGGATTTAACATGCTTTCTAAAAGCTGTGATGGAGACCGAGGAGTGAACAGCCACCGGGAGAGCATTCCAGAGTCTGGGGGCAGCAACAGAGAAGGCCCTGTCCCGCGTGCACGACAACTGAGCCTCCCTCATTGTCGGCACCTGGAGCAGAGCCCCCTCAGATGACCTCGTCAAGCGGGCAGCAACCCTTGGAAGCAGGCGGTCCCTCAGGTATTCCCACCGCCCAATGAGGTCATTTGAGGAGGTCCGTCTCCAGTTACCACCAACTCATCTGGTGGCTACACAGAGACGGGCCTTCTCGGTTGCTGCCCCGAGATTGTGGAATGCGCTCCCTACTAAGATACGATCCTCCCCATCTCTGGCAATTAAAAAAAATAAATCTGAAAATCCATCTTTTCACCCAAGCTTTCTCAGCTTTTAAAAATGTGTCAGTTTTAATTTTGTGGTTGATTTTAAATTGTTTTAACTTTTTATATGTGTTTTAATTATTTTATGTTAACCACCCAGCGACGAAAGTTTGGGTGGTATATAAATCTGATAAATAAATAAATAAATAAAATAATGTAAGGTAATTAAAAATAGTTAAATGTCTGAGGTGCCGATTTTGTGTGTTAGGATGGAGTGTCTACCAGTTCTGAATTTTATAAACCCTTCAGTGTTCTGGTAGGTATGGGGAAGTAGTAATTTTGGAGTATGGGAGACCAAGCCACAAACTCACAGCTAACACTACAGTGAACATTTACTGTATATACCATTTTCCAATCAGCATTCTCAAAGTTGTTTACATAGAAAAAATAAATAGTGGATAAATAGATGATTCTCTGTCTCAAAAGGGCTCACACTCTAAAAAGAAATATGTGATAGACACCCACAACAGCCACGGGACAGATGCTGTGCTGGGGCTGGATAGAGTCAGATGCTCTCCCCGATATTATCTCCCTCTATAATATAAGATATATTAGAGAGAATCACAACTTTAAAAGATTTTTCTTGTTCAGTTAGCAGGGTCTCTTAATTTACATGTACAGGATTTTGTATGCTATTGGATGCCTGATAAAAATTTAGAAGAAAGATGGAGGGAACCTGCATTTAAAAAACAAGCAAACATATTTACCTGAACTGATCTGGAGGCCATGACAGAGGCCTCTGAACCGGTTCGAACTTGGCCTGGTCCGGCAATCCGGTGCTGGTGGAAGGTGGTTCTTTAAGGGCGGCGGTTTGCACTTACCCCTTCCGCCGCTTTTCCTCCACTGGTGCTCTGGTTTTTGGAAACAATTTTTGGGCGGCAGCATTCCTTCCTTCCCCGTTGTTAGCCGGAAATACCAGAAGTACATGGGCGCTTGATACTTCCGGTATTTCCAGCTAACAATGGGAGCAGGGGCAGCAGGGAGGAATGCTGCTGCCCCAAAATCGTTTCCAAAAAACAGAGCGACAGCAGGGGAAAAGCGGCGGGAGAGGTAAGTGCAACCCCCCGCCTTTAAAGGGAGACCCCCGCCAGCGCTGGACCGTGCCTTCGTGGTTACGTGCACATCCCGTGTGTGTGTGTGTCTTAAATTTAGACACCTGTTCCTTTTATAACTGTATTTTTCAAGGGGGTTGTCTTAACTTTGGAATCATCTTCTATTTGAATAAATACAGGAGGGAGGAGGGAACACTCTCATCTCACAGGGCTGTTGTGAGAGAAGAGAAAAGCAGGGGTAAGCAGCGAGGTGGCCAGATTTGCAGATGATGCCAAACTTTTGGGTAGTGAAATCCAAAACTGATTGTGAGGAGCTCCAAAAGGATCTCTTCAAACTGGGTGAGTGGTCGACAAAATGGCAAATGCAGTTCAGTGTTGGCAAGTGTGAAGTGATGCACATTGGGACGAAAAACTCCAAATTCAAGTATACACTGATGGGATATGAGCTGTGGGTGACTGACCAGGAGAGGGATCTTGGGGTCGTGGTGGACAGCTTGTTGAAAGTGTTGACTCAATGTGTGGTAGCTGTGAAAAAGGCCAATTCAATGCTAGGGATCATTAGGGAGGGGATTGAAAATAACACTGCTAATATTATAATGCCCTAATACAAAAGGGCATTATAATATTATGCAGCCACACCCAGAGTGCTGCGTGCAATTCTGGTCACCACATCTAAAAAAGGACATTGTAGAAGTGGAAAAGGAGCAGAAGAGGGCAACCAAGATGATCAGTGGCCTAGAGCACCCTTCTTATGATGCAAAGCTAGAACACCTGGTGGGGCTTTTTAGTTTAGAAAAAAGATGACTGCGAGGAGACATGATAGAGGTCTATAAAATCATGCATGGTATGGAGAAAGTAGATAGAAATTCTTCTTCCTCTCCCATAACACTAGAACCAGGGGTCATCCCATGAAATTGATTGCCAGGAAATTTAGGACCAGCAAACGGAAGTACTTTTTCATACAACGCATAATCCACTTGTGGAATTCTCTGCCACGAGATGTGGTGACAGCCAACAACCTGGATGGCTTTAAGAGGGGTTTGGATAACTTTATGGAGGAGAGGTCTATCATTGGCTACTAGTCGGAGGGCTAAAGGCCACCTCCAGCCTCAGTTGCAGGGGAGTAATGGCAGGAGGGAGGGCACGCCCTCAACTCCTGCCTGTGGCTTCCAGCGGCATCTGGCGGGCCACTGTGCAAAACAGGATGCTCTACTAGATGGGCCTTGGGCCTGATCCAGCCGGGCTGTTCTTATGCTCTTAAAATAGTCTCTCCATTGGGAAAGACAAACTATCTTCCAAACACATCTAGAGTCATATACCGTCCGGAAGCAGCACTGTATGGGAAGCCAACCAACCAAAGACAGGAGGCCAGAAAGGTTTCTCCCTGCCATTACTGTCAAGTCAAGAGGATTTCTAAGAACACAGAGACCACCAGATTAGAGCAATAAGCAATAGTCTTCAAAGTAAACCCAACACACCAGCCAGTACATGGTAAATCACACACATCATGCACACAGAGACAGAGGCTTCAACAAGAAGTGTGTGTGTGGTGGGGATCTCTCTCTCTCTCTCTCACACACACACACACACACACATGCACGAGTTCCAGACCAGGGACAGGAGGAAGCTGGGAATGTAAGGAGAGCACACACACATAAACTGGCTGGCTTTCAAATCACACAGGCTGCTCACATACCCCTTTTCAACCTGGGAGGGGAAAAACACAACACACAACTACACACAAACCAATCCTCCCCCCAAAGGCTGAGCAGTCCTAGGCCTCCAAAGGCGTGTGACAGACCCAACATGAAGAGTAGCACACTTCAGTAACAAGGACTTATGATTAGATTGAAAGGGAAAGGTATGTCATAAGAACAAGTGTCTTTTCACACAGCAGATTGCAAGAGAGAGATTTCATTCCATGGCAACTCACACTCCAAGCAATGACAGAAAAGAAAAGCCACCGTCCTCCTAACACGCCGAGCTTCGCACTGGTCCTTATTACTCACAGGCTGCGGCCTTCCCAAATCCCCAGCAGCTCAGCCTGCGGCTTCCTCAGGGCCCTCCTGGGACAGACCTGAACCAGCAGCAGCCTAGCAAAGCTCCCTCTGCTCCAGAAAGGAGTGGGGCCAGAAAACCCAGCCCAGCCCTCTGGATTGGTCCCTTGGACTGGAACTTCCCGGGCTTTCTTCCCTTTGTAGGGCAGGCCCACCCTCCCAACAGTTCCTCTAAGAGAGGCCGAGTCCTGCCTCTGATTCTGATTATCACAAAAGCTTTGCATTTACTTCTCTACTATCCAAAGATCATGATTTAAGATAGCATTGATTCCACCTCCCACCCCAGCATTCTGGTCCCAAAAAACTGTATTGAAATCCAACTCCCACTTTTTCATGTAATTGCGGCCTGTTTGGTTCCATCTATTTTCACAGAGAATAGATGTTAAGCCTTTAGAACAGAAAATATTGTTTTTGATAAGTTCTAAAAATCCATTGGTTTTCTACCCAAAATCTTAGAGCTTTCCAAATGTAGTATTAAGTTCCTAACTTGAAAACACTCAAGCATGGTATTTCCCCTTAGGAACATAGGAAGCTGCCTTATACTGAGTCAGACCATTGGTCCCCCCAGCTCAATATTGTCTACACTGACGGGCAGTGGCTCTCCAGTGTTTTAGGCAGGCCGGGGTGGGGGGTCCTCTCTCAGCCGTACCAGAGATGCTGCCAGGGCGTGTGTCCCTGGGGCCTTCTGCATGCAAGCCTGCAGGTGCTCTTCTTCCACTCAACGATGGGCCCATCTCCTAAGGGGGGTATCTTACAATGCTCACATGCAGTCACCCAAGGTGGACCTGCATAGCCAAGGGGACGATTCATGCTCACTACCAAAAGACCAGCTCTCCTCCTCAGACCAACTCTCTATCAACCTTTTTTCTAACTCGTCCTTAGTGACTATATTGACATTTGATAATATATTATGAAATTTATGCAAGCAGTTCTTCCCCAAATAAGAAGTTCTTTTGCATTCAACCCAGAAGTGAAATAAGGTTGTCCTAGAAAGGTACCAGCAGGTGAAATATCCGGCATCAAATGCTTTCATCTTTTATCCTGAATAGGTATTTATGGGCAAAACACTCCAGCTTGACATATACCCTGCTGAGGGTCTTATCTGTTGGTGAATGAACAGGAGAGGGATCCTGGGTGTTTTGTGAAATTGAAAGTGTCAACTCAGTGTGCAGCAGGTGTGAAAAAGGCAAATCCAATTGTGGCATTTCCTCCTCACTAGCATCACCATCCCTGGGCATCCAGGCCTCAGAGGGATGGGGAGGGGGCTCCAAGCACCCTGTTTCTCCTCCATCTGCCAGGGAGAGGAAAGGCCTTGCTCTTCCCCGGGAGCCCATACAGGAAGCCACCCTCCATCTCCCCTGGCTTCCTCATCACTGGCTTCAAGCCCATTATAGCTGTTCCCAGGGTCAGCCGCCACCCCTCTTAGCCCCTCCCCTTCCTTCCATTCCCGTCCTCCTGTATTCTGCCTGTTAGTCCTTAAAGGGGCTGCCTTACAGGACTCCATTTCCTTTTTCTCCATCATCCCCCCAGGGTCTCTGCAGAGGGGAAGGGCCAACTAGTAGGGATGTGCAAACAGGTTCAACCCTGAACCAGTTCCGTTTGATGGTTTGGGGTTGAACCGAATCCCCCAGCAATTCGGTCCAACATTGGACCGAACCCTGACAGTTCAGGGGGTTCGTGATTTTTTTAAAAGTGGAAAAAACCTTTTTTTAACCTTTCTCCCCTTTGGGGGAGTTCTTTGGGGCGGAGTTCATAGTTCATAGTAGGCAACACCTACTCATAGTTCATAGAGTTCATAGTTCATAGTAGGCAACACCCAAGGCAGCATCTTATACCAAACCCTCTCTGCCTGCCCCACCCCCACACATCATTTTGAATATTCTACAGAAATATTTAACTTTGGCTGGATTGTATCCATGTCCCTGGGATTATAGCTTTCTTTGATGTCTCTCTCACACATTTGAATGCCACTGCAAACTTCAATAGAGTCCTCAATTCTGAAAAATTGCACTTCTGTTGGTCTAACTTTTCTCTCTGTAGAATTTCTGCTGTATAGAGAGCATCAGTGACATCTAGTGGCTAGTAAATGCAATGCGAGATTTCAAATTGGGTGGCTCTTTAAAGAACAGCATGAAATCTTGTTGGAAGCATCTAATTAATCAGTGACAAACAGTACTTGAAAGGAAAAAATGAAAAATAACCTACATAGGTTCATCCACAAAAATAAGAGACTTTAAAACTCAGGAAAGAGGTAGCACAACCTACAAGAAAGGAATACAAACTGGACTAAAATATACACTATGTGGCACCAGACGTAGTGGCCCACCCTTAAGTAATATGAATAAAACAAGTAATTAATATGAACAAATATTAAGTAATATATTAAGTAATATGTACTCATATCAAGTAATATAAACAAATTAAGCTTGAAATGAGAAACTAAAAATTGAAATGACTATGACAAAATTACTAATAGTTTTGTTGAATACTTCTTAAAAATACATTTCCAAAAATATCACAAGTGCTTCTGTAGTTTTTGATACTTATAGTTGGGAGCAGAACATCCTCCATTACTACTGAGAATGCATTCAAAAGCAGTTTCAGCAGTCACATCATACTATGTAAAACGTTTACTATGTAAAAGCTTTTTCAAACCCAAGGAATCTCTCTTACATTCAGCATCTTGCAAAGAAAAGAAAGCCTATGCCAGAAACCCTTGGAGCTGATTCAGCTGAACATCCTCCTTTACATACAAGGAGGATGGGGCTGTGGTGAGAACACACCCAGCCCCACATCACTGAAGGATATACCTTCAGAACCAACCATGTACTGGTTATGTACTCTAGGGTCCTTGAAGGAAGAGTGGGATAGAAATGCAAACAAACAAACAAAAACAAAAGGTGATCTTATGTCCTCTAATCACATGTGTATCCTCTCTAAAAAAACACCCCTATTTAGCTCCAAAACCCTATTTAAACAGGTCGATTCTGATGAACACCCCTCACATGTGATTAAAGGATGTGCTGAGATTGCATTGGCATGTCTTTTAATGATGTCTGGGTGTGCAAGTTCTCACCATGACTCCATCCTTGTCACATGAAGCAGAGGCTGTTCAGCTGAACTGGCTCTTGGTTGTGGTTGTTACTTTTCGTTGGTACCCTTGTTCTGCTATGTCCCTGACTCCTCATGCTCCTTTATAAATTCACAACACAAGAGCATGAGTTCTTCCTGTTCTCCAGTTGAGGATTTCTTTGATAAGGAGTTTTCTGAGAGCAGTTTGGATGTCTTTATTTCTAAGACTGTAGACAATGGGATTCAAAAGTGGAGTTACTAGTGTGTACATGATAGACACCATGATGTCTTTTCCAGGGATGTAACTGGAGATTGGCCTTAAGTAGGTGGCAGAAGCACATCCAAAGTGCACAATCACAACAATAAGGTGGGAGGTACAGGTAGAAAATGCTTTGCGCTTCCCCTCTGCAGAGGGAATTCTTAGGACAGTGACAAAGATGAAAAAATAAGAAAGGATGACAGAGAGAAAGGAGCCAAGGATAAATATTGTACAGAGTGCTAAAATCACAGCTTCAGTGTTCTGATCAGGAGGGCAAGCCAACTTGACCACAGGTGCAACATCACAGAAGTAGTGGTCAATTCTGTTTCCTCCATAGAAGGGCAAGTGGAATACAAGGTATGTCTCAATAAATGAGAAAAAGAAGCCACTCACTGCCAAAGAAGCTCCCAACTGCAAACAAACTCTCCTGTTCATCATAAGATGATAATGCAAGGGGTGGCACACGGCCACATAGCGGTCATATCCCATCCCAATGAGGATTAGGCAGTTAGTGCACGCAATGCCGATGAAGAAAAACATTTGTGTCACACATCCAGCAAAAGAGATCGTCTTCCTTCCCAAGAGAAGAGTTACCAGCATGTTGGGGACAATGACAAATGTGTAGCAGCTTTCTGAGAAGGACAAGAGTGAGAGGAAGAAATACATGGGAATGTGCAAACTGCGATTCAGCCAGATTATAGCCATAATTATAACATTTCCAGAAAGAGATGCCAAATACATGAGGGAAAATACAACAAACAGCACCAACTGCAAGTCTGGGAAGTTTGAAAATCCAGTCAGGACAAATTCTGTAACTTCAGTTTCGTTTCTTCTCTTCATTGGTTCAAGGCCTTGGGTCTATAAATGAATCATTAGCATTTCAAGAGGAGGAACAGGAACTTGGCTACACATTTCATCTAAAAACAAATTAGCATATGCATACAGCTTCCTTCAGGAAATCTCCAGGACAATTAGATATTTGGGTACCCTAGAAGAATACCCTGCTCTGTGCTCCATGCTTCTCCCTCCTCTGCTCAGCTCAGCTCATCCTTGTCTCCCAGAGATACTTATTCCCACAACCATGAACAGGCTGAATCTCAGTACCAGATGGTGCAGGGATGATGGCTGGCAACAGAGGCAATCCAAAACCTACCACCTCTGTATACTCTGTGCCTGGGCCAAAGGTATCTCTCATTGCTACTCACTACGTTTTTCTACACAGCCCCACCACCCCTCTATCATATCCCAAGCTGAAAAGCACACCAATGCTCAATGCAGGGGCATAGCTAGGGGAGAGGGGGCCCGTGTTCGCATGTCTCCCCGGTGGCCCCTCAGAATAAATAATGAAGAAAATCGGGAGGGGTGGAGCTGGGGGCTCTCAGGATCTGGGGCCGCTGGGTTCTTTGAACACATCCGTACCATTATAGCTACACCCCTCAGTTAAAGAGGAAAAAAAGGGGACATATGGCTGTTTAATGGAGCTTGTATTGGACATTTGCTAGCATGTCTAAGTAAATGCCAACACAAATGATGGAGAGAGGATTTTAAAAAGATCATTAGCTAAAGAGAAAAGCTTGGCCATGGCATTTTCTGGTAAATATCAGGAATTATGTCACACGGCATATTTTAGACATTTGTCAACTGGGTTCGGATATTGTTACAGGAGAAAACAGAAAGAGTGGTATGTCTACAACTTCCTGCATTTCATATTTCAAAATTTGTGAGATTTTGTGTGCACATTTCAACATCTTTTGTGTGTGCATATTTCAAAACCTGTGCAATTTCAAAATCAAAATTAAAAAAATAACAGATCACAAAACTACAAGCAAACAGTTACTGAATGCATAGATTATATATGTCTATATTTGAAATATCAACTACTGCCACTGAATGCAAATTATTTTAATTATAAGAGTTTACCGTAGCACCTGAGCAGCTATTCCTTCCTTCTTAAAAACCACCTTTCCAAAATAATCATAACACCATTCAACAACATAACACCTACTAGATGTTTAGTAATGATGTTCCTTATTTTCTAATACAGAGGAAGAACTATATCAAAAGAATTCATAAAAACAAGAATCCATAAGAGAGGGAAAAGGAGTGAAAGAGAAAAACATGAATGAAAAGTTCAGAAGACACTTTTGGCGGAAGTCTGAAGATGCCCTCTTGGATGAGTTTAAAAGAAACTGTTCTTTGATAAAGGATATTATATACGTTTATTGTATTGACACCCTGTGGGAAAACCATCTCAAGTGCATTGTTGGAAATGGTGATTCAGTTCCAAGAAAGCAGCAAAAACCATACCTAGGTGAAGGTAATTATAGAAACACCCGAAAAAACAAGCCAAGATCAAAATTTGTTCCACATTCTAATCAAAACAATTAAGTTCAGTTTCTAAGGCCTCATTAATTTCATTTGAAAGACTTAAGCACATTCTTTAATATGTTATGTAGCACAGACCTGCACAACCCGAGAAATGAGAGATACATTTAATGCAGTAAATTCTGAACGTCAGCATATGTATATGCCCTTTGTTGGCTCAAAGATGTTGCACATGTCCATGTTCAGTGCCTGAATTTGTGACTATATGTGAGTCTGCCCAGTGTTTCAGCAAAAAGACAATCTATCAGACATTCATCTATCAGAACAGCTCTAGCCAGGCTGTTCCTTTAGATCAGGACTGCACAACTGCAGCCCCTCATCTGTTTTTGGATTACAACTCCCATCATCCACAGTGGCCAACAGTCAGGGATTATGGAAGATGTAGTGCAACATCTGCAAGGAGGCCTGAGTTGTGCACCCCTGCTTTAGATGAACTACAAAATGTTCATATTAATGAACATAAAATTGTTTTGCATAAAATTGCAGGACATAATTGTGCAGTCAATGGAAACATGCCTTACCATTCAGGTGTTGGTTTTTAAAAACAAATTCTGAACATTAGATTAAGGCCTATAACAACAAAAATGTCATTAAAGTACATAAGTTTGATCATTTCAGATCCCAGATGGCATTGCAATGGAGTGATGACTTCTTTGACATATGTCCCATTCATATTATCCAGTTGTGACACTATTTTGGCAAGAGGTAATTAAGTATTCAAAACAGACTTTGAGGAATATTGGGCTGCTTCTTGGAACTGCCATACTAGTAAACCCCAGGTACTTATGAATTCCAGAGGCAGTCTCTCTCCAGTCTGATATCACTCACCAAGGATATCCAGCAAATAAAACAAATTTATTTGATGCTCTGCAGATCCACACTTTCCAAACAATCATTAAAATCCAATGAAATCTATGGTTAGACACAGGCTTATGTAAAATTGAGACCTGAATGATGATCAGTATTGGCTGAAATTGAGATTGCACAGCTGGGAGGGGTGGCAGCTTTAGTTTTAAAAGATGGATTTAATTCATCATGGAAGAACATCATGGTTAAGGAATTTAATGTTATTGGGATGGGCTCATTACTTCAAGCCAAAGAAGAACTGGAGAAGTTAAAGATCACAGTGAAGCAGCGGCTGACAGACAGAGACAGACAAAATGACATTGCCAGGATTTCAGAGCATAGTGAGAGGTGGTTGGGATCAGCGAAATAAACTGACAATGAGATGGAATTGCGTCCCTTACATTAACTTTTCAATTAATGGGGTTATTAATTCTCTCTGAGAATCAGATATATCCGGATTCTTGGAGAGAATTAATAACCCCATTAATTGAAAAGTTACTTGGTTGGTCTGACGAATTTTATATTTCCTGGTTTTGTCTGATCAGAACACTGAAATAACGTGTAAGGTTGCACAATTTTGTGTTGTTATTTGTAGAATTCATCATCAAATTTGTAGAATTGGTCATCAGAGTAAGAACTGCTCCCCCCTTTTTTTTTAACTAGTTATCTTGATTTTAATTTGTTTTAAGTTTTATATATCAGCTATTGGTTGCTGACCACAATAAAGATATCGAGCCCTTTCTCGCGATCTGTGAGAAGGGCTTCGCGGGTGGGTGGGGAGGAAGGTTTTGTTCCCTGGCCTTCCCCGCTGACGATCCACAGAGGGCACTGGGTGCGCAGATTCTCCACTACCTCTGGCAGTGTGGAGGGCTGGGGGCTGGAATGCATTGTTCCCCTCCCCCAAACTCCCATAATGCACCATGCGAGTGCCTGGTGCATTGTGGGTATCCTGCAGTCTGCTTGCAGCTGCGACTGGCAGGCAATCGGAAAAAGAGGGGGCTAAGGGATATTTTAGGTGTGGGCTTTGCAGGCAGGTTTGCCCTGGTAGTGGAACCCACAGCTGCTTGCCTCCTGCTACTTCTCGCAAGCAGCCAAGAGTGGGCTTGACTGCCTTAGCCTGCTCTTGTCTGCTTGTGGGAACAGCCTCATTGCATTGGAACCGCCATGTGAGCAGCAGTTATATATGAATCATTACCTTCAAGTGACCAAAAGGCTCACTCTAAGGAACTGGAAAACAATAATTCCTCCTGTATTCAGACATGGATTACTGATTGTAAGCATATGAATACCAGAGAATGATGGAGACAAAAGAGTATTAATGGGATCCTGTTTTGATGTTCCGAGTGCCATTTTGGAGGCCAGTTTTCCCCTTGCTGATTGGTTTTCTGGCACTGGCTTCTGATTGGCTTGTGATCTCCTTGCTTCTTGGTTGGCTTGTTATCATACAAATCAAGTGTTGTCATAGGCAACTGTGCCCCCATTGGCTGGGGAGGGGGGGGGCAGGTACACAAAAAGTGGGAGTTTCAAAATGTATTCAAAGGGACTGGGGGGGCAGAGAGAGACATGTGTGCCTCTCTTGAAGAGGATAGATCTGGAAGAGAGGAAGGAATTAAGGAAGGTTGATTTTGTGGGTTTTGTGATAATAGTTGTATATATTTCAGGACAACTAAATGACACTCTGTGTGGAGAAAGGGAAGGTTTGGAAAGGGAAGATTAAAGTTAGTTTCTGTTTCAGCTCAACATGGTGTCCAGGCTCTATGTTATCTCCACAGTTTTCTCAGCACCAAGTATAATATGCTGTTGCTGTACTTTTGCTGCTATAACTATCTGGTTTTGCTGACTCTCAGATTGACAAAGGCAGAACATGGGTGCCTTCCTTCCTTGAGTTGTGGCTTGTTTTGTTTGTGAGAGATGGTGTTGTGGCAAGAAATTGACAGTGGCAGAGGGGTGTGTTGTGTGTGTGTGTGTGTGTGTGTGTGTGTGTGTGTGTGTGTGAGAGAGAGAGAGAGAGAGAGAGAGAGAGAGAGAGAGAGAGAGAGATATTTCTTGGTGATTGCTGTGATGAGCTCCATGTCTGGCCTTGAGACTAACTTGTGCTTCACCCATTGTTCTGGTCTCCTCTGCAATCTGCATTGCAAGTTGTACTCGGCCAAACATGTTGGGAATTCTCTCTGGTAAGAGAATCCCCTTTTCATTATAGCAGAGTGCACAGAGGCACAACACAGCGGATTTAGTTAGGCGTTTAGTTAGGTGTATGCTGAGAGTAAAGTAACTTGGAGCCAGTTCATAGTTTCAAATCAATATATATGGCATTTATTAGAGAACTCCATTCTGGATAGGAAAGTGAGGAGTTAGGATCTCTAATCTAGCTAGCTAGCTGGATGCAGATGGATTTTGCATCTTCTCTGCACACATGGTGCAGGGAGAGGAGCTTGCTTGCATGTTGCAAGGTAGAAGGACAGGAAGAGAAGAGAGAGAGGAAGTGACCCTGAGATTAGCAATCTACATTCCAAAGGGATAGTGTCAGAACAGTAGAGAAGGGATGATCAATATCTTGACCCTCTAGCCCTCTGACTCACTAGTCTGTCCTCCTATGTCACTGAGACAAGAGACAGCGCAAAGTCCTTCACTTCCAACAAAAAGTGTGTCTGAAGTTGCTTTAGTTGAGCATTTGGCTATGCTTGCTGGTAAAGGTGCTGCTGTGGCAGCTGCTGCAGTGCTAGGAAGTAAGCAAACATAATTGTGTGTGAGAGAGCAACTTGTGCCAGTGATGTTACTCCACTGTGGCTGGCAGTGCATTCTGCATCAGTGATTCCTTTTTGGCCATTTTTGGACTGTTTTTGAAACGTGTGATCTGTGTTGGGAGGGACAGATTCCTTTTTACTGTGTGCTTCTGAGCACTTTCCAGACTAGACCCTACAAGAGGGTCAGGATATATCTCGGAAGTGTGCTTCCACACTTCCTGTGTCGTGACACTGCAGTCCCTATGCGGACAGCAGGGTACCATTCACATTTCCAATGCCTTGTTCAGAATCTAATGCCTGCAATATAGAGCTAGGACATCGTATATACGGTGTGAAAAAGTTGCTGTTTTGGTGGGTTGTTAGTTGCTGCGAGACTGCTCCCCTTGCTGTTTATGTCCTACAATTTTTATGAATATTTGAAATATTTTCAATTATTTTCTCATAGAGTATAATGGGACCAAAACCAGCCCATATCCACAATTGTGGAGCACCTAGGGATACAAAAGTTGGGTGGGTGGTAGACAGATAGGGGTGCCTACCACCCACAACCCCCCAAGGCAATTGGACACTCCTCTGATTATTGGTGAATTTTTAAAGTATTTTTGAATTCCTCATAGGGAATAATTAGGATTGCAGCAAATGTATAGCTTCATGTCAAGGGGAAAGGGGTGTCCTAGAGCGGAGTGTGGTGGGTGGTAGTTCCTAGGGTGGGCAAGGAAGCTATCAGAATTATTTGAAAGGAATTGGGCAAAGGGCTCATTTTTAAGTGATTTTTGAAGTTTATGCGTCTTTAAGGTTTTTCTCCATAAAAAAGCATGGTGGTGTCAGCAAATGTATAGCTTCACGTTGGGGACAAAATGGGGGCCTAGAGCAGAATGTGGTGGGTGGTAGTGCCCAAGGGGGGCCAGGTAGCTATCAAAATTATTTGAAAGGAATTGGGCAAAGGGCTGGTTTTTAAGTGATTTTTGAAGTTTATGTGTCTTTAAGGTTAGCAGATGAGAGTGGATTCATGGTTTGTCATTGAAAATCTTATATGCTACCAAAGAATCTACACTCAGAACACTTCAGAAACAACAAAACCCAGTACCCCATGGGTTAGCAACTGATGGGGGTGGTTGGCACCCTCTTTGCACTAGACCACCACTCACTCTGGGCCACCCCAGCACCCCCAGTATACAGTGTACTGTGCTTGATTGGCCAGCAAACTCGCCTGACCTGTCCCCATAGAGAATCTATGGGGCATTGCCAGGAGAAGAATGAGAGACATGAGACCAAAGAATGCAGAAGAGCTGAAGGCCGCTAATGAAGCATCCTGGTCTTCCATAACACCTCATCAGTGCCACCGGCTGATAGCATCCATGCCACGCCGCATTGAGGCAGTAATTGCTGCAAAAGGGGCCCAAACCAAGTACTGAATACATATGCATGCTTATACTTTTCAGAGGTCCGATATTGTTCTATTCTACAATCCTTGTCTTCTTGGTTCCATATAATATTCTAATTTTCTGGGGTTGTGGATTTGGGGTTTTCATGAGCTGTACGCCATGATCATCACAATTATAACAAATTAAGGCTTGACTTATCTCGCTTTGCATGTAATGCGTCTGTCTCATATATCAGTTTCACCTTTTAATTTGCATTACTGAAATTAATGGACTTTTGCACGATATTCTAATTTTCTGAGTTTCACCTGTATATGTGACTTCCCTAATGGCAACAAAATATGTCTCCCTTCTTAGAAGAACATTGGAGGAGGGAGAAAAAGAGGGTGCAAGATACCTCAGAATGTATGTTATTGTAGGGACCAATAAATAACAAATGTTTAGGTTGTGATGTACCCTTAGGATTCTTGATGGCTACAGGCTACCTCTGGGCTTAGATGTAGGATGCCTCTGAAAGGCATGCCTTCATCTCCTTCTTGTTGGCTTCCCAGAGGCAGATACCTGAAATCCATGTGCTGTAGGGATGTGCAAACCGATTCAGGTACCTGAATCCAGCTGATTTGGGTGATTTTGAGACAGATCACTCCTGAGGTCCATTGGCTAGATTTGGGTACAAATTGAATCATGCCAGATTCAATTCAAATTGCTTTGAGATTTGGATTCCTCTTATCATTTCCCCCAGATTCCCAGCTTTCATTTAAAAAAAAAAAAAAAAGCTAAGCTCTAGCCCTTATAGAAGTGGAATTATGGAGCAAAATGTGTGGTCACTATTTTTCAAGTGTTTGGATTCTTTGGTCTATAATAACTTTCCCTCAATGAATCCCTGTGAGGATTCATTACACACCTTCATTTCTTCTATTCATTTTGAATGTCTGGCAGTTGACTGCCAGCTGTCAACTGCCATGTGCCAGCTACACCCCCCTCGCACCTCCAAGGCAGTGGGGTACTACTCAGTTTATGTTCTAGGAATTTAGACTGCTTGGTGTCTAATAACCTTTCTTCATAATGAATCCCTATGAAGATTCATCACACACCAAAGAGTCTAAACAGTTCAAAAATTCCTAAAAATAATAATAAACTGAGTACCTCACTGCCTTGCAGGAGAGAGTTGGCACATGGCAGTTGACTGTTGGCACTGTCCATTGACAGTCGAAATGAACAGAAGAAATTAAGGTGTGCAATGAATCCTCATAGGGATTCAGTACGAGGAAAAGTTATTATACACCAAAGAATCCAAACACTTGAAAAATAGTGACCACATATTTTGCTCCATAACTCCACTTCTACAAGGGCTAAATCTTATCTTCAAAAAAAAATAAAATAAAAAAAATAAAAAAATAAAATTAAAATTAAAATTTAAAAAAAATTAAAGCTGGGGATCCATGTTAGGGTTCGGATAGGGTGACTGTGAATCCCCATTATTTCCTATGGCGGAAATATACAAAACCTGTAAAAAATAAAAAATAAATAAATCAGTGCCCCACTGCCTTGAAATGTGGTTGGTAGGTGGCACTCATAGGGACCTACCCAGTACCAAAATATGGTGCCCCTAGGACCTTTATAAGTGGTCTGAATCAATACAAATCTAAACTGAATTGAATCCAAATCAAATCTGGGGTGATTTGCAGGACAGATTCAGACACAAAACAAATCAGAGGTGATTCAATCCAGGCACAAATCAAATTGAAAAAATCAATTTTTGCACATTCCTAATGTGCTGCACTAGGTGTAGTTAGAGACCACGTAAAAGTTGAATAATGCATCATTCCCTCCACCTGCCCCCCACCTCATAGCACCTTTCAAAGGAAGACAGGTTTATTCCCAGATGAAAAGAGAGATAAGCCACTCGGGCATGATTAGGGAGTCAGCACTTTTCAAATAAATGATCCCTGAAGGGACCTGAACTTCTAATTGTCTGAGTTCCCTGATGTTTTGTTGGGCAAACAAGACACTTTGGGAGTAATTATTTTTCTTCTGAAATATACATTAAGCTTTGCTCTTTAGAGACAACATATACGTGTTTGCTGCTTTTCAAAGTGTGCCAATTTCATAAATGTTTTCTTTCCCCTCGATCTGTATCATCACTTCTTCTTGTGACATTGCATCATGTTAACTTCCTCCCACTCTGTTTCTTGTTCTCACTGCTCATTGCTTAACATGTCGAGTGTTCTTAACACACTTCTTCCTCTTTTAATTAATGAGCTGTACTCTGAATTTTTGGCTTACATGGGTTTAAGAAAGACACACACACACACACACACACACACACACACACACACACACACAGCTGTGACCCCCAACAAGCACTATTAACTGTCTGAAGGGCTTACCCTTCAAAAGCTTTGTGCCCCTGCAGGCACTACTAATTTTGGACATTGCAAAATATGTATGTAACAACACTGAATGCAAATCCAAATGTCCACAGTAAGGTGAATTGTTAGTTGTGCAAGACATTTGATTAGATCTATATTGCACAAGCCACTCATGTGTTTGCTATTACAAGTCATCTAAAACCATTTATAAATTTGATTAGTTGGTTGGTTGGTTGGTTGATTTTTATACCGCCCTTCCAAAAATGAAAATAAATAAAATAAAAACAATTAAAATAAATTAACAGTTAAAATAAAAAGCTATAAAAACAATATAAAACCAATTAACAGTTAAAATGTGGTTAGAGTGCTGGACTAGGACCAGGGAGACCCGAGTTCAAATCCCCATTCAGCCATGAGACTTGCTGCGTGACTCTGGGCCAGTCACTTAGGAACATAACAAACTGCCATATACTGAGTCAGACCATTGGCCCATCTAGCTCAGTATTGTCTTCACAGACTGGCAGCGGCTTCTCCAAGGTTTCAGGCAGGAATCTCTCTCAGCCCTATCTTGGAGAAGCCAGGGAGGGAACTTGAAACCTTCTGCTCTTCCCAGAACGGCTTCATCCCCTGAGGGGAATAGCTTGCAGTGCTCACACATCAAGTCTCCCATTCAGATGCAACCAGGGCAGACCCTGCTTAGCTATGGGGAAAAGTCATGCTTGCTACCACAGGACCAGCTCTCCTCTCCTACTTCTCTCTCAGCCTAACCTACTTCACAGGGTTGTGGTGAGGAGAAACTCTGATAGAATTAGTTTCAACAAAAAGACCTTGATAAACATAGGGCTGTGAAATGTTTTTATAAACGTACAGTTACATGAAAAGCCCTCCTACAGATTGAGCCACATGGTGTGAAAAGAAGGCTGGTTAAAATTATAAAGAATTAGCATTATGTTAAGATGTACACTGAAGTGTGGAATGATTGTATTAGTCTGTAATCATGCTTCTGCGGACAGAATTGAGGGTTGATTGATCCACCCAGAACCTGAAAATAAGTGTGAAAGGGAATAAGGAAGAGTACACAGGATAATTTGTCCAGTCACAGACCTCTACAGCAGTAGAGATGGAAATAGTATTTATGGATCTTCTGAACATCTGTGTTAGTATATAAACACAGACGTTCACAAGATATACGTGTGTGTGTGTGTGTGTGTGTGTGGTGTAGTGGCTAGAGTGCTGGACTAGGACCAGGGAGACCCGAGTTCAAATCCCCATTCAGCCATGAGGCTAGCTGGGTGACTCTGGGCCAGTCACTTCTCTCTCAGCCTAACCTACTTCTCAGGGTTGTTGTTGTGAGGAGAAACTTAAGTATGTAGTACACCGCTCTGGGCTCCTTGGGGGAAGAACGGGATATAAAATGTAAAAATAAATAAATAAAAATAAAACAAATAAAACATTTAAAACAGTTTTAAAACCTTGGAAAACCAGGCCAAAGAGATAGGTCTCAAGGGCTCTCCTGAAGGCCAATAATGAATTCGAATTACGGATTTCTGCAGGGAGTGCATTCCACAGCCTAGGAGCAGCTACAGAGAAGTCCTGCCTTTGAGTCACCACCAGACATATCAGTTATAACTGGAGACGGACCTCATCAGATGACCTTAACGTGCGGTGGGGATCATGTAGAAGAATGTGCGCTCTAAGGTAACCTGGATCTAAGCCATCCAGGGCTTTAAAAGTAATAACCAGCACTTTGTATTTTGCCTAGAAACATATCAGCAGCCGGTGCAACTGTTTTAAAACAGGCATAATATGTCTCTCCGGGTTGCCCCAGAGACCAATCTGGCTGCTGCAATTTGAACTAACTGAAGTTTTTGAACTACATACAAAGGCAGCCCCACGTAGAGCGCATTGCAATAGTCAAGTCTGGAGGTTATCAGCTGATGCAACACTGTTTTGAGATCATCCTCTTCAAGGAATGGACGCAGCTGTCGAATCAGCCAAAGCTGATAGAAAGCACTCCTGGCCATAGCTTCCACTTGAGATACCAGGGTGAGGACTGGGTCCAGGAGTACCCCCAAGCTGCGTACCTGCTCCTTCCGGGAGATTCTACACTATGAGCCAGGGGTTTGTTGACTCGAATTCAACAAAGGCAAGTCTGGAATTATATCACTGCCTGTCTGTGAGCCTCAATGAGCTGGTCTTGTGGTAGCAAGCAAGACTTGTCCCCTTAGCTAAGCAGGGTCTGCCCTGGTTGCATTTGAATGGGAGACTAGAAGTGTGAGCACTGCAGGATATTCCCCTTAGGGGATGGAGCCACTCTGGGAAGAGCAGAAGGTTTCAAGTTCCCTCCCTGGCACCTCCAAGATTCCTGCCTGAAACCTTGGAGAAGCCGCTGCCAGTCTGTGAAGACAATACTGAGCTAGATGGGCCAATGGTCTGACTCAGTATATGGCAGCTTCCTATGTTCCTGTGGTAGACAATAATAATAACCAAATCTGATGAATATTTTCTTTTGCATGTTGCACAATTTCAGTTGATCATATCCTATCTCCAGAAGCAAAATTGTTTCATTAGTTGGCTTAGAATTTTTTTAATTGTGTAATTTTGATGCAAAATCAGCTTTCAGGTCAGTGCACTACACAAAGGTAACACCAGCAGATGTTGCTAAGATGTCTTTGCTTCAGCTTTTTGTATATGCTTTTATTAAGGATTTGGGGGTAAGAATGCACAGTACACATACATCAATATACATCAAATAAAAGAATTCAGGTGGGATGTTCTAATTAAACTATGTATTCAAATATCTAACATATTTCAATTGTTAAAATAGAAATTCATCTTATCATTGCTTCCTTTCCTGAGGTAAAATGAAAAGGTTAGCATATCCATTAATAATATGTCCCAGACTATTTTTAAACAGTCCTCTACTCCGGTACCATCTAGAAGTAAATAAGTAAGTAATCTTTATTTTGATCATGCACCAGACAATAAAAAACCATTACATAGAATCAGAGCAAATCTTACAAATGATATAGCAAAACCTTACCATTCTGCAGATAATCCCCTTGTTGGAGTTAGTCAACAAAAATTTTAAGTAAAATTCATTGGGATGTCCAGGAAATTTTTCCAGAAGAGGAGAAATTAATCTTGAGCCAGCATCCCTGTAAAAATCACAATATAAAATGACATGTGGGGTGGTTTCTATAGCGCCAGAACCGCATGGACAAAGTCAAGAGCTAAATTAAAGTCGAGAGCTAAATCGAGATCCAAATAAATCTTCCTTTCAGAACAGCCGTAGGAAGTGCATTAAGGTAAGCAAGCGTAAGGGCATGCCTTGGGTACAAGTACCCAAGTACTCTGCTGGTTTAAAATTGAGAAATTGATTCCCTATATAAATGTCAGACCTAAAGCTAGCCACTTCCACTTGTAATTCCATATCCAAGATGCGTTGACTAATAACCCTCAATGCCTGATCTGGCTCTAATCTGGCAAATTTGTCTTGAGAAAGGCCGAATTGGAGGAGTTTGTTTTTAACCAGAGTCTTCCGCTTGCAATTGAAGCCATCAGTCATTGTAAAGGAGGCCAAACCCACTTGGGCTAGTTTTAACCAGAACTTTATAATGCATCTCCAGTAACACGACTCCAACCCAAGAAGACCTACTTCACGTCTAATGAGAGCATTGGGCACACAGCAGGGGACCTGCAGGATAGCTCTGATAAATTTGGATTGGATGACTTTCAGCAGTGCAGAGTTATTAAAAGGCCTCAATTGATCTCCATATAAAAGTTGAGGGTATACTTTAGCAAAAAAAAGTCTAATCGCAGCTGAGAAAAATGAGGCCCCCAGCGTGAAGTGATATGATTTGATTTTGTTTTTTGAGAGTTGGGCATTCTGTATAATAGAGTTTAAATGAGCATTCTGGGAACCAGATGAATGGAAAACTACTCCTAAGTATTTAAAGGAGTAAACTTGTTCAATGATATGTCCATGCATGACCCATTTAAAGTGTTTTGGACGTTTAGCAAATACCAATACCTTTGTTTTATGGTAATTGACTTCGATGGACTCATCAACACAAAAGTCACTGAGTAAGCCAAGAGCAGGTTTTAATCCTATAGGGGTCTGGAACATAATAGCCATGTCACCCACCAGAGGCGTATCTAGGGGAAATAGCGCCTAGGGCAAGCACTGAAATTACGCCCCCTGTCCAAACATCTGACACCCATCTTTCAGATAACTTTACCATAATATCAGCTGAAAAATACAAGTCGAGCTCGTTAATCTTTTAATATTTCAAAAACTATTTAGCAGTGGACATAGCCAGAGCAAAAAATGCTGGAAAACTACAGATTTCAGTATGCTGGGGCTCATGAAATACCCAAATACTATGTGGAGGTGTACTTGGAAAACTAAACAGAAGTGCCTGTCTAATTCTCTACTATGCATTGTAGCATCACTGTTACATAAGTTTTAAAAATAAATGGAGAATTTGACTTTTCCCAGATACTCTGAAAATAATTAAAGGCTATGCAGAGTAAACTGTGTCACTGCTTGGAATATATTCTAGTATTTCAAAAAGACAGTTAAAAAGAAAGAAAGAAAGAAAGAAACTTCCAGTGGGCCTTAATAGTAAGGATTTCACACTGACTCAAAGACAAACTCACCATTAATAGCCATATTATTAAGACATCACATTTAACTCACTTATCACAAGAAGCAAAGTAAGAGCAAATGAATACAATCCTAGCTCATAAGCTTCAGCTCAGTATTCACAAGTCCTGATTCTCTGTACATATAGTGCCAATCTGAAAATGTGTACAGTGACTAAAGGCCATAGTGGGTCTGCAAAGGTTCCCCCTCCCCTCCCCCCGCTGGCCTCTAGGGCCTCACAGGGACCATTTGAGCATGTGTGGTGGCCATTTTTAAAAATACTTTAAAAAAAAACAAAATGGCCACCATGCATTCTCAAATGGCCTCTGTGAGGACTGGCATGGCCTAGGGCCTCACAGAGGCCATTTGAGCATGCGCAGTGGCCATTTTCTTTTTGGTGGCAATTTTTTTTAATTCTTTAATTTTAGAAAATGGTGCCCCCTTAAAGTGGCACCCGGAGCACGTGCCCTGCCTGCCCTACCCTAGATACACCCCTGTCACCCACATAGAGGAGAATAGAGACTTGCCTGTGTGCTAATTTCGGGGCTTGAATAGAGGGGACAGATAGATGGGTCACCACAGAATTAATATAGATATTGAACAAGATGGGTGCTAAGTTGCAGCCCTGTTTCACTCCTCTGGAAGTGGCGATCTCTGACGATAAATGGCCTCTCAGGTTACAATGGATCTTCAGACAAGAGTTCACGTATGGGTTGGAAATTAAAAGCAAGATCCAATTGTCAGTTGAAAGGTCTTTCCGTTTTTGCCAAAGTCATTCCCTGGAGATATAATCAAAGGCTGACTTTAAGTCAATAAAAGCTACATAAAGGGCAGAGCCAGGTTTATGGGTATATTTTTCTGCTAGAAACTGCAAAGTGAAGGTATTTTTTATGTTAGAACGACCTGCTGTTCAAGGGCTAGAATATTGTTGGTCAATCAGTTTACCTGGAGGATGTTTGGTGTAAATTTTAATAATTGTTTTTAACAGGCTTATGGGACGGTAGTTTGCTGGTTCATCTCTTTTACCTATTTTGTAGTGGGGGATTATTATTGCTACACTCCAATTCTTCGGGATTTTGGCCGCGTTGTCAATATAGGTAAATAGAGAAACTAACATCAGAACCCACCAATCCAGGTTAGCCAGCAAAACTTCGATAGAGGTAAAGTCAATTCCAGGGGCTTTACCCTTTTAAAACTGCTTAATAAGATTTTTGACTTCTGAGCAGGAGACAGGATTCCAATTTGGTAAATCATTAGTACTCAGGTCAATAATACACACTGCAGCATCAGACTTCTTATACAGGGCAAGGAAATGACACTCTCAAAACTCTGCTGATATGATAAATGGAGAGGGCGAAGGGGCTCTCTCCAAGGAGGGTGAAATAAGCTGCCAAAACGTGGCAGAATTTTTCAATTTGGCCACCTCTATTAGTTCAGTGCAATTGTTCTGTATGTACGTATGTATGTATGTATTTAAAATATTTTTATACCACCCAAAATTACATCTCTGGGCGGTTTACAACAAGATAAAATAATAATAATAATAATAATAATAATAATAATAAAAACATTAAAACATTAAAACATTAAAACATTAATTAAAAACAAAAACAAAAAATTTAAAACACAACAATTTGAAAAAATTTAAAACAATATTATAAAACAACAGTAAAAACAATCAAAACAGTATCAGTTAAAAGCCTGGGTGAACAGATGTGTATTTAAAGACTTTTTAAAAATTGTCAGAGATGGGGAGGTTCATTTCACTAGGGAGCTCATTCCAAGCCTTGGGGCAGCAGCAGAGAAGGCCCGTCCCTGAGTAGCCACCAGACAAGCCGGTGGCAAATGCAGACGGACCTCTCCTGATGATCTCAATGGGTGGTGGGGTTCATAATGAAGAAGACGTTCTCTTAAATACCCAGGGCCCAAGCTGTTTAGGGCTTTATAGGTCATAATTAACACCTTGTATTTTGCCCGGAAACATATCAGCAGCCAGTGTAACTCCTTCAAAACAGGAGCAATATGGTCTCTCCTAGATGACTCAAAGAGCAGCCTGGCTGCCGCATTCTGAACCAACTGTAGTTTCCGGACTATGTACAAGGGCAGCCCCATATAGAGTGCATTACAGTAATCCAGTCTGGAGGTTACCAGCAGATGCACCACTGTTTTGAGGTAATCTATCTCAAGAAATGGATGCAGCTGGTGTATCAGCCGAAACTGATAGAAGGCACCTCTGGCCACTGCCTCAGCCTGGGACAACAGGGAGAGACTTGGATCCAGAAGCACCCCTAGACTGCGCATCTGTTCCTTCTGGGGAAGTGTGACCCGATCCAGAACAGGCAGATCAAAATTGTCTCCTGAGTTTCAACCCCGCACAATGAGTACCTCCATTTTATCTGGATTCAGTCTCAGTTTGTTATCCCTCATCCAGCCCATTACCGCCTCCAGACAGGCATTTAGGGAGGTTATGCCCTTTCCCGATTATGCTGACATGGAGAAATAGATTTGGGTGTCATCAGCATACTGATAAAACCCTGCACCAAATCTCCTGATAATCTCTCCCAGCGGTTTCATGTAGAAGTTAAACAACATCGGAGACAATACGGAGCCCTGAGGGACACCATACAAAAGTTCAGATTTTGAAGAACAACAGTCTCCAAGGGACAGCATCGGGAACCTGCCTGAGAGGCAGGAGCAGAACCACTGCAGAGCAGTGCCTCTCACTCCCAACCCCCTCAGATGCTCCAGAAGGAATCTATGGTCAATAGTATCGAAAGCTGCTGAGAGGTCCAAAGGGACCAACAGAGTCACACTTCCTCTGTCCATTCGCAATTGGAGATCATCCACTAGGCCAACCAAGGCAGTCTCCACCCCATAGCCAGCCCAGAAGCCAGTTTGAAATGGATCTAGATAATCTGTTTCCTCCAAGACTGTCTATTTGACTGGAATTTCTTATACTTTAACAGTTGCTTATATTGTAATTTCATAATATGTACTACCTGGGCACTAATCATGGTTGAGCCTTCCGCACAGATTTTAAGTGCACCTAGTAAGTTTCTTTTAGCAACCTAAACCCAATCGAACCATGGGCGAGAGGGGAATTTTAGATGGTTTCTAGATAAGGAAGGAAAGTTAACAAGCACAGGATACAGTAAGGACTGGATACTATCATAACAATCAAGCACAGAGCTCTCCAAGAAATTGGAAGATCCAGCCATAATGTCCTCACACATGTGGCAAGTTTTGGGTGAGTTAAGTGCAGCAGTGATACGCAAGGATTGGGCCTCAGACCATCTTATTCTTTGAGGAGTAAAGTAATAGCATCTGTGCTGGTGCAGGCGTTGAAATAGCCAGCAATGACCAGATGATCGTGTGTGTTATTATCCTGAATTTCTAAGATAAAAATCTCCAATTTAGATAATGTCTCCTTCTTGTAGGCTTGTGAGCCAGCTGGCAGAATATAAACATTAATCAGGATGAGATTAGAATCTCTAATATTAATTAGAACAGCTAATGCCAAAGAGTCCAAGTTTCCCAGTAAGGACGCTTTGGAGCAAAGCACGGTGGAAACAAAAACTGCTACACCCCTCATAGGTCTTCCTCTTCTTATTTCAGGCAAAGCATCCAATACAAAATGAGAATAGCCAGGCAGAAAAATATTGCCAATCAGCCAAGTTTCCTGAATTGCAGGATGTCAAAGCCAGTGATAAAAGCAGAGAAATCTGGATCACAGGTTTTGGAAATCCAGCCATTCACATTCCAGGTCAGCACTGAACGCTTGTGAGAAGAGCCCGCAAGTCAATCAGAATCAAGCTGATGGCACTCTCTCATCGGAGAAGAGTGACATTTAGGGTCCAGAATAGAGGAAACAGCAGTGAAGTGGGGATTGTCAAGAAGGCCTGCCCACTGGTCATTCTGTATATGACCATTCTCCTGGAAAGCCAAGGAGAGCTGCTGGAGTACATCTGGGTTGGAGCTGAGGTCACCCAGAGGCTGAGTCAAGGGGGCAGTTCCTCCCAGACTGTGGAACAGGACACGCCTCGATATCCTGAAATTCTAGAAGATTTTTTAATTGGGAAGCTGCATCATTATGCTTTCCCAGGAACGCCAGGTCATCCACAATCTCTAGCAAGGATTGTGAGTTGACTTGCAGCTCCAATAACGATTGGGAGAGCATGTCAATAAAGGTGTGGGAGGAATTGTGATCACTGAGATTAGCAGCCATAGCAGAGCAGGAGATTACTTCATCTCTGAGTTGTTTTTGTTTTGCAAGTTGGTCATGAGCAGGCTGAGTCATTTGGCCTTGAGAGCCAGTAGACACCAGAACTTGCCTGGATATCTTGGAGCTGACATCAATACCCGGGTGGGGATGGGGAGGCAGAGGCTTTGACTTCAACTCTCTTGTGATCAGAGGAGCTACCAGAGAGTTAGAAAAACACTTCTGTGCTTGAATTCCAAAGTCAGCTAAAAGCATCTTCCAATTAAAGAGTAAATGTGGAATTCTGTCATTTCTGAAAGTGAGTTTAATCCTTTGACTATAATTAACATCAGGAAGGTATTCAAACTCAATGAGTTCCTGGCTGTAAATGGGGCAGCAAGTTAACAGTCTCAAAGAGCAGAGAATTGCCTCTTTGTGTAACCATTTATTGTGGTTTATGGGTGATCGAGAGATAATTAAGGTAATGCAATTGGGTTGTAATATACAGTTAAACTTGTTACCAGGCACAGGGAAGAGTTATTCCTGTGGGTTATTACCGCACCTCTCTGGCTTTGAGAGAAAGAGCAGGCTAAAGCATTTATTTTCGTTTCCCGGCGGCCTATACGTTGTAGGACATATTGCAATGTATCCGCTATTGGTTTACAAAACTGAGACAGAGTGGCATTCAAATCAGGAACAGCCTGAGGATACTGCAAAACATCAGTCAGTACCCAGTCAGTGTTTAATTTTTTACAATTAACTGTGGCGGAGTCATCAGGAGCCCCAAGGGTAGCAAATCTGTCCTGAGATGGTAAAATAGATGGAAGGCTTACGTCCGCAGTTAAATATTTCTCCAATCTCGATTGCTTCGATTGCTTCTCCAACTCCGCAGCTCTGGCAGTAGGGCTAGCCCGAGGGCGCTTCTTTCTCCCTATCCTGGAGTGATTGTTAGTTAAAAACCATAAAGGTCATACTTGGTGTCTGGCCACAAATGTTTAAAAATCTCCAGGTGTGGTTAAAAATAATGAAAACTAACTTTTGCAGAGAAAAGGGGGATCAAAGGGAAGAGCAGAAAAAGATACAGCCCTCCGGCACCATGTCCACCATCAAGAAGTTTCCATTTACAAATGAGTTCTATCATTGCAGATACAATTAAGATTTGTTCTTGACACCCTCTACCCACATATCTAAGCTAAAACTGAATCCCTAAATGCCTGCCGGGAGGTGGTAATGGGCTGGATGCAGCTGGGGAGTTGGAAGATGTCCTGTAAGAACCTTGACTGAGCAACTTCAAAAGATTGTAAGTTCCCAGCTAAAAGAATCTGGGCACCATATAGCATCTGAGCCCAAGGTTTCGCATGATATACCCTTAGCATTGCCAGGATGTTCTGAGCACCTTTAGAGTAAAAAAAATTAAAAAAATAGCGACAATGGATCTTTGGGCATTTGCAGTTACAAACTCACAATGTGGTCTCCAGGATTTCCTCGAATGGAATATGAAGCCCAGATACTTATATGTTTTGGCTTGTTGAAGGCTCCTACCATTGATTGACCACTTATAAGATCTCCTACGCTTACTAAAAACCATTATTTTTGTTTTTTGGGTATTGATGGACAGTGCCTCCTCTTCACATAAATCTATAAAGGCTACATATCTTTGAAAGACATGTACACACTGGATTTGAAAAGTGTCCTTGGATGTCACATTTGACTCTTAAAAAGGTTTTTTCATATAATGAATTAATTAAGAATAGCAAATGGGGGCCTAATGAAGTTTAGTTTTAGCAAGTTTACACCATAGATGGGTTCTAGGGATCAAATCGAATGCAGCCTTAAAATCTATAAAGGCTAGATATAGGGGCACATTTCTGCTAAGTTGTTTATCTACTAGATGTGAAAGCGTCAAAATCTGATCCCGCATAGACCGGCCTGATCGAAAGCCAGCCTGTTCATCCCTTATAATATTATTTTGCTCTGCCCAGTCTATGAGTTTATAACATGAATGCCTCGCATATAATTTGTTGATGACACACAAGAGACTGATTGGCCGATAATTGGCTGGGTCTGACAGTAGTCCATTTTTATATATGGGACAATTATGGCCATGTACCAATCCTCCGGAATACAACCCACATGGTCTATGTAGGTAAAAGGTCTGGCCAGAACTAGAGCCCACCAGTCAGATCCTGCCTTCAACAATTCCCTGGAAATCAGGTCTATGCCAGGAGCCTTACCAGGTTGTAGTTGGGAAATTAAATTATGAATTTCTTATTCCATGACCGGAGGCCATGGGGGAAGGCAGTCTAAATAATGTAAGCAAGGGAAAGGACCCTTTATTGAAGGCAGGATCTGACTGGTGGGCTCTAGTTCTGGCCAGACCTTTTACCTACATAGACCACGTGGGTTGTACAGGAGCTGTATATAATGATTTAAAATGGGCCACCCAGCAGTCCGCAGTGATATAACTATCCAAAATAAATTATCCAAAATAAGGGGGCATTCTCCTTTCCCCAGTTTTGTTTAATTTTTATATAAACTCAATAGTTTTGCATTTTAATGATTTGGATTTGCACCCCCCAAACTTGTTGGCAGACATGTTTCGTTATTGCTCTATGCGGATGATATTGCCCTTTTATCTCAAACCAGGATAGGTCTCAGTCGTGCTTTAACTTCCTTAGGTAAGTATACTGAGAAGGAGGCTTTAGAGATCAATTATTCTAAGACTAAGATAATGGTGTTTTCAAAGCACCCCAAAATATTTAAAGGGACAATAAACAGGCATAGTATTGAACAGGTTAAGGTTTTTAAGTATTTGGGGGTGGTATTCCACCAAACTGGAACACGTAAAGCCCATCTTGATTATATTTCCCAAGGTGCTCAACAGACGGCAAATGTGATTAAGTCCTTCTGTTACTTCAGGGGTGCCTTTTTCGTACCAGCGGCTATAAAATTGTTGAATGCCAAGATATATCCCCAAATTCTTTATGGGGTGCAGATTGGTCCTCTGGAAAACTTCTCTCAGCTTATAACAGAACAAACTAAATTCCTGAGGGCTATTTTTCAAGTACCCAATTGAGTGATTGATTGATTGAAGTACCCAGCGGTACAGCAAATGCTGTCCTTCGTAGGGAAGCAGGGGTCACCACTCTGAAAGCAAAAGTATGGTTTTGCATAATTAAATTATGGTTGCCTGGTCTTCTTTCCGGCTGGCCTTGCCCCTTTAGTGTTATCAGACAGTTTCATTTCCAAATGGAAATCAGCTCTGAAATTAAAATTGCATCATTTGGGCACGTCTCAAGAAGCTCGGATTGGGCAAGGATTAGAGCAGACGCTTTGCTTTGTAAAGCAATTGCTCTGAGATATAGATTTGCAGGCGGAGTCCGCATGGCTACCCAAGGGAATATACTTAGATTCTCAAACTTTTAACTATAAACCGGCTGAATATTTAGACCAGATCTTGGTACCAAAATTTAGGAGCTTTCTGACAAATTTATTGCTCCTATTTTAGCCATTTATCCTGGTCACACAGACCAATTTTATTTGGAAATTATGCTGACCAGTTTTAAACCTGTAATTTCAGATAATGTGGCAAAGTTCTGTTTCCTGCCGTCGAAGCTCCATAATAGCACTTACATTTATAGCACTTACATTTATATACCGCTCTATAGCTGAAAGCTCTCTAAGCGGTTTACAATGATTTAGCATATTGCCCCCCAACATTCTGGGTACTCATTTTACCGACCTCGGAAGGATGGAAGGCTGAGTCAACCTTGAGCCCCTGGTCAGGATCGAACTTGTAACCTTCTGGTTACAGGGCGGCAATTTTACCACTGCGCCACCAGGGACTCAATGGACTCATAAAGACTATATTAGTAATTTGAACGGTTTGTGATTTTGCAAACTTTGAAATTTCTTGAATTTTCTTATTAATACTATTAATTATTATTAATTGTTAATCTGCTCTGTGACCACAATAAACTTACTTCACTTCAGGGGACGTTCAAAACAAAGAAAGAAAAATTGTCTAATAATAGCCTCCTTAAAGCAAGGAGGTATCTTGCCCTCCCTCAGAGAAGCATTTATAATATGTAGCAGACCCTCTCTGATAGTGCTACTGGAAGATGAAATGAGCCAAGTTGGGCAAGGTCAAGAGAACAGGTAGTAGGATGTACAGTCCAAAGCAGTTTGTTCACATCCTCAGAAATCACAAACTGAAAGTGATCCAATCTGATTCCGTAAGAGGAGTTGCTGGACACCTCCCTAGTAGACTCTACAATAAATGTGGAATCCAGTTCAAACTGAATAAGAGAGATTTTATCTGCAAAAAAGTCATTAAAACAGTACAGCAGGTGATCAAAAGTTCAAAAATTCAGTCCAAGGGGAGCGGGGGAAAGTACTAGCCCTCTCTCAAGGCTTAGGTACACGTATTCAACATAGGCCAGTTTCCTGACAGGGATCCTGGTAAGTGAGATGGTATTCTTGTAGACCACAGCCACACCACCTCCCCATCCACATCCTCTCACCTTCTCCACCACAGAATATCCCACCAGGAGAAGCTGAGACCAGAACGGATCACTAGCGGCTCCTGTTCAGTCTCTGTACTACACACCAGGTTGACTCCTTCATCCATAATCAGGTCATGAATGATCTCAGATTTATTTTGGAGCAACCTGGCATTACAAAGTAGCAAGGAGAAATTCTGTGGGTGATAGGCACTGCCCCCCAAGGTCAAAGAGCTGGAAGGCTAGCTGGAAAGAGGAACATCTATCAGGTTTCTTGTTTCCTTCCCCTGTAGTGACCTGTTGACCTAACAATGCCATCATTGGAATAGCTGTGCCAGAGTCACTCCCTCTTTCCCCATCTCTTGTTTCCCAAGACACATACCTGCACTAGTCCCAACAATGTGTTTGGCAACAGCAGCACTGTGGTAAGCAGGACTCTTTCCTTTAGGAAACAGACACAAGGTATGCTCCAGGCCTAAGTCCCATCTCCAAAAGCCACTGCCAAAGGCTGGCCCCCTTTGGTGGTCGTCTTTGGCAGCTGCCTGCAGGTAACCCTCCCCCAAGCAGGCCATGCCAGCAGCTACACCCCGGGTGCTGCCCACCTTGATGGAGGGCCAGAAATTTACAGAATCCAAAAGGCGTGCCTCTCACTCACCCTATCAGGCAAACTTGGCCCAGCTGCAGGATTTTTTTTAGCAATTAAGGCAAGAAAGCAACAGGTAGCAGTCAGAAGAGAGGATTGATAAAATCCCAGCTGCAGCCAAAGTTCCTCTCCCAAACCAGAAGGGGATTCAGGGGTGGGGTGGGGGAGATGCCAGATGAAAATAAAACTCCTACCCCACAAGGTATCTTCACATTGCCTTCTGAGCCTGGCCCTGCCCGCCTTTATCAAGGCTCAGAAGTTTAGGGGGTCCAATAGGCATGCCTCTCACTCACCCTATCAGACAAATTTGGCCCAGCTCTTTTAACAATTAATGCAAGCAATTGACGATTATAACAATGAATAACCAGAAAACACGTATGAACCCATCCCCAAACCACTGTGGTGGGGGTTACACTGCAACAATGAGCCCTATCTCACGACTGAGAGAGAGGGTTGAGGGTGGGCAGCGGGAAAGGCAGCAGAAGCTTGCCTTCCTCGCAGATGAGCAACCTGGAGTTCCCGTGTCCAGATGATCCAGGGCTGCCGTGGGCAGCACAGAGGTGCAGGGTCACGATGTGTCATCCTGGCTCCCGGAAATCCCACAATGCATTGTGGGAACCCCCCAGCATTGGGTGGGTGCCTGTCAGTGTTTCAGAGCCGGCTGAAAGCAGCCAGTGTTGACACATAGGAGCTCTTCTCACAATCAGTGAGAAGAACTCCAACGCAGTCTATGGGGAAGGCAGGTTTAACCTGCCTTCCCCACAGACAATCTCCATTCCTTCCCTGGGAGGGCGGATCACCTGCCCAGACAAGTGGCCGTTCCTGCTGCAGGTGGGGTGCCGGGATGTGCCACTGCATGTTGCCCCACCCCTGGTGTTAGGGACACCTCCCTCCCCAACATTAGACCCAGAGATACCAACCCAGAAGTATGTGGAATTCAGGCCTGTGTCTGGTTCCTTTTTATTAAGAAATGAATTAAATGCCCCTGGACTCAGGGTGAACTGACACCCAGGTCTCAACTGCTCTGTGAAGGAAGAGGTTATCCAGCATTGTATTGTGAAATGGGTACTCGAAGAAGCACAAAAGCCAGGCCAGAACAATCCAAATGTTAAAATCTAACCCATTATCAGATAATGTCTGGAAGAAGTGTCTAGATTAATCTTTGTCAATGATTGCTCTGCTATGCCCAAAGGGGATACTCAGTTGCTGTCTATAGAAAGCCCACTCTAGGAAAACACCTGAAGATTTAATCCTTGTACTAACACCTTTTTACACCTTCTGGGACCAGGCTGGCAAATCTGGGACAAGAAAAGGTGCCCATTTGCAACTCAGAGATGCAGATTTGCTTTGGGCAATGTCCCCCCTCCCTTTCTAAGTTTACAGCTTACAGAAGATGGGCTTCAGATCTCAAAGACAATATCCAGAAGGTAACAGGAAGTTGTCACCTTTCTGGGGACCCAGGAAGGATGAGTATATTTTGAGTAGACTCTATGGGGCTCAAAGGAAGATACAACTATAAAGAATGGGGCTTACTGGACAGAGAGCTAGCAGTCTTTTGCCTACTAGCAGCTTTTTGCCTACTAGAAATCTTGCCTAACCAGCATACTTGCTCAAGAGCCATCCCAGAGTTTGCTGCTAAGCCGTGGGGCAACCAGCAGGAACTCTGTCCATGGACAGGAACTGTCTGACTTCGGCTGCGCAGTGAGAAATCAAGACTTCCCCAGCCATGGTGCTCTCATTCTCAGCCTTGCTCTGAGCAAACTGCCCACTTGATCATCACTCTCGAGCTCCTGTTTCCATCCAGCCACAGCCTCTCTCCTACAGCTGAAGGCCACACCGCGCTCAAGCCTCTGACCCTGGTAATATGCCACCCCACAAGCCTTGGATCCCCCCCCCCATCCTTTCCCCTTCTTCTTCTCCCCCCTCTCTTCCCTCTACTAATTCCTGATCTCCCCAAACCATGCCAGCCCTCAGCCTTCCTTACTCCCCTCTTTTTCCGTCTGTATCTGAATTCTGTTAGGCTCTAGGAAGATTTAATATACATACATATGTTAGTTAGGAACACTGGGTGAATGTTGTTGCTGGCTAGGGTTGAAATATTGTTAGTAACACTGATAGATTGTTCTGTTTTCTGCTCAGTTAGATTGATGTTGTTATTCTTTTATACTCAATAAAGCCCATTGAATCATTTAGGATTGCTTTGATCTCCTTTCTTCCTTGCATCCAGATCCTACATGGTCACCGTATAAAAGAACTGGTCACTTTGTGACACTGATGAAACAGGCCTAATTTTGTATGCTAGCTCATAAGCAGATTTAGTATACAAATCAGGCCTGGTTCCCAACACTGGAGCTCCAATAATGTACCGCGTAAGGGATCCTCCTCCCTCCCTGAGTGTGCCAGTCATGGCTGCAAGCAGCTGTGGCTGACATATGGTCACAAAAATGGGGTTAAGGGAGCACTCGCTCCCCTAGCCTCATTTAGAAGGGAAGATACTTAGGCAGGTTTGCCGCCATGTAGCTGCCAGGATCAGGCCTGATCTCAGCAATCCACATTTGTGTGCAAAACCAGGCCGGGCTCCCTTAGCCCAGTTTTGCACACGCATGTGAATAGCCCCACAGTCAACTGAGTGGGGTTAAGTTAGCACTCGCTCCCTTAACCTCATTTAAGAGCCCGGCTTCTTAGCCAGGTTTGCCACTTGGGAGGCAGTTTTGACTGCTCATGAGAACAGCTTCAATGTTAGTTACTCACTACAATAGCAGTTAGTCCCTGAGGAGGAATAGCTGCCTATCCCAACTTTGTGATATCACGTGTGGAGGAATTACAGATCTCACCAGCCCTGTGATATCAATTCTTTAACAGCTGCCACCAAGTAGACTTTTCTTTTCTATGCTGGGTCTACAACAACAGCCCTTACATGTTTGCAAAAAATACCCAAAACAAAACTCAGTACAGTGCAAATGCTTTTAGCTGTGGGGTGGAGACAACTAAAGAAGTTTCTGATTTTTAATAGTAATAAAAACATTTAATTGGGTGGGGGGATTGTGCAATTAAAACATTATCTTTGGGAGTTCTTTACGCAGCAAAAATGTGAACACAAAACATTTACCATAAGAGCAATACAAGAAAAAAATAAAAGGTTGGGGCAATCCATCCACTAACGCATACTAAACTGGTCTCTACACAGTCTTCTGCATTTACTCTCTTCTCATCAACTGACTGGCTGTGCAGCAGGGGCATAACGATAGGGGGGGCAGGCAGGGCACGTGCCCTGGGCGGCACTTGGCAGGGGGCGCCCAAAAATGCCCCCGGCGATCCCCTGCCTTTGCCAAAAAAAATTATTTTTTGTGATTTTTTTTTTTTTTTTTTGCACAGAAGTCCGCAAGGAGCAGTCCCCCTCCCCCGGTCCCGGTGCCCCACCATTGCTCAGCTCTGGGCGCCACAGCGTCTTCATAGTCTGGTCTCCGAGTCTCTGATGAGTCCCCGCCCCACCACCAGTCGCGCATGCGTCGGGACGGAGGAGGACACGCCGTGCATGCGTGTCTGGCCTGGGAGGAGAGCTCGCCACCTGCACGTGCACTTTGTCTCGTGCGGTGCGTCGGGCAAGGAGCGGACTGCAGAGCGGAGGAAGGATTTGGCCAGTGGCGGACAAGCAAGAGGACAAACAATTTTTAACCATAGGTGTGTGTTGTCTTTTGTGAAATCAAATCTGCCCAGCCTCACTAGCCCCGCTCCGGGGTGCCGGCGGGGAAGCAGGGGGGGGGGTGTTCCTTTCCTCCTCGATGAAGCCGCGGCGGCCAGCACAGCCGGGCAGCCCCTAGTTACGCCTCTGCCTTTCCCCAACTCTTGCTTTTTTCCCCCCATTTTGCTCTAACGCTTCGCTCCTGCAGCTCCCTCTGCGGTCTCTTTGAGCTCCAGCAACTGATTTGGGGCCGATTGTCCAAAAAGTAGGTCACTGGATTATCAATCTTTGCCTTTCCAACCTGACCCCCCGCCCCGCAGCCTGTTTCCTCCACCACTCGCTGCGAAGCCTCCAGCGAGCTTGTTTTTATTTAGTCTCATTAGAGCAAGAGCCTTCGCCCCCCCCCACTCCAGTGCAGACTCAACAAACCCCAGCCACACCCCTGTACTGCGCGCTGCCTCCTTCCTTCCCTCTCTTTGCGTCTGAGCCGGATCATTGCGACGCTCTAAAGGGCTCTCCAGGTTTGTGGGGAGCGGGGGGGGAAGCTGTTTCGCTGTGCCTTCGGGTTTCCATTTATAAGAAAGGAGGGTATCCCCCCCCCCGAGTCAGAACGTTTATTCCGATTTAGGCTTGTTTATAAAAGTGCAAGACCTACCCCTCAATGACTCCCCCCCCCCGTCACGGAACCTGCAATAAAAGGTTCTTTATGGTTGAGAAAACCGATATGGCAGTGAAGGATGAGGTGAGAAAGAGAATGGACCCCACACCTTGGAGGGGAGTTTTTTTGGTGTATTTTTCAACGAATGAATCAAGCGCATTTCTCCTCCTTTTGCAAACGAAAAACGGGGGGGGGGGGTTTGAAATGGGAGAAACCGGTGTTCAAAAAAACCCCACCCTTTTACACACACACACACACACACACACACACACACACACACACACACGAGTATCAATGGTAGATGGGGGGTGGGACACGCAAAAATCCCTTTTCCTGCTTCCTGCTCCACTCCCCCCAAAACAAAAGCCTCATCAACTGTGCAGGGCAATCATCTTGCTAGCCACTCTTGCTCAGTTGCCCAGAATTAATATGGATGCCAACTGATCCCTTCCTACTAAATGCTACTTTCCCTGGGGCTTAGAAATGCTCGAGATCACAGGAAGCCATACCAACCTGGTGGCTTTGTTATTCCCGAGGGAAGGGTCTGAGACAGCTGTTTATGCAAATACAGGCAGACAGGAGCCATGGGAGTCTGGCCAGCCCTGCAGTGCTGGGGTCACCCCCTTGCCTTCCATTTCCTTTCCCTCCCCCATTGCAGCAATCAGGTAACTGATAATATGAGCCCCTGGTGGCGCAGTGGTAAAACTGCCGCCCTGTAAGCAGAAGGTTACAAGTTCGATCCTGACCAGGGGCTCAAGGTTGACTCAGCCTTCCATCCTTCCGAGGTCGGTAAAATGAGTACCCAGAATGTTGGGGGCAATATGCTAAATCATTGTAAACCGCTTAGAGAGCTCCGGCTATAGAGCGGTATATAAATGTAAGTGCTAAGTGCTATTGCTAATTTGTAGTCAGTAGGGGATGGCTGGCTGCAAAAGGCCCCCTTTAAAGAGATCTTGAAGTATACAAAGCAAAAAACGAACAAGGTAGTAGATGCACTCAGAGATTTGCTGATGCATAGACCATCCCAGTCCCCCATTTCTCCAGTCCTTCATTACAGAAACTAGACATACATAAATGCATGCAACTGATTATATTTCTGCTTCTTTGGGCAATTAATTGCATCATAATGGGAAGCATAGCATTCTCAGTTATTTTTAATTAATGCATATATGACTACCATGTCTCAAATGAAAACTGGTTCTGGAAAACAATTACCATCCAGATTTGGATGAATTTCCACTCAACTGGCTATAGCTGCCACCCTTTTCCTGGCAGTGATTCTGTTTCTTTTCCTGCAGACACACAGTGATAGGATGGCATCTGTTGAATTTCAGCCTGTTATATGGCTATTAAAGAAACAAGTGCTCTATCAGGAACAAAGGTGACAGCTCAATGGTAAAGTTAGCTGGCTAATGTCCTTTTGCACAGACATTTCCTCAGGTTCGGGAGGAAAGAGATATACAGCCCTCATTAGGGTGGACGAATGCTTGATTCCCACTGTACTGGAAGACTATTAAGTGTTATTTTAAAATGAAATAATTGTACTTTAGGAAATGCAGGGGAAACTTAGCTTGTGGAAGAAACAGTCATGAACTGATGAAGAACAAGATTTTCTTCTAATTCATGGTGAAGACCAACTTTTCACCATATGTGAATCTCCAAAAATGGAAAACCATTCAGACATTATGTTGTACATGTGTACAGATATCTGAACATTCATACATGTTTTTGTGTGAATGACTGTACCTGGGTTCATTTTTAAAGTGAACCTTGGGCAGGCCCCTCGAATGCACGATACAGATAGGAAGTGTACTGCTATACCTGCATTAAACATAACATGTGAAACACTGTACCTGTGCACAGATCTGTACCTGTGCATACTGCACACTCGTATGAGTGTTGAACATAACATGTGACTGGGGCTTGAGCGTACATGAATTCTGATCTTTGTAGCTCAACATAAATCTCTTCTCCAGTGACTAATTCCAAAAAGAGAAGTATCATCTATATGATACTAATGTTCAGTTGCACTGGTTTCCATTTCATTTATGGGTATGATTCAATATGTTGATCATTATCTTTGAAGTCCAGAACTGCTTAGGGATTGTGTCCCTGCTCCCATGGAAGTTTGCCTGCCTCCTAAAATAACCTGGGAAGGGCCTCTCAAATGTTGCCTTACTCTATGAGGGCTGTTTGGTGGTGACATGTGAGAAGGCCTTTTCAGTGGTGGTGCCAACTCTGTGGAACTCCCTATCACAGAAGATTTCTCCCCTCCCTACTGTGTGTGTCAGTCTGATGTATGTTGGGGGGAGCAGCGGGGGGGGGGCAATTTCAGTGCTTGCCCTAGGTGCCGTTTTCCCTAGTTACGCCTCTGCTGTGCAGTCTTGTATCCTGGTCACAGCACAAGCCTGGGGCTAAATCCAGCCTAGCTCTTGTGTGATTCCAGCTCTCCAACTCTGATTCTCCAACTGTGTCTTCAGAGAGGCCCCTCTGCTGACTTTTCCCCGGACTCTCCTGTTGATGGCTTCTTGACTTCTCTCCTACAAACTGATCTTTTGCAACTCTTCCCTCCAAAATCAAATTGTCAAACTGACATTCTAAATGTGAAACTGAAAAAAACAGGCATGAACTGTTTGACCCTGCTAGTTTTTTCATACCTAGGGACTTTGAGCACAGAATACAATAATGAAGAGGTTTTATGAATATTAATACAACAATGCAACAACAAGAAGAATTTATATATTGCTTTTCAACAGAAGTTTCCAAAGCGGTTTACACAGAGAAATAATAAATAAATAAGATGGCTCCCTGTCCCCAAAGGGCTCACAATCTAAAAAGAAACGTAAGGCAGACACTAGCAACAGCCACTGGATGGATGCTGTGCTGGAGCTGGACAGGGCCAGTTGCTCTCCCCATGCTCAATAAAGAGAATCACCACGTTAAAAAGGTGCCTCTTTGCCCAATTAGCAGGGGTAGTGCAAATAATGCAAAGGCTTATTTAGAAGAAGAGGTTGGGGAATACCAATGCAATTCATTTACAATTCAAGGGTTTGTTTTACAAAAAACCAAGAGGTCTAGGCCTCATTCCTCCACAGTCCCTGTCATTAAAAAGTTCCTTTCTATCTATGAGTTCTGTTGTTCTGTGATTATTTTTTCTCTCAGCTCTCATCTGCTCTGCTCAGCTCTTCGTGGTCACCAACCTTTTCTCCCATCTAATATTATATCTATATTTCCTAATATTATATCTTCATCTTCATATCTCTCTTCATTTAGCCCACATTCAGAGAATTGAGGGTACTGAGAGAATTGGACATTGTGTTACCCAGTCAGATCTCTCATGAGCTGGGTGGAGGCCACTTGCCATTTTAATCTGGCCATCCGTGTCACATGAAGGGAGCAAGTGGCTCCATTTCCTCCACTGCGGTATCTCTGTGGTTACCTGAAGGGAAAGCACTTTTCACATACCTCAAAGTGTCTTTCTTTATTATAATATATAAAGAGGCTCACTTGGCTCACTTTCATCTGTCAGTGATGGAACTGGGTGGGAAAAAGAACTTTTGATTGCATCAAAATCAATAGGACTTGTTTAAAAGAAGTATTAAGCATGTTAATGAAAAATATACAGTTATTTCTTGTTCAAAAATCAAGCATATGAGACAAATTCCCCCCCCCCCCCACACACACACAGAGATGTGCGCGCACACACATACACCCACAGAAATGCACATTGCTCTGCCTGTGCCTCATTTTAATTTCTCTTCAGATATTGCAGTTCTGAATTAACAGTCTTGTTTCCAAACTGAATGTACATGAGGGAAGTGGATCATATTTACTGGCCATGCCCCCTTTGGCCTCACATTCAGCATTAATCTGAAAGGGGTTTTGTGCATGTACAACTATTTGCACATAGAGGTCCTCCATGAAATCTTGAATATTGGGTAATCAGGGTTCTTGATTGCATAACAAAGTCCGGGGGGGCTTGACCAGTAAGCACATTGGTATGGGCGATGGCCAATGGGCACAGTCCCACTTCCCCCACCAATTCAATGAATGTGTGTGTGTGTGTGTGTGTGTGCGCGCGCGCATGTGCATAGACTTCTCTGATACAGCATGATTGGTCAGAATAGTTGTGCATTTATTCCCTTGGATATAGCTTTTCCCAGACATATCTGTTAGATGCATTTCTAGATGTTAACAGCTCCCACTGATGATGCAATGGTTGATTTATTTTAACCTTTGGAATGCCACAGAGACAATATCCTGTGAGATTTAGAAACTTGTTTACATTGTTCCATGCTGGAAACAACTCCTATAAAAAGAAATATATTTTGGCAAATTACTGTCATTTTGAACAGCTATCCTACAGTCTGCCTTCATGTAAGCTTTCTGCTTTATACACTTCTGCTCAATCCATAATTGATCAATATATTTTGAGATCTTTCAATGTTTTATTCTAATCACAAATGCTCAAGCATCCAAATGCTCTACAGCACTTTAAGCTTTAAAAACATTTTAAATTAACCATATTCTTATCAGATTGTTGTTTTTTTTAAACTTAGGCATAAATGCTATACTTTGCCAAGCGACAGAGAGTGTAGAAGGACTGGGGTTCAGTTTCTGCCATTTCCCATTAAAAGGATCTTGGGTGGCCCATTTGGAAAAGGCCTCGGCCTGAGACCTCAGAGAGATCCTGCAAGTCTGAATAGACAGCCTGTGCTTAATGAATTGACTGATTAGAAGATGGTTGGATATATTGAGGATAGGTTTTGCAACACTGTATTGAATTGTCAACTAGGTAGGAAAGGTAAAATGGGGGAAAGTATTTTTAAGGAAGACTCCTCAAAAAAACTTTATTTAACTGGTGTTTTCTCTAGTGTGCCCTAATTTCTGTTTGTTTCAAGAGAAAAAATGTATTCGGCAGAATCTCAAATACCTTGTGGTGCAGGCCTTGTGTACACACATTTCTTTATACTGTGAACCGCCCAGGGACTTTTTTGTATGGGGAGGTATACAGATGTACTAACTAACTAACTAACTAACTAAATAAGGGCCAGGAGTTGGATCCAGCCTGCAGGAACTGTTTTGTTGGCCTGCAAAACAAGGCATAAGAATATCTTACAGCAACAGCAGGAGCCATGAAGATCTCTTAGCCTATTCTGCTGACAAGCAGCTGCAGCTCAGTGCAGTTGGCCTCTCGAGCCCAAATGCGCCCCCCCACCATAGCCACAGCCCATGGACACCATCCCACATCCCCCTCGCCTTACCCCCAGACTCCGTCCTGGGGTTGGCATGCAGTTCAGGGGCCCCATTGACTGAGCAGGGACAGGGCTGATTTTCTGGTCACTAATCTTGGTTAAAATTGTGAGTCCCATCATGATGCAGAGATCCACAAGTAACTAATAATAGTTTACATTACGATGTAGATAATTTTTATGTGAGTTAATGTGCTTGGCCCCCACACACCAAGTCATAGGTGCTTGTGGCCCACCAGGGCATTTGAGCTGTGCATTCCTGTTGTAGTGCTACTGAAGTCTCCTTTAGCTCACGTCATTCACTTTCTTATAACAGCTCCTAGTTGCCCATGAAGGCCAGGTCTCTGTACTCCTTCACCACCTAGTAAGGCATAGAAGTCCTCAGGGCAACCATTAGCAGCAGAACCTCCTTCAAGAAGATGCCATGTTAAGCCATGTTAACAGAAATTCAATGTGAGGTCATTAACTGTGCCAATTGTTTTCTCACTGTGGATATCTTATTTCTTTAGAAATAGATATAGGAATGTTCTATAGAAATGTATATACCAGCTGTAATGCCTTGCTGAGTTGCAAGGAATGCTTTCCATGTGTGTAATGTTTTCCAAATATTTTTGTATATGTTGTCAATTAGTTTGCACTCTTGCAGTTTGTGACATTTTAATGTTTCTCCCCCAGATTTCACACAAATGGAAACAGAGAAGCAAACTGTGGTGATGGAATTCATTCTAACTGGATTTTCCAGCTTCCCATATCTGCGGATTGTGCTTTTTGTGGTGTTCTCCCTCATGTACATGGTCACTTTGGCTGGAAATATCATCATCATCACTACAATAAGGGTTGACCACAGGCTTCACACACCCCATGTATTTCTTCCTCTCCATTCTCTCATTTTCGGAAATCTGTTACACACTCACCATTATCCCTAATATGCTTGCAAATCTTGTAAGAGAAATAAGACTATTTCATTCTTTGGCTGTGCTACTCAGATGTGTATTTTCCTAGGCTTTGGGTGCTCAAATTGCATGCTTCTGGCAGTGATGGGCTATGACCGATATGTGTTCATATGCAAACCTTTACATTACCACGTTCTAATGAACCAAAGACTCTGTACCAAAGTGGTTTGTTTTTCAGCAACAGATGGATTTCTTTTTTCCACAACAGAGACAATAATCATATTTACATTGCCTTTCTGTGGACCAAATAAAATAAACCATTTCTTCTGTGATTTAGCCCCTTTGCTTGAGCTATGCTGTGCCAGAAACTATATAGGGGAAGTTGTGATTTTTGTTATTTGTTTTTTGGTGGTATTTTGCTCATCCCTACTGATTCTTCTCTCGTATATTTTAATCTTGAACACAATCTTGAAAATCCCCACAGCAGACGGGAAGCGGAAAGCCTTTTCAACATGTGCCTCTCTTCTTATTGTGGTGGTTGTGCACTTTTCAACATGTGCCTCTCTTCTTATTGTGGTGGTTGTGCTCTTTGGATGTGCTTCCATTATCTATCTAAGGCCCAGATCCAGATATACTCTGGACGAGGACACATTGATAGCTGTCTCTTACACAATGGTGACACCCTTGCTGAACCCCCTGGTTTACAGCCTGAAAAACAAAGATGTCCAAATAGCACTCAAGAAATCCATAGGCAGAAGAATATGTAGCAAGAGGATCTGATAGAGAAGTAGTATTAATGGACCTCTGGAAATGCACCCATCTTGCCCAATGCTGTGTTATAGGGAAGGAAGCAATGTTATCCCATGAAGAGGAAGTATGGTGCGCAATTAATATTGTAGCTATATGGACCAAATATAATTTTAAAGTAATTTTTAATTATCTGCCTACTTATCTGGATATTCAATATTCATTTGCAATATTCAATATTCATTTGTTTATTTTAACTTTAAAAATAATTTCTAATTTCCTGTTAAATAAATAAATAAATAAATAAATAAATACATGAAATGGTTTGAGAAGACTATGAAGCTCTCCTCACAATCAGTGCTAGAGCTGCACAAGTGGAGCCCATTTTAAGAACCTGATATCTACCAATCAGTTGCTTGAGAGGGATGACATAGAGTGCTGTATTTAGTCCCCTCTCTTTCTCCTACATAGGTGCTCTTACCTCTAGACTTCCAGGCCAAGGTCCAAGGCCTCCACACCCCCAGGGGGCTCCCAAATCCTCTTTTGTCTGTCTCGGATGGTGTGGTCACCGCACTGCCGGCCAGCACTGCACCAGGTGTGCTTATTGTGACCTGTGCTGGGCAGCCAAATGTGACCTTGGCTTTAGAGACAAAGGGAAAAGTGGGGAAATAAATATTTGGGATCGGAATTGTGGAGGAATGAGGCCTAGACCTCTTGGGTTTTGTAAATAAGCCCTTGTAGATGCATTGTATTATTATTGCATTGATATTCCTAAAACCCTTTTTATTGTAAATAGTATGTATAAAATGCTTGCAAAGTCCCTATGTTGCAAAGAATGCAGGCAGGGCCAAGAGTTCATGCCTGCTGTATTTTAGTTTCACATTTAGGATGTCAGTTTGACAGTTTGGTTTTGCAGGGAAGACCTTTTTGGAAAATGGAGGGAACTTTGTGTTACACTGACTGGGTTGTTTAAAAAACTGTTGGAGAAAATTATGTATATATAGAAGGCTGCAGGGGCGTAACGAGGCTGGAGTGGGCCCAGAGACAAAATTTTAAAATGGGCCCCTCTCTGATGCACACACACACACTTCACATGTGACTTGCCTCTGGGGGGGGCCCTCGAAACGTGGGGGGCCCCAGGCAGCTGCCTCCCCTTGCCTAATGGTAGATACGCCCCTGGAAGGCTGTTTTTGCAGAGAATGAGTCAAAGTTGGAGAGTCCTGGGAAAAGGCAGTGTGCAGTTTTGGAAAAGAGAGAGAAGGAGAGTCTCTCTGAAGACACAGCTGGGGACTCAGTGAGCTTCTTCTCACGAGCAGTGAGAAGGGCTCCAGAGTGGACTGCAGGGAAGGCAGGTTAGACGTACCTTCCCTGCAGACGAGGAGCTCTTTCCCCCTGGGCGAGTGACAATAATGCGTTAATGAGTGTGTGATGCATTATTGGGATCCCTCTTGCCTCCCCCCAAGTCTGCCAGCCAGCTGACACACGATTGGCAGAATGGAGTTAGGAGAGTGCTCAGTCTCCTAACCCCATTTTGAGGGGAGGCCCCACAAGCGGGTTTGCCACTGTGGTGTTGCCGGGATCGGACATGATCCTGGCGCTTCACATGCGTGTGCAAAACCAGGCTGGGCTCCTTTAGCCCAGTTTTGCACACACATGTGAATAGCCTCAGAGATTGAAGAAGTACATCTTGGTGAGCTGAATGAACTGGGTCCAGTCAAAGTGGAGAATGTGAGGCCAGTCAAAGCTGAAGAATTGCTAGCCCAGGCTGGGAGAATCAGTGCTGTGGCTGTAACAAGAGCTGAAATCACAGAATAACCAGGCTGGATTGAACCCTAGGCCTGTACTGTGACCAGGTCAAGAGAAGGACAAGCCATAGTTGCTAAAGGTATTCTTCAAGGAAGTTAGGTTAGAGTCAGGTTAATAGATGCTTTTATGCCCACATTTTGTTTATTCCCTATGTTTTTTTGGTTGATGGTTATTGTTTTTTGTATTAAACTTGTGTAACAACTTTAAATTTAAATTGAACTAATTGCAAAGTAAAAGTACTTGTTTATAGCAAAATTGTAGCTTCTATTTACTCCACCCCATGCCTATAGACCCCACTACTCTACTAAAGTTTGTTTTTGGCCACAGAGGTTTGAAAGGCTGTTGTTGTTGAGTCAGCTAAAGCCTAAATGTCTACCTGGTAGCAGCAGTTAAACTTGTAATTTTCAGGGAGATGGGTGTCTCATGGTAGCAGCAGGGCATGATTCTCCACACATTCTCCACATGATTCTCCACACAGAATCTCCATAGATTCTCCAGTTGGTGGGATAGGCTGCTTATTCCTCCACAGGAATATGTTGTGTGTTGAAATGTTTCACAGAAACATTGCCTGCCTGGAGAGATGTCTCTGCCCTTGTGGGATCATCTTTTACCTGCAGTTAAGGAATGGATATGGAGGGACAAATTCATTGATGTGTTCCACCTTCTCTTCAGAGAACTAGAACCAGTAGTCAAATAAGGGGAGGAGAATAGGGATCTGGAAAAGTCTAGACGGAAGCCTATCATGCATAATTGGGCGAATTGGCTGTTCACTTTCATGATTTACATGGGGGTGGTGTTGCAGGTGCAGCCCACCAAGGGCTCTTGCTCACCTTGTAGATTCTGACACAACTGTGGGTTCTGTGGGGGACAACACTCAGGGAGCAGTTCCTCTTGTGCCAAAGGGTTCAGAGGGGGCTTCAGGGAACAGCAATCAGGCAACAAGAAGGGTGGAGGTAATGGAAAAGGGACCCAGCCCAATTAAGATCCCAGTGCTGGTCTGCCTGTTGTGCAAGTATTTGCTGCAGGACAGGGCATCTTATCTGTTGCATGGTTTTACTTTTGGGTTTCGCATCCCGTGCTCTTCCCCCTAGGTAACATAGGTCAGCATGAAACTTAAGATCAGTGCAGGGCATGGAAGAGGTGGTGGTCAGGAAAATTTGGAAGGAAGTAACACTTGGCTAGGTCTTGGGTCCATTTCCTATTCGCTTCCGAGCTCAATGTAAGGTCCTGTTCTGACCTTCAAAGCCTTGCAAGACCTGGCGCCTGCCCACCTACAGACCCGCCTCTCTCATCCAGTTACATCCCCCTACAGATCTGGCTAGCCCCTTCCTTACCAATCTTCAGATCGCTATTGAAGACTTTTCTTTTTCGCCAGGCTTTTGCCCTGTTGTTTATTTTTCTGTCCTTTGGTAGTTATTTTAGTTTTTAATTTAGAATGTAATTTTTAATGTTGCCTGTTTGCATCTTTTTGTGCACTGCCTTCGGAGTGGGTAGTATATTAAATGTCTCAAATAAATGAATGAATGAATAAATAAATAAATAAATAAATTTCCCGAGTTGCCTCTATCCATATTGAGAGTGTCTCCCCTGGGCGTGGTTAGGTACCCAAGAAGACCTTGGGGAGTTCAGGTTGATTCACCATCTATCCTTCCCTCGGGGTGCTTCTGTGAATGATGAGATACCCCAGGAGCTTTGCTCAGTGAGGTATACAGCATTTGATGAAGCTGTGCACATGGTCTACTCTTGTGGGAGGGGTGCATTATTAGCCAAGTGTGACATAGAATCGGCCTTCCGCCTCTTTCATGTGCACCCTGCCGACTTTGACCTATTGGGTTTTTGTTTTCAAGGGCAATATTACATCAACCAGGCCCTTCCTTTGGGATGTTCCGTGTCCTGCTCTGTGTTTGAGGGAACAACTTTCCATGTTGGAATGGGCAGTGAGGTGCAGGATGGGACTTAGTTCTTCTGTTCATTTTTTTAGATGATTTTCTTTTTTCAGGAAAGGAGGGTATCTATCAACATTGGGTTGTGTACTGAGTTGGAGGTTTCCTTGGCCCATGCAAAGACTGAAAGGCCTGCTACTAGGTTCACCTTCCTGAGTATTGAGTTAGATACTAGGGTGGGGTGCTCTGAGCTTCTGGAGGAGAAGTTGGTGTCTTTAAGGGCCCTTTTGGCTAAGTGTTCGCAGGTTTGGAAGGTTACCTGGCAGGCCATCTTAATTTTGGTTATCGAGTGGTGGCACCTGGTCAGGCTTTCCTGCAGTGCCTTATAGATGCGATGAAAGGGATTAGGGAGCTGCATTTCTGCATTTGGGTTACTGCAGCTATGAGGGCAGATTTGGAACTGTGGACAACCTTTCTTGGCTCATATAACGGGGTGTCATTTTGGTGGGATATGATGCTGCTAGAGGCTGAGCTTCAAGTGCAGTCTGACGCTGCGGGTGGCTTTAGGTTTGGCGTGTTTTTTAGGAGGTGCTGGTGTGTGGCTGGGTGGCCTAAGCAGTGGGAGGTCATGGGTATTACCAGGGACCTGACCTTCCTAGAATTTTTTCCTATAGTGGTGGCAGTCCGCATATGGGCTGATCAGTTTCAGAACTCCGCTATAAGATTCTGGCATGACCCCTGCAGGAGCTACCTAGGCTGGCGCTGCATTTGCAGTGCAGCCAGGAGCGGCTCTTCCCTGCCTTAAAGGCAGGGAAGAGCCGCTCCTGGCCGCACCGTGAATGCAGTGGCCATTTAACTCTTGAATGGAGGCTGTGCGGCCCCTGCTCGGGAGCTAAACCAGCACCATCAGATGTCAGATGCGGGGGGGGGGGGTCGGGGCCGCGGCCCCTTATTGGGCACGGTCCAGGTTCTTTGAACCCATTGTCCCAATGGTGGCTCCGCCCCTGCCTGAAATAAAATCCTTAATAGATGCACTGAAGATATGTAAGACCTCAGAAGCGATTGTGTTTTACCAGAGGCAATCAAGGCAAATTTAGAATGGTGGATTCCAGTTTTGGCCCCATTATTCACCCACATGGACTGCAGAATACATGTCTCCAATGACTGGGGTGGGGGGAATGACATCATAGTCCCTCTATACAAAAGTGGCAACAAGGATAACCCAGCCAATTATCACCCAATGAGTATGCTAAGTGTAGTAAGCAGATTGTACGCAAGACACCTCCTTTGGAAATTTTAGGAGTGGTTAGAAACAGAGTACTTTCTTGGCAAGGTACAAGCTGGCTTTAGAGAAAGGCACTCTACAGTTGATCAAGTGTTGGTGCTGCAGTATTTAGTAGCGGAATATTCTGATAGATCCAAGTCCGCTCTTTATGTGGCATTTGTGGACTTTAGGTTTGCGTTTCGTTCAATTTTTAGGTCGATTTTATGGGGGGGAAACAAAGCAACCAATATAGACAGACTTTTACTTATTCAGAAGTTGCTTTTACTTATTCAGAAGTTGTACTCTGATAACTTATGAGTAAGATGTAACCCTCAGGGGTTGTTATCTAATGCAATATCTGTGAAGAAGGGAGTCAGACAGGGGTGTATCCTGGCCCCCTCTCTTTTCAATTTTTACATTTCCTCATTGGCCACTAGCCTGGATAAGCCATTGTTTCATGCTCCAATTTTGGCAGGTATCCACGTTCCCCTTTTGCTTTATGTGGACAATACTGCAGTAATTTCGCACACACCAATTGGCCTGAAAAGGGCTCTTAGGAGCGTCTCACAGTATTGTTTGGAAATTAGCTGGAGGTTAATTACCAGAAAACAAAAGTTCTGATATTCACCAAAGGACATCAGATAATCAAGTGGTCAGTTGGGGGTAACAAAATCAAACAGGTGTAATGCTTTAGATATTTGGGGATAGTTCTTAGTGCTATGGGCTCTTGGAAGCCCCACATCTGCAGTACCATGCAGTCAGCTCAGAGGAGCTCCACAGTTATATTAAGATTCTTCTATGGCAAAGGAGGGGAATTGGTACTAGCTGCCCTGAAGCCATTTGAGGCCAAGTTGGCCCAAATTTTGTATGGCGCACAACTAGGAATTTACATCAAACATAAGGAGATGGAGACTGTCCAACCAGATTTTTGAGGGCAATTCTTCGTGCACCTAGATGTGTGTCCAATGTAAGTTTGTGGTTGGAGTCAGGGATTCTAAGAGTGGAGGCAAGAGTATGGAAGCTGATGGGCAACTATTGGCTGAAGCTCAAATTGTGCCCTGTGGGTTTGGCCCCTCTGGTGCCCACTGACAATTATAAACTGGGATGAGAGATGGTGCTTAGGGACAAATGCTTGTCCTATGGACTGTCCCCTGAGTACCTGTTGTCCTTGGGCTTTGTCCAGGCCCAGAGGGTATTTGCGCAGAGACTAGAGCAGGGCTGCTCAACTTCGGCCCTCCTGCAGATGTTGGCCTACAGTTCCCATAATCCCTGGCTATTGGTCACAGTGACTGAGGATTATGGGAGTTGTAGTTCAAAAACAGCTGGGGGGCCTAAGTTGAGCAGGCATGGACTAGAGGATGTAGAACACCAAAAGGATCTCAGTATGATCTCAGTTGAGAGTATTATGTAAATATCAGCTATTCTCCAGCAAAATATCTATCATTACTTACCTTCTTCAAATTACATAAAGCATTCTTCAGAGCCAGATTTTATGTGCTCCCCTCGGCAGTACCTTTTGGCAGGTATAATAAAACACCTCAAGCCAATAGGATCTGTCCTTGTGGTGAAGGAATGCTTGAGACAATACAACATGTTATTTTGTACTGTTCCTTCTATGCCAGGTTGATTACACCCTTGTTATTGAATAGGCCAGGTAGGGATGGGTCTTATTACACACGTTTTCTTATCTCTGGTGAGTGTGTAGATATTACCCAAAAGGTAGCCAACTTTTGTTTGACAGCCATGAAAATCAGACAAAGGACCACCGACGAGATGTAATTTGATCTTGCTACCATTATTATACTTACTGATTTGGTGGGTGTTTGACTTTTGTGTGTGTATCTGATCATTGATCATAAATGAAGTTCTTCTTGTGTTTATGAGGGAAGCAGCTATAAAACAAGGTGGATCACATGAAGTAAAATCTTGGACTTCTAAGGGGCCTAGAAGACCATCCAGTCCAACTCTGTGCTTCATAAAGGAAACCCAGATCTAGAGCCTCCACAACAGATGGTTGGCTGGCCAGCCTTTGCTTAAAGACCTCCAGTGAGGGAGAGCCCGTTGTTCTCCTAGATAATTTGTTTCATTGTTGAATTGTTTGTACCATTAAGAGTTTCTTTCCATATTCAGCCAATTTCTATCTTGTAACTTAAGCCAACTAGATCTAGTTCTGCCTGCTAAGGCAGCAAGCAACAAGTTTTTGCTCTCATCCATGTGACAGCCCTGTGTGACAAGGCATTTGGGCAAGCTAGGCAAAGTTGGAAAATCACACCTCTAATGGAAATACGAAATACACAATGTTACCTCTCAGAACAAGTTCCCCCACCTGTTCCCAACTTCTGCCCAGGATTCTTTGCCCAACTTGCCACTGACATTTGAAGCTGGGCAGAGAATCTTGGGTGGAAATAGGGCAGAAGTCAGGAACTGGCACAGGAACCAGAGGTTGGTGGGTTCAAACAACATGCCCTGCAGGAGCGCACACTCCTCGGGAACCTCGGGTTCCCATCTTACTTACTTCATGGTAGTCATGTCAACCACCGGTCCTATATGTAATAGGGTCCTGCTATTCCTTCCTGCCATAAACAACACATTTATAGCTTTCCTGAGAAGCAGTCAGATGTACATGCATTTCAGGATAAGTGAATTACTGTTGAAAGGAGGATAGGATTGTAGGAAAGAAGCATTGAAGGAAAGGAGGTCAGCACTGTAGCGATGTCTGTCCACCTTTTGTAATAGTTTGGGTAGCCCCTCCTTTCCCCATAACACAAAGTGCCAAACATCCATGCAGTATCATTCACTGAAAGGCTTTGGGCCTTCATTTTAACACCTGTGACTTGAAATACCACAAAATATATGCCATAGAGGAAGGCATTTTCTGACATTTAAAATATGTTTACCAGGTATAACACTTAGTAGCTACAATTGTCATTTGTTCCACCTAGGGTTGCCACATATTCAGAATTGGCCTGGACAGTCCATAAGTCAACGTCCTGTCCAGGATGTAGGAATAGTGTCCAGAGGTGTATCTAGGGAAAATAGCACCTAGGGCAAGGACTGAAATTGCGCCCCTGTCCAAACCATTACTTTTAAAAAAAAAACACCAAGTTTTCAACTTCTAAAATTCAAAATTACTGATGGACTCTGAAGATATCTTACTGCCACTGCTTACAGACTTTACACCACAGGTGAGAGCCAAAAACTGACAGTCCTTTGTTTTGCACCAAAAGCTCACCCCTCTGGCAAGTCCCAAGGCAAATATACCTGTGGAGAGGGCAGAAACAAACACTCTCTCAGATACTGACCCAGCTGCTACAAGTGAAGAATATAAGGACATAAGAACAGCCCTGCTGGATAAGGCCCAAGGCCTATCTAGTCTAGCATCCTGCTTCACACAGTGGCCCACCAAATGCCTCTGAGAAGCCCACAGGCAAGAGGTGAGCCCATGCCCCCTCTCTTGCTGCTGCTCCCCTGCAACTGGTATTCAGAGGCATCTTACTTCTTAGGCTGGAGGTGGCCTATAGCCACCTGACTAGTAGCCATTGATAGACCTTTCCTCCATGAATTTGTCCAAGCCTCTTTTCAAGGAGGAGGAGAGCTGGTTTTGTGGTAGCCAGCATGAATTGTCCACTTTGCTAAGCAGGGTCCACCCTGGTTTGCATTCAAATAGGAGACTACATGTAATGTAGCCTCTCTCTCTAATGTAAACTGCCCTGAGCCATTTTTGGAAGGGCAGTATAGAAATCAAATACATATAGACATACATATATACATATGAGTACAGTAAGATATTCCCTTAGGGGAATGGACCACTCTGGGAAGAGCATCAGTTTTGCATGGAGAATGTCCCAGGTTCAGTCCCTGGCATCTCCAGACTGCAGGTAGGAGTGGAAAAGACTCCTGTTTGAAACCATGGGAAAGCTGCAGCCCATCAGTGTAGACAATACTGGGAAGTCAAGCATCTTTCCCCCCTATACACATACACAACATGGCACTCGTGGGTTCTTGAGGGCACAAACAGCAACTGAACTCACAAGAATGTAATAATATAAAACAAGTATATTCATGCAAATATGCATTAGCAGAAATATTTCAACACACAACTTAACACATTCTGCATAATTCTTTATCCACTCCCCTCTCTATCGCTAAAGAAGCCAATATTTAAACAACTAAATTTCCAAGAATATAAAGATGTAAAAATAAAAACAAGGTAATGGGTTTTTTTGAGGGAGGATGGGGGAGACCTTGGAATTTTTGTTGTTTTTTAATGCAATTACTGTATATAATTTATAGCCATACATATGTGCTGCAATCACATCTCAGAGATTTTCACACAATGCGTGATCCACTTGTGGAACTCTCTGCCACAGGATGTGGTGACGGCCAACAACCTGGATGGCTTTAAGAGGGGTTTGGATGACTTCATGGAGGAGAGGTCTATCAGTGGCTACTAGTCAGAGGGCTGTGGGCCACCTCCAGCCTCAAGGGTGTGCCTCTGAGTACCAGTTGCAGGGGAGTAATGGCAGGAGAGAGGGCATGCCCTCAACTCCTGCCTGTGGCTTCCAGCGGCATCTCGTGGGCCACTGTGCGAAACAGGATGCTGGACTAGATGGGCCCTGAGCCTTATCCAGCACGGCTGTTCTTATGTTCTTAGAGAGAGAGAGAGAGAGAGAGAGAGGGAGAGAGCGCGCAGCTAGAACTGTGGTGTATCGCTCATTTGACAAATGAAACCTTCCACACCACAACATTGCAGAGTTATCTAGAAATATGCTCCTCACTTGTGGCTGACAAACATACTTAAGCAGAGAGCAAAGACTTCAGTGTAAGTTTAGTCACTCTTGTGTTTTGATATTTTTCCCACTCTAAGCCCTTTCAGACTCTACCTGCAGAATCTGCATAAAGAGATTTGCATTTCTGCCCACCTCAAGCAAAGAAGCAAGTCTAGCAATGCTGGAAACTTTTGAAAAAGCAACATGGAAATGATATGAGAAATGAAGAGAGGATTGTTAATGGATTGTATAAAGTATAAAGTTTACTAAAAAAGAGAGTGCCCGTTAAAGAATACAACCCTTCAATTATCAATATCTAAATATCAATTTAGTCTCCAGTTTCAGAGTAGACGGCTACGCTATTAGTTGAAGTCATTTAGCAAAAGGAGAAAGAGAAAATTATCTCTCTGCATCCCCACCCACTTTGCTTTTGGAATTTAAAAACTCTCCAGGGAACGGGCAAAAAACTGAAATGTGCTTGTCGGTGGCTCAGTCAGAAGAGGGACACTTTTGGAAGGCAGCAGTAAAACTTTGCTGTGTCTCACGCTGAAAGCCTGAACACACTTACTGGGGAGCAAGCACTCAGTCCAGAAGGACTTCTAAGTAAACAAGCACTGGCAGGGCTGCAACCCTGTGCACATTTACTTGGAGCAACCCGCGGGGCTCAATGGGGCTTGTGTTTGAGTAAAAGTGCTCGGTCGGGCTGTACAAGGAATGGAGAAGTTGGTTGCTCTTCATTTTCTTGCAGCCAGTATATAGCAATAGCAATAGCACTTACATTTATATACCGCTCTATAGCCGGAGCTCTCTAAGCGGTTTACAATGATTTAGCATATTGCCCCCCAACATTCTGGGTACTCATTTTACCGACCTCGGAAGGATGGAAGGCTGAGTCAACCTTGAGCCCCTGGTCAGGATCGAACTTGTTACAGGGCGGCAGTTTTACCACTGCGCCACCAGGGGCTCTATACTCGTTCCTGCCTCAGGACAGAGAGAAAGCGCCAGGAAAGCAGCAGCAGCAGTGAAGAGGGGATGGGACCGAGGCTCCCTGTGGAAGAAAAACACAGGGGGGAGAGGGAGAGAAGCGATGTTGCCATCAAAAAAAGGAGGTCGGGGTCCGGGGGAGGGAGGAGGAACCCTCAGGGGTGATTGAAGGGAAGGAGGTGAGAGGTTTCCCTCCTCCACAAGGACAAATAGAATAAAAAACAAAAGCACAAATGCTTCCTCCTCCTCCTCCCTCCCTCCACTTGCACAGGACCCTGGACTTTCTTTCTCAGGTTGCAAGGCACCTTGAGCAAGCACAGAGCAACTAACTTCTCCATTCCTTGTGCAGCCCGACTGAGCACTTCTACTCAAAAGCAAGCCCCATTGAGCCCCGCGGGTTGCTCCAAGGAAATGTGCACAGGGTTGCAGCCATACAGCCCCTGCCAGTGCTTGTTTACTCAGAAGTAGAAGTCCCGCAGCCTGCTTCTCCTTCTCTCACCGCCCTGAAGAAACACAAAAGCTGCCCCGGCCGCAGCAGCAGAAGGGAGGGAGGGACGGGAGGCAGGGGGGAGGAGGATGGACTACAGCTGAAAATCCTCTTCTCCCACTCATAAAGTTCACTAGCTGACCAAGAGCAAGCCACCACTTTGCGCCCTGACTAAAAGACAGTTCCAATAACAATAATGGGGTGAGGGAGAGGAGCATATATGCCCCCTGGGCTCCTTGGAGGGAGGTGGGGAAGAGAAAGAAGACTCAAAGCAGCGACATAGCAGCAGGTTAAGTTTTCCTACAGAGAGGACACAAACACTGATAGCACGTACCGACCACAGCAAGCTCCTAGTCTCTGTCTCTCTTACCCACGTGGCCGTCTTGTGCGTGCAGGCATGTGCTGATTCCGGCACCGGGGTGCCGCCCATGCTCTCCACAAGCCAATGGGAGAACGCCCACCCACCGGAGCCAAGCGCCAGGATTCAGAGATCTCGCGACTCGCCCTGCATGAGTGTGTGGGGGTGCGGGCTGTGGTACGGCGGCAGTGGTGAGCAGCGGGCCCACCTGGTGGCGCTTGCTGGGATTGAATTGGGGGGGTTTAATTTTTTTTTTTAATTGTGTTGCTTGGGGGCATGGCATGGCAGGCATTTTGCGCCCCCTTCAGCTGGTGCCTAGGGCACGTGCCCTGCCTGCCTCACCCTGGTTACGCATCTGAAAGTGCCATCCTGGATATGAAATGTCTAGGAATGTGAGTGGGAGGTTTGCTTTGATGAACTTTACCAATTTTTCCTGGTGCCCTCTCCTCCCTCCCTCCATATTCTCATTGCTTCATTTTACTGATTTGATTCAAAGTCCCCTAATGTTCTTTCATCACAGATCTTGTGTTTCTGATATATATATATATGGTTCCAAAAACAGCAGCAAATGAAATCATGCACAAAAACGTGAATTAAAATTTCCAGTATGAATAAATGTATTAAAACAATCAAATTGGAAGAAGCTGCAAGGCAAACGGCAAGTGTCTTTGCGGTACTTATGCTTATTGGAACTTTGGGTCAGAAAGGTAATGGTGGTAGAGGTAAAGTTGTGCCGTTGAGTCGGTGTTGACTCCTGGAGACCAAAGAGCCAGTGGGTTTTTTGGGTAGAATACAGGAGGGGTGTATCATTGCCATCTGCAGCATGAGATGATGCCTTTCAGAATCTTCCTATTCAAGCCAGCAACCTCTTGCTCCCTAGGCAAGTTACTTCCCCGCTGCACCATTACGTGGTAGTAGATAGAATATTCAGAGTTCTTCTTAGGTGGGCAAGAAAGCTAATCACATGCCAAGCTTAGCTCTTACAAAAGGATGATAAAAACATGATGTTCAGCACACATTGGCTGTTTGTAGCCTCTAGCACAAATATTACTCTGCAGTGACACAATTCTGCCAAGAATCCTGAATTGTCATCATGTGCTGCTTTGATTTCACAACTTTGTCATTTCCTTATTTCTAAAGAGACTAGTGCGTGTATGACAGAATTACAATGTGCAGGAGATGTTACAGTCATTTGAGGAATAAAATGCCCCCCCCCTCATTTCTCTGGTCCACCTGTAGGCAATAAAATTGAGGGGCATTTTGAGCTGAGTGAGGGGGAGATTTGCCACTGGCAAGAGCAGCACTCCTTCTTTTGGCTGCCAACTTTGTTTTACCCATGGTGGGGCCTCCAAATGATGCTTTGCTATTAGTGACAAAACATTGTCTGTGGGTCAAAGAATTATCTATGCATCCTGAGCTGAACAGCCTAGAGCTCAAATAAGCCCAATATAAAATCAAGTCCTGAAAATGAATGGGGCTTTGAACTAAAATTGTCTTATGTACACTCCCCTAGAGCAGGGGTGTGCAATTTTGATTTTTGGTGTTTTGATTCGGATCTGAATCGTTACACCCCCAATTCATTTTTGCATCCGAATCTGACCCATCCAAATCACCCCAGATTTGATTCGGATTCAAATTAATCCAAATCCAAATCCAAATCAGAATTGATTCAGATCAAGAAAGTGGGCCCTAGGACCAAAAGAGTGGGGTGGGGTGGGGTGGGAGTGCCTAATGGGTGGAGACTACCACCCAAATTGCAGAGGGATTGAGCAAAGGGCTGATTTTTGGTGAATTGTTGAAGTTTTAGTGTCTTTGGGGCAGGATATTGGGCAGAACAGTGGTGTGGTGTGGTAGTGCCTAATGGTGGAGGCTACCACCCAAATTGCAGAGGGGTTGGGCAAAGGGCTGATTTTTGGTGAATTGTTGAAGTTTACGCATCTTTAAGGTTCCCCCCATAAGGTATAATGGAGGTGTATTGCTTCACGTTGGGTGGAAAGGGGTGGGCTAGAGTGGTGTGAGGTTGGTGGTAGTGCCCAAGGGGGGCATGGAAGCTACCAGAATTTTTTCAAAGGATTTGGGCAGAGGGCTGATTTTTGGTGATCTGTTAAAGTTTATGCATTAAGATTTTTCCTCATAAGGTATAATGGAGGTTTCAGCAGCCCCATAACTGCACTTGGGGGGTGCTGGAGTGATCCCGAGCGAGAGGTGGTGTAGTGCAAATAGGGTGCCAACCGCCCCCATGGGTTTCTAACCCATGGGGTACAAGGTTCTGTTGTTTCTGAGGTGTTCTGAGTGTAGATTCATTGGTAGCAAATGAGAGTGGATTCATGGTTTGTATTGAAAATCTCATTTGCTACCAGATTTTTTTTTTTTTTTTTTTTTTTTTGGCAGTAAATAGCTCCTTCAGGGGCAAATAGCTGCCTCAGGGGAAGGGACAATTTTCAGTGGAAAGCTTTAACCCTCCCCCTTGCCATCTGCTGGAGTCTTGACTGCATTGTTGCTTCTATTGACCAAATCAAGAGCAATTCCAGCCCATTTTCATTGTTATGCTGTCAGTTAGTAATGCTTAATTATGCCCTATGACTGTGCTTAGGAAATGGTGTCAGACCACAATGTTACAATATTTCTGTCTGCTCTGTTTCTGTGCTCACTTGTTAAAAAGGGAACCTTCTCTGCGATGTGTTTATTTCAAAACTTCCTAAAACTTCCTAAGGACCAGAATGTTTTATGGTTCTTAGTTCACTTGCAAATTTTTTCTCTTCAGCTATGACAGAGGAAATAGAATATGCACAGCTGAATTTTCACAAATCTCATGGACTAGAAAATGTCCATGAACTTCATACTGTTGAAGTGAAAGGTACGTTATCTATGTTCTTTTGTAAACTGGTGGCTATAACTTAGGTATGAAAGAAGGGGTTTTGATTGGACAATAGAATAAGCAGGCTAACTTGATTATTTTGTTATAATGTGCTTCATTGCTGACTTTGATTTCTCCAATGGGCTAATTTGGGTGTTTTTGCCATTGTCGTCAGGCTGCAGCAGAGCATGAGGCAAGCAGCAAGGCCCCTCCATAGGCCTGGGGAGGATGAAGTACACTCTGGACCCCCCCTCTGAAACCCCCCCCCCAATGTTTGTTTGCTTTTTAAAAAATATTGTGAGCCCTTTGGGGACAGAATTATTCATGCTAAAGAATATGGTAAGCCACTCTGAGCCTTTCAGGAAGAGTGGGATGTAAATGTTAAAAACAGATAAATATAGAAGAATTTATCTATTCATTAAGCCCAATATTTATTTATTTATTTATTTATTCATCATTCATTCATTTTATTTTATTTTATTTACATACTGCCTGAGTCCAAAGGCTCTAGGCCATATTGAGGCAAATATGTTTCTGAATGGGTTGTGCCTTTTGTTGATAAATCTGTGATGTGTATATCAGATATGCAAAGCTGAACAGGTGTTTCTTGTTTACCTCAAAAAGTACTCCTGCATGATTTTATAGATGTCTATGTTGTTAACAGGTCTGTGTGGAAGCATGGTAGTTACTACCCTCCATGGCCGTGCTTTGCTCTAAGTGAGGGGAATTAGCTTCAAATGGGTGCAGACCAGCCAATAGTTATATTAACCTTAAAGTACTTTGGGAAAGTTGGTCACAGTGTGGGTATGTTGGAATGGAGAAAAGAGAGTAGACACGTGCCTTGAAAATGAAGAGTTCCTTTACTGAGGGGGTAATAGGGAGATAGAATGTGAAAGGAGGGTGATTTGCTTAAAGCACATAGCCCTGGGAAGGGGAAAGAAGCCTGTGGGGGAGCGAAAGAGGAAAGCTGTTTTTCACAGCCACCTGCTCTAGCTGGGGTCCTTCTCTCTGGCTGGCTCAAGCTCGGGGCAAGCAATGAACTGAACACAGGCACTGTGGGGTGCAGAGACCGATGGTAGGGTGCAAATGCAAGCAGTGGCACACCTAGATGATTTTGGCACCTGGACCACCCTCGCCATGAGGCTCACCCACTGCGAGGTCCCCCTCCCACCGCCACTGTTCCAATAGATCATTACAAGCCCATGATGTCATGAAACTTTCTGAAGTTTAAAACTAGGATCTCTCACCACTGATATACAGTCATCCCTTCTCAACCACAGTTTTATCAACCGAGGTTTTGAGTATATGCGAATAGGAAATTGTGACAGGTCTTGCCAATTGCAACCCAAATATCCACAGTTGGCAAAGTTTTTCAGTGATTTGGGGGTGGGGGTGTTCAGCGATTTTGGGGGGTTCAGAGGTTTGATCTGCTCATTCCTCTTGGTGACCCTTGCTGACCTTGCTGCTCCTTGCCAATTTAAATTTTCCAGAGGTTTGATCTGCTCATTCTTTTTGGTGATTCTTGACAATATTACAAGATTTTTGTGAGGGTGTTTTTTGTTTTTTATTTCTCTCTTAACATTTTGTTTACATTTACAATACAATTTTTTTGTATTTCCCCCTTTATTTGTAAGTCTTTTTGCGGTCAGGGTTCCCTTAAACCCCTGTTTCCCATATACTTTAATGCCTCACCAACTACAAATTTGCCAACAAAACGGTTTTGCCAGAATGGAACCCTAGTGGTTGGCGAGGGATGACTGTACTGATTGTCGACTAAACACACAGGCATCATTTCTGAAGGAAACCAAGTTTTGGAGGGCAAGTGGAGGAAGGAAAGATTTAAAGAAAGGATCATGCAAAGTTTAAATTCAAGTTTAAATTGTAGCACGTGGGGGGAGCAATTTAAGAACATTTTGTGGTTCTTACATTATTAAAAATATTACTTTTTATATTATAAAAAGTACACTTTAAATAAAACTTTTACAATTCCATTAGTAGTCCCCATAGTAAGAGCTATATTGATCTCCCCATGCACAAATAAAGTATTGCAATAACTGGGAAGGTGATTACTGTTGGGGAGAAGATTTTAGTCCTCATTGCTGTTCTACAGGAAATGTTAGGATATAATTTGTTCTGTTCTGCTGATTTCCTATTGGCCATCTCTCCCAAAGGTCAGTCTTGGAGATAAATAACTTGCATATTCCAAGCAGTGTATACATTTGCAAATGTTAAGTTTTATATTTCCTTGTATTCACAGAGCCATTGAAACCAAAAGAGTTGCAGTGCAAAGAACCCTTTCAGGGTAAGTTGATATCAGCTAAGTGTTGCTCATGCTTCTGTCTTACCTGCAATGAGAGTTGGTGGAAACTGCTCCATTCAAATATCTCTGCACTGGACATCCCATAACCAAATGATATTAAACAAGAAGGCAGAAACAATCTGAAGATTGCAAAACTGAAGGATCAAAGCAGGGGCATACCAAGGTTGGAGTGGGCCCGGAGATGAGATTTTAAAATGGGCCCCTTGCGGTATATTTATATACTGCTTTTCAACAGTGGCAACAGGCACTGCAGGGATGCTGTTCTAGGGATGGATAGGGCCAGTTGCTCTCTCCCGTCTAAATAAAGAGAATCACCACATATTTCTTTACCCACTGCCCCTTCTGTCTCTGAAACCATGAAGGACCAGTGAAAGGACGATCTGGGGATCAGGGGAGTGTCTGGGAGTGGGGGAAAGTAAAAATGGCATGAGATCTCTGCTTAGATTTCCCCCTTTTTCTAAAATTAAAAGTGGATCTTTCTTATTTAAACAGGCAACAACAGCCATTTTTGAATGGCAGCCTGAAGCTCAGAGGTGGGGGTGCCATTTAAAACATGTGGGGTGCTTATGCTTAGTTTTAGAATTTGAACCAAGTTTATTGCGCCCAGCCCAGTGATATGAGTAAAGAACACATGCCAAATTCAGAAATGGATAAAAAATTATATCTGACCCAGAGATTGTCAAACTGGGTCTCCAATTATTGTTGGACCTACAATTCCCATCATCCACAGCTACAATGGCCTTCGGGCTGGTGGGAGGTGGGAGTTTTAATCCAACAACATCTGTGGACCCCAATTTGACAATCTGATAATTTACTGAATTAAGTAGATCTAATGTACTGTAGAAGCTTTAAGCCATAAAGTGGGCATTTATATGGCTTCTGAGAGCTCCTTTGTTTAGTGTGGTGGAAACCCCTTCATCAGTGCACGTGCGCAGTCCCCCTCCCCTCCACACACTCCGTTTAACCCTGTGTTTTCTTGATTCCACTCTTTCTATACCTCTGCTGCTTTCTCACCCCCCACTCAACCGCATTGTGAACACTTGTGCACATCCAAAGGGGGCATTCTCCCAGTATGGGGTCGAGGTGGTTCCCTAAACCTATTTGGGGGATTCGAGCAGAGAAGCTTCAGCACTCGCTAGAGAGCTGTTCTGACTGAAAGAGGTTGGGTGGGATCCCGCGCCTCTTTGCACCCGATGTCTTGCATCTCTCCCACCTCCCACGAACCTGCAGCTCAGCCCCCACACACTGCCATCCTCTCGCCTTCCTCCCCCTCAGCAACAGCAGCTTTTCACAGCTCCACCTGAGAGCAAGTGACACTCTTCCACAAACAAAGGCAGCATGCTGGGAGATACCATCTTCCCTGCAAGTGGGGGAGAGGGTGGGGAAAAAGCCGGGTGGGGAGATATGAAATTGCATTGCTTGATGGGGAGAGTGCAATCAAGGGGGGCGGGGAACAGACTGCCAGGCTTCTTGGGTGCTGTTGGGGGGACTGGCCTTGGGGAGCCCTCAGAGGAGGCTTTGCCAGGAGACATTTGTCTCCCTTTGCCCCTGGATCAAAGCTTGCACTTCCTTATTTCAATTCTTGTTTGTTTGTTTGTTTTCAGATATTCCCACATCATCCTTTAGATGGCGCATTTGTGCATTGGTTGCATTAATTCTGTGTTTACTGTTACTGGTAGGCCTGCTAGTGCTGGGTATTAAGTGTAAGTATTATTACATCTCTAATTGGTCAGTTTGGTGTCACTAAACCTCAACTGCTAGAAAATGATGCTCCTGGTGGAAACTGGTGTGAGCATGGAGATGTTCTCTGTGATTGGGCTGATTCACATATACAGTAAGCCAAATAAAAATATGGAAGCCCTTCCAAATAGGAGAAATATTTGTCAAAATGTGAATCTGACCCAAACCAAAAAATGCAAGAGTAATTTTTGTTCAGCTTTGCTTCTAACTAGAGCTGAGACAAATTATCACCTTATTTTGACCTTGCATAGAGGGCCCCTTTCAGTGATTCATATGGTAGATCTGCATTAAATCACTCTCTTCACTCGTTTGGCCAATTCTCCTCTGGTTGCCTTAACTAGCTAGAATGGGGGAGGGTTGAACAAGCAGGTGGTCAGCCTCAGATTTCCAAGAATCCTCTTGACATCCTCAATTGCACAAGCTAAAAAGCATCCGTAACAACAGCTTCCAAAGATACATCAACCAGTTCTGTCAATAAAGAGTTCAACTCAAAACAGAACATTAAAAGCAACTAGCGATGCTGCCAAGCATTAATATTCAAGCACAGCTCAGAAACTGAATCAGGCAGGTTCATAATGCTCAACTCCAATGAAAGGCCAGCATCATGACCCAAAGGTTCTTGCTCTGCTTATATTTTAATCAAAGCTGGAGATGACTTTAAGTCCTGCTTCCCACCAAACCATCTTCACATCCCCTAATGGTCTAAAACCTATTCTTCATTTTCAGTTCAGGTTAATATTTATTTATTTAATTTATTTTTATTTTTGCATTTATATACCGCCTTTCGTTAAAAAGATAACCCCAAGGCAGTTTGTTTATTGTAAACATTACAAATATTGTAAACATTTGAGATAATCGAATGCAAAAGTTACATTCTGATCACTGAACTGCAAGCCATGAACACTATGAGGCTACTCTCACGAACATCCAAAACTGGGCTAGGGCAGCTAAACCCCGGCTTGGCTGCCCATGAGAATGACTGGGAGCCAAGTTACTCCGGCGGGGCCTCGGCAGCAAGCCCAGCTAAGAAGCCGGGCTCTTAAACGAGGTCAGTGGAGCATGAGCGCTTCCTTTACCCCGTTGAATTGATGCTGTCAGCATTGGCACTTGCACGGTGCATTGTCGGGATTTCTGGGGGCCGGTTGCTCATCTGGGGGAAAGTGAGCTTCTGCTGCCTTCCCCACTGCCCACCCTCAAGCCCTCTCATTCAGTTGTGAGAATGGGCTCAAGATATAAATATCTGAATGAATGTTAAAGAATTCCTGTAGCATCAAATGGGAGAGAGAGTACTTGCTTTTTATAGTTCTGTAAGTCAACAATCCTTATTTAAACCATGAAAAGTGGTGCCAAATTTCTTAATGTGTTTCCATTCTGCACTTCTTGTTCTTGCTTAAAAGGGTTTAAAAACTGCACAAGGTTTGCTCTGACATTGCAGCTAAGCAACTTTTTGCCTAACTTCAGTTATCCAGGTTACCATGGACTTGCAGGTACAGCACAGAGACCTCCAGTTGGCTTGGGAAGATCTGAAAATGAATTCATCAAGGAAAATCTTACACATTAAAGCAAATTTGTGCCTGGAAGGAGAGAAAGTGGACACAAACAGTGGTGAGAGGACTTTGTCTCTTCTACTTTGACCCATCATGTAGGTTTGAACATAAGGAGACAAATGCAAAACCTCTTCAGCCAAAAATATAAAGAGCAGAGGTGTGGTAAAAGAGAAATTGTCAGATTTTTGTCACAATCTACTAGGTCTCCATCTGCGTTTATGCAAAACCACTAGCAAGTTGTTCATTGGTGGTATTATGTATGCCTGGGGGCGCTGCAGATGCAATCTATTATATGCTGTAAATGCCACACCCTGGATGTGCAAAGACACAATGCCAAGAGGAATCACAAGACCAAACTGAGCCACCCTGTGCTGAACTAACCTTTCTTCTGCTTCCTCTTGCATTGGTTTTTCTGATAATGTGGACACTGCCTAAGGCAATCAAAATAGAGTGCTTCTCCATGGCATTGTTTACTGGAGACAGTTAGATGTTTACTGGAGGCTGCCTCAGAATATCTGCATGGCTTGAGATCAGAACCCTAAGAGGTGAGATAGGCAGGCTGTTGCTTGAATCTGTACAGCCCTCAGGGACAGATTCTTGGTGTGAAAAATTCCATCTGGGCACTTTTCAGATCACGCGCTTTACACTGGTAAAAAGTGGTGTAAGCTGCAACACTCGTCAAACCACAGTCAAAATCATTTTTGATGACATAGTAGGGCAGGGCAGGCCATCATACATTGCCCTCCATTGCGACATTTTCCCCAAGAAGTTCTGTTCACATATCCCTGTTGAATCCTGTTCTCCGCTCCCTCCTCCCACCCAGTTTTGGCCAATGTCTTCCTAAACAAAGTCAGATTTTAACGCAGTGTAATTGAGAAGAGGTTCTGCATTCCTGAAAGTCTGATTTCCCAAGAGCCTTACCACACCCACAGAGAAAGACACTTGCCTTCAGCAGTAACTGTTTGCCATTTATTGCAATAATCACTATTTGAATAACTAGAACTAGCATGATTTTAAAGTCTTTTTTTTTTTTTAAGGAACTGGAAGCTCTTTCAATGGGTATACCCCTTTCCAAATCACCAACAATGCACACTCACTCAGTAATAGGAATACAAATGCACCTCGGTTGAAAAATTCTCTTCTTAAACATTAATTTCCAACTAGCAATAATTCCGCACACAAATAGACCACTAACTTAGTTGGATCTTTCTTTAGATATTGAAGAGATTCCTCCCCGAGAAGCCTGAGCCCACCCCCAAACTGTCAATGGTATGCTAGGAAAGAGGGCATTCTTAGCACTCTTTCTAAATCAGTTCTCTTAACAGAGAGAGGGGGAACCTATAAGCCATGTCCTGAATGGAGGGACATTCCAAAACAGTTTTATGCCCCAAGGGACCGAGCATAAGATAAATTCTCTGCTCAGAACAATTCACAATCCCTCAATTTAAAAGGCCATGCAAATGCAATAGCAATAGCAATAGCACTTACATTTATATACCGCTCTATAGCCGGAGCTCTCTAAGCGGTTTTACAATGATTTAGAATATTGCCCCCAACATTCTGGGTACTCAGCGATTGTTCCTGCTGTCGGAAGGGAATGGAATGCAGTGATTGTTCCTGCTGTCGGAAGGGAATGGAATTTATATTTCACTGAAATATAGTCTGCGAGATCAACGTACAATTGGCAAAACGCAAAACCCAAACCACAAAGCAAATAAAAAGGAGATTGGGCCATAGCACATGATTCTGTGCAGATAATTTTTTAAAAAAATCTCCTAAAAGGAGTGGGGAATCAGAAATCAATAAACCCTTAGCTGGTTAAATTACACAGGTTTTTCTTTCCAAAGGTTTAGAAAGAATCTCTTGACTTGTTCAGGGGTCTTTTGAAGAGCTATTTTTTTCTTGGAGTGGAGAGCTGGTCTTGTGGTAGCAAGCATGACTTGTCCCCATAGCTAAGCAGGGTCTGCCCTGGTTGCATATGAATGGGAGACTTCATGTGTGAGCACTGCAAGATCTTCCCCTCAGGGGATGAAGCCGCTCTGGGAAGAGCAGAAGGTTTCAAGTTCCCTCCCTGGCTTCTCCAAGATAGGGCTGAGAGAGATTCCTGCCTGCAACCTTGGAGGAGCCGCTGCCAGTCTGTAAAGACAATACTGAGCTAGATAGACCAATGGTCTGACTCATTATATGGCAGTTTCCTATGTTCCTATGTTCCTCCCCTCAAAAGATGATCCTTCCAAGAGCTAAAGAGAAAGCAATAAAAGAGGAGGAAGCAAAAACATTTGATAATGACGATGAGGGGAAAGCATCGCACCGCAATGTGGAACATCAATACAACACCACATTGTGATGGGGCAGACCTCCCACAACGGAAGAAACAGCTACTTTTCTGCAACTGAGTTCCGATGTTGTTGCACTATGACGAAGTAATAAAATCCAAAGGAAGGCATCAGATATGTGAACAGCCCTTGCTGTCAGTGCAGCCACTGCGGTGTCACAACACAGGAAGTGCGGAAGCACACTTAGTGGATCCATAGCGACAACGTTGCAGAGGGTAATCTGGAAAGCGCCATGGAGGGAGGAAAGAGCAACAAAAATGGTGCCCTCCTCCCAATCTGCACCTGCTGAGACTGCAGAGAAAGACTGTAGAGCTGATAATCTCACTCTTTTTTGCAGTTCCACAGGGTTTCTGTTTTCATCGCTCTGTGGAAAATGTCAGGTGGCAATAATAAAAATAATTAATAAACAGATGAAATTATAACAGTTTAAATATTTTGCATTTCATACACTGTCGAATGAGCATAATGGCGAAATGGAGAATATGCAAAGACACAGGGGTGATATATAAAATACTCTTGTTATGTTGTACACATTCCTTGACCTCATTTAACTAGGAAAATGCCTGCTTCACATTGTTCATTTGTGCATATTCTACACCCTATTAGGGATGTGCAAAAAATCGACCGGATTGATTCCACCCAAAACTCCTTGCACAGAATGGGATTTGTTTGAATTGATTCAAATTTGCCTAAACTCGAATTGAATTCAGATTGAATCTGAGTGAATTCAGTTCGAAGAAATCCCATTCTGTGCAAGCTGTTTCAAGTTGAATCAATTTAAATTTGATTAAAATTCAAATGGATTTGGTTAAATTTTTTGCACATGGTGTAGGGATTGTGCTGATGAAAGGCCAGTGTTCAGCTCTGATTTACCACAACATAAATATGCTATTTTGGTGTCAAGGCAATGCACAACAGATAGCAAAATGCTCCTGTTAAGTAGAATGATCACTGTTTTCTCTTCTAGATCTGAAGTGCACACTCTGTCCCACCAGTTGGCATTTATTTGGTGCCACATGCTACTATATTTCAACAGGCAAGAAGACTTGGCAGGAAAGTAAGAATTTTTGTTCCTCATGGAATTCCACCCTTTTGATCCCTCAAGAGAAGAGCAGAAACTGGGTATGTGCCTCCCTAGATTATTTTTTCTTTCATTTTTAGTGTACAGGTAATTAACAGGGCTGTGGATTAGCAATCCTGGCCATTTTTGCATCATGCAAATGATGCAGAGGGTGGCCAGTATTGCATTGAGCCAATCATCCTTATTGGCTTGACGCAGCAGGATGCTGAGGGGTGGGTGGGGTGAGAGAGGCTTACCTTTCTGGCAGCTGCAGCAGCAATGTTACAAAATAATATCTTTCCTTTCCTGATACCGCCTTACAATGCACTGGGAAAGGGAGCAGCATCATGACGTTGCTTCCTGTCCTGTGCACTCTAGGCGGAGAAGATGGAGGGAAAGGCAGTGTTTTGAATTGCTACCACTGCAGCTACTGGAAGGCATCATCTTTCTTCACAGAAGTCAGCTATTCATTTAAGGTAAGCCCCGTCCCCACCTACCATTCCTATTCTATACCATGTCAGTATGATTCAGTATGGTATCGAATCCACTCCCAATGTTGGAAGAATCTTTCTCCACAATCATTTCTCCAGAATGTCTATAGGGAGGGCATTCCACAGCCTAGGAGCTACTACAGAAAAGGCCCACTCCTGAGTCACCGCCAGTTGAGCTGGCGGCATACGGAGACGGACCTCTCTCAATGATCTCAATAAGCGACGAAGGGTAAAGCCATACGGACGCTGTAAAGCCATACGGAAGGGTGTCGGTTGCAGAGAGGTAGGAGCAAGGCGGCATCCCTGATCTGTCAAGCCTCAAGAGATCAGCCCCTCCTCCTTTTTACAGCTAAAAGCTTACCTAAGGTGCCACACCGCATTAGCCGTTCACCTCCGCATTGTGCCCGCCAACCCCCGGGCAAAAGTGACCACACTCTATTTACCCGGCTAACTAATCTAATCCCGCAGACAGACATTGCTAGTAACTGGCATAGATTGAGGCAGGCGAAAAAAGGTGCACGCTAAGGCCAATCAAGCGTATACCCAAAAAATTCCTGCCCGGCCCCAAACGGCGACCAGCAAAGCCCAACCTATGCCAGAGGGAAGGAGGGAGGGTGCACGATCGGAAGAAGGACTGAGCCGGCGCAGGCCTGCTGCTGGCTCACTGCTGCTAGCCCCACCTCTGGGTCCGAGCCGTGGCCAATGGGAGCCAGCTCCCAGTGCCACGTGCTCCCGGAGGTGGGGCTGGGGCAAACAAGCCGCGCAGCCTAGAGAGGCTGCGAGCGGCTGGCTTGCACCCAGACCCAAGGAGACACAGACACCAAAGCATTATGGAGGAATTGGCCACTTTATTAGGGGTACAAGTTTTAAACAGTGCCTGCAGGGCACAGCAGCTGGGGTTGGCATTCACTGCAGCAACAGTGCGGTCCCGAATGGGGCGTCCACCACGTGGCGGCCCCATCCTAAAGGCTCATTGCGCAGACACCTTGGCTCCAGGCGGCCCCCCTCCCAGAAGGGGGCACCCTTCGTCACCGACCTAAGGTCAGGTCTCTGCAATAGACGCCACCCGCCCGACGCTGTAAAGCCATACGGAAGGGTGTCGGTTGCAGAGAAGTAGGAGCAAGGCGGCATCCCTGATCTGTCAAGCCTCAAGGGATCCACCCCTCCTCCTTTTTACAGCTAAAAGCTTACCTAAGGTGCCGCACCGCATTAGCCGTTCACCTCCGCACTGTGCCCGCCACAGCGGGCGTCAGCCTAGCTTGACGCCCCGCCACCCCACATGCCAAACAGCACTGTTGCCAGCCCCAGCCGCAAATCATCTAGGAAATACCTCATACCCCGGGGGGACAAGTGCACACCGTCACCCCTAAACAGCTGGAGGAGCGAGAACACAATGTCATCGTGCGGAATCACCCTCCCCCTTCAGTGGCGATAAAGCATGCCACGGCCGCATTCACTCCGCGCCTAGCCCTGTCTACCTTGTTCAGCTTTAACGCCCCCCTCCAGACTCTCCTCTGGGTGATGTCAGACCAAATGACCACCAGCCCAGGGCACCAGGAGAGGATGACCGACAGGTCCTGGACAATCTGCCTTGATAGTGAAATGCCAGACTGGTCCACCAGGTCGTTGCCTCCAAAATGCAGCAGCAGGACATCCGGTGCCGGATTCCCATCCAGGTACTCCCGCAGCATCGGCAGGAACTGGGCCCTCCGCATGCCCCTCTGGCCTAGCCACTCCACCGTGGCCCAACGCCCCTAAACAAGCTGGGTTCCGGGGTTGGTGCTCTGGGCCCACTTGTGCGCCCAGAAAATGAAGGAATGGCCCAGTATGAGGACTGTGGCGCGCTGCCTGGCCGCCCGCGGTCCCGTTGGCTGAGGCCCTGTGCAAGAGGAGAAAGTGTGGTGAGTGGCACACATAAACATGCTAGTGATGGCTATGAGAAGACAGTCAGGGGGGGTTGGGGGGCGTATGTGGTAGGCCCCAGACCGCCACCTGCCCAGCCACCGTAATTCCGGGCCCTTGTAACCCATGCGCGCGGCGGTGGAGGCCACCCCAATCCGAAAAGAGTGGGGGGCCAAGCTCTGTGTGGGCACCCCGGCCACCACAAAAGCCTTCCTCATAACCGCCCAAAATTGAAATTGGGTAACATGGTGCCCATCGGCATCGACAGAGGCATCCCATAGCCACTTCCCTGGCTGCTGTGTAGGCCCCCAGCGCACGCACAGGGCAAAAGCTCGGATTGCCCGCAGCGTGCAGCACTACCCTCTGACCCCTGCCCCTTTGATCAGTTTTTGAAAACCGCAGGTGGAGCACTACTCTGGAGTCACCTATGATGAGATGGCTAAATTGGAGTACCCTGCCCGCGGGGCCGCGCCTGCCCCTGGGGAACATCTCCCCCACCCTGAAGGCTCCAAAGAAGGCGACCAGGGCTGCCGCCCGGAACAAGGCCTCCTCATACGGGGACGAACAAACCCCAGCTAGTTGTTGCAAGGCCAGCTGCAGCTCCTCCGGGGTGACCAGCCTACGTTGATCCGGCTGCGTGGGCGTCTCCCTTGCCCATCCTTCCAGCATGCGCCAGACCCTGAAGTCCCCGGAATGGTCGGGGAGGCCCCTAGACTTAAGGAAGAACGCCAGCGCGGCAAGGTGGCCGGCCATGGTGCTCACCGCCAGCCCCTGGGCGCGAAGGTGCACCAGGTATTGCATAAGCTGCTCGGGTGGCACTGGCCACACATGGACCAATCCTACCTGGGATCTAAACTGTAGGAAAGCCCTGACCCTTTTGTCGTAGGCAACTCGTGTCCTGGGCGCTATAGAAGCTTGGATGGCCCTAAACGCCTCTACATCCCAAGGTTCCACAACCATTCGGGCACCTGCTTGGGCTCCTTGGCGGCTCCGGGGGCCAGCATCTGGAAGCGCTGCATCTGGAAGCGAGACAGGGCATCTGCCACCTCGTTCTGGACCCCGGGAACATGCTGGGCAGTGAAGAGCGTGTTGTGACAAAGGCATGTTAAGACCAGGGCTCGCACCAACCCCATCACCCTCTGAGACTTGGATGTCTGGCTGTTGACGATCTGGACCACGGCCATGTTATCCCACCAAAACCGCACCACTGAGTCCCTGAAGGACTCAGCCCAAATGTGCGCCGCCACCACTATAGGGAAGAGCTCAAGGAACGTGAGATCCCTTGTGATACCAAGCGCGGCCCAATCGCTCGGCCACCGCTCTGCGCACCAGCGCCCTCTCAGGTACAGGCCGAAACCGAGGCCCCCAGCTGCATCGGACTGCACCTGAAAATCGGCCTCGAGTAGCTGGGAGGACCGCCAGAAGGACACCCCATTGAATGACTCTAAGAATGTAAGCCAGAGCCCCATATCATCTCTCATGGCGGCGGTCACCCTGATGAGGAAGTGGGGTCAATTGCACCCTAACATGGCGTCACACAGACGCCGTAAAAACAGACGGCCAGGAGCTACAACTCTGCAGGCGAAGTTAAGGTGGCCCACCAGCGACTGTAACTTGCGTAGCGTGACCTTCTTGGCCCCTTTACATTCCCTGAGCAGCTCCCTCAGTGTCCCAAGTTTGTCCTCGGGAAGGCGGGAGAACTGCCCCACCGTGTCCAGTTCTATCCCTAAAAATGTGAGTTTCGTGGTAGGGCCCTCTGCCTTGTCCTTTGCCAAAGGCACACCCAGGTCACTGCAGAGTGCCCTGAACATATGCAGCAAGTGTAGGCATTGGCCAGAGCTCTCCCTTCCTCCAAAAATAAAATCATCTAGAAAGTGAGCGGAGGAGCCGAGCCCCGCCTCCCGGCGCAGCACCCATTCCAGCATGGTGCTGAAAGCTTCAAAGGCTGCGCAGGAGACCGAGCAGCCCATGGGGAGGGCTCTATTGATGTAGTATCCTCCTTTAAAGGCGAAGCCCAATAGGTCAATGTCATCAGGGTGTACGGGCAGCAGGCGGAAGGCGGACTCAATGTCGCACTTTGCCATCAAGGCCCGCGGCCCGCAGCCCCTGATCATGGCCACGGCCTCATCAAACGATGTATACCGGACCGAGCAGAGCTCCGCCGGTATGCCATCGTTGACCGAGTTGCCTCTTGGATAGGACAGGTGGTGGATGAGCCTATACTCACCCGGCGCATTCTTAGGAACCACGCCTAAAGGGGATACACGCAACGTCGGCAGCGGCAGCCTGGTAAAAGGGCCTAGCACCCTACCCAGCAACACCTCCTTGGCAATCTTTTTAGCTACTATGTGCTCCATTCCCTCCACGGATTTTAGGTTGCGGGCGAAGCTATGGACCCGCTTGGATTGGCATGGTATCCGAAATCCCTCAATAAAACCTGCTTCTATGTAGCGTACGTGCTCCCTTTTGGGGTAGTCGCGCAAAATCCTCCAGAGTGCCGGGATTCTAATTGGGCTGGGGCCCTTTTCCAGCAGCGGCTGCTGGGCCCTCCCCCCCCCCAGGGTTGTAAGCTCCCCCTTTTCCTCTGATGGCTTTGGCCTTTTGGCAGTAGAGGCCAGCATGCCGCCTGCCGCAGAAACCACAGTCATGCCGGTACTTGCACGGGGAGCGCGTGCACTTCCCGGCCTTGTTAAACTCCCAGCACACCAGGGGCCCTTGAACCCCCTGGGCGCCCGCGACTGAAGCCGCTGACGCTGCCGGAGTTTTGGAAATGAGGTGCCTGCTGTCGGCGCGCTCGCCCACAAGAGGCCTGGCGGGCGTCATAATCTGGAGCCATAGTTCGGGGTGTTGTCGTTCCCAAGATATCCCTGCATTGTTGGAGGCGCGCTCGCGGAACGCCTGATCGTAGCGTTCCCAGGCATTACCCGCAAAGTCCATAAAGGCTCTGTGGATGATGTCAAAGTATTTGACGAGCGCTGGGCCCCTCTCTGGGTATTTCTGCAGTCAGACGCTCATGTAGATTGTGTACCCCGACACCCAATTGGCCCAATTATGCTCAATGGGCTTGCGCTTTGTCCTCTCCTTGTCCCTCCCTTGGGACCCTTCCTTCTCCCGCGGTTCAGGTTCCTTGAAGAGCAATTGGAGATCTTGGAGAAAGACCATATCCTCTCTTAGCTCCTCCACCTTTTTCTGAGTGGTAGATAATTCTAGGGCATTCTTATTAGCCAAATCAAAGGTGCTGCTAGCTGTTTGTCCGATATCAGAGATTTGCATTGCAAGGTCCTTAATTGCTTGTTAATTTGATCAGTTATACTTGCCAGATCTTGACGTTGTAAACGATTTACTCCATTCCACTTGCATTTCTTTATTAAGCTGCCTTATCAGGTGTTCAGTTGATTGTAGTTCCAGTGTTTGCCCGGGAGTATCCAAAGGCTTTTCTTGTTTTTGTAACTCTGGTTGAGCTTCTTCTTGGATCTCTTCATCATCTTCCTCCTCTACATTGTGAAGGGGGGGGGGCATATCAGCTGGCTTCAAATCATCCAGGAAGGCTCTAATTCCTTTTCCTTTTCGTTTCGGCTCTTTCTTGGACATTTTCTTTTAATCTCAGTTCAAATTAGCAAGTGCAGCTGCCCAACTCTCAAGGCCAGGTCTAATAAATGGGCTGAGACAGAGAGAGCGATCGAACTAACACGCCATCTTGACTGTGGCTTGCTCTGCCCTGGTTCTGCATGGTGATCGAACTAACGATCGAACTAATTCGCCATCTTGACTGTGGCTTGCTCCGCCCTGGTTCTGCATGGTGGCTCCTCTTCATAAAGCTCCCCTTCATCCTGGCTGACTTGCGAGAGGAAGGGAGAGAGAGAAGGAGGCAGGTCCAAAGCTAGGAGAGTGGTGAAACGTTTTGCAAGTTACCGTTGCCTCCTGCTGTCATTGCTCTGCTCAAGTTAATAGCACCAACTCTTGTGGAGCAGCAGCAGCTGCTGCTTTTGCTGTAGTCAAAGGTCACTTCCCTCCATTACCCCAAGATATTGGGATAGGTATAGGTAGGTGATAGTGGGTGTCGCGGCCATCTCTCTCCTCTGCCCCCCTCCCAACCCCTGCTGCTTCCATACGCATTAGATTTCAGGAAACAAGTCCTACCAGACATTGAGATTTGAAGCCAAAAAATGGCTTGAAATGTGCCTGATGGAAAACAAGGAGGCTGGGGAAAGAAAGAGAGGATGAAGCTAAACCAGCCTGGCCTTTGGACCTAGGAGGTGGGGAGAGGGAAAGGGCAACTGACGGCTTCCTGTTTGCCAAAGGCATCGAGTAGCCGACTGGATCTACGACTTTGAAAGCTCTTTGATGGTGAGAGGGAAGCCTTCCTGGATATGGATGGGACATTTTCCTCTTGCGCTGACCCCCCTAGACGCCCTGCAGCAAACGTGATGGGTGCTGGTCCCTGCATTAAACAGCATTCTTCGCAATACCTGCTCAGTCTGTGAAGCCCTCTTTGACATTTCTTTCCCTGTCTCCAAGGGAGTAGCCTCAATATCCTATAGCAACTAGAACACACACACACACGCACACACACGCGCGCGCGCTCTGGTGCTTAGGGAAGACTCAGTGGCAGGAGCCTTTCTGGGATATGCATTAGCTGCAGCAGATAGATAGATAGATAGATAGATAGATAGATAGATAGATAGAACAAAGCTGTATAATCAACCAGAAACAAATTTGGTACTTCATCATTAGTTCAACAGTGTTTTCCCCCTGAGATCATAGTTCTGGCAGTGAACTATATAACTATATAAATATAGTTATATTTATAACTATATAGTTATGTTTATAACTATATAGTTATGTTTATAACTATATAGTTATGTTTATAACTATTTGCCATATTCATACTGGAGTGGTGAGGGTGAGTGCATTATCTATTGTGAAGTGTGTGTGTGTGTGTATGGATGGATAGATAGATAGATAGATAGATAGATAGATAGATAGATAGATAGATGATAGCAAGCAATGAGGGGCCCATTTTAAAATCTCATCTCTGGGCCCACTCCAACCTTGGTACGCCCCTGGGTAGAGATCATGCAGAAGAAGGAGTTCTCCAAGGGAACCCAGTTCTAATCCATTTAGGGCTTTAAAGGTTATCACCAGCTCTTTGTATTTTGCCCAGAAACCTATTGGTAGCCAATGAAATTGCTTTAAAACAGGCATAAGATGATCTCTCCGAGACACCCCGGAGACCAATCTAGCTGCTGCATTTTGAACCAACTGAAGTTTCTGAACGACATACAAAGGCAGCCACATGGAGAGCAACTGCAGTAGTCAAGCATAGAGGTTACCAGAGAGTGCACCACAGTCCTGAGATCACTTTCTTCAAGGAATGGATGCAGCTGTCATATCAACCAAAGTTGATAACAACTGCTCCTGGCCATAGCCTCAATCTAAGAAACCAGAGTGAGACCTGGGTCCAGAAGGACTCCCAAGCTATGTACCTGTTCCTTTGGGGGGAGTGCAACTCCATCCAGAAAGGGAAGATCTATTGTGCCACTCTAAGTAATACCCCTTACCATGAGTACCTCTGTCTTGCTTGGATTCAGCTTCAATTTATTATCCTTCACCCAGTCTGTTACTACTTGTAGGCAGGTATTTAGGGGGGGTATGCCATTTCCTAAAGATGATTTCATTGGCATATTAATAGCAACTTGCTCCAGATCTCCTGATGATCTCACTCAGCGGTTTCATGTAGATGTTAAAATGCATTGGAGATAGGATGGAGCCCTGAGAGACACCATACAGCTATCATTTCAGAGAGCAACTATCTCTGAGCGACACTATCTGGAATCTGCCAGAGAGATAGAAACAGAACCACTGCAAAGCAGTGCTACCTATTCCCAAATCCCCCAGAAGGATACCATGGTTGATAGTATTGAAAGCTGCATAAAGGTCCAAAAGAACCATCAGTCACATTCCTTCTGTCCATTCCCTGGTAGAGATCATCCAACAGGCCGACCAAAGCTGTCTCCACCCCATAGCCTGCTCTAAAGCCAGTTGGAAATTGATCTAGATAATCAGTATCTTCCAAAACTGGAAATTGATCAGCCACCACCGTCTCAATTATCTAAACCACTCAAGGGAGGTTGAGAGCAGGGGTGTAACTATAACAGGGCAAGTGGAGACAGTTGTCTGGGGGCCCACTTCCTTGGGGGGGCCCCAGAGGCAAGTCACAAGACTGACTCACCCAGTCGTGCACCCGCCCAGGCTTCCTTCAGTTGTATTCATCCGAAATTGATGTAAATGTTAAGACCTGGTGCTACCAGAACAGTATGTCTTTCTCTAGTACCATTAAATGACTTGCATCGTCCACAATTTACAAAACCTTTTAAAAATCATTTAGGATGATGTTCTATTGTGGCACAAAGGTTATATATCTATATAAATCTATATAAATTTTACTTCAGTGGGGGGGGGGGATTTTAAAATCTTGTCTCTGGGCCCACTCCAACCTTGCTACACCCCTGGTTGAGAGACTGGCCTATAATTATCCATCACTGAGGGCTCTAGGGCTGGCTTCTTAAGCAAAGAATCTCACAATTGCCGCCTTCAAACATGGAGGCATGCTGCCCTACCTAAGGGAGGCATTTATGATGCCAACTAGGCCTCCCTGCTAGATGTTATAAGCCACGTTGGGCATGGATTCAAAGGACAAGTGGTAGGCTGAACACCTCCAAGGAGTTTATCCACATCCTCAGAAGTCACAAATTGAAATTCCTGGATTAAGCGTGTCTCTTTAAAATACAATTAGCTATCAGTCTTTCAAAGGAAAAAGAGCTCCCTGTGTTTTCAAGTTAATATTCAAGTTAATATTCTCTAAGAATTAAGATTACCCAAACTCTAGGAACACAGCTTGGACAAGGAATAAATATATTTATTATATATTTACTTTCTGAAGGGGTTTTATGTGAGATTCCATGAATATGAAACTATGCTAAAGCATGTGATTGGCTGGCATCATGATGAAGTGCATATGAAGCAGAACAATCAAAAGTATCATTTCTGGAAATCCTTCTGTGAGACTGAATTATGATTGATTGATTGATTGATTGATTGATTGTATTTTATTACAATCTTCATGGAATCACAATAGAATATTGCCACTCCCTGGCAGATTATAAAATATACATACAATAGTTTATATTCTTTCACAATGTATTATTCTCTTATTCAGTGATATAGTTCATAACAGGCAATCCATGTGTCAGTTATTGAAAAAATGTTTTTCTTTCCCTCCCTGTGTTTTTAATTACAACAACAAAGAAGAGATTAATCTTACCTTCCATTCTCTCACAATTAAGGTACAGAACACTTTCCAACAAACAAATTTTTGGATTGGAATATATAAGGACAGAAGTGGCCAATGGTTTGGGACTAATGAAGTACCTTGCAGTAAAAAGTACCTTTCAATGTCATGGTATGTTTGGGGTTTTCTTTGTTTAACAAGTTACATCTTGCCTCTGAGAATAATCAGTCTTGTCTCCAAAACTGTTCCAGCATTCAGAATCAAATCAAGCTATAGTCCAACATCCGACATGAAATTTCAGTCCAAAACTAGGGATAGCATCAAATTGTGCCTAAAAGAGACTGTCATCATACTTACAAAGAGGGTTTTATGCTGCATGTCCTAGATTACAGCTAACTACTACATGCTACCACATATCATATTAACCTGTACATTACTCTGACCTCTTTGGAGGAAGAACAGAATGTGTGTTGTGTGTGTATATGAGTTAGCTCTCAGGGACTTTGGGGTAAATTTGGCTGATATGTGAATGCACACCTCCATTTCTTCCTCCCTACTTTTATCCTCACAACAATCCTGTGAGGCAGATTTGGAGTGGGGAGAGAGAGTGTCTCAGCTAAAGTCCCACAGTGAGTTTCATGACTGAGTGGGGACCACATTCCCCCAATCCTTTTCTTAACACTCTAATCACTGTACCACACTGCTTCTCAATTGTATGCGTATTGATTGCAGGAGAAATCTGATGCAGGAGAAAAAGATTCATTTTTAGCTGTGAAGCAAGCTAGTGGGGAGGGAGGAGAGTGTTGGATATCTTTAAGAAAGCATGAAATGGTTTATTTATCAAAATGTGAGGAAGCTGTGAGCCCAAGCCCTGGATCTCTAAAATACCTAGCAACATCTCTGTTAAGGGAGAGAAGAAGAGTGGTAGGATTGTCCATGCAAAATCTTATATTGGGAGCTATGTTTAGAATTTCTTCCAAAAATAAAATAAATCAAGCTTTCCCTGAGTGAGTTTTAGTGTAAAAAGTTGTGAATTCGGCGGGGAGAGAATGAGAGAAAGAGCAGAGAGGAGGGGGAAGATAGGTGGTGTGAGGTGGGCGCAAGGCTATGTGTGGCTCCCCAGAGGTGCATCAGAATCTAATCTGGCCCACCACCAGATTTGAGCTTGACACTCACTGGCATAGTGCATTTGCAAAAGAGAGAAAATCCAAGCCCCAATGTTTTTATATGGGGGTGGGGGGAATCTTTTAGGGGGGGGAATTCCTGTTGAACCCCTTGTAATTTTCTTCTGGATCCGCTTCTGGTCTCAGCATTGCAGCAACAGAGAATTCTATCACCTCACTCAAGAGGTTCAGAACTTTGCCTTCTATTCAGAAAGCATAAATCCCAACAATCAAAGCAGTGATTGAAACTTTTGTGATATTGTTATTGTGATTAAACATTTACATGTTGAATTTATAGAGAATAAATTTCACAGATGCACAACCTCATTAGGTGTCATTTGTCTCCCTTTAGGTTTTACCTCAGAAATGTCAGGAATCAGGAGGAATGTGCCTACCTGTCCTCTTGGTATGTCTATAGCGAAACAGGATGTCATTCGGAAACGATCCATCACTGGATATGTGAGAAGGCAGCCTATGAGTTGACTTAAGAAGAAGGTCTGACTAACAGGATGTTTGCTTATTAAGAAGCAATAGTTTGTTGTTTGTTGTTGTTAGGAAAACTCTGCTGAATTGGCTTCCCTGTTGAAAGGAGGGGATTGCATGAACCATTCTATCTATAATTTCGTTTAAAATCTAAAACTTACTGTAAATTATATTTAAATGTTGTGCCTCACTGCAGGCTCCTTCAGAAATGCAAAACAGATAAATATTGTAAAAGAGTAACTACTATTGTCTGTTGTTGTTGTTGTTGTTGTTGTTATTGTTCTTTGCTCTCTCTCTCTCTCTCTTAAGGAGACAGAATAAGTATCAGAAGGTAGAAGAAACATCATCTTCAAAGCACAATATTCACCAAAACGTCACCAACACTGTAGTTCCCAGATCCCACTAATCCTAAAATCTGGGCATCTACTCCTGGAAACAGCCTCTTGTGCAAAGTGATTTCTCAAACATGGTCCTTTTCTAATTAATTGAAAAAGAGCTGTTTGCAGGGCTGGGCCATGGATTACTGGTGCCCCAGACAAAGTCTGGCTTTGGCCCCCTTGCCCCCTTTGGCCCCCTTGCCTCCCGTCATCTGGGTAAGTGGTTAGGTGGCTGGGCAGAGCCCATTGTCCGAGCAGGCTGGCAGGCGGGTGGTCTCCATCACCCTCCCAGCTGCCCACTTGCTGCCCTCACCGCTCTGCTGCCGCGGCTGGCTGCTTCTGGGCAGCCGCCTCTTATGCCGTGTTATGATGACATCACCACGCAATGTAGCAACATGATTATAAAGCTGGTGTGCACATGTGTTCTTTTGTGCATTTGAGAGAGGTATAATATAAAACACTCAAATTAGTGCAAGGAGACATTATTATTTCTTTTAAATACATATGCTGCATTCTGTACACAATTCAGAGAAAAAGTCAAAAGATATGCAGCAGCAAAACAAATGACAACCCACCACCACCTCCTTCTTTGCAACATGCAATGAATCTCTGCGTGCCTCATGGGATCTTCGCCCTCCCCTCCACATAGCATCACTGATGGATAATGATGGATAAACACAGGCCCATCTTTTCTTGTGAAGAGACTTTGGGGGAAGCAAGCCAGTCACTACAGTGGTGTCAGCAGTCATGAAAACAGCACCGATGGGGTGTGTGTGTGTGAAGAAAAATGCTGCAATGGAGGGGCACAAGCATAGGCAACTATGTGAGTCTATATGTATCTGTGGCTCTCCCTCTGTATGAGTGAATTTGTGTCTGTCTAAGTACGTGCTCACTCACCCCACCTCTTCTGTGCTCAGGAATGTTCAAATCTACTGCCATGTGCTGCTGTATCAGAAACACTGGTCGATATGCCAGTCCTCCTGGGCACTCTTCCCCATTCAGAACATACATCATGTAGAAACAACCAACTTCCTGCCTCCCGAATGTTCAATCTCCATCAAGAAGATTGAATGTAATGTAAATTACATCATTGTAATGGAGGTCTCTCCATTACAATGCGTTCCCCTGGGACAAGAGAGCATCTGCTTCTGTGTGTGAGTCACAGACATTGTCACATGCACACTTACTTGAGGATAAGCACATTGAGTTCTTTGGGATGAAGGGATGAAAATTAGCTGTTGACGGATCTTAGCAGCTGCACAAAATCTGGCAACTTTGTGGGTGATAAGGGTGTGCACAGCTGGTGTGAACTGGCTGGTTCGGTTCAGTGTGAGTCTGAACTGGACCTGGAACGGAATGGGCCAGTTCAGTTCGGCACCCCCTCACCCCCCCCCCGCCCAGCTCGTGAGTTTTATTTATTTATTTATTTATTTATTTATTTATTTATTTATTTAAGACCCTACCCCTTCTGGGGGGTAGGGGAAGGGTCCGCGAAGGTTCCCCCTCTGTCTCCACAGGAGCACCAATGGCCATAGGGTTGGATTTTTGGCTTGCTCCTGCTCTCCGTTTACAATCCTGCTGGAGGCTCAGCACTTGATTAGACAAGAAGACATCTGGAACTTTAGCTGCATGGCTTGGTGATGCTAGCATGCCCTCTTTATTTCATGCCGAGACATTGGACAGCTGGCACCAGACCTTTATTACCAATTCAGGTTTTCTGTTAGGCAACTCCAGAACAGCATTCCTTCAGTGACTGTCGCTAGCTTCTTCCCTTGTGCTTCTTTTTAGATTGTGAGCTCTTTGTGGGACAGGGGGCCACTTTCTTCTCCTTTTTGTATGTAAACCACTTTGAGAACAGTTGCCTTGAAACATGACATATAAATAAGTAGTTGTTTGCTTCTGTATTCCATTTCTGCAACATCTTTCCATCATGGAGTGGGGCAGCACCAGTTGGACTTCCAAGGAGACCCTGACCTGGATGAAGCCGGCTCAGTTTTTAACAATATCATGGCTTGAGTTGCCCTCCGAACAACTTGAGTTGCCACCCGTAACGTCACGGGCTTGTGACGATCTCTAAACTGCACAGGCGTGTATCTCAGTTGCTTAAAGACACTGGCCCGAACAGATGAGCCCAGTGTGGCTCCTGCTACACCCCATCACCGCCGGGGGAGAGAGAGAGAAGGGAGATGGACTGCTCCATGCCGTCCCGCCCCCCTCGCAGCCACCCCTCAGCCACAGTAAGAGTTTTTTGTTTGGTTTTTTAATGGAGCTTTGGTGGCGTGGGCCCCCCATAGGAGGTTTTGGGGAGCCTCGGGTGGGGGTGGGGGCTCACAGCTGGGTGGTCTGGATGCCCAAATTACCTTGGTGCACCTCTGGGAGGATCAGCTCTGCTGCTAACACCAGACATGGATCTCCCAGCCAATTACCCATTTAACCACTGCCACCAAGTCGACTTGTGTGTTCTAGACTGAATCTACCACAATGGCCTTCCAACTTTCTGTTGCAAAAGCAAACTTTTTTAAAGGTAGCAAAGCCTATAGGCATGGGGTGGAGTCAACAGAAGCTATCATTTTCCTTCAGCTATAACAAGAAATGTTACTTTGTAATTAGTTGAATTAAAAGTTGTTTCACACGTTCAGTACAAAACAAAAACAACATCAACCAAAAGAGCAAAAGGAACAGACAAAATGTGGTCAAAAACGCATCCACTCACTAGTATTCGTTGCAAGATTTTCATGTCCACTCCTGAGATAGATAGATAGATAGATAGATAGATAGATAGATAGATAGATCCCTGTCTTCTCAGCATGTGGTTATGAAATGTGGTTATGGTTAGATGTCCGGTCACAACATACCTATGCATCTTATTGATCCGTTGCTTCTGGGATTGATTCATGTGGACTTGGTGCAGCTCAGGATCTCCCCTGATGGCAGCAACTCCGAATGCACGTACTTCGCTGCTCCCCGGGACTTCACTACTTTTTGCACTGTTGGACAGAACCTGGAAACTATCCGCACTATATGAGGATGACTGGAAATAACCTCTGAGGTCATTTCATAACACTCACGGTCTAATTTTTTGCTATGTCCATGTATTCCACAGCAGAACCAATTGTTTGGGTTTGTCATCATTTAGCAAAGTGCCAAAAGGAAGCTACCCACACCAGTTACAGAGTAGAGTGGAGAGTTTAGTTGTTGCCGTTATTAGAAGAACACGCATGGAGATTGTTGTACAATCTAAACTAAAAAGATTTATTGGTGAAGTACATTTAGATAGGAAAGACCTAGTCCTATCTATCAGCTACATAATGAATAGGAAGGGAGAGAGAGATGTTTCCATCTACTCTCTAAGGAAGTGGACTGACTCTTTACTGGAAATACCTGAAGAGTCGAGGCAGGGGCCATAGAGTAGAGGCAAGCAGGGACAGGTAAGGAGACCCTCACTAACTACCTCTACTCCCAATACCCCAAGGGGTCACTAGGAGAGCTTAGTGCAAAAGGTCGATGCACTGGGACTCCATGTCCAACACTAATAATAGTAGCTTCTTTACAGTAAGTGCAATTTCTGACCTAATTCCAAAGGAGCATGGGAGTCTCTTGTGCAGAGTTGGATCTCTCTCTCTCTCTCTCTCTCTCTCTCTCTCTCTCTCTCTCTCTCTCTCTCTCTCTCCATCAAAGTTTCATGGTCAGCATCAAAACTCCCATATGATCTAGAAAGCTGGGCTTTGGAACCTGTTCACAACCATCTAACTAGCTTGAGACACATTTACCCTGTAGCAGAGGCCTGTAAAGAGCAAGCCAGGCTGCACATGAGACATCTCAAACTATTTGGTGTGGCTTGTCATGCACCGAAATCACACTAGATTGTGGAAGAGGGGAGTGGACTTCAATGTTCTAATCAAAGACCTGCATCTTTGCAGGCACAATACAAGCGGGAGTTGCTATTCTCTTATAATGAGCCAGCCCTATTGTTATCCCAGGTATATTTTGGTGTACTTAAGCTTTGCCCATATATGGAAAAACTTTTCTTCAAGCAAATCAGAGTGTGAAAGGTCAGACCTGGTACTGGTGGTCACCAGGGAACTGTTGCTGAAAACGGCCTCCTAGGATCTGATCTCCATCTTGTTGCTAACAGTCAGAAGCCTTCTGTACAACTTGACAATCGCACTGGGATTCTCCATGTCTCCTTTGAATGGGCTTGTGGAGATTTACAATGTGGTTGCTGCATTGTAATTTCACTGAGTACACATACACAAACCCAGTGAAGGTCATTCACTTCAAGGAGGCTGTTGTTGGGGTTTGTGATTATTTAGCAAAGCACCAAGGAAGCTACCAGGCATTGGAGAAGATCCTTTATCTTCTGCTTCTGGTGGAGAAGGAATGTCCCATCCCCTTCTCTTTTGTATTTGTATGCCAGGGTAATAGGAGATGTTTCAAAGTTCCTTCACCTCTCTTTCCTTGTTCCGGTGCTGTACAGTCTCATGGCTGTCTTGTTTTTCCTCACATGTAATAATCAAGTCAACAACCCAAAGCAGGATGTAAGTCCATCTATTGTCTCTGAATCTGGAATATAGGCGGGGGTCAGCTTTTCCTTGCATCAACCCCTCCTTAAGTAGCAGTTGATTTCGTTTCTCATTCCACACTCTGGCTGCTTGTTTGAAGCCATAGATGCTCCTTTCTGGTTTCGACACAAGCCCCTTCTTTCTAGGTACCTCCTAGCCTGGTGGCTGTGGCATGTAGATGTCTTCCTCGGTTTCCCCATGAAGGAAGGCAGTCTTTACATCCATATGTTCAACTTGCAGCTTTCTAGCTGCTGCTACGCTGAGCAGTGTCCTAATTGAAGTGTATGCACAAGTGGTGCAAAGGTCCCATTGTAGTCCTCACCATAGATCTGGGAGTATCCCTCGGCTACTTGCCTTGCCTTGTAGCGCTCTACCTCCTGTTCTGCATCCTGCTTAACTCTGAAGACCCACTTGCATCCCACAGTCTTTCTTCCTGTGGGTATTGACACAAGTCTTCAAGTCTCCTTTTGGTGCAGGGAATCAATTCCTTCGAATGCTGCTTTTGTCCAAGTCTCACCTTGTGTCAGCTGGCATCTTTTCTTTCTCTCACCATGTGGTGGGTTCTTGTAGTACTCCTCCTTTGGTCACAAGTGAGAACCTTTGGGGTGCAACACTTTTGTTGGGCCTCTAGCAGTACCTCAGTTCTGCCTCAGGCTGTGCAGCCCCTTCTGAATCTGTATCCCCTTCTGAACCTCCTTCTGGTTGTGGCACAGATTCTTTGAGTTCATTGTCTGGCTCTTGCATCATGAGACTCCACTCACGTGGTTCCTCTTTCACCTGCATCTCTGGCACAAGTTCTGGCACATCACCTCTAGTTGGCCCTTGTCTCTCCTCAAAAGACACCACATTGCAGATCCTGACCTCTCCATTTGTAGGATCAAGGATTCTCTATCCCTTTGGGCCATGCGAATATCCAACCAACACTCCCAGTTCGCATTTGTGGTTGAGTTTGATTCTCCTGGCCTTTGGGACGTATGCATAAGCTTTTGATCCAAACATTTTGACATGCTTTAGAGAGGGTTTGTGCCCAAGCCATCATTCAGATGTTGTCTTGTCTATTGCTTTGGCTGGCAATCTGAGTTGCAAGTACTTAGGAACACATGGGAAGCTGCCATAGACTGAGTCAGACCATAGGTCCATCTAGCTCAGTATTGTCTACACAGACTGGCAGTGGCTTCTCCAAGGTTGGGAGAAGGTTGGGATCCACCCTGGTTGCATATGAATGGGAGGCTAGCACTGTAAGATATTCCCCTTAGGGGATGGAGCCGCTCTGGGAAGAGCAGAAGGTTCCAAGTCCCTTCCCTGGCTTCTCCAAGGTAGGGCTGAGAGAGATTCCTGCCTGCAACCTTGGAGAAGTCGCTGCCAGTCTGTGTAGACAATACTGAGCTAGATGGACCAATGGTCTGACTCAGGAGATGGCAGCTTCCTATGTTCCTATGACATCAGAATTTATGAGCTCCAAAGGATGCTATGACTCTGTCTGTCTCTGTGCAGAAAAGCTGGGTCTCACCCCTTTATTAAGAAAGCAACACTGACCCCTTGTGGCAGCTTCTCTGCATGACTCCACTTTAAGGTCCTTACTAAGGCCATTTTCCCCAAGCTCCTTTATCACATGTATTTGCCTATGTGCTAGTCTTTTAGGCAATATGGTAGAACAGTTCTTGTGTTTGCATGAGGCTGCAAGCCTGGTCTGTTCAGTTACACAGTCCAATTGAAAAAGCACATCTTTACGCATGCACATAGGCTGTCATAATGAAATCATCATCTTTGGTGATGTAGCAAACTTTGTCCTCCAAAGTCACTTTGCAACTTTGATTGACTCCATGTCCCACAGAGGTCAAGTTATTCTCCATATCAGAGACTAAGAGGGCATCTTGGATCAAAATCTTTTCAACTTCCCCATCAAATTGCCTACAATACAGTTCAGCAGGTCCTCTCCTGGCTGAATAACTATTGTTCCCATCAGCAACCCAAACAGCAACTTTGTCATTTTTGTCTAAATCTATACACAGTTGAGGGGAATTCAGGATATTTGGGGTAGCGCCTGAATCAATAACAAAACTATTCCTCTCATTCCTGGTTGCTACATTGAAAGACTTGTCTTTTTATTGCCCCCCCCCCGCTCTGTTTCCTGTTCTTTCAGTCCAGCCTGCTGTTTGTCTGTCAGAAAAGCGTATCCTCCTTTCTATTGTGTAGACAGACTGTCAGTCATCTCTGGAGCTATGCTGACCAGGTTTTCCTCCTCTAGGTTTCTTTCTGCAGTTGCCGCCTTTAGGATCTGGGCAATGAGCGTTCAAGCCTGGAGCATGTCCCTTTCCTGAGAGAAGTCCACCATCAAGTGTGTCATGTTGTCACTCACGTTGGGGTTCAAAGGCAGGCCGGAAGCTGGTGCCATTGTGACACTGAAGAGCAGACATCAGGAAACAGACTTCCCCAAGTCTTCAAACGTCATCAGGCAATGGCTATGCTGTTCACCATAATCTCAGTTGTCAGCTCTACAGCCCTATGAAAGCAATGTAGCTGCAGCTTATAGCAGCGAGCAATGTTGGTATCCAAGCAGCTGTGGAAAGCTAAACAACACTTGAGATAGACCATCATGGTTGCCCACTTGCCCTTTTTAGGACAGGGAACTCCCTCTACTTGTAAACCTAATGAGCTGGTGAGGACTCAGTTGTTAAGAGTTCAGAAAACTTTCGCTCTCCACCTGGAAGAGACATCCCACTTCTCAGAGAAGTTGAAGGTCACCCCTTCAAACCTGCACATACACTTCACTCAAGCCATTTCCAGACTTCTCTTCCTTGGGTCTGCACCCAAACAGACCAACTCCAGTATCCATGAACTCATTCTTCTACCTGAATATTGGCCCCTCTAGATGCATTGCCTCCAAGCAGGTTCTGGAGTACAAGTCCTCCTGGCCCAGCCCCTGCTCTTGGGATCAGAACTGAATCCGAATCTATACGGATCTTTTGCATACTGGTTCTCAAGCTTGTGAATGGTAGCTGTATGTCACGTGTCATTCCTTCTTCCTGCTTTTCTGCTGCCTTCCACCTGTGAGGAGACGTGCTCAGCACTAATAGACCAGGTTCAGTACTACCCTCCTGCCCCTCTACATCTCCTCACCCCCTTCCATTTCTTCTCATTTCTGCATTGCAAGGTAGACAACTGGAGCACAAGTGGAGTAACTCACCTCAAGTCCTATACATTGCAATCTCTCAGACCCCACAATTACTCCCATGTCTGATACAGAGCTTTCCAGTGACTCCTCTTATGTGATTCGGCTGATCAGTTTCAGTTTGTGACTCCTGAGGATGTGGACACACTGCTTGAAACGGTGCAGCTACCACCTCTTCTTCTGACCCTTGTTCGGCAAGGCTTATACTATCTCCAGCCAGTCATATATTTTTGTTAATCTATTGTTAAATGTATATACCACCTTTCATTCAAACAATCCCAAGGCGGTTCACACAGAAACATTAAAACAAGATTATACAAATAAACAATTAAAATATTAAGCTAAAATATAAAAACATAAATATGATTTAAAATACAAGTATAAAATAACCATACAAAATACAAAGAAGCAGCAGTAGAGACAATTATATAAAAGCCTGGGTAAAAAGCCCAGATTTGACATGCTTTCTAAAAAATGTGATCAAGACTGAGGAGCGAATAGCCACAGGGAGAGCATTCCAGAGTCTGGGAGCAGCCACAGAGAAGGCCCTGTCCCGCGTGCAAGACAGCCGAGCCTCCCTCCTTGTCGGCAGCCCCAGAACAGAGTTTTGGAAGGAACTGATTATCTAGACCCATTTCAAACTGGCTTTGGGGAAGGCTATGGGGTGGAGAATGCCTTGGTCTGCCTAATGGATGATCTCCAATTGGGAATTGACAAAGGGAGTGTAACTCTGTTGATCCTTTCGGATCTCTTGGCGGCTTTTGATACGATCGACCACAGTATCCTTCTAGAGTGTCTGAGGGGGGTGGGGGTGGGAGGCACTGCTTTGCAGTGGTTCCGTTCCGACCTCACAGGCAGATTCCACATGGTGTCCCTCAGAGACTGTTGCTTTTCAAAAACTGAACTTTCATATGGTGTTCCTCAGGGCTCCATATTAGATTAGGGATACAAGAAAGGCCCTGTTTTTTTCCCCTGCTGATCGCTGCTGGCTCTTTGCATGGGGCACCTGGTGAGAGGCAGCATGGAGAAGACAAGCGGCTGCCTCTCTGTGGTTGACTGCTGCACTATTCCGTCAGTAGCCTCCTCCCTCCTTCACTTCCACTGGGTCTCCTCCTCTCCAAGCATGGGAAGGAGAGCCCTGCTGTTCCCCAAACAAGAGGGTCCAGAGGGAAGCCAGGCAGCTGTTCAGAGCTTCCTTCCACTTGGGGCATCAGCTCTTGGCTTTGAGACTCTGAGGGAGGGAGGGAGGGAGGGAGAATCCTGCTGCTGCCTCTTCCGCCACCCTCCGCTGAATAATGCCAAAGTCAGCGATGAAGAGGCAGAGTGGAGAAGGCTAAGCAGCCACCGACCTGCTCCACGCTGCCTCCTGGCAGGCAAGTGACAGCATCGCCACACTCTGGAAAGAGCAGAGAGCAGTGGCCAGAGGGCAGAGCCAGCAAAGTGATGTGTGTCCCCTCAGGTGAGAATCAGTGTCAGGATTGTGCTGAAGGAAGGAGTCCCCGTGTCGGGCTGAAACAAGAGCACATCCCAGCAACCAAGGTGGCTCTCGGGATGAATGGCAGTGGGCGGAGGTGGAGGGGTCTGCTCTGAGGGGCCTGTGGTGGTTTTGCTTTCAACATGGTGGGGAAGAGATTCCTCTGATTTCTCAGATCAACAGACATATGCACAGGAAGGGTGAGGTGTGGAGGAACTTCTATTACTACTACTATTGATATACCGCTTTTCGACACAAGTTTCCAAAGCAGTTTACGTGGAGTAAGAATAAAGGAATAAAGATGGCTCCCTGCCCCCAAAGGCTCACAGTCTACAGAGAAACCTAAGATTGACACCAGCCACCGCCACTGGAGGGTTACTGGGCAGGGGGTGGGCAGGGCCAACTGCTCCCCCGTGCAGCCTCTGCTCAATAAAGAGAATCAGCCCTTTGAAAAGGTCGCTCTTTGCTTGGTTGGCAGGGGAGGCCTCCAAGTCCTGAAGCAAGTCCAGTCAGCTTTTAGTAAGAGGAGGGATAGTTAGTCAGGGGGGAAGAGTTAGACAGGGAGGGAAATGGGGGAGAAGATGAGGAAAGACTTCTTCGCAATGTAAGTAGGATCTCATCACAGCTTTGCCTTTCTCCTTCTGTTCCTGGGCCAGGTCTGACTTGGGTCCCCTGCCCACCCAATTAGGACGGGCAACAGCTGTGAACACGCCTATTGTGACCTGCTTCACAGATGTCCCAATTATAAGGGAGAATTTGAATCCACTCCTCATTTAGCAGTTGGATGAGCTCAGAGAAGAAGTCGGGAGATGAGTGTTTTTTAAAGTCTAAGACAGCAAGGGTTTGTTTTAAAGAAGTTATAAACTTAGATAGAAAACCTGCACCCTGTACTAACTAGCTCATGGGGAGGGAGGGAGGGAGGGAGGGGAGGAAGGAACAGAGAGAACAAGGAAGAAGGGAGTGTACCAGGAGTGTCAGCCCATCAGATGAAACTCAGAGTAGAAATGGACAGAGCGAGAGAACAAGGGGACAGTCCTACTCTCTCTGCCTCTATTCCTAATCTATGAGTGCTGAGAATCCATGGTTATGGAGTCTCCAACACTCCTCCTCATCAATCTATGGGTCCCATCATCTCTCATCAAGTGTGAAGACGGTCTCTTGGCAGTGGTTTGGTTAGTCTATCTGCCACCACATTATCTGCTGGACAATCTTTTAGCTCCACAAACCCTTTCTCTTGGACTTCCTACCGTCTTTCTTCCTGGAGGCAGCTCTCTGAGTGTCCATGTATTATTTTTGTGTAAAGAATCAATTCCTTCTTTTGCAGCTTCTCTCCAATTGTGACCTTCACTTACTGGTATTTCATCAATGTCATCAAACATGCAAGATTCTTGTGTCTTTCCTTTTTAGCAATATATGAGTCTATTCAATGGAATGCCTAAATTGCTTGGACTCATTAAGTGCCTCATTTCTTGTTGAGTTACAATGTCTCCTTGTTCGAAACCCTTCATTGCCACAAAACTCACAATGAACTCTTCCTTTGGTTTGTCCTGTAGGGATGTGCATTAGGGGTGTGCAATTCGGGAATTCAGTGATTCAGTTCGGGACCCGAACCGAATCACCCCTGTTCTGTTTTGTGCCCGAATATGGGCCACCCGAATCACCCTTGATTGGGTTCGGATTTGGATTTAATCTGAATCTGAATCTGAATCGATTCGGGGGGTAAAAAATGGTCCCAGGGGCAAAATTTTGGGGTGGGGTGGTAGTGCCCAATGGGTGGAGTCTACCACCCCAATTTCAGGGGAATTGGGCAAAGGGGTGATTTTTGGGGAATTTCTGAAGTTTTCATGTCTCTGGGGCAGATTGGGGCAGAAAGTGGGGCCTGGGGCATAATAGTGGGGTGGGGTGGTATTGCCTAATGTTTGGAGGCTGCCACCCCAATTTCAGGGGGATTGGACAAAGGGCTGATTTTTTGAGAATTTTTGAAGTTTTAGTGACTTTGGGGCAGTTTGGGGGCAGAAAGTGGATCTGCCCCAAAAGAGTGGGGTGGGGTGGTAGTGCCTAATGGGTGGAGGCTACCACCACAATTTCAGGGGGATTGGGCAGAGGGCTTATTTTTTGGGAATATTTGAAGTTTTGGTGTCTTTGGGGCAGATTTGGGGCAGAAAGTGGATCTGCCCCAAAGGAGTGGGGTGGGCTGGTAGATAGTGCCTAATGGGTGGAGGCTACCACCCATCCCCAATTTGAGAGTGATTGGGCAGAGGGGTGAATTTTGGTGAATTTCTGAGGTTTGTCTTCATAAGGTGAAGTGTGCTAAATTGATTACTTCCTCATATTCATAGTAGTAGAGAGTGTGAAAAAGTGAAAGTGGGGTCATGAGAGTTGTCTAATTGAAAAAAATCTCATTTGCTATGATAGAATGAGAATTCACACCTCAGAAGCGGTGAGTGGGATCTTTAAAAGAGAGGAGAGCAGGTCCCTTCCTGCTTTCCGCTGCCACATGCAGCTTCCTGCTGTGAATCAAATCACTATTGGCCTCAGTGGTGCTTTTTGAGGTCCAATCGAATGGACTCTGATTTGAATCCAATCGATTTGTTGATTTGTGTTGTCATTTTGTTTGCCTATCATCACAAAATCTGATTGGTCTTCTGGCAGTGATTTCCGATTGGCTGGTGATCTCCTTGCTTCTTGGTTGGCTAGTTATGATTCCAATCCATTGTTGGCATGGGTAACTGTGCCCCCATTGGCTGGTGGGAGGGAATATTAGGCAGGTACTAGGACTGTCAGGAAAGTTGGGAGCAGAGGTGCTCTTCCCTCCCACCTTCCGCTGCCTGCATTTTAACTTCTTCTTCTTCTTGCCACTGCTCTATTTGGAAGATGCTGTTTAACTCTCGTCTTCCGGGGATCACTTTCGGTTTTGCATGTCTTTAAAGTTAGGGTCTCCCTCTCCTCACAGCTTCAGCTCCTCTCCAGCTTTGCATATGTGTAAGATTTGTTTCTGAGCTGATGTATTTACAATACAACCATCTGCTGAAGTTGTGAGAGCAGAGCCCGTGTTTCCCTCTTCTTTCTGGTGGTGTGAATTTGCGGGTGGGCTTTAAGCCCAAGGAAATAACAAGAGACACCACTCAGGACACCACTCATGGTGTAAAAATTCTCATCAGTTTGTTTAGAGGAAAGTGCAGGGAGCGGGGAGGAAAATGCCAAACAAGCAGGAAGAATAGATGCTTCTTTCTATGTTGACTCTGATCTCCCTTTGCTTCTCAGTTCTTTTTTTCAGCCTCTGTTTCTGCTGTGTGTGTGCAGCTTCTCCTTTTCAAATGAGGAAATTATTTTAGGGGTGGAGGGTGTAAAAACAATTGCATTCAGCTAATTTAAGTGCCAGGACTCTCAGTGCAAAATATGGTATGTGCAGGTCAGTGGGAAGTATCGTCTTCATAATTTTTTTCTTTAAAAACAACAACAACCCTTTGGTTTAGTCACATTTATTGCAACACTGCAAGAGAAGAGTGAAGCATCTCGAACTTCTTGCCTGCATTTCTGAATGGTGGGTCTGCTTTCCCACCCAGCCCCCCAAGCTGCATGAAAACACAATTAAAAATCCCACGCTCTTCTCCATCCGCCCTCCAAAAACACACAAAAACACAGCCTTGTTTTTTACATCTTTACATTCTTGCAAATTCAGTTGCTTAAATATTGGATTCTTTAGAGACGGGGGCGGGGGGAGTGCATAAAGAATTATGTGAGACGGGACTATGTTATGTTGTGTGTTGAAATGTCTCTGCTAATGCATATTTGCATAAATATACTTGTTTTATTTTATTACATTCTTGTGAGTTCAGTTGCTATTTGTGCCCTCAAGACCCCATGTGTTAAAAATACCGTGTGTGTCTGTGTGTTTCTGTGTCTGTGTGTGCGTAAGGGGATGATGCTTAACTTCCAGAGGGGGAGGGCTCCAAAGGCCTTTAATTCCAGGCTCCAAAATTATCTAGGTGCAGCACTGGTTGGGAGGTTATCTCAGAGAGATGATCAAAATATCATCAATATGATCAAAAGCTGAGTTGGTGCATACGCTGTAGCACCAAACCCAGTGTGAGTCCCAGAGACTGGACTGCAATCCCTGTGTGATCTGGCAGTTAAGCTGGGCACTGAGTAGCATTTGGGGCTTCATGGTCTGAAAGGCAGATGTTGAAAGACCTCCTTTCTTTGCCTTGGAAGATTCTCACTGCTCAACTCATCATAGGAACTTTCCAGATATTTACTTCAATTCCTTTACGTAACATTTCTGCATGGCTGAGCATCCATCCATCTTTCTGTTTCCTTTCCACTTGACCAATCTTTTTCCAAACAAAAAAGTGGGTTTTCACTTCATCACCTCATCACCAAAGGCCCAAATGCAGGGATAGAAAAAGACCAGGAGCCTTGACCACCATGCATTTATCTACCATTAGAAGTAGCAAGAGAAGGGTACCTCCCTTACAAATACAAATAAATAAAAGGAGAATGATATGGAGATGAGGAGACAGGGGGCGTGTCCACTGACTGTGGGGCAGCCATCTCAGTGATGGTGGGAAACCGAAGAAGTAATGTTGGCAGGTCAATGGGTCGTTACAGGGGATGAAAGCGCTGGGAGAGATCCTCAGGAGATTTGGTGCAGGGTGCTATCAGTATGCTGATGACACCCAAATCTATATCTCCATGTTGGCATCATTGGGAGAGGGCATAACCTCCCTAAATGCCTGTCTGGAGTCGGTAATGGGCTGGATGAGGGATAACAAACTGAGACTGAATCCAGATAAGATGGAGGTACTCATTGTGTGGGGTCAAAATTTGAGAGACGATTTTGATCTGCCTGTTCTGGATGGGGTCACACTTCCTTAGAAGGAACAGGTACACAGTCTAGGGGTGCTTCTGGATCCAAGTCTCTCTCTGGCGTCCCAGGTTGAGGCAGCGGCCAGAAGTGCCTTCTGTCAGCTTCAGGTGATACGCCAGCTGCGCCCATTTCTTGAGATAGACGACCTCAAAACAGTGGTACATCTGCTGGTAACCTCCAGACTGGATTATTGCAATGCACTCTATGTGGGGCTGCCCTTGTACGTAGTCCGGAAACTACAGTTGGTCCAGAATGTGGCAGCCAGGCTCATCTCTGGGTCATCTAGGAGAGACCATATTACTCCTGTATTGAAGGAGTTATACTGGCTGCCAATATGTTTCCAGGCAAAATACAAGGTGCTGGTCATAACCTATAAAGCCCTAAACAGCTTGGGCCCTGGGTATTTAAGAGAACATCTTCTTCGTCATGAAGCCCACCACCCATTGAGATTATCAGGAGAGGTCTGTCTGCTTTTGCCACCGGCTCGTCTGGTGGCTATTCAGGGACGGGCATTCTCTGTTGCTGCCCCGAGGCTTTGGAATGCATTCCCTAGTGAAATAGGAGCATCCCCATCTCTGACAATTTTAAAAAAGTTTTTAAAGACACATCTGTCCAACCAGGCATTTAACTGATATTGTTTTAATTGTTTTAATGTTGTCTTTAGAATATTCTTTTAAAATTGGTTTTTCAATTGCTGTGTTTTAAATTTTGTTTTGTTTTCTTTTGTTCTTTTTTTTTTTTTTAAACTAATGTTTTATCTTTGTTTTTCATCTGGTTGTAAACCGCCCAGAAACGTAAGTTTTGGGCGGTATAGAAATATGTTAAATAAAAACTAACAAACAAACACATATATATAAGACCCTAGGTTCAGGTGAGTACCTAGCTTACATCATAGGAATGCAGGAATGCTGGGCCCAGGTCATGTGATACATCTCTGAAATTGCCCGACATGCCCAGTATGAGTTTTAAATTGGTTTAGCATTGGTATGTGATAGTAGAGTATCATGTATCATGTATCATGTATCATGTATCATGTATCATGTATCATGTATCATGTATAGGTTGCACACCCTTAATTGCTCCAAGGGTGCAATCATACAGAGCAGCAGTAGTGCACATTTGGAGGGGGCAGAAATGGGGTGTGTGACCACTCTACAAACATGCCCCACCATCCTTGACCAGCTGGAATTAGTTTCATTGCTCTGAATTGCTCCATCTTGCTTCTGTGAAAAAAATGCCATCTTGTGCCTTTTTCAGGACACAAACTGGCCAGTGTGACCTCTTTAAGAAGATGAATAGGAAAGAGTTTTGTGAACACACGACACGTTATTGTGATGAACTAAGATATTATTCTCTTATCAACAGACCACAAGTTTTAAGAAAAAATTCTTCAAAGTCAGAATTTTTATGCATACATGATAAATTGAAAGCATTACCCCCCCCCCCTGCCATGCACGAAGCTGACGGCAAACATGCTGGGAAGCGGGGGAGGGCGAAGAAGCTGGGAGGATGGCTGCCCATGACTGGGCCAGAATGGCCTGACAAGCCATTGCCTGGCTGCAGCCAGGACCTAGTGGATAGAGATGTGCACAGAAACTCCAGGCCCGGTTCGGTTGGAGTCCGACTCGAACCTGACTGGACCAGTTCAGTCCAGCACCCCCTCGAACCCCCCCCCCCCCCGTTCGGTCCAGCCCGGCGGGGTTCTTTTTTTTTTTTTTAAGTGGGGGAAAAATGTTTTGGGCCCATAGTTTGGGATGTTGCCCAAAATTGTGGCGGCTGCACATGCACAAATGGTCTCTGTGAGTCCCTGGGCCATGCTAGGCCCCACAGAGGCCATTTTCGCATGTGTGGCAGCCACCATTTTCACCACCACGCCAAACTACAGAGGCTCGAATGGGCTCAAGAACCAGCTGAATGGGCCGGAGAGGGAGGAGGCCAGCGGGGGAAGGGGGAACCTCCGTGGACACTGCCCCCCAACAGTGCCCCAAAGAACTCCCCTGAAGGGGAGAAAGGTTAAAAAAAGGTTTTTTTTCACTTTAAAAAAAATCACGAACCCCCTGAACTGTCAGGGTTCGGTCCAATGTCGGACCGAATTGCGGGGGGATTCGGTTCAACCCCAAACCATCAAACCGAACTGGTTCAGGGTCGAACCTGTTTGCACATCCCTACCAGTTGGCCCTTCCCCTCTGCAGAGACCCTGGGGGGATGATGGAGAAAGAGGAAATGGAGTCCTGTAAGGCAGCCCCTTTAAGGACTAACAGGCAGAATACAGGAGGACGGGAATGGAAGGAAGGGGAGGGGCTAAGAGGGGTGGCGGCTGACCCTGGGAACAGCTATAATGGGCTTGAAGCCAGTGATGAGGAAGCCAGGGGAGATGGAGGGTGGCTTCCTGTATGGGCTCCCGGGGAAGAGCAAGGCCTTTCCTCTCCCTGGCAGATGGAGGAGGAACAGGGTGCTTGGAGCCCCCTCCCCATCCCTCTGAGGCCTGGATGCCCAGGGATGGTGATGCTAGTGAGGAGGAAATGCCACAATTGGATTTGCCTTTTTCACACCTGCTGCACACTGAGTTGACACTTTCAATTTCACAAAACACCCAGGATCCCTCTCCTGTTCATTCACCAACAGATAAGACCCCCAGCAGGGTATATGTCAAGCTGGAGTGTTTTGCCCATAAATACCTATTCAGGATAAAAGATGAAAGCATGTGATGCCGGATATTTCACCTGCTGGTACTGATGTGAATTCGATTCATCCCTGGGTCTGCCTTTTTGCCAATCAAACAGACCCAGTGGGAATACATTAGAGGCAATTTTATTGCACTGCAGTTGCAACAGGTAATCAGAGGGCTTTACGCTCTTAAACTGATTACAAATTGGTTATAGGTGCATCTTACATTTATACAGACAATCTGAATGATGCTGACACCCCAGACATAGTATACGTGGCAACAAAATGGTGGACTAAGTATCTAGTACATAAGAACATAAGAACAGCTCTGCTGGATCAGGTTCAAGGCCCATCTAGTCCAGCATCCTGTTTCGCACAGTGGCCCACCAGATGCCGCTGGAAGCCACAGGCAGGAGTTGAGGGCGTGCCCTCTCTCCTGCCATTACTCCCCTGCAACTGGTACTCAGAGGCACACTCTTGAGGCTGGAGGTGGCCCACAGCCCTCGGACTAGTAGCCATTGATAGACCTCTCCTCCATGAAGGCATCCAAACCCCTCTTAAAGCCATCCAGGTTGTTGGCCATCACCACATCCTGTGGCAGAGAGTTCCACAAGTGGATCACGCGTTGTGTGAAAAAGTATTTCCATTTGTTGGTCCTAGACCTCCTGGCAATCAATTTCATAGAGTGACCCCTGGTTCTAGTGTTGTGTGAGAGGGAAAAGAATCTCTCTCTCTCTCCACTTTCTCCACGCCATGCATGATTTTATAGACCTCTATCATGTCTCACCGCAGTCGTCTTTTTTCTAAACTAAAAAGCCCCAGGTGTTGTAGCCTTGCCTCCTAAGAAAGGTGCTCTAGGCCCCTGATCATCTTGGTTGCCCTCTTCTGTACCTTCTCCAGTTCAACAATGTCCTTTTGAAGATGTGGTGACCAGAATTGCACGCAGTACTCCAAGTGTGGTCGCACCATAGTTTTGTATAAGGGCATTATAATGTTAGCTGTTTTATTTTCAGTCCCCTTCCTAATGATCCCTAGCATGGAATTTGCCTTTTTCACAGCTGCCGCACATTGAATAGACATTTTCAACGAGCTGTCAACCACAACCCCAAGATCCCTTTCCTGGTCCATCACCGACAGCTCAGATCCCATCAGCATATACTTGAAGTTGGGGTTTTTCGTCCCAATGTGCATCACTTTACACTTGCTAACATTGAACCGCATTTGCCATTTTGTCGCCCACTCCCCCAGTTTGGAGAGATCCTTTTGGAGCTGCTCACAATCCGTTTGGGATTTCACTACCCGGAAGAGTTTGGTATCATCTGCAAATTTGGCCACATCGCTGCTTACCCCTGCTTCTAGATCATTTATGAATAAATTAAAAACCACCGTTCCAAGTACAGATCCCTGGGGGACCCCACTTCTTACTTCCCTCCATTGTGAAATTCTCCATTTATACCTACCCTCTGTTTTCTGTCTTGCAACCAGTTAGCAATCCACACATGTACTTGTCCCTTTATTCCATGACTGCTAAGTTTCCTCAGGAGTCTTTGATGAGGAACTTTGTCAAAAGCTTTTTGGAAGTCCAGGTAGACTATGTCAACTGGATCACCTTGATCCACATACTTGTTGACACTCTCAAAGAAGTCCAAAAGGTTGGTGAGGCAAGATTTACCTTTGCGGAAGCCATGCTGGCTCACTCCCAGCAGGGCCTGTTCTTCTAGGTGCTTTACAATTTTATCCTTGAGGATGCTTTCCATCAATTTGCCTGGAACGGACGTTAGGCTAACCGGCCTGTAATTTCCCGGATCGCCCCTGGATCCCTTTTTGAAAATCGGTGTTACATTTGCTACTCTCCAGTCCTCTGGTACAGAGCCCGATTTAAGGGATAAGTTAAATATGTTAGCAAGGAGGTCGGCAATTTCACATTTGAGTTCTTTGAGGACTCTTGGATGGATGCCATCTGGCCCTGGTGACTTGTTAGCTTTCAGTTTTTCCAGACAGTTTAGAACATCATCCCTTGTCACTTCTATCAGACTCAGCTCTCTAGCCTCCATCCCTAAAAAGCCTGGTTTAGGAACAGGTATATGCTCAGTATCCTCTGCTGTGAAGACAGACGCAAAGAACTCATTCAGTTTCTCTGCAACCTCCATATCCTCCTTAATAATCCCTTTCACTTCCTCATTGTCTAATGGCCCAACCGCCTCCCTGGCAGGTTTCCTGCTTCTGATGTACTTAAAGAAATTTTGTTATTCCCCTTGATACTTTTGGCTAAATGTTCCTCAAACTCTCTTTTTGCCTCCCTTATTGTCACCTTGCATTTCTTTTGCCAGAGTTTGTGTTCCTTTCTGTTCTTTTTGTTTGGACAGGCCTTCCAATTTCGGAAGGAAGTCTTTTTCCCTTTTATGGCTTCCTTGACGGTACCCGTTAGCCATGCTGGCATCCTCCTGGACTTAGTGGTACCTTTCCTCCTTTTGGGTATACAATCTAACTGGGCTTCTAGTATTGTGGTTTTGAGTAAACGCCATGCACTCTGGAGCGAAGTGACTCTCCTGATTTCCCCCCTCAGCTTTCTTTTCACCATACTCCTCATTTTGGAGAAGTTTCCTCTTTTGAAATTTAAAATGTCTTTGTTTGACAGCCTTGGTGATTCTCTCCCTGCATGTATGCTGAATTTGATGGCACTGTTGTCACTGTTCCCTAAAGGGTCGATGACACTGACATCACGCACCAGGTCCTGGGTGTCACTCAGAATTAGATCCAAGGTCACCTTCTCTCTGGTCGGTTCCATGACCAACTGTTGACCAACTGTTCTAAGGCACAGTACGCATGCGAGTGATTCATTGTTCATCTGGTGATCACTCCTTTTTGGTTACATCCTGTTTTCTAAACTGTCAGCAAAGAACAGTGAGAATCCTGTGAGAACCAAGTTTCTTTAGATACATTTTAGTGGAGAGAGATATGACGTTGATGGCTCTGAGCTGGGGTTACTTTAAGTTAGAATTAGGTTTTCTAAGTAAAATGGAGTTGCTTTGGTTTTCTAAAACACATCAGTACCTTTCTAGGACAACCTTATTTCACTTCTGGGTTGAATGCAAAAGAACTTCTTATTTTTGGGGAAGAACTGCTTGCATAAATTTCATAATATATTATCAAATGTCAATATAGTCACTAAGGACGAGTTACAAAAAAGGTTGATAGAGAGTTGGTCTGAGGAGGAGAGCTGGTCTTGTGGTAGTGAGCATGAATTGTCCCCTTGGCTATGCAGGTCCACCTTGGGTGACTGCATGTGAGCATTGTAAGATACCCCCCTTAGGAGATGGGCCCATCGTTGAGTGGAAGAAGAGCACCTGCAGGCTTGCATGCAGAAGGCCCCAGGGACACACGCCCTGGCAGCATCTCTGGTACGGCTGAGAGAGGACCCCCCACCCCGGCCTGCCTAAAACACTGGAGAGCCACTGCCCGTCAGTGTAGACAATATTGAGCTGGGGGGACCAATGGTCTGACTCAGTATAAGGCAGCTTCCTATGTTCCTAAGGGGAAATACCATGCTTGAGTGTTTTCAAGTTAGGAACTTAATACTACATTTGGAAAGCTCTAAGATTTTGGGTAGAAAACCAATGGATTTTTAGAACTTATCAAAAACAATATTTTCTGTTCTAAAGGCTTAACATCTATTCTCTGTGAAAACAGATGGAACCAAACAGGCCGCAATTACATGAAAAAGTGGGAGTTGGATTTCAATACAGTTTTTTGGGACCAGAATGCTGGGGTGGGGGATGGAATCAATGCTATCTTAAATCATGATATTTGGATATTAGAGAAGTAAATGCAAAGCTTTTGAGAGCCAGTGTGGTGTAGTGGTTAGAGTGCAGGACTAGGACCAGGGAGACCCGAGTTCAAGTCCCCATTCAGCCATGAAACTAGCTGGGTGACTCTGGGCCAGTCACTTCTCTCTCAGCCTAACCTACTTCTCAGGGTTGTTGTGAAAGAGAAACTCAAGTATGTAGTACATCACTCTGGGCTCCTTGGAGGAAGAGTGGGATATAAATGTAAAATAATAATAATAAATTATTATTATTATTATTATTATTATTATTATTATTATTAATAATAATAATCAGAGGCAGGACTCGGCCTCACTTAGAGGAACTGTTGGGAGGGTGGGCCTGCCCTACAAAGGGAAGAAAGCCCGGGAAGTTCCAGTCCAAGGGACCAATCCAGAGGGCTGGGCTGGGTTTTCTGGCCCCACTCCTTTCTGGAGCAGAGGGAGCTTTGCTAGGCTGCTGCTGGTTCAGGTCTGTCCCAGGAGGGCCCTGAGGAAGCCGCAGGCTGAGCTGCTGGGGATTTGGGAAGGCCGCAGCCTGTGAGTAATAAGGACCAGTGCGAAGCTCGGCGTGTTAGGAGGACGGTGGCTTTTCTTTTCTGTCATTGCTTGGAGTGTGAGTTGCCATGGAATGAAATCTCTCTCTTGCAATCTGCTGTGTGAAAAGACACTTGTTCTTATGACATACCTTTCCCTTTCAATCTAATCATAAGTCCTTGTTACTGAAGTGTGCTACTCTTCATGTTGGGTCTGTCACACGCCTTTGGAGGCCTAGGACTGCTCAGCCTTTGGGGGGAGGATTGGTTTGTGTGTAGTTGTGTGTTGTGTTTTTCCCCTCCCAGGTTGAAAAGGGTATGTGAGCAGCCTGTGTGATTTGAAAGCCAGCCAGTTTATGTGTGTGTGCTCTCCTTACATTCCCAGCTTCCTCCTGTCCCTGGTCTGGAACTCGTGCATGTGTGTGTGTGTGTGAGAGAGAGAGAAAGAGATCCCCACCACACACACACTTCTTGTTGAAGCCTCTGTCTCTGTGTGCATGATGTGTGTGATTTACCATGTAGTGGCTGGTGTGTTGGGTTTACTTTGAAGACTATTGCTTATTGCTCTAATCTGGTGGTCTCTGTGTTCTTAGAAATCCTCTTGACTTGACAGTAATGGCAGGGAGAAACCTTTCTGGCCTCCTGTCTTTGGTTGGTTGGCTTCCCATACAGTGCTGCTTCCGGACGGTATATGACTCTAGATGTGTTTGGAAGATAGTTTGTCTTTCCCAATGGAGAGACTATTTTAAGAGCATAAGAACAGCCCGGCTGGATCAGGCCCAAGGCCCATCTAGGAGAGCATCCCGTTTTGCACAGTGGCCCTCCAGATGCCACTGGAAGCCACAGGCAGGAGTTGAGGGCGTGCCCTCCCTCCTGCCATTACTCCCCTGCAACTGAGGCTGGAGGTGGCCTTTAGCCCTCTGACTAGTAGCCAATGATAGACCTCTCCTCCATAAAGTTATCCAAACCCCTCTTAAAGCCATCCAGGTTGTTGGTTGTCACCACATCTCGTGGCAGAGAATTCCACAAGTTGATTATGCATTGTATGAAAAAGTACTTCCGTTTGCTGGTCCTAAATTTCCTGGCAATCAATTTCATGGGATGACCCCTGGTTCTAGTGTTATGGGAGAGGAAGAAGAATTTCTCTCTCTCCACTTTCTCCATACCATGCATGATTTTATAGACCTCTATCATGTCTCCTGGGAGTCATCTTTTTTCTAAACTAAAAAGCCCCACCAGGTGTTCTAGCTTTGCATCATAAGAAGGGTGCTCTAGGCCACTGATCATCTTGGTTGCCCTCTTCTGCTCCTTTTCCACTTCTACAATGTCCTTTTTTAGATGTGGTGACCAGAATTGCATGCAGCACTCTGGGTGTGGCTGCATAATATTATAATGCCCTTTTGTATTAGGGCATTATAATATTAGCAGTGTTATTTTCAATCCCCTCCCTAATGATCCCTAGCATTGAATTGGCCTTTTTCACAGCTACCACACATTGAGTCAACACTTTCAACAAGCTGTCCACCACGACCCCAAGATCCCTCTCCTGGTCAGTCACCCACAGCTCATATCCCATCAGTGTATACTTGAATTTGGGGTTTTTCGTCCCAATGTGCATCACTTCACACTTGCCAACACTGAACTGCATTTGCCATTTTGTCGACCACTCACCCAGTTTGAAGAGATCCTTTTGGAGCTCCTCACAATCAGTTTTGGATTTCACTACCCAAAAGTTTGGCATCATCTGCAAATCTGGCCACCTCGCTGCTTACCCCTGCTTTTCTCTTCTCTCACAACAGCCCTGTGAGATGAGAGTGTTCCCTCCTCCCTCCTGTATTTATTCAAATAGAAGATGATTCCAAAGTTAAGACAACCCCCTTGAAAAATACAGTTATAAAAGGAACAGGTGTCTAAATTTAAGACACACACACACACGGGATGTGCACGTAACCACGAAGGCACGGTCCAGCGCTGGCGGGGGTCTCCCTTTAAAGGCGGGGGGTTGCACTTACCTCTCCCGCCGCTTTTCCCCTGCTGTCGCTCTGTTTTTTGGAAACGATTTTGGGGCAGCAGCATTCCTCCCTGCTGCCCCTGCTCCCATTGTTAGCTGGAAATACCGGAAGTATCAAGCGCCCATGTACTTCTGGTATTTCCGGCTAACGACGGGGAAGGAAGGAATGCTGCCGCCCAAAAATTGTTTCCAAAAACCGGAGCACCAGTGGAGGAAAAGCGGTGGGAGGGGTAAGTGCAAACCGCCGCCCTTAAAGAACCACCCCCCGCCAGCACCGGATTGCCGGACCAGGCCAAGTTCGAAGCGGTTCAGAGGCCTCTGTCATGGCCTCCAGATCAGTTCAGGTAAATATGTTTGCTTGTTTTTTAAATGCAGGTTCCCTCCATCTTTCTTCTAAATTTTTATCAGGCATCCAATAGCATACAAAATCCTGTACATGTAAATTAAGAGACCCTGCTAACTGAACAAGAAAAATCTTTTAAAGTTGTGATTCTCTCTAATATATTTTATATTATAGAGGGAGATAATATCGGGGAGAGCATCTGACTCTATCCAGCCCCAGCACAGCATCTGTCCAGTGGCTGTTGTGGGTGTCTATCACATATTTCTTTTTAGAGTGTGAGCCCTTTTGAGACAGAGAATCATCTATTTATCCACTATTTATTTTTTCTATGTAAACAACTTTGAGAATGCTGATTGGAAAATGGTATATACAGTAAATGTTCACTGTAGTGTTAGCTGTGAGTTTGTGGCTTGGTCTCCCATACTCCAAAATTACTACTTCCCCATACCTACCAGAACACTGAAGGGTTTATAAAATTCAGAACTGGTAGACACTCCATCCTAACATACAAAATCGGCACCTCAGACATTTAACTATTTTTAATTACCTTACATTATTTTATTTATTTATTTATTTATTTATCAGATTTATATACCACCCAAACTTTCGTCTCTGGGTGGTTAACATAAAATAATTAAAACACATATAAAAAGTTAAAACAATTTAAAATCAACCACAAAATTAAAACTGACACATTTTTAAAAGCTGAGAAAGCTTGGGTGAAAAGATGGATTTTCAGATTTATTTTTTTTAATTGCCAGAGATGGGGAGGATCGTATCTTAGTAGGGAGCGCATTCCACAATCTCGGGGCAGCAACCGAGAAGGCCCGTCTCTGTGTAGCCACCAGATGAGTTGGTGGTAACTGGAGACGGACCTCCTCAAATGACCTCATTGGGCGGTGGGAATACCTGAGGGACCGCCTGCTTCCAAGGGTTGCTGCCCGCTTGACGAGGTCATCTGAGGGGGCTCTGCTCCAGGTGCCGACAATGAGGGAGGCTCAGTTGTTGTGCACGCGGGACAGGGCCTTCTCTGTTGCTGCCCCCAGACTCTGGAATGCTCTCCCGGTGGCTGTTCACTCCTCGGTCTCCATCACAGCTTTTAGAAAGCATGTTAAATCCTGGCTTTTTACCCAGGCTTTTATTTGATTGACTCTGCTGCTGCTCTTTGTACTCTGTATTGCTTTTATGATTTTGTTTTAAATTTTTAGCTTGATAGTTTAATTGTGTCTTTCTTACAATCTCTTAAAAATTTTTTTGCTGTAAACCGCCTTGGGGTTGTTTTAATGAAAGGCGGTATATAAATTTAACAATAAAATAAATAAATAAATAAATAAATAGTGGAGAAGAAGCACTCTTAAATACTCTCTCTTAAATAAAAATTAGATAATAAGACATTCTCTTAAATAAAATGTAAGTGTCATTGTTCTCAGTGGAAGGACTACCTAGTCAGCCAATACAGCTTTTAGGCAACTTGAGTCCTGTGTAGTGTTTTGTCCTAAGCACTGCACAAAAGGCAAATTGTGGCATCTTCTTTGGCATAAAGAATGTATCAGCTAGTAGAAGAACCCCGGTTGCTATTGGCGCTTCCAGAAGCTAATCTTTTTATGCAATCCATAGTAGATCCTGGGACGGCCCCATGTACAGAATAGATGGCTACTAGAATCGTATAGCTACTTATCTATAGATCTATACAGAATAGGTGCCTAGTTATCAGTGGCTACTAGTCTGGAGGCTATAGGCCACCTCCAGCCTCAGAGGCAAGATGCCTCTAAATACCAGTTGCAGGGGAGCAACAGCAAGAGAGAGGGCATGCCCTCACCTCTTGCCTGTGGCTTCTCAGAGGCAACTGGTGGGCCACTGTGTGAAACAGGATGCTAAACTAGCTAGGCCTGATCCCACAGGGCATGTTCTTATGAGTGAGTTTGGGTAGACTGGGGGGGGGGGCGGGGGGCGGGATTCTGTAACTTGCAAGTGGTTCCTGCTACACAGAACCTGATGCCTGGAAGTTACCAAAATACGTTTTAATATTTTATTAAAATGTACTGAATGAAATAAACAATAAGACATACAAATGTATGGATTTTAACTATATACAAACTGGGTGGGGAAAAGGTTTTTAACTATATAAGAATGGGGGGGGGGTTTGCGCCAGAGCAACATTGGCCAAGGGTGCCACAACCCCTTGAGCTGGCACTGCATCTCTCCACGCACAGGGTTGTCCAAGGCGGTGGAGGGAAGGGAAGGCAGGAAGGCAAGAGGCGCCCGCCCGTGCCGGAGAAGGATGGGGATATTTTATATGCCCTTTTGGATATCAATAACACTGAATTTTGTTTGTATATTTTTAACGTGATGCATTGTTCATATTACTGTTCATTTTAAATGAGCAAATGAAACATGTTGTTGTTGTTACTGAAATCGCGCCATACTACAGCCCTGACAAAAATAGTTAAGCTTGGGGAAGAAGCTTCCTTTGGAACCCACAGAAGGAGAGGAGAGCTGATCTTGTGGTAGCAAGCATGAATTGCCCCTTTGTATTTCACAAAGCTGAGACTGTTGGATGATTTGGTCCTGCTGCTCTTTACACCTTGTAGCTGTAGTCTCCTGTCCTCTGTTAAGCTGCTGCTGTACTATATTACACATGTCCTTAATGTTCGTCTGCAGCAGAGACATGGGGCCAGGAGCAGGAGAGGAAGGCAGCGAGGGATCCATTTAAAAATCTTGTCTCCAGGCCCACTCCAACCTTGGTACGCCCCTGTATATAAAATAAATGAAATACGGCACTAAGTTTGAGATATTAATAACAGCAATAGAACGAAAAATACACTGAGCTTTTCAGTTAAGGCTGCAATTCTGTACACACTTACTTGATTGAAAATCTGATTGAAACCCTAAGCAGGCATGCATCAAATGGATTGCACTATAAATCCAAAAACTTTAAACATTACAATACACAGATAGCCAATCAATCACTCAATCAGCCTTTATTACGGTCATAGACGAGTATAAAGTATAAGGGTGATTACATGATAAAAATGGGAGTAGATAAAAAGTGTGTGGTACTTAAGGTACATATTAATACTAAAACTACTAAAAATAGTAGCAAGTACACCAGAAGCATGAGGGCATAAAAGCCTGAAAATACCCTGAATACTCCCGCTGAATAAAGGCCTGAATACCCCTGCTAACTGGGCAAAGAGCCACGTTTTACTGTGGTGATTCTCTTTATTTAGCAGGGGGAGAGTAACTGGCCCTATCCACCCCCCAGCACAGTATTTCCAGTGACTGTTGCTGCTGTCTATCTTATGTTTCTTTTTAGATTGTGAGCCCTTTGGGGACAGGGAGCCATCTTATTGATTTGTTATTTCTCTGTGTAAACCTCCCTGAGCCATTTTTGGAAGGGCGATATAGAAATCGAATGATTGAATGCATGAATGAAAAGTAATAAAAGGCATGGGGGGGGGGGGATAAAATGGATGTAAAAAGATTAAAAGACATGAGAAGACAGAAATACATAAAAGCCTAAGTATTAAAACTGGTATTCTATACCATTTGCATGGTATATGGTGCATGTTGTTCTGTTGATTGATTGATTGATTAATTGATTGATTGATCTTAATCAAGTTTGATTGATCTGACATCAAGTTGGTGTCAACCCTTCGCAACCACATGGTATTCTATACCATTTTAGTAATAACCTTTGCATTTAGTTCTCTAATATCCAACGATAATGTTTTAAGATAGCATTGATTCCATCCCCCACCCCAGCACTCTGATCCCAAAACTGTATTGAAATCCAACTCCCACCTTTTCATAGAATTGTGGCCTTTTTGGTTCCATATATGGATATATGTTTTTAAGAGAGAATAGATGTTAAGTAGGGTTGTGCATTTTGTTTTTTTGTTTGGTTTGGTTTTTGGAACGAATCCAAAACACCCCAATTTTGTTCTTTGTTCGAAATTGCAAAATCTGAATCCGAAATGTTTTGGATTTTAAAAAATGGCCCCAGAGAAAAACTAGTGGGTGTGGGTGGTAGTGCCCAATGGGTGGAAACTACCACCTAAATTTCAGAGGAATTGGGCAAAGGGCTGGTTTTTGGTGAATTTTTGAAGTATAGGATTTTTCCCATAAGGAAGAATGGAGGTTTTAGCAAAAGTATAGCTTGATGTTGGGGGGAAAGGGGTGGCCCAGAGCAGAGTAGGGTGGGTGGTAGTGTCCAGTGGGGGCTAGGAAGCTGCCAGAATTATTTCAAAGGAATTGGGCAGAAGACTGATTTTTAAAGATGTAATGGAGTTTGCGTGTCTGTGAAGTTCTTCCCCATAGGGAATGATGGACCTCCATAATTCCTGCCCCATAACTGCACTTGGGGGGCCCAGGTAGCCCAGAGCAAGTGGTGGTGTAGAGCACATAGGGTGCCAACCACCCCCATGGGTTGCTAACCCATGGGGTACTGGGTTCTGTTGTTTCTGAGATGTTTTGAGTGTAGATTCAGATTCTCTGGTAGCATATGAGAGTGAATTCATGGTTTGTCATTGAAAATCTCATATGCTATCAGAGAATCTACACTCAGAACACCTCAGAAACAACAGAACCCAGCACCCCATGGGTTAGCAACCCATGGGGGTGGTTGGCACCCTATGTGCACTACACCACCACTCACTTCCGGCCACCCCTGTGCCCCCCAGGTGGCGTTATGGGTCTGCTGAAACCTCCATTATTCCCTAGGTGGAGGGGAACCTTAAAGAAGCGTAAACTTCCAACAATTCCTAAGAAATCAGCCCTTTGCCCTATTCCTTTGGAATCTGGGTTGTGGCAGGCACCCCTTGGGGCACTGCCACCCAGCCCACTGTTTTGCCCCTCAGGCCCACTTTCTGCCCTGAATCTGCCCCAAAGACATTTCAACTTCATAAATTCTTTAAAAATCAGCCCTTTCCCCAATTCCTTTGGAATCTGGGTGGCAGTAGACACCCATTGGGGCACTACCACCTGAACCACTCTTCTGCCCATAAAGCCCCCTTTCTGCCCCCAATCCACCCCAAATAACATCAACATCACACATCAATAACAGCAGAGATTTGGAAAAAATCAGGCAGATTTCCAAAGGTCATGCACATCCACATCCCCCCGCCGCCCGAAATGCAATTGATCTACACACAACAATGTGAAGCAACAACAACGAAATGCACACTGCCCCACTGGCCAATGAGAGTAAATGCACACTGCCCCACTAGCCAATGAGGGTAAAATTTACCCTTAAATTTGCTTAAAAGGAATAAGGAGGCAATTGCCAGCAGATCAGCCTGTGCTTTCGCTGGCCAATCTGCGGGCTGGAAGGGCTGGAAATTCAAACAGATGTCAAAACTCAAAATGGAGACTGAAGGAGAAAGACTTTCTGCGATTGCAAAATGGAGTTCCAAAACAGCCGAAACAACAAAACGTTTTGTATCCAAAACAGGGATGTTTTGTTTTGGCTACAAAATTTTCTCTTTTGAGCACTGGGTGTTTTGTTTTGGCTACAAAACAGCCAAAATGGCCTGTTTTGTGCACAAAACATTTTGTATCCAAAACAAAACACACATCCCTAATGTTAAGCCTTTAGAACAGAAAAAAATATTGTTTTTTATAAGTTCTAACAATCTTTTGGTTTTCTACCCAACATCTTAGAACTTTTCAAATTTAGTATTGTAAAGCTCAGTAAGTATTGTCTACACCAGGGCTGCTCAACTTCGGCACTGCAGCTGTTTTTGGACCACAGCTCCCATCATCCAGCCACAGTGGCCAGTAGTGAGGGATGATAGGAGTTGTACGCCAACGTCTTCAGGAGGACCAAAGTTGAGCAGCCTTGGTCTACACTGATGGGCAGTAGCTCTCCAAGGTTTTAGGCAGGGCGATGGTGGGGGAATGTACCTGGGGCCTTCTGCAGGCAAGCCTGCAGATGCTCTTCCACTCAACTATGTCCCCATCTTCTATGGGGAGTATCTTACAATGCTCACATGCAGTCACCCAAGGTGGACCTGCAGAGCAAACAGGATAATCCATGCTCACTACCACAAGACCAGCTCTCCTCCTCAGACCACCTCCCTATTACCGTTTTTCCCCTAACATGTCCTTAGTGACTATATTGACATTGATGAATATATTATGAAATCTACGCAAGCAGTACAGTAGTAGTAGCAGTCTTTGAAATAAAACCATTTTGATCAGGATGTTTTTAATAAGCAGTCAAGCCATGCTTCTTCATTGCTAAAATAGATGTCAGTAATTTTGGATCTTGGTTTAAGAGCGAAACTGGTCTATCAGATCCTCCAAAGGATTCGTATCTGTTATATGGATTACAACAATCCTAGCCTCAGACCAGGAGTGAGAGAGGCTATCAGTTCTTAATATTCATTAATTAGCTGACCTAATGTAAAAAAAAAAAAAAAAAGTCTGCCGCACATGTGCAGATGCCTCTGCGAGGCCCTGGGCCGTGCCAGGACTTGCGGAAGCCATATGTGCATGTGCGGCGGTGGACAAAATGGCCCCTGTGCCAACATACGGAGGCCCGAACAGGCCAAAAAATGCGGTAGGCCACAGTGGTGCTGACCAAGGTCGGTGGGGGGAGGAGGAACTTTCATGGGTCTCCCCGTGGCCTAGAGGAAGCCCCCCGAAGGGACTAAAGATTTTTTTAAAAAATAATTTTTTAAAAAAAAATCGCGAACTCCCTGAACCGTCGGTGGGGTTTGGTCCAAGGTCGGACCGAACCAGAGAGAAGGGGGGTTTGATTTGACCACGGAACCATTGGACCGAAGCCCTTTCGAACTGTTCGCACATCCCTAAACTAGATCTGGACTGGACATAACCTTCTGAAATTTGACCACGGAACCATTGGACCGAAGCCCTTTCGAACTGTTCGCACATCTCTAAACTAGATATGGACTGGACATAACCTTCTGAAACTAGATATGAAATGGACATAACCTTCTGAAATTTCTTGCAAAAATCTGATGGTAACTCATCCCTACTTTGCTAAGCTTTGTATTTGAGAGCCAGCATGGTATAGTGGTTAGAGTGCTGGACTAGGACCGGGGAGACCCGAGTTCAAATCCCCATTCAGCCATGAAACTAGCTGGGTGACTCTGGGCCAGTCACTTCTCTCTCAGCCTAACCTACTTCACAGGGATGTTGTGAAAGAGAAACTTAAGTATGTAGTACATCGCTCTGGGCTCCTTGGAGGAAGAGCGGGATATAAATGTAAAATAATAATAATAAGCTGATTCAGAAAAACTACTAGAAGAATATAAATGTTCATGATAAGTAGCAAATTGATTGGAAATATCATCTGACAGACAAAATATTTGATTTCGTTCTTGCAATCTTGAGTCCATTTCTGTATTTAATCCTCTAACTAACTGTGATTAATTTGCGGGATTTATGTATGAGAGCTCTTTTATATGTTTCATATGTTGTAGAACTATATATTTGTATATATATATATTTGAAAAGTCAATGATTTATAAAAAATATATAAAAACCTTCATTAGGCTCTGTTCCTATTCACCATAACATGCCATGTGCTCACAAAAGCCTCCATTGTCTGAGTGCAGAATTTGAGGTTTTCTCCTAAATGTTTGCAACATTAACAATATTTGCATGTGTTTACTGATATCAGTGTGAGTTGTTTCAAGGGGAATATTTCTCTCTTTTTCCTTGCATTTGGAAAAAGTCGATCCGATTCCCTTTGCTTTCACACCGCATATGTATGCATATGCATGGATTGTACAATGCAGGTGTCGGTTTTTAGGTCTCTGACTAAAGCCTCTTTCTCCAGCTGAGATATAGCTTGGGAGTTGTCTTGATGACCTCATCTTCTGTGCCACAGCTTTGATAACTCTCTCTGTACGAGCACAGTCTTGCAGCTTTGCCTTTTTCTTTCTCACAGTCTACTTCAAATAGGCCATTCACCCAAAGAGACTGTGAGGCGCTCCAAAAGGCTCTCTCCAGACTGTGGGAGTCGGTGACAAAATGGCCAATGTGGTTCAGTGTAAGCAAGTGAAACGTGATGCATATTGGGGCAAAAACCCCAAACTTCACATATATGCGGACAGGGTCTGAGCAGTCGGTGTCTGACCAAGATTGAGATCTGGGTTTTTGGTGGACAGCTCATTGAAAGTGTCGACTTAGTGTGCGGCAGCTGTGAAAAAGGCAAATTCCATGCTAGGGATCATTGGGAAGGGGACTAAAAATTAAAATGCTAATATTATAATGCCCTTATACAAATCTATATAATGCCCTTATACCATAGTGCATACAGTTCTGGTCACTGTATCTTAAGAAGGACATTGTAGAACTGGAAAAGGTGCAGAAAAGGGCAACCAAGATGATCAGGGGCCTGGAGCATCTTCTCTCTGAGGCATGACTACAATATCTGGGGCTTTTTAGTTTGGAAAAGAGCAGCTATGGGATGATATGGTAGAGGTTTATCAAATTATGCATGGAGTAGAGAGAGTGAAAGTTTTATCCCTCTCTCACAACACTAGGGGCCATCCTGTGAAACTGAGGGCCAGGAAAATGAAAGGACGTATTTTTCCGCACATAGCACATAATTAACCTATGGAATTCTCTGCCACTGGATGTAGTGACGGCCACCAGCTAGGATGGCTTTAAAAGGGACTTAGAGAAAATCATGGAGGACATGTCTATCAATGACTACTAATCTGGTGGCTATAGGCCACTTCCAGCCTCAAAGGCAGGATGCCTCCAAATATCACTCTCAGAGGAGTAACAAGAAGAGACAGGGCATGCACATACCTCTTGCCTGTGGGCTTTTTGGAGGCATCTGGTGGGCTACTGTGTGAAACAAGATGCTGGAGTAGATAGACCTTGGCCTGATCCAGCGGGGCTGTTCTTCTGGAGTCCATTCATAAGCAATTCCTTTCCAGTTATAACCAAACAATGCTTTCCCTTGAACATTTCAGAGCCTTTCTCAGTAGCATATGTACTGTCAAGTGACTGACATTAAACTGGCTTCGGGTAGGGTACCATATAAGCGTCTTCAACTCTTAGTTTAATGGTTTCTCCATTTCCCCAAGTTCCCAGTGCAACGTTGCAGGCCCTCTGCCTTCTGCAAATACTTGTGTTCCCTTTTCTAGATCAGGGGTTCCGAACCAGTGGTACTTCACATGTTGCTGAACTACAGATCCCATCATCCCTAGCTGCAATTTATTGTGGCTAAGAATGATGGGAGTGGTAGTTCAGCAACATCTGGAGTATGTTGAGATATGGTGAAACTCCACCTTTCTCTGGCTCCAGCGCCTACAGAAGCAAGAGGTGGACACATCCATGCCCTGGCAAGGAACTGGGCTTGGGAGTATGCCAACAGTCCAACGCAGACAGGAAGCTCATTTCCGAGCTTGTCTTGACACTTGAGCCGTTCCTTCTTGCAATGAGCAGCTTGTGTGACGAGGTGGCTGCTCTTCTCCTGGAGAAGATGATGAGTGTGCTCCAGCCCTCCCTGACCACTGGGGAAGCACCTGCCCCCCTGGCAGGTCAGTTGAGGACTGGAGTGGTGGCATGGCTCAGCAGCAAGTTGGGTCAATTGGCAGAGCATGGTTTGGCCTGCCGATGTGACCCAACTGTGAAGGGCAACACCCAGGTGGAGGGCCCTCCGGGTTCAAGAGGTTAGGCAGGCAGAGGAGAGGAGGCTGGGTCTGAACCAGGAGGAGGGTGCTGGAGTGCCTACTTCTAGTGTGCAGTCCATACCCAGCAGCAGTGTCATCTCCACTTCCTAGTCCAGCAGCATGGTGTCCCTGGCAGCGCCAATGCAGCCGGCACATCAGTGGTAGCTGGAAGTGAAAAGCGACTCCTGTTTAAGTTACTGTTCTTCACTTCATCTTGTGGCAGCATACTCCAAAAACTCATCCCAAACATGATGCACGATGGTGCACCTCTCTCATGCCCCCCATTCTTTTCTTCTTTCTAAACGAAAAGGTCCCAGTTGCCTCCACCTTTTCCCTTCCGGGAAGGAGCTACACCCCTGAGCTCTTTCATGGTCCTTTCCTATACCTGTCCAAGCTCTAACATAAGCTTGGTGAGTTGGGTTGAGCAGAACTGCACACAATGTTCCAAAGGTCTCTGCACCAATGTATTTTGGTGGCTGTCTCTACTTAATTCCTCAGCCAGAAAGAAGACAATGCAATACCTGGAAACCTATTAGGCTGCCCCGGCTGTTCTGCAACCCTTCCCTGTCCCATTGGCTCCCTCTCCTCCAAATGTGTGCTTAAAGGTCTCTTTTTCACCTTCTCCCTGCTCTCTTCTAGGCTGCGAAGGGTCTGCAGTTGCTGCAGGGAACTGTGGAAAGCCTCCCCCACAGGTGACTCCAAGCCCCCCAGACGGAGGTTCTGGAAGAGGAGGAACTGGATTGAGCCGGCTCCTCTTCCAACTCTGGCTCCTCCTCCAAATCCAAAGGGGGCCAGACGTCTTCGGGAGTCACCATCGGTGAGGAGGTGCCCCAGGCTCCTGGGGAATGGTTGGGACTGGGGGTGACACTTTGGGGCGGATGGGACAGCTAGTGCTTAGCAGACTGGCAGATTTGTGGGGCTTAATTTAAAATGTGTGGGCCTGAATTTCTTCTTCCCTTCCAGACTTGAGCACTGCAGCGCAGAAAAGAGATAGAGCCAAGGTAAGCTATCATTGAGTAAAGGGCCTTCCTCCACAGAGCCCAGGTCATTGCTGTGAGAGGCATTTGCCCCACAGGGGATCTGGGAGCACCCACCCTCTGCTGTGATCCCTTTCCCAGTTCTGCAATCTCCCTGAGAAGCAGCAGAATAACCCATGGAGGGGGTGGGGTCCCAAGAACTTGAAGCAACCCACGCAGTAAGGGTGTCTGATCCATTTCCAGGAAGCCACAGAGAAGTCCTTCCATCACTAACAGCTCAATGCTTCTAATTTTCAGATCATCCTCTGGTGGAAATATTTGCTGGATTCCATAGTGGAGAAAGTACAAGATGCTGAATCAAGGGGCATTGATACATTGGAATTCAGCAAGGCGGAGGCTGTTGATGCCATTTTGGTGAGTGAGATGCAGCAGAGAATGACCAAGAGCAGGCTCAGTCTAAACCTGACTTCCAAGACTGTGTGTTTGGGGCATCATCTTGTTTGTTTGTTGTTCTATTTATTTTTTCTCTAAGTAAACTTTTGTTGAAAAACAGTGTGAAAATGTTGTTGTGGGATCTGTCCCAATGAAGTCCATGGGTACTGATCAACTCTTTTCTGCTCTTTACCTTCTCCCAGGAGCTAATGGAGAACATAACAATACATCCGGACCCTGGCTCCCTCTTACGAAGAGCCATGGACACCGTCACGTTGCTCAGGTAGACGCATAGTCATCAGGGATTAAATAGGAGGGGGTTGTATCAGAAAAGGGCAGTGGCAAACTAGACGAGATCTGTAACTGGATCTGCCCTTTTAAAAAAGACGGCAATTAATTCTAAGGGGTTGGGTAAAATCTTTTTAAGTTATAAGGCTAGAGGTAGATAAGGCTAGAAGTAGCCTTATCTGCATCAGGGCCTCCCCAGGCCTGGATTTGTCATTTTTGAAAAAAGAGGAGAAACCATCACAGACCAACCGTTTTGACGCTTGCTTAGTTGCCCTGTTCCTCTTCTCTACATGAGCTTCCCTTGACTGAGTCACCAGCCCTGCTCACACTATGCAATCTTATATTCCCCCCCCCCCTTCCAGCAAAATTAAGCCGGCTTTGCCGCAAAAACTGAAGTTGGCAGTGCTGCACTTGGCGGTGTCTGGGGCCAATTACCTGGAGCCAGGGACCCAGGTAAATTCTCGGCTGGTGTAGGAGGTCACCCAAGCTTGGGATTACATCCCCCCCACATGCTCCAAAAGGCAGGAAGTAGTCATACTTGAAGATCCTTAACCCAGTGCATGTGGGCGGATCTCCTCAGTTCTACTTCCTGCCTTTGCTCCAGAAGGCTCGCATTACAGCTCGCTGGCTTTGGCCTAGTTAACTAGGCCTCTTCTTTTCTTCTGCTTATATTCCTATTGTTTTTGACTATTTCCAATCTATTCTTTACCTTCTTTTTGTCCGGATGCTCGTCACCCTGCAGAGAAGGAGTGCAACCGGACGCAGGCTTTTCGTAAGTCAGATGCTCTTTTTGTGGCCTTTAAGGCTTCTAAGATGGGATGCAAGGTCTCTTCAGCCATTATTGCTCGATGGGTTCATTCATGCATTACGATGTTGTATGAAGCCCAGAAACTTTCGGTGCCTGGTCAGATTACGGCGCACTCAACTACATCGGCAGCCACTTCCACTGTGTTATCTTCACCGGTGTCCCATGAAGAGATTTGCAAGGCGGCTACTTGGTCGTTGCCTTTTACATTTTCAAGGCATTACAAGTTGGATGAACATGAAGCTGCCAGAGCGGCATTTGGTGGAGGATCCTGCAACAGGTCCTTCCGGGTCAGTAGCTCCAGCTTGGGTATTTTCCCTCCCGTGGTTGGTGCTGTGGTATGTCCCAAGCTTGGGTGAACTCCTACACCAGCCGAGAAAGGTACATTGGTACTCACCGTGAAGGTGTCTTCTGGCTGGTGTAGAAGAGGTCACCCAAGGCCCGCCCGGGTTGTGTTAGGCTGGAGCTGATGATCTGGTTGTAGGGGGACAGTTTTTCTGTCTTTCTCCACATTATTGTTTGTATATTGTTGTATATTCTCTGTTGTGTTCTGTGGTTTTCATTCCGTAGCTTGAGCTGTTTTAAGCACTGAGGAGATCCGCCCACATGCACTGGGTTAAGGATCTTCAAGTATGACTACTTCCTGCCTTTTGGAGCATGTGGGGGGGATGTAATCCCAAGCTTGGGTGACCTCTTCTACACCAGCCAGAAGACACCTTCACGGTGAGTACCAATGTACCTTTCTCATTGAGCTTTTTCCTCCTGCGGCACAGACTCCTGCTGCTTCTACTCCTGGGGCCCTTGCAATGGTTTGACTGCCTGCAGAGGTTCTTCCTTACATTTCTGAGATATAATGTGTAAGCTCTTCTTCCGGGATAATTGTGAGTGGCCTTTCCTACTTCCAAATATCCTGGTTCTTTCTCGGCCCAACTGGAATCAAACACGATACTGCCGTAAGCATGAGTGCTTTTTCAGTATTGTGTTCTTAAGACAGGTTGTCTCTCCTACTCATGACCGATCTTCTCTTTTCCCCCTAGAATGTGACCTTTGAAAGTCTCCTGAGGATGATCCGGGGGTTTCTGGAGGAGGCCCCCACAGTCTCCAACTTAAACAGCATCTTGAAGGTAAGTGCAATTTAATGTGCAATGTGCAATTTAATGTGTAATGTGCCCTATTCGGACATTAGGCAGTACATGTGGATAGGTGTCTGAACACTTGGACGTGATTTTGTGTGCATGACTGTAGTTGCATTCCTTTAAAAAGTGAACCTGGGTAGAGGCCCCTCCAAGGCATGGTCCAGATGGGAAGTGTCTAGCAGTGCCTGTCTTCCACAGCCTGTATGTATAGCTGTCCCTGTGTACACTTCTGCACCTGTGCACTGTCCACTCGTTGTCCGAGTGTTGAACATCAGGTGTCAATGGGGCTTCTGTCTTCATCCTTTCAGACATCTGCACCTGGTCTGACAGAAGGAAGCAGCAGACCCCATTCTCTTTGTTGATTTAGAGTATTTCTAGGCCACTTCCCAATTAGAAGCAAACTGGCTGAGAAGAAGGAGAAAAACATCAGTCCAATAAACAACCCTTCACAAATATTTAAGATCTTTTAAACTTAATTTTGGGGGATGTTTGTACAGGAATAGATCACCCTTAAACTTGTTTGGGCCATCAGTCAATGGATATTCCTGTAATGGGGCAAATTCCTTCCGGGCTTAGCTCTCAGTAGCATGGCAAGGGATTATTTAGGTCAGTGCAGTGACTGAGCTGCTCTTTCAACCCACAGGAGCTCTCGCGGTACATCAGTGCCAAGGAGCCCAAACTGAAGGCTCTGGGCCAGGAAGCCTGCAGGTGCATTTTGAGCCATGCTGCCAGCCTGCCAGGTTTTGATGTAAGTACCCCTCTGTGGACATGGCTTGGCTCTTATTCAAAATCCTCCGGGACCCCTGTCAGGTTCCAGGTTCAGAAGAAGACCTCCCATTGGTCTCTGGTCACACGGGGGCTGCCTGGCAGCACACCTGCTGCAGAAGGGCTGTTTCCATTGGGGCTCACCCAATGCCCCTTGGGACAGCAGCAGTGGCAGGAGGAACAGCAGAGAGCTGGGTTCCCCCTGTGTCTCTTCTGGCTGCCCAGTGCCCCAGAGAGCCACACTCCAGCTTTGGTAATCCTCAACTTTGCACCCAACTGTATCATCTTTTTGGTACTCATAGACACGGAAAAAGAAGTCCACATATTTAATAAATAAAATGCATCTCTATTTCTACAGCTCAAGACACTGAAGTATCCTTTCGCCATAAGGATAAAGAGCAGCATCCAAGGTAACTTGGGCTATTTCCAGGGAAGGGGGGGGGCAGAACTGTATCCCTGTAGACCCTCCTTCATTTATTCAACATGCATGAGTCCCTCCTTACCTCTTATCAAAGTCAATTCAAATAAGAAAATCAAGTCTTTTCTCTTCTCTTCAGATGATCTTGTCTTGGAAGACTTTAACGAGGAAGAGGAGTTTGGTAAATATATGAGAATCAGAAAGGAGAGAGTGGGAATGATTGAATAGCCATTGGATATAAGCCAGAGACTTCATGTTTTGTTTTCTGTTTTGTTTTGTAGGATGAGAGATATGTTTTTCAAATGAGATGTGCAGAAGAAAAAGAAATTGTGTCCACAGCACAACAGCTAAACAAAGGTTGGTGCAGGGAATTGTCCAAGATGTGTTCTCCAGTTGACTGTATCTTGTAAATGTGGTTTTTACAACTTTTACAACCCTTCCAGAGAGTTTCAAAAATCAAAATCTATCACAGAGAGGTAGAAAGAAGCAGCTTTTTAAAGGGAATCTCTTCCCCTCCAGATTCGTTTAGCCCCTTCCATACTGATCTTCAAATCTCTATTGAAGACTTTTCTTTTTCACCAGGCTTTTGCCCTGCTTTTTGTTAGTTACTTTAGTTTTTAATTCAGGATGTAATTTTTACTGTTGTCTTGCTTGCATAGTTTTGTGCACCACCTGGAGTCTTCGGAGTGGGCGGTATATCAAATGTTTCTAATAAATAAATAAATAACAAATAGACAGAAATCTTCCCCTGTCTTTCAGATGTACCCTGATGAGGTCTCTCTCGATGCTGCCAAATTCAAGGAAAAAGCCACGACACGGCTGCATCAAGTGATGAATATGTGTATGTGAAATAGCCTTTAAAATTGCTTGCTGTTGGGGACAGGGGGGTCGACATTTTTTTAATTGGTTCTTGCATCTCTTCAAATCCACTAGAGACTTCTCTCTCAAACTGGTACAGAGGATACATGTGCAGAGGTGACAAATTCAGATGTAGCATCTTCAAGATCTAATAATAACACCAGAATTAATAAGTGAAAGAGCAAAGAAAATTAAAAATTGGACTGCGCCAGGCGATGATGAACTGCATGGCTTTTGGCTTAAACACCTAACAAGCCTTCATAAACAACCATCAAAACAGTTCAATCACATTTTGCAGGTGGTGATATTGAACAATGGCTAACAACTGGGAAAACTCATCTCATAATGAAAGACCCAGCAAAAGGTACAGTCCCAAGTAATTATAGACCGATAACCTGCCTGCCAACCATGTTCAAATTATTAACTGGAATAATAGCAGATGAAGTGATGCAACACTTATTAACTGACAAACAGCTTCCAGTTGAACAGAAAGGAAATTGCCTGAACACCAGAGGCACAAAAGACCAGCTGCTGATTGACAAAATGAACTGTCTGACTGTGTAAATAAATAAATAAATAAATAAATATTTCAGCCCTTTTATTGCACCTATTAACTGAACATTAAAATTAAAACAGGGACAGGGATCCAGGCACGGCTTTCTCACTTCCCTACTGCTATTCATCATCATTTCTAGCTCCACACTAGATCTTAAGTCAAGAAGAAGAAGAAGAAGAAGAAGAAGAAGAACAACAACAACAACAACAACAACAACAACTCTTAACTCACTGGCCAGCACTGACTTGTCTCTGACAACACTGAAAAGTCAGCAACTTTTCTCTCAGCCTAACCCGCCTCACAGGCTTGTTGTGAGGATAAATAAGGTTACCATATACACTGCCCCTTGGAGGAAGAGCAGGATATCAATTTGGAAGTCTAAGAAAAGACATGTCAAATCACATGTCATGAACACTGATGCTGAGTTTCATTCTTAATCATATGAATGTTTCATTGCTCTCCTTTTCACAAATGTTCGGTCTGTGTAAGAATCCATCTGGCCATTTGTCTTTCAAACGACAAATTTCCACCATGGTTCTATTTCCCCGGTACACCACTGCAATGAGGATTGTATTCCGACATCAAAATAGAAGAAGAACCGCCCTGCTGGGTCAGGCCCAAGGAGGCCCATCTAGTCCAGCATCCTGTTTCACACAGTGGCCACAATCCTACAAAGCTATGTGTGGGAAATTATTTGTTTCTGCAGCTGAACACAGCTTTGAATTTCCTCCCACTTCCCCACAGCAACAACCCCCTATGCTCCACAAATCATCTTCTGAGCAGCAGGAGCAAACAGAACAGTCCACTTATTTTGCTTGGGCTAACTCTCTGCCTCCCCACATCGAGCAATCCTCTTGCTTCCCTGAACACAATAGAAAAAAACAGTCCACTGGTGTTGCTGACTCCCCCCCCCCACCGCCACACTCCTCCCAACTCCCCACAATATGAATATGTCACAGATTTATGTACTGCTTTTCAGCAAAAGTTCCCAAAGCAGTTTACATAGATATATAAATAAATAAGATGGCTCACAAAAAGACACCCCCCTTTTTGAGTAGCAGCAAACAGAGAAGCGTCCACTTAAGTTGCTTTAGCTGCCCCCCTTTCCCAACTCCATTGCCTTTCCACTTCCCCACATCCAGCAAACCTCCCCACCCCCACCCCATCGCCCCTGCAATTGCCTGAGAGCAGCAGCAGAAAACATAAAGAGACAAGTCCACTGTCCAGAAGATCACTGAAAATCGGGCTGGGCTCCTCTAGCCCGGTTTTCAGTGATCGTCAGAATAGCTTCAAAGGAGTGTGCATGTAGTCATATTATATTTATAATTTAGTTGATGCTAAAGCATTACATTCCTCTTTGAAAGCTAAGGATTAATCTGTGGCTCAAAAACTGACAGATATGAAACCCAACATACACATGAAGTGCCATTTGAGAATGGATCCCTTAACCTGGGCTGGGGCTCCCACTCACTGAAGGTCTTTGAGCAGAGACTGGATCGGCAGCTGTGCTGGGGATTCTCTAGCTCCGGATTCCCTGCATCATGCAGGAGATTGGCCTAGGTGGCCCAGGCCGACAAGGCCCCCTCAAACGCCCCCATTCTACACTCACTCCAGACAGAATTGATGCTTCTCCTTTGGTTTCAAATATCTGAAGGCAGGTCTCCTGGTCTTCTTCTGTGTGCCTGATTGGTCTCTTTGTATTATGATACCTCTTCCTTTAGTAGGATGCTTTTTGAATTTTCAGTTCCAAGTCAACCTCATTGCTAAACTGCTGTTTTTTCAAAATGTACCTTCTCATTTATTCTTCAGAGGAATCGTAAACGTAGACCCAACCTATTTCCGGCAAGCTCAGGTTTCAGGGCAGGGTGCCCCCTCTCCTCCTGTGCCAAGGACACAGCTGCTGGATGGAACAAACCCTGCTGGATGGAACTTCTGATAAAACAAATGCAGACATCGACAGGTTGACCCATGGAAGTCTACAGCATCATCAGGCCCAGATCTGTCACTTGTTTTGAGGCTCTAGGCCCCATTGTGTGCAATCCAAGGTCAGCATCAGGACCAGATCAGGCACTGGGTGGAAGAAGGAGGAGCTACCACTGAAGATTTTACCCCATTTACTGATGGGGAGGATGGAAGGAGCTCCTGGCTGCCACCCACTGGGAGCCCAGAGAGCCATCGTGGTCAGTACAGGGCTTTGCCTCAGGGTCCACTCCAACCTGGCGCTGGCACTGTTGCAATCCCATTATGCTTTAGCACTTTGATGTGCTAAAGCATAATGGAACCCTGCTGGATGGAACAAACCATTCCTGCTGGATGGAACAAACGTGTGGAACTGGCAGCAGCGTTGCCAGTGACATATAATACAGCTGGTATAATTATTTGAATAAAAGTGATTGTCCATGTTGTAGTTCTGTAGTATAACTGAATGAAGTATTGATGTTGATAAGGGGAATTGGTCCCACTTGAAAGGTTGTTGGTATGATTTACTTCTGTCCAAAACAAAAGGTAAAAGGAATTGGGGGGGGGTGTATGTGAAAGAATGCATGAGTGAGCAAAATACATACCAGCCCCAAAGACAGAATAAATGTTGGGGAGAAATGTAGATGACCCCAAGAAGGGCCAGGGAAGACCGGAATGAAATGCCGAAGGCAGCAGGAAAGGAATTGCTCAAACAAGGACTATGGTCAGTCCAAGAGATAAGGACGGAGGCCAATACAGAACATCAAACAGCTTCAAAGACAGGTAACCCTTGCTTCAAGGACAGGCAACCCCTTTTAAAGCCAGGCATCAACAGATGCTTCCCCAGAGAAGCATCGAAGATTGTGGGGCCCACAGCTTGGCAGTGTGCCCACTGCTTGGCAGGCAATGTCCCCTGCTTCTCAGCAACTGGAGCACAGCCCTTGGCAGAGCTCATCAAAGGCACACAAATAGGTTGCTAGCACTGTCAGTAGCAGAAAGGACACCAGGGTGATGCTACAAGATGTGTCGCCGTGTCGAGGACGTCCCCAGATGCTTGACCACCTCCCCACTGCGGACTTGTGCCTTGTAGTGGACACAAGAAGCACGGTTTGGGGCACTTGGAGAGATGTCAAAGTGCTTCCACACAATGCTGGCAGCAGTCATCTTGAAGCCCTCCATGATGGCGGTTTTACTGGGTCTGCCGGCTGCCCAGAAACCTTCTTGGAGAACGTTCTGTGGTTGCAGAACTTGATCTAAATCTTCTTTATCATCACAACCCAATGAAAATAGCTGAAGGCCTCTCTGCTTGTCTTTAGAATATCAGATTTGATCCGGGAAATGGGAAAGGAATGGTGAGATGCAAATGATCTATGAGGACTTACCCTCTTTATCTTCTTGAACCATGCATTTTGAAAATGTTGATTAGAAATTATGTTATCAGTAAAAATAAGAGAAGGGGCTGTGGGGATTGGGGGTCGCGCAGCCCCTGGGAGTTCCAGGATGACCCACACAAGTGTGGGAGGTTTCTTTCAGCCTCCTGGCGGGGGTCTCCTCGTGTGTTGTCGTGGCGCAGAGCCGTGCCGTGGCAACACACAATCCAATAGATGGGCTTAGCGGAGCACTTGCTCCACTAACCTCGTCTAAGGGGAGGGCTCCTTCAGCGGGTTACCCGCTTTGAGGACACTGGGCTCGCCTGGTGGTTCTCACGCTCGCCAAAAGTTGGGCTAGGCTCCCTTAGCCCACTTTTTTTGCAATCGTAAGAATCGCCTCATTGTCTTAGAAGTAGAGGGTTAATCACTGGAGGTTGTGTGTTAGGTTCCCAAACACCAAAAAAGACTAATAATGGGGGGGGGGGCATAAATAAGAGAAATAAAGTACTCTACCTTGCTCTCCAGGTCTCCAGCAATGCCCACCCAAACCCCCCATTTCCACACACAAAATAGCTCTGCCCTGTAAAATAGTGGCCCGAAATGCCATCGGAAGTAATTTCCAGAGGCGTAACTATAGGGGGGGCAGGGGGGGCACGTGCCCCGGGCGCCATCTTTTCTGGTCACGTGGGGGGCGCCGCAATGACCAATTTTTATTTATTTTTTTAATTTTTTTTGTTAATACAAATGTTTCCTGCTCAGTGCAGCAGCGCTGCAGCAGTCAAGGGAGCGCGTCGGTGCCCCCTTCCCCACGAGCGGTCCCTTCCCCGCCACCTGCGCCCCCCCCCATTGCTTTGCTGGCGCCTGGCGGCCAGTCAGTAGCCTGGCTTGGCGGCGGCAGCAGGCGCTTGTGAGGAAAAACCTAAGTATAATGTAGTATGTTGGGGGAGCAGGGGGGGGGCGCGGTGGGGGGGCGCCATTTCAGTGCTTGCCCTGGGCGCCATTTTCCCTAGTTACGCCTCTGGTAATTTCTGGGTCATTTCTTGCCCCTCAAAATGACGAATTGGTGGATTTTAGTCTATTTTTGTACTACAGTTAAAGAAACCTTTTCTCTAAGACCCGTTCACAGATATGTGGATCCGGGGTTGTTGAAACCGCGGATCATGAGGACCATCTTGGAACTCTTTTTTTTAGTCCTATGTGAAACTGTGCTGAGTTCTTAGGTCTTATCATTGTGAGGTATTCTGCAGCTGCAGTTCACAAAATGAGAGTGTAAAAGATTTTGAAGTTATTTGGGGGTACTGAAACTAGTGGTTGACTTTCTTTTGCTATCCATGCCCCACGTACTTCCTCAGTACTTCCTCAGCAGGGACACAAGCTACTTTGTGTTGGTGTTTTGGGTGAAAATCAGGGATTGGGTGGTTGAGCACCTTCCTTTAGGTTTAGATCACCAGCTTTATTCCTCACCTACAGTCAACCCCACAGAGGTCTGCAGACCTTATCTTGCATCATGGATGAAGATAGGACCTGCTGTTGCCACAGGTCTTTAGGTGTTAACATGAGCCAAGGTTGGTTTGCAAGTTTGATTGCAACAATTATTGGGGTTAGAAGGTGCCTATTCTGGAAGGACGGGGGAAATTCCCCTTCAGATTCAAATGCCTGCCTCAGATTCAAATGATTGATGTGAGCATTAGGAGCTCCCAGGGCCCATATTTCTGAAGGAAATATGAACTGCAGCAACACCTCTAGATGAAAAGCATCTTTTGGTTGTGACAACTCTGCTTTGACTGAACTCCCATATTTTGTTTGCATCTTGATGACAGTTTGAAGCAGCAGACAATCTGAATGGAATCTGTTAAATCTTTCAGACGCACAGATAATCCAGGTACTTGCTTAATTTTTATTCAATGCACAGCTTTTATTTTTATAGACAAAATCCACATACTTTTCTCCAGCAAACATCGATTGAGAAAATCTCTCTCTCTCTCTCTCTCTCTCTCGGATAGGTATGTTGCTTTTAATTGTAATCGAATGTACAAACTAACAACATTTTTTAACGGACATTTTCTTCAACCTATAAAAGAATGGATTTATCGTATAAGTTGAAATTAGGTCATATGGTACATCACAAGTGTTGTTTTCCTGGTTTTCTTGCTTTTAAAATTTTATTGGTTTTTGCAATATCTTAAATATTGACTTCCCACTCACCAGTCTGTGCGATTCATTCAGTAGACAAGTCAACCATTGCTATAATAATTGAAAACATATATCCTAAACATTACAAACTCAATTTTACTCTACCCGACCTGCTATTATTACTACATTTCAAACCCTGCTGAAAAATCAATATTAGAGAAATAGTTCTTTAAGTATAGTAAGAATGGTTTCCAATCTTCTTTAAAACATTCCAGGTTTTCATCCCTTATCAGTACTGTAAGTTTTGCCATCTCAGCATATTCCAAAATTTTTATCAGCCAATCTTCTTTGGAGGGCATTTCATTGTTCTTCCATTTCTGTGCATATACTATTCTAGCCGCCGTGGTTGCATACATAAAAATTGTTAAATTTCTTCTGGAAAACTCTCCTTGCGTTATTCCCAGCAGGAAGGATTTTGGTTTCTTAGGAAATGTCATTTAAAAAATTTCCTTCAACTCATTATATATCATATCCCAGAAAGCCTTTGCCTTCCCACAAGACCACCACATATGAAAAAAGGTTCTTTCACAGTGTCCACATTTCCAGCATTTGTTTGGAACATTTTTATACATTAATGCTAATTTTGGGGGTGTTAAATACCACCTGTACATCATCTTATAATAATTTTCTTTTGAAGTATAACATGCGGTAAACTTTAAATCCATTTTCCATAATTTCCCCCAAGCTGCCATATCTATATTATGACCCGCATCTTGAGCCCATTTTATCATAGTCGTTTTAACCACTTCATCTCTTGTCTCCTCCAGAAGCAGCAGCTTGTACATCTTAGAAACTAATTTTTCATCATTTTCACACAGGTCCTTCTCAAATCTTGACATTTGATCCTCAAATCCAACTTTAAGATCCTTCTTATAGATTTCATTTAACTGATGATACTGAAACCAGATTTTGTACTTCAGTTAGGGTTTTTTTTACTTACAGCCCTTTTCTTGGAAACATAACAAATCCCTATAGGTACCCCATTCAGGTTGCATATTGATCTCTTTACGTGCTAAAGCTTCAATTGGAGATAGCCATCATGGAGTTTTACATTCCAACCATTTTTTATATTTTACCCACACTCTCATTAGACTCCTTCTCACATAGTGATTAAGGAAATCTTTATGCACTTTACTTTTATCATACCACAGATATGAATGCCATCCAAACCTTCTATCAAATCCTTTGATTGAGAAAATCTCATTCATATAGCAGTCATTTGGAACACAGTCTTGAACACAGACATGGATAACATGGAATAAATAGTTAGCAGCTCAAGTTTCTCTTCTTTGGAGTAAAGACTTGGCAAACCTCTCCAAAAACATGCTAGTTATACTTTCGTTTATGCTCATGTTCCACTACATCTGTGCTTTGCTTCCTGTTTTTAAAAAGAAAAAAAACTCATTTTCTCAAAGAAAATGTTTAATTTTTCCTTCTTTATTTCTCATACTGATAGCCTGCTCTTCCTCTAAGGACTTCAGTGCAGAATACAGGGTTATTCAACTTTATCCTCACAACAATGCTGCAAGAGAAATTAGACTGCAAGGAAGAGAAATTGACCAGGGTGCTTTCCAGATGACACACTACAACAGTGTCACTACTGTCTGTTAAGTGTGCTTCCGTACTGCCTGTGTTTCAACACTGCAAACCCTGTGCTGTCAGAAAGGTGCCATTCACATTTCCCATGACATCTTTAGGATTTTATCCTTCTGTTTTAGTCCTACAATGTTGCATGCGCATCACAAATAAATAGCTGTATTTTCCCGTTGTAGGAGGGTTGCACAAGCTATTTTCATTTTTAAAATGATCCTGAAGCCGAAGCATTTTACTGCTGAACAGAGTGTCATCTGGAAAGCTCCCAGGGCATTTTCCAGATTACCCACTGAACAGCGGTAGTTGACTTCAGCTTAGCAAAATCATTTTGAACTCGTAAATAGAGGTTGTTGTGCAAACTCAACACCAGGGGGAGCAGTCTTTTCTAGCTTGCATTAAACTTTTGCATCGGGAAAATACAGCTATCTATTTACAAGGTTGTAGCGCTGTATTGCAAAGAGAAAACCTGAAAGAAAGCATTGGAAATGTGGACAGCACCTTGCTGACAGCGCAGGGACTGCGATGCAGAAACCCAGACAGTGCGGAAGGACAATTAATGGCCATGTGGTGACACTGTTGTAGTGTCCAGTCTGGAAAGCATCCGGGAGGCTTTTTAGACAGCAGGCCTTACCACGAGGCTTTACTGCAAGTTTGGGGCATAACGGATATGCCGGTGCAAGAAGAGGAGTTTTTAACCCTGGACATAAACCGGGCTAGGTTGCAATATGGAGGAAAACCCCTGAATGGTGTGTGAAGTGCTCTCTGAAAATTTTCAGGCACTTTGGGTTAATCGGGCCGATATGTGGCCGCACACTAACCCTCCCAAAGTGAAGATGCTCCCTGAAAAAGCTCTTGCTGAAGGTGACTCAGCAAGCAACTTGATAGAGCAGCAACTTAAACCAGGTCAATTTGATCCAGGCTAATCACTCTTGCCACTATACCTGACACCAACCCAATGGCATACATTCCATTAATATATATTTTAGGGGCATAATTGGATTGTCTGTCTGTGGATTGTAGCTTCATTTTCTGAATCTAGCTAACTCCATTTGTGCTGTTTGTAAATATATGGCAGTGCCAGGAGTATTTCCTGCATTCCCAAGAGTAGAATGCAGTCGTTCAGGAATGTCGGCCCAGTAATGCGATGAAATGAAGATGCAGAGACAGTCACAAGCTTTGCAGGCTCCCACGCATAGCTGGCTCAAAATTCACCAAATACTTTAAAATTGCTTCCCTTGTAAACACAAAACCATCTTATGTAGATTTAACTAAGTCTTTATTCAGAAACAACTCCATTTTCTCCTTCTCCTTTCCCTCCTTTTTGTTCCTGACCGCCCCCCCCCAACACTCCTGCAGGATCCCCACTTGGACAAACATCTAATTAACAAAACATAACCATGACTAGATAGAATCCAAAAGATAGTGAGTGTTCTTATTCCACTAGATTCTAAACATCAAGTATTGGGCCATTAGGATTAACTGGGAAGAAAACAAGAGGTACAGATTATTTTTCTTTTGCTTGTGACAGCTAGGAGTTTAGGAGCTCAATGCTGGAAACAAAAAGCAACTCCAATTATTAATAATGGGAAAAATAATGGCTAGGGTATTATTAACTTCTTGAAATTTACCTCTTATGTAGAAGGGTGGATAAGAAGGAATAACAATAATCTCAATGTGTTGAATAGATTTCTCTTGAACTGTAATATAAGCAGAAATATGATGAATTATAGATAGAAAGAAAGGATGACATATTAAGTGGGTTAGTCATATATTTCTGGTAGTAGAATATTGAGACCTATATTGTTTCAATTTTGTAATGTTTTCTATTCTTTTCTATTTCACAATAATGTAACACATGAAATTAATCAAGCTGACATACACAGCAAGGAGTCACCAGTGCTGTTGGGAATTCCCTCTGGTAGGAGAAACCCTTATTCACGATAGCAGAGTGCACAGAGGCACAACACAGCGGAATTTGCTTAGGCATGCATGTATGCTGAGAGTAAAATAACATGGAGCTAGTTCATAGTTTCAGATCAATATATGGAGTATTTATTAGTGAACTCCATTCTAGATAGTAAAGTGAAGAGATAGGATCTCTATCTCTCTAGCTGGATGCAGATGGATTCTGCATCTCTGCACACATGGTGCAGGGAGAAAGGAGTTTGCATGTTGCAAGGGAGAAGGAAGGGCGAGAGGAAGTGACAAGGCAGGCAGGTAGGAAGTGTCCCTGAGAGTAGCAATCTCAGTTCCAAAGGGATAGTGTCAGAGCAGTAGAATAGAACAATATCGGACCTCTGAAAAGTATACAGTGTACTGTTCTTGATTGGCCAGCAAACTCACCTGACCTGACCCCATAGAGAATCTATGGGGCATTGCCAAGAGAAGGATGAGAGACATGAGACCAAAGAATGCAGAAGAGCTGAAGGCCGCTAATGAAGCATCCTGGTCTTCCATAACACCTCATCAGTGCCACAGGCTGATAGCATCCATGCCACGCCGCATTGAGGCAGTAATTGTTGCAAAAGGGGCCCAAACCAAGTACTGAATACATATGCATGCTTATACTTTTCAGAGGTCCGATATTGTTCTGTTCTACAATCCTTGTCTTCTTGGTTCCATGTAATATTCTAATTTTCTGGGATTGTGGATTTGGGGTTTTCATGAGCTGTATGCCATGATCATCACAATTATAACAAATTAAGGCTTGACTTATCTCGCTTTGCATGTAATGCACCTGTCTCATATATCAGTTTCACCTTTTAATTTGCATTACTGAAATTAATGGACTTTTGCACGATATTCTAATTTTCCGAGTTTCACCTGTATACATGTATGTACAGTCAAATTCCATAGATCTGAGGAGTCCCATGAATTATGAAATGGAACACACACCCCTCCTGCTATCATATGCTGGGCAGTGTATGGGTGACATTGTGTGCTCTTGACCCTTGTCCTTCATGGCTAATAAAGCTGCCAGGGAGGGGGCAGGTAGATGGTAGGAGGTGATTATCAATGCCTCATTAAGGGAGGGCAAGATGCCATCATGCCTCAAGGAGACGATGGTGAGACCATTATTAAAAAAGCCCTCCCTTGATTCCTCCAACCTGAACAACTATAGACTGGTCTCTAATCTGCCCTTTTTGGGCAAGGTGATAGAGCGTGTGGTGGTGTCCCAGCTGCAGAGGTTCTTAGATGATACGGATTATCTGGACCCTTTTCAATCTGGCTTTCGCCCCGGATATGGGACTGAGACTGCCTTGGTTGCTCTAGTGGATGACCTACGCCGGGAACTAGACAGGGGGAGTGCGTCCCTGTTGGTTCTGCTGGACCTCTCGGCGGCGTTTGATACCATCTACCATGGTATCCTTCTGGGCTGCCTCTCGAGTATGGGAATCAGAGGTACTGTGTTGCAGTGGTTCCGGGCCTTTCTTGGGGGGAGGGTCCAGAAGGTGGTGATGGGGGACTACTGCTCGGCCCCGTGGCCATTGGCCTGTGGGGTCCCGCAGGGTTCAGTCTTATCCCCCATGCTGTTTAACATCTACATGAAACCGCTGGGAGAGGTCATCCGGGGACTTGGACGGAGTTGTCAGCAATATGCGGATGACACTCAGCTCTATCTCTCCTTGTCACCTGATCCTAGGGAGGTGGTGGATGTCCTGAATCAGGGTCTGGAGGCCATGATGGGTTGGATGTGGGCTAATAAACTGAAATTGAATCCAGACAAGACGGAGGTAATGTTGGTCAGTAGGAGAGCCAATCGGGATGAGGAGATTTTACCGGTTCTGGATGGAGTTGTCCTCCCCTTGAATGGAACAAGTACGCAGCTTGGGGGTATTACTGGACCTGGCTCTGCTTTTGGAAGCTCAAGTGGAGGCGGTGGCCAGGGGTGCCTTTGCACGGCTTCGGCTAGTGCACTAGCTGCGTCCCTTTCTCGAGAAGGCAGATCTGGCCACAGTTACCCATGCCTTAGTCATGTCAAGGCTGGATTACTGTAACATGCTCTACGTGGGGCTGCCTTGAAGAACATCCGGAAACTGCAGCTAGTGCAAAATGCGGCAGCTAGGGTTTTATCCGGAGCTGCCCGGTGGGAGCACATCACACCCATTTTGAAAGAGCTGCCCTGGCTACCAGTTTGTTTCCGGGTCCAATTCAAGGTGCTGGTTTTGACCTTTAAAGCCCTAAATGGTTTGGGCCCGGGATACCTGAGGGACCGCCTGCTCCCAAGGGTTGCTGCCCGCTTGACGAGATCATCTGAGGGGGCTCGGCTCTGGGTGCCGACAATGAGGGAGACACTGTTGTTGTGCACGCTGGACAGGGCCTTCTCTGTTGCTGCCCCCAGACTCTGGAATGCTCTCCCGGTGGCTATTCGCTCCTCAGTTTCCATCACAGCTTTTAGAAAAAAAAGTCAAATCTTGCCTTTTTGCCCAGGCATTTATTTGATTCTCTGCTGCTGCTCCTTATAATCTTTATTGCTTTTATGCTTTTTGTTTAAATTTTTTAATTGGATTTAATATCCCCCCCCCTTAATATTTTAATTTTGTCTTTTTTACCATCTTGTTAAAAATTTTTTTGCTGTAAACTGCCTTGGGATTGCTTTAATGAAAGGCAGTATATAAATTTAACAATAACATAAAATAAATAAATATGCACATGTATTTATGCTGCATAATGCATCACCTGTTGGAGCAGGCCTTCTTACAAATCGGGTATAATCTTTGGAGTGATAAGGTTTTCAGTACTCAGTTTTTGAGGCCTGGAGTCTGAAGAGTGAATTTGGGACACAGACATTGCCTTCCTGAGAAGGCTTAGTTGGGTACAAGAGTCCTTCCATGTTGGATCATGGACACTTACTTTAGCTGTAATAAGGTTAGACAGAAAAAGCCCTCCCCTCTTGGAGATTAAACCAGACAGCACTGCAGCAGAGAAGCCAGAAAGTGACCTGTCAGTTACCAGCAGCCTCCGTAAAGAATCCAGACTTGTCAACGTGTGTGGCGGGAGTAAAAAAAAAATCAGGTGACCAGCTGAGGAAGCTATACATGAATCATTTTTAAAATTTATTTTAAGCCCAAAATAGATTCATTATTTATTCATTATTATTTATTTATTTGATTTCTATACCGCCCTTCCAAAAATGGCTCAGGGCGGTTTACACAGAGAAATAACAACCTGTCCTCAAAGGGCTCACAATCTAAAAAGAAACATAAGAGAGACAGCAGCAACAGTCACTGGAAGTACTGTGCTGGAGGGTGGATAGGGCCAGTTACTCCCCCCCCTGCTAAATAAAGAGAATCACCATGTTAAAAGGTGCCTCTTTGCCAAGTTAGCAGGGGTAACAAGTGGGGCAAGTGGTTTCTGTAGAGATCTGTGTGGGCTTTTTAGCCAGGCTGAAAGAATCCCCTTCCACGGGGTTTTTCCTACAAGGAAAATGACATTGCTCAGAGGCTCCCCAGAATGCTCATCCCATTGGAGGGAACACCCTTTGGTGCTGGAGGAGGAGGAGGAGGAGGAAGAGACTGTGGGTAGAAAGTAAGGAAGAACAACAACATGGCACTTACTACGAATGCAGCTGGGAGGCCAATTCACACACTCACTCTGGGCTGATACACAAGTCAGCAATAAACACTCAGGTCATTTGGACTGTTTGCAGGGATGCACCAATGCCATCACATGGCAAGTTTGGTCACCAGGGCCAAACTAGACATGATTTTAAGCATCTTGTTTGCGTGGTGGTTTGTTTACTGAATAGCAGTTGCGCAAGCCTGCAACTTGGATTTGGGATCATGATAAAAGGTAAAATCCCCCTCCCTACATGCCACAGCCCCATTCTGGACACCGGCCCCTGTGACTGCTATTTACCAAATGTTATGCAGAGCCAAGCAGCATGTTAGCTGCATGGGGGCATATGAATCAATTGCTTGATATTCAGAGAGTAGAAAGATGGTGGAAGGATTTCAGAATCAACACTGTGGGTTCAATTGGGGCTGATCCTGCAAAGCAGAAAGCACTGCCTGTTAGGGCACAAGCAGCTAAGTGATGAGGTAAGTGATGGACTAAGTGATGGACCCTAAGTGATGAGGGTCCGGTGGGCTGGGTTTCCTGTATCCTCCTGATCTATGCAGCCCACACAATAGCCTGGCATCCATTGTGCTGCAAGACGCTCTGCTTGTCTCTTGCAAAGCCAGACCGAAAAATCAATATTGTGCCAGATCAGGAAGTATTCAGGGGTCAAAGAGCACATTGCCTGGAAAATGAGTTACAGATCAAAGAAGCTGCAGAGGCCATTCGAAAGCCTCCCTAGCCTTGGCTGCCCCTCTCCTGACCTCAACACCTTACACTTCCCTAAACACACTGGGAAACTGACAAAAGGGTGCAACCAACCTTAATGACAGGAGACAGAAAGCAACAAAGACAGACACACACAAAACTAGCCAGTGAGCAGAGAGATGATTCAGAAAAGCAGCAAGCCACAGCAACACAGAGAGACGGAGCCGGGAAGGGCATCATAAGGAATAGAGAGTTGGGGGAGAATTTAGCCAAGAGGTTCACCGAGCCTGTTAGAAGCATGCAGGAGACACCGTGAGAGAATGGTGCTGGGTAGGGAACAGAGCATATTCATCTTCGCGAAATGGCCCACACAGTGTGGCAAGAGGGTCAAGGAAAAGGGATTGGGAAGTGCTGTGGGGCAAAGGAGAACACAGACCCAAAGAAGTTTTACTTTGGATTCCAACCCACATTTTCCTACCAGGTTGTGTAGGAATGGCAGAGTCCCTTTCCCTTCCGTCATCTTTTCCCCACATGCCCTTATTCCCTTACCCTAGGGCACCAAGGCCCCCTAGGGTGTGGATTACCTGTGCGTTACCTAGCATGCACTGAGACACCCCTCCAGCGATGATATCACACACAGCACAAAATGGAGGCCTGTGGAACAAGGAAGTGGCAGTTTCTTAAAAATTCTTCCCCTTGCCCCTAGTTTCCTAGATATGAAGAACCCACGAATCACCTCCCTGCCTCCTGAATGTCATGGAAAAAACGGAAACATACTGGGCTGTAACGCTGAACATCCACTTTGCCACCTTTCCCCTTCTCCATGGAGCCTGCACCGCTGCCGGAAGGGAGCGGCCGAGTTACTGAAAAAGAACCAAGGGTTTAAAAAAAGCAGGTTTTTAAATCAACATATTTTGGGAGCTTTAGATTCATCCTTTTCCCAACTGTGACACTGAATCATAATCACCTGCTAACTAAATTTGCCCAAGACAGTCCCAATCTTCTGGTACTAGTCCCTGGAAAATTGCTGACCCTATTTATCTTTTATGGGGTAATTCAAGAGGTGTTGCTATTTTAAGGTTTCAGTCGCCTCCCTAAATGTCGGAGGTTGAAGGGAGAATCGGGAATACATCATGCCAATAGGCCAGGACACCCATGGGTCTTTCCCATGCTGGTATCCTCCTTCCATCAGGGCAGCAAGGTTCCCATATGATTCAAATCTTCTTGTGCAATATAAACATTCCTATCATCATTGTAGTGTCATGAGGCCTGCCATGACTTTGCAGATCAACAACACTGCCAGAGTAATGTATGAGTTGACCTGAACAATCTGTTGAAGTTTGTTTAAATTGAAATATCAAAATTATTCAATTAACAAATCATAGCATTGATAACCATTCATAAGCATGTACAGAATCTTGGACTTTCCCATTCCAATGTTGGACAAACTATGTCCATTTAGACACAAAGTTATCCATTGTATCTGGATGGCTTTAAGAGGGGTTTGGATAACTTCATGGAGGAGAGGTCTATCAATGGCTACTAGTCAGAGGGCTATGGGCCACCTCCAGCCTCAAAGGCAGGATGCCTCTGAGTACCAGTTGCATGGGAGTAACAGCAAGAGAGAGGGCATGCCCTCAACTCCTGCCTGTGGCTTCCAGCGGCATCTGGTGGGCCACTGTGTGAAACAGGATGCTGGACTAGATGGGCCTTGGGCCTGATCCAGCAGGGCTGTTCTTATGTTCTTATCCTTGCCCCTGGAATGTACAGTCTGACCAAGAACACACAAGAATTCCTGCTGTCTTTACCTGGTGAGCTGGTACTGCTGGGTGTACAGACATTATCGTCCAACCACGCACTCTGAGCGAGCGTGTCCTGCTTCTGGGGACCTTCAAGGGAACACATCAACTCTTGCACAAAAGAAACGGGAAAGAGGCCCCCATCACTAGATGTTAAGAGGGAGCTTTTAGGGTTGCTGTATCTACTCAGTTGAGACAGGGGAATTACTAGAGTGAAAGGGGCTCAGAAGACCCCACACTGACCGCCTCAATCTCCTCCTCCTCAGACGTTCCATTTTCACTCACTCTTCTGCAACAGCTGCTCACATTGGATGAAGAGTGGGACAAGGGCTGCATCACACAATACTCGGATGTCTGGCTGGAGGGGATTCTGCTGAAAGAACAGGAGCCCCAGTCACCCCCCTTGTAATAACACAGGATCAAAAAATGTTACATTCCCTTATAACAACGTAGGGATATGCAGAATGGATCATGGTCGGAACATTCTGACTGGGAACCAGCCATTTCAAGTGTTCCGAGCTCAGAGCAGAGTGCCTTCAAATGAGCTCAGAACAGAATAACTCGAGCTCAAAACATTCAAGCAAAATGGCACTCTTCTGGCCTCTGCACACACATGGCAGCCATTTTTGTGGTCAGCACCACCATTTTGGAGTTGAAAATGGTGCTCGGAGCGTTCTGACTCAAAACAGGGTCATTCTGTCGGAACAACTGACACGACTGGTTGTTCTGACAGAACTTTCCAGGAATTTTGCATTCCATTCCAAGCTTGGGACAGAATGCAAAATCCGTTTCACGCACATCTCTACAACAAAGCTTTCCTGTTGTATATAGATCTTAAAGTCTATTCTGTGAGAACAGAACTGCTCAAGCCTCTAGCTACTATGCTCAATGGCTGACATGGTGCGCAGCTTACCACCTCCATAAGGAGGATCCACTGTGGGGCTCTGCAGCCTTGAGAGGAAGTGCCAACTGGGGAAACCTGTGGAAACATAGCTTCCGCAGTTGCTGCCTCAGGGCAACCTTGGAGCTTCCTTTGAAGTCTGCGACTGCAAGAGCCCCACAACGCATCCTTACAGAGGTTGGTGGGCTGCACATCATGTCAGCCAATGTCTTCTGTATTGGTAGGTAGCAACACGGTAGGGATGACCAATTTTTCTATGCTCTACTGAAACCTTTTCCAGCCTCTCCCTTCACAGCAATATTTTGTCTGAACTCACTTGCTCTTCCTGTTAGGGAATTCTGGGGAACTGGGACTGGAGGAACCATCTGACTTGAGGTCAAAGAAGGGTCCTGGACTCTCCAGTACCTTCTGTATTCTTTCAGCAACGTCTGCTAAGGAGAAATGAGAAACAGTTTACTACACAGAGCCAGGAGTCCTTCCAAAAGAGCTAACAATTCCTATAAGGCTCATCAGCAGACGCTCCTCCAGCCCAGGCTGTGTAGGGACCATTTAGATTCTCCAGAAGCTCAAGGCCAGAGAAATTACTCCCCTTTTCACTAGTTTGACTAGTGATCTCAAGGATTCTTGACCCTTTTCTGTAGCAAACAGCACCATTTTCTATCATTATTCCTTGCACTACAAACATCGCAGCACTTTCCAGTTCTCTGCTTGTGAGACACCACAGTTTTGATACGGGCTAATCTGTCAGAAGAGCCACATAGTCGGACTTCCGGTTGGATAGCTAATGAGGCTACACGCTTCCCGACAGGGAAGACCGAGGAGGAGCAATTTAAGGGGGTTTTGAGGCTTCATAACCACCACCCCCATGCCACCCTGGATTAAAGGGTTTGGATCAAGATCTCCCACAGATTCCCCCTGAGCCGGCTCCTTAATTTAGAGCTGTGTTGAAGAGCGCAGTTCTGTTTTAAGTAGAGCGGTGGGGGCTGGGAGACATCAAGCTCACTCCTCCTACATCGGAAATCCTTTCAACTGAAGCTGGTTGGCATCTAATCTCTACGGTTTGGATTTAATTAATTACTTAAAGTTCAAGAAGCTCACCTCTCAGCGTGATTAAGGATAACTTGCTGGAATCGCACCTGCTTTTGTTGGAAGGACTTCACAGAACTCAAGCCGTTGCTGTAAGTGTTCTGACTATAAATCAAGGAGGGAAATTCAATCTTCTTTCTAAATGCTGGGATTCAAGAACTGAACTGATGTCTAAAAGCTTTAAAGCTTTAAAAAAAACCTATATTAGTGGGAATTACTATTGCTTTTTCCCCCCACTGCTGTTTGAGAAAGTCTATGAAAGAAGCGTTTTGCTGTTTGCTATTGAATATGTCTATCATCAAGTCAGCCAATTAAAGGAAGAAGGCGTTCCACTCTACCGTGAGAAAATTAAACTGGCAGTGATAAGATATATGAGTTGTGGTGTGGAGCTTACAAGGCCCGAAAATTGGGAAACAAGAATATAAACTAAGACCCTTTGAGGATGATGCTGTGTTCTTTTTAGAAAATCCATTGGACAAGATTGGAAGACTCTTGGAAAAAATACAACAATTTGGCCAATTGGCTGGGTTTTATATAAATAAGACTAAAACGAAGGTCTTGACTAAAAATATGGATCAGAAATCTAAGGATAGATTCTCTGAAATAAGTGAGTTGAAATTGGAGAAGAAAATTAAATGTCTGGGGGTTTGGCTGACAAATAATAATTCTTTGTTGTTCTCAAATAATTATATTAAAATATGGAATACAGTGAAAACTGATTTACAAAGATGGTCTAATATGAATTTGTCTTTAATGGGAAGAATTGCAGTGGTGAAAATGAATGTCTTGCCTAAAATGTTATTTCTTTTTCAGACTATTCCTATAATCAATACTTTAACTTGTTTTAAGCAATGGCAGAAGGACATAACTAAATTTGTTTGGCAAGGGAAAAGACCAAGAATTAATTTTAAGAATTTAACAGATGCAAAGGAAAGAGGTGGTCTTACCCTACCAGACATAAGGTTGTATTTTGATGCTGTTTGTTTGACGTGGTTAAAAGAATGGATAACATTAAGAAATCCTAGAATACTTGATTTGGAAGGATTTGATAGAAGGTTTGGATGGCATTCATATTTGTGGTATGAAAAAAGTAAAATACATAAAGACTTTCTGAATCACTATGTAAGAAGGAGTCTAATGAGGGTATGGGTACAATATAAAAAATGGCTGGAACCTAAAACTCCGCTATGGGTATCTCCGATTGAAGCTTTAGCACGTAAAGAGGTAAATATCCAATCGCAATGGGGTACTTATAGGGATCTGTTATATTTTCAAGGAAAGGGCTGTAAGTTAAAAAGTATAATTGAAGTACAAAATTTGGTTAGTGATTGGTTTCAGTACCATCAGCTAAACGAAGTTTATAAGAAGGATCTTAAAGTTGGATTTGAGGATCAGATGTTGAGATTTGAGAAGGAGCTGTGTGAAAATGATGAAAAATTAGTTTCTAAAATGTATAAGCTCTTGCTTTTGGAGGAGACAAGAGACGAAGTGGTTAAAATGACTATGGTAAAATGGGCCCAAGATGTGGGGTGCAATATAGAAATGGCAGCCTGGGAAAAATTATGGAAAACTGATTTAAAGTTCACTGCATGTTATGTTTTAAAAGAAAATTATTATAAAATGATGTATAGGTGGTATTTGACACCTAAAAAAATGGCATTAATGTATAAAAATGTTTCAAACAAATGTTGGAAATGTGGACACTCTGAAGGAACCTTTTTTCATATGTGGTGGACTTGTAGAAAGGCTAAAGCATTTTGGGACATGATATATAATGAGTTAAAGAAAATATTTAAAATGACATTTCCTAAGAAGCCAGAATCCTTCCTGCTGGGAATAACACAAGGAGTGTTTTCTACAACTAACTTAACATTCTTTATGTACGCTACCACTGCAGCCAGAATAATATATGCACAGAAATGGAAGAGCAATGAACTGCCTTCAAAAGAAGATTGGCTGATAAAAATTTTGGAATATGCAGAGATGGCAAAACTTACAGTATTGATAAGAGACCAAATTTTAGAATGTTTTAAAGAAGATTGGAAACCATTTTTATTGTATTTAAAGAACTATTTTGTAAAATATTGATTTTACAACAGGGTTTGAAATTTAGTAATATTAGCAGGTTGAGTAGATCAAAATTGTGTTTGTAAAGTTTAAATCTATGTTTTGAATTATTATTATAGCAAGCATTAACTCTATAGTTGGTGATTCACGGGGAGGTGTGAGCGGGAAGTCCATATTTGTTTAATGTGTTGTGAATGATTATTGTTAAAATTAATAAAAATTTAATTTTTAAAAAAAAGAAGAAGAAGAGCCACATAGTCACATTTCCTCTCTGCAATTATGTGTTTAGTGGTACCACAGAGAGAGGAAACCTGACTGGTAGGGAAGAGGGTTGTTGTTGTTTTGTTTAAAGGTCATTTAAATCTCTCTTGGCTTTGTCCATTTGTTCTTTCCAATTAAGCTGAAGAAGGGCAAATGCACTCTAGTCGTTAGGAGTACGCCAGAAATTGTTACATGTAGCCAGAAATTTGGCTTTGTACTGCTCCCCATTCTCATGGACAGTCAGACAAGACACAAGTTTGACATAATAGAAGGTGGATCCGATTTAGATATTCCAGCCCTCATGACTCTAAGGAGAAGGGATGGACACACACACACACACACACACACACACACACACACACGTACTTTCTTTGCAACTAAAACTGAGCATTACTCTTGGAGAGCAAGGCAGGTCAGCTGCAACTTTGGTTTGTAAACTCCACTGTCACAGTGGAGGGTCAAATTAGAAGTGATGCAAGAGAAATCTCTGTTACTTTAATGCTGCCAAGGGGGGAAGCTGGTCTTGTGGTAGCAAGCAAGACTTGTCCCCTTAGCCAAGCAGGGTCTGCCCTGGTTGCATCTGAATGGGAGACTTGATGTGTGAGCACTGTAAGATATTCCCCTCCGGGGATGGAGCCACTCTGGGAAGAGGAGAAGGTTTCAAGCTCCCTCCCTGGCTTCTCCAAGACAGGGCTGAGAGAGATTCCTGCCTGCAACCTTGGAGGAGCCACTGCCAGTCTGTGAAGACACTACTGAGTGCGCTAGATAGACCAATGGTCTGACTCAGTATATGGCAGCTTCCTATGTTCCTAATTTAAATTTGATCAGAGCAGTAGCAATGAGGGAGGGGGTGATTAACGCCTTCCCTACAGGCCCTTTGCTTGATCAAAAACATTCTATCCAGTTGCTTTTTTTCTGGCTGGGCAAGATACAGTGGCCGACATCCCCACTAATGAAGTACGCACACTTCAAGAGACTGTGGGGCCATGACGGGAGCCCTTACACAAGTCCCAGCCAGCAATGCGTTTCCAATCTTGCAGAGCCCTTCTGGAGTGTGGGGAGTGCTCTGGATTCTAAGGGCTCTGGATCAACAGGGTGCGTGCAGGAGGAAAGGGGGGAACTCTTCAAGGGCTCCCAACCTGCCCTTCAGTCCCTTGAAGCACACACACACTTCGTTAGTCAGGATGTCCGCTGGTGATCTGAGATGCTGGGAGAAAGTAAGCAGGGGCAGAATTGAGAATGGGGAAACCGCCCACAGGGAAAGGGCTAAACACCCCTTCTTCCCCCTGCTGCTGCTCTCATCAAACTTGGGAGTTTACACTTAGTTCAAAATAAAAAACTGAAACAGATGCTGCATGTGTCTTCAATCTCTTATCTAGTTTGCTCCACAGACTCTAGCTATTCTTATGTGTTGTTCACACTATGTGTTGTTCACATAATGAAAATAAATATGTGGTGGTGGTGGGACTTGGAAGGCCATATAATGCCTGAATTTTGCTATTTTGTTACTGCCCATGTAACAGGAATCTTAATTTACTTCTGTCGCTCTTGGAGCAAATGAAAAAACCTCCATTTTTGCCCATAGGTGGGGCAAAGGGATGACAACACACTTTTGGGAAGGGACTGTGAGTAAAATAAGGGTCATTCTGCCCCTGCTTACTATTACTGAGTATACTCTTAAACCCTAATCCATGAGATGACAGATGTATGACAGAGAAAGGGGGCAAGTTTCAGGAGCACAGTGTGGTGTTGAACTGCTGTACAAGTTCTTTCTAAAAACTCCTGAGACCCTTCCAAAGCTGTTTGCAGTGCAGCAAATGGGGCTATTATTAAGTCAGAATATCACTTTTCCCTGGCACACACACAAAAGACTCTTACAATCGCAGCTGCAAACTTTGGAAAAGCCTCTTTACTTAGCATAGCGTGCTTCAATCTCACCAGAAACTTTTGTTATTGTATAATTTGAAAGTAACAATCCCATTCTGGTCAGCTGCAAAAAGGAAAGGTCAAACTTTGCCACAAATTATAATACAGATTATCTATGTCCTTCTTCCCGTCATAAAACTCAAAATCCCTTCACCATTTGAGAAAATTTGATTCTTTGGACTTATCTTCCACTTTTGCATCATTTTCCATCTCCTAGAATGAAAACATGTAATAGGCGGTTGTTTTTCATCCAAAAAGAAGGTGGTACAATCGTTATGATTGCCCATGACATGCACTGTCATTTTGCCACTGTTTGACCAGAGAAGACAGTGGGATAAAAGAGAAGAGCATGGAAGATTATGGGGAATGATCTTCTATTGGTACCACCTTCACCTCTCTTACGAACTATTCAGTGTTCCCTCTAACAGGGATTCCCAGAGGTTGTTGACTACAACTCCCATAATCCCCAAGCAGAAACTGTCACAGCTGGGGATTCTGGGAGTTGTACTCAACAACCGCTGGGAATCCCTGTTAGAAGGAACACTGGAACCATTGCCTTCTCTTCAGCCCCAGCCATTTGTTCCCCTCTCTCTCCCCCAAATCCAGACTCTCAGTTCCACCTGGTGCCATCTTATCCTATTTTATCTAGAACTGGTTTTCTAGGGGTTTTTTTTTTCATGTCATCAATTTGGAAACAAGATCACACAATACTAACAACTCTCTCCGGTTATTGCTCTATTTCCCCCCCCCCATTTTCCCCCCATTCCCCCCCCCTCTATTTTCCCCATTCCCCCCCCCTAGAAAAGCTAGCCAAGTCAGAGAACTACTAAACATGTAAATAGCAAAAACCTGCACAAAAGTGCCACATGCAAGTTTTAAATAATTGACTACAGAAATTAAAACTGGACACATCACCTCCCCCAAATGCCCAGTGATTAAGATGCATACAAAGGGGGAGAGACCCGTTTCCCAGGGGTGATGTGTCACCAGCGAGTGGCAATCGGGAGCTGGTGCCTCTTCCGGTTGGCCTGAAGCTCTTGGGGGAAAGAGGGGGCCGACAGAGCCCACAGCTCACAACAGTGAGTGAAGGTTATGACTAAAAAGGATGAAGTCCCTCAGTTTAAAAAATGTCACCTCACTTCGGGCTCTGCAATGGCAAGCGCCGATGACCACTCATTCTAGTAACAGCTCTCACAGAAAGAGGTTCGCACAACCCAGAGAGCTGCCATCATCACCCCCCGCCCAGCAGCCCCCGTTCTAGCCTTCCCTTTCCCTCGCACAGCCATACCTCTTCTCCTCTTGGATGTTCTCAATGCCAATGGCACTACTGCGTCTCCCATTGAAGCGGCTGCCCCGGTTGCGCGACGGGCTTCTCCCAGGCAGGGCAAAGGACTAGAGGGAGGAAAGGAAGGGAAGGAAACAAAGACAAGAGCTGGAAGAGGAAGACTAGGGGGAGGCCTGGAGTCCAGGCCCTGTCCTTGTACTGCTGTTCAGTGCCAACAGATCCAGCCCTGTCCAGTCTCACAAGGTACCAGGTGAGCAGGATGAGGGAGCGGCCAAGGGTTGACAGAACAGGAAAGGAGAAAGGGAAGAATCTCGAGAAAGAGGAGCACACTAATGACAGAAGGGAACAAACATCAGTAGTCAGAACTCCATAAGTATGGGGGTGGGAGAGTGACAGTAGCACAAACAAGGGGAGATATAGATCCAGGGAAGAGAACACACAGAAAGGTAGATGCACAGATCCCCAGAGGGCCAAGTGGGACACTCTGAGAGATGTGTAGTTGTGGCTGAAAATGGCACCCTGGTGTCAAGCTCCACCTTCCTGCCTAAAATTCACGAGAACTTCCTGAGACACGTTTCCTTCTCTGTCATAGCCAGAAGCCAATGAAGTGAAGCAGGGATGCAGAACGTGGGATGTCATGATGTAATGGCAGGAACAGTTCTACTCGGCAAGACTAAGGTGGGGTGGAACTAGGTGTGTGAGGGCCAGTGTGTGTGGAGTACCTGAACATTTACTATAATCGTCTAGTTTGGTCCAGAGGATAAGAAAAAAGAAAAGGCGCAGCACATCCCATTGCCTTAAATCAATGTTAATCAAGGATGGCTGCAGACTGCTAGATGTTGGTGTAATCTGTATGAGGGTACACTTAAGCGTATGGTTTGGTTCTATCCAGTTATTGTGCCATTTTGGCTTGAAATTAATACCGTAGTTAATATGACATTGCAATTATCAATGCCTTTAAGGATGTTCACATATTGTTGGGGTACATCCCCAGCATATAGAATCTAGAACTATATCAAGAACTGTGGATTCTTTGCACTTGGGGTGTTGCCAAAAGGATTATAATACAACACTGGAAGGACAAATTCACTCCTGAATTGCTACTTTGGATTACTGGTATGTGTTCTCTGTCAGCATTTGAACGGGTCTTTTTTCATCGGCAAGGTAAAGGAGAATTTTCAGCGACCTGGCTGAACTTTAATTAACTGTTTATGCTTTGAAATATAAGATATATATTCTTGAAGAAGGCGATCCCCCCTCCCCCTCCCCCACTTTTCTCCTGCATTGGTTGTATCTTACTATGTTTAAGCTATGTTTATGGGTTTTTTCTCCCCGACCCCTTCCCCCCCATTATATTCACATGCATTATTATCATCATCCTTGACCATGTTTATGTACTGTAATCCCATTGCAAGAAAAGGAAGGAAAAGAAAATCAACTTGCCATTTCTCCTTCGGCTACTGCCCTTCTTGCACACGTGATATCGGCAACATAGAGGTCAGATGTGATTGAATGTTCTGGAGCCCTGAGGGCAGTGGTATCATGGCTTAAGACTAACTGTAAGCCACAGCCTCCGACCTAAGGAAAAGGTATTCTACAGCATGCACTCTACTACTAAAGGGAGGGACATGGTTCAGTGACAGAACACCGGTTTTGACTACAGTTCTCGGAGTCTTCAGGGACCATGCCTTGCTCAAATTAAGCCCTGTCTGAGAACAAATCCACACAGACAGGCTTTTCACATTCTGGTTGCTACTAAAGCCTCAAGCTGACTGGACTATCTCCAGAACAGCTTTTTCTTCACATGTAATTCAAGGCCAAAGTTGCAGGAGTAATTCAAGGCCAAAGATGCAGGAGTTCTGCAACTGGAACTCCAGATGACTTTTTCTCTTTCAAAAAGCAACTGCCAAGAGAGTGATTTGGAGCAGAGCTGTGGCAAGGTGGGACAAACTGTTAGGCGACCCCTTGTGCAGTTCTGTTCCAAATCACGCCACCCACCCAATTGTGGCTTTTTGAAAAAGATGTTAGGATTCCTGTCCTTCCAAAGCCTTGCCTGTGCAAGAGAGGAAATGCTCACTTGTCTCATTAGAAACCATCCCAAACAAGCTCAGCCCAAATCTGATCAAGCAACAGTTACATGAATGCCAAGTGAAAGAACAGCTGCCAATGTAGCATCTCCAGCTATTCTAGCTTCTAGACAGACACCACTTCATCACACTTAGCAGTCAGTGAGTCATTGAACAGACTGGCCCTGCTATGCAAACAATACCCATTGCAGATACAATATCCTCAGCAAATTGCCTGCTGTAAGTGGGGAAAACCCTGAGAAATTTTGCTACTCTTATAGAAATGTTTACTTCCCTCAGAACTCCTCAGACAGTTTCTCCCAGAAAATTTCACTTTCAAGAAATACGGTGGCCAAGGTCAACTCCAGGTCTGGGGGTGGCCTCAACACGTCAGCACTGAAGGGAGTGGGGTGGGGGGAGATTGGGGGTGGCAGCAAACATCCCTATTCTTCTCAAGTTTGCTCATTGCATGGGAGACTTCTTTACCAATTCTGGACTCTTAACAGGACAATTTAATGCTGCTGAAAGGCAGCTATACCCACAACCTGATGAAGCACTGACATTACATTTTTAATGCAGGTGTTTTGTCTACCTGGATTCCGGGTGTCATTTCTTACTCAGCAGCACTAAATATTCTGAGCTATATGTTTTATGCAGGGGCCCATGTAAGAACAGATAGCCCTAAAATTCTAGAAACATTATCAAAACTCTTACTTCTCTCAAAATTCTTCAGATATTAGGTTTGGTAGGGGGGTTTTGCCCAAGCGCAAGCCTCCAAATGAGTTTCAAAATTTCACTTTACTATGTAAGATATATATGGGGGCTTAATCAATTGTCAATATATATTCAGAACCACCAAGCCTACAGCAAGCATCATTAGTTAGCATGGGTAGCCCTTCATAAGCTTTAAGCATAGGATATCTTGGCTGTAGGAAAAGGGGAATTAAGCAAAGCCATTGATATCGATGTGCTACTAGTAGTTACAGGGCGTAAATGGGAGAAAGAATGACAGACCTATCAGCAAAAACAATTGGTTGTCAGCACAAAAATATAGAGGGTGCTTGATTCATGTTGGGAGAGGATATATTGTAATGTTGAATAAAGGTAAAATGTGCCGTCAAGTCAATTTCGACTCCTGGCGCCCACAGAGCCCTGTGGTTTTCTTTGGTAGAATACAGAAGAGGTTTACCATTGCCACCTCCCACGCAGTATGAGATGATGCCTTTCAGCATTTTTCCTATATCGCTGCTGCCTGATATAGTGGAGATTCGAACCAGCAACCTTCGGCTTGTTAGTCAAGCATTTCCCCACTGCACCACTTAAGGTAGACGAATATCTATTTGTAATAGCCTATCACAGACTAAAATGGATTCTGTTTCCTACAGAAAGGAGGATTTTCTGAAAGTGGGTGGAGTATACAAGTACTGTCCACTGTAACCTACCACAGGCAACGGTCAATTGACTCTGGGTGTACTGTCTGTCTGAATTATGTTTGCGATTTTTATGGTTTGTCTAATCTACATTTGCAATTGCTGTTTTGAAGTTGATAAGATAGAAATAAACTTTTAAATTTGATTTCTTGAGTTTGTATTCCATTCCTGAAGCAGTGGACAATTCCAACCCAACAGCCAAGGTCTGGTCAGGCAAGGCTGAGATGGAAAATTAACTTCAATAAATATATTAAACTAAATTCCTACATCTGCATTTAGGGAAAGAATTACTTTGCATAGATTGAATGTGAAGAATCAATGCCCCAAAAGGTCCGCAAGCAGCCGAGAGAGTCCTTGCTCGCCATGCTCAAGGAGGGAGGGGTCTCTAAAGTTTACAATATTCAACCCCATAGAAGTGAAGCATTCCCCATTCCTCAAGTTGTGTGTCAAAGTCAGAATCAGCACATAAATGATTCGGGTCCAGACAGAGGGGAAATAAGATGGGGAAATGAACACAGAGATGAACCCTGCTGCACTTAACGCAAACATGGAGCAACCAAGAGCTGATAATGTCAACAGAGTAGCAGGTCCAGGGGAATGAGGGGAGGGGACACTGAAGACCTGGTACTCTCCACACTGTGACCCCACCTCCCCAATACCTTACCGCAGCAATGGCCTTGGGGCCCTCGGCGACACTCTGGTTGAGAGCAAGACCAGCAGTAGCCGGGCGGCTGGGCAGAGTGGATGGCGGCTGCTGCAGCTGCTGCTTCCTCATGGCTATCCCCATAGTATCCAGGCTCTGGCCCCGGATCACCCGCTGGAGAGAGGGCAACAGGGAGACAGACACAGACAGGTTCACAGACACACAGAAGGACATCATGAAGAGCACCAGAAGACAGTGGAGGGTAGTGGGGAGGGAGGCCGAGGGAACTAAGGTTACATCGCCGAGGGAACTAAGGTTACATCGCCAAGACTCAGGCAGAGAAGGTACTGCTTTCTGAACCTCCTTGGACAGAAGCTACTTGGACTGATCTAATCCAGATCATCCTTAGCAGTGTTGCCAAAGTCTTTGCTCTCAGTCTCCTGCAAATAAGAGATACTCACCAACATAATTCCAATTCTCCAAAAACCCAACATCTTCCACTGCTATCTAGAGCCACCAGCACCAGTTGAGAGAGTAGGCTCTCATTACTGTAATGAAGATATTCCATCAAAAATAAAATCAAGGTTTTCCATCTAGAGTCAAAAAGGTGATGACTTCCCAGGGCATCCTTCACACAGCAAGCTTGACTGCAAACTCCAAGTTGTTCCAAAAAACTGATACAAAAAGTGGATTTTTTAACCTGGGATATAAATTGGGCTACACTCTAATACACAGTGAAAACCCCGAATTGTGTGTGAAGTGCTCCCTGATAGCTTGTAGGGACTTCGGGATAAATCTGCCCGATATGTGAACGCACACCCTCCATTCCGGAGGAGATGTGTGTTCAGCTACAGGGCTTTAAAAGCCCTGTGTGAAAAATGCCCCGGCCCCTCAGAATCGTTCTACATGACCTGGTCTGCACATAAAGCAGAATGAGGTAGTGGGCTGCAGATGGAGCAATCACATTGTTGAATGCGCAGTGTGGCAGAGAGTGCTTTTTACTTGCAGAAAGTTTGTTTAAGGTGAAGGAGGATTCAAAAATCGCATCTTGCAGCCTCAAGTTGTACAGGCCCAAGTCTTTCAGCCTTTTAAGTAGAGAGAACCCCTACCTTCTGAGAAATTTAAGTAGAACCTCAATTTTCTAGTTGATTTTATATTCACAATAACGGGTGCCATATGATGAAAGAAGGGTTGCGTGTATAAGGCTGTGATATAACAGATGTCTCGTCTAATATGGGCAGGGTTGCCAGTTTTTACACTGGGCTGCAAAACTGGAATATGAACCAGGCTAGAGACGATGTTGGTCAACGCTAGGAGGGCTGAACCCAGCACTGTGCAAAGCACAGTGTGCCAGATTATTGCTGGGAAATATGAAGTGTTGTGTATGGCATGGTGTGCCAGTTTTTCTGCCCTCTAAGAGAAGGAAGGTGCACAACAGGAAGAGAGCAAAAGATAGGAGAAGAGAAAGCGAGACTAATTCTAGGCAAAAAACAGCAGCAAAGACTGAGCAGCAAAGGCAACTCGGCCCTCTCCTCTCTACCCTCCTTCTTGAGCTTCTTCCCCGCTCTCCTCGTCCCATACCCCTGCCTGTGTTTTGCGTACCTCCAGGGGTGTTGAGAAACAGGCAACTCTGTCATCTCAGGATTCTATATTCTGCTGGTTGTGGAAACCAGGCCCACACCATGCAAAATAAGGTGACAGAACTGATGTGGCAGAATTATGCCACTTTAAACTGCAGGTGGAGGATTGCATGTCTGAATGCGGCCCACCCCACAGCAAACAAAACAAAACCCGAACCATGCATGCGCACTTATAGGATATAGGGCAGTAAAAGTAAAGTTCAGCACAACCCTTGCCCTGTGACTCTAGTATACTAGATAGAGGGAGGTGGTTCTGTTTTGTTAAGTGAAAAGTCATTCAAAAGTTCACCTGCCACAGAAGTCATGCAGTCCAGAATCTTACCAGCTCTAGAGCCCTTTCCTGCTTGTACCCCAGTTCTAAGCACATTTGTGGTTCAGTCTCCTTGCTTTGAATGGAATCTGCTTTCAAGTGAAAATGCCCTTAGGACTGAAACTTTAGCCATGGACTATCATGTACAGCACAAGCAGAAAGCAGAGTCAGTGATTATCCATAAGGGCCATCAATAAGCACCAGACCTGAGTGGGACAGATCTTCTACAAAGGAGAGAAGAATTCAGGATGTGTCTATATTGCAAAAAGCCCCAAGACGGAGAGCACTAAACAGAGGCAGGTTACAGGATGTGCTGTCGACTGCAGCACCTGTATCACAAGAGCAGATGTCACAAAGAGCTTGTGGCCAGCCTCCTTGGTTTTTGTCAGCCCTGAGTTTCGCTAAACAGGGTGGCCAGCTTGGGAACTAATTTGGTGCCATTGGGAAGAGGTGCCTCTTTCCTCATATAGACATTTCACATGTTACAGGATCAATAATCTCATGCACTGGACAGGTTCCATTCTCACTCCAGGGGGGAAACAATGACATTTCTAAGGGTTCCCTGGGGAAATGAATATCAAACCCATTTAAGTCAGTGGCGTTGATATGGTCTGCCACTAGATTCAGTGCCCCCGCATTCCCCACACTCTACAGTGGTGCATCACAACAACTGATACTCTGAATGAGGGTATTGATTATTCTTTTTTTCTCTCCAGATCAGAGGCAGGGAAAGAGTCCATCATAGAAAGAGACCCTTTGCCCTGAGCTGCTTCCCATCCTCATTTTCTTAGTGAAAAGCCAGTAATGCAGATTGCCTCATTGATTCTTGCCTGATCCATTTCCCTAGCAAGAGCTAAGCGGAAATATCAGCATCTCCTGCAGAAGTACCACAGGGTCTGATGGAGCTTGTTGAGGGGTTTAAAATGCACTCTCTAGATTAGGGCTGCAGCCTTCCAGCTGTTGGAGTACAACACTCATCATCCCTGACTACTGGCCACTGTGGCTAGGGATGATGGGAATTGTAGTCCAACAGCAGCTGGAGGGCAGGAAGTTGTCTGGCCCTGGTCTAGATATGTGCTATGGACACGCCTGCAGTAGGAGGGCCTACTCAGAGCGCCACAGTTCTGTGCAAGTACAGACAAGCTGCTAAGATCTGGTACTGGCAGGAATTCAGCATCCTGATCATCTCTGTGAACAGAAAAGCAGGTTTCTGAGCCTTATAGCTGATGAGATCAGTCAAGCAGGCAACGCCTACTCATGAGATACCCAAAGCCAGGCTAGCTAGAGGGAACGGGGGCAGAGTTGTCAGTAGAATGCTCGTGGGCTAGGAAAGGGGGCTCCAATGCCTTGCATGGCTCAGTGCTTCTAGCAAAATCAGAACAAAATTGTGCAGAATATGGGAATACATACTTCACTTTTGTAATGTACACATATTGCATAATATGAGTTTCCTTAGGATAGGACATTTTTTGGCTTTTCTATTGCAAAGTATCTGCATTCCTTCCTACATCACTGTTTTTGGGATGATTATAACATTGTGGGAAACATCACCATTGGGTGACTGGGCTACAAGTCTTGCTGTAAGTTTGGTCATCTTGATTACTGTGTATGGGTCTATCCTCATAAGAACATAAGAACAGCCCTGCTGGATCAAGCACAAGGCCCCTATCTAGTCCAGCATCCTGTTTCACAGAGTGGCCCACCAAACACCTCTGAGAGGTCCACAGGCAAGAGATGAAGGCATGCCCTTTCTCCTTCTGTTGCTCCCCTGCAACTGGTATTTAGGTATTTATTTTGCCTCTGAGGCTAGAGGTGGCTTATAGCCCTCAGACCAGTAGCCGTCGATAGCCCTCTCCTCCCTGGATTTATCTAAGCCCCTTTTAAAGCTATCTAAGCTAGTGGCCATCACCACGTCCCATGGCAGAGGATTCCATAGATTAATTATGCGCTGTGTAAAAAAAAGTACCTCCTTTTGTTGGTCCTAAATTTATCAGCATTCAGTTTCATGGGATGACCCCTCATTCTAGTGCAGTGAGAGAGGGATAATTATTATTGTGTCTAACCAAGGAGTCAGGGATCTAAACAGCAGAAGGATGTTTAATGTTCCATCTGTAAGTCTCTCTCCAGTCCATGGGATGCAATAGCCATCAGAACTGGAAAGGCGATACCTTCTAACTGTTGGCAGGGCACAGGGAAAACAATTTGGAACCAGTTTACAGTTTGAATCCCGGGCACTTTCCAGATTAGACCCTGCAACGGGGTCACGGCGTATCTCTGAAGTGTGCTTCCACACTTCCTGCGTCGTGACACTGCAGTCCCTTTGCAGACAGCAGGGTGCCTGCCGTTCACATTTCCAGTGGCTTGTTTTGAATTTAATCACTGCGATATAGTGCTATGACGTCGCATATCCAGTTTAAGAAAGTTGCTGTTTTTTCAGGTTGTTAATTTCTGCAAGACTGCTCTCCCTGCTGTTTACATTTCGAATACAACTTGCTGAACAGAGGCATTTTGCTGCTGTGGAGCAGCTAGTTTGGAAAGCACCCAGGAGAAACAGAACGATAAATTGGCTGAAGCATCTTTGGGACACACAGGCTCTCTCTGAGGTTCTGACTGAGGGTTATTGGATCTGCTGTTGCTATAAGAACATTCGTTTGCTTTCATAATACTCTGCTTGAGTTTAGTTCAACATCATCTGGAGGAACCCAGATTGGGAACCACTGATCTAGTTCCTAATTTTGTGTGTTGGTCTTGCAAAACCATTGTGTCCCTCCCTGTGCTGGGGCAGCTGGGCCCTCCAAAATGTGGGGGTGCTACAAGCCACTCCCACACCTCCATCCACTTCTCTCTCCCTACTCAAAGCTCCTCCTGCCTGTTCCACCAACAGTACTGACCACTAGATCAAGCCTCCATGGGCAGAGGCAGTATGCTGCTGAATACCAAATGCTGGGGACAAACAAGAAGGGAGGGCTGTTTCCCCACCTGCCTGTCTGTGTGCAATTGGCTGGTCACTCCTGGTAACAGCTGGAGGCTCAGAGTCTTTAAAAAAAAACACTTAAGGGCAGAGAGAATGATATTAGGTGTCCCCCCACCCCGCACCCCTTTAAGGTGATAGTTCTGTGGTATTTGGTATTCAGCAGTTGGTCTTCTGAAGAATACTGTCTCTGCCCATGGGGGCTTGATTTAGCTGCCATTGCTGGTGGGTGGAACAGGAGCTTTCTGCAGGAGAAGCTGCAACTGCCATGAGGGGCTTGTAAGTATGAAAAAAGCATCTCTCTTCTTCAAGGTTGCTTTTGACTTCCTCTTACCAGGCTTCTCTTTTCGGATGAAAAAGAAGCTTGGAATATAGAGGAATATCTACAACTACCGGGAGGGACTAGAAACCTCTCTTTCTTGCTGAAGTAAAGATTATTCGCAGAGTCTGCCCAGAAGCATCTGGAGAGAAGGAACTCGGTCCCCACAGACCTTTGTCCTCAGATCTTCGGCCAGTGGAAGGAAGCCCCACAAGCATTTCTCCAGTCCTGGGCAGGGGCAGCTCCATCAAAGCCTGGGAAAGCAAGATGGAAACTGCCCAGGGGATGTCAAGGAAAGTCAGGTGGTGCCGTCGAGTCAGTGTCAACTCCAGGAGACCACAGAGCCCCGTGGTTGTCTTGGGTAGAATACAGGGGGGGATTTAACCATTGTCATCTCCCGTGCAGTGTGAGATGATGCCTTTCAGCACCTTCCTATATCTCTGCTGCCCAATACAGGTGTTTCCCATACTAGTCTTGGAAACATACCAGTGGGGATTCGAAACAGCAACCTCGTGCTCCCTAGGCACGTTACTTCCCTGCTGCGCCATTAGGTGGCTGCAAGGTGATGTGACAAGTTACAAACTTGGATGTACCCAAAGGCTGTGGATGTGCCCAGGTGCAGGACACAACACTTTAGTAGACAACTGCGGCTGATGCAAAGGTTCTTCTTGTGGACTCCCCCAGCATTGTACAAAACAGGGTATGAAATCCTCCAGCCTTGATCCCATTCACACTTCCAACCAGTTCCATGCAAATCCTCCCGCTCCCAATGAGGCACTTTGCCTGGGGTTATCATGGCATTTCCGTGTCATGATAGGCAAGGGCTGGGGTCCTGCTTCCCAGACCATGCACCCCAAAAACCTGTTCTGCCTGCTCCTGGACTGTAGTGGGAGACAGCAACCAATGAAACCGGACTAAGTTGCTTACATCATGGCATGTCAGACCTCCCTCACTCTTCATTTCTAATATTAGCAATAGCAATAGCAATAGCAATAGCGCTTACATTTATATACCGCTCTCTAGCCGGAGCTCTCTAAGCGGTTTACAATGATTTAGCATATTGCCCCCAACATTCTGGGTACTCATTTTACCAACCTCGGAAGGATGGAAGGCTGAGTCAACCTTGAGCCCCTGGTCAGGATCGAACTTGTAACCTTCTGGTTACAGGGCGGCAGTTTTACCACTGCGCCAGCAGGGGCTCATTATTCGACAGAATATGCATCCCCTCCATTCATTGTAATTTTTTTATAGTAAGACAGGGAGAGTGCAAGTTGTACAAGTTAGGAGGACTGTAAAGTGTGCAGGCATTGGGGAGCACAACAAAGAGTGAGCTGGAAGGGGAAGGAAGAGACCTCTCGGAGAACTTGCACTGGGGCCCCAGAACTTGCACTGGGACCCCAGAACTTCCCCAGTCTTAACAACTTGCCCGCAAAAAGCAGCTAGACATGTGGAAGTATTTTCTTTGGAAATCAGGTACTGCAAAATTGTAGCAGTGTGGTGGCTGGAAAGCCTGAACTCTGAGCCAGGGAAGTCCTTTGCCTTCGGTAAGCCCCGTCTCTTGGCCTTGGCCTCAGCCCTCCTCCTCCTTACACCGACAACTTGGAGGAAGTGTTGCAAACCTACCTTGCAGAGGAAATAACCAAGAGGACTTCTGTGAAGTGCTTTCAATACTCCCAAGCCTGCCCTTGTTACTGCATATATTCTCCAGAACAACAAGAAATCGATAAACACACCATTACACTAAAAGGAACGAAGTGTCTGTTCTCTCACCTTGAAATTCTCAAAGAAGCCACCACCCCCATTCTCTATCTTGTCATCATCTCCAGAGGCCAAGCCCATCATACTGCGTCTCCGGATCTGCAGCTCCTCATAAAGACCCTCGAGAAGAGCACTGAGGGTCCGCTCCTGCTCCAGAAAGAGAAGGCACCCATGTCGGAGAACAAAGAGGACACAAGCACAGACAGACAGCCAAGTCAGAATAACAGAAAACAAGGCAAGTATATATATATATACAGTATATAGGAGGGCCAGTTTACACAATCAGTCAATTCACAGAGGAACCTTTTTCCTGGGCTGCAGGTTACGGGCTGCATGCATGTTTGAATGCTCCCCCCACACAAAAACAGCCTCTGCACACAGAAAACGAGGTCCTGCCATGCTAGCAAACTCTGACTCTAAGACTGAGAAGCAAGGTGAAAGCGGAGACAAGGGGCTTTTCCAGAGAGCAGTAAAATGAAGGCTTTTCAAAGCTTCCACACAACTTCCTAATGCCAGATGCAAGCATCGGCTTGTGTGGGCTCCATTGACTCTCTGGCTACATGCTGAGCACAGACCTTGCCCCATTTTCACAGCACCACCTCCCAGCCAGCACTTGGCATAGCGTATGTCCCTTCAGCAGTAATGAAAAAGGGATAGATTCTTCTCAGAACCCAAGAGCTGGGTGGCAGGGAGCACTGTGAAAAATCACACAAAGTCCATGCTCAACATGTGGCCAGAGAGTCAAACCATGATAGGAAGGAGCATGGATGCCCACATAAGCATCTGAACAGTGGGTAAAATGGCGGCTTAGGAAGTTGCGCAGAAGCTTTTAAAAAAAAATCACACCTCTGCCATCTAGAAAAGTCCAAGGATGTCCACCTTCAACTGCAAACTCCTACCAAGTTCTATTATAAATACTTCTCTTCTTTGGTCTTTGACCAGTTAGAAACTGTGTGGAGGAGACCCAGAAGTGTGAGGAGATGCAGCTCCTGATGGCATCGACTCTTAGCCCAGTAACCCTTTTGACCATTAGGGGCACGAGGGGTAGAGATCATGAGCAAAGGAGCCCCATATCTGACTACACTTTTTGTACTCTACTTTCCCTTCCTTAGGCTGATAGGATGAAACCTGAGACTCTCACCTGAGAGACAGACTTCCTCTTCCTCCTTTTCCTTCCTGATGTAGCAAGAAGCTAGGAAAGGCCTTGGCATGAAGGCCTTTCCTAGCTCTCTGAGGCATTTCCTAAATAAACTACTTCACTTAGCCCGCTTAAGTTCACCCCACGTTAGCACTCTGCTAACCCTGTTTTACTGGGCACAGCAACACATGAGTAGACCCCTGACCGGAAGACTACATACAAGCAGCCTCCGGGGTCTCCCCAGAATGCCCCGTGCACTTGCACGAGGCATCCTGGGACTTCCAGGAGCCGGGCGGCCCTCGATCCCCACCGCCCCTCCTGGCTTCGTGACAGAGCCCATAGTTGTGTGGGCAGGCAATCTGGCCTCCCAGGGTCGGCTCCTGGCTCCTTGCTCAGCCCACTCTCCCCCCACAGAGCCCAGTAAGGCTCTCCACACTGCTTGTGTGGAAAGGCTCTTTGTGTAGGGCAGGGTCTGGAGCCTCAGAGCAGCAGGAAACGGATCCATTTTGCATGCAGAGTGACTTTGAGGAGAGCTTGCCCTCTCTCCATTCCCCTCCAAAATGGCAACTCACATGCAAAAAACCCCAAGCAAGCCTAAAAACACCCTGTGCTATTCAGCACTGTGCTATTCAAGAACAACACTGTAGGCTATTTAATTCCAACTTGAAAGTTTTCCTTTGCACATAATCCTTGCCTTTGTCAATTCTTTCTCCCACCTCACTGTAATATCTTTGCATTGATTCCCAGCTAACCGGCAAATTTACTACCACCACAACAAATACTTATATACCACTTTTCAACAAAAGTTTCCAAAGCGGTTTACACAGAGAAATAATAATAATATAAGATGGCTTATTTGTGGTTTACTAGGCAATGTTCTAAAAATGCCTTGATAACTCTAAAGAGATCAGATCAGCTGCATTTCTCTTCACCAGGGAACTCCTTCAGGTCATTCTCACAACCTGTGAGCAGGGCAGGGAGGGTGCGGTCGGGGGAAGGCAGGATCAATCTGACCTTTTCCCCAGATGATCTTTACTGTTTCCGGGACTGCACGACTCACAGGCCCATAAATGCCATGCTTCTCATGGCAGCACAGCCATCTGGAGGCCTGGGGAACACAGCCTGGCCTCCAGAAACCCCTCAATGCATTGCGCAAGGAGCCAGGCACATTGGGGGCATTTCCACTCCAGGCAGCCCCAGCAGACACATGACCAGGGTACCAGTCTACCCCGAGAATAGCCCCAGGACAGAAATTCGGCTACCCGGCAGGGCAGCGCCAAGATCGGCTCTGACCGCCGGTGCTCCATTCAAGCAGCTCTGTCCAGGCTGCTCGTGTGAACAGCCTCCTTAGCTTTTTCGAAGAGATCGCAGACCAGAGTGGCAAAACACCTCGGCAACCTTCGCCTCCCACTCCTGTTCCTTCCAGGATTTGTGCTGGGTGCTTCTGCAGCACTAAGAAACTAACCGGCCTGCCATTATCCAGGTTCTTGTCCCCAAACAAGAATGGGTCACATTATCACCAATCAGAGTCAGCGTTACCAGTGTGATCACAGAAGTCAATTCGGTACTTATTTAAGGATACCAGAGGACAACAAGCAGCACCCTCTGCATTGGTGGAGAATGGCACACACATGATACACTGGCCATTCTTAACAAAATACACAGAACCAGTGAGCACGAAAGGCTTCACTTCCACATCTTTTAAGCAATGACAAAGCAATCTGATCCCTGCCTCTTGTTCCTCTGGGCAGAGGGACAAAGTGCAACTTAGATTAAGACCCTGTTATAGAGGCACATGAATGCCGCTCCCTGCTGCTAATACAGCAGAAGAGCCCCACCGTGGCCAGTAGGTGCCCTGGTGAGCTGCAGCAATGTCTGGGAAGTGGAATCCTTCCCGTGCTTTCCCATGGACTCCTCACTTTCCAGTGCTCCCTGCGTGCCTTCCCAGATGCCACTGGAGTTTGCCAGAGCATCCAGCAGCATCTTTAAGGGTCTCCACCACTGCGGGGAACAGCGCAACATTGTGAGCAGGTGGGCAATGGGGATAGTCACTTCGGAAGGGTGATTTGACTTTGGCCCGGAGGATTATCTGACTTTGGCTACTTGGAGCCAAATATTTACACAGGCCTAATGGCCAGGAGCAAGGAGCTTAGGCAACGGAAAAAGTTCAGAGATGCAGCAGGTGCTACTTTTGAAGTGTTTATGGCTCCCAGGTGTGCATTTTACCTTGTAGAGAGTCTCCCCAAGGGCATGGTGATGAAGCTGCACTACCACATAGGCATGCAGGAAATTGGAGGCAATCATGTCAGGGACAAAGGGAGTATTTTCATCCTGGAAGACAATGGCCACAATATCGTTCCCAATGTGGCGCTTCCGCTGAAGCTGGAAGGAAGCACACAAGAGAGGGAGTTATCCTTCCAAACAGCAAATAGCCCAACATGGCCTACTTAACCCCACCGGCCTCCCATCTCAGTTGAAAACCTGAATCTATTCTAAACCCCACTCCCAACTTGCTCCATCAACACTAAAATATCTATATGTCGCTACCAGTCTAGATGCTCATACATCACTCTCTCTTCCACCCCGTCCACAGTTTGCAGCTCCCTAAGCGCCACGAAGCACCAGGTAGCTGCTGGGCATCTCCCTCTGTGAAGGGTAGCTTTGTAGAGACATGGAACATGATCTCCTTGCCCCGGAAATTGGTGCAGACAGACTCTGTTCCTGTCTGACCTCTCGTAACATCCAAGCCACCTCGGAATCTGAGCAGATCAGTCCCACATATTTCAGGAAAGGTGGGGGGTGGGGCGAGGCAGAGCGGGGGAAGAGGAGAAAAAGAAGAGAAGAGTAAAAAGAAACACTTTATTCAGAGATGGAAATACAAGTCAAGTGAGGGCACATTTTGTAAAATGCACGTCTACCAATTCTTCATAATGCTTCTGCAAGATTAAAGTTCTTGTTGGAAGTGAAGGACTTTGCGCTGTCTCATGTCTCAATGACATAGGAGGACAGACTAGTGGGTCAGAGGGCTAGAGAGGTCAAGACATTGGTCATCCTTTCTCTACTGCTCTGACATTATCCCTTTGGTATGTAGATTGCTACTCTCAGGGATTGACTTCCTGCCTGCCTGCCTGGCCACTTCCTCTTCCTTCTCTTTCCTTTCTTTTTCCTTGCAACATGCAATGCAAGCTCCTCTCTCCCTGCATTATGTATGCAGAGATGTAGAATCCATCTGCATCCAGCTATCTAGATAGAGTAGAGATACTATTTCTCCACTTTACTATCTAGAATGGAGTTCACTAATAAATGCTCCATATATTGATCTGAAACGATGAACTGGCTCCAGGTTATTTTACTCTTAGCATACACGCATGCCTGGGCAGACTCCGCTGTGTTGTGCCTCTGTGCACTCTGCTATATTAGGAGAGTATCTCTTACCAGAGAGAATTCCCAACAGTTCTTTCATTCTGAGGTATAACTGGGAATGCATTTGAGCACCCAGGTAAGTTGTGGGAGAGCATAATTCAGAATAACATGCCCTCATAATGGCAAATAAAAGGGATGGCTCTCTAAATCCAGAGTTGGGAAATAAAATGTGATCCAAGTTGCCATTTAAGATATAGATGAAAACTTGATAGTCCACTGTGCTGCAGAGGGCAGTGGACTATGGTTTTCATCTATATGTTAGATTCCAGAGCATTTAGCCAAGAAGGCGATAGCAATACAAAATGGAGCCCCTAAAGAAATATGGTTCTAAACAGCATAAGGAGAAGCAAGGATGGCATGTCTAGACTCCCATTCAGACACGTCTTGGGAAGACAGAATTGCACATCCAGTCTGTAGTGCTCTGGCAGGGCAGGGATACTGACCAAAAAAACCCCAAAACGGGTTTTTCTCACAGCAGGGATTTCTCTGCCATTGTCCAGGAGGGGAGGTTCCATTTGGGTCAGCAGCATGTCTACATCTTCTCCCTTTTCATTTGAAAATCAATCTGGCTAAGGCACAAGAGGGCAGGCGTGTGTGCATCCACCTAGACCAGGCCTGCACAACATAAGGCCCGGGGGCCGGATTCGGCCTGCAGGGACTATTTTACTGGCCCCCAGGTATCCTGCAGCAACATAGGAGCTGAAAACTGCCTTATAGCGCCATCCTATGCATGGTTTCTCAGAAATATGTTCCATGGTGTACCCAGTGAGTCTTACTCCCATGTAAGCATGCCTAGCATTGCAGCCTGAAAGCAATGACAATTTAGGGAGAGGAGAGGACTTGGCATTTATTTTGGGCTGGTTTGCACTCCAGGGGCCCCACTGACTGAGCAGGGACAGGACCTATTTTCTGGCCACTATTTCTTGGTTAAAACTATGGGTCTGTTGATAGGGGGAATAGGTCCACAAGTAACTAACGATATTTTTAAATTTAATGTAATGTGCTAAAAATTGACAGCGGCCCTTTCACGCCTAGTTGTGTGTGGTTCTGGCCCACTAGGGCATTTGAGTTGTGCAGCCCTGACCTAGACTCTTACGACTTGCAGCATCTTCCAACTTCTTCCTTCCCCCCTAGTTCATCCACATACACGCTCCTGCATGCAGAGTGTTGCATATTTGTTTTTGGAAATAGTTACACGCTAACTACTCAGTACCCTGAGCAGGGCTGGCCCTATCATACACAGCACCTTTGAGGAGTGAGGAGTGCTTTTGGCATGCACACGCACACACATATACACACACACACAACCCAGGTTGGTCTTTCAGTGTTGCCAAGTTGTGTGGCTTGTGCAAACTCAGCTCTTTGCACTTGCTTAAAGTTGACACTCTGGGCAACCAGTTGCCTTGCCCACCCCTAAGGCCGGTCCTGGTTCCAGTTCAGAAAGGTCTGGACCAGGCCTTCTAGTGCCTACACATGGTAGCACTAAGCCCATCACATCTAGCAGCTGCTGAGAGCTGGAGGTTCTCCAAGCTGATGATTAATAAATCAATTGAGAATGAATGGTCATTTAGTTTTGTGTCACTTGTTACATAGGAACATAGGAAGCTGCTATATACTGAGTCAGACCATTGACCTGTCTAGCTTCAGTATTGTCTTCACAGACTGGCAGCAGCTTCTCCAAGGTTGCAGGCAGGAATCTCTCTTTCAGCCCTATCTTGAAGAATCCAGGGAGGGAACTTGGAAGTTGGAACCTTGTGCTCTTCCCAGAGTACCTCCATCCCCTGAGGGGAATATCTCACAGTGCTCACACTTCTAGTCTGCCATTCATATGCAACCAGGGCAGACCCTGCTTAGCTAACGGGATAAGTCATGCTTGCTACCACAAGACCAGCTCTCCTCTCCTCTCACCTTGTTCTTTCACACTTCTCTGCTTCACGATTTAAGATTTAAGCAATCTTACTGAAAAAACAAGCAGAGTTCTGAGAATGATGATCTGTCGTAGATCATGGTTTTGTTTGCTCCACTTGAGACTACAAGTATGCTTGTGACAATAAAAGATCTTCCTGTGCTACCTTTCTTCTTTTATTTTGCCTGATCAACAGAGATGGATTTTGGGACGTTATTTCACTTTAACGAGTATTGTTATAACACTTTGACCAGTTTTAAAGAACTTCTCCCAGCGACGCTACAACAACCACCCTCCGTCAGATTCCTGTTATTAAAGCAGAACTTTAAAAGAACCGCTCTTTGTCCGGTTTCTGTGTCAAACTGCGGGTGGCATTTGCAAGCAGAGGAAGTGTGTGATATTCGGCCCTGAGCAGTCTCTGAAATCCAAAGCACAGTTTGGATTATAATCTGCATTATTATTTAATACCCTTGATATTGCAGATGGAGACTGGAAGCTAAAAGAGTCTAAACTACTATCTTAGGAGGCCAACTAGTAAGTCCATATCTCAACTTATCTATGACTGAGAATTTCTGAGTTCACAGCCCATGCTTTTAGGGCCATGTTTGTGTGCGCGTCAATGTAATGCGCCGTATGGCCCCGCAATTGTTGTTGTTGTTTTAAAAGTTAAAACAGTATCTGACAGGGTGCCCAGAATCAGGACAGTCATGTCCAGCAAGGGGATACGTAACCATTTCCCTTCACGCTACAGTCCCAGTGAAGATCATCCACCTGAAGCCAATGGGAACTTCTTTCCCAGGGCAAAGAGCAGCCTTAGGGAGGGCCTGATCTGGATGGGAACTGTGGCAGCGGAAAAGAGTTCAGCCCTGTCCCACACACCATGGCCCCAGGCCAGACTGCCCTTCCCTGCTGTACAGCTGGCACACAAGGGCTAATCGCATGCTTGTTCTCACATTTATTTATTTACCATACTTATATACCACCCAAAACTCACGCCGCTACACGTAGTTCGGCCCTTCGTTCACTGCCAGCAATGCCCCCTTCCCTCAGCCTCCTTGCCTGCGGGCTGCCTGTCCTTTAGCTTCCTTATCTCCTCAGACCTGTCCCGTTTTTAGCCATCCCCCAGGTGAGGCTTTAATTTTTCTGGGCTGGGCTGAAAATTGCTCAGACAGACAGTGCTGGAGGAATCAATGCAAAAGTACTTACCCGCGGAAGTCCTGCAGCTGGATTCTGTCCCCAAGGAGATCTAAGAACTCTAAGATGCCTAGAGACCAACAGATTGGAAGAGGTCAGTCTACATACCCCTACTAAAGAAAAGAGACTTCACAGATTGCGAAGACCATCGCGCAATATCCGTAATAGCACATGCTAACAAAATAATGCTCAGGATCATCCAATGCAGAATAGAGCCCTACGTAGAAAGGGAAATGCCGGATGTTCAAGCTGGTTTCAGAAAAGGCTGAGGAACAAGAGACATCATTGCTGAAGCACCCTGGATAACTGAGAAAGCCAAAGAATACCAGAAAGAACTCAATGTGTGCTTTATTGACTACAGAAAAGCCTTTGATTGCATCGACTGAGAGAAGCTGGATTGGAAGAAGATGAGTGTGGTTATTTATTTATTTATTTATTTATTTGATTTATATACCACCCTTCCAAAATGGCTCAGGGCAGTTCACAACATGATAAAAACAATTAAAACAAATTAACAATTCAAATCAAACTATTAAAACACAATAAAACCAATAAAACAGCTAAAAGCCCTGAAAATCAGGGCAACAGTTTAAAACAGTTTAAAACAGTTAATCCTTTAAAACTCTGGAAGGCCAAGCCAAACAGGTAGGTTTTAAGGGCTCTCTTGAAGGACAGCAAAGATCTCAAATTACAAATTTCTGCTGGGAGTGCATTCCATAGCCCAGGAGCGGCTACAGAGAAGGCCCGCCTCTGCGTCGCCACCAGACAACTGGAGACGGCAACTTCAGACGGACCTCCTCAGATGACCTTAATGTGCGGTGGGGATCATGTAGAAGAAGGCGCTCTCTTAGATAACTTGGACCTAAGCCATTCAGGGCTTTAAAGGTAATAACCAGCACTTTGTATTTTGCCCGGAAACATATCGGCAGCCAGTGTAGCTGTTTCAAAACAGGCATCATATGGTCTCTCCGGGTTGCCCCAGAGACCAATCTGTTTTAAAGTTGGAGGAAGAAACATCAATAACCTGCACTACGCTGATGACACCACCCTGATAGCTGAGAATGATCTGCAAGCTCTAGTAATGGAAGTCAAGGAGCACAGTGGGAAAAATGGGACTGCAACTAAATGTAAAGAAGACTAAACTAATGACAACAGGTACAGCAACCAACCTCAGAATTGACAATGAAGACATTGAAGTGGTAGATAGCTTCTGCCTTTTAGGATCGACCGTCAACAGTAAAGGATCCAGCAGTCAAGAAATATGCCGCAGACTAGCACTTGGTAGGGTTGCAATGAAGCCCTTGGAAAGGATATTTAGATGCCATGACGTGTCTACACCTACAAAGATTAGAATTGTTCGGACCGTGGTTTTTCCCGTGACACTCTATGGATGTGAAAGCTGGACTTTGAAGAAGCAAGACAGAAAAAGCATTGACGCTTTTGAACTTTGGTGCTGGAGAAGACTTTTGAGGATACCATGGACAGCCAGGAAAACAAACAAATGGATCATAGAATCAATCAATCCAGAATTTCCACTCGAGGCACAAATGACCAGGCTCAAACTATCATACTTTGGACACATTGTGCAAAGACCCAGCTCCCTGGAGAAGTACATAATGCTGGGGAAAGTTGAAGGAAAGAGAAGAGGACGACTAGCAGCAAGGCGGATGGACTCGATGACAACAGCAATGAATGTGTTGGAAATTCTCTGTGGTGAGAGAATCCCTTTCTCATTATAGCAGAGTGCACAGAGGCACAGCACAGCGGAATTTAGTTAGGCATGCGTGTATGCTGAGAGTAAAGTAACTTGGAGCCAATTCATAGTTTCAAATCAATATATAAGGCATTTATTAAGGAACTCTATTCTAGATAGGAAAGTGAGGAGTTAGGATCTCTAATCTATCTATCTAGCTGGATGCAGATGGATTCTGCATCTTCTCTGCACACATGGTGCAGGGAGAGAGGCTTGCCATGTTGCAAGGTAGAAGGGCTGTTAGGGGAGAGAGAGAGAGAGAGAGAGAGAGAGAGAGGAAGCTAGTCCCTGAGATTAGCAATCTACATATCCAAAGGAATAGTGTCAGAGCAGTAGAGAAGGGATTACGAATGTCTTGACCCTCTAGTCCTCTGACTCACTAGTCTATCCTCCACTGTCTGAGACAAGAGACAGTGCAAAGTCCTTAACTTCCAACAGAATGCACCACTGAGAGACCTTAAAGGCCAAGTTGAAGACAGATCATCCTGGAGAGAACTATCTATGTCATCACTAAGAGTCGACACTGACTTGATGGCACTTAATCAATCAATCACCATATATTAATCAGAGGAATCGAAGCTAAGTTTCCAAAACTTACAGATGCAATAAGGAGAAGTGAAATTGCAAAACTTGCTGTGTTCCCTACAATCTTTGCACCCAGGGCTTCAATGTTAGCAATGCAGCATCTCCATCTCTATATAAACATATCAGCTGAAAAGAAGCAATGAATGTTAGCCACTGGCTAACATCAGGGGCTCAAGGAACACTTGGGCGGCCAGAGGATGTAGTCCTGCCAGTGGCTCCTCAGCCCCTGTGAGGCAGGGAAAGGAGCTCATTGTCAGCAAATCAAGGAAACTAGCCAACCCGCACAGAGCATCTGTGTGCTCTTTGGGGCTGGCTGTTCCTCCCTCCCTCCTGCCCCACTCTCCCTCTCCCTCCCCCCTATGTCCCACACTCTTGCCTCCTCCCCTCCCTCCTACCCCTCCCCTCCCTCCTGCCGCACTCTCTTGCCCCTCCCTCTCACACCAATCTCTTGCCCCCTGCCTCCCCCTCCCACCCCTCTCACTCACCCTCCTGCCCTCCCTCCCTCCCTCTCTCTCTTGTCCTCCGTCCCCCTCCCACCCATCTCCCCTGCCCTCCCACCCCTCTCTCCTCCTCCTGCCCCAGTCTCTCCTGCCCTCCCTCCCCTCCCACCCCCTCTCCCCCTCCTGCCCCAGTCTCTCCTGCCAAAGTCTCTCCTGCCCTCCCCCCTCCCCCTGCTCTTCTCTCCTGCCCCACTCTCCTCCCTGCTCCAACCTCTCCTGCCCTCCCTTCTGCCCTCCTCCCTCCTCATCCTACCCTCCCTCCTGCCCTTCCCCTCTCCCCCCTGCCCCACCCTCTCCTGCCCTCCATCCCTCTCCCCCCTGCTCCCCTCTCCTGCCCTCCCCCTCTCCCCCTGCCCCTCTCCCCCTGCCCCACCCTCTCCTGCCCTCCCCCTTCTTTCTGGATTGCCTGTAGGAGTTGGCGATAGAGGGCACTGCTTTGCAGTGGTTTTGCTCCTGCCATTCCAGATGGTGGAGCTTGGTGGTGGTTGCTCTTTGAAATGGGAAGTATTGTATGGAGCCCCTCAGGGCTTCATTCTGTCACCTATGCTTTCTAACATCTACATGAAACTGCTGGGTGAGGTCTTCAGGAGATTTGGTGCAGGGTGTTATCAGTATGCTGATGACACCCAAATCTATTTCTCCTTATCAGTCGTCATCATCATCATCATCATCATCATCATCATCATCAGGGAATGGCATTAACTCCCTAAATGGGTACCTATGGGCAGTAATGGGGTGGGTGAGAGATAACAAATTGAAGCTGAATCCAAGCAAGATGGAGGTGCTCATTGTGGGGGATTGGAATCTGAGAGATGAGTTAGATCTTCCTGTGCTGGATGGGGTTACCCTCCCCTAGAAAGGACAGGTATGCAGCTTGGGAGTGCTCTTGGATCCAGGCCTCATCCTGGTTTCTCAGGCGGAGGCTATGGCCAGGAGTGCTGTCCATCAACTTGGGCTGATTCGACAGCTGCGTCCATTCCTTGAAGAGAATGATCTCAAAACAGTGATGTACCTAGTGTAAGGCCCAATCCGGTCAATTTTATATTGAATTAGCGCATAGATAGGTTAGCCATATTGTATTAGATAGATGCTTGACTTGAGTCTGTTTGCTCGACACAGTTTAGGCCTTGATCTTGGCATGAACCCGTGAGTGAACGCCAAGTTCCCCTGTTCCAGCAAATGTTCCATGCTGTCAAGAGCAGCCCCCATCTAGAGCTTCTGTCTAAACCTGGAGAAAATCGGCCTGTCGGCTCGGGCACACTTCCTCATTTTTCAGTACCTCAGATCTAAAGTACGCCAAGGCTCGGTGTTCCATTTGAAGGGGGGTCACTTGGCCCACGCCTTGTTCCTCTTCCACATCTCCCCTAGACAATGATATTAAATGTCAAATGGAACAGGTTAGCCGAGGGTCATGAATGGTCAAGACCCCTTCTTCGTCCAACCACTATTAGATGCGTAGGTGGGAAAGGAGAGGATACTTAAAACCCTAATTTGAGGGTAGAAAAAAGGGGCTCTCTCCCTCAGGGAGGGTGGCTCAGGCACGGCACACAGGAGGAGGAAAGGAGGAAGTTGATCCGATCAATCAATTTGACGGCACCTAGCATCTAGCAAAAAGAGGAACAAGTCGAGGTTCCCTTGGGGTATCGTATATTGTGACCGCAAGGGTCTGGCGGATCTGTCAGTGTCTCTAGGCTGTTAGTTTTGTGACTGCTTTGTGTGAGAGAAGTAATTTTACTGCATGCTGTATGCTGTGATTCATCTGAATATTGGTAAGAAAATAAATCTGTTTTGATTAAATATAATCTCTTCACTTCTCCTCGTGTCTTCTTGGGTCTTGGGATTCTTGGCAGCCAGTACCATCAGAAAGGACCCACGTCTATGAATGTGGGGATTTTTGGAGCCCTCATTTATTCCTGGTTGCAGGAGTTTTGGGGGAGTCAAAAATCTCTTACACTCGTACGAAAAATTCAGTTAGTTCAAAATGCGGCAGCCAGACTGGTCTCTGGGGTAACCTGGAGAGACCAGATTATGCCTGTTTTTAAAGAGTTGCACTGGTTGCTGATATGTTTCCGGGCAAAATACAAAGTGCCAGTTATTACCTTTAAAGCCCTGAAGGGCTTGGGTCTGGGTTACATTAGAGAGTGCTTTCTTCTGTATGATCCCTATCTCACGATGAGGTCATCTGGAAAGTTCCATCTCCTGTTGCCACCGGTACGTCTGGTGGCGACTCAGAACCGGGCCTTCTCTGCAGCTGCTCCTGGCCTATGGAATGCACTCCCAGCAGATAGCCACAATTTAGGCTCGCTGTTGGCCTTTAAGAGGGCCCTGCAAACTTGTTTGGCCTGGTCTTCCAAGGTTTTTAAATTGTTTGGGCGTGTTTTAATTGATTTTAAATGCTTTTGAATTGTTTTTATATTGTTTTAAGTACTGTGTTTTAGATGGTGTTTTATGTCTTTTTAAATTGGTTGTGCACCACCCAGAGCCTTTGGATGGGGTGGTCTATAAATGTAGTGTATAATACAAAATTAAAAAAGCATTGATCCAGTTTTCTCCATGTGCAGATTCTTTGCTGTTTAAGAAGATATGATTGATCAGAAAAGCTCTTTCCACATTCCAGACATTTATACGGCTTTTCTGTGTCTACACATTGATTGATAATTAAAATAATTAAAATGTTCACATTCCATGCATTTATACTGCCTCTTGTGTGCATTCTCCAATGGGCATTAAAGTCTGGTGTGCGATTCAAGCTTTTCTCACACACTGGGTAGACACTCCTTTTCATTCCTATTTGTTTTGCTTGCTGAACTGGAATTTCATGAAAGTTGTCCCCCTGGCAAGCCATGGATTTCCCCCTTCACATCTCTGGTTTCCTTCTGGCTTTTGGAGTTTCTCTTGATTGCTGAATTGCCTTCCACCTTTTGAAGCTGGTTTCTGTCTGACGATATTCCGTGCAATCTGTTATCATTCTTGCTGTCCCACCCACTGGTTGCCAGAGAAGCTACATTCCCCCAATTCTCCTCTCTGTGCAGGACTTCTTGGCCTGCTTTTAGCAAAGCTGGGTCCTCCTCAGTGAAATGCAAAACCATCTACTTCAAGGGTATTGGATCCTGAGCTGGCTGCACAGCAGCTGTTTTTGTGCACCTCCAAAGAAGAGATGTCATTCCATTACCCAGTGAGGTCTGGTCTGCTGAGAATGAAGAGACCCCAGATTTTGATTCCAATTTTAAAAGGCCTGCTGCACAGGAGCAATGGTATCCTTTTAAACATTATTCTAATGACTTCCATCTGCTGGACTTTGAAAAAATGGAACAGGAGTCATTCCATGAAACTGATTGGCATACGATTTAGGACAGACAAAAGGACTTACAGGTGAACCCCATTATCCACAGATAGCGGCGTATTGCGGCAATGGGAATCCGGGGCTTAGGTTCCTGGAGGCTGGGGAAAGGGCAAAAATGGCAGGAAATGAGGGGAAATAGCAAAAGCAAGTGCCCTATCAAAGTCTCCAGCCTTCCAGGAAAACCGCCACCCCCACCCTCCGCTAGTCCCAAATTGGCCATTTGTCTTCTTTTTTAAAAAGAGCCACAAAATGGCTCCTACTCCCAAAATGGCAGCCGGAAATGACTTTGGGGATCATTTCCAGCCACCCTGGACATGCAAAATAAACCCGTTCTTCACCTTTTTTCCCTGCGTAAGCCGAGGTTGGCTGTCAATGACTTGACAGCAGAGACACGAAAGCATGGGTGTTGGATCTGCAGATAGAGAGGTTTCCCTGTATTCATGCACACAGCAGCACTTAATCAGTCTTTGGAATTTGCTGCCACAAGGTGTATTGATGGTCTCTAGTTTAGATGGCTTTAAAACAGGATTAGACAAATTCATGGAGGACACATCTATCCGTGGATATTGGTCTTGAAGGCATACCTCCCTTCTTCCACTGTTTCTCCCCACAACTGGCATTCAGCACCCTACTGAGCCTAGAGATAGCATATAGCCTCTCCCTCCTGCTTGTAGACTTCTGGTTGGTCATGGTGGGCAACAGGATGCTGGGCTAGATAGCAGGGCCAAATAAATCAGCACTGATTTGATTTGGGGATCACCTTGGTGCTTCAGATGTGTTCTCAATTCAGTTTGATGCTTCAGGGGAGCAATCCAATTTACTTTGGCCCTGTTTGATGGAATCACTTCAACTCGAGCCTAAGCTTTGGCCTGCCTCCCTTCGCCCTCACTACTCCCCAAAGCCCTGCACATTCCACAGGACTTCTTTCATCCTATGCTTGCTACGTGGCGTCTTCTTTCAGTCTTGAATGAATACCAAAACAGACCACCTCTTCAGAGCTTGGAGCAACATGTATGGGCTTCTCAGATGATCCAGGTACTAATCAGGACCCAAGCAGAAGAATTGGTGCAGCGTCGTGGTTCCAACCACAAGCTAAAAACCCTTGGCTGCAGTGTTCCCTCTAAGAGAGATTTCCAGATGTTGACAGCTCCCAGAATCCTCAGCTGCAATGGCTTTTGCTTGGGGATTCTGGGAGTTGTAGTCAACAACATCTGGGAATCCCTCTTCTAGGGAACACTGCTTGGTTCCAATCTCCACTCAGTCATGAAGCAGACCTTTGGCAGCCCATTGTCCACTAGCCATGGCTCCCCCAACTGGCAATATACTAAACTATCTTACAGGGCTATTGTAGGTATACAACATTAGATGGATAAGATGGGCAAATGTTTTTACTTTTATTCCCCCACCCCCACCTCCGGCTTTCCTCCAAGGATCCCAGAGCAGAGTACATGTTATGTCTGTCCTCACAACGAGCCTGGAAGGTACACCCACTGAATTTCACAGCTGCACAGGAATTTAAACTTTGTCTCCCTATTCCTAGTCCAAAACCCTAAGACCTACACCACACTGGCTCTCAACACTGAAAAATATGCACAATATCACATCTGAAGGTGCCTCCGTACTTTTATGGGCCTGGAGAGAGTGCAGAATTGGAGACACTGAAGTCTGAAGCTACCTCGCACATGAAAATGTGTGCTCTACCACCCAACTAACTTTCAAGAGCTTCTTCACTAATTGTGGTATTAAATTTAGGCTTACAGGTACGAATGTCATTATGTGCACTTGCTCTGGAGTAAGTTATTAGTCAGTAGTAATTGCCATAGAGACAAAACCATCTCCACTAATGGTGGAATGAAATGAGTGAGTGGATGTGTTTTTCCTTTCCACCTATTGAAGGCACTCTCCAGACTAGAGCCATAAATGCTCCCTGATGGCAGACACACACCATCTATGGAAACCATGTGCTATTTTATACCAATAGACCTCGCCCATTCTGGTCTTCCGTTTTTGAAAGAGAGAATTGTTACAGAAAGCGGCAAGTAATTCTCAGGGAAGCTTTAGAGGGGATTTTGCTGCACTCTGATTTATCCAGAGAATCCAGTATAATTGTAGAAGCAGCAGCAGGCAAAGGCTAGTTAGGTTAAATAGATCAGATTATGAGAGAGATTGTCACGGTCTGGTCTCAACCAGCCCCATGATTTGACCAGCTTTACTGCTGCTGACCCCAAATGGAATTCCTTATGTTTCTTGGCTGTCTCCACTTGGCAGCCCATCAGCCTTCCGTCTCTCACTCAATCTAGGCAGGGTGGTGTGGCATTTAAGCCTGGGGTGGAGAACACAGACAGAGACTACACCAGAATTTAATCAAGAGGTGAAATCTTTACTTGAGAGGGAAAAATACCAATTTGAACATAGCTTTTGCAATGTTTAACAACCATAAGAGCAAAAAAGAAGAAGAAGAAGAAAATGAGATAAGCCCATCCAGCAATTATCGGACACTCCACGCTGGCCCTAAGAGGCACCTCACCAGCAGCTCTTCGTCAGCCCACTTGGCTTCCCTGCAAGCCTGGCTCTCTCTCTCTCTGCTCAGCGCTGCCTTGTCTGGTTCTGCTGCTATCTGTTCCTCCAGCTGCTCCAAGAGCAATCCAGCTCCTCTGTGTGATCTTCAGCTCTTCTTTGCTATTCAGCTCCTCCAACTGCTCTCCTGCTCCCTAAACTGCTCCAACCTCCCCTTTGAATCCCTGGAACTCTGCCCACCTCCTGAGGGCACTTTCCAGATTAAACCCTACAACAGTGTCACTCCAGACCTGCTCAGTGTGCTTCCATACTTCCTGTGTTGTGACACCGCAATCCCTGCATAATTTCAGAGTGTAATCTGGAAAGCGCCCTGGATTAGCCAATCAGGGCAAACACAAACCAGAACTTAGGGGTGGGGGTGGGGCAGGGATGAACACCAGCCAGAAAAACAACCCTGGGGTAGAGAAAAGGTCAAGGTTTCATCTACTCCAGCAACGCAAGTGGTGAATGGACAGCCATTTTAAATATAAATCAAAATAAAGACCAAGCAAACCTACAACATGGAGTTTTTGGCCCCATTCTCCACAGAGGTCAAGGAGGATATTGTGGGGACTGTGTCAAAATGCTTTGCAGAAATCAAGGCACACTTTGTCCACAGCATCCCTGTCCTCTACCAAACTAGTAACTCTGTTAAAAGATGAGGAGAGATTACTCCAGTGTGACACATTCATGCTGGCACCTACTAAACACCAGATTCTCTTTTTGCTGTGCTCACAGACAGACTGCTGACAATACTTGAAACATTCAGCAAAATCACTGAGTAACCTTTTCCTGGATTGTATCACTTCAAGCTGCAGACGTGTGATTTGTGCATCCCTCCCCACAGAAGATCCCTGCACATCGAAAAATAGCTCTGAAGGGAAAGGGTTAGACTGAACCAAGAGTGCACATCACCCTTAACCAATTGAGCAGTTTCCCCTGCATTTTATCACACCACCTGCCAACTCCTGGCAACCACAGAGCCATGTGGTTGTCTTTGGTAGAATTGGGAAGGGGTTGACCATTGCCATCTCCTGGTAGTATGAGATGATGCCTTTCAGCATCTTCCTATATCACTGCTGCCCGATATCGGTGTTTCCCATAGACTGGGAAATAGCGGGGATTTGAACCAGCAGCCTCTTGCTCCCTAGGCAAGTTACTTCCCCACTGTGCCTCTAATAGCCCATACCGATCCACAAAATAAAATTAATGAGGTGCTCCTTAAGCTTTTTCTCTGTTTGCACCCCTGAGTTGAACACTTGTTCCCAACATGCTATTTTTTTAAAAAAAACTATTATGAGGGAGAGCATTTAAAAACCCTACCTTCCACTTGCAGCCTGAAGTGATACAGTCTATGCAGAGCTTTGCCACTTGATTGTGTGAGTATGACCCAGACTCCCATTTGTGGAGTTGGAGGAGCAGAAGACCTGGCTAGAGCAGAAGGAGCAACTCATGCTTCTCCTGAATTTCGGATTCTGCCTCTTTGTAAAGCTTGCCTTTGTGGATCTATAGCTCACACTCAATGCTACTTGAGACTGTCTTGCAAGCGTTCTGCCATGAAGTCCCTTTGCACCCACACCCAGAAATAAACGACAGCACACAGGAAATGGGTTGAAACTAGGGCCATCACTTTATTGACTCATTTTAGCAGAGAACTAGAGTGTAGCTGGGGGAAATCGCACCTGCCACCAACGGGGTGGGGCACTACATCCCCTCCTCGGACCTGCCATGGTGACCAAGGGGCTACACTATTTAGCGGCACCACTCCTAACATCCGCCAGATCAGAAATCCCGTCCAGTGCAACAGTGCAGAGTAGGCAAAAAACCAGCCACCTCCAGGCCAATCTGGGTGGATGGGGAAAATTCCTACTCGGCCCCAAATGGCGACCGGCTAATCCCACACTGTCACCTGAGGGGGGTGAGTGGATGCCGAGGTGTCCCTGCAGAAGGCCAAGAGAGGGCGGGGATCGCTTTCACTAGCGCACCCTCTGCCCCCCTGCTTGGCCTTACAGAATGGTTCACTGTGGGGTCCAGCCTTGTTTCTTGCACCCTGCCAGGACTGGACGTGACATTTGCACCCCGCACTGGATGCAGAGCCAGGGGAAGGGGTGGGGTGGGGACCCAGACTCGGAATCAAGAGATGGGACAGAGGGAACGGGTGCAAACCTGGGCTGCAACTTCAGTAACTAGTTTGAAGGGAGCTCTGTAAACTAAGGTGTGGATTCCACTCCTGGGGTGAAGTCGTTTCCCGGGAAACTATGCCCCCTCTTTGCAAAAGCCTCATGACCTTGAGTGTACATGAGGCTTTTGCAAACCTAGTCAAAAAGGGAATGGGCATCTGTTGTGGGGTTGCTCTCCTCAGCCTCTTCCTGCCTTCTCTAGGGCCCACCATTCCGCTCAGCCACCGGAGAGATTTGTCATTGTGTCAATGCATATTTACCCGGCCGATGCAACCCTCAGCACTCGCGTTGATAACAGTGCATCAGAAGCAGGATGGGATCCTTTCTTAGATGTTGAAAGGGAAGCTCTTCTTTGCTGGTATAGCGGAGAGAGAAGAAAAAGGAAACAAATGTGAGCTACTTAAGTGGTGTTTTCTTCACGACCCTCTGTTTCAACTGCCTGGTTTTCATGTTGATTTATTTATCCGCCCCCCCAACAAGCCATTGCTCAAAACGTGATGGTTCTCTTCATAAGAAGATCTGGATTTACATCAGGGGACTGTATTTGTTATTGCAGGTGTGGCCAGCCTGAGGTTCTCTAGCTGTTGTTGAACTCCCATCAACTCATGCCACAATACAAGGTGGCTGGGGGTGATTGGAGGACAGCTTCTATCATCCCCAGCCAAGCTTTATGGCAGGGGGTGATGGGAGCTGTAGTCCTGAACAAGAGAAGCTGGGGATGATGGGAGTTGTAATCCAACAAGAGCTGGGAAGCGTCGGGCAATCTCTAGCCTCTCGGCTTCCTCTGTGCCATTTCTCTTGCTTTTGGATGTCTGCTCTGTAGAGAATCAGTTTGCTGCCCTGCCCCCTCTTAACACCACAACTCCACCCGGCCAGAGCCTAAATGCTGTGAATAGATAGCCCCACCCGCTGCCCCACAAAACCACACATTTATTTTATTTAGCATATTTAGCATGAGGGCTCAAGTGGCAGCTACAGCAAACAAGCAGCAGAAACATGAAACATGTGGAAAGAGACTACTACGGAAACATCTGTCAAGCTGGTCCAAGAGAAATCAAAGGGCAGCAGAGGGATCCAATAGGCTGTACAAAAATTTAAAGAAACCATTTAAGATAGAGGCAATTTAAAGTACAAAAATTTCACATACAAAACTTCTGGGGGACATTGCCCAAATAAAGTTGAAGGTCCCCAAATATAGTTCCAGGGGAAACAAGCCTTGTGGGGTCCGGCAAGAGGAGGAGGGAACGCCAAGCCTTGTGGGGTCCGGCAAGAGGAGGAGGGAACGCCAAGCCTTGTGGGGTCCGGCAAGAGGAGGAGGGAACGCCAAGCCTTGTGGGGTCCGGCAAGAGGAGGAGGGAACGCCAAGCCTTGTGGGGTCCGGCAAGAGGAGGAGGGAACGCCAAGCCTTGTGGGGTCCGGCAAGAGGAGGAGGGAACGCCAAGCCTTGTGGGGTCCGGCAAGAGGAGGAGGGAACGCCAAGCCTTGTGGGGTCCGGCAAGAGGAGGAGGGAACGCCAAGCCTTGTGGGGTCCGGCAAGAGGAGGAGGGAACGCCAAGCCTTGTGGGGTCCGGCAAGAGGAGGAGGGAACGCCAAGCCTTGTGGGGTCCGGCAAGAGGAGGAGGGAACAAACGGGCGAATGGCCCTCCAGGAATGGGTGGCAGTTTAATATATGTTAAACATTTACTTACCTAAAACAGCAGGATTCTGAATTTATGTCATGAACCTGAATTTTAACATCAAGTCATTTGGGAGGCAGGAGGAAAGAACCAACGGGCAGCCGGCCCTCCAGGAATGGGTGGCAGTTTAATATATGTTAAACATTTACTTACCTAAAACAGCAGGATTCTGAATTTACGTCGTGACCCTGAGTTTTAACATCAAATCATTTGGGGTAATAGCATCTTAAATTCAGATCAATGTGTTACTTTAATGGCCTTCCCTTATTCGCCCTTAGTTTCAACCTTCCTATTTTCATGTTGATTTCTTTATCCAGCCCCCTTATACAAGCTGTTGCCCAAACCCTGATGCTTTCTTTCACGATGCTTTTCACCATGGATTTGCATCAGGGGACTATATTTGTTATCACTGTGTTGGATTACAACTCCCACCATACTAAAACTTCTACCATCCCCAGCCACCTGTTTTGATGGGGGTGATCATCTGTAGTCTCAACACAGCAGCTGGGGATGATGCGAATTCTAGTCCAACAGCAGCTGCTGAGCTACAGGTGGGTCATCCCTAGCTTCTTGGCTAATTGCTGTGAATAGCTATCCCTCCCCACCCCTCTAGTGCTTCAAGTGGCAGCTATTGCAAGGATGCAGAAGCAAGATGAAAGTGTAATGTCTGTGCAAGCAGATCTCTATGGAAATCTCTCTTGAGCACGTCTTGGGAGAAACCAAGAGGTAGTAGAGGGATCCGATGGGCTGTACACAACCCTGCGTTGTTTTAACCAAGAGTCTTTTCAATATGAAATATATAAATATTTTTAAAATAAAGCATAAGCATCAACTTTAAAATATTTGTAACTTCTAATATAACTTCTGTGTAATCTAACTTCTGACTTTTCAGGGCTCTTACAAGGACCCTTCCATTCCAAACATGCATGATTCCCTTTTGATCAACAAGACATGCAATACTCCTGCAAGGTTTTGTAGCTGAGGATGATGGGAATTCTAGTCCCAAAACATCTGGGGACCCAATTTTAAGAACCCTTGGCTTCTGGAATTTATATCTGCCCTTACTGCCGGGACCTCCAAATATGCAATTCTTCTATCCTCACAATAGTCCTGTAAAGTAGGTCAGGCTGAAGAGAATGACTGGAAATAGAAGTTGGACTACAACTCCCATCATACCTGACTGTTAAGAACCTAACAGCCCTGCTGGATCAGACCCAAGGCCTATCTAATCCAGCATGCTGTTTCCCCATAGGGGCTCACTGGATGCCTCTGGGAAGCCAACAGACAAGAGATTCTCAAACTTGGTCCCAGATGTTGTTGGGCTGCAACTCCCATCAAGGGAAGGGATTCAATCAGAAAAATAAATCCATGCATCACTGGTCCCTCTTTACCAATTATTGACATTAAAAAAGTGTTCACAAGTATATGTGCGAGTGTACCTCTATACTATCTATATCTGTACTTGGGATGGTTGTGTGTGCCTCTGCAGACATCTCTCCCGTGGGAAATTATTCTCAAGGCTTAGCTTAAATCTGCTTCCTCATAACTGCAGTCAACTTGGGGGGCAAATAGAATCAGTCTGGGTGTCGGGGGGGCGGGACTTGCAGATCCCTTGCAGACTCAATGTGACGATCACAGCAGAATCTTTGCATTTTAGAGTGGGAAGGCTCCTTGGAGATCATCGTTATCTGGCTTCTGTCTGAAAACCATCAGCAAAGAGGAGCCCAGGACTCCATGAGGTGACCTTGGCAACCCTTCTCCCATTTGGGAAAGCATTCCTACTGCCTAGCCTAAACCTGCATTCTCGTATTGGCAGCGTTCAGTGCTGCGCTCAGTAGCAACAGAGAGGAAGTACGCTCCTTTTTCAACACCTTTGATATCTGTGGACTGCTGTCTTTTCCTATGTAGCTCTCTGACAGTCTGGCCTCTGGAGGTGGTAGGAGTCAGACTTACCTCTCCATCTTCTGGGAAGACAAATTCAAGAGGTTCTTCAACACTGTGAAATAGAGAAAGATTTTTTATGCTTTGCTAATCTCTTAGGAGCTACTCAATGGCACAGCAGGGAAATGACATGACTGCCAGAGGTTGCTGGTTCAAATCCCTGGTGGTATGTTTCCCAGACTATGGGGAACACCTATATGGGGCAGCAGCAGGAAGGTGCTGAAAGGCATCATCTCGTACTGCATGGGAGATGGTAATGGTAAACCACTCCTGGTCACTAGGAGTCGATACCGACTCGACGGCACAGTCTACCTTTACCTTTGATCTCTTAGGATTTGCTACAATCTCCATATACACAGAGGAGTGCTAGACAAGGCAGGGGAGTTTTATGAAAGCAAGTAGTTTTAAGAAAATAAAGTTTAGCAATTAGCTACTTAACTTGACTCAATTAGCAGCTACCCCAGCTAACTGAGCAAAGAGACACCTTTTTAAGTGCTGATGCTCTGATATTTATATACCGATGGCATTTGTAAGGTAAAGTGTGCCGTCAAGTCAGTTTTGACTCCTGGCGCCCACAGAGCCCTGTGGTTTTCTTTGGGTTGACCACTGCAGGGGGCAAGCAACAGGTCCCATCCAACCCCAGCACAGCATCCCTCCAGTGGCTGTTGCTGGCTTCTGTCTTAGGGTTCTTTTTCGATTGTGAGCCCTTTGGGACAGGGATCCATCTTTATTTTTATTTCTCTGTGTAAATCGCTTGGGGAACTTCTGTTGAAAAGCAGTATATGAATATCCATTGTCATTTTGTGAGGCTTGATGTTTAGCAAGTTTGAGACGGCTTTTGTATGTTTTCTTTATCTGAAAAATAGATTGGTGGGAGTGTTCTGAGCCCGATCTATACTGTCTGTAAATACTCTTCAATTGTTTACTTAGTGTCCTACAGCATGAGTCAAACCAATGATTAGTTGCTCTCTTACAATGAGCATATGAAGACTGTAACTTGCTCAGACATGAGAACTTTTGTATAAGAGCATCTTCTCACACTCTGGATATCAATCAGGCTGCACTCTAACGAGCAGTGGAAAAACCTGAATTGCGTGTGAACTGCTCCCCAATAACTTGTAGGGACTTCAGGATAAATCTGGCCAACATGTGAATGCAGCACCTCCATTCCAGAGGAGGTGTGTGTTAAAGGGCTTTAAAAGCCTCATGTGAAAAACCTCCTGGAATCAAACTTGACTGAATTTGTTCAAGAATTCTGAGAAAACAAACATAGGCTCACCCTGCATGGTTGAAAGTCTCCTTTGCTAATCTGCAGCGAGGAGGCCATTTTAATAATTAGTGTTTCTGGTGTGTTCTAGGCATTAAAAGTAGCACAAATATATAGTACTCAATGTCTATCACTATATACTGTGAAGTGTGCGTGTGTGTATTCAGTGAAATGTATTTCCAGGCAGCATACTTATTTTGAAATATCAGACTTAATCCTTGGGGGCCTGGGATGTGTGGAGGCCCTGGACTTTGAGGGGCTGGGGGCCCATTTTAAAATCTCATCTCTGGGCCCATTCCAACCTTGCTATGCCCCTGGTGGTCACTACACAAAACTTTCTGCACAACACCTGCACAGAAGAAACTTCCATGTAGAAAATGTGTCTCTTGTAAATTGACCCTGAATTTTCCATCCATGACTGGGATATCTGAGAGTTAGAGTCAATAATAAAAGAACAGCACACTGCTTGTGACAGGAAGGGGCAAATGACAATGATTTCTTAGTCTGGCAGGGGCTGGTTTTGGCCCTGCCAGAACTTGGCTGTCTGCTCCTGTTGCAAATGCAAATTCCTCTGTCTCGTGTGGCAAACTAATGTATCCTCCTCCCTCCTGGTGCCAAAGTAAGCACTAGTGTGGTGAATGCACATATACCCCATCATGAGCCAACAGTCATCACAAGACAAAGGCTGGCAGGAATCATTCACTGGTTTATAGACACCCCACCACCACCACCAACACCTTCTTCTTCCCCTATTTTGCTAGTGGCTATTTGGGCAGGTGATCCTCTAGGACAAAGTCACAGTTTTGTTTTTTGTTTTTTTAAAGCCTGAGATGAGACCGAAAATGAAACTTGGAATCCTCACATAACTCCTGACTGCTGTTCTAAGTCTTTTACAGAGATGGCTCATGTTTTCAGGTTTTGATCAACAACCATGTCTAGATGGTACAGTGTTCTACTCTAGATGGTACAGTGTTCCTTTTAACAGGCATTTCCAGATATTGTTGACTACAAGTCCCATCATCCCTGTTTGGACAGGAGTGCAATTTCAGTGCTTGCCCTAGGCACTATTTCCCCTAGATATGCCCCTAGTTCTAGGCCCCTGATTGTCTTGGTTGCCCTCTTCTGCACCTTTTCCAGTTCGACAATGTCCTTCTTAAAAGACGGTGACCAGAACTGTGCGCAGTACTCCAAATCTGGCCACACCATAGATTTGTATAAGGGCATTATAATACTAACATTTTTATTTTCCGTCCCCTTCCTTATGGTCCCTAGCACAGAATTGGCCTTTTTTCACAGCTGTCGCACACTGAGGACACTTTCAATGAGCTGTCCACCATGACCTCAAGCTCTTTCTCCTGGTCAGCCACTGACAGCTCAGACCCCATCAGTGTATATGTCAAGTTGGGGTTTTTAAAATACCAATATGCATCACTTTACATTTGCTTACATTGAACCACATTTGACATTTTGTCGCCCACTCACCCAGTTTGGAGAGATCCTTTTGGAGCTCTTCACAATCTGTTTTGCATTTCACTACACTAAATAGTTGAGTGTCATCTGAAAATTTGGCCACTTAGCTGCTTACCCCAATTTCTAAATCATTTATGAACAAGTTGAATAACACTGGTCCCAGTACAGATCTCTGGGGGACCCCACTTCACACTTCCCTCCATTGTGAAAACTGCCCATTTATTCCTGCCTTCTGTTACCAGACCACATATGAACCTGTTCTCATTCAGCAAGGCCTATTCTTCTATTTGTTTAACAATTTTGTCCTTAAGTATGCTTTCCATCAATTTACCTGGCACAGAAGTTAAGCTAAGCAGCCTGTAGTTTCAGAGCCTGATTGTAGGGAGAAATTATGTATTTTTGCTAGGACCAAAGACTCTCTTTATACCTTGAATCTCAAGACAGGATAAATACTCAATGGGTGGGGTGTATTTGAACATAGAGGGACTGTATTTCAGGATCTCTATGGAACTCCTAATGCCCTCTCCGCCCTCCAATAAAGCAAGCCACAAAGGGAGGGGCTGATTTGGATGACGTTTGTAGTGTGCAGGAGGGGTATAATGCTTCCCCTCAAATCCATAGCCCTAATGCTAATTGCTACCAGAATTTGTTAGCTGTTGAAGGGGAAATGCCCATAAGCTTTCCTTTCCGTGATGAATACTGAGATCTAAGCTGGTAATTGGCACAAGAGCAGAAGACTGGATCCCCATCCCTCTGCACCCTGGCCCCTATCCATATCCACACATCCTGCAGCTACAGAGAGGTGGGCTGGTCATGTGGTAGCAAGCATGACTTGTCCCCTTAGCTAAGCAGGGTCCACCCTAGTTGCATATGAATGGGAGACTTGATGTGTGAGCACTGCAAGATATTCCCCTCAGGGGATGAAGCTGCTCTGGGAAGAGCAGAAGGTTTCAAGTTCCCTCCCTGGCTTCTCCAAGATAGGCTGAGAGAGAGTCCTGCCTGCAACCTTGGAGAAGCCACTGCCAGTCTGTGTAGACCATAGTGAGAGAGATGGATCTATGGTCTGACTCAGTATATGGCAGCTTCTTCTGTTCCTACATTAAAAAAAGAAAAGAAAATGATGCTGGGAGTTCTAGTCACTATTGCACTGTTTTGCTAAAATGGAAATAAAAGTGGGGAAATAATGAAGACACTGGCTAAATAAGAGACAACCGAGCACTAATCATCCACCATGATGACTAGACGAGCAACAAAATTGGCTGAACTACCAGAAGTCCACAGCAACAACTACAATGTCAAATATTTCTAAATCACTTTTCAACAAGAGCAACAAGGGTTTTAAAGGAACCCTTGCTAACTTGGCAAGGAGGCACCTTTTACCGTGGTGATTCTCTTTATTTAGCAGGGGGAGAGTAACAGGCCCTATTCACCCCCCGCACAGTACTTCCAGTGACTGTTGCTGGTGTGTGTCTTATGTTTCTTTTTAGAATGTGAGCCCTTTGGGGACAGGGAGCCATCTTATTTGTTGGTTATTTCTCTTTGTAAACCACCCTGAGCCATTTTTGGAAGGGCAGTATAGAAATTGAATTATTATTATTGTTATTATTATTATTATTATTATTATTACATCAAAAAAAGGGAAAAGATGGTTGCCTTTCCCCAAAAGGCTCAAAATCTTTAAAAAAAATCTTAACACAACAACAACATATGGCTTGTTCACAGAATAGTCTGAATCTAGGTTTAATGTGGGTTACCAGCATTAGTGTGATTGCATGAACCCATGTCAAGGTGGGAATCTCAGGTTAACACCTTGGTTCACACAATCACTTCAATGCTGGTAACCCACATTAAACCTAGCTTCAAATGACTGTGTAAACCAGGCCATAGTGGTTTACTACTATGGAGGGGTGTTATGCTGGAATTGGATAGGAAGAATTGCTCCACCCACTGCTCAATATGACCAAGTCACCTCTTGAAAAGGTGGTGCCTCTTTCCTCAGTTAGCAGGGGCAGCAACATACTAGGGATGTGCACAAACCAAGATGTGCAGAGGCCATGTGTGTGCTGCTGCTGCTGCTCCGCTGCGCCAGGGCTACTGGGGGGAGTGCCATCGCAGTAGGAAGCAGCATGGAGAGGTGGAGGAATAGGCAGGCACCTGCTCTCTCCTCCCTTTTAAAGGGGCCAAAACGGTGCTGTGAATCTGTGCACAGATCTTGATTCATCCACATCCCTACAAGTAGGGATGGGCCCGGAACCGTCCGGACCTTGGCGTTCCGGTTCAGGTGGGGGGGGGGGTAGCTTTAAGAGCGGCGGGAGGGCTTACTTACCCCTCCCGACTCTTTCCCGCTCTGGCCCCGTAATGTTACGAGTAATTGGGGCGGCAGGATACCTCCCTGCCTCCCCTTTCCCCGCTGTTACAGTGGCCTTTGGCTGGGGATTATGGGAGTTGAAGTCCAATAACATCTGGGGACCCAATGTTGAGAATCTCTGCTCTAGAGGATGCTGTACTTGGTTTCAGTACATCTAGCACTGAAACCAGTACTAGTATTGAAACCAGTACATCTTGGTTTCAGCATCTACAGTTGATGTAACACCTGAACAGGACTACTGCACAGGGCTTATCTGAGCCAGGCCGTGCAATCCCTGTCTGGGACCAAAATGAGCAGGTGTGGGGAAGAGATGCTCTGGAGGCCCATGGGAGTTGCAGGGAGGGAAGGAGAATCGTGTGGAGTGTCTCTTGTTTCAATCTGCAAATCAACCCTATAGGGTAGGTAAGTCCCTCTGGCAGATGGGAAGCCTGAGGCCCTGGGGTTTTCCTGATAGAGGCAGCATCCAGTGGGGGCTGTCAGACTGCTAGTGCAGCCTCTTGGCCCTGTGCTACTCCAGTCTCCAAGTTATGAAGAGGGCCTTGGTAAAAAGGAACAGGATGTTTTCTAGCCTCTCTTAATCTTAATACAGAGAGAGAGAGAGAGATTGACCTCTTTTCTTGGAACAATGGGTAAGTGTCTGCTGCCTATTCTTCTCTTTATGAAGATCTTTGTCTGAAGTTTAGAATTTGTGTGCACACTTCTTTCAGTTTGGGATTGGTCAAGATTAAGATTATGGAGTATGGAGAAGGCAAAGAGGACAGTGCAATATAGACAGTGCCATATATTTCTATGGCAGGGTAAAGTGTGCCGTCAAGTCAATTTTGACTCCTGGCGCCCACAGAGCCCTGTGGTTTTCTTTGGGTTTACCATTGCAGGGGGCAAGCAACAGGCCCCATCCAACACAGGCACAGCATCCCTCCAGTGGCTGTTGCTGGTGTCTGCCTTAGGTTTCTTTTTCGATTGTGAGCCCTTTGGGACAGGGATCCATCTTTATTTTTATTTCTCTTTGTAAATCGCTTTGGGAACTGCTGTTGAAAAGCAATATATGAATATCCATCGTCGTATTTTTACATGATGATTATTATCCTCACAACCATCAGAGATGTAGTTTGGGCTGAGAGACAAGCATGTGGGCCCACAGTCACACACAGTGGCTTTCATGGCTGAGTGGGGGATTCAAACTCACGCCTCCCTGAGTCATACGCCAGTTGTCTTGTGGTAAACAGACACAACACAATCAGCACACCAAATGTGGGGTTTTACATTTCACAATTTTGTGTTTAATTCTGCTTTTCCAAGGTCAGTTTGCAGAAAAGAGGACATAAACGTGTGTCTTGATGGGCTGCTCCTGTTCCTCAATGCTAACATTCCTGCTATGATGATTCTGAACAGGCTGAGATTAATTTTAAAAATCAAAGGAACAAAAAAGGGAAATTCTTACTGAATCAGGAGTCAGTTTTACAGTGAATCTGTCAATTAAGTATGGGAGAGGAGGAGGTGTCACAGCAATAATGGGCTATAACTGCTGGGTAATTAACTGTAACTGCATTTCTAAGCAGATTAAAAGTTCAGCTCTCATTTGCCAATGAGGCTGCTGGGAGAATTATTTGGAGAATGTTTTCCAAATATTTTAATGCTCAGTAGGAATTACTCACAATTTCCTATTCCCACCCCCAGCCCCCGTGAGAATATACTGAGAAAACAGAATATTTAGGGCATATTCACCTCAAGCCTACCTTGGCACACAAATTGAGAGGCAGGCACAGGGAACCAAGGAGACACACAGGAATTCAAACATGAAAACACAAAGCCAGGCAGTAAGTGATACTGAGTCCTTCTAGCCTGGTACATCAGTTAGGCAAGTCCTTCCTTTTCTGCTCCTGGGACACTGACTGGAGATGCTCCCCTCTGCCCCTGTCCTCCTGGGATTCGGGGGGGTGAGGGGGAAGAGCCCCCCTGCCCTTACTGACCAGCCCCCCCTGCTCACGGGGCCCATTCACTGCTACTGAGCATTGCGATCTGGCCCTTGTCTTCCACACAGCTGCAGGGACCAGGCCTTCCTGCATTCCCCTCCACACACTCGACTTCTGCAGCACTTTCCCCAAATCCAGTCCCAGGACCGCCTGCTAGCTGCCACCTCCTTCCAGTTTGCTGCATTTCAGTCAACTTTGTGCAATATTTTTTAAATGTATTTAACTTAAATGGCACAGAGACATTAAGAGAGGCTAAAAATCTATCAGGAAAACCCCAGGGCCTCAGGCTTCCCATCTGCCAGAGAAGACTTGCCTACCCTATAGGGCTGATTTGCAGATTGAAACGAGACAAGCCACACGATTCTCCTTCCCTCCCTGCAACTCCCCACGGGCCTCAGGGGCATCTCTTCCCCACACCTGCTCATTTTGGTCCCAGACTGGGATTGCACGGCCTGGCTCAGATGAGCCCCACACCACCTACCCCAGTGACAGCTGGTTTAACTTTGGGGCCTACCTCCCCTGGGCCTGAGGGGCCATCTTGGAGCACTTGCTGGGGGAAAGAGCCCCAAATGCTCTCAGCATAGAGCAGAGCCATGGGGAGAAGGCAAGCCTCCTTTCCCCAATCTTTGGAGAGATTCCTTGGAAGAGACCAGGAACGCAGCATCACAGCCCAGCAGTGCTTGCCCCACAACCCAAACACAGCAGAGTTTTCCATGTTTCCCCCACAGAATTCAGAGACACAAAGAGCACCTACTTTCTCTAAGACAGACCCAGCTTCTTCCCAAAGCCCTCTCTGTAACTAGGAGAGCTACTAGGACCGGCTGACCAGGAGTCTGGATGACTCATCTGGAAGTCCCTGCTTTGGATCTGGCCTCAGAAGACTTCAGGCAAACCCCACAGCCTCAGTTATCCCATCTGTGATATGGAACCAACAAGACTCGCCTACCTTACAGGACTGTAGTATGGATCAGGAGACACAGCTATCAGGATCCTCCATTGCTTGCTTCGCCTTCATTCTTTTCCGATTCCCACTCCTTCTCCTGGGCACTTTTACTTTGGCACAGGCCCAGCTCAGGGAAGGCTGCTAGGCCAAGTGGAGACCAGGCCTAAAAAGAGGACAGGAAGACAGTTTGGACAAGAACCAGAGAACTCCTGCAGAAAGGAACAACAGGGAAAGACCAAGGCCCCAGGAGATAAGCCAGCAGAGCCTGGATGCTGGACAGACAGAGACTCAAACATTAGGAAACACAGCTAAACATGCTCTTGTAGCAAGGGCCATCTAGACTCAGCAGGGCTTAAATAGGGGCCTGCAGGTCTCCACCCTGTAGCTGGTCTCTCCAGCCCTTATTGGGTGCAGCTGGTTCAGGCTCTACTGTTCAAGAATCCAGACCTTTCTTGATTATGCCCTCATCACAGTCAGCTGTATCCTTGCAGGATCCTGCATTCTCTTTGTGCAGCTTGACCTTCCTCCAGGTAGACAGGAGAAAAGACATAGGAAACTGCCATATACTGAGTCAGACCATTGGTCTATCTAGCTCAGTAATGTCTTCACAGACTGGCAGTGGCTTCTGCAAGGTTGCAGGCAGGAATCTCTCTCAGCCCTATCTTGGAGATGCCAGGGAGGGAACTTGAAACCTTCTGCTCTTCCCAGAGCGGCTCCATCCCCTGAGGGGAATATCTTGCAGTGCTCACACATCAAGTCTCCCATTCAGATGCAACCAGGGTCAACCCTGCTTAGCTAAAGGGACAAGTCATGCTTGCCTCCACAAGACCAGCTCTCCTCTTGTGCCCCCAAATCTTTCACGTCCTGCTTTGGTATCTCTATTTCTTTTGACATAAAGAAAAAGCAGATCATCCAGATGTGTAAGCACTTAACCCACAGTTCCCGGGTCTGAATGACGTGCAGAGGTGTGTCTGAACAAGACCAGACTCCTCCCTCTCATGCAGGGAGGAGGGACCATGCGATCTCATCACTCTTTCCAGTCACACTCACGATCCACAATTAGTACAAAGGTTGAGATGCCATTTTTAACTAAAAGGAGTTAACATTGCAAAAGGAATGAGAAGAGAGTTCCCTGTCCCAGAGGGGCTCACGGTCCAAGCAGCAGCTCCAGAGAGACGCCAGGAGTAGCCTCAGAAGGATGCTATGCTGAGTTGATTAGGGGCAGTTGCTCCCTGCCCCCCACCCCGAAATATAAGCGAGGCACCACTTTAAAAAATGTTTTGCTCAGTTAGCAGGGAGGGAAGCCAAGCTGTGTGTCACAAGAAGGCCCGAAGATGTTTCCGTGTCCCAAAAGGAACTGCGACTTCGTCCAAAGGTCCCTCTTGGCCCAGGGAGCAGGGCCGTTTCCCAAACTGTGTGGCACAAGAGGAGGACCCCCCCCCCATTGGCTCCCTGTTCCCAAGGGCCAAATGATTGGAAAAGAGACACAAGGGAGGCCCTGGAAAGGGCGCTGTGCAGTGCTGAAGAGGGACAACTGCTCTCCCCCTGCTCAAAAGAAGAGTCTCTACTTTAAAAAGTGCCTCTCTTGGCCCAGTGGACCAAGGTCTAGCTAACAGCCGGATAAAGGAAATTCTACAGAAACCCCCTACGTCTCCTCCAAAGGAAACAGAGGAAAGCCAGGGCTACCCTTGAAACTCCTCGCCACTTGATGAAACGGTTCACAGCACAGAAGAGAAGCCCCTTACCCTCCATCATGATCTTTATCCTGTACCTGCTATGATGCTGAAGGCGCCCAGGAGAGAAAGGCCTGCTGGTGTCCTTGAAGCCCTTAACTGCATCATCTGGAGATCAACCTTTCTGCTAACCCCGGCAGAGGAAAGCAGAGGCGAGAAGGAAGCAGCTCCTCTCCCAGCTCCTCTCTCTCACTCAGTGATGGGAACGGCTCCAGGAATGGCAGAAATCAACCCCTTTTGCTCCCACCAGAAACTTCTGAGCAGCTGACAGTTGAGAGAAGGCAGTTGGTAATATCACAGAGAGTGATGTCACAAAGAGCAAACAGGGTTCAACAAAAAATCAGTGAGGCACAGTTATAGACCACTTCTCAAAAGAACTGACCACCCACAGGTTTAAAATAGAAATAAAAATATGTTATTGAATTCAAAAGAGAGGCTTGACTTGTATCTAAAGAAACACACATGACATTTCCACATGACACAGATCACGCAAGATGTTTCACGTGTCTGGCCACTAATACAGCATTACTGTCTAAAGTCCGATTCCGACATTATGCGGTACGAGTGTACAGATGTCTGTACACTTGTTTGTGTGAATGGCTGTGCCTGTGTTTATTTTAAAAGTAAACCTGGCCAGGATATAGGCCAGAGAACAATTTGTTATGGGGCAGCTAACAAATAAAGTTTGTTTGTTTGTTGTTATTATTAGTAGTAGTGGTATTTCCTTCAAATCTGTTTCCTATTATGGTACAGATAGGAAGTGTGCTTCTGTACTGCACTCAGCATAACATGTGAATGACTGTCCTGTGTACAGAACTTTACCTGTGTACATTGTACACTCGTCGTATGAGTGTTGAACATAACATGTGAATGGGCCTTAAGTGTATGTGCTTAACTGACTAGATGCTTATTATTAGAGGAGACGGGGAAAGAAAGCAAGGGATGTCTGGGTTAAGTGGGGGGACATTAAAGTAAGAAGAGCTGGTGAGGACCACTCGGTGGGAAAGGAAGGTGCATAGGAAGGATCACGTCAATAGCTCAAGTCCTTTCCATGTCTCATATGGATGAAGGTGGGGGGACAAAGGAGATGGGGGTCTCCTTCCTTCAGGGGAAGGGAGCAAATATTCACCCAAAGAGCTTGTGGAACACCAAGGCGGAATTGGGCTGGATGTCAGTATCCACCCTAAATTACACCCTGAAGCATCCTTGGATAAGGACACCGACATTGCCACTGAGGGGCCCTCAGATGTGGAGAACCCCTACACAATCCCCAACAGGGCTTCAGATGAGACATCCTTGGGTCATGTCATGCAGGAATCCAAACCATCAGCCTTCCGGGATCTCCCCACATTCTGTGAATCCCCTGACAGACCCCACCCCCATCCCACCCCTGCTCAGGGGGCAAGGACACATCCCGGCAGAGGCGTAACTAGGGAAAACGGTGCATGGGGCAAGCACTGAAATTGCGCCCCCCCCTGCCGCGCCCCCCGTTGCGCCCCCAACATACTGTGCATACGTTTGCCCACCATAAGCAGATTCCTACATCAGATGCCAACATGCAGTATATACTCCTATGTTGTGGAGGAGGAGAGCTGGTCTTGTGGTAGCAAGCATGACTGGTCCCCTTAGCTAAGCAGGGTCCACCCTGGTTTGCATTTGAATGGGAGACTAGAAGTGTGAGCACTGTAAGATATTCCCCTCAGCGGATGGAGCCACTCTGGGAAGAGCATCTAGGTCCCAAGTTCCCTCCATGGCAGCATCTCCAAGATAGGGCTGCAAGAGACTCCTGCCTGCAACCTTGGAGAAGCCGCTGCCAGACTGGGTAGGCAATACTGAGCTAGATAGACCAATGGTCTGACTCAGTATATGGCAGCTTCCTATGTTCCTAAATACTACTGCAGCACACACACAAGACACCTGTCCCATCCTGACACTCAGCCAACTTCCATAATCAAGATCCTACACACACACACACACACACACACACACACACACACACACACACCCCACAACTGCCTACTCCTAGATTTACAAGGAATACAAGCCACACCTAATGGCACAGCAGGGAAGTAACTTGCCTAGGGAGCAAAAGGTTGCGGGTTCAAATGTAAACACCTATATCAGGCAGCAGTGATATAGGAAGATGCTGAAAGGCAACATTTCATACTACGTGGAAGGAGGCAATGGTAAACTGCTCCTGTATTCTACCAAAGAAAACCACAGGATTCTGTGGTTGCCAGGAATCAAAACCAACTTGATAGCACAACAAGCCACACCAGGGCTACCAACTTTCCAATAAGCCTCTGTACCCCCCCCCCCTTCTCAGTGTTCCAACAAGCCAGCAGCCAAGTAAGGTACAGAAACATCATATTGCATTTGACTTAAAGCAAACATTTATAGTCACTTACATTAGAAGGCTTGCTACTAAGCGCTGGTTGCTTGCTTGTGCCTACAGTTCTTCCAGTCAGCTCAGCAGAGATGCTATTATCATTTTTTGAGAGAAAACGGCAGGGGGGGGAGCCACTCTTTGGCACCCCCCATGTGACCCGCCAGGGTGGCGCCCGGGGCACGTGCCCCCCCTGTCCCCCTCTAGTTACACCCCTGCATCCCGGCATGGCCAACAGAGAGGTGCCACCATCCCTACTGCAGCCCCAAGAGCAACAATGCCACCAGACCCAGGCCGATCTGCAGCAATGGAAAAGAAGCACCCAACTGGCAGCATAGCATCTCCCTCAGGAGAGACCAACTAGTGAGGAAGGGGTCTTCTCAAGAGCAACAGAAGAGCCTGAACTAGCTGCACCCAATAAGGGCTGAAGAGACCAGCTACAGGGTGGAGACCTGCAGGCCCCTATTTAAGCCCTGCTGAATCTCAAGATGACCCTAGCATGTTTAGCTGTGTTTTCTAATGTCTGAGTCTGTGTCCAGCATCCCAGCTCTGCTGGCTTATCTCCTGGGGCCTTTGTCTTTTCCTGTTATTCCTTTCTGCAAGAGTTCTCTGGTCCTTGTCCAAACTGTATTCCTGTCCTCTTTTTAGGCCTGATCTCCATTTGGACTAGCAGCCTTCCCTGAACTGGGCCTGTGCAGTGAGTTGCTGACTGAACACTGCATGACCTAGTGAAGACAGGACACTGGGTCTGTTGGGAGAAAATGAAAAAAGCTTGGGAAACATTTAAGGAACTAGATGTAAAAATGCCCAGAAAGAAGAGTGAGAAGAGGAAGAGAATGAAGGTGAGTAGAATACTGGGTCCCTGGGGAATTGTTGAGAGGCAATGGAGAATCCTGAGCTTTGTGTCTTGTTGCAACTCATACAACAGCCCTGTAGGGTAGGTGAGTCTCATTGGCCCTATCTCACAGATGGGATGACTCAGGCACTGGGTTATGCCTAAGCTCTCCTTATGCCTTTTGTGGAAGAGACAATATATGAAGTAGGGACTTCCCAATGGGAAATGCCACAGTTACTCTCCCAGTGACAGGTGATGATAAGGTGTATCTTAAGTGCTATTTTTCTTTTTGAATTCTGTGAAGAAAACATGGAAAGCTTTGTGTGTTTTGATAGTGGGGCCAGCACGTCTGGGCTGTGATGCTGCATTCCTGATCTCCTTCAAGGAATCTCTCTAAGGAGGCCCATGATGGCTGGCCACACAGGAGCATTCATAGCATACCTGGAGCCCTGGAGTGGGCCAAACCTGGGAAAGGTGGCGGGTGGAGGAGCTCACCTGACTATTCTATGCTGAGTGCATTTGGCGCTCTTGTTCTCAGGAGGTGAGAAAAAATGGCTCCTCGGGCCCAGGTGAGGCAGGCCCCAAAGGTTAAACCAGTTGTTAGTGGGGTAGGTGGTTTGGGGTTCATCTGGGCCAGGCTGTGCAACCCCAGACAGGCTTTTGATCTTGCTTGATTTGGGGCTGTGTTGTGTGGAATCCGATTGAATCGTTTGGAAGTCTTGTATATTATTGCATAAGTCTATATACACGGATGTTATGAAGAGGTTTGGAGAGAAGAGGTTGCAGAGGAGCTCTGTACTGACAGCAGTGCTGGATGATAATCTTGACATCGCATCTTTGATTGTACACACCATTTTATTCGTGGGATTAATCTGCACATAACTGGGTGAGTCATGATAGCTACTGTTTTACCAGTGGGCAGGCAGGATCACAGTGTGACTTGCTCAAGACCACCCGTGAGTTTATGGCTGAGCACAGATGTCAGCCGGGGTCCAGATCAACACTGCTGCCCCACCCCACCCCACCCCCATTACATTTATACCCCACTCTTCCTCCCTGAGGGTAGCATTCTCCATGTTATCCTTGCAACAGCCTTCTGAGGTAGGCTAGGCGGAGAATAGTGACTGGCCCACGGCCACCCAGTGTCTTTCATGGCTGAAAGAGAATCTGAAGCCAGGAGAGGTGGCTCAGTCATGCATTATGAGAGGCTGTCTCCACAGGAGCACCAATGGCCATAGGGCTGGATTTGGGGCTTGCTCCTGCTCTCAGTTTACAATCCTGCTGGAGGTTCAGCACTTGATTAGACAAGAGGACATCTGGAACTTGGTGATGCTAGCACCAAGCCCTCTTTATTTCATGCCGAGACATTGAAGAGCTGGCAACAGACCTTTATGACCAATTCAGGTTTTCTGTTAGGCGACAACTCCAGAACAGCATTCCTTCCGTGACTGGCACTAGCTTCTCCCTTGTGCTTCTTTTTAGATTGCGAGCTCTTTGGGGGACAGGGGGCCACTTTCTTCTCCTTTTTGTATGTAAACCACTTTGAGAACAGTTGCCTTGAAACATGAGATATAAATAAGATAAGTAGTTGTTTGCTTCTGTATTCCATTTCTCAACATCCTTCCTTCACAGAGGGGGGAAGCGCCAGTTGGACTTCCAAGGAGACCCTGACCTGGATGAAGCCAGCTCCGTTTTGAACAATATCATGGCTTGGGTTGCCCTCCGAGCAACTTGAGTTGCCCCACGTAACGTCATGGGCTAGCGAAGATCTCTAAACTGCACAGGCGTGCATCTCAGTTGCTTCAAGACAACGTCCCTCCCCTCTCGCTGCCACTCCTCAGCCACCATTAGAGTCTTTGGTTTGGTTTTTTAATGGACCTTTGGTGGGGTGGGCCCCCCAAAGGAAGTTTTGGGGAGCCTCGCGTGGGGGTGGGGGCTCGTGGCTGGTCGGTCTGGATGCCCAAATTACCTTGGTGTGTCCCTAGAAGGATCTGCTCTGCTGCTAACACCAGACATGGATCTCCTGACCAATGACCCGTTTAAGCATTGCCACCAAGTAGACTTGTGTGTTCTAGACCGAATCTACCGCAATGGCCTTCCAACCTTCCGTTGCAAAAGCAAACTTCTTTCAAGGTAGTAAAGCCTATAGGCGTGGGGTGGAGTCCACAGAAGCTATCATTTTCCTTTCGCTATCACAAGAAATCTGACTTTGTGATTAGTTCACTTCAAGGTTGTTTCACACGTTCAGTACAAAACAACAACAGCAACCAAAAGAGCAATGGGAACAGACAAAATGTGATCAAAAATGCATCCAAGATAGATAGATCTCTGTCTTAACATGTGGTTATGAAATGTCTTGGTTTGATGTCCGGTCACAACATAGCTATGCATCTTATTGATCTTATTAGCAAGGCGCCAAAAGGAAGCTACCCACACCAGTTACGGAGTAGAGTGCAGAGTTGAGTTGTTGCCATTATGTGAAGAACACGCATGGAGATTGTTGTACAATCTAAATGAAAAAGATGTATTGGTGAAGTACATTTAGAGAGGAAAAACCTAGTCCTATCTATCAGCTACATACTGAATAGGAAGGGGGAGAGAGATGTTTCCATCTACTCTCTAAGAGGAAAGGAAGAGGACTGACTCTTGACTGGAAATAGCTGAGGAGTCGAAGCAGGGACCATAGAGTAGAGGCAAGCAGGGACAGGTAAGGAGACCCTCAATAACTACCTCTACTCCCAATACCCCAAGTGGTCATTAGGAAAGCTGGTGCAAAAGCTCGATGCACTGGAACTCCATCTCCAACTCGAAGAGTAGTAGCTTCTTTACAGTAAGTGCAATTTCTTACCTAATTCCAAAAGAGCATGGGAGTCTCTTGTGCAGAGTTGAATCTCTCTCTCTCTCTCTCTCTCTCTCTCTCTCTCTCTTTCTTTCCATCAAAGTTTCATGGTCAGCATCAAAACTTCCATATGATCTAGAAAGCTGGGCTTTGGAACATGTTCATGACCATCTAACTAGCCTGGGACAAGTTTACCCTGTAGCAGAGGCCCGTACAGAGCAAGCCAGGCTGCACATGGGATATCTCAAGCTGTTTGATGTGGCTTGTCATGCACAGAAATCACGCTTGATGTGGAAGAGGGGAGTGGACTTCAATGTTCTAATCAAAGAGCTGCATCTGAGCTGGCACAATACAAGCGCCAGTTGCTATTCTCTTAGAATGAGCCAGCCCTATTGGTATCCCAGGTATATTTTGGTGTACTTAAGCTTTGCCCATATATGGCAAAGCTTTCCTGCAAGCAAATCAGAGTGTGAGAAGTCAGACCAGATACTGGTGGTCACCAGGGAGCTGTTGCTGAAAACGGCCTCCAAGGATCTGATCAACAGCTTGTTGCTAACACTTAGAAGCATTGTGTACAACATGACAATTGAACTGCGATTTACAATGTGGTTGCTGCATTGTAATTTCACCGAGTACACATGCGCAAACCCAGTGAAGGTCATTCACTTCAAGGAGGCTGTTGTTGGGCTTTGATTATTTAGCAAAGCACCAAGGAAGCTACCAGGCATTGGAGAAGATCCTTTATCTTCTGCTTCTGGTGGAGAAGGAATGCCCCTTCTGGTTGTGGCACAGATTCTTCGGCTTCACGGACTGGCTCTTGCATCGTGAGACATCTTGCCTCTTTCACCTGGATCTCTGGCACAAGTTCTGGCACATCATCCCTAGTTGGCCCTTGTCTCTCATCAAAAGACACCACATTGCAGATCCGGACCTCTCCATTTGTACGATCAGAGGTTCTCTATCCCTTTAGGCCAGGCGAATATCTAACCAACACTCCCAGTTCACAGTTGCGATTGAGTTTGCTTCTCCTGGCCTTTGGGACATATGCATAAGCTTTCGATCCAAACATTTTGACATGCTTTAGAGAGGGTTTCTGCCCAAGCTATCATTCAGATGTTGTCTTGTCTATTGCTTTGGCTGGCAATCTGAGTTGCAAGGACTTAGGAACACATGGGAAGCTGCCATAGACCGAGTCAGACCAAAGGTCCATCTAGCTCAGTATTGTCTGCACAGACTGGCAGCGGCTTCTCCAAGGTTGGGAGAAGGTTGGGGTCCACCCTGGTTGCATATGAATGGGAGGCTAGCACTGTAAGAGATTCATCTTAGGGGATGGAGCTGCTCTCGGAAGAGCGGAAGGTTCCAAGTCCCCTCCCTGGCTTCTCCAAGATAGGACTGAGAGAGATTGCTGCCTGCAACCTTGGAGAAGTCGCTGCCAGTCTGTGTAGACAATACTGAGCTAGATGGACCAATGGTCTGACTCAGGAGATGGCAGCTTCCTATGTTTCTATGACATCAGAATGATTAGCTCCAAAGGACACTGTGACTCTGTCTGTGCAGAAAAGCTGGGTCTCACCCCTTGATTAAGTCAGCAACACTGACCCCTTGTGGCAGCTTCTCTGCATGACTCCACTTTAAAGTCCTTCCTAAAGCCATTTCTCCCAAGCTCATTTATCACATGGATTTGCCTAAGTGCTAGTCTTTTAGGCCATATGGTCAAACAGTTCTTGTGTTTGCATGAGGCTGCAAGCCTGGCCTGTTCAGTTACACAGTTCAATTGAAAAAGCACATCTTTATGCATGTAGGCTGTCATCATGAAATCATCCTTCTTAGCTGATGTAGCAAACTTTGTCCTGCAAAGTCACTTTGCAACTTTGATTGACTCCACCTCCCACAGAGGTCAAGTTACTCTCCATATCAGGGGCTAAGAGGCCATCTTGGATCAAAATCTTTTCCATTTCCCCATCCAATTGCTTACTAGACAGTTCAGCAGTTCCTCTCCTGGCTGAATAACTATTGTTCCCATCAGCAAACCAAACAGCAACTTTGTCATTTTTGTCTAAATCTATCAACAGTTGAGGGGAATTCAGAATATTTGGGGGTAGTGCCTGAATCAATAACAAAACTCTTCCTCTCATTTCTGGTTGCTACATTGAAAGACTTGTCTTTTTGAGTCAGTCACTCAGTCTCTCTCTCTCTCTCTCTCTCTCTCTCTCTCTCTCCCCCCCCCCCTGTTCTTTCAATCCAACCTGCTGTTTGCTTCTCTGTCTGTGAAAAACAGGTATCCTCCTTTCTATTGTGTAGACAGACTATCAGTCATCTCTGGAGCTATGCTGACCAGGTTTTCCTCCTCTAGGTTTCTTTCTGCAGTTGCCGCCTTTAGGATCTGAGCAATGAGCGTTCAAGCCTGGAGCATGTGCCTTTCCTGAGAGAAGTCCACCATCAAGTGTGTCATGTTGTCACTCACGTTGGGGTTCAAAGGCAGGCTGGAAGCTGGTGCCATTGTGACACTGAAGAGCAGACATCAGGAAACAGACTTCCCCAAGTCTTCAAACGTCATCAGGCAATGGCTATGCTGTTCACCATAATATCAGTTGTCAGCTCTACAGCCCTATGAAAGCAATGTAGCTGCAGCTTATAGCAGCGAGCAATGTTGGTATCCAAGCAGTTGTGGAAAGCTAAACAACACTTGAGATTGACCCTCATGGTTGCCCACTGGCCCTTTTTCGGACAGGGAACTCCCTCTACTTGTAAACCTCATGAGCTGGTGAGGACTCAGCCGTTAAGAGTTCAGAAAACTTTCGCTCTCCACCTGAAAGAGACATCCCACTTCTCAGAGAAGTTGAAGGTCACCCCTTCAAACCTGCACATACACTTCACTCAAGCCATGAGTGGAGGGGTCTGCTCTGAGGGGCCTGTGGTGGTGGTTTTGCTTTCAACATGGTGGGGAAGAGAGTCCTCTGATTTCTCAGATCAACAGACATATGAACAGGAAGGGTGAGGTTTGGAAGAACTTCTACTACTACTACTACTACTACTATTGATATACCGCTTTTCGACACAAGTTTCCAAAGCAGTTTACGTGGAGTAAGAATAAAGGAATAAAGATGGCTCCCTGCCCCCAAAGGCTCACAATCTACAGAGAAAGCTAAGATTGACACCAGCAACCACCACTGGAGGGTTACTGGGCAGGGGGTGGGTAGGGCCAACTGCTCCCCCGTGCGGCCTCTGTTCAATAAAGAGAATCAGCCCTTTGAAAAGGTGCCTCTTTGCCCGCTTGGCAGGGGATGCCTCCAAGTCCTGAAGCAACCACTAGAGTCAAGAGGACCAGTGGCCATTGCTGAGGCTCATGACACATCCTCTTTTATGACACCTCCAGGGCTCAGCTGCTCTTTGTGGGTGAGTTAGGCGAGGAGGGAGGAGGCGAGGTGGAGAGGAGTTGGAGAGATAGCGAGAAAAGAGTGTATTAGAGAGTCTGTTTCTGTTTCTGTTTCTTTATTTATCCATTTATTTATTTATCTATTTATCTATTTATCCATTTATTTATCCATTCAGTGTTACAGTTAGTGTTAGTCTTTGTTATTTTGTTGCTTGTTGTTTGTTGTTTGTTTGGGGTGGTTTTGGGAGGGATCTAGGGGGGGAGGGAGGGACAGTCAGCTTTTAGTAAGAGGAGGGATAGTTAGTCAGGGGGGAATAGTTAGACAGGGAGGGAAATGGGGGAGAAGATGAAGAAAGGCTTCCTTGCACGGTGAGTAGGATTCCATAACAGCTTTGCCTTGCTCCCAGGTCTGCTGGCCAGGTCTGACTAGAGACCCCCGCCTGCCTGCCTGCCTGCCCACCTGCCCGATTAGGAAGGGCACCAGCGCTGAAGATGCCTACTGTGACGTGCTTCACGGAGGTCCCGATTGTAGGGGGGAATAATTGAATCAACCCCACTTTAGCAGAGCAACCCGATTAAATGAGCTCAGAGTAGAGGAGGAGGCTGGGTCGCATGCAGGAGGAGGGGGCTGGAGCGCCTAGGAGTGTGCAGTCTGGCACCAGCAGCACCACCTCTAAGTTCAGCTGCCTGGTGGCCCCTGCACTGCCTTCGGAGCCTGTAATTCTGCCTCCGTGTTCCACCCCTCCGCACCTTCGCCGGCCTTTTCTGCACCTTTCCCAGCTCTAACATAACCTGGCTGAACTGGGCTGACCAGAACTGTACCCCATATGTCAAAGGTCTCCGCCCCAAAGCGTTGGCGCAGCTGTCTCCACCCAATTCCTCAGCCAGAAGGAGGACGGTGCACCACCTGGAAGCCTATTGGGCTTCCTATATTGCTGCCCCACCTTCTGTTCTGCACTCCTTCCCTGCCCCATTGGCCCCCTCTCCTGCCAATGTCTGCTTAAGGGTCGCATTCTCACCTTCTCGCTGCTCTCTTCTAGGTTGCGAAGAGCCTGCAGATGCTGCAGAAAGTTCTTTAAGACCTCCCCCACCAGTGACTCCGAAAAGGGCAAGCCCCCCAGAGGGAGGTTCTGGCCACGAAGCAAGCGGGTTGAGCCGAATCCGGCGCCACCTCCAACTCCCTCAGGGGTCACCCCGGCAGTCTCAGGAGTCACCATCGGTGAGGAGGTGCCCCAGGCTCCTGGGGAATGGTTGGGACTGGGGCTGACTCTTTGGGGAGTGTGGGACAGCTGGTGCTTGGGAGCCCGGGAGCCAGCCTGAATTCCAACAAAGGGAATTCACCTTGCTTAATTCCTCATGGGAATTCCTGAATCCCCCCTCCCTTCCCATTCTTCTTCCCTTCCAGGTTTGACAACTATCCAGGAGGAAGTGGACAGAGCTGAGGTAGGGAACCATTGAGGAGAACGCCTTCCTCCACAGAGCTCAGGACATTCCTGTGAGAGGCATTTGCCCCATCCGGGATCTGGGAGCACCCACTCTCTGCTCTGATCCTTTCCCCAGTTCTGCAGTCTCCCTGAGAAGCAGCAGCTGCAGAATATTCCATGGAGCGGGTGGTGTCCCCAGAAAGGACTTGAGAGCAGCCCACCAAGTCAGGGTGCCCGCTCCATTTCCAGGAAGGCACGGAGAGTCCTTCCATCACTAACAGTTCAGTGCTTCTAATTTTCAGGTCATCTACAGCTGCCAGTTTTTGACATCCGTCATCCAGGATGTTAAAGATGCCAAGTCGTCAGGCTCCAATATGCTTTCCTATAGTAAAGACGATGCCATGGAGGCCGTATTGGTGAGTGAGATGCAGCAGAGAATGGAAGGGAATGCCCAAGTGAGGGCTCAGTCCAAAGTGTGTGTTTGGGGATGGAGCTATCCCAAGGAAGTCCGTGGGTAGTGACCAACTCTCTTCTGCTCTTTGATCTCTGCCAGGAAATTATGGAGGATGTCAAAAAGCATCCGGACCCTGGGTTCCTGCTGCGGTTAAGCCTGGACGCCGTCACGGAACTCACGTATGCTTATAGCCCACGGGGATTAAATAGGAGGGGGTTGTGTCAGGAAAGGGCAGTGGCAAACCTGGCCAGATCTGTAACTGGATCTCCCCTTTCCCAAAAGATGGCCATTAATGTGAAGGTTTTTCTTTTAGAAAGAAATCTTCTTAAGTACTACGGCCTTTTGTGAATCAGGGCCTCCCCAGACGGGGAATGGTCATTTTTGAAAAAAAGAAGGGAAACCATCACAGACCTGTCGTCGTTTTTGACTCTTGCTGGGTTGCCATGTTCCTCTTCTCTAGAGGAGCTTCCATTGGCTGGATCACCAGCCCGCCTCACACTACGAAATCTCATCTTTCTCCCTCCAGCAAAATGAAGCTGCCTATGCCCTTCAATCTCAAGGCAGCAGTCCTCAACGTGGCGGTGTCCGGGCTGAACCAAGTGGACCCAGGGACCCAGGTAAATACTGTACTTCTTGGGCTTTTTTCTCTTGCGAAGAAAACGTGATACCACTGTCAGTACCAGTGATTTTTCAATCTTGTATTCTCAAGACCGGTTGTGTCTCCTACTCATGACTGATCTTCTCTTTCCCCCCTCCAAGGAGAACATGGCATCCTTTAAGGATATGCTCAGGGGGCTGCTGGAGGAGGCCCCCTCTGTCTACAGCACCATTGGCATCTTGAAGGTAAGCGCAATGAAAGCCCTATTGGGATGTTAGGTAGTAGATGCGTGCAGGTGTCTGAACGCTGGTACGTGCATGACTGTAGTGGCATTTCTTTTCAAAGGGAAACTGGGCACGGGCCCCTCACAGAACTGGTACAGAGAGGGAGTGTCAGGCAGTGCCTGTATTCAACAGCATGTATGAATTGCATTCCCTGTGTCCAGATCTGCCCCTGTGCACTCTCCACTTGTGGTCCGAGTGTGCAACATAAGGTGTGAATGGGGCTTCTGTCTTCATCCTCTCTGACATCTGAACGTGGTCTGACAGAAAGAGGCAGCAGACCCCATCCTCTTGGTGTATTTAAGATACAAATAGGTCACTTCCTTATTAGAAGCCAACTGGCTGAGAAGACAGAGAAAACCATCACTCCCATAAGCAACTTTCAGAAATATTGAAGATCTTGTCAACTTTATTGGGGGCGGGGATGTTTATATGGAATTAGATCCTCCTTAGACTCCATTGGGACGCAACCAAGGGATGTTCCTGTAGTGGAACAAATTCCTACCGGGCTTAGCTCTCAGTAGCATGGCAAGGGATGATTTAGGCCAGTGCGATGACTCTGAGCTGCTGTTTCAACCCACAGGAGCTCCACAGGTATATTGAATCAGAGGAGCCCCGGCTGCAGGCTCTGGGCCGAGAAGCCTACGTCTACGTCCTGCAGCATGTGGCCAGACTGCCCAATGTGGAAGTAAGTACCCTGCTGTGGACATGGCTTGGCTCTGCTTCAGCATCCTCTGGGACCCCTTGTCAGCTTCCAGGTTCAGAAGAAGACCTCCCATTGGTCTCTGCTCACACGGGGGCTGCCTGGCAGCACACTTGCTGGAGAGGGGCTGTTTCCACTGGGGCTCACCGAGGAACAGGACAGAGCTGTCACCCGCCCCCACCCCATGTCTCTTCTGGCTGCCCAGTGCCCAGAAGAGCCACACTCCATCTTTGGGAATCCTCAACTTTGTTCCCAACTGGGTCATCTTCAGTTCCTCACTGCTTTGGATATGGTGTCACGTTGACATGAAAGAAACATGTCTGTCTTAATTTCTACAGCTGACCACACACAAGGCTCTCTCCCGCATTGAAGATGACTTGATTCATCATTTGATTAAAAGCACCATCAAAGGTAATGCCAATTTCCAGGGAAGTGGGGCGGGCAGAACTGTCTCCTTGGAATCCCAGAATGGGCCTGGGTGACAAAGGTCATCATTCGACCAAGGAGCCCCAGTTTTGCTCTGACCTCTCTGTGGCAGGCCTCCCAAGTGGGCATGTCTCAAACTCCCAACCCCTCTCACATGGACAAACACGGTTCTTCTTGGGAAAGTCCTTGCAGCTAAAGTGCGAGGTCTGGAAGCCATGCTTGTCTTCCGCTTTGGCAAGCCCAGTGCAAAAAGTGACCCATTAGAACCTCCTCATTTATTCAACATGGACCTGTCCTTCCTTAGCTCTTCTCTTAGCCAATTGAAAGAAGAAAACCCAATCTTTTCTCTTCTCTTCCCTTCAGACGATCTTGTCCTGGAGGACTTCGACGAGGAGGAGGAGTTTGAGAATTGTATGAGTATCAGAATGGAGAGGGTAGGAGTGGCTGAATAGCCATTTGAGCCGGAGACTCAATCTTTGGTCTTTTTGTTTGGTTTTCTAGGCTGAGAGAGAACAACCACTCCAACAATAATAGAACTTGGTTACCCAGTGGCAGTAGATTCAGGACAGAAAGCTTTGTACAATGCATCTTTATGTTGCGGGATTCCCTTGGAGATGTCGGGAGTGCCACCGGCTTCGCTGAAGAATTACGCCAATTAATGGAAGATAGGTCTGTCGATAGACAGGTGAGCTCTGGGGAGCCTGGTGAAGGATTGCAGGTATCCCTCTGAGGGCTGGATGCTGAGGAAAAACAGAAGAAGGAACAGGGAAAGGCAGAGAAGACTTGCCCCAGCTTGTGGCCCATTTTATCCTCCGATGCAAATCTCTGGAAAAAAGATGCTTTCCCCCTGCTTAGTTGCCTATGTGCCGTGAGCTTTTGGAGTTGCTTCTTGTGAATGGGTTGGTTGGTGGGTTGGGTATTTGGGAAAGTCACTTCTGCTGTATTAGGTTGACTGGCCTGGATCATGTGACATTCTTTCTTTCTTTCATGACAGGCTAGAACTACTGATGGATGGGCTAACAGTCCAAATTCCAAAACAGACATCCCACTTCCTAGAGGAAAGGGCTCTCTCTCTCTCTCTCTCTCTCTCTCTCTCTCATTTTATTGAATGTAAATACAAATAGCTGGCTCTTTCTTTCAGGTTTGAGGTCATTCAGTAATAAGTCTTCCCCAATGCAAACTCTTTTGAGGGTTACAATTTTATGTTTTGTTCCCCCCCAGTGTTATGGTAGTGTTGCTTGTCAAAGTGAAAGTGGCTCTCATATGGAAACCCTGACACTTTCCGTGCACACGTAAGAAAAGGATCACTGGTTCGTGTTCCCATATGGAATTGTACACAAACATTGAATGCAGGTCTAAACCACCCAGGATCCACCAAGCCAAGTGTCGTCATATACGTTGGCCCACCCAGCCTCAATGAACCTCCTGTCTTGGCTGCTGTCTTTGACTCAGCAGATCCCCATTTCTGTCATCCTGATTCCATCCCTTCGGTCTTGTGTTCCAGACAGCAATCGTGTGTAGGATCTGTAGAGCTTTTGCTCAAATTCCAAGCACAGTGGTCTCACCCTACAGACACACCCTTCAGGTTACTCATGAAATGGGAAACATCTTCTTTGGCTCTAATTTCATTTTATGACATTAGAAACCGGATAGATCCAATTTGGAAGTATTTATTTTTTAAAATTTATTCTATTTCTATACCGCCCTTCCAAAAATGGCTCAGGGCGGTTTAAACAGAGAAATAATAAATCATTAAGATGGATCCCTGTCCCCAAAGGGCTGACAATCTAAAAAGAAACATAAGACAGACACCAGCAACTGTCACTGGAGATACTGTGCTGGGGGTGGATAGGGCCAGTTACTCTCCCCCGCTAAATAAAGAGAATCACCACGTTAATGGTACCTCTTTGCCAAGTTAGCAGGAGAAGCTCTATTACTTCTTATGTGAAAAATGTACATGATACAGAAACCCAAAATTGATGCAAAGCAAAGAATTCGTGGGACGGCAAAATCGTTTTTATTATGAACATTTTGCCTTTCCATGATCAAAATGATGTGGTCGCTAAGAGTTGACACCGACTTGACAGCACTCCATCCATCAATCACATGCGTGCCACAAAGAAGCAGTTCTTTTCTGCCCGCATTGCTTCTGCAAGCTCACGTTCAGCAGAGTTGTCTCGAGTTGTGAAAGGGTTAGTACATGACCCTCCTCCCTTGAATGAGTATTTGGATCCATCAGTTACCCACTCTGATATTTTAAACGAGATGTTTAAATGAAAACTCTCTTCATCCAACGGAACTAGACTCGACAGGTAGTGCAGAGCCTACTGTGGAGGTGTCCGGCAGCTCCTCTTGCACTGTGAAATTGGATCATTTTCCATTTGTGAGCACGGAGGATGTGGACAAGCTGCTTGGGAGACTTCACTTGACTACCTGTTTTCTTGATCCTTGCCCAATATGGCTTATACCATCTTGCAAGGAGGTGTTTGGAGAAGGTCTTGGAAGCATCATTAATGCTTCTCTGAGGAAGGGCAGGATGCCTCCTTGCCTCAGGAAGGCCATGATTAGACCACTGTTGAAGAAACCTGCATTGGATCCCATTCTAGGCCTGTCTCCAACCTCCCATGGTAGGGCAAGGGGACTGAGAGGGTAGTGCCATCTCAGCTCCAGGAGTCTTGGAAGAAGGAGATGATCTGGGCCCATTTCAAAATGGCTTCTGGGTGGGCTATGGGGTTGAGAAGGACTTGGTCCTTTTTTGGGTGATCTCCAATTGGGAATTGACAGGGGGAGTGTGAGCCTGTGGATCCTTGTGGATCTCTCAGCCGATCCTTCTGATATCAGTGAATCATGGCACCTACTGGAGCGCCTGAAGGGGTAGGGAGAGGGTTAGGGAGTGAGAGGCACCGCTTTGCGTTGGCTCCACTCCTACTTCTCATGTAGGTCCCAGATGCTGTTGCTTGGAGATTGTTGCTCTTCCAAAGGAGAGCTATTGTATGGGGTTGCACAGGGCTCCATTCTATCTCCAATGCTTTTTAATATCTACATGGAACGGTGCGGGGAAATCGTCCGGGATTTGGAGAAGGGTGTTATCCATATACTGACACCCAAACCTCTTTCTCCATCTCAACTTCATTAGGAAATGGCCTAACTTCCCGAAAGACTTACCTGGAGTCCGTGATGAGCCGGATGAGGGAGAACAAACTGAGGCTGAATCCAAGGAAGACAAAGGTACTCATGGTGGGAAGTTGGGACATAGGAAGTGGCTTAGATCTGCCTGTTTTGGATGGAGTGACACTCCCAGAAAGAGCCCGTATGTAGTCTGGGAGTACTTCTGGACCCAAGCCTCTTCCTGGTCTCTCAGGTTGAGGCAGAGGCCAGGAGGGCTTTCTATCAGCTTAGGCTGATATGCCAGCTACGTCCATTCCTGGAGATAGACCAGCTGGAAACAGTGGCGCATATGCTAGTAACATCCTGCACTAGTGCCACGCACTGTACATTGGGCAGTTTTTGTCTGTAGTATGCAGAATGTATGTAGAATTCAGCAGCCAGGCTGGTTTCTGGGGCTTGGGCCTAAGATATTAAAGGAAATGCTACCTTCTTCATGAACCCTGCTGCTTCCTATTCAGATCATCTGGGGAGGTTTGGTTGCAGTTGCCACTGGTTCAGCTGGTGCTGACCCAAAACCGAGCCTTTTCTAGGGTTCCCCAGGACTTTGGAATGCGCATCTTAACTAAATCAAATGTTTCTATATTTATTTCTATTCTCAGCATTTTTCACCAACTACGAATGAAAAGATTCCTCAGCCAATGCACACGCTACACTGTGCTGCCAATAGAGTGTCGACCGTGAAGCTCGTCACTCCCACCCTGATATCTCTATTGCCTAAAGTCCACAAAAAAGTCTCAGTCATCAGCTCTGATTCCAAAAAAGCTGACTTGGGTATCTACAAACCTTAAGTCTGCACAGTGACTTCCGGGCCAAGACAGGGATCATTACCATCCCAACATAGACTCGAGAGACCGCTCCACTCCCAACAAGGGAGACCCCAGAGAAGTCACACCAAGATCACCCTCCGATCCTGAAGGTGACATCAACAAAGCACATATGGAGGATGATACCATCAACACTAGCTGGTCTTCTCAAGACCGGCCGCCTCCGGACCGAAAAGAGTCTCCTGCACCATACCAATGAGCGAGAAGAGACCCTACGTGATACCAAGGCTCTCCGGGCCACAGGGAATCCCCTCACCATCTGTACTCTCCAAAACACTATCCCATAGGATTCGGCATATTGCTACTGAGAACCTCGACACTGGGACTACTCTCCATCTGATCATGCCTGATCGTTCCACTAACTTCTTCGACGACAGATCTGGCATTGGTGATAGAGGACGCTATCTTCTTCACCCTTGCTCTTGGGCTCCACATCGAAACCAATATCCGGGGAGATTGGACCATCCAGACGCTCGGTCCCGATCACATTCTCCTCAGCACTGCCGGTCTTGGTCTCAGTCAAGAGATTAAAGAACTCAACCACCTAAGCAGCCGGACCTTGACCCTCTACCACCAAATTCCTGAACTGAAGAATCCGCCTCAGAGGAAGATGCTGAAACAGCTCTGGACATCGCATGGGGTTCCACACCTTCAGATCCAATTGGAGATCCCAGGCCTCTGTCTCCCTCGGAGTACCTGAAGCTCTTTCAGCACCTGGAGCGAAGAAAGGGAGTGCCAAACTGAATAGCATGCCCTACCATTTTTGAAAAATGCTGGAGCCCAACTTGCCCTCATACATACAAAAAAGGATATTCCCAAGGAGGTGTTAATTCTCTTGGAAGGGTCAATCATGTGGAGCTTTGACTGCAAGAGGATGGATGGCAGAAGAATGTTCTTCAGAGCTGTGTAGGGACCATTTTCAGCATTTTTTAAGTGCCAAAATGTCTTCAGAATCCGGTTACAGAATTCAGCTTCTTGAGTCTCAGCTTTCTGTCCCTCTTTGAAAGAAAAAGCCAATTTCTAGCCCCTGTGATTTTAGAAAGGTACGCAAATGGTTCTTAAGAGGATGTTGATACTGTTGAAAGACCCCTGGGCCTTGAATGCTGAAGGACCCTGCTAACGGGGCAAAGAGGCACCTTTTTAACATGGTGATTCTCTTCATTTAGCAAGGGGAGAGTAACTGGCCCTGGACACATTTCCAGTCTCCAGAGGCCACAACTTCATGGCTGTGTACCCTTCCCTTTCCATTCCTATAGTCAACAGAAGCACAATAGATTTGTTCAAAGTGAGAGAAATAATGGGAAGTGGTTTAATTGGCACCAGTTATCCCATCGCAGAACTCAACCTTGCCTGTTGCAGAATTTAGGCTGTCGGTGCACACACAGAGTTTAGGCTGACAGCATACACAGTGCTGTCTGCATGCAGTTCTTCCACATAGCAGCATCATAAGAAGTTGTGCTCCAGTTCATGGCAAGGCTTTTTTTAAAAATGCATTGCGTTAACCCTCCTCCCCTTTATCTTACATAGGTCCCTGTTTTCCAAATCCACACTCTGTTGGACCGAGTTCATACAACTCAGGGTACGTGTACCGTGTGAAGCCCTCAAGTACATCGAAGCCAACCATAGAAGATACCTGTGAAGGCATGAGACTGGAAGACCTCACTACCCAATGTACATCCCAATGGGATCTGGCCCATTGATGAAAGGGAAGACGTCATTCAACTCTACTGACCTGTCTATAAGACACAACAACCTCCAACAGGGATGTCCAACTCAGGGTCCGTGGGCTGGATCTATCCTGTGGCGCTCCACTGTCCAGCAGCCGAGCAAGTCCAGTGGTTCCTGCCGTGAGTGCCGCCACATTCCCTGTCTTCCCTCTCGCCAGCACCGCTGCAGCGACCGCTGAGCAGGGGCCAGGAAGTCCATCACCACCTCTTATCCAGCCCTTCTTTCCCCCATCAGGAAGTCATGGCCAGAAGAGGTTTTCCCTTTGGAGATGCTTTCTTCATTTTGCCCAACAGACCCAATAAAGGATGTATTAATTGTGGGAATTTTGTTTCAGTATCATACAAAAATTGGTGTCTTTCACATTTTCACACCAAGCAAGGACAATACACGATTTTCATGTTTTATTTTTCTTTCATATGTACTGTTTATTGTAAACCTCCCAGAGACATACGTTTCGGGTGGTACAGAAATACGTTCAATAAAATCAATCAATCGATACTGGAACTCTGATCCTGGAATCTTATTTTCTCTCTCTCTCGGAGTAGTTCTTCAAACTGGCCATCATGCAAGCACATCGCTTGGAGCATGTGCAGGCAAGGCGTCAGCCCGGGCACTGCTGCTTCCGCTCCTTCCATAAAGAGCAACTTTCAACACATTTAACGGTTGGGGAGTAGGCCGTGCCCTTCCTTCCAGCCGCCCTGATTGATTGGGAAAGGAAGGATTGAGACTCATCAGCACAGGAAGTGCGGAAGAGTCAGATCAGGGGTCATAGAGTAGAGGCAGGTAGAATAGTTGAGGGAGACCCCCACTCACGACCTCTACTCCCAATGCAGATACAGGATCCATGGATAACTGGGTTTGAATTCAACCTGAGGACAACTTCAGCCATGCCCTTTTAATTCCACAATGCTCCCATGATATCTGTAAAGAAGATCCAAAGCAGGCCCAGGGAATGAATGAATGAAGGGGTTTCCTTTCATATCACCATCTCTGGGAGGGCTATAAAGGGTTCTGCTTTATAGGCAAACCATGGATCCTCCTCCTTCATGGCCAGGAGGCATGTTGTTGCTGGCCCTAAGAGACACAAAAATCTCCTGAGCATCCTGGAAAGGGTGCCAGACAAGGAGATATCAGGGAGGGTCTTAACTCTCTGTAAAACAGACAAGGGAGCAATACATGTTGGATGGTTTCAATCTCCCTCTAACCACAAGGGCAGATTCTATCTTCCCTAGGTATACTCTTTATTCTCTCTGCCTGCACAGCCGACGGGAGCAGGTCATACCTTGCTCGAAAGGAAGCTCTCAGATAGCACGGGTTCTCTAGACCGAATGGAGAATTGCACAGAAAAAGCAAGAGTGTGTTGCTGTGTTGAAGAATTGGTGGCTTTGGAGATTACAAACTTGGTCCGGGGGTGACCAGCTCCTGCCACATTCATCCTGAACTCTAACTTCAGCGAGGTGCGGTGAAGCATTGGCTGCTAGGTGCAATCCACCAGAGTGAGAAGCACAGAGACTTGCATAGACCAGCATGCCTACCAGGGGGAGGAGAAAGGTGTGTGGGTCTGCTGGCCCTCCCCTCCGCTCTGCTCTTTGGCAGCACAGGCTTGCACATGTGGGCTTCTTGCATGTTACTGCGGATGACACTTGCACCAAACCATTCATGGTCTTCTCTTTCATCTCCCTGACGCACCTCAAGGCTGTCAGACAGATCAAGGAGAGGGACAGTACACACTTCTTTGCTTGTAACAACAGTTTCTAACTGAAGTTGAAGATTCCAGTATGAAAGGCTCTCTTCTAATGTGTTCCTTGGGATTCTCGCCACTGAGTTCTGCATGGTGTCAAGACATGCTGCTCTGTGCTGGATTGACACGTCTTCCTGATCGGTCTGTTGTATCTCATGTGGTAACAAATGTGGTCACATCTTCAAGAGAAGTGTAGTTTTGTATTCCACAGCAGAGCTAATAATAGCAACTTCCTTACAGTACGTTCAATTTCAAAAGGAGCACGGAAGTCTCCTGAGCAGAGACAAATGAAGAGGTTTATCTGTCCCTCCCTCCCTCTCGTAATGTCAAATACATCTCATGGACAGCATCAAAACTTCCATATGGCCTAGAAAGCTGGGCTTTGGAACATGTTGAAGACAATCTAACTAGCAGAAAAAACCAACGGTAGGATGTTGGTGCACTTGTTCCCAGGGTGGGTGCAAGACTCTTTTGCGCCCTAGGCAAACACATTGACACTCGACACTCTGCGCCCCCCTGAGGTCTGCACTCTGCTGCCTAGTTGGCCTAACGGTAGCACCGGCCCTGCTGGTTCCTCACAAGGGGGACACAGAACTGTAAGGCACTTGCATCTTGAGCTGAAGGTGCCTCCGATTAGAACACTCTTTGAAAGTGAAGATCCTTTTGACATGTAATCCTGAACCTGAGAGAAGGAAACCCTCCAATAGAGGCCAGGCTGCTTGCTTCTTGCCAGTGATGATGAGAACTTGCTGCATCTCTCTGTGTGAACTAGCCAAAGGTATGAGCAGGGACTGACTGATGTTGAATACATGTTGTGGAGGAGGTGCCAACTGCTTTGGCTGCTAGCCCAACCAGAGTGGTCTCGCTTGGAGATCGGTCTCACCATGCCCCCAATCCCCCTTAGCAATGCCAGTCTCCAGTTGTGATGGTTTAGTTCCTGAAGGAACCAGCAGCCTCACCACCCACGGGCCGGTGAGCATGGTGGCAGCCTGGTGTGGGATCACTTCAAGTTCTGCCTTAGTGACCATAGACATGCTTTCTGCACCTACTGAGTAGCAGGTACTGGGTAGTAGTGGGTAGTAGATACTGTCTGCACCTACATGGGTCAGCATGGGAAAGGAGCCCAAGCGTCTTGGGACGATAGTGGTGCTGCTGCACCTGCGACCCCTTTCACCTGCAGGTCCATTCTCCTGCTGGCAGCAATGGGTCTGGCGTGCCCTCGGCTAGCAGCAGCAGCAGCTGCTGCTGCTCCCAAGCCTCCAGGATGCGAAGGGCACTTGCAATAGGGGGCTCCCACCACACAGGCCCTGCTCAGGCCCATAGCCAGCCTCAGTGTACAACCTGGGACACACCCTGGCTACGGGCCCCTGCTGCTCCCATGGCGCTCTTGCGGAGAAGCGCCACAAGATAGCCGGCCATTTCCACCGGGGTGAAAAGGCTCAGTGCATGCTGAAGGAGAGGCAGCTTGAGCTGGACCTACCTGAACACCTGATCCCTCAGGAGGTTCCTACCCAGTGGAACTCTGACCTTCTTCTGCGGGATGGTTTGGTTGGGGGGTTTTCTGCTCCATGCTGTGCCTCAGGAGAGGCAAGGAGGTTTGATTCTGTAATGTCCTTTTCTCTGCACTGAGTGTAATGCTGTTCTCTTGTCGGTATAACGATCTGGTTTTGCTGGATCTCAGATCGACAAAAGCAGTACTTGGGTGCCTTCCTTCCTTCCTTCCTTCCTTCCTTCCTTCCTTCCTTCCTTCCTTCCTTCCTAGAGCTCTGGTTTGGTAGTCTGTGTGTGAGATGGTGTTGTGGGGAGAAAGGGACAGTGGCAGCTCAGCTCTATGTGTCTGTGTGTAATATTTCTTGGTGATTGCCGTGATGAGCTCTCTAGCTAGGGTTCCCTTTGAGGACGATCAGGAAGCTACAGCGGGTTCAGAATGCAGCGGCTCGCCTTCCCATGGGTGCCAGAAAATATGATGGGGTAAAACCTCTCCTGCAGTCATTGCACTGGTTGCCTATTGGCTTCCAAGTTCAATTTAAGGTCCTGGTTCTGACCTTGAAAGTCTTGCAGGGCTTGGCGCCTGTCTACCTACAGACCCGCCTCTCCCTTTCCAGTTACATCCCTTCCGGTTAGATCGTCTCTAATGGCCCTTTAGTCGGTCCCTGATTTCCGAGAGGTTCGGGGCTCTAGGACCCGGGAAAGGGCCTTTTTGGGTGCTGCCCCACTTCTTTGGAACACTCTTCCCCTTCAGATCCGTCTAGCCCCTTCCTTACTGATCTTCAAATCTCTATTGAAGACTTTTCTTTTTCACCAGGCTTTTGCCCTGTACTTTAAATATTTGTTTTTTGTTAGTTACTTGAGTTTTTAATTTAAAACGTGATTTTTAATGTTGCCTTCTTTGTAAGTTTTTGTGCACTGCCCGGAGTCTTTGGAGTGGGCGGTAGATTAAATGTTTCAAATAAATAAATCAATAACTGGTTTCTGGGGGCACCAGAGAGAGTTGGGCATGATGGGTGCTACCCACCACTCAACCCATTTCCAATGTCTTCTTTGTGGTTTTATTGCTGTCTTACAGTTCTGTAACGCCAGCCCCCACCAACAGGCACAGTTACCATCCACATCCCCAGTCAGCTGGTGTGACTCCACAGACCAAGACATGGGTGACAGAGCATTTCTTCCTCCCCAAAGTTTTGCCCAGCAGCCAGGCTAGGTTTTGCCATTTGGTAGCAAGCCGGCTGTCTTACCGATGGATTATTGACTTGTGCTGTAACCAATCAATGGTAGCCAGCCTTCATTCCAAAAGACGGTGTCCCACCCCTCTCTGTTTCTTTTTCCATTCCAGGTCTGAGGACTGCAAAGCGAAAGAAAGAAAGAAAGAAAGAAAGAAGGAAAGAAGGAAAGGGAAGGAAAGAAGGAAAGAAGGAAAGAAGGAAAGGGAAGGAAAGAAGGAAAGAAGGAAAGAAGGAAAGAAGGAAAGAAGGAAAGAAGGAAAGGGAAGGAAAGAAGGAAAGGGAAGGAAAGGGAAGGAAAGAAGGAAAGAAGGAAAGGGAAGGAAAGAAGGAAAGAAGGAAAGGGAAGGAAAGAAGGAAAGGGAAGGAAAGAAGGAAAGGGAAGGAAAGAAGGAAAGGGAAGGAAAGAAGGAAAGGGAAGGAAAGAAGGAAAGGGAAGGAAAGAAGGAAAGGGAAGGAAAGAAGGAAAGGGAAGGAAAGAAGGAAAGGGAAGGAAAGAAGGAAAGGGAAGGAAAGAAGGAAAGGGAAGGAAAGAAGGAAAGGGAAGGAAAGAAGGAAAGAAGGAAAGAAGGAAAGAAGGAAAGAAGGAAAGGGAAGGAAAGAAGGAAAGGGAAGGAAAGAAAGAAAGAAGGAAAGAAAGAAAGAAGGAAAGAAAGAAAGAAGGAAAGAAAGAAAGAAGGAAAGAAAGAAAGAAGGAAAGAAAGAAAGAAGGAAAGAAAGAAAGAAGGAAAGAAAGAAAGAAGGAAAGAAAGAAAGAAGGAAAGAAAGAAAGAAGGAAAGAAAGAAAGAAGGAAAGAAAGAAAGAAGGAAAGAAAGAAAGAAGGAAAGAAAGAAAGAAGGAAAGAAAGAGGGAAGGAAAGAAAGAGGGAAGGAAAGAAAGAGAGAAGGAAAGAAAGAGGGAAGGAAAGAAAGAGGGAAGGAAAGAAAGAAAGAAAGGGAAGGAAAGAAAGAGGGAAGGAAAGAAAGAAAGAAGGAAAGAAAGAAAGAAGGAAAGAAAGAAAGGGAAGGAAAGAAAGAAAGGGAAGGAAAGAAAGAAGGAAAGAAAGAAAGGGAAGGAAAGAAAGAAAGGGAAGGAAAGAAAGAAGGAAAGAAAGAAAGAAAGAAAGAAAGGGAAGGAAAGAAAGAAAGAAAGAAAGAAAGGGAAGGAAAGAAAGAAAGAAAGAAAGAAAGGGAAGGAAAGAAAGAAAGAAAGAAAGAAAGGGAAGGAAAGAAAGAAAGAAAGAAAGGGAAGGAAAGAAAGAAAGAAAGGGAAGGAAAGAAAGGGAAGGAAAGAAAGGGAAGGAAAGAAAGAAAGAAAGGGAAGGAAAGAAAGGGAAGGAAAGAAAGGGAAGGAAAGAAAGGGAAGGAAAGAAAGGGAAAGAAAGAAAGGGAAAGAAAGAAAGGGAAGGAAAGAAAGGGAAAGAAAGAAAGGGAAAGAAAGAAAGGGAAAGAAAGAAAGGGAAAGAAAGAAAGGGAAAGAAAGAAAGGGAAAGAAAGAAAGGGAAAGAAAGAAAGAAAGAAAGAAAGGGAAGGAAAGAAAGAAAGAAAGAAAGAAAGGGAAAGAAAGAAAGAAGGAAAGAAAGGGAAGGAAAGAAAGAAAGAAAGAAGGAAAGAAAGGGAAGGAAAGAAAGAAAGAAAGAAGGAAAGAAAGGGAAGGAAAGAAAGAAAGAAGGAAAGAGAAGGAAAGAAGGAAAGAAAGAGGAGGTCAGGAACCATTGAGTAGAGGGCCTTCCTCCACCGAGCCCAGGACATTCCCCAACACTTGCTGGGTTGTCATGATGCTGTGCTCTAGATGAGCTTCCGTGGGCTGGATCACCAGCCCTCCTCACACGATGAGATCTAAGATTTCTTCCTCCAGAAAAATGAAGCCAGCTCTGCCAATTCATCTAATAGCAGCAGTCCTGCACGTGGCCGTGTCCAGAGTCAACCAGCTGGACCCAGGGACGCAGGGATATTCTTATTGAGCTTTTTTTCTCCTGCGCCACAAACTCCCGCTGCTTCCACTCCCGGGCTACTTGTCCCATTTGAGACCACTTGGGAATCTTTTCTATGTAAGGATGCCACAGTTTTGCTTTGTCCTAATATGTTCTATGAAGAAGGGAGAATTCAGTGTCAACTGAAAATCTCCCGGTTGGCCCCAACTGGAACCAGAAGCGAAGCCCTGTAGTGGTAACCAGTTCAGAAGATGGCGTTCCATCATTCCATCATTGGTTTCATTCAGAAAGACTGGCGTGATGCTTTCTTCTCAAGTCAAGTCCCATGGTTGTCTTTTTCTAGAGTTACATGGCAAGCTCAAGAGTTTGGATATTATTCTGTAGGAAATGTAACTAAACTGGTTCAAGGTGTTTGAACTGGTTGCCAAAACACTTTGGAAAGTGAATATTTGACCCCTCACTGAACGGGAGAGTTCCCAAAGAATGACCAAGTTTGAAATGGTGTGACTCCCTGCAGAGGTGGTTTCTTACTTTTCTGAGATTGAATGTATAAGCTCTTCTTCGGGGTTAATTGTGAGCACCCTTTCCCACTCCCATATGTCCTGGTGGTTTCTTGGCCCAACTGGAATGAAACACAATACCACGATAAGCATGAGTGCTTTTTCAATTCTGCATTCTCAAGACCGGTTGTCACTCATATACTCATGTCTGATCTTTTCTTCCCCCCCTAGAACGAGAACATTGAGGTGCTCCAGAGGATGATCAGGGCTTTGCTGGAGGAGGCCCCCTCTGTCTGGAACTTAATCAGCATCTTGAAGGTAAGTGCAATGAAAGCCCTATTCAGACAGTTGGTAGTACATGTGTGCAGGTGTCTGAATATTGGTAGGTGATTTTGTGTGCATGACTGTAGTTGCTTCGTTTTAAAAGTGAACCTGGGCACGGGCCCCTCACAGGCCTGGTCCAGCTAGGAAGTGTCATGCAGTGCCTGAAAACAGGACTGCCTTTTGGTTCCATGGTTTCCATTCACCCCTGAGCTCGTTCATGGTACTTCTCTGCAACTTTGCCAGCTCTAACATAATCTGGCTGAGCTGGGCTGATCAGAACTGCACCCCATATGTCAAAGGTCTCTGCCCCAAAGCGTTGGGGCAGCTGTCTCCACCCAATTCCTCAGCCAGAAGGAGGACGGTGCACCACCTGGAAGCCTATTGGGCTACCTGTATTGCTGCCCTCCTTCTGTTCTGCACTCCTTCCCTGCCCCATTGCCCCCCTCTCCTGCCAATGTCTGCTTAAGGGTCGCTTTCTCGCTTTCTCCCTGCTCTCTTCTAGGCTGCGAAGAGTCTGCCGTTGCTGCAGGCGGCTGTTTAAGACCTCCCCCGTCAGTGACTCCGCCAAGGGCAAGCCCCCCAGAGGGAGGTTCTTTAAACGGAAACACCGCGTTGAGCCTACTCCAGCACCACCTCCAACTCCCACAGGGGGCTCCCCGGCAGTATCAAGAGTCACCATCGATGAGCAGGTGCCTCAGGTTGGGACTGGGGCTGACTCTTTGGGGAAGGTGAGAGAGCTAGTGCTTGGGAACCTGGCAGACTTGTGGGTCTGAATGAAAAGGCCTTTGGTGAGAAGTCGCTTCCCTTTGGGAGATGCTAATCTCTCATTATTCATATATGCTGGCTGACTTGGGCTGTAACCTAGAACTGGTAGCCCGCCTTAATTCCAAGAAAGGAATCCCCGTTTTTCAATTCCAAATGGGAATCAAAGTCCTTAAACCCACCCACCCCCAACTCTTCTTCCCTTCCAGATCTGACTACTGGAGTGGAGAAAATGGAAAGAGCTGAGGTAGGGATCCATTCAGAAAAGGGCCTTCCTCCCTAGAGCCCAGGACAGTTCAGCAGTTCCTCTCCTGGCTGAATAACTATTGTTCCCATCAGCAAACCAAACAGCAACTTTGTCATTTTTGTCTAAATCTATCAACAGTTGAGGGGAATTCAGAATATTTGGGGGTAGTGCCTGAGTCAATAACAAAACTATTCCTCTCATTTCTGGTTGCTACATTGAAAGACTTGTCTTTTTGAGTCAGTCTCTCTCTCTCTCTCTCTCGCTCTCGCTCTCGCTCTCTCTCTCTCTCTCTCTCCCCTGTTCTTTCAATCCAACCTGCTGTTTGCTTCTCTGTCTGTGAAAAACAGGTATCCTCCTTTCTATTGTGTAGACAGACTGTCAGTCATCTCTGGAGCTATGCTGACCAGGTTTTCCTCCTCTAGGTTTCTTTCTGCAGTTGCCGCCTTTAGGATCTGGGCAATGAGCGTTCAAGCCTGGAGCATGTGCCTTTCCTGAGAGAAGTCCACCATCAAGTGTGTCATGTTGTCACTCACGTTGGGGTTCAAAGGCAGGTTGGAAGCTGGTGCCATTGTGACACTGAAGAGCAGACATCAGGAAACAGACTTGCCCAAGTCTTCAAACGTCATCAGGCAATGGCTATGCTGTTCACCATAATATCAGTTGTCAGCTCTACAGCCCTATGAAAGCAATGTAGCTGCAGCTTATAGCGGCAAGCAATGTTGGTATCCAAGCAGTTGTGGAAAGCTAAACAACACTTGAGATTGACCCTCATGGTTGCCCACTGGCCCTTTTTCGGACAGGGAACTCCCTCTACTTGTAAACCTCATGAGCTGGTGAGGACTCAGCCGTTAAGAGTTCAGAAAACTTTCGCTCTCCACCTGAAAGAGACATCCCACTTCTCAGAGAAGTTGAAGGTCACCCCTTCAAACCTGCACATACACTTCACTCAAGCCATTTCCAGACTTCTCTTCCTTGGGTCTGCACCCAAACGGACCAACACCAGCATCCATGAACTCATTCTTCTACCTGAATATTGGCCCCTCCAGCTATGACTGATGCATTGCCTCCAAGCAGGCTTTGAAGTATGACTCCAGAGGCAGCATGGAGAAGACAAGCGGCTGCCTCTCTGTGGTTGACTGCTGCACTATTACGTCAGTAGCCTCCTCCCTCCTTCACTTCCACGGGGTCTCCTCCTCTCCAAGCATGGGAAGGAGAGCTCTGCTGTTCCCCAAACAAGAGGGTCCAGAGGGAAGCCAGGCAGCTGTTCAGAGCTTCCTTCCACTTGGGGCATCAGCTCTTGGCTTTGAGACTCAGAGGGAGGGAGGGAGAATCCTGCTGCTGCGTCTTCCGCCACCCTCCGCTGAATAATGCCAAAGTCAGCGATGAAGAGGCAGAGTGGAGAAGGCTAAGCAGCCACCGACCTGCTCCACGCTGCCTCCTGGCAGGCAAGTGACAGCATCGCCACACTCTGGAAAGAGCAGAGAGCAGTGGCCAGAGGGCAGAGCCAGCAAAGTGATGTGTGTCCCCTCAGGTGAGAATCAGTGTCAGGATTGCGCTGAAGGAAGGAGTCCCCGTGTCGGGCTGAAACAAGAGCACATCCCAGCAACCAAGGTGGCTCTCGGGATGAATGGCAGTGGGCGGAGGTGGAGGGGTCTGCTCTGAGGGGCCTGTGGTGGTGGTTTTGCTTTCAACGTGGTGGGGAAGAGAGTCCTCTGATTTCTCAGATCAACAGACATATGAACAGGAAGGGTGAGGTTTGGAAGAACTTCTACTACTACTACTATTGATATACCGCTTTTCGACACAAGTTTCCAAAGCAGTTTACGTGGAGTAAGAATAGAGGAATAAAGATGGCTCCCTGCCCCCAAAGGCTCACAATCTACAGAGAAAGCTAAGATTGACACCAGCAACCACCACTGGAGGGTTACTGGGCAGGGGGTGGGTAGGGCCAACTGCTCCCCCGTGCGGCCTCTGTTCAATAAAGAGAATCAGCCCTTTGAAAAGGTGCCTCTTTGCCTGCTTGGCAGGGGATGCCTCCAAGTCCTGATGCAACCACTAGAGGCAAGAGGACCAATGGCCATTGCTGAGGCTCATGACACATCCTCTTTTATGACACCTCTGGGGCTCAGCTGCTCTTTGTGGGTGAGTTAGGCGAGGAGGGAGGAGGTGAGGTGGAGAGGAGTTGGAAAGATAGCGAGGAAAGAGTGTATTAGAGAGTCTGTTTCTGTTTCTGTTTATCCATCTATTTATTCATCCATTTCTTTATTTATCCATTTATTTATTTATCTATTTATCCATTTATTTATCCATTCAGTGTTACAGTTAGTGTTAGTGTTTGTTATTTTGTTGCTTGTTTGTTGTTTGTTTGGGGTGGTTTTGGGAGGGGTCTAGGGGGGAGGGGGGACAGTCAGCTTTTAGTAAGAGGAGGGATAGTTAGTCAGGGGGGAATAGTTAGACAGGGAGGGAAATGGGGGAGAAGACGAAGAAAGGCTTCTTTGCACGGTGAGTAGGATTCCATAACAGCTTTGCCTTGCTCCCTCTGTTCAGGGCCAGGTCTGACTAGAGACCCCCGCCTGCCTGCCTGCCCACCTGCCCGATTAGGAAGGGCACCAGCTCTGAAGATGCCTACTGTGACGTGCTTCACGGAGGTCCCAATTGTAGGGGGGAATAATTGAATCAACCCCTCCTTTAGCAGAGCTCCCGATTAAATGAGCTCAGAGTAGAGGAGGAGGCTGGGTCGCAAGCAGGAGGAGAGGGCTGGAGCGCCTAGGAGTGTGCAGTCCGGCACCAGCAGCACCACCTCTAAGTTCAGCTGCCTGGTGTCCCTGGCAGTGCCTTTGGAGCCTGTAATTCTGCCTCCGTGTTCCACCCCTCCGCTCTTTCGTGGCCCTTTTCTGCACCTTTCCCAGCTCTAACATAATCTGGCTGAGCTGGACTGACCAGAACTGCACCCCATTTGTCAAAGGTCTCAGCCCCAAAGCGTTGGAGCAGCTGTCTCCACCCAATTCCTCAGCCAGAAGGAGGACGGTGCACCACCTGGAAGCCTATTGGGCTTCCTATATTGCTGCCCCACCTTCTGTTCTGCACTCCTTCCCTGCCCCATTGGCCCCCTCTCCTGCAAATGTCTGTTTAAGGGTCGCATTCTCACCTTCTCCCTGCTCTCTTCTAGGTTGCGAAGAGTCTGCCTTTGCTTTAGGCAGATCTTTAAGTCCTCCCCCACCAGTGACTCCGAAAAGGGCAAGCCCCCCAGAGGGAGGTTCTGGCGACGTATTGAGCCAACTCCAGCGCCACCTCCAACTCCCTCAGGGGTCACTCTGGAAGTCTCGGGAGTCACCATCGGTGAGGAGGTGCCCCAGGCTCCTGGGGAATGGTTGGGACTGGGGCTGACTCTTTGGGGAGTGTGGGACAGCTGGTGCTTGGGAGCCCGGGAGCCAGCCTGAATTCCAACAAAGGGAATTCACCTTGCTTAATTCCTCATGGGAATTCCTGAATCCCCCCTCCCTTCCCATTCTTCTTCCTTTCCAGATCTGACTACTGCAGTGGAGAAAATGGACAGAGCTGAGGTAGGGAACCATTGAGTAGAGGGCCTTCCTCCACAGAGCCCAGGACATTTCTGTGATAGGCATTTGCCCCATCCGGGATCTGGGAGCACCCACTCTCTGCTCGGATCCTTTTCCCAGTTCTGCAGTCTCCCTGAGAAGCTGCAGCTGCAGAATATTCCATGGAGCGGGTGGTGTCCCCAGAAAGGACTTGAGAGCAGTCCACCAAGTCAGGGTGCCCGCTCCATTTCCAGGAAGGCACGGAGAGTCCTTCCATCACTAACAGTTCAGTGCTTCTAATTTTCAGGTCATCTACAGCTGCCAGTTTTTGTCATCTGTCATCCAGGATGTTAAAGATGCCAAGTCATCAGGCTCTAATATGCTTTCCTATAGTAAAGACGATGCCATGGAGGCCGTACTCGTGAATGAGATGTGGCAGGGAATGGAAGGGAATGCCCAAGCGAGGGCTCAGTCCAAAGTGTGTGTTTGGGGATGGAGCTATCCCAAGGAAGTCCGTGGGTAGTGACCAACTCTCTTCTGCTCTTTGATCTCTGCCAGGAAATTATGGAGGATGTCAAGAATCATCCAGACCCTGGGTTCCTGCTGCGGTTAAGCCTGGACGCCGTCACGGAACTCAGCTATACTTATAGCTCACAGGGATTCTATAGGAGGGGGTTGCGTCACGGAAGGGCAGGGGCAAACCAGGCAAGATCTGTAATTGGATCTCCCCTTTGAAAAAAGATAGCCATTAATTTTAAGGTTTTTGTTGTATGAAAAAATCTGGTTAAGTACTACGGCTTTTTGCGAATACGGACTCCACAGATCGGGATTGGTCTTTTGGGGGGAAAGAGGCGAAACCATCACAGACCAGTCATTGTTTTTTTACGCTTGCTGGGTTGCCATGTTCCTATTCTGTAGCGGAGCTTCCACTGGCTGGATCACCAGCCCTCCTCACACTACAAAATCTAATCTTTCTCCCTCCAGCAAAATGAAGCCGGCTATGGCATTCAATGTAAAGGCAGCAGTCCTGAACGTGGCGGTGTCTGGGATGAACCAGCTGTACCTGGGATTCAGCCTGAATTCCAACAAAGGGAATTCCCGTTGGTTAATTCCTCATGGGAACTCAAGTCCTGAATCCCCCCTCCCTTCCCATTCTTCTTCCCTTCCATGTCTGACAACTGTACTGGAGGAAGTGGACAGAGCTGAGTTAGGGAACCATTGAGTAGAGGGCCTTCCACCACAGAGCTCAGGACATTTCTGTGAGAGGCATTTCTTCCATCCGGGATCTGGGAGCACCCACTCTCTGCTCGGATCCTTTTCCCAGTTCTGCAGTCTCCCTGAGAAGCAGCAGCTGCAGAATATTCCATGGAGCGGGTGGTGTCCCCAGAAAGGACTTGAGAGCAGCCCACCAAGTCAGGGTGCCCGCTCCATTTCCAGGAAGGCACGGAGAGTCCTTCCATCACTAACAGTTCAGTGCTTCTAATTTTCAGGTCATCTACAGCTGCCAGTTTTTGTCATCCGTCATCCAGGATGTTAAAGACGCCAAGTCATCAGGCTCTAATATGCTTTCCTATAATAAAGACGACGCCATGGAGACCGTACTGGTGATTGAGATGCGGCAGAGAATGGAAGGGAATGCCCAAGCGAGGGCTCAGTCCAAAGTGTGTGTTTGGGGATGGAGCTATCCCAAGGAAGTCCGTGGGTAGTGACCAACTCTCTTCTGCTCTTTGATCTCTGCCAGGAAATTATGGAGGATGTCAAGAAGCATCCAGACCCTGGGTTCCTGCTGCAGTTAAGCCTGGACGCCATCACGGAACTCACGTATCCTTATAGCCCACGGGGATTAAATAGGAGGGGGTTGCGTCAGGAAAGGGCAGTGGCAAACCTGGCCAGATCTGTAACTGGATCTCCCGTTTGCGAATCAGGGCCTCTCCAGGTGGGGATTGGTCATTTTTGAAAAAAAGAAGGGAAACCATCACAGACCTGTCGTCATTTTTGACGCTTGCTGGGTTGCCATGTTCCTCTTCTCTAGAGGAGCTTCCATTGGCTGGATCACCAGCCCGCCTCACACTACGAAATCTCATCTTTCTCCCTCCAGCAAAATGAAGCTGCCTATGCCCTTCAATCTCAAGGCAGCAGTCCTCAATGTGGCGGTGTCCGGGCTGAACCAAGTGGACCCAGGGACCCAGGTAAATACTGTACTTCTTGGGCTTTTTTCTCTTGCGAAGAAAACGTGATACCACTGTCAGTACCAGTGATTTTTCAATCTTGTATTCTCAAGACCGGTTGTGTCTCCTACTCATGACTGAGCTTCTCTTTCCACCCTCGAAGGAGAACATGGCATCCTTTAAGGATATGCTCAGGGGGCTGCTGGAGGAGGCCCCCTCTGTCTACAGCATCATTGGCATCTTGAAGGTAAGCGCAATGAAAGCCCTATTGGGATGTTAGGTAGTAGATGCGTGCAGGTGTCTGAACGCTGGTACGTGCATGACTGTAGTGGCATTTCTTTTCAAAGTGAACCTGGGCACGGGCCCCTCACAGGCCTGGTACAGAGAGGGAGTGTCAAGCAATGCCTCTATTCAACAGCATGTATGAATTGCAGTCCCTGTGTCCAGACCTGCCCTGTGCACTCTCCACTTTTGGTCCGAGTGTGCAACATAAGGTTTGAATGGGGCTTCTGTCTTCATCCTCTCCGACATCCAAACGTGGCCTGACAGAAAGAGGCAGCAGACCCCATCCTCTTGGTGTATTTAAGATACAAATAGGTCACTTCCTTATTAGAAGCCAACTGGCTGAGAAGACAGAGAAAACCATCACTCCCATAAGCAACTTTCAGAAATATTGAAGATCTTGTCAACTTTATTGGGGGGGGAGATGTTTATATGGAATTAGATCCTCCTTAGACTCCATTGGGACGCAACCAAGGGATGTTCCTGTAGTGGAACAAATTCCTTCCGGGCTTAGCTCTCAGTAGCATGGCAAGGGATGATTTAGGCCAGTGCGATGACTCTGAGCTGCTGTTTCAACCCACAGGAGCTCCACAGGTATATTGAATCAGAGGAGCCCCGGCTGCAGGCTCTGGGCCGAGAAGCCTACGTCTACGTCCTGCAGCATGTGGCCAGACTGCCCAATGTGGAAGTAAGTACCCTGCTGTGGACATGGCTTGGCTCTGCTTCAGCATCCTCTGGGACCCCTTGTCAGCTTCCAGGTTCAGAAGAAGACCTCCCATTGGTCTCTGGTCACACGGGGGCTGCCTGGCAGCACACTTGCTGGAGAGGGGCTGTTTCCACTGGGGCTCACCGAGGAACAGGACAGAGTTTTCACCCGCCCCCACCCCATGTCTCTTCTGGCTGCCCAGTGCCCAGAAGAGCCACACTCCATCTTTGGGAATCCTCAACTTTGTTCCCAACTGGGTCATCTTCAATTCTTCACTGTTTTGGATATGGTGTCACATTGACATGAAAGAAACATGTCTGTCTTTATTTCTACAGCTGACCACACACAAGGCTCTCTCCCGCATTGAAGATGACTGGACTCATCATTTGATTAAAAGCACCATCAAAGGTAATGCCAATTTCCAGGGAACTGGGGAGGGCAGAACTGTCTCCTTGGAATCCCAGAATGGGCCTGGGTGACAAAGGTCATCATTCGACCAAGGAGCCCCAGTTTTGCTCTGACCTCTCTGTGGCAGGCCTCCCAAGTGGGCATGTCTCAAACTCCCAACCCCTCTCACATGGGCAAACACGGTTCTTCTTGGGAAAGTCCTTGCAGCTAAACTGTGAGGTCTGGAAGCCATGCTTGTCTTCCGCTTTGGCAAGCCCAGTGCAAAAAGTGACCCATTAGAACCTCCTCATGTATTCAACATGGACCTGTCCCTCCTTAACTCTTCTCTTAGCCAATTGAAAGAAGAAAACCCAATCTTTTCTCTTCTCTTCCCTTCAGACGATCTTGTCCTGGAGGACTTCGACGAGGAGGAGGAGTTTGAGAATTGTATGAGTATCAGAATGGAGAGGGTAGGAGTGGCTGAATAGCCATTTGAGCCGGAGACTCAATCTTTGGTCTTTTTGTTTGGTTTTCTAGGCTGAGAGAGAACAACCACTCCAACAATAATAGAACTTGGTTACCCAGTGGCAGTAGCTTCAGGACAGACAGCTTTGCACAATGCATCTTTATGTTGCGGGATTCCCTTGGAGATGTCGGGAGTGCCACCGGCTTCGCTGAAGAATTACGCCAATTAATGGAAGATAGGTCTGTCGATAGACAGGTGAGCTCTGGGGAGCCCTGTGAAGGATTGCAGGTATCCCTCTGAGGGCTGGATGCTGAGGAAAAACAGAAGAAAGAACAGGGAAAGGCGGAGAGGACGTGCCCCAGCTTGTGGCCCATTTTATCCTCCGATGCAAATCTCTGGAAAAAAGATGCTTTCCCCCTGCTTAGTTGCCTATGTGCCGTGAGCTTTTGGAGTTGCTTCTTGTGAATGGGTTGGTTGGTGGGTTGGGTATTTTTCGATCTCCCCTTTATGATACTAGTTGGAAAGAAAGTCACTTCTGCTGTATTAGATTGACTGGCCTGGATCATGTGACGTTCTTTCTTTCTTTCATGACAGGCTGAAACTACTGATGGTTGGGCTGACAGTCCAAATTCCAAAACAGCCATCCCACTTCCTAGAGGAAAGGGCTCTCTCTCTCTCTCTCTCTCTCTCTCTCTCTCTCTCTCATTTTATTGAATGTAAGTACAAATAGCTGGCTCTTTCTTTCAGGTTTGAGGTCATTCAGTAATAAGTCTCCCCCAATGCAAACTCTTTTGAGGGTTACAATTTTATGTTTTGTCCCCCCCCCCCCCCAGTGTTATAGTAGTGATGCTTGTCAAAGTGAAAGTGGCTCTCATATGGAAACCCTGACACCTTCCGTGCACACGTAAGAAAAGGATCACTGGTTCGTGTTCCCATATGGAATTGTACACAAACATTGAATGCAGGTCTAAACCACCCAGGATCCACCAAGCCAAGTGTCGTCATATACGTTGGCCCACCTGGCCTCAATCAACCTCCTGTCTTGGCTGCTGTCTTTGACTAAGCAGATCCCCATTTCTGTCATCCTGATTCCATCCCTTCGGTCTTGTGTTCCAGACAGCAATCGTGTGTAGGATCTGTAGAGCTTTTGCTCAAATTCCAAGCACAGTGGTCTCACCCTACAGACACACCCTTCAGGTTACTCCTGAAATGGGAAAAATGTTCTTTGGCTCTAATTTCATTTTCTGACATTAGAAACAGGATAGATCCAATTTGTAAGTATTTATTCTTTATAATTTATGCTATTTCTATACCGCCCCTCCAAAAATGGCTCAGGGCAGTTTAAACAGAGAAATAATAAATCAATAAGATGGATCCCTGTCCCCAATGGGCTGACAATCTAAAACGAAACATAAGACAGACACCAGCAACTGTCACTGGAGATACTGTGCTGGGGGTGGATAGGGCCAGTTACTCTCCCCCTCTAAATAAAGAGAATCACCCCATTAAAGGTACCTCTTTGCCAAGTTAGCAGGAGAAGCTATATTACTTCTAATGTGAAAAAGGTACATGATACAGAAACCCAATATTGATGCAAAGCAAAGAATTCATTCGACAGCAAAATCATTTTTTATTATGAACATTTTCCCTTTCCATTATCAAAATGATGTGGTCGCTAAGAGTTGACACCCACTTGACAGCAATCCATCCATCAATCACATGCGTGCCACAAAGAAGCAGTTCTTTTCTGCCCGCATTGCTTCTGCAAGCTCACATTCAGCAGAGTCGTCTCGAGTTGTGAAAGCGTTAGTACATGACCCTCCTCCCTTGAATGAGTATTTGGATCCATCAGTTACCCACTTTAACATTTTAAACGAAATGTTTGCAGATGAAAACTCTCTTCATCCAACGGAACTAGACTCGACAGGTAGTGCAGAGCCTACTGTGGAGGTGTCCGGCAGCTCCTCTTGCACTGTGAAATTGGATCATTTTCCATTTGTGAGCACGGAGGATGTGGACAAGCTGCTTGGGAGACTTCACTTGACTACCTGTTTTCTTGATCCTTGCCCAACATGGCTTATACCATCTAGCAAGGAGGTGATCGGATTAGGTCTTGGAAGCATCATGAATGCTTCTCTGAGGAAGGGCAGGATGCCTCCTTGCCTCAGGAAGGCCATGATTAGACCACTGTTGAAGAAACCTGCATTGGATCCCATTCTAGGCCTGTCTCCAACCTCCCATGGTAGGGCAAGGGGATTGAGAGGGTAGTGCCATCTCAGCTCCAGGAGTCTTGGAAGAAGGAGATGATCTGGGCCCATTTCAAAATGGCTTCCGGGTGGGCTATGGGGTTGAGAAGGACTTGGTCCTTGGTTGGGTGATCTCCAATTGGGAATTGACAGGGGGAGTGTGACCCTGAGGATCCTTGTGGATCTCTCAGCCGATCCTTTTGATATCAGTGAATCATGGCACCTACTGGAGCGCATGAAGGGGTAGGGAGAGGGGTAGGGAGTGAGAGGCACCGCTTTGCGGTGGCTCCACTCCTACTTCTCATGTAGGTCCCAGATGCTGTTGCTTGGAGATTGTTGCTCTTCCAAAGGAGAGCTATTGTATGGGGTTGCACAGGGCTCCATTCTATCTCCAATGCTTTTTAATATCTACATGGAACGGTTCGGGGAAATTGTCCGGGATTTGGAGCAGGGTGTTATCCTATACTGACACCCAAACCTCTTTCTCCATCTCAACTTCATTAGGAAATGGACTAACTTCCCGAAAGACTTACCTGGAGTCCGTGATGAGCTGGATGAGAGAGAACAAACTGAGGCTGAATCCAAGGAAGACAAAGGTACTCATGGTGGGAAGTTGGGACATAGGAAGTGGCTTAGATCTGCCTGTTTTGGATGGAGTGACACTCCCAGAAAGTGCCCGTATGTAGTCTGGGAGTACTTCTGGACCCAAGCCTCTTCCTGGTCTCTCAGGTTGAGGCACTGGCCAGGAGGGCTTTCTATCAGCTTAGGCTGATACGCCAGCTACGTCCATTCCTGGAGATAGACCAGCTGGAAACAGTGGCGCATATGCTAGTAACATCCTGCACTAGTGCCATGCACTGTACATTGGGCAGTTTTTGTCTGCAGTATGCAGAATGTATGTAGAATACAGCAGCCAGGCTGGTCTCTGGGGCTTGGGCCCAAGATATTAAAGGAAATGCTACCTTCTTCATGAACCCTGCTGCTACCTATTCAGATCACCTGGTGAGGTTTGGTTGCAGTTGCCACTGGTTCAGCTGGTGCTGACCCAAAACCGAGCCTTTTCTAGGGTTCCCCAGGACTTTGGAATGTGCATCCTAACTAAATCAAATGTTTCTATATTTCTTTCTATTCTCAGAATTTTTCACCAACTACGAATGAAAAGATTCCTCAGGCAATGCACACACTACACTGTGCTGTCAGTAGAGTGTCAACCGTGAAGCTCGTCACTCCCACCCTGATATCTCTATTGCCTAAAGTCCACAAAAAAGTCTCAGTCATCAGCTCTGATTCCAAAAAAGCTGACTTGGGTATCTACAAACCTTAAGTCTGCACAGTGACTTCCGGGCCAAGACAGGGATCATTACCATCCCAACATAGACTCGAGAGACCGCACTACTCTCCAAAACACTATCCCATAGGATTCGGCATATTGCTACTGAGAACCTCGACACTGGGACTACTCTCCATCTGATCATGCCTGATCGTTCCACTAACTTCTTCGACGACAGATCTGGCATTGGTGATAGAGGACGCTATCTTCACCCTTGCTCTTGGGCTCCACATCGAAACCAATATCCGGGGAGATTGGACCATCCAGACGCTCGGTCCCGATCACATTCTCCTCAGCACTGCCGGTCTTGGTCTCAGTCAAGAGATAAAAGAACTCAACCACCTAAGCAGCCGGACCTTGACCCTCTACCACCAAATTCCTGAACTGAAGAATCCGCCTCAGAGGAAGATGCTGAAACAGCTCTGGACATCGCATGGGGTTCCACACCTTCAGATCCAATTGGAGATCCCAGGCCTCTGTCTCCCTCGGAGTACCTGAAGCTCTTTCAGCACCTGGAGCGAAGAAAGGGAGGGCCAAACTGAATAGCATGCCCTACCATTTTTGAAAAATGCTGGAGCCCAACTTGCCCTCATACATACAAAAAAGGATATTCCCAAGGAGGTGTTAATTCTCTTGGAAGGGTCAATCATGTGGAGCTTTGACTGCAAGAGGATGGATGGCAGAAGAATGTTCTTCAGAGCTGTGTAGTTATTGGGACCATTTTCAGCATTTTTTAAGTGCCAAAATGTCTTCAGAATCCGGTTACAGAATTCAGCTTCTTGAGTCTCAGCTTTCTGTCCCTCTTTGAAAGAAAAAGCCAATTTCTAGCCCCTGTGATTTTAGAAAGGTACGCAAATGGTTCTTAAGAGGATGTTGATACTGTTGAAAGACCCCTGGGCCTTGAATGCTGAAGGACCCTGCTAACGGGGCAAAGAGGCACCTTTTTAACATGGTGATTCTCTTCATTTAGCAGGGGGAGAGTAACTGGCCCTATCCACCCCCAGCACAGCACCTCCAGTGACTCTTGGGTTTCTTTTTAGATTGTCAGCCCTTTGGGGACAGGGATCCATCTTATTTATATATGATTTCTCTATGTAAACTGCTTTGGAAACATTTGTTGAAAGCGGTATAGAAATATTTGTTGTTGTTGTTGTTGATTTCCAGTGTCCAGAGGCCACAACTTCATGGCTGTGTACCCTTCCCTTTCCATTCCTATAGTCAACAGAAGCACAATAGTTTTGTTCAAAGTGAGAGAAATAATGGGAAGTGGTTTAATTTGCACCAGTTATCCCATCGCAGAACTCAACCTTGCCTTTTTCAGAATTTAGGCTGTTGGTGCACACACAGAATTTAAGCTGACAGCACACACAGTGCTGTCTGCATGCAGTTCTTCCACATAGCAGCATCATAAGACGTTGTGCTCCAGTTCATGGCAAGGCTTTTTTAAAAACTGCATTGCGTTAACCCTCCTCCCCTTTATCTTACATAGGTCCCTGTTTTCCAAATCCACACTCTGTTGGACCGAGTTTATAGAACTCAGGGTACATGTACCGTGTGAAGACCTCAAGTACATCGATGCCGACCATGGTAGATACCTGTGAAGGCATGAGACTGGAAGACCTCAGTACCCAATGTACAGCCCCATGGGATCTGGCCCATTGATGAAAGGGAAGACGTCATTCAACTCTACTGACCTGTCTATAAGACACAACAACCTCGATCAGGGATGTCCAACTCAGGGTCTGTGGGCTAGATCTATCCTGTGGCGCTCCACTGTCCAGCAGCCGAGCAGGTCCAGCTGATTCCTGCCGTGAGTGCCGCCACATTCCCTGTCTTCCCTCTCGCCAGCACCGCTGCAGCGACCGCTGAGCAGGGGCCAGGAAGTCCATCACCACCATGGCCGAGAAGCAGCCCTTATCCAGCTCTTCTTTCCCCCATCAGGAAGTCATGGCCAGAAGACTTTTTTCCCTTTTGAGATGCTTTCTTTATTTGCCGAACAGACCCAATAAAGGATGTTTTAATTGAAGGATTTTGTTTTCAGTATCATACAAAAATTAGTGTCTTTCACATTTTCACACCAAGCAAGGACAATACATGGTTTTAATGGTTTTTTTGTTTGTTTCATGTGTACTGTTTATTGTAAACCTCCCAGAGACATACGTTTTGGGTGGTACATAAATACATTCAATAAAATAAATCAATTGATAATGTAACTCTGATCCTGGAATCTTATTTTCTCTCTCTCTCGGAGTAGTTCTTCAAACTGGCCATCATGCAAGCACATCACTTGGAGCATGTGCAGGCAAGGTGTCAGCCTGGGCACTGCTGCCTCTGCTCCTTCCATAAAGAGAGCCAGCGTGGTGTAGTGGTTAGAGTGCTGGACTGGGACTGGGGATACCGGAGTTCAAATCCCCATTTAGCCATGAAAGTAGCTGGGTGACTCTGGGCCAATCACCTCTCTCTCATCCTAACTTCTTTTACAGGGTTGTTGTGAAAGAGAAACTCAAGTATGTAGTACACCGCTCTGGGCTCCTTGGAGGAAGAGCGGGATATAGATGTAATAATAATAATAATAATAATAATAATAATGAAACAGTGGACCACCTATTCAGCTGTTGTATATGGCACGTATATGGACATTGCACTCTCGCACTTCCTAGGGTGCACATCCCCCAAAAAAAGATTAATTTCAACTTTAAAACTGCCCAATCTTCCTACTATTGTATTGGCATCCATTCATGCAGTACTGCTTCAAAAAATTAATCTGTGAAGTAATTAACTTGTGAATGAAGTGGTAATTAATAGAACCTGAAGGGGTTCTGCAGAAAAATATAGTCATAAACATTTTCCATTTCAGAAAATGTTTTGCTCCACATGGTACACTGTGTACAAATATTAGCTGCTTAGAACAAGACGCAAGTCATGTAACATGAGGCCTGAAATCCTATCCACATATACAAGTCCTCTTGAACTGGGATTGACTAAGTTCTGGGTTAATAAGCATAGAACTGAATGGAAATACAGTAGGACACGCAAAAAGCATGCTTTGATTTCATTGCAAGTTAGGGGCCTTTTCAGACAATCTCTGACTTGGCACAATAAATGCACATTAGACAATTGTTACATAGGATTCCACATTCCTCAAGACAATGAATGCTGCAAGAACATTGCAGTTTCCCAGCACTAGCACTGCTAGGAAATGTGATCTCCCCTGATCTAGCTCATCTGAATGCTATGAGAAGAATGCACAACTGGAAGAAGCCCCCACTGGAATGATAAGCAGTTTTTCTCAGCTGCTAGAAATTGGGGGTGGGGGGGAGTCAGGAAGTGTGCAGGGTACAGGGGATCTTTCATCAGAGCTGTGCACAGATATTTGACAGAAAACCGGAGAGCTGGTGTAAATATAGTGGTGACTGAGAGTGTTGGCCTTGGACCAGGGAAACTTGGGTTCAGAATTCAAATCCCTGCTCCACCATGAAGCTCCGTGCATGGGGAAATCTTGGCTGAGTTACACACTCTCTGCCTAACCCACCTCCCAGGGCAATCCCATGTGAGAGCCAGTGTGGTGTAGTGGTTAGAGTGCTGGACTAGGACCGGGGAGACCCAAGTTCAAATCCCCATTCAGCCATGACACTTGCTGGGTGACTCTGGGCCAGTCACTTCTCTCTCAGCCTAACCTACTTCACAGGGTGGTTGTGAAGAGAAACTCAAGGATGTAGGACACTGCTCAGGGCTCCTTGGAGGAAGAGCAGGATATAAATGTAAATAATAATAATTAAAAATGTACACCCAGAATACAGATTTATTCATAACGGTTATAGTTATAGAACACCAGAGAGAAATGAGGCCTCTCATTCCAGTGCGGCTCTACATGCCATTCCAGACCAAGGTACTACTTCCCTTCAGATCAGTGTGGCCAACAAGTTGAAATGATCCCATCTCAAGCAAAAACATCCGGTAATTTGCCTTTCAGGTGCTTGCCCAAGAGTGCTTCTTGCTTGCCCAGTAAGTAAGTAATTGCCGGTCTGAAAAAGCACCCTTGACCGTCCCCCATCATCTGAATTACAACTCCCATCATCTCATGGGGATGATGGGAACTGTAGTTCAAGCCAAGGTTGCCTCCCCTGTCAAAAAGGCTACTGTTATTATGTAACACAAAAAACCCACAAAAGACTCCAGCCAAGTTTAGCATATGCTTGGATGGGCTGGGGTGGGCAGGCTATCCCCATCAAGCCCTGAACAGCTGCTGATGCTAACCAGGAAGGGAAGAGTACAGACAGGGAGCGCACAGTCTTCTTGGGTAAAAGGGTTTCCCCTCCCTCAGGCAAGAACTTTCTGAGGGCTCCTTCTCCGGCTGACCACTTGGAAGCCAAAGGAGCTCCAGGAGGGGGCAGGATATTTCCGGCTGGAGCAAGCAGGGCTCCCTCTCACCCGAATTTCGCTATTGCTCCAAGAGCTCCTCAGACTGGGAAGACAGAGGCAGTCCCTCCCCAGGCCATGGAAAGTGTCCCTGCCCGCAGGAGGGACGAAATGAGGTCTGGAGATGCTCGCCGTGTGGACCTTCACAGGCCAGCATGGCTGGGTGGCCCCGTCTCCCACATGGCAAGGCTCCCCCAGTCGGGGTTATCGTGCTAGATGGGACGGCAGGGTCGGCTCCTAGAGGGGGCCCGTGCGCGCGGCGGGGGCGACAGGCAGCAAGTCTCCCAGGGCTGGGCCCTGGTTTCTTCCATGCCTCGCGCGGCTGCCTCCCACCATAAGGCTCCCTCCCACCATAGGCGTAACTATAGGGGGGGCAGGGGGGGCACGTGCCCCGGGCGCCATCTTTTCTGGTCACGTGAGGGGCGCTGCCATGACCAAAATTTTTTTAAAATTTTTTTAATTTTTTGTTAATACAAATGTTTCCTGCTCAGTGAAGCAGCGCTGCAGCAGTCAAGGGAGCGCGTTGGTGCCTCCTTCCCCACGAGCGGTCCCTTCTGCGCCGCCTGCGCCCCCCCCCCCATTGCTTTGCTGGCGCCTGGCGGCCAGTCAGTGGCCTGACTTGGCGGCGGTGGCGGGTGCTTGTGAGGAAAAACCTAAGTATAATGTAGTATGTTGGGGGGGCAGCGGTGGGGGCGCGGTGGGGGGGCGCCATTTCAGTGCTTGCCCCGGGTGCCATTTTCCCTAGTTACGCCTCTGCCTCCCACTTGTTGCACCCGGCCACCGCCGCAGCAAACTTCGTGGCCTCGCCCGGGTCGCCCAGAAGGCCACCACCACGCCCAAAGCCACCCCCCACCCCACCCCAGCCACGAGGGAAAGTGACAGGAGGAGGAGGAGCGAGAGGCGGGAGGACGGTGCGGGGGAAAGCAGCCAGGCCCGCCTCGGCAAGAGGCACGCTCGTCCCAGGCTGCAACACAGAGGAGGAGGCGACGCTCGCCCGCTCGCCCCCTGCTCATGCAGTGCGCCGCCACCCAAACTGGCCTCTGTCCCCACCACCAGCGCCTCGCTCCCCGGCGCCATAGAATCGCCCAGGGAGGGGGCGAAAGGAGGAGGCTGAGCCCCCCAGCGGGCATCGAAAGCCTCTCGCCGAGCAGCAGCAGAGCTGGCAAAGGAGACCGAGGTGGAGAGTTGGGCCAAAAAGCAGAGTGACAGGGGCGCCTCCTCCCGAGTCCCCAGGAAGGAAGGAAGGAAAAAAGGGCTTCTCCAGGGGCGTAGCTATAATTGAGCGAAAGGGTTCAAAGAACATGGGCCCCCAGCTCCTAAGGGCCCTCCGGCTCCACCCCTCCCTATTTCCTTCAATATCTTCCTCACTCTGGGGGGCCGCCAGAGAGAGGAATGAACACACCCCCCCCCCCAGCTACACCCCTGGGCTTCGCCCTGCTTTGGCTTTCGGGCTTCCCCGCGGGGCAGCCTGGCAACGCACCCAATCAGGGAGAAGACTCAAGCCCCCAAAGGCCGGAACAGGAGGAAAGTCAGCTGCTGCTGCTCCACGAGGCGAAAAAAGGTGCGCAGCTGCAGCCAGACACACACGGAGAGGCAGGCAGGCAGCCGTGCGCTCGCACGCGGGCGGCTCGTCTGGCGCCTCGCCAGACTCGCAGAGACCGAAGCCAGCTCGAGGTGTGCCGGGGACCGGACAACAAGGTGCCTGCTGCTGCTTCGGCCACCACAGACGAGTCCCTGGCGGAGCGAGCAAAGCGTTCTACCCAACGGCCCCCTTCGCCCACTCCAAAGCAAACACCTAACAGTTCCGAGCTCTGGGGTCAGCGACTGTTGGCTGTTGTAACTTTATTTCAGTTCCCAGGTCTGATAGTGGCAGTCCTGCTGTCCCAGTTTTCCATCTCCCCCGTTGCCTGTCAGCTTGACATGGCTTCAGGGTGACGCTCAGGCTGCCCTCTTCCCAGAGGAGGGAGAAGCATCAGGGGGTGTCGCACACTGCACCTGCTGGAGCTTCTCGCTGCTCAGGAAAGAGGGCCGGCCAGCCAGCCAGCCAGCCAGCCTTTTCTCTAGGCAGATCACCGGCCAGTCATCCAGGCCAGGGGCCACCGGATGTCCCTAAATGAGGCATTAATAAAGACTCAAGTGTTCTGAATGGGTTATGCGGTAAAAGTTTGGTTAAAACAGCAGCATCTGCCTCCACTACTTGGGAAAGAGTCTTCCAGGGCTCGGAACCGTTAGGTGTTTGCTTTGGAGAGGGCGAGGGGGGCCGTTGGGTAGGACGCTTTGCTCGCTCCGCCAGGGACTCGACCGCGGCGGCCGAAGCAGCAGCAGCTGCCTGGTCCGGTCCCCCGTGGCACCTCGAGCTGGTTTCAGTCTCTACGGAGACTGGAGAGGCGCCAGACGAGCCCCCCGCATGCGCACAGCTGCCTGCCTGCCTCTCCATGTATGGCTGCTGCAGTGTGCCTTTTTTCGCCTCTTGGAGCAGCAGCATAGGTGTAACGATAGGGGGGGCAGGGGGGCACGTGCCCCGGGCGCCATCTTCCCTGGTCACGTGGGGGGCGCCGCCCTGACCCCCGCCTATCCAAAAATTAAAAAAATTTTTTTTTATTTTTTTTTTTAAAAAAAAATATATACAAAGTTCTCCGGCAGGGGAGCGCGTCGGCGCTCCCCCCGGAACGTCCCTTCCACGCCCGCGGGCGGCCCCCCCATTGCTTTGCTGGCCACCAGCCTGCCTGCCTGGCTTGGTGGCGGGCGCCGCAGCGGGCGCCTTGCTTACTGTGCTGTGCACTGCTTACTGGCGCCGCTGTGGCTGCTGGCTCGCTCTAGATCAGGCGCCAGCCAGAGAGGCCCTCTAGTGGCCCAGCCGCCGGGTCTCTACACGCACGACGCACGCACGACTCGGCCGGCAGCGTGCCGAGTCGCACTGAGCATGCGTGCGTCGCGTCCATCCTCCCAGCTCCATTCGCCTGGCTGGCTGCACGTGGCGCGGTCGTGGACTCGCGCGGAGCCGCCGAGGCGAGGAGAGCGTCATTGCTAGGGCTGCCTGGGGGCTGCAGCAGGCGCAGGCAGGGCAGGACACGGAGGCACACACAACCAGAACGCTGGCCGCGCGGGGGAACCAGACCAGACCTCGAGAGAGTCATCATTAATTAAAGAAAAGAAGCCAGCGTGGTGGTGGTCACAACAACAAGGTGTGTGTGTGTTTTTTCTCTCTTCTGGTCTCTGATGCTCTGAATACATTTACTGTTGTGGATGGGGCATGGGGGTGATTGCTCTTCTTGGGATTTGTCTTGAGACTTGCCCACTTTTTAGCTGTACAGCTACGTGTTAGCTGTAATGTGCTCCAACTCCTCCCCCGCCACGTTTAAGGGCCAAAACGGCCCATGAAAATGCCTCCGCGGGCGCGGCTCTCGTCACCAACCGCCCACCCGTCCACCCAGCTGCGAGACCTCCCCATACGAGATCTCCTCTTCCCGGCGGGGCCACGTCCTGCAATCGATTGTATTTTAGAGAAGGAGAGAGGAGCTTGCATGCAGAGCTCCTCACTCCCTAAAAAGCCTCTTCCCGTAATGGCGCTTAATGTTTAATGGTCTTATTCCCCATCTCTCCCCACCCCACCCCCAGTGCCCTGTGGGTCTCTGAATCTGATGCTACAAAATGATTCCACCATTTGGTAACTTCACCCCTATCTTTGTAACGGCTTCATTTCAATATTACATCAAAGGCAGCTTTTATTAATTGAATTTAAAGCTGGCAGCCACATATGTTCAAAAGTGCATACTTTAACTTCCTTAAGAAGCTGAAAATATTAGAAGGGCAGGAGAAAAAGAGAGAGAGGGAGGTGTGTGTGTGTTCCTTGAGAATTTGGAGTTGTTTTGGAAGGAAGTGCCTCTTTTCTCCTCCCCGCCTTCCTCGTAGCCTCCATGTGTGCTGCTTCTCCTCATAACTCCTGCCTGCACTTACTGCTAATATTACATTCCAGAAGAAGAAGAAATAATAAAAGTGCTCAGTGAGAATTTTTATTATTTCTTCTTCTTCTGGAATGTAATATTTAAAGGATGGATGGATGGAGAAAGAAAGAAAGGAAAAAAAGAAAGGAAAGGAAACAGGAATTGAAAAGGAAAGGAAAGAAAGAACGAAAAAGTGATGGATGGATGGATGGATGGATGGAGAAAGAAAGAATTGTCCCACTTTACTAAGAAACATTCCAGGCCGTTTCAGATGACTTTGTTTGTTTGTTTTTTTGTTTTTTAAATTATTCTTGTTGACTCTGACATTACAGATAATGTAGCCAAATTTTGTGTGGTGGCCAAGAGAATCAGACAGGCTCTAATAGCTAACCCAGTTGTTATACTTTAGGATGGATTCTTATTAATGTTTAAAGTTTTAACTTTGTACTGCTGGTCAGAGACCTAGAAAAAACTGAACTGGACATTTTAGTACACCCCCTAGAGTCAGTCTACATGACCATACCTGGTGTCAGCCTAGTGGACTAGGAACCTAGGAAGCTGCCATATACTGAGTCAGACCCTGGGTCCATCTAGCTCAGTGTTGCCTACCCAGACTGGCAGCGGCTTCTCCACGGTTGCAGGCAGGAGTCTTTCCCAGCCCTACCAGGAGACTCTGCCAGGAGCCTTCTACAGCAGCTGCTTGGTAGTATATTTGTGCTAGTTGGAACATGATGTATCTTTATGATTTCCAGTGATTTGCCGTCATTGTTAAAACCATGTATATTCTGTGAATGAAAGCTGAATATGGCAATGGCTACTTTTTTCTTTGTCATGGTGTTGTTTATTTTGTGGTGCTGTTTTTTGAGTTTTGATTAGATGATAGACATTTCATTTTATAGGAAGTAGACCTTAATGAAAGTTAGTAAAAATGAATTGTTTCTTTCAAATAATAGTGGGTCATCTGTCTGAAGACATGAATTTTTTACAGCTATTTCTCCTCCTGCACTGATAGCAAACATCTGTTCCCAGAGCTCTCAGTATATCTTGAGAGAGGAGACTTTGCCCACTGTTCCTTACAAATTGAATATAATAAATATAGCCAAATTAATCTTTACAAACACTAGGTAAATGTTGATATGTCAACATAAAAACTTATTCCTCTCCCCCTTTAAAACTATCAATATATGGCCATAATAAAGTTAATATTCTGACACAGTAGAGCTTGACTAATGCGTTTTGGGGATAATGAGTGGACCAGTCTTTATCTCTCTTACTAAGGGCTTCCATTAAAGAGAATGTTAGGTGTAAACATTGAACATGTGTGTCATACAACTTATCAGAAAGAGGCTGAAACCTTTTCTGTTGTTTGAGATACAGGCCAACTTCACAGGGTTGCTGCTTGTGAGGAAGAACCTAAGTATGTAGTGCATCACTCTGGGCTACTTGGAGGGAGAGTGGGATATAGAATGTAGAAATAAATAAATTGAAATGCAAAAAATAAATACTATTTTCTCTCAAAAAACAATAATAGCACCTCTGCTGACTGGAACTGCAGGCACACAACCAACTACAAACCAGCGCTCTGAACCAGCCAACTGTAAGTAAAGCAATTGCCGGGGGGGGGAGGAATTCAAAATCTTGTCTCTCTGGGCCCACTACAAACTTGCTACGCCCAGACTTCAATACCGAGACAGTTGTGGGGTGTGCTGGCTCTCAAGAATTCAAGAATACTGGATGATGTCCTGTTTAATATTGCATGACTTCATGTGCTGAGCTGCATTGATGGGGGGGGGGGAGGAATTCAAAATCTTGTCTCTCTGGGCCCACTACAAACTTGCTACGCCCAGACTTCAATACCGAGACAGTTGTGGGGTGTGCTGGCTCTCAAGAATTCAAGAATACTGGATGATGTCCTGTTTAATATTGCATGACTTCATGTGCTGAGCTGCATTGATGGCGGGGGGGGGGGGAATTCAAAATCTTGTCTCTCTGGGCCCACTACAAACTTGTTACCCCCAGACTTCAATACAGAGACAGTTGTGGGGTGTGCTGGCTCTCAAGAATTCAAGAATACTGGATGATGTCCTGTTTAATATTGCATGACTTCATGTGCTGAGCTGCATTGATGGGGGGGGGGGAGGAATTCAAAATCTTGTCTCTCTGGGCCCACTACAAACTTGCTACGCCCAGACTTCAATACCGAGACAGTTGTGGGGTGTGCTGGCTCTCAAGAATTCAAGAATACTGGATGATGTCCTGTTTAATATTGCATGACTTCATGTGCTGAGCTGCATTGATGGGGGGGGGGAGGAATTCAAAATCTTGTCTCTCTGGGCCCACTACAAACTTGCTACGCCCAGACTTCAATACCGAGACAGTTGTGGGGTGTGCTGGCTCTCAAGAATTCAAGAATACTGGAAAGCATTATTGTGTAACCAGGGGTGCCAATGCAGACATAGGTGTGCACAGGGCATAGGGCTCCTTGGAGGAAGAGTGGGATGTTGAAATAATGAACGAATTCCCTTAGAGATTTGAACATCATCATGCCACCGAAGAAGGCAAGTGGAGCTGCAGGACGGAAGAGGCGGAGGCTGGAGGCAGAGGAAGCCCAGAGGTCGAGCAGGATCCTTGAGTCATTCTTTGCAAGGCCCGGGACAAATAGCTCCACACCACCTCCCACAGAGTCGCCAGCACAAGTGGAGGAGGAAGTCCAGCCAGATGAAGGTGGATCAAGTGCACATCCGCCACAAGTGGAGGAGGGAGTCCAGCCAGATGAGGAGGCCGAGGCTGCCACAGAGAGTGTGGTCGTGACAGGAGGGGAAGCCGGTGGTGATGGGTCTACTGATGAGAGTGAGACTGAACCCAAGGAGGAGGAGGACACTATGTGCAGTGAACTGGATGCTGACCAAGAGCCTCTAACTGTTAGACCGGAAGTGATTGAGCGGCATGACATCGGACTTCTGCAGTTTGACAAGGCAACTGGAAGACCGGTTATCCCTGACATGCTTAGAGAAGAAATGATAAGGCTGGGTGCTAAGTATTTCCAGAACTCTGAGGGGCCTTTCCTACCAACTAAAAACCATGCGATGAACAAGACTTGGTTCAGGAAGAGATTGGGAGGTGGCTGTGGTGCGGAGGTGGATCGCCCATGGATGCTCTATTCCCCTTCTAAGAGGTCGGCATTTTGCTTCTGCTGTCTTCTCTTTTCCCGATCAGAGCATCAGTCCACATTGGAGCAGGAAAGTGGATTCAAAAACTGGAAAAAACCTGAAAGGATTCCTGTTCATGAGAATGCCAAGAATCATCTGGAGTGCTTCGCACAGTGGATAGAAATGGAGAGAAATATAGCTGGAAACAGAGGACTCATTGATGCGGAACTTCGGTCACAGATTGAGAAGGAGAAGCAGAGGTGGCGCGAAATCTTGACAAGAATCCTTAACTGCATCAAATACCTAGCAACTCAGAACCTGCCTTTGCGAGGACATAGGGAGTCACTTCAGCTATATGACACCAATGTAGGAAATTTCCTTGGCTTAGTAAAACGAATGGCTACTTGTGACCCAGTCATGAAAGAACACCTGACCCATGTGGAAAGTCATCCTGGATCCACCTCTTATCTCTCACCGGCAGTCCAGAATGAATTCATCCATCTGATGGCATCCACTGTTCGCAAGAGTCTACTGGGAGGCATTCGCAAAGCAAAATACTATGGCCTCATGTTCGACTCGGCTCCTGACCTGGCACACCGTGAGCAGATGTCACAAGTAGTTCGATATGTAGAAATTGATTATGAGAGTCATACAGTCCGTGTGAGAGAGTCCTTCCTTGGTTTTATCGAGCTAAGCCGGAAGGATGCTGAGAGCTTGACTAAAGACATTTTGGAAAAGTTGGAGAAGGATGGAATGGAGCTGCAAGATTGTCGGTCACAGTGCTATGACAATGCTGCTGTGATGGCTGGACACAGAAGTGGTGTTGCTCAACGGATACGTGAGAAAAACAAGCTGGCAGTGTTTGTGAATTGCGACAATCATTCACTCAACTTGGTGGGTGTACATGCAGCCCAAGAGGATGTGGAGATGGAGTCATTTTTCGGAACCATTGATTCCCTCTACGCTTTTTTTTCTCGCTCAACACAGCGCTGGCAAAGACTCAGAGACGCCGTGCCTGTGTCTCTTAAGTCGGAGTCTGAAACCAGGTGGAGTTCAAGGACGGAAGCAGTGAAGCCAGTCAACAACCACCTGGAGAGGATACTTGAAGTTCTTCTGGACATGAGAGACGATGCAGATGAGACCGTTGAAAGCAGAAGGGATGCAAAGCACCTGCGCATCCACTTGTTGAGTTATGAATTTCTGACTCTACTGGGTTTTTGGAATAAGATCCTCGCTCGAATTGACAGTGTTCAAAAGAGGCTGCAGGATCCTAAAATGAACTTCCACAATGCTGCTGTGCATTTGAAAGCCCTCCAGGATTGTTTTCATGGTGAGAGAGAAGTGCTGGTCAGTGAGGCACTCGACGTAGGACATCGTCTCTGTGAAGAATGGGATGTCGACTTTGAAAGACGTCCGAGATGGAAAAAACGAATGCCTGGTGAGAAATCAAGAGACGCTGGGCTAACAGCTAGGGAGGAGATGGAAAGAGTCATGAAGGGAGCACTCGACCGTCTTAACACAGAACTGGGCGAGAGGTTCACTCGCCTGCATGACACTGATGCCAAGTTTGGGTTCCTTCTCGATATCGAGGGACTGTGCTACGGTGCTGACACAGAGAACCGAAAGAACAACTGTGAAAATTTCTGCACAATGTACAGCACTGATGTTGATGTGGCGCTATATGATGAGATTTTGGTCTGCAGAATGTTGCTAGCAGCACGGACTGACATGAGAGTAGCAAGACCGGAACAGCTTCTCGAATTTATAGTTCAGTATGGATATGACGCCACCTTCCCCAACTTGCGCATTGCTGTACAGATCATGCTAACCATTGCAATTTCCGTTGCCAGCTGTGAAAGATCATTCAGCAAGTTAAAGCTGATACTTTCCTGTCTCAGAACTTCCATGGGTCAAGACAGACTCTGTGATCTAGCTCTGCTGAGCATAGAGAGAGAGGAAACAGAAAAAACAAACTTTGATGGCATCATAGACGAATTCGCATCTATGAAAGCAAGGAGGGCCAAGTTATGATTTTTGGACATTTGCTGGATTTTTGGACATTTGCTGGATTTTTGGACATTTGCTGGATTTTTGGACATTTGCTGGATTTTTGGTTATTTATTGCATTTTTGGACATTTGTTGGATTTTTGGTTATTTATTGCATTTTTGGACATTTGTTGGATTTTTGGTTATTTATTGCATTTTTGGACATTTATTGGATTTTTGGTTATTTATCGCATTTTGAGATTTTTGGTAATTTTTGAAATTTTTAAAATTTTTTAAATAAAAGTTTTCTTAAACATGTGTGTCAGTCAGATGTATGTTGGTGGGGGCGGGGGGGGGCGGGGGGGCGCAATTTCAGTGCTTGCCCCGGGCGCCGTTTTCCCTAGTTACGCCTCTGGATTAGATTGAAAGGGAAAGGTATGTCATAAGAACAAGTGTCTTTTCACACAGCAGATTGCAAGAGAGAGATTTCATTCAATGGCAACTCACACTCCAAGCAATGACAGAAAAGAAAAGACACCGTCCTCCTAACACGTCGAGCTTTGCACTGGTCCTTATTACTCACAGGCTGCGGCCTTCCCAAATCCCCAGCAGCTCAGTCTGCGGCTTCCTCAGGGCCCTCCTGGGACAGACCTGAACCAGCAGCAGCCTAGCAAAGCTCCCTCTGCTCCAGAAAGGAGTGGGGCCAGAAAACCCAGCCCAGCCCTCTGGATTGGTCCCTTGGACTGGAACTTCCCGGGCTTTCTTCCCTTTGTAGGGCAGGCCCACCCTCCCAACAGTTCCTCTAAGTGAGGCCGAGTCCTGCCTCTGATTCTGATTATCACAAAAGCTTTGCATTTACTTCTCTACTATCCAAAGATCATGATTTAAGATAGCATTGATTCCACCTCCCACCCCAGCATTCTGGTCCCAAAAAACTGTATTGAAATCCAACTCCCACTTTTTCATGTAATTGCGGCCTGTTTGGTTCCATCTATTTTCACAGAGAATAGATGTTAAGCCTTTAGAACAGAAAATATTGTTTTTGATAAGTTCTAAAAATCCATTGGTTTTCTACCCAAAATCTTAGAGCTTTCCAAATGTAGTATTAAGTTCCTAACTTGAAAACACTCAAGCATGGTATTTCCCCTTAGGAACATAGGAAGCTGCCTTATACTGAGTCAGACCATTGGTCCCCCCAGCTCAATATTGTCTACACTGACGGGCAGTGGCTCTCCAGTGTTTTAGGCAGGCCGGGGTGGGGGGTCCTCTCTCAGCCGTGCCAGAGATGCTGCCAGGGCGTGTGTCCCTGGGGCCTTCTGCATGCAAGCCTGCAGGTGCTCTTCTTCCACTCAACGATGGGCCCATCTCCTAAGGGGGGTATCTTACAATGCTCACATGCAGTCACCCAAGGTGGACCTGCATAGCCAAGGGGACGATTCATGCTCACTACCACAAGACCAGCTCTCCTCCTCAGACCAACTCTCTATCAACCTTTTTTGTAACTCGTCCTTAGTGACTATATTGACATTTGATAATATATTATGAAATTTATGCAAGGAGTTCTTCCCCCAAAATAAGAAGTTCTTTTGCATTCAACCCAGAAGTGAAATAAGGTTGTCCTAGAAAGGTACTGATGTGTTTTAGAAAACCAAAGCAACTCCATTTTACTTAGAAAACCTAATTCTAACTTAAAGTAACCCCAGCTCAGAGCCATCAAGGCCTCACATGATCAACGTCATATCTCTCTCCACTAAAATGTATCTAAAGAAACTTGGTTCTCACAGGATTCTCACTGTTCTTTGCTGACAGTTTAGAAAACAGGATGTAACCAAATAAGGAGTGATCACCAGATGAACAATGAATCACTCGCATGCGTACTGTGCCTTAGAACAGTTGGTCAACAGTTGGTCATGGAACCGACCAGAGAGAAGGTGACCTTGGATCTAATTCTGAGTGACACCCAGGACCTGGTGCGTGATGTCAGTGTCATCGACCCTTTAGGGAACAGTGACCACAGTGCCATCAAATTCAGCATACATGTGGGGAGAGAATCACCAAGGATGTCAAACAAAGACATTTTAAATTTCAGAAGAGGAAACTTCTCCAAAATGAGGAGTATGGTGAAAAGAAAGCTGAGGGGGGAAATCAGGAGAGTCACTTCGCTCCAGAGTGCATGGCGTTTACTCAAAACCACAATACTAGAAGCCCAGTTAGATTGTATACCCAAAAGGAGGAAAGGTACCACTAAGTCCAGGAGGATTCCAGCATGGCTAACAGGTACTGTCAAGGAAGCCATAAAAGGGAAAAAGACTTCCTTCCGAAATTGGAAGGCCTGTCCAAACAAAAAGAACAGAAAAGAACACAAACTCTGGCAAAAGAAATGCAAGGTGACAATAAGGGAGGCAAAAAGAGAGTTTGAGGAACATTTAGCCAAAAGTATCAAGGGGAATAACAAAAACTTCTTTAAGTACATCAGAAGCAGGAAACCTGCCAGGGAGGCGGTTGGGCCATTAGACAATGAGGGAGTGAAAGGGATTATTAAGGAGGATATGGAGGTTGCAGAGAAACTGAATGAGTTCTTTGCGTCTGTCTTCACAGCAGAGGATACTGAGCATATACCTGTTCCTGAACCAGGCTTTTTAGGGATGGAGGCTAGAGAGCTGAGTCTGATAGAAGTGACAAGGGACGATGTTCTAAACTGTCTGGAAAAACTGAAAGCTAACAAATCACCAGGGCCAGATGGCATCCATCCAAGAGTCCTCAAAGAACTCAAATGTGAAATTGCCGACCTCCTTGCTAACATATTTAACTTATCCCTTAAATCGGGCTCTGTACCAGAGGACTGGAGAGTAGCAAATGTAACACCGATTTTCAAAAAGGGATCCAGGGGCGATCCGGGAAATTACAGGCCGGTTAGCCTAACGTCCGTTCCAGGCAAATTGATAGAAAGCATCCTCAAGGATAAAATTGTAAAGCACCTAGAAGAACAGGCCCTGCTGGGAGTGAGCCAGCATGGCTTCCGCAAAGGTAAATCTTGCCTCACCAACCTTTTGGACTTCTTTGAGAGTGTCAACAAGTATGTGGATCAAGGTGATCCAGTTGACATAGTCTACCTGGACTTCCAAAAAGCTTTTGACAAAGTTCCTCATCAAAGACTCCTGAGGAAACTTAGCAGTCATGGAATAAAGGGACAAGTACATGTGTGGATTGCTAACTGGTTGCAAGACAGAAAACAGAGGGTAGGTATAAATGGAGAATTTCACAATGGAGGGAAGTGAGAAGTGGGGTCCCCCAGGGATCTGTACTTGGAACGGTGCTTTTTAATTTATTCATAAATGATCTAGAAGCAGGGGTAAGCAGCGATGTGGCCAAATTTGCAGATGATACCAAACTCTTCTGGGTAGTGAAATCCCAAACGGATTGTGAGCAGCTCCAAAAGGATCTCTCCAAACTGGGGGAGTGGGCGACAAAATGGCAAATGCGGTTCAATGTTAGCAAGTGTAAAGTGATGCACATTGGGACGAAAAACCCCAACTTCAAGTATATGCTGATGGGATCTGAGCTGTCGGTGACGGACCAGGAAAGGGATCTTGGGGTTGTGGTTGACAGCTCGTTGAAAATGTCTATTCAATGTGCGGCAGCTGTGAAAAAGGCAAATTCCATGCTAGGGATCATTAGGAAGGGGACTGAAAATAAAACAGCTAACATTATAATGCCCTTATACAAAACTATGGTGCGACCACACTTGGAGTACTGCGTGCAATTCTGGTCACCACATCTTAAAAAGGACATTGTTGAACTGGAGAAGGTACAGAAGAGGGCAACCAAGATGATCAGGGGCCTAGAGCACCTTTCTTACGAGGCAAGACTACAACACCTGGGGCTTTTTAGTTTAGAAAAAAGACGACTGCGGTGAGACATGATAGAGGTCTATAAAATCATGCATGGCGTGGAGAAAGTGGAGAGAGAGAGATTCTTTTCCCTCTCACACAACACTAGAACCAGGGGTCACTCTATGAAATTGATTGCCAGGAGGTCTAGGACCAACAAATGGAAGTACTTTTTCACACAACGCATGATCCACTTGTGGAACTCTCTGCCACAGGATGTGGTGACGGCCAACAACCTGGATGGCTTTAAGAGGGGTTTGGATGCCTTCATGGAGGAGAGGTCTATCAATGGCTACTAGTCCGAGGGCTGTGGGCCACCTCCAGCCTCAAGAGTGTGCCTCTGAGTACCAGTTGCAGGGGAGTAATGGCAGGAGAGAGGGCACGCCCTCAACTCCTGCCTGTGGCTTCCAGCGGCATCTGGTGGGCCACTGTGCGAAACAGGATGCTGGACTAGATGGGCCTTGAGCCTGATCTAGCAGGGCTGTTCTTATGTTCTTATGTACTAGATACTTAGTCCACCATTTTGTTGCCACGTATACTATGTCTGGGGTGTCAGCATCATTCAGATTGTTTGTATAAATGTAAGATGCACCTATAACCAATTTGTAATTAGTTTGAGAGCGTAAAGCCCTCTGATTACCTGTTGCAACTGCAGTGCAATAAAATTGCCTCTAATGTATTCCCACTGGGTCTGTTTGATTGGCAAAAAGGCGGACCCAGGGACGAATCGAATTCACATCAGTACCAGCAGGTGAAATATCCGGCATCAAATGCTTTCATCTTTTATCCTGAATAGGTATTTATGGGCAAAACACTCCAGCTTGACATATACCCTGCTGGGGGTCTTATCTGTTGGTGAATGAACAGGAGAGGGATCCTGGGTGTTTTGTGAAATTGAAAGTGTCAACTCAGTGTGCAGCAGGTGTGAAAAAGGCAAATCCAATTGTGGCATTTCCTCCTCACTAGCATCACCATCCCTGGGCATCCAGGCCTCAGAGGGATGGGGAGGGGGCTCCAAGCACCCTGTTTCTCCTCCATCTGCCAGGGAGAGGAAAGGCCTTGCTCTTCCCCGGGAGCCCATACAGGAAGCCACCCTCCATCTCCCCTGGCTTCCTCATCACTGGCTTCAAGCCCATTATATCTGTTCCCAGGGTCAGCCGCCACCCCTCTTAGCCCCTCCCCTTCCTTCCATTCGCGTCCTCCTGTATTCTGCCTGTTAGTCCTTAAAGGGGCTGCCTTACAGGACTCCATTTCCTCTTTCTCCATCATCCCCCCAGGGTCTCTGCAGAGGGGAAGGGCCAACTGGTAGGGATGTGCAAACAGGTTCAACCCTGAACCAGTTCGGTTTGATGGTTTGGGGTTGAACCGAATCACCCCCCTTCGGTCTAACATCAGACCAAACCCCGACAGTTCGAGGGGTTCGTGATTTTTTTAAAAAAGTGAACTCCCCCCCCTTTTTTTTATCTTTTTACCCTTTGGGGGAGTTCTTTGGGGCACTGTTGGGGGGCAGTGTCCACGGAGGTTCCCCCTTCCCCCGCTGGCCTCCTCCCTCTCCGGCCCATTCAGCTGATTCTTGAGCCCATTCGAGCCTCTGTAGTTTGGCGTGGTGGTGAAAATGGTGGCTGCCACACATGCGAAAATGGCCTCTGTGGGGCCTAGCATGGCCCAGGGACTCACAGAGACCATTTGTGCATGTGCAGCCGCCACAATTTTGGGCAACATCCCAAACTATGGGCCCAAAACATACATGATACATGATACTCTACTATCACATACCAATGCTAAACCAATTTAAAAATCATACTGGGCATGTCGGGCAATTTCAGTCTCTGGGCGGTTTACAACCAGATTAAAAACAAAGATAAAACATTAGTTTAAAAAAAAAAAAAGAACAAAAGAAAACAAAACAAAATTTAAAACACAGCAATTGAAAAACAAATTTTAAAAGAATATTCTAAAGACAACATTAAAACAATTAAAACAATATCAGTTAAATGCCTGGTTGGACAGATGTGTCTTTAAAAACTTTTTTAAAATTGTCAGAGATGGGGATGCTCCTATTTCACTAGGGAATGCATTCCAAAGCCTCGGGGCAGCAACAGAGAATGCCCGTCCCTGAATAGCCACCAGACGAGCCGGTGGCAAAAGCAGACAGACCTCTCCTGATAATCTCAATGGGTGGTGGGCTTCATGACAAAGAAGATGTTCTCTTAAATACCCAGGGCCCAAGCTGTTTAGGGCTTTATAGGTTATGACCAGCACCTTGTATTTTGCCTGGAAACATATTGGCAGCCAGTATAACTCCTTCAATACAGGAGTAATATGGTCTCTCCTAGATGACCCAGAGATGAGCCTGGCTGCCACATTCTGGACCAACTGTAGTTTCCGGACTACGTACAAGGGCAGCCCCACATAGAGTGCATTGCAATAATCCAGTCTGGAGGTTACCAGCAGATGTACCACTGTTTTGAGGTCGTCTATCTCAAGAAATGGGCGCAGCTGGCGTATCACCTGAAGCTGACAGAAGGCACTTCTGGCTGCTGCCTCAACCTGGGACGCCAGAGAGAGACTTGGATCCAGAAGCACCCCTAGACTGTGTACCTGTTCCTTCTAAGGAAGTGTGACCCCATCCAGAACAGGCAGATCAAAATCGTCTCTCAAATTTTGACCCCACACAATGAGTACCTCCATCTTATCTGGATTCAGTCTCAGTTTGTTATCCCTCATCCAGCCCATTACCGACTCCAGACAGGCATTTAGGGAGGTTATGCCCTCTCCCAATGATGCCAACATGGAGATATAGATTTGGGTGTCATCAGCATACTGATAGCACCCTGCACCAAATCTCCTGAGGATCTCTCCCAGCGCTTTCATCCCCTGTAACGACCCATTGACCTGCTAACATTACTTCTTCGGTTTCCCACCACCACTGAGATGGCTGCCCCACAGTCAGTGGACACGCCCCCTGTCTCCTCATCTCCATATCATTCTCCTTTTATTTATTTGTATTTGTAAGGGAGGTACCCTTCTCTTGCTACTTCTAATGGTAGATAAATGCATGGTGGTCAAGGCTCCTGGTCTTTTTCTATCCCTGCATTTGGGCCTTTGGTGATGAGGTGATGAAGTGAAAACCCACTTTTTTGTTTGGAAAAAGATTGGTCAAGTGGAAAGGAAACAGAAAGATGGATGGATGCTCAGCCATGCAGAAATGTTACGTAAAGGAATTGAAGTAAATATCTGGAAAGTTCCTATGATGAGTTGAGCAGTGAGAATCTTCCAAGGCAAAGAAAGGAGGTCTTTCAACATCTGCCTTTCAGACCATGAAGCCCCAAATGCTACTCAGTGCCCAGCTTAACTGCCAGATCACACAGGGATTGCAGTCCAGTCTCTGGGACTCACACTGGGTTTGGTGCTACAGCGTATGCACCAACTCAGCTTTTGATCATATTGATGATATTTTGATCATCTCCCTGAGATAACCTCCCAACCAGTGCTGCACCTTTGGATAATTTTGAATTAAAGGCCTTTGGAGCCCTCCCCCTCTGGAAGTTAAGCATCATCCCCTTACACACGCACACACAGACACAGACACACACAAACAGAGACACACACGGTATTTTTAACACATGGGGTCTTGAGGGCACAAATAGCAACTGAACTCACAAGAATGTAATAAAATAAAACAAGTATATTTATGCAAATATGCATTAGCAGAGACATTTCAACACACAACATAACATAGTCCCGTCTCACATAATTCTTTACGCACTCCCCCCGTGCCCATCTCTAAAGAATCCAATATTTAAGCAACTGAATTTGCAAGAATGTAAAGATGTAAAAAACAAGGCTGTGTTTTTGTGTGTTTTTGGAGGGCGGATGGAGAAGAGCGTGGGATTTTTAATTGTGTTTTCATGCAGCTTGGGGGGCTGGGTGGGAAAGCAGACCCACCATTCAGAAATGCAGGCAAGAAGTTTGAGATGCTTCACTCTTCTCTTGCAGTGTTGCAATAAATGTGACTAAACCAAAGGGTTGTTGTTGTTTTTAAAGAAAAAAATTATGAAGACGATACTTCCCACTGACCTGCACATACCATATTTTGCACTGAGAGTCCTGGCACTTAAATTAGCTGAATGCAATTGTTTTTACACCCTCCACCCCTAAAATAATTTCCTCATTTGAAAAGGAGAAGCTTCACACACACAGCAGAAACAGAGGCTGAAAAAAAGAACTGAGAAGCAAAGGGAGATCAGAGTCAACATAGAAAGAAGCATCTATTCTTCCTGCTTGTTTGGCATTTTCCTCCCCGCTCCCTGCACTTTCCTCTAAACAAACTGATGAGAATTTTTACACCATGAGTGGTGTCCTGAGTGGTGTCTCTTGTTATTTCCTTGGGCTTAAAGCCCACCCGCAAATTCACACCACCAGAAAGAAGAGGGAAACACGGGCTCTGCTCTCACAACTTCAGCAGATGGTTGTATTGTAAATACATCAGCTCAGAAACAAATCTTACACATATGCAAAGCTGGAGAGGAGCTGAAGCTGTGAGGAGAGGGAGACCCTAACTTTAAAGAGGCAAAAAGCGAAAGTGATCCCCAGAAGAAGAGAGTTAAACAGCAGCTTCCAAACAGAGCAGTGGCAAGAAGAAGAAGAAGTTAAAATGCAGGCAGCGGAAGGTGGGAGGGAAGAGCACTTCTGCTCCCAACTTTCCTGACAGTCCTAGTACCTGCCTAATATTCCCTCCCACCAGCCAATGGGGGCACAGTTACCCATGCCAACAATGGATTGGAATCATAACTAGCCAACCAAGAAGCAAGGAGATCACCAGCCAATTGGAAATCACTGCCAGAAGACCAATCAGATTTTGTGACGATAGGCAAACAAAATAACAACACAAATCAACAAATCGATTGGATTCAAATCAGAGTCAATTCGATTGGACCTCAAAAAGCACCACTGAGGCCAATAGTGATTTGATTCACAGCAGGAAGCTGCATGTGGCAGCGGAAAGCAGGAAGGGACCTGCTCTCCTCTCTTTTAAAGATCCCACTCACCGCTTCTGAGGTGTGAATTCTCATTCTATCATAGCAAATGAGATTTTTTTCAATTAGACAACTCTCATGACCCCACTTTCACTTTTTCACACTCTCTACTACTATGAATATGAGGAAGTAATCAATTTAGCACACTTCACCTTATGAAGACAAACCTCAGAAATTCACCAAAATTCACCCCTCTGCCCAATCACTCTCAAATTGGGGACGGGTGGTAGCCTCCACCCATTAGGCACTATCTACCAGCCCACCCCACTCCTTTGGGGCAGATCCACTTTCTGCCCCAAATCTGCCCCAAAGACACCAAAACTTCAAATATTCCCAAAAAAATCAACCCTCTGCCCAATCCCCCTGAAATTGTGGTGGTAGCCTCCACCCATTAGGCACTACCATCCCACCCCACTCTTTTGGGGCAGATCCACTTTCTGCCCCCAAACTGCCCCAAAGTCACTAAAACTTCAAAAATTCTCAAAAAATCAGCCCTTTGTCCAATCCCCCTGAAATTGGGGTGGCAGCCTCCAAACATTAGGCAATACCACCCCACCCCACTATTATGCCCCAGGCCCCACTTTCTGCCCCAATCTGCCCCAAAGACATGAAAACTTCAGAAATTCCCCCAAAATCACCCCTTTGCCCAATCCCCCTGAAATTGGGGTGGTAGCCTGCACCCATTAGGCACTACCACCCCACCCCACTCCTTTTGCCCAGATCCCATGCTATGCCCCCAAACTGCCCCAATGTCACTAAAACTTCAAAAATTCCTCCAAAATCTGCCCTTTGCCCAATTCCCCTGAAATTGGGGTGGTAGACTCCACCCATTGGGCACTACCACCCCACCCCAAAATTTTGCCCCTGGGACCATTTTTTACCCCCTGAATCAATTCAGATTCAGATTCAGATTAAATCCAAATCCGAACCCAATCAAGGGTGATTCGGGTGGCCCATATTCGGGCACAAAACAGAACAGGGGTGATTCGGTTCGGGTCCCGAACTGAATCACTGAATTCCCGAATTGCACACCCCTAATGCACATCCCTACAGGACAAACCAAAGGAAGAGTTCATTGTGAGTTTTGTGGCAATGAAGGGTTTCGAACAAGGAGACATTGTAACTCAACAAGAAATGAGGCACTTAATGAGGCCAAGCAATTTAGGGATTCCATTGAATAGACTCATATATTGCTAAAAAGGAAAGACACAAGAATCTTGCATGTTTGATGATATTGATGAAATACCAGTAAGTGAAGGTCACAATTGGAGAGAAGCTGCAAAAGAAGGAATTGATTCTTTACACAAAAATAATACATGGACACTCAGAGAGCTGCCTGCAGGAAGAAAGACGGTAGGAAGTCCAAGAGAAAGGGTTTGTGGAGCTAAAAGATTGTCCAGCAGATAATGTGGTGGCAGATAGACTAACCAAGCTACTGCCAAGAGACCGTCTTCACACTTGATGAGAGATGATGGGACCCATAGATTGATGAGGAGGAGTGTTGGAGACTCCATAACCATTGATTCTCAGCACTCATAGATTAGGAATAGAGGCGAGAGAGTAGGACTGTCCCCTTGTTCTCTCGCTCTGTCCATTTCTACTCTGAGTTTCATCTGATGGGCTGACACTCCTGGTACACTCCCTTCTTCCTTGTTCTCTCTGTTCCTTCCTTCCCTCCCTCCCTCCCTCCCTCCCCATGAGCTAGTTAGTACAGGGTGCAGGTTTTCTATCTAAGTTTATAACTTCTTTAAAACAAACCCTTGCTGTTTTAGACTTTAAAAAACACTCATCTCCCGACTTCTTCTCTGAGCTCATCCAACTGCTAAATGAGGAGTGGATTCAAATTCTCCCTTATAATTGGGACATCTGTGAAGCAGGTCACAATAGGTGTGTTCACAGCTGTTGCCCGTCCTAATTGGGTGGGCAGGGGACCCAAGTCAGACCTGGCCCAGGAACAGAAGGAGAAAGGCAAAGCTGTGATGAGATCCTACTTACATTGCGAAGAAGTCTTTCCTCATCTTCTCCCCCATTTCCCTCCCTGTCTAACTCTTCCCCCCGACTAACTATCCCTCCTCTTACTAAAAGCTGACTGGACTTGCTTCAGGACTTGGAGGCCTCCCCTGCCAACCAAGCAAAGAGCCACCTTTTCAAAGGGCTGATTCTCTTTATTGAGCAGAGGCAGTGCGGGGAAGCAGTTGGCCCTGCCCACCCCCTGCCCAGTAACCCTCCAGTGGCGGTGGCTGGTGTCAATCTTAGGTTTCTCTGTAGACTGTGAGCCTTTGGGGGCAGGGAGCCATCTTTATTCCTTTATTCTTACTCCACGTAAACTGCTTTGGAAACTTGTGTCGAAAAGCGGTATATCAATAGTAGTAGTAATAGAAGTTCTTCCACACCTCACCCTTCCTGTTCATATGTCTGTTGATCTGAGAAATCAGAGGACTCTCTTCCCCACCATGTTGAAAGCAAAACCACCACCACAGGCCCCTCAGAGCAGACCCCTCCACCTCCGCCCACTGCCATTCATCCCAAGAGCCACCTTGGTTGCTGGGATGTGCTCTTGTTTCAGCCCGACACGGGGACTCCTTCCTTCAACGCAATCCTGACACCAGAGGCGTAACTAGGGAAAACGGCGCCCGGGGCAAGCACTGAAATTGCGCCCCCCCGCCGCCCCCCCGCCCCCACAGCATACATCTGACTGACACACATGTATAAGAAAACTTTTATTTTAAAAATTAAAAAAATTACAAAAATTACCAAAAATTTCAAAATGCGATAAATAACCAAAAATGTGATAAATAACCAAAAATGCGATAAATAACCAAAAATGCGATAAATAACCAAAAATGCGATAAATAACCAAAAAATGCGATAAATAACCAAAAAATGCGATAAATGTCCAAAAATCCAGCAAATGTCCAAAAATCATAACTTGGCCCTCCTTGCTTTCATAGTTGCGAATTCGTCTATGATGCCATCAAAGTTAGTTTTTTCTGTTTCCTCTCTCTCTATGCTCAGCAGAGCAAGATCACAGAGTCTGTCTTGACCCATGGAAGTTCTGAGACAGGAAAATATCAGCTTTAACTTGCTGAATGATCTTTCACAGCTGGCAACGGAAATTGCAATGGTCAGCATGATCTGTACAGCAATGCGCAAATTGGGGAAGGTGGCGTCATATCCATACTGAACTATAAATTCGAGAAGCTGTTCCGGTCTTGCTACTCTCATGTCAGTCCGTGCTGCTAGCAACATTCTGCAGACCAAAATCTCGTCATATAGCGCCACATCAACATCAGTGCTGTACATTGTGCAGAAATTTTCACAGTTGTTCTTTCGGTTCTCTGTGTCAGCACCGTAGCACAGTCCCTCGATATCGAGAAGGAACCCAAACTTGGCATCAGTGTCATGCAGGCGAGTGAACCTCTCGCCCAGTTCTGTGTTAAGACGGTCGAGTGCTCCCTTCATGACTCTTTCCATCTCCTCCCTAGCTGTTAGCCCAGCGTCTCTTGATTTCTCACCAGGCATTCGTTTTTTCCATCTCGGACGTCTTTCAAAGTCGACATCCCATTCTTCACAGAGACGATGTCCTACGTCGAGTGCCTCACTGACCAGCACTTCTCTCTCACCATGGAAACAATCCTGGAGGGCTTTCAAATGCAGCGCAGCATTGTGGAAGTTCATTTTAGGATCCTGCAGCCTCTTTTGAACACTGTCAATTCGAGCGAGGATCTTATTCCAAAAACCCAGTAGAGTCAGAAATTCATAACTCAACAAGTGGCTGCGCAGGTGCTTTGCATCACTTCTGCTTTCAACGGTCTCATCTGCATCGTCTCTCATGTCCAGAAGAACTTCAAGTATCCTCTCCAGGTGGTTGTTGACTGGCTTCACTGCTTCCGTCCTTGAACTCCACCTGGTTTCAGACTCCGACTTAAGAGACACAGGCACGGCGTCTCTAAGTCTTTGCCAGCGCTGTGTTGAGCGAGAAAAAAAAGCATAGAGGGAATCAATGGTTCCAAAAAATGACTCCATCTCCACATCCTCTTTGGCTGCATGTACACCCACCAAGTTGAGTGAATGATTGTCGCAATTCACAAACACTGCCAGCTTGTTTTTCTCACGTATCCGTTGAGCAACACCACTTCTGTGTCCAGCCATCACAGCAGCATTGTCATAGCACTGTGACCGACAATCTTGCAGCTCCATTCCGTCCTTCTCTAACTTTTCCAAAATGTCTTTAGTCAAGCTCTCAGCATCCTTCCGGCTTAGCTCGATAAAACCAAGGAAGGACTCTCTCACACGGACTGTATGACTCTCATAATCAATTTCTACATATCGAACTACTTGTGACATCTGCTCACGGTGTGCCAGGTCAGGAGTCGAGTCGAACATGAGGCCATAGTATTTTGCTTTGCGAATGCCTCCCAGTATACTCTTGCGAACAGTGGATGCCATCAGATGGATGAATTCATTCTGGACTGCCGGTGAGAGATAAGAGGTGGATCCAGGATGACTTTCCACATGGGTCAGGTGCTCTTTCATGACTGGGTCACAAGTAGCCATTCGTTTTACTAAGCCAAGGAAATTTCCTACATTGGTGTCATATAGCTGAAGTGACTCCCTATGTCCTCGCAAAGGCAGGTTCTGAGTTGCAAGGTATTTGATGCAGTTAAGGATTCTTGTCAAGATTTCGCGCCACCTCTGCTTCTCCTTCTCAATCTGTGACCGAAGTTCCGCATCAATGAGTCCTCTGTTTCCAGCTATATTTCTCTCCATTTCTATCCACTGTGCGAAGCACTCCAGATGATTTTTAGCATTCTCATGAACAGGAATCCTTTCAGGTTTTTTCCAGTTTTTGAATCCACTTTCCTGCTCCAATGTGGACTGATGCTCTGATCGGGAAAAGAGAAGACAGCAGAAGCAAAATGCCGACCTCTTAGAAGGGGAATAGAGCATCCATGGGCGATCCACCTCCGCACCACAGCCACCTCCCAATCTCTTCCTGAACCAAGTCTTGTTCATCGCACGGTTTTTAGTTGGTAGGAAAGGCCCCTCAGAGTTCTGGAAATACTTAGCACCCAGCCTTATCATTTCTTCTCTAAGCATGTCAGGGATAACCGGTCTTCCAGTTGCCTTGTCAAACTGCAGAAGTCCGATGTCATGCCGCTCAATCACTTCCGGCCTAACAGTTAGAGTCTCTTGGTCAGCATCCAGTTCACTGCACATTGTGTCCTCCTCCTCCTTGGGTTCAGTCTCACTATCATCAGTAGACCCGACATCACCACTGGCTTCCCCTCCTGTCACGTCCACACTCTCTGTGGCAGCCTCGGCCTCCTCATCTGGCTGGACTCCCTCCTCCACTTGTGGCAGATGTGCACTTGATCCACCTTCATCTGGCTGGACTTCCTCCTCCACTTGTGCTGTCGACTCTGTGGGAGGTGGTGTGGGGCTACTTGTCCCGGGCCTTGCAAAGAATGACTCAAGGATCCTGCTCGGCTTCTGGGCTTCCTCTGCCTCCAGCCTCCGCCTCTTCCGTCCTGCAGCTCCACTTGCCTTCTTCGGTGGCATGATGATGTTCAAATCTCTAAGGGAATTCGTTCATCATGTCAACATCCCACTCTTCCTCCAAGGAGCCCTATGCCCTATGCACACCTATGTCTGCATTTGACACCCCTGGTTACACAATAATGCTTTCCAGTATACTGGAATTCTTGAGAGCCAGCACACCCCACAACTGTCTCTGTATTGAAGTCTGGGCGTAGCAAGTTTGTAGTGGGCCCAGAGAGACAAGATTTTGAATTCCTCCTCCCCCCCCCATCAATGCAGCTCAGCACATGAAGTCATGCAATATTAAACAGGACATCATCCAGTATTCTTGAACTCTTGAGAGCCAGCACACCCCACAAATGTCTCTGTATTGAAGTCTGGGCGTAGCAAGTTTGTAGTGGGCCCAGAGAGACAAGATTTTGAATTCCTCCCCCCCCCCCATCAATGCAGCTCAGCACATGAAGTCATGCAATATTGAACAGTACATCATCCAGTATTCTTGAACTCTTGAGAGCCAGCACACCCCACAACTGTCTCTGTATTGAAGTCTGGGCGTAGCAAGTTTGTAGTGGGCCCAGAGACAAGATTTTGAATTCCTCCCCCCCCCCCATCAATGCAGCTCAGCACATGATGTCAAGCAATATTGACTTCATTAATATCAAATTAATTCATTTACAATAAATCCCACTGCTTAACATCAAATAGCATTTTACTTAGAAAGGTTTGCTTCACTTACAGTTGGCTGGTTCAGAGCGCTGGTTTGTAGTTGGTTGTGTGCCTGCAGTTCCAGTCAGCAGAGGTGCTATTATTGTTTTTTGAGAGAAAATAGTATTTATTTTTTGCATTTCAATTTATTTATTTCTACATTCTATATCCCACTCTCCCTCCAAGTAGCCCAGAGTGCTGCACTACATACTTTGGTTCTTCCTCACAAGCAGCAACCCTGTGAAGTTGGCCTGTATCTCAAACAACAGAAAAGGTTTCAGCCTCTTTCTGATAAGTTGTATGACACACATGTTCTATGTTTACACCTAACATTCTCTATATATTGATAGTTTTAAAGGGGGAGAGGAATAAGTTTTTATGTTGACACATCAACATTTACCTAGTGTTTGTAAAGATTAATTTGGCTATATTTATTATATTCAATTTGTAAGGAACAGTGAGCAAAGTCTCCTCTCTCAAGATATACTGAGAGCTCTGGGAACAGATGTTTGCTATCAGTGCAGAAGGAGAAATAGCTGTAAAAAATTCCTGTCTTCAGACAGATGACCCACTATTATTTGAAAAAAACAATTCATTTTTACTAACTTTCATTAAGGTCTACTTCCTATAAAATGAAATGTCTATCATCTAATCAAAACTCAAAAAACAGCACCACAAAATAAACAACACCATGACAAAGAAAAAAGTAGCCATTGCCATATTCAGCTTGCATTCACAGAATATACATGGTTTTAACAATGATGGCAAATCACTTGAAATCATAAAGATACATCATGTTCCAACTAGCACAAATATACTACCAAGCAGCTGCTATGGAAGGTCCCTGGCAGAGTCTCCTGGTAGGGCTGGGAGAGACTCCTGCCTGCAACCTTGGAGAAGCCGCTGCCAGTCTGGGTAGACAGTACTGAGCTAGATGGACCCAGGGTCTGACTCAGTATGTGGCAGTCAGCAGAGGTGCTATTATTGTTTTTTGAGAGAAAGTAGTATTTGTTTTTTGTATTTCGATTAATTTATTTTTACAGTTTATATCCTGCTCTCCCTCCAAGTAGCCCAGAGTGGTGCACTACATACTTAGGTTTTTCCTCACAACAACCCTGTGAATTTTGAGTCTTTCGAAAGCAGCAGCAGCACCTTCTGTCTCGGCAGGCGCAGAGCAGGCAGCAGCATGTAACATGCCTCTATGTAAATGTCTATTAATCATAGAATTCTAGATATAATGCAGTGGGCTTGATTTCATTCTGTATTTCAGAAAGGCTGGATAAGGAACTGTGTAGCTTTCACTCTTCATTCATATTGTGTGATGGTTAGTGATAGCAAATTAATGAAGCTGGGTGTTGTTTTTTGGCCTCACTTCCCCATTATGATCAGTGTCATTTTAAAATATAAGCCCATTCAGATAGCCATGGGGGATGTAGAGGAGGAAAGCCAAACTGTATAAAGAATGAAGGGGGAGTTTTCAGAACTAATTGATGTTGTTTTAATTTTAGTGCTGTGCAGACATTATTGTAGGGAAGTGAAGAAGTCTTGAGTGCTTGGGAGAGAGAGAGGACAAACCACAGAACACTACCAAAAATTATATCCGTAAAGGATTCAGAAGATTTTTGGTAGCGTTCTGTGGTTTGTCCTCTCTCTCTCCCAAGCACTCAAGACTTCTTCACTTCCCTACAATAATATCTGCACTGCACTAAAAGATTAAAACAACATCACTTAGTTATCATATCATCTGATGATATGATAAGACATAGAGTGAGTGGCAAAGGAGTTACTATAAAACAAATGTGTCAGAAAAATGTCTACTTTTGTTACATGAAATTGAATACTAATTCCATTTTTATTACACAAAATCAGGTCTGAAATGCACTGAAGAAACAAGGTGCATCTCTCATGAAAAAGAGACTTCAATAAAAATACCACCACCACAACAACAACCAGGATTGAGATAACAGGGGAAATTCTCCTCTCTAAAACTGATGGGCAAATTTCTCCAATGTTTCTCCTTCATCAAGAGATGCATTCCTGAGTTGGAATATCAATACATGATGACAAAAAAGAACCAGTGCAAATGTTCTATTATGTGGTAAATTTGAATTTATCCCTAACACGTAGTGATTAGGGATACTTACAGACATACAAGTTAGAGGTAGTATCACCACTGAAGAATGCGCACATTATACTTAAGAAGTAGCTAAGGCTTTTTGTGAGCTCTGAAGCTGTAAGAGGTTTTGTCCATATTAATAAAAAAATATGCCCTTGTTTCAGTTAATTCAGACTTAAAGAGTCAGCATAAGCCATTTTAATTAGCAAACCACTAGTCACACAAACTGTCAATGCAATTTCATCAACACAATACATGTTCTGGTTTGAAAAGACTGCAAAACTTCTTAAACATGACAAATGTGAACCAACTGGAAAAAATAATTACAGAGAGAGGTATCTGAATCATGATAAAGAGTTTAACTTCTGTTCACTTCAAGTCCACTGTATTGCAAGAGAAATTTTTTGTTTTTTGTTTTTTTTGTTTAAAAGGTCTGAGTACAAAGAGATGAAATATACAAGCTCCCAACAGATTTATCTTCAAATGGCTCAATAGTATTTCTGGCATTAGAAGGATCATGTCATCTAAAGTAATCTCTCTCTCTCTCTCTCTCACACACACACACACATCCAGATTTATAGATCACACACACACACACACCCGATACCCACATTCATGTGTTCTTGAAGGAATGGCTATTTTGACCACTTCAGCCCCCTGTAGGGACACGGGACAAGGAACACTGCAAGTGGGGAGGGGGACAGAGCGCGCCCCCACACCAGCCAGCGGAGAGGAAGCCGCAGAGCAAGGCGAACCCACGCCTTGAGCTGGACCTGCCTAGCCCGTACGAAATCACACAGCACATCAAAGTGCAGTTTGCTTTCAAGCAGGAAGAGACTCTTGAATCATTTTCAAGCTTTGTTCTCCCCGGCTAATCAATTATTTACTTTGAATGCTGCCAAGCCTCCTGAGTCTCTCCTCTGCTGCTCGCTGGCTGGCTGGCTGGTGGGGCGAGGGCAGAGCAAGCCCGCTGGGCTGGCCCAGCCACCTGCGGCTGCCAGCCATGACTCTCGCACTGGTGGGCGGAGCGGCCCGAAGGGGCGCGTGCTCAGTCCTGCCTGCCCGCCGCTTCTGGATGCCGGGCGGGCTCCCTCCTGCTGAGGAGAAGAGGAGTGCAGCGCCCAGCAGCTGCGCGGTGGCCGGCTGGCCGTCGCAGCAGCACGCGCCAGCGGGCGGAGCAGCACGAAGGGGCGCGTGCTCAGTCCTGCCTGCCCGCCGCTTCTGGATGCCGGGAGGGCTCCCTCCTGCTGAGAAGAGGAGTGCAGCGCCCAGCAGCTGCGCTGGCTGCTGCGCGGTGGCCAGCTGGCCGTCGCAGCAGCACGCACCGGCGGGCGGAGCAGCACGAAGGGGCGCGTGCTCAGTCCTGCCTGCCCGCCGCTTCTGGATGCCGGGCGGGCTCCCTCCTGCTGAGAAGAGGAGTGCAGCGCCCAGCAGCTGCGCTGGCTGCTGCGCGGTGGCCGGCTGGCCGTCGCAGCAGCACGCACCGGCGGGCGGAGCAGCACGAAGGGGCGCGTGCTCAGTCCTGCCTGCCCGCCGCTTCTGGATGCCGGGCGGGCTCCCTCCTGCTGAGAAGAGGAGTGCAGCGCCCAGCAGCTGCGCTGGCTGCTGCGCGGTGGCCGGCTGGCCGTCGCAGCAGCAGCCAGACCGATGGTGGGACGGGGACCTCCGTGGGCAGTGGGCACTGGGCAAGGTCAGAATTGAGTCGGGCCTGAATCAGCTGGGCTGCGGGTGGGCGAGGAGGGCCCCGACCTGCCCGCTCTCGGTTGCTGCTTTGCACAGACGCCCCGCCGGCGCGCTCTGCACATGCTCCTCATAGGCACAGGGCGGTTACTGACTGTGATTGTTAAAGTTAAATAAAGGCTGCCCCCGCCTCGCCGGCACCCGGACCAACCAAGTCACAAAAATCACAAAAAAACACACCTTATCCCTCCTTGCGCTCAGTTTTGCTCTCTGTCTTGTTGTGCCGCCAGCCGGCCAAAGGTGAATTACTCCCCCTTTCCCTTCTGCTTCTTCTTGCCTTGGGCAGCAGCAACAAGTCCGACTCCCTGCCTCTTCGCAGACGCCGACGCATGTGCAGCACACGGCGAGCTGGGAGGAGGAGTCAGACACAGACACCAGCACGCCTGCGCGACTGTGCGGGGCGGGGACTGGGAGGAGTGCAGCGGCCGGCCGGCCCGCGGATTAATTTTGGAGACAGTGACTCAGTCAGTAGAAACAAAGACTTTGGAGTGGTCTGTGAGTGTGTGACGACGAAGATTTTAGTTGATTCAGCGCCCGCCCGCGGCGCGCCAGAGCAGAGCAGTGGGGGGGGAGGCTCCGGGACCGGGGGAGGGGGGAGCCACCACGCCAACACTTAAAAAAAAAAAAAAAAAAAAAACACTGCCGCGGACACTTTAAAAAAAACTTAAATTAAAAAAAGGAAAGCCAGGGGAACGGCGCAGGGGCACTTTGGCGCCCCCCACGTGATCATCCAGGGTGGCGCCCGGGGCACGTGCCCCCCCTGCCCCCCCTATCGTTACGCCTATGCCTGACACTGATTCTCACCTGAGGGGACACACATCACTTTGCTGGCTCTGCCCTCTGGCCACTGCTCTCTGCTCTTTCCAGAGTGTGGCGATGCTGTCACTTGCCTGCCAGGAGGCAGCGTGGAGCAGGTCGGTGGCTGCTTAGCCTTCTCCACTCTGCCTCTTCATCGCTGACTTTGGCATTATTCAGCGGAGGGTGGCGGAAGAGGCAGCAGCAGGATTCTCCCTCCCTCCCTCCCTCCCTCTGAGTCTTAAAGCCAAGAGCTGAAGCCCCAAGTGGAAGGAAGCTCTGAACAGCTGCCTGGCTTCCCTCTGGACCCTCTTGTTTGGGGAACAGCAGGGCTCTCCTTCCCATGCTTGGAGAGGAGGAGACCCAGTGGAAGTGAAGGAGGGAGGAGGCTACTGACGGAATAGTGCAGCTGTCAGCCACAGAGAGGCAGCCCCTTGTCTTCTCCATGCTGCCTCTCACCAGGTGCCCCATGCAAAGAGCCAGCAGCGATCAGCAGGGGGAAAAAACAGGGCCTTTCTTGTATCCCTAATCTAATATGGAGCCCTGAGGAACACCATATGAAAGTTCAGTTTTTGAAAAGCAACAGTCTCTGAGGGACACCATGTGAAATCTGCCTGTGAGGTCGGAACGGAACCACTGCAAAGCAGTGCCTCCCACGCCCACCCCCCTCAGACACTCTAGAAGGATACTGTGGTCGATCGTATCAAAAGCCGCCAAGAGATCCAAAAGGATCAACAGAGTTACACTCCCTTTGTCAATTCCCAATTGGAGATCATCCATTAGGCAGACCAAGGCATTCTCCACCCCATAGCCTTCCCCAAAGCCAGTTTGAAATGGGTCTAGATAATCAGTTTCTTCCAAAACTCTGTTCTGGGGCTGCCGACAAGGAGGGAGGCTCGGCTGTCTTGCACGCGGGACAGGGCCTTCTCTGTGGCTGCTCCCAGACTCTGGAATGCTCTCCCTGTGGCTATTCGCTCCTCAGTCTTGATCACATTTTTTAGAAAGCATGTCAAATCTGGGCTTTTTACCCAGGCTTTTATATAATTGTCTCTACTGCTGCTTCTTTGTATTTTGTATGGTTATTTTATACTTGTATTTTAAATCATATTTATGTTTTTATATTTTAGCTTAATATTTTAATTGTTTACTTGTATAGTCTTGTTTTAATGTTTCTGTGTGAACCGCCTTGGGATTGTTTGAATGAAAGGTGGTATATACATTTAACAATAGATTAACAAAAATATATGACTGGCTGGAGATAGTATAAGCCTTGCCGAACAAGGGTCAGAAGAAGAGGTGGTAGCTGCACCGTTTCAAGCAGCGTGTCCACATCCTCAGGAGTCACAAACTGAAACTCATCAGCCGAATCACATAAGAGGAGTCACTGGAAAGCTCTGTATCAGACATGGGAGTAATTGTGGGGTCTGAGAGATTGCAATGTATAGGACTTGAGGTGAGTCTTACTCCACTTGTGCTCCAGTTGTCTACCTTGCAATGCAGAAATGAGAAGAAATGGAAGGGGGTGAGGAGATGTAGAGGGGCAGGAGGGTAGTACTGAACCTGGTCTATTGGTGCTGAGCACGTCTCCTCACAGGTGGAAGGCAGCAGAAAAGCAGGAAGAAGGAATGACACGTGACATACAGCTACCATTCACAAGCTTGAGAACCAGTATGCAAAAGATCCGTATAGATTCGGATTCAGTTCTGATCCCAAGAGCAGGGGCTGGGCCAGGAGGACTTGTACTCCAGAACCTGCTTGGAGGCAATGCATCTAGAGGGGCCAATATTCAGGTAGAAGAATGAGTTCATGGATACTGGAGTTGGTCTGTTTGGGTGCACACCCAAGGAAGAGAAGTCTGGAAATGGCTTGAGTGAAGTGTATGTGCAGGTTTGAAGGGGTGACCTTCAACTTCTCTGAGAAGTGGGATGTCTCTTTCAGGTGGAGAGCGAAAGTTTTCTGAACTCTTAACAACTGAGTCCTCACCAGCTCATTAGGTTTACAAGTAGAGGGAGTTCCCTGTCCTAAAAAGGGCAAGTGGGCAACCATGATGGTCTATCTCAAGTGTTGTTTAGCTTTCCACAGCTGCTTGGATACCAACATTGCTCGCTGCTATAAGCTGCAGCTACATTGCTTTCATAGGGCTGTAGAGCTGACAACTGATATTATGGTGAACAGCATAGCCATTGCCTGATGACGTTTGAAGACTTGGGGAAGTCTGTTTCCTGATGTCTGCTCTTCAGAGTCACAATGGCACCAGCTTCTGGCCTGCCTTTGAACCCCAACATGAGTGACAACATGACACACTTGATGGTGGACTTCTCTCAGGAAAGGCACATGCTCCAGGCTTGAACGCTCATTGCCCAGATCCTAAAGGCGGCAACTGCAGAAAGAAACCTAGAGGAGGCAAACCTGGTCAGCATAGCTCCAGAGATGACTGACAGTCTGTCTACACAATAGAAAGGAGGATACGCTTTTCTGACAGACAAACAGCAGGCTGGACTGAAAGAACAGGAAACAGAGCGGGGGGGGGGGGGGGGGCAATAAAAAAGACAAGTCTTTCAATGTAGCAACCAGGAATGAGAGGAATAGTTTTGTTATTGATTCAGGCGCTACCCCAAATATCCTGAATTCCCCTCAACTGTGGATAGATTTAGACAAAAATGACAAAGTTGCTGTTTGGGTTGCTGATGGGAACAATAGTTATTCAGCCAGGAGAGGACCTGCTGAACTGTATTGTAGGCAATTTGACGGGGAAGTTGAAAAGATTTTGATCCAAGATGCCCTCTTAGTCTCTGATATGGAGAATAACTTGACCTCTGTGGGACATGGAGTCAATCAAAGTTGCAAAGTGACTTTGGAGGACAAAGTTTGCTACATCACCAAAGATCATGATTTCATGATGACAGCCTATGTGCATGCGTAAAGATGTGCTTTTTCAATTGGACTGTGTAACTGAACAGACCAGGCTTGCAGCCTCATGCAAACACAAGAACTGTTCTACCATATGGCCTAAAAGACTAGCACATAGGCAAATACATGTGATAAAGGAGCTTGGGGAAAATGGCCTTAGTAAGGACCTTAAAGTGGAGTCATGCAGAGAAGCTGCCACAAGGGGTCAGTGTTGCTTTCTTAATAAAGGGGTGAGACCCAGCTTTTCTGCACAGAGACAGACAGAGTCATAGCATCCTTTGGAGCTCATACATTCTGATGTCATAGGAACATAGGAAGCTGCCATCTCCTGAGTCAGACCATTGGTCCATCTAGCTCAGTATTGTCTACACAGACTGGCAGCGACTTCTCCAAGGTTGCAGGCAGGAATCTCTCTCAGCCCTACCTTGGAGAAGCCAGGGAAGGGACTTGGAACCTTCTGCTCTTCCCAGAGCGGCTCCATCCCCTAAGGGGAATATCTTACAGTGCTAGTCTCCCATTCATATGCAACCAGGGTGGATCCCAACCTTCTCCCAACCTTGGAGAAGCCACTGCCAGTCTGTGCAGACAATACTGAGCTAGATGGACCTATGGTCTGACTCAGTCTATGGCAGCTTCTGATGTGTTCCTAAGTACTTGCAACTCAGATTGCCAGCCAAAGCAATAGACAAGACAACATCTGAATGATGGCTTGGGCACAAACCCTCTCTAAAGCATGTCAAAATGTTTGGATCAAAAGCTTATGCATACGTCCCAAAGGCCAGGAGAATCAAACTCAACCACAAATGCGAACTGGGAGTGTTGGTTGGATATTTGCATGGCCCAAAGGGATAGAGAATCCTTGATCCTACAAATGGAGAGGTCAGGATCTGCAATGTGGTGTCTTTTGAGGAGAGACAAGGGCCAACTAGAGGTGATGTGCCAGAACTTGTGCCAGAGATGCAGGTGAAAGAGGAACCACGTGAGTGGAGTCTCATGATGCAAGAGCCAGACAATGAACTCAAAGAATCTGTGCCACAACCAGAAGGAGGTTCAGAAGGGGATACAGATTCAGAAGGGGCTGCACAGCCTGAGGCAGAACTGAGGTACTGCTAGAGGCCCAACAAAAGGGTTGCACCCAAAAGGTTCTCACTTGTGACCAAAGGAGGAGAACTACAAGAACCCACCACATGGTGAGAGAAAGAAAATATGCCAGCTGACACAAGGTGAGACTTGGACAAAAGCAGCATTCGAAGGAATTGATTCCCTGCACAAAAATGAGACTTGAAGACTTGTGTCAATACCCACAGGAAGAAAGACTGTGGGATGCAAGTGGGTCTTCAGAGTTAAGCAGGATGCAGAACAGGAGGTAGAGTGCTACAAGGCAAGGCAAGTAGCCGAGGGATACTCCCAGTTCTATGGTGAGGACTACAATGGGACCTTTGCACCACTTGTGCATACACTTCAATTAGGACACTGCTCAGCGTAGCAGCAGCTAGAAAGATGCAAGTTGAACATATGGATGTAAAGACTGCCTTCCTTCATGGGGAAACCGAGGAAGACATCTACATGCCACAGCCACCAGGCTAGGAGGTACCTAGAAAGAAGGGGCTTTTGTCGAAACCAGAAAGGAGCATCTATGGCTTCAAACAAGCAGCCAGAGTGTGGAATGAGAAACGAAATCAACTGCTACTTAAGGAGGGGTTGATGCAAGGAAAAGCTGACCCCCGCCTATATTCCAGATTCAGAGACAATAGATGGACTTACATCCTGCTTTGGGTTGTTGACTTGATTATTACATGTGAGGAAAAACAAGACAGCCATGAGACTGTACAGCACCGGAACAAGGAAAGAGAGGTGAAGGAACTTTGAAACATCTCCTATTACCCTGGCATACAAATACAAAAGAGAAGGGGATGGGACATTCCTTCTCCACCAGAAGCAGAAGATAAAGGATCTTCTCCAATGCCTGGTAGCTTCCTTGGTGCTTTGCTAAATAATCACAAACCCCAACAACAGCCTCCTTGAAGTGAATGACCTTCACTGGGTTTGTGTATGTGTACTTGGTGAAATTACAATGCAGCAACCACATTGTAAATCTCCACAAGCCCATTCTAAGGAGACATGGAGAATCCCAGTGTGATTGTCAAGTTGTACACAAGGCTTCTGACTGTTAGCAACAAGATGGAGATCAGATCCTAGGAGGCCGTTTTCAGCAACAGTTCCCTGGTGACCACCAGTACCAGGTCTGACCTTTCACACTCTGATTTGCTTGAAGAAAAGTTTTTCCATATATGGGCAAAGCTTAAGTACACCAAAATAGACCTGGGATAACAATAGGGCTGGCTCATTATAAGAGAATAGCAACTCCCACTTGTATTGTGCCCGCAAAGATGCAGGTCTTTGATTAGAACATTGAAGTCCACTCCCCTCTTCCACAATCTAGTGTGATTTCGGTGCATGACAAGCCACACCAAATAGTTTGAGATGTCCCATGTGCAGCCTGGCTTGCTCTGTACAGGCCTCTGCTACAGGGTAAACTTGTCTCAAGCTAGTTAGATGGTTGTGAACAGGTTCCAAAGCCCAGCTTTCTAGATCATATGGGAGTTTTGATGCTGACCATGAAACTTTGATGGAAAGAGAGAGAGAGAGAGAGAGAGAGAGAGATCCAACTCTGCACAAGAGACTCCCATGCTCCTTTGGAATTAGGTCAGAAATTGCACTTACTGTAAAGAAGCTACTATTATTAGTGTTGGACATGGAGTCCCAGTGCATCGACCTTTTGCACTAAGCTCTCCTAGTGACCCCTTGGGGTATTGGGAGTAGAGGTAGTTAGTGAGGGTCTCCATACCTGTCCCTGCTTGCCTCTACTCTATGGCCCCTGCCTCGACTCTTCAGGTATTTCCAGTAAAGAGTCAGTCCACTTCCTTAGAGAGTAGATGGAAACATCTCTCTCTCCCTTCCTATTCATTATGTAGCTGATAGATAGGACTAGGTCTTTCCTATCTAAATGTACTTCACCAATAAATCTTTTTAGTTTAGATTGTACAACAATCTCCATGCGTGTTCTTCTAATAACGGCAACAACTAAACTCTCCACTCTACTCTGTAACTGGTGTGGGTAGCTTCCTTTTGGCACTTTGCTAAATGATGACAAACCCAAACAATTGGTTCTGCTGTGGAATACATGGACATAGCAAAAAATTAGACCGTGAGTGTTATGAAATGACCTCAGAGGTTATTTCCAGTCATCCTCATATAGTGCGGATAGTTTCCAGGTTCTGTCCAACAGTGCAAAAAGTAGTGAAGTCCCGGGGAGCAGCGAAGTACGTGCATTCGGAGTTGCTGCCATCAGGGGAGATCCTGAGCTGCACCAAGTCCACATGAATCAATCCCAGAAGCAACGGATCAATAAGATGCATAGGTATGTTGTGACATCTAACCATAACCACATTTCATAACCACATGCTGAGAAGACAGGGATCTATCTATCTATCTATCTATCTATCTATCTATCTATCTATCTATCTATCTCAGGAGTGGACATGAAAATCTTGCAACGAATACTAGTGAGTGGATGCGTTTTTGACCACATTTTGTCTGTTCCTTTTGCTCTTTTGGTTGATGTTGTTTTTGTTTTGTACTGAACGTGTGAAACAACTTTTAATTCAACTAATTACAAAGTAACATTTCTTGTTATAGCTAAAGGAAAATGATAGCTTCTGTTGACTCCACCCCATGCCTATAGGCTTTGAGACCTTTAAAAAAGTTTGCTTTTGCAACAGAAAGTTGGAAGGCCATTGTGGTAGATTCAGTCTAGAACACACAAGTCGACTTTGTGGCAGTGGTTAAATGGGTAATTGGCTGGGAGATCCATGTCTCGTGTTAGCAGCAGAGCTGATCCTCCCAGAGGTGCACCAAGGTAATTTGGGCATCCAGACCACCCAGCTGTGAGCCCCCACCCCCACCCGAGGCTCCCCAAAACCTCCTATGGGGGGCCCACGCCACCAAAGCTCCATTAAAAAACCAAACAAAAAACTCTTACTGTGGCTGAGGGGTGGCTGCGAGGGGGGCGGGACGGCATGGAGCAGTCCATCTCCCTTCTCTCTCTCTCCCCCGGCGGTGATGGGGTGGTAGCAGGAGCCACACTGGGCTCATCTGTTCGGGCCAGTGTCTTTAAGCAACTGAGATACACGCCTGTGCAGTTTAGAGATCGTCACAAGCCCGTGACGTTACTGGTGGCAACTCAAGTTGTTCGGAGGGCAACTCAAGCCATGATATTGTTCAAAACTGAGCCGGCTTCATCCAGGTCAGGGTCTCCTTGGAAGTCAAACTGGTGCTGCCCCACTCCATGATGGAAAGATGTTGCAGAAATGGAATACAGAAGCAAACAACTACTTATTTATATCTCATGTTTCAACACAACTGTTCTCAAAGTGGTTTACATACAAAAAGGAGAAGAAAGTGGCCCCCTGTCCCCCAAAGAGCTCGCAATCTAAAAAGAAGCACAAGGGAGAAGCTAGTGCCAGTCACGGAAGGAATGCTGTTCTGGAGTTGCCTAACAGAAAACCTGAATTGGTCATAAAGGTCTGGTGCCAGCTGTCCAATGTCTCGGCATGAAATAAAGAGGGCTTGGTGCTCGCATCACCAAGTTCCATATGTCCTCTTGTCTAATCAAGTGCTGAGCCTCCAGCAGGATTGTAAACTGAGAGCAGGAGCAAGCCCCAAATCCAGCCCTATGGCCATTGGTGCTCCTGTGGAGACAGAGGGGGAACCTTCGTGGACCCTTCCCCACCCCACTGCCGCCTCAGACAACTCCCCCAGAAGGGGTAGGGTCTTAAATAAATAAATAAATAAATAAATAAATAAATAAATAAATAAATAAAACTCATGAGCTGGGCGGGGTGCGGGGTGAGGGGGTGCCGAACTGAACTGGCCCAGTCCGTTCCAGGTCCAGTTCAGACTCACACCGAACCAAACCAGCCAGTTCACACCAGCTGTGCACACCCTTATCACCCACAAGGTTGCCAGATTTTGTGCAGCTGCTAAGATCCGTCAACAGCTAATTTTCATCCCTTCATCCCAAAGAACTCAATGTGCTTATCCTCAAGTAAGTGTGCATGTGACAATGTCTGTGACTCACACACAGAAGCAGATGCTCTCTTGTCCCTGGGGAACGCATTGTAATGGAGAGACCTCCATTACAATGATGTAATTTACATTACATTCAATCTTCTTGATGGAGATTGAACATTCGGGAGGCAGGAAGTTGGTTGTTTCTACATGATGTATGTTCTGAATGGGGAAGAGTGCCCAGGAGGACTGGCATATCGACCAGTGTTTCTGATACAGCAGCACATGGCAGTAGATTTGAACATTCCTGAGCACAGAAGAGGTGGGGTGAGTGAGCACGTACTTAGACAGACACAAATTCACTCATACAGAGGGAGAGCCACAGATACAGATACACTCACATAGTTGCCTATGTTTGTGCCCCTCCATTGCAGCATTTTTCTTCACACACACACACACACACACACACACACACACACACACACACACACACCATCGGTGCTGTTTTCATGACTGCTGACACCACTGCAGTGACTGGCTTGCTTCCCCCAAAGTCTCTTCACAAGAAAAGATGGGCCTGTGTTTATCCATCATTATCCATCAGTGATGCTATGTGGAGGGGAGGGCGAAGATCCCATGAGGCATGCAGAGATTCATTGCATGTTGCAAAGAAGGAGGTGGTGGTGGGTTGTCATTTGTTTTGCTGCTGCATATCTTTTGACTTTTTCTCTGAATTGTGTACAGAATGCAGCATATGTATTTAAAAGAAATAATAATGTCTCCTTGCACTAATTTGAGTGTTTTATATTATACCTCTCTCAAATGCACAAAAGAACACATGTGCACACCAGCTTTATAATCATGTTGCTACATTGAGTGGCGATGTCATCATAACACGGCATAAGAGGCGGCTGCCCAGAAGTAGCCAGCCGCGGCAGCAGAGCGGTGAGGGCAGCAAGTGGGCAGCTGGGAGGGTGATGGAGACCACCCGCCTGCCAGCCTGCTCGGACAATGGGCTCTGCCCAGCCACCTAACCACTTACCCAGATGACGGGAGGCAAGGGGGCCAAAGGGGGCAAGGGGGCCAAAGCCAGACTTTGTCTGGAGCACCAGTAATCCATGGCCCAGCCCTGCAAACAGCTCTTTTTCAATTAATTAGAAAAGGACCATGTTTGAGAAATCACTTTGCACAAGAGGCTGTTTCCAGGAGTAGATGCCCAGATTTTAGGATTAGTGGGATCTGGGAACTACAGTGTTGGTGACGTTTTTGGTGAATATTGTGCTTTGAAGATGATGTTTCTTCTACCTTCTGATACTTATTCTGTCTCCTTAAAAAAGAGAGAGAGCGAGAGAGAGCAAAGAACAATAACAACAACAACAACAACAACAAACAATAGTAGTTACTCTTTTAAAATATTTATCTGTTTTGCATTTCTGAAGGAGCCTGCAGTGAGGCACAACATTTAAATATAATTTACAGTAAGTTTTAGATTTTAAACGAAATTATAGATAGAATGGTTCATGCAATCCCCTCCTTTCAACAGGGAAGCCAATTCAGCAGAGTTTTCCTAACAACAACAAACAACAAACTATTGCTTCTTAATAAGCACACATCCTGTTAGTCAGACCTTCTTCTTAAGTCAACTCATAGGCTGCCTTCTCACATATCCAGTGATGGATCGTTTCCGAATGACATCCTGTTTCGCTATAGACATACCAAGAGGACAGGTAGGCACATTCCTCCTGATTCCTGACATTTCTGAGGTAAAACCTAAAGGGAGACAAATGACACCTAATGAGGTTGTGCATCTGTGAAATTTATTCTCTATAAATTCAGCATGTAAATGTTTAATCACAATAACAATATCACAAAAGTTTCAATCACTGCTTTGATTGTTGGGATTTATGCCTTCTGAATAGAAGGCAAAGTTCTGAACCTCTTGAGTGAGGTGATAGAATTCTCTGTTGCTGCAATGCTGAGACCAGAAGCGGATCCAGAAGAAAATTACAAGGGGTTCAACAGGAATTTCCCCCCCTAAAAGATTCCCCCCACCCCCATATAAAAACATTGGGGCTTGGATTTTCTCTCTTTTGCAAATGCACTATGCCAGTGAGTGTCAAGCTCAAATCTGGTGGTGGGCCAGATTAGATTCTGATGCACCTCTGGGGAGCCACACATAGCCTTGCGCCCACCTCACACCACCTATCTTCCCCCTCCTCTCTGCTCTTTCTCTCATTCTCTCCCCGCCGAATTCACAACTTTTTACACTAAAACTCATTCAGGGAAAGCTTGATTTATTTTATTTTTGGAAGAAATTCTAAACATAGCTCCCAATATAAGATTTTGCATGGACAATCCTACCACTCTTCTTCTCTCCCTTAACAGAGATGTTGCTAGGTATTTTAAAGATCCAGGGCTTGGGCTCACAGCTTCCTCACATTTTGATAAATAAACCATTTCATGCTTTCTTAAAGATATCCAACACTCTCCTCCCTCCCCACTAGCTTGCTTCACAGCTAAAAATGAATCTTTTTCTCCTGCATCAGATTTCTCCTGCAATCAATACGCATACAATTGAGAAGCAGTGTGGTACAGTGATTAGAGTGTTAAGAAAAGGATTGGGGGAATGTGGTCCCCACTCAGTCATGAAACTCACTGTGGGACTTTAGCTGAGACACTCTCTCTCCCCACTCCAAATCTGCCTCACAGGATTGTTGTGAGGATAAAAGTAGGGAGGAAGAAATGGAGGTGTGCATTCACATATCAGCCAAATTTACCCCGAAGTCCCTGAGAGCTAACTCATATACACACACAACACACATTCTGTTCTTCCTCCAAAGAGGTCAGAGTAATGTACAGGTTAATATGATATGTGGTAGCATGTAGTAGTTAGCTGCAATCTAGGACATGCAGCATAAAACCCTCTTTGTAAGTATGATGACAGTCTCTTTTAGACACAATTTGATGCTATCCCTAGTTTTGGACTGAAATTTCATGTCGGATGTTGGACTATAGCTTGATTTGATTCTGAATGCTGGAACAGTTTTGGAAACAAGACTGATTATTCTCAGAGGCAAGATGTAACTTGTTAAACAAAGAAAACCCCAAACATACCATGACATTGAAAGGTACTTTTTACTGCAAGGTACTTCATTAGTCCCAAACCATTGGCCACTTCTGTCCTTATATATTCCAATCCAAAAATTTGTTTGTTGGAAAGTGTTCTGTACCTTAATTGTGAGAGAATGGAAGGTAAGATTAATCTCTTCTTTGTTGTTGTAATTAAAAACACAGGGAGGGAAAGAAAAACATTTTTTCAATAACTGACACATGGATTGCCTGTTATGAACTATATCACTGAATAAGAGAATAATACATTGTGAAAGAATATAAACTATTGTATGTATATTTTATAATCTGCCAGGGAGTGGCAATATTCTATTGTGATTCCATGAAGATTGTAATAAAATACAATCAATCAATCAATCAATCAATCATAATTCAGTCTCACAGAAGGATTTCCAGAAATGATACTTTTGATTGTTCTGCTTCATATGCACTTCATCATGATGCCAGCCAATCACATGCTTTAGCATAGTTTCATATTCATGGAATCTCACATAAAACCCCTTCAGAAAGTAAATATATACTAAATATATTTATTCCTTGTCCAAGCTGTGTTCCTAGAGTTTGGGTAATCTTAATTCTTAGAGAATATTAACTTGAATATTAACTTGAAAACACAGGGAGCTCTTTTTCCTTTGAAAGACTGATAGCTAATTGTATTTTAAAGAGACACGCTTAATCCAGGAATTTCAATTTGTGACTTTTGAGGATGTGGATAAACTCCTTGGAGGTGTTCAGCCTACCACTTGTCCTTTGAATCCATGCCCAACGTGGCTTATAACATCTAGCAGGGAGGCCTAGTTGGCATCATAAATGCCTCCCTTAGGTAGGGCAGCATGCCTCCATGTTTGAAGGCGGCAATTGTGAGATTCTTTGCTTAAGAAGCCAGCCCTAGAGCCCTCAGTGATGGATAATTATAGGCCAGTCTCTCAACCAGGGGTGTAGCAAGGTTGGAGTGGGCCCAGAGACAAGATTTTAAAATGCCCCCCCCTGAAGTAAAATTTATATAGATTTATATAGATATATAACCTTTGTGCCACAATAGAACATCATCCTAAATTATTTTTAAAAGGTTTTGTAAATTGTGGACGATGCAAGTCATTTAATGGTACTAGAGAAAGACATACTGTTCTGGTAGCACCAGGTCTTAGCATTTACATCAATTTCGGATGAATACAACTGAAGGAAGCCTGGGCGGGTGCACGACTGGGTGAGTCAGTCTTGTGACTTGCCTCTGGGGCCCCCCCCAAGGAAGTGGGCCCCCAGACAACTGTCTCCACTTGCCCTGTTATAGTTATACCCCTGCTCTCAACCTCCCTTGAGTGGTTTAGATAATTGAGACGGTGGTGGCTGATCAATTTCCAGTTTTGGAAGATACTGATTATCTAGATCAATTTCCAACTGGCTTTAGAGCAGGCTATGGGGTGGAGACAGCTTTGGTCGGCCTGTTGGATGATCTCTACCAGGGAATGGACAGAAGGAATGTGACTGATGGTTCTTTTGGACCTTTATGCAGCTTTCAATACTATCGACCATGGTATCCTTCTGGGGGATTTGGGAATAGGTAGCACTGCTTTGCAGTGGTTCCGTTTCTATCTCTCTGGCAGATTCCAGATAGTGTCGCTCAGAGATAGTTGCTCTCTGAAATGATAGCTGTATGGTGTCTCTCAGGGCTCCATCCTATCTCCAATGCATTTTAACATCTACATGAAACCGCTGAGTGAGATCATCAGGAGATTTGGAGCAAGTTGCTATTAATATGCCAATGAAATCATCTTTAGGAAATGGCATACCCCCCCTAAATACCTGCCTACAAGTAGTAACAGACTGGGTGAAGGATAATAAATTGAAGCTGAATCCAAGCAAGACAGAGGTACTCATGGTAAGGGGTATTACTTAGAGTGGCACAATAGATCTTCCCTTTCTGGATGGAGTTGCACTCCCCCCAAAGGAACAGGTACATAGCTTGGGAGTCCTTCTGGACCCAGGTCTCACTCTGGTTTCTTAGATTGAGGCTATGGCCAGGAGCAGTTGTTATCAACTTTGGTTGATATGACAGCTGCATCCATTCCTTGAAGAAAGTGATCTCAGGACTGTGGTGCACTCTCTGGTAATCTCTATGCTTGACTACTGCAGTTGCTCTCCATGTGGCTGCCTTTGTATGTCGTTCAGAAACTTCAGTTGGTTCAAAATGCAGCAGCTAGATTGGTCTCCGGGGTGTCTCGGAGAGATCATCTTATGCCTGTTTTAAAGCAATTTCATTGGCTACCAATAGGTTTCTGGGCAAAATACAAAGAGCTGGTGATAACCTTTAAAGCCCTAAATGGATTAGAACTGGGTTCCCTTGGAGAACTCCTTCTTCTGCATGATCTCTACCCAGGGGCGTACCAAGGTTGGAGTGGGCCCAGGGATGAGATTTTAAAATGGGCCCCTCATTGCTTGCTATCATCTATCTATCTATCTATCTATCTATCTATCTATCTATCTATCTATCTACCTATCTATCTATCCATCCATACACACACACTTCACAATATATAATGCACTCACCCTCACCCTCATTGAATATGGCAAATAGTTATAAACATAACTATATAGTTATAAACATAACTATATAGTTATAAACATAACTATATAGTTATAAACATAACTATGTAGTTATAAACATAACTATGTAGTTATAAACATAACTATATTTATATAGTTATATAGTTCACTGCCAGAACTATGATCTCAGGGGAAAAACACTGTTGAACTAATGATGAAGTACCAAATTTGTTTCTGGTTGATTATACAGCTTTGTTCTATCTATCTATCTATCTATCTATCTATCTATCTATCTATCTATCTGCTGCAGCTAATGCATATCCCAGAAAGGCTCTTGCCACTGAGTCTTCCCCAAGCACCAGAGCGCGCGCGCGTGTGTGTGTGTGTGTGTGTGTGTTCTAGTTGCTATAGGATATTGAGGCTACTCCCTTGGAGACAGGGAAAGAAATGTCAAAGAGGGCTTCACAGACTGAGCAGGTATTGCAAAGTATGCTGTTTAATGCAGGGACCAGCACCCATCACGTTTGCTGCAGGGCGTCTAGGGGGGTCAGCACAAGAGGAAAATGTCCCATCCATATCCAGGAAGGCTTCCTTCTCACCATCAAAGAGCTTTCAAAGTCGTAGATCCAGTCGGCTACTCGATGCCTTTGGCAAACAGGAAGCCGTCAGTTGCCCTTTCCCTCTCCCCACCTCCTAGGTCCAAAGGCCAGGCTGGTTTAGCTTCATCCTCTCTTTCTTTCCCCAGCCTCCTCTTTTTCCATCAGGCACATTTCAAGCCATTTTTTGGCTTCAAATCTCAATGTTTGGTAGGACTTGTTTCCTGAAATCTAATGCGTATGGAAGCAGCAGGGGTTGGGAGGGGGGCAGAGGAGAGAGGTGGCCGCGACACCCACTATCACCTACCTATACCTATCCCAATATCTTGGGGTAATGGAGGGAAGTGACCTTTGACTACAGCAAAAGCAGCAGCTGCTGCTGCTCCACAAGAGTTGGTGCTATTCACTTGAGCAGAGCAATGACAGCAGGAGGCAACGGTAACTTGCAAAACGTTTCACCACTCTCCTAGCTTTGGACCTGCCTCCTTCTCTCTCTCCCTTCCTCTCGCAAGTCAGCCAGGATGAAGGGGAGCTTCATGAAGAGGAGCCACCATGCAGAACCAGGGCGGAGCAAGCCACAGTCAAGATGGCGAACTAGTTCGATCGTTAGTTCGATCACCATGCAGAACCAGGGCAGAGCAAGCCACAGTCAAGATGGCGTGTTAGTTCGATCGCTCTCTCTGTCTCAGCCCATTTATTAGACCTGGCCTTGAGAGTTGGGCAGCTGCACTTGCTAATTTGAACTGAGATTAAAAGAAAATGTCCAAGAAAGAGCCGAAACGAAAAGGAAAAGGAATTAGAGCCTTCCTGGATGATTTGAAGCCAGCCCCCCCCTTCACAATGTAGAGGAGGAAGATGATGAAGAGATCCAAGAAGAAGCTCAACCAGAGTTACAAAAACAAGAGAAGCCTTTGGATACTCCCGGGCAAACACTGGAACTACAATCAACTGAACACCTGATAAGGCAGCTTAATAAAGAAATGCAAGTGGAATGGAGTAAATCGTTTACAACGTCAAGATCTGGCAAGTATAACTGATCAAATTAACAAGCAATTAAGGACCTTGCAATGCAAATCTCTGATATCGGACAAACAGCTAGCAGCACCTTTGATTTGGCTAATAAGAATGCCCTAGAATTATCTACCACTCAGAAAAAGGTGGAGGAGCTAAGAGAGGATATGGTCTTTCTCCAAGATCTCCAATTGCTCTTCAAGGAACCTGAACCGCGGGAGAAGGAAGGGTCCCAAGGGAGGGACAAGGAGAGGACAAAGCGCAAGCCCATTGAGCATAATTGGGCCAATTGGGTGTCGGGGTACACAATCTACATGGGCGTCTGACTGCAGAAATACCCAGAGAGGGGCCCAGCGCTCGTCAAATACTTTGACATCATCCACAGAGCCTTTATGGACTTTGCGGGTAATGCCTGGGAACGCTACGATCAGGCGTTCCGCGAGCGCGCCTCCAACAATGCAGGGATATCTTGGGAATGACAACACCCCGAACTATGGCTCCAGATTATGACGCCCGCCAGGCCTCTTGTGGGCGAGCGCGCCGACAGCGGGCACCTCATTTCCAAAACTCCGGCGGCGTCAGCGGCTTCAGTCGCGGGCACCCAGGGGGTTCGAGGGCCCCTGGTGTGCTGGGAGTTTAACAAGGCCGGGAAGTGCACGCGCTCCCCGTGCAAGTACCGGCATGACTGTGGTTTCTGCGGCGGGCGGCATGCTGGCCTCTACTGCCAAAAGGCCAAAGCCATCAAAGGAAAAGGGGGAGCTTACAACCCTGGGGGGGGGGAAGGGCCCAGCAGCCGCTGCTGGAAAAGGGCCCCAGCCCAATTAGAATCCCGGCACTCCGGAGGATTTTGCGCGACTACCCCAAAAGGGAGCACGTACGCTACATAGAAGCAGGTTTGATTGAGGGATTTCGGATACCATGCCAATCCAAGCGGGTCCATAGCTTCGCCCGCAACCTAAAATCCGTGGAGGGAATGGAGCACATAGTAGCTAAAAAGATTGCCAAGGAGGTGTCGCTGGGTAGGGTGCCAGGCCCCTTGACCAGGCTGCCGCTGCCGACGTTGCGTGTATCCCCTTTAGGCGTGGTTCCTAAGAAAGCGCCGGGTGAGTATAGGCTCATCCACCACCTGTCCTATCCAAGAGGCAACTCGGTCAACGATGGCATACCGGCGGAGCTCTGCTCGGTCCGGTATACATCGTTTGATGAGGCCGTGGCCATGATCAGGGGCTGCAGGCCGCGGGCCTTGATGGCAAAGTGCGACATTGAGTCCGCCTTCCGCCTGCTGCCCGTACACCCTGATGACTTTGACCTATTGGGCTTCGCCTTTAAAGGAGGATACTACATCGATAGAGCCCTCCCCATGGGCTGCTCGGTCTCCTGCGTGGCCTTTGAAGCTTTCAGCACCATGCTGGAATGGGCGCTGCGCCGGGAGGTGGGGCTCGGCTCCTCCGCTCACTTCTAGACGATTTTATTTTTGGAGGAAGGGAGAGCTCTGGCCAATGCCTACACTTGCTGCATATGTTCAGGGCACTCTGCAGTGACCTGGGTGTGCCTTTGGCGAAGGACAAGGCAGAAGGCCCGACCACAAAACTCACATTTTTAGGGATAGAACTGGACACGGTGGGGCAGCTCTCCCGCCTTCCCGAGGACAAACTTGGGACACTGAGGGAGCTGCTCAGGGAATGTAAAGGGGCCAAGAAGGTCACGCTACACAAGTTACAGTCGCTGGTGGGCCACCTTAACTTCGCCTGCAGAGTTGTAGCTCCTGGCCGTCTGTTTTTACGGCGTCTGTGTGACGCCATGTTAGGGTGCAATTGACCCCACTTCCTCATCAGGGTGACCGCCGTCATGAGAGATGATATGGGGCTCTGGCTTACATTCTTAGAGTCATTCAGTGGGGTGTCCTTCTGGCGGTCCTCCCAGCTGCTCGAGGCCGATTTTCAGGTGCAGTCCGATGCAGCTGGGGGCCTCGGTTTCGGCCTGTACCTGAGAGGGCGCTGGTGCGCAGAGCAGTGGCCGAGCGATTGGGCCGCGCTTGGTATCATGAGGGATCTCACGTTCCTTGAGCTCTTCCCTATAGTGGTGGCGGCGCACATTTGGGCTGAGTCCTTCAGGGACTCAGTGGTGCGGTTTTGGTGGGATAACATGGCCGTGGTCCAGATCATCAACAGCCAGACATCCAAGTCTCAGAGGGTGATGGGGTTGGTGCGAGCCCTGGTCTTAACATGCCTTCGTCACAACACGCTCTTCACTGCCCAGCATGTTCCCGGGGTCCAGAACGAGGTGGCAGATGCCCTGTCTCGCTTCCAGATGCAGCGCTTCCAGATGCTGGCCCCCGGAGCCGCCAAGGAGCCCAAGCAGGTGCCCGAATGGTTGTGGAACCTTGGGATGTAGAGGCGTTTAGGGCCATCCAAGCTTCTATAGCGCCCAGGACACGAGTTGCCTACGACAAAAGGGTCAGGGCTTTCCTACAGTTTAGATCCCAGGTAGGATTGGTCCATGTGTGGCCAGTGCCACCCGAGCAGCTTATGCAATACCTGGTGCACCTTCGCGCCCAGGGGCTGGCGGTGAGCACCATGGCCGGCCACCTTGCCACGCTGGCGTTCTTCCTTAAGTCTAGGGGCCTCCCCGACCATTCCGGGGACTTCAGGGTCCAGCGCATGCTGGAAGGATGGGCAAGGGAGACGCCCACGCAGCCGGATCAACGTAGGCCGGTCACCCCGGAGGAGCTGCAGCTGGCCTTGCAACAACTAGCTGGGGTTTGTTTGTCCCCGTATGAGGAGGCCTTGTTCCGGGCGGCAGCCCTGGTCACCTTCTTTGGAGCCTTCAGGGTGGGGGAGATGTTCCCCAGGGGCAGGCGCGGCCCCGCGGGCAGGGTACTCCAATTTAGCCATCTCATCATAGGTGACTCCAGGGTAGTGCTCCACCTGCGGTTTTCAAAAACTGATCAAAGGGGCAGGGGTCAGAGGGTAGTGCTGCACGCTGCGGGCAATCCGAGCTTTTGCCCCGTGCGTGCGCTGGGGGCCTACACGGCAGCCAGGGGAGTGGCTATGGGTTGCCTCTTTGTCCATGCCGATGGGCACCATGTTACCCAATTTCAATTTTGGGCGGTTATGAGGAAGGCTTTTGTGGAGGCCGGGGTGCCCACACAGAGCTTGGCCCCCCACTCTTTTTGGATTGGGGTGGCCTCCACCGCCGCGCGCATGGGTTACAAGGGCCCGGAATTACGGTGGCTGGGCAGGTGGCGGTCTGGGGTCTACCGCATATGCCCCCCCAACCCCCCCTGACTGTCTTCTCATAGCCATCACTAGCATGTTTATGTGTGCCACTCACCACGCTTTCTCCTCTTGCACAGGGCCTCAGCCAACGGGACCGCGGGCGGCCAGGCAGCGCGCCAGAGTCCTCATACTGGGCCATTCCTTTATTTTCTGGGCACACAAGTGGGCCCAGAGCACCAACCCTGGAACCCAGCTTGGTTAGGGGCGTTGGGCCACGGTAGAGTGGCTAGGCCAGAGGGGCATGTGGAGGGCCCAGTTCCTGCCGATGCTGCGGGAGTACCTAGATGGGAATCCGGCACCGGATGTCCTGCTGCTGCATTTTGGAGGCAACGACCTGGTGGACCAGTCTGGCATTTCACTATCAAGGCAGATTGTCCAGGACCTGTCGGTCATCCTCTCCTGGTGCCCTGGGCTGGTGGTCATTTGGTCTGACATCACCCAGAGGAGAGTCTGGAGGGGGGCGTTAAAGCTGAGCAAGGTAGACAGGGCTAGGCGCGGAGTGAACGCGGCCGTGGCATGCTTTATCGCCACTGAAGGGGGAGGGTGATTCCGCACGATGATGTTGTGTTCTCGCTCCCCCAGCTGTTTAGGGGTGACGGTGTGCACTTGTCCCCCCGGGGTATGAGGTATTTCCTAGATGATTTGCGGCTGGGGCTGGCAACAGTGCTGTTTGGCATGTGGGGTGGCGGGGCGTCAAGCTAGGCTGGGGCCCGCTGTGGCGGGCACAGTGCGGAGGTGAACGGCTAATGCGGTGCGGCACCTTAGGTAAGCTTTTAGCTGTAAAAAGGAGGAGGGGTGGATCCCTTGAGGCTTGACAGATCAGGGATGCCGCCTTGCTCCTACTTCTCTGCAACCGACACCCTTCCGTATGGCTTTACAGCGTCGGGCGGGTGGCGTCTATTGCAGAGACCTGACCTTAGGTCGGTGACGAAGGGTGCCCCCTTCTGGGAGGGGGGCCGCCTGGAGCCAAGGTGTCTGCGCAATGAGCCTTTAGGATGGGGCCGCCACGTGGTGGACGCCCCATTCGGGACCGCACTGTTGCTGCAGTGAATGCCAACCCCAGCTGCCGTGCCCTGCAGGCACTGTTTAAAACTTGTACCCCTAATAAAGTGGCCAATTCCTCCATAATGCTTTGGTGTCTGTGTCTCCTTGGGTCTGGGTGCAAGCCAGCCGCTCGCAGCCTCTCTAGGCTGCGCGGCTTGTTTGCCCCAGCCCCACCTCCGGGAGCACGTGGCACTGGGAGCTGGCTCCCATTGGCCACGGCTCGGACCCAGAGGTGGGGCTAGCAGCAGTGAGCCAGCAGCAGGCCTGCGCCGGCTCAGTCCTTCTTCCGATCGTGCACCCTCCCTCCTTCCCTCTGGCATAGGTTGGGCTTTGCTGGTCGCCGTTTGGGGCCGGGCAGGAATTTTTTGGGTATACGCTTGATTGGCCTTAGCGTGCACCTTTTTTCGCCTGCCTCAATCTATGCCAGTTACTAGCAATGTCTGTCTGCGGGATTAGATTAGTTAGCCGGGTAAATAGAGTGTGGTCACTTTTGCCCGGGGGTTGGCGGGCACAATGCGGAGGTGAACGGCTAATGCGGTGTGGCACCTTAGGTAAGCTTTTAGCTGTAAAAAGGAGGAGGGGCTGATCTCTTGAGGCTTGACAGATCAGGGATGCTGCCTTGCTCCTACCTCTCTGCAACCGACACCCTTCCGTATGGCTTTACAGCGTCCGTATGGCTTTACCCTTCGTCGCTTATTGAGATCATTGAGAGAGGTCCGTCTCCGTATGCCGCCAGCTCAACTGGCGGTGACTCAGGAGTGGGCCTTTTCTGTAGTAGCTCCTAGGCTGTGGAATGCCCTCCCTATAGACATTCTGGAGAAATGATTGTGGAGAAAGATTCTTCCAACATTGGGAGTGGATTCGATACCATACTGAATCATACTGACATGGTATAGAATAGGAATGGTAGGTGGGGACGGGGCTTACCTTAAATGAATAGCTGACTTCTGTGAAGAAAGATGATGCCTTCCAGTAGCTGCAGTGGTAGCAATTCAAAACACTGCCTTTCCCTCCATCTTCTCCGCCTAGAGTGCACAGGACAGGAAGCAACGTCATGATGCTGCTCCCTTTCCCAGTGCATTGTAAGGCGGTATCAGGAAAGGAAAGATATTATTTTGTAACATTGCTGCTGCAGCTGCCAGAAAGGTAAGCCTCTCTCACCCCACCCACCCCTCAGCATCCTGCTGCGTCAAGCCAATAAGGATGATTGGCTCAATGCAATACTGGCCACCCTCTGCATCATTTGCATGATGCAAAAATGGCCAGGATTGCTAATCCACAGCCCTGTTAATTACCTGTACACTAAAAATGAAAGAAAAAATAATCTAGGGAGGCACATACCCAGTTTCTGCTCTTCTCTTGAGGGATCAAAAGGGTGGAATTCCATGAGGAACAAAAATTCTTACTTTCCTGCCAAGTCTTCTTGCCTGTTGAAATATAGTAGCATGTGGCACCAAATAAATGCCAACTGGTGGGACAGAGTGTGCACTTCAGATCTAGAAGAGAAAACAGTGATCATTCTACTTAACAGGAGCATTTTGCTATCTGTTGTGCATTGCCTTGACACCAAAATAGCATATTTATGTTGTGGTAAATCAGAGCTGAACACTGGCCTTTCATCAGCACAATCCCTACACCATGTGCAAAAAATTTAACCAAATCCATTTGAATTTTAATCAAATTTAAATTGATTCAACTTGAAACAGCTTGCACAGAATGGGATTTCTTCGAACTGAATTCACTCAGATTCAATCTGAATTCAATTCGAGTTTAGGCAAATTTGAATCAATTCAAACAAATCCCATTCTGTGCAAGGAGTTTTGGGTGGAATCAATCCGGTCGATTTTTTGCACATCCCTAATAGGGTGTAGAATATGCACAAATGAACAATGTGAAGCAGGCATTTTCCTAGTTAAATGAGGTCAAGGAATGTGTACAACATAACAAGAGTATTTTATATATCACCCCTGTGTCTTTGCATATTCTCCATTTCGCCATTATGCTCATTCGACAGTGTATGAAATGCAAAATATTTAAACTGTTATAATTTCATCTGTTTATTAATTATTTTTATTATTGCCACCTGACATTTTCCACAGAGCGATGAAAACAGAAACCCTGTGGAACTGCAAAAAAGAGTGAGATTATCAGCTCTACAGTCTTTCTCTGCAGTCTCAGCAGGTGCAGATTGGGAGGAGGGCACCATTTTTGTTGCTCTTTCCTCCCTCCATGGCGCTTTCCAGATTACCCTCTGCAACGTTGTCGCTATGGATCCACTAAGTGTGCTTCCGCACTTCCTGTGTTGTGACACCGCAGTGGCTGCACTGACAGCAAGGGCTGTTCACATATCTGATGCCTTCCTTTGGATTTTATTACTTCGTCATAGTGCAACAACATCGGAACTCAGTTGCAGAAAAGTAGCTGTTTCTTCCGTTGTGGGAGGTCTGCCCCATCACAATGTGGTGTTGTATTGATGTTCCACATTGCGGTGCGATGCTTTCCCCTCATCGTCATTATCAAATGTTTTTGCTTCCTCCTCTTTTATTGCTTTCTCTTTAGCTCTTGGAAGGATCATCTTTTGAGGGGAGGAACATAGGAACATAGGAAACTGCCATATAATGAGTCAGACCATTGGTCTATCTAGCTCAGTATTGTCTTTACAGACTGGCAGCGGCTCCTCCAAGGTTGCAGGCAGAAATCTCTCTCAGCCCTATCTTGGAGAAGCCAGGGAGGGAACTTGAAACCTTCTGCTCTTCCCAGAGCGGCTTCATCCCCTGAGGGGAAGATCTTGCAGTGCTCACACATGAAGTCTCCCATTCATATGCAACCAGGGCAGACCCTGCTTAGCTATGGGGACAAGTCATGCTTGCTACCACAAGACCAGCTCTCCACTCCAAGAAAAAAATAGCTCTTCAAAAGACCCCTGAACAAGTCAAGAGATTCTTTCTAAACCTTTGGAAAGAAAAACCTGTGTAATTTAACCAGCTAAGGGTTTATTGATTTCTGATTCCCCACTCCTTTTAGGAGATTTTTTTAAAAAATTATCTGCACAGAATCATGTGCTATGGCCCAATCTCCTTTTTATTTGCTTTGTGGTTTGGGTTTTGCGTTTTGCCAATTGTACGTTGATCTCGCAGACTATATTTCAGTGAAATATAAATTCCATTCCCTTCCGACAGCAGGAACAATCACTGCATTCCATTCCCTTCCGACAGCAGGAACAATCGCTGAGTACCCAGAATGTTGGGGGCAATATTCTAAATCATTGTAAAACCGCTTAGAGAGCTCCGGCTATAGAGCGGTATATAAATGTAAGTGCTATTGCTATTGCTATTGCATTTGCATGGCCTTTTAAATTGAGGGATTGTGAATTGTTCTGAGCAGAGAATTTATCTTATGCTCGGTCCCTTGGGGCATAAAACTGTTTTGGAATGTCCCTCCATTCAGGACATGGCTTATAGGTTCCCCCTCTCTCTGTTAAGAGAACTGATTTAGAAAGAGTGCTAAGAATGCCCTCTTTCCTAGCATACCATTGACAGTTTGGGGGTGGGCTCAGGCTTCTCGGGGAGGAATCTCTTCAATATCTAAAGAAAGATCCAACTAAGTTAGTGGTCTATTTGTGTGCAGAATTATTGCTAGTTGGAAATTAATGTTTAAGAAGAGAATTTTTCAACCGAGGTGCATTTGTATTCCTATTACTGAGTGAGTGTGCATTGTTGGTGATTTGGAAAGGGGTATACCCATTGAAAGAGCTTCCAGTTCCTTAAAAAAAAAAAAAAGACTTTAAAATCATGCTAGTTCTAGTTATTCAAATAGTGATTATTGCAATAAATGGCAAACAGTTACTGCTGAAGGCAAGTGTCTTTCTCTGTGGGTGTGGTAAGGCTCTTGGGAAATCAGACTTTCAGGAATGCAGAACCTCTTCTCAATTACACTGCGTTAAAATCTGACTTTGTTTAGGAAGACATTGGCCAAAACTGGGTGGGAGGAGGGAGCGGAGAACAGGATTCAACAGGGATATGTGAACAGAACTTCTTGGGGAAAATGTCGCAATGGAGGGCAATGTATGATGGCCTGCCCTGCCCTACTATGTCATCAAAAATGATTTTGACTGTGGTTTGACGAGTGTTGCAGCTTACACCACTTTTTACCAGTGTAAAGCGCGTGATCTGAAAAGTGCCCAGATGGAATTTTTCACACCAAGAATCTGTCCCTGAGGGCTGTACAGATTCAAGCAACAGCCTGCCTATCTCACCTCTTAGGGTTCTGATCTCAAGCCATGCAGATATTCTGAGGCAGCCTCCAGTAAACATCTAACTGTCTCCAGTAAACAATGCCATGGAGAAGCACTCTATTTTGATTGCCTTAGGCAGTGTCCACATTATCAGAAAAACCAATGCAAGAGGAAGCAGAAGAAAGGTTAGTTCAGCACAGGGTGGCTCAGTTTGGTCTTGTGATTCCTCTTGGCATTGTGTCTTTGCACATCCAGGGTGTGGCATTTACAGCATATAATAGATTGCATCTGCAGCGCCCCCAGGCATACATAATACCACCAATGAACAACTTGCTAGTGGTTTTGCATAAACGCAGATGGAGACCTAGTAGATTGTGACAAAAATCTGACAATTTCTCTTTTACCACACCTCTGCTCTTTATATTTTTGGCTGAAGAGGTTTTGCATTTGTCTCCTTATGTTCAAACCTACATGATGGGTCAAAGTAGAAGAGACAAAGTCCTCTCACCACTGTTTGTGTCCACTTTCTCTCCTTCCAGGCACAAATTTGCTTTAATGTGTAAGATTTTCCTTGATGAATTCATTTTCAGATCTTCCCAAGCCAACTGGAGGTCTCTGTGCTGTACCTGCAAGTCCATGGTAACCTGGATAACTGAAGTTAGGCAAAAAGTTGCTTAGCTGCAATGTCAGAGCAAACCTTGTGCAGTTTTTAAACCCTTTTAAGCAAGAACAAGAAGTGCAGAATGGAAACACATTAAGAAATTTGGCACCACTTTTCATGGTTTAAATAAGGATTGTTGACTTACAGAACTATAAAAAGCAAGTACTCTCTCTCCCATTTGATGCTACAGGAATTCTTTAACATTCATTCAGATATTTATATCTTGAGCCCATTCTCACAACTGAATGAGAGGGCTTGAGGGTGGGCAGTGGGGAAGGCAGCAGAAGCTCACTTTCCCCCAGATGAGCAACCGGCCCCCAGAAATCCCGACAATGCACCGTGCAAGTGCCAATGCTGACAGCATCAATTCAACGGGGTAAAGGAAGCGCTCATGCTCCACTGACCTCGTTTAAGAGCCCGGCTTCTTAGCTGGGCTTGCTGCCGAGGCCCCGCCGGAGTAACTTGGCTCCCGGTCATTCTCATGGGCAGCCAAGCCGGGGTTTAGCTGCCCTAGCCCAGTTTTGGATGTTCGTGAGAGTAGCCTCATAGTGTTCATGGCTTGCAGTTCAGTGATCAGAATGTAACTTTTGCATTCGATTATCTCAAATGTTTACAATATTTGTAATGTTTACAATAAACAAACCGCCTTGGGGTTATCTTTTTAACGAAAGGCGGTATATAAATGCAAAAATAAAAATAAATTAAATAAATAAATATTAACCTGAACTGAAAATGAAGAATAGGTTTTAGACCATTAGGGGATGTGAAGATGGTTTGGTGGGAAGCAGGACTTAAAGTCATCTCCAGCTTTGATTAAAATATAAGCAGAGCAAGAACCTTTGGGTCATGATGCTGGCCTTTCATTGGAGTTGAGCATTATGAACCTGCCTGATTCAGTTTCTGAGCTGTGCTTGAATATTAATGCTTGGCAGCATCGCTAGTTGCTTTTAATGTTCTGTTTTGAGTTGAACTCTTTATTGACAGAACTGGTTGATGTATCTTTGGAAGCTGTTGTTACGGATGCTTTTTAGCTTGTGCAATTGAGGATGTCAAGAGGATTCTTGGAAATCTGAGGCTGACCACCTGCTTGTTCAACCCTCCCCCATTCTAGCTAGTTAAGGCAACCAGAGGAGAATTGGCCAAACGAGTGAAGAGAGTGATTTAATGCAGATCTACCATATGAATCACTGAAAGGGGCCCTCTATGCAAGGTCAAAATAAGGTGATAATTTGTCTCAGCTCTAGTTAGAAGCAAAGCTGAACAAAAATTACTCTTGCATTTTTTGGTTTGGGTCAGATTCACATTTTGACAAATATTTCTCCTATTTGGAAGGGCTTCCATATTTTTATTTGGCTTACTGTATATGTGAATCAGCCCAATCACAGAGAACATCTCCATGCTCACACCAGTTTCCACCAGGAGCATCATTTTCTAGCAGTTGAGGTTTAGTGACACCAAACTGACCAATTAGAGATGTAATAATACTTACACTTAATACCCAGCACTAGCAGGCCTACCAGTAACAGTAAACACAGAATTAATGCAACCAATGCACAAATGCGCCATCTAAAGGATGATGTGGGAATATCTGAAAACAAACAAACAAACAAGAATTGAAATAAGGAAGTGCAAGCTTTGATCCAGGGGCAAAGGAAGACAAATGTCTCCTGGCAAAGCCTCCTCTGAGGGCTCCCCAAGGCCAGTCCCCCCAACAGCACCCAAGAAGCCTGGCAGTCTGTTCCCCGCCCCCCTTGATTGCACTCTCCCCATCAAGCAATGCAATTTCATATCTCCCCACCCTGCTTTTGCCCCACCCTCTCCCCCACTTGCAGGGAAGATGGTATCTCCCAGCATGCTGCCTTTGTTTGTGGAAGAGTGTCACTTGCTCTCAGGTGGAGCTGTGAAAAGCTGCTGTTGCTGAGGGGGAGGAAGGCGAGAGGATGGCAGTGTGTGGGGGCTGAGCTGCAGGTTCGTGGGAGGTGGGAGAGATGCAAGACATCGGGTGCAAAGAGGCGCGGGATCCCACCCAACCTCTTTCAGTCAGAACAGCTCTCTAGCGAGTGCTGAAGCTTCTCTGCTCGAATCCCCCAAATAGGTTTAGGGAACCACCTCGACCCCATACTGGGAGAATGCCCCCTTTGGATGTGCACAAGTGTTCACAATGCGGTTGAGTGGGGGGTGAGAAAGCAGCAGAGGTATAGAAAGAGTGGAATCAAGAAAACACAGGGTTAAACGGAGTGTGTGGAGGGGAGGGGGACTGCGCACGTGCACTGATGAAGGGGTTTCCACCACACTAAACAAAGGAGCTCTCAGAAGCCATATAAATGCCCACTTTATGGCTTAAAGCTTCTACAGTACATTAGATCTACTTAATTCAGTAAATTATCAGATTGTCAAATTGGGGTCCACAGATGTTGTTGGATTAAAACTCCCACCTCCCACCAGCCCGAAGGCCATTGTAGCTGTGGATGATGGGAATTGTAGGTCCAACAATAATTGGAGACCCAGTTTGACAATCTCTGGGTCAGATATAATTTTTTATCCATTTCTGAATTTGGCATGTGTTCTTTACTCATATCACTGGGCTGGGCGCAATAAACTTGGTTCAAATTCTAAAACTAAGCATAAGCACCCCACATGTTTTAAATGGCACCCCCACCTCTGAGCTTCAGGCTGCCATTCAAAAATGGCTGTTGTTGCCTGTTTAAATAAGAAAGATCCACTTTTAATTTTAGAAAAAGGGGGAAATCTAAGCAGAGATCTCATGCCATTTTTACTTTCCCCCACTCCCAGACACTCCCCTGATCCCCAGATCGTCCTTTCACTGGTCCTTCATGGTTTCAGAGACAGAAGGGGCAGTGGGTAAAGAAATATGTGGTGATTCTCTTTATTTAGACGGGAGAGAGCAACTGGCCCTATCCATCCCTAGAACAGCATCCCTGCAGTGCCTGTTGCCACTGTTGAAAAGCAGTATATAAATATACCGCAAGGGGCCCATTTTAAAATCTCATCTCCGGGCCCACTCCAACCTTGGTATGCCCCTGCTTTGATCCTTCAGTTTTGCAATCTTCAGATTGTTTCTGCCTTCTTGTTTAATATCATTTGGTTATGGGATGTCCAGTGCAGAGATATTTGAATGGAGCAGTTTCCACCAACTCTCATTGCAGGTAAGACAGAAGCATGAGCAACACTTAGCTGATATCAACTTACCCTGAAAGGGTTCTTTGCACTGCAACTCTTTTGGTTTCAATGGCTCTGTGAATACAAGGAAATATAAAACTTAACATTTGCAAATGTATACACTGCTTGGAATATGCAAGTTATTTATCTCCAAGACTGACCTTTGGGAGAGATGGCCAATAGGAAATCAGCAGAACAGAACAAATTATATCCTAACATTTCCTGTAGAACAGCAATGAGGACTAAAATCTTCTCCCCAACAGTAATCACCTTCCCAGTTATTGCAATACTTTATTTGTGCATGGGGAGATCAATATAGCTCTTACTATGGGGACTACTAATGGAATTGTAAAAGTTTTATTTAAAGTGTACTTTTTATAATATAAAAAGTAATATTTTTAATAATGTAAGAACCACAAAATGTTCTTAAATTGCTCCCCCCACGTGCTACAATTTAAACTTGAATTTAAACTTTGCATGATCCTTTCTTTAAATCTTTCCTTCCTCCACTTGCCCTCCAAAACTTGGTTTCCTTCAGAAATGATGCCTGTGTGTTTAGTCGACAATCAGTACAGTCATCCCTCGCCAACCACTAGGGTTCCATTCTGGCAAAACCGTTTTGTTGGCAAATTTGTAGTTGGTGAGGCATTAAAGTATATGGGAAACAGGGGTTTAAGGGAACCCTGACCGCAAAAAGACCTACAAATAAAGGGGGAAATACAAAAAAATTGTATTGTAAATGTAAACAAAATGTTAAGAGAGAAATAAAAAACAAAAAACACCCTCACAAAAATCTTGTAATATTGTCAAGAATCACCAAAAAGAATGAGCAGATCAAACCTCTGGAAAATTTAAATTGGCAAGGAGCAGCAAGGTCAGCAAGGGTCACCAAGAGGAATGAGCAGATCAAACCTCTGAACCCCCCAAAATCGCTGAACACCCCCACCCCCAAATCACTGAAAAACTTTGCCAACTGTGGATATTTGGGTTGCAATTGGCAAGACCTGTCACAATTTCCTATTCGCATATACTCAAAACCTCGGTTGATAAAACTGTGGTTGAGAAGGGATGACTGTATATCAGTGGTGAGAGATCCTAGTTTTAAACTTCAGAAAGTTTCATGACATCATGGGCTTGTAATGATCTATTGGAACAGTGGCGGTGGGAGGGGGACCTCGCAGTGGGTGAGCCTCATGGCGAGGGTGGTCCAGGTGCCAAAATCATCTAGGTGTGCCACTGCTTGCATTTGCACCCTACCATCGGTCTCTGCACCCCACGGTGCCTGTGTTCAGTTCATTGCTTGCCCCGAGCTTGAGCCAGCCAGAGAGAAGGACCCCAGCTAGAGCAGGTGGCTGTGAAAAACAGCTTTCCTCTTTCGCTCCCCCACAGGCTTCTTTCCCCTTCCCAGGGCTATGTGCTTTAAGCAAATCACCCTCCTTTCACATTCTATCTCCCTATTACCCCCTCAGTAAAGGAACTCTTCATTTTCAAGGCACGTGTCTACTCTCTTTTCTCCATTCCAACATACCCACACTGTGACCAACTTTCCCAAAGTACTTTAAGGTTAATATAACTATTGGCTGGTCTGCACCCATTTGAAGCTAATTCCCCTCACTTAGAGCAAAGCACGGCCATGGAGGGTAGTAACTACCATGCTTCCACACAGACCTGTTAACAACATAGACATCTATAAAATCATGCAGGAGTACTTTTTGAGGTAAACAAGAAACACCTGTTCAGCTTTGCATATCTGATATACACATCACAGATTTATCAACAAAAGGCACAACCCATTCAGAAACATATTTGCCTCAATATGGCCTAGAGCCTTTGGACTCAGGCAGTATGTAAATAAAATAAAATAAAATGAATGAATGATGAATAAATAAATAAATAAATAAATATTGGGCTTAATGAATAGATAAATTCTTCTATATTTATCTGTTTTTAACATTTACATCCCACTCTTCCTGAAAGGCTCAGAGTGGCTTACCATATTCTTTAGCATGAATAATTCTGTCCCCAAAGGGCTCACAATATTTTTTAAAAAGCAAACAAACATTGGGGGGGGGGGTTTCAGAGGGGGGGTCCAGAGTGTACTTCATCCTCCCCAGGCCTATGGAGGGGCCTTGCTGCTTGCCTCATGCTCTGCTGCAGCCTGACGACAATGGCAAAAACACCCAAATTAGCCCATTGGAGAAATCAAAGTCAGCAATGAAGCACATTATAACAAAATAATCAAGTTAGCCTGCTTATTCTATTGTCCAATCAAAACCCCTTCTTTCATACCTAAGTTATAGCCACCAGTTTACAAAAGAACATAGATAACGTACCTTTCACTTCAACAGTATGAAGTTCATGGACATTTTCTAGTCCATGAGATTTGTGAAAATTCAGCTGTGCATATTCTATTTCCTCTGTCATAGCTGAAGAGAAAAAATTTGCAAGTGAACTAAGAACCATAAAACATTCTGGTCCTTAGGAAGTTTTAGGAAGTTTTGAAATAAACACATCGCAGAGAAGGTTCCCTTTTTAACAAGTGAGCACAGAAACAGAGCAGACAGAAATATTGTAACATAGTGGTCTGACACCATTTCCTAAGCACAGTCATAGGGCATAATTAAGCATTACTAACTGACAGCATAAAAATGAAAATGGGCTGGAATTGCTCTTGATTTGGTCAATAGAAGCAACAATGCAGTCAAGACTCCAGCAGATGGCAAGGGGGAGAGTTAAAGCTTTCCACTGAAAATTGTCCCTTCCCCTGAGGCAGCTATTTGCCCCTGAAGGAGCTATTTACTGCCAAAAAAAAAAAAAAAAAAAAATCTGGTAGCAAATGAGATTTTCAATACAAACCATGAATCCACTCTCATTTGCTACCAATGAATCTACACTCAGAACACCTCAGAAACAACAGAACCTTGTACCCCATGGGTTAGAAACCCATGGGGGCGGTTGGCACCCTATTTGCACTACACCACCTCTCGCTCGGGATCACTCCAGCACCCCCCAAGTGCAGTTATGGGGCTGCTGAAACCTCCATTATACCTTATGAGGAAAAATCTTAATGCATAAACTTTAACAGATCACCAAAAATCAGCCCTCTGCCCAAATCCTTTGAAAAAATTCTGGTAGCTTCCATGCCCCCCTTGGGCACTACCACCAACCTCACACCACTCTAGCCCACCCCTTTCCACCCAACGTGAAGCAATACACCTCCATTATACCTTATGGGGGGAACCTTAAAGATGCGTAAACTTCAACAATTCACCAAAAATCAGCCCTTTGCCCAACCCCTCTGCAATTTGGGTGGTAGCCTCCACCATTAGGCACTACCACACCACACCACTGTTCTGCCCAATATCCTGCCCCAAAGACACTAAAACTTCAACAATTCACCAAAAATCAGCCCTTTGCTCAATCCCTCTGCAATTTGGGTGGTAGTCTCCACCCATTAGGCACTCCCACCCCACCCCACCCCACTCTTTTGGTCCTAGGGCCCACTTTCTTGATCTGAATCAATTCTGATTTGGATTTGGATTTGGATTAATTTGAATCCGAATCAAATCTGGGGTGATTTGGATGGGTCAGATTCGGATGCAAAAATGAATTGGGGGTGTAACGATTCAGATCCGAATCAAAACACCAAAAATCAAAATTGCACACCCCTGCTCTAGGGGAGTGTACATAAGACAATTTTAGTTCAAAGCCCCATTCATTTTCAGGACTTGATTTTATATTGGGCTTATTTGAGCTCTAGGCTGTTCAGCTCAGGATGCATAGATAATTCTTTGACCCACAGACAATGTTTTGTCACTAATAGCAAAGCATCATTTGGAGGCCCCACCATGGGTAAAACAAAGTTGGCAGCCAAAAGAAGGAGTGCTGCTCTTGCCAGTGGCAAATCTCCCCCTCACTCAGCTCAAAATGCCCCTCAATTTTATTGCCTACAGGTGGACCAGAGAAATGAGGGGGGGGGCATTTTATTCCTCAAATGACTGTAACATCTCCTGCACATTGTAATTCTGTCATACACGCACTAGTCTCTTTAGAAATAAGGAAATGACAAAGTTGTGAAATCAAAGCAGCACATGATGACAATTCAGGATTCTTGGCAGAATTGTGTCACTGCAGAGTAATATTTGTGCTAGAGGCTACAAACAGCCAATGTGTGCTGAACATCATGTTTTTATCATCCTTTTGTAAGAGCTAAGCTTGGCATGTGATTAGCTTTCTTGCCCACCTAAGAAGAACTCTGAATATTCTATCTACTACCACGTAATGGTGCAGCGGGGAAGTAACTTGCCTAGGGAGCAAGAGGTTGCTGGCTTGAATAGGAAGATTCTGAAAGGCATCATCTCATGCTGCAGATGGCAATGATACACCCCTCCTGTATTCTACCCAAAAAACCCACTGGCTCTTTGGTCTCCAGGAGTCAACACCGACTCAACGGCACAACTTTACCTCTACCACCATTACCTTTCTGACCCAAAGTTCCAATAAGCATAAGTACCGCAAAGACACTTGCCGTTTGCCTTGCAGCTTCTTCCAATTTGATTGTTTTAATACATTTATTCATACTGGAAATTTTAATTCACGTTTTTGTGCATGATTTCATTTGCTGCTGTTTTTGGAACCATATATATATATATCAGAAACACAAGATCTGTGATGAAAGAACATTAGGGGACTTTGAATCAAATCAGTAAAATGAAGCAATGAGAATATGGAGGGAGGGAGGAGAGGGCACCAGGAAAAATTGGTAAAGTTCATCAAAGCAAACCTCCCACTCACATTCCTAGACATTTCATATCCAGGATGGCACTTTCAGATGCGTAACCAGGGTGAGGCAGGCAGGGCACGTGCCCTAGGCACCAGCTGAAGGGGGCGCAAAATGCCTGCCATGCCATGCCCCCAAGCAACACAATTAAAAAAAAAAATTAAACCCCCCCAATTCAATCCCAGCAAGCGCCACCAGGTGGGCCCGCTGCTCACCACTGCCGCCGTACCACAGCCCGCACCCCCACACACTCATGCAGGGCGAGTCGCGAGATCTCTGAATCCTGGCGCTTGGCTCCGGTGGGTGGGCGTTCTCCCATTGGCTTGTGGAGAGCATGGGCGGCACCCCGGTGCCGGAATCAGCACATGCCTGCACGCACAAGACGGCCACGTGGGTAAGAGAGACAGAGACTAGGAGCTTGCTGTGGTCGGTACGTGCTATCAGTGTTTGTGTCCTCTCTGTAGGAAAACTTAACCTGCTGCTATGTCGCTGCTTTGAGTCTTCTTTCTCTTCCCCACCTCCCTCCAAGGAGCCCAGGGGGCATATATGCTCCTCTCCCTCACCCCATTATTGTTATTGGAACTGTCTTTTAGTCAGGGCGCAAAGTGGTGGCTTGCTCTTGGTCAGCTAGTGAACTTTATGAGTGGGAGAAGAGGATTTTCAGCTGTAGTCCATCCTCCTCCCCCCTGCCTCCCGTCCCTCCCTCCCTTCTGCTGCTGCCGCCGGGGCAGCTTTTGTGTTTCTTCAGGGCGGTGAGAGAAGGAGAAGCAGGCTGCGGGACTTCTACTTCTGAGTAAACAAGCACTGGCAGGGGCTGTATGGCTGCAACCCTGTGCACATTTCCTTGGAGCAACCCGCGGGGCTCAATGGGGCTTGCTTTTGAGTAGAAGTGCTCAGTCGGGCTGCACAAGGAATGGAGAAGTTAGTTGCTCTGTGCTTGCTCAAGGTGCCTTGCAACCTGAGAAAGAAAGTCCAGGGTCCTGTGCAAGTGGAGGGAGGGAGGAGGAGGAGGAAGCATTTGTGCTTTTGTTTTTTATTCTATTTGTCCTTGTGGAGGAGGGAAACCTCTCACCTCCTTCCCTTCAATCACCCCTGAGGGTTCCTCCTCCCTCCCCCGGACCCCGACCTCCTTTTTTTGATGGCAACATCGCTTCTCTCCCTCTCCCCCCTGTGTTTTTCTTCCACAGGGAGCCTCGGTCCCATCCCCTCTTCACTGCTGCTGCTGCTTTCCTGGCGCTTTCTCTCTGTCCTGAGGCAGGAACGAGTATAGAGCCCCTGGTGGCGCAGTGGTAAAACTGCCGCCCTGTAACAAGTTCGATCCTGACCAGGGGCTCAAGGTTGACTCAGCCTTCCATCCTTCCGAGGTCGGTAAAATGAGTACCCAGAATGTTGGGGGGCAATATGCTAAATCATTGTAAACCGCTTAGAGAGCTCCGGCTATAGAGCGGTATATAAATGTAAGTGCTATTGCTATTGCTATATACTGGCTGCAAGAAAATGAAGAGCAACCAACTTCTCCATTCCTTGTACAGCCCGACCGAGCACTTTTACTCAAACACAAGCCCCATTGAGCCCCGCGGGTTGCTCCAAGTAAATGTGCACAGGGTTGCAGCCCTGCCAGTGCTTGTTTACTTAGAAGTCCTTCTGGACTGAGTGCTTGCTCCCCAGTAAGTGTGTTCAGGCTTTCAGCGTGAGACACAGCAAAGTTTTACTGCTGCCTTCCAAAAGTGTCCCTCTTCTGACTGAGCCACCGACAAGCACATTTCAGTTTTTTGCCCGTTCCCTGGAGAGTTTTTAAATTCCAAAAGCAAAGTGGGTGGGGATGCAGAGAGATAATTTTCTCTTTCTCCTTTTGCTAAATGACTTCAACTAATAGCGTAGCCGTCTACTCTGAAACTGGAGACTAAATTGATATTTAGATATTGATAATTGAAGGGTTGTATTCTTTAACGGGCACTCTCTTTTTTAGTAAACTTTATACTTTATACAATCCATTAACAATCCTCTCTTCATTTCTCATATCATTTCCATGTTGCTTTTTCAAAAGTTTCCAGCATTGCTAGACTTGCTTCTTTGCTTGAGGTGGGCAGAAATGCAAATCTCTTTATGCAGATTCTGCAGGTAGAGTCTGAAAGGGCTTAGAGTGGGAAAAATATCAAAACACAAGAGTGACTAAACTTACACTGAAGTCTTTGCTCTCTGCTTAAGTATGTTTGTCAGCCACAAGTGAGGAGCATATTTCTAGATAACTCTGCAATGTTGTGGTGTGGAAGGTTTCATTTGTCAAATGAGCGATACACCACAGTTCTAGCTGCGCTCTCTCTCCCTCTCTCTCTCTCTCTCTCTCTCTCTAAGAACATAAGAACAGCCGTGCTGGATAAGGCTCAGGGCCCATCTAGTCCAGCATCCTGTTTCGCACAGTGGCCCACGAGATGCCGCTGGAAGCCACAGGCAGGAGTTGAGGGCATGCCCTCTCTCCTGCCATTACTCCCCTGCAACTGGTACTCAGAGGCACACCCTTGAGGCTGGAGGTGGCCCACAGCCCTCTGACTAGTAGCCACTGATAGACCTCTCCTCCATGAAGTCATCCAAACCCCTCTTAAAGCCATCCAGGTTGTTGGCCGTCACCACATCCTGTGGCAGAGAGTTCCACAAGTGGATCACGCATTGTGTGAAAATCTCTGAGATGTGATTGCAGCACATATGTATGGCTATAAATTATATACAGTAATTGCATTAAAAAACAACAAAAATTCCAAGGTCTCCCCCATCCTCCCTCAAAAAAACCCATTACCTTGTTTTTATTTTTACATCTTTATATTCTTGGAAATTTAGTTGTTTAAATATTGGCTTCTTTAGCGATAGAGAGGGGAGTGGATAAAGAATTATGCAGAATGTGTTAAGTTGTGTGTTGAAATATTTCTGCTAATGCATATTTGCATGAATATACTTGTTTTATATTATTACATTCTTGTGAGTTCAGTTGCTGTTTGTGCCCTCAAGAACCCACGAGTGCCATGTTGTGTATGTGTATAGGGGGGAAAGATGCTTGACTTCCCAGTATTGTCTACACTGATGGGCTGCAGCTTTCCCATGGTTTCAAACAGGAGTCTTTTCCACTCCTACCTGCAGTCTGGAGATGCCAGGGACTGAACCTGGGACATTCTCCATGCAAAACTGATGCTCTTCCCAGAGTGGTCCATTCCCCTAAGGGAATATCTTACTGTACTCATATGTATATATGTATGTCTATATGTATTTGATTTCTATACTGCCCTTCCAAAAATGGCTCAGGGCAGTTTACATTAGAGAGAGAGGCTACATTACATGTAGTCTCCTATTTGAATGCAAACCAGGGTGGACCCTGCTTAGCAAAGCGGACAATTCATGCTGGCTACCACAAAACCAGCTCTCCTCCTCCTTGAAAAGAGGCTTGGACAAATTCATGGAGGAAAGGTCTATCAATGGCTACTAGTCAGGTGGCTATAGGCCACCTCCAGCCTAAGAAGTAAGATGCCTCTGAATACCAGTTGCAGGGGAGCAGCAGCAAGAGAGGGGGCATGGGCTCACCTCTTGCCTGTGGGCTTCTCAGAGGCATTTGGTGGGCCACTGTGTGAAGCAGGATGCTAGACTAGATAGGCCTTGGGCCTTATCCAGCAGGGCTGTTCTTATGTCCTTATATTCTTCACTTGTAGCAGCTGGGTCAGTATCTGAGAGAGTGTTTGTTTCTGCCCTCTCCACAGGTATATTTGCCTTGGGACTTGCCAGAGGGGTGAGCTTTTGGTGCAAAACAAAGGACTGTCAGTTTTTGGCTCTCACCTGTGGTGTAAAGTCTGTAAGCAGTGGCAGTAAGATATCTTCAGAGTCCATCAGTAATTTTGAATTTTAGAAGTTGAAAACTTGGTGTTTTTTTTTAAAAGTAATGGTTTGGACAGGGGCGCAATTTCAGTCCTTGCCCTAGGTGCTATTTTCCCTAGATACACCTCTGGACACTATTCCTACATCCTGGACAGGACGTTGACTTATGGACTGTCCAGGCCAATTCTGAATATGTGGCAACCCTAGGTGGAACAAATGACAATTGTAGCTACTAAGTGTTATACCTGGTAAACATATTTTAAATGTCAGAAAATGCCTTCCTCTATGGCATATATTTTGTGGTATTTCAAGTCACAGGTGTTAAAATGAAGGCCCAAAGCCTTTCAGTGAATGATACTGCATGGATGTTTGGCACTTTGTGTTATGGGGAAAGGAGGGGCTACCCAAACTATTACAAAAGGTGGACAGACATCGCTACAGTGCAGACCTCCTTTCCTTCAATGCTTCTTTCCTACAATCCTATCCTCCTTTCAACAGTAATTCACTTATCCTGAAATGCATGTACATCTGACTGCTTCTCAGGAAAGCTATAAATGTGTTGTTTATGGCAGGAAGGAATAGCAGGACCCTATTACATATAGGACCGGTGGTTGACATGACTACCATGAAGTAAGTAAGATGGGAACCCGAGGTTCCCGAGGAGTGTGCGCTCCTGCAGGGCATGTTGTTTGAACCCACCAACCTCTGGTTCCTGTGCCAGTTCCTGACTTCTGCCCTATTTCCACCCAAGATTCTCTGCCCAGCTTCAAATGTCAGTGGCAAGTTGGGCAAAGAATCCTGGGCAGAAGTTGGGAACAGGTGGGGGAACTTGTTCTGAGAGGTAACATTGTGTATTTCGTATTTCCATTAGAGGTGTGATTTTCCAACTTTGCCTAGCTTGCCCAAATGCCTTGTCACACAGGGCTGTCACATGGATGAGAGCAAAAACTTGTTGCTTGCTGCCTTAGCAGGCAGAACTAGATCTAGTTGGCTTAAGTTACAAGATAGAAATTGGCTGAATATGGAAAGAAACTCTTAATGGTACAAACAATTCAACAATGAAACAAATTATCTAGGAGAACAACGGGCTCTCCCTCACTGGAGGTCTTTAAGCAAAGGCTGGCCAGCCAACCATCTGTTGTGGAGGCTCTAGATCTGGGTTTCCTTTATGAAGCACAGAGTTGGACTGGATGGTCTTCTAGGCCCCTTAGAAGTCCAAGATTTTACTTCATGTGATCCACCTTGTTTTATAGCTGCTTCCCTCATAAACACAAGAAGAACTTCATTTATGATCAATGATCAGATACACACACAAAAGTCAAACACCCACCAAATCAGTAAGTATAATAATGGTAGCAAGATCAAATTACATCTCGTCGGTGGTCCTTTGTCTGATTTTCATGGCTGTCAAACAAAAGTTGGCTACCTTTTGGGTAATATCTACACACTCACCAGAGATAAGAAAACGTGTGTAATAAGACCCATCCCTACCTGGCCTATTCAATAACAAGGGTGTAATCAACCTGGCATAGAAGGAACAGTACAAAATAACATGTTGTATTGTCTCAAGCATTCCTTCACCACAAGGACAGATCCTATTGGCTTGAGGTGTTTTATTATACCTGCCAAAAGGTACTGCCGAGGGGAGCACATAAAATCTGGCTCTGAAGAATGCTTTATGTAATTTGAAGAAGGTAAGTAATGATAGATATTTTGCTGGAGAATAGCTGATATTTACATAATACTCTCAACTGAGATCATACTGAGATCCTTTTGGTGTTCTACATCCTCTAGTCCATGCCTGCTCAACTTAGGCCCCCCAGCTGTTTTTGAACTACAACTCCCATAATCCTCAGTCACTGTGACCAATAGCCAGGGATTATGGGAACTGTAGGCCAACATCTGCAGGAGGGCCGAAGTTGAGCAGCCCTGCTCTAGTCTCTGCGCAAATACCCTCTGGGCCTGGACAAAGCCCAAGGACAACAGGTACTCAGGGGACAGTCCATAGGACAAGCATTTGTCCCTAAGCACCATCTCTCATCCCAGTTTATAATTGTCAGTGGGCACCAGAGGGGCCAAACCCACAGGGCACAATTTGAGCTTCAGCCAATAGTTGCCCATCAGCTTCCATACTCTTGCCTCCACTCTTAGAATCCCTGACTCCAACCACAAACTTACATTGGACACACATCTAGGTGCACGAAGAATTGCCCTCAAAAATCTGGTTGGACAGTCTCCATCTCCTTATGTTTGATGTAAATTCCTAGTTGTGCGCCATACAAAATTTGGGCCAACTTGGCCTCAAATGGCTTCAGGGCAGCTAGTACCAATTCCCCTCCTTTGCCATAGAAGAATCTTAATATAACTGTGGAGCTCCTCTGAGCTGACTGCATGGTACTGCAGATGTGGGGCTTCCAAGAGCCCATAGCACTAAGAACTATCCCCAAATATCTAAAGCATTACACCTGTTTGATTTTGTTACCCCCAACTGACCACTTGATTATCTGATGTCCTTTGGTGAATATCAGAACTTTTGTTTTCTGGTAATTAACCTCCAGCTAATTTCCAAACAATACTGTGAGACGCTCCTAAGAGCCCTTTTCAGGCCAATTGGTGTGTGCGAAATTACTGCAGTATTGTCCACATAAAGCAAAAGGGGAACGTGGATACCTGCCAAAATTGGAGCATGAAACAATGGCTTATCCAGGCTAGTGGCCAATGAGGAAATGTAAAAATTGAAAAGAGAGGGGGCCAGGATACACCCCTGTCTGACTCCCTTCTTCACAGATATTGCATTAGATAACAACCCCTGAGGGTTACATCTTACTCATAAGTTATCAGAGTACAACTTCTGAATAAGTAAAAGCAACTTCTGAATAAGTAAAAGTCTGTCTATATTGGTTGCTTTGTTTCCCCCCCATAAAATCGACCTAAAAATTGAACCAAACGCAAACCTAAAGTCCACAAATGCCACATAAAGAGCGGACTTGGATCTATCAGAATATTCCGCTACTAAATACTGCAGCACCAACACTTGATCAACTGTAGAGTGCCTTTCTCTAAAGCCAGCTTGTACCTTGCCAAGAAAGTACTCTGTTTCTAACCACTCCTAAAATTTCCAAAGGAGGTGTCTTGCGTACAATCTGCTTACTACACTTAGCATACTCATTGGGTGATAATTGGCTGGGTTATCCTTGTTGCCACTTTTGTATAGAGGGACTATGATGTCATTCCCCCCACCCCAGTCATTGGAGACATGTATTCTGCAGTCCATGTGGGTGAATAATGGGGCCAAAACTGGAATCCACCATTCTAAATTTGCCTTGATTGCCTCTGGTAAAACACAATCGCTTCTGAGGTCTTACATATCTTCAGTGCATCTATTAAGGATTTTATTTCAGGCAGGGGCGGAGCCACCATTGGGACAATGGGTTCAAAGAACCTGGACCGTGCCCAATAAGGGGCCGCGGCCCCGACCCCCCCCCCCCCCGCATCTGACATCTGATGGTGCTGGTTTAGCTCCCGAGCAGGGGCCGCACAGCCTCCATTCAAGAGTTAAATGGCCACTGCATTCACGGTGCGGCCAGGAGCGGCTCTTCCCTGCCTTTAAGGCAGGGAAGAGCCGCTCCTGGCTGCACTGCAAATGCAGCGCCAGCCTAGGTAGCTCCTGCAGGGGTCATGCCAGAATCTTATAGCGGAGTTCTGAAACTGATCAGCCCATATGCGGACTGCCACCACTATAGGAAAAAATTCTAGGAAGGTCAGGTCCCTGGTAATACCCATGACCTCCCACTGCTTAGGCCACCCAGCCACACACCAGCACCTCCTAAAAAACACGCCAAACCTAAAGCCACCCGCAGCGTCAGACTGCACTTGAAGCTCAGCCTCTAGCAGCATCATATCCCACCAAAATGACACCCCGTTATATGAGCCAAGAAAGGTTGTCCACAGTTCCAAATCTGCCCTCATAGCTGCAGTAACCCAAATGCAGAAATGCAGCTCCCTAATCCCTTTCATCGCATCTATAAGGCACTGCAGGAAAGCCTGACCAGGTGCCACCACTCGATAACCAAAATTAAGATGGCCTGCCAGGTAACCTTCCAAACCTGCGAACACTTAGCCAAAAGGGCCCTTAAAGACACCAACTTCTCCTCCAGAAGCTCAGAGCACCCCACCCTAGTATCTAACTCAATACTCAGGAAGGTGAACCTAGTAGCAGGCCTTTCAGTCTTTGCATGGGCCAAGGAAACCTCCAACTCAGTACACAACCCAATGTTGATAGATACCCTCCTTTCCTGAAAAAAGAAAATCATCTAAAAAATGAACAGAAGAACTAAGTCCCATCCTGCACCTCACTGCCCATTCCAACATGGAAAGTTGTTCCCTCAAACACAGAGCAGGACACGGAACATCCCAAAGGAAGGGCCTGGTTGATGTAATATTGCCCTTGAAAACAAAAACCCAATAGGTCAAAGTCGGCAGGGTGCACATGAAAGAGGCGGAAGGCCGATTCTATGTCACACTTGGCTAATAATGCACCCCTCCCACAAGAGTAGACCATGTGCACAGCTTCATCAAATGCTGTATACCTCACTGAGCAAAGCTCCTGGGGTATCTCATCATTCACAGAAGCACCCCGAGGGAAGGATAGATGGTGAATCAACCTGAACTCCCCAAGGTCTTCTTGGGTACCTAACCACGCCCAGGGGAGACACTCTCAATATGGATAGAGGCAACTCGGGAAATTTATTTATTTATTTATTCATTCATTCATTCATTTATTTGAGACATTTAATATACTACCCACTCCGAAGGCAGTGCACAAAAAGATGCAAACAGGCAACATTAAAAATTACATTCTAAATTAAAAACTAAAATAACTACCAAAGGACAGAAAAATAAACAACAGGGCAAAAGCCTGGCGAAAAAGAAAAGTCTTCAATAGCGATCTGAAGATTGGTAAGGAAGGGGCTAGCCAGATCTGTAGGGGGATGTAACTGGATGAGAGAGGCGGGTCTGTAGGTGGGCAGGCGCCAGGTCTTGCAAGGCTTTGAAGGTCAGAACAGGACCTTACATTGAGCTCGGAAGCGAATAGGAAATGGACCCAAGACCTAGCCAAGTGTTACTTCCTTCCAAATTTTCCTGACCACCACCTCTTCCATGCCCTGCACTGATCTTAAGTTTCATGCTGACCTATGTTACCTAGGGGGAAGAGCACGGGATGCGAAACCCAAAAGTAAAACCATGCAACAGATAAGATGCCCTGTCCTGCAGCAAATACTTGCACAACAGGCAGACCAGCACTGGGATCTTAATTGGGCTGGGTCCCTTTTCCATTACCTCCACCCTTCTTGTTGCCTGATTGCTGTTCCCTGAAGCCCCCTCTGAACCCTTTGGCACAAGAGGAACTGCTCCCTGAGTGTTGTCCCCCACAGAACCCACAGTTGTGTCAGAATCTACAAGGTGAGCAAGAGCCCTTGGTGGGCTGCACCTGCAACACCACCCCCATGTAAATCATGAAAGTGAACAGCCAATTCGCCCAATTATGCATGATAGGCTTCCGTCTAGACTTTTCCAGATCCCTATTCTCCTCCCCTTATTTGACTACTGGTTCTAGTTCTCTGAAGAGAAGGTGGAACACATCAATGAATTTGTCCCTCCATATCCATTCCTTAACTGCAGGTAAAAGATGATCCCACAAGGGCAGAGACATCTCTCCAGGCAGGCAATGTTTCTGTGAAACATTTCAACACACAACATATTCCTGTGGAGGAATAAGCAGCCTATCCCACCAACTGGAGAATCTATGGAGATTCTGTGTGGAGAATCATGTGGAGAATGTGTGGAGAATCATGCCCTGCTGCTACCATGAGACACCCATCTCCCTGAAAATTACAAGTTTAACTGCTGCTACCAGGTAGACATTTAGGCTTTAGCTGACTCAACAACAACAGCCTTTCAAACCTCTGTGGCCAAAAACAAACTTTAGTAGAGTAGTGGGGTCTATAGGCATGGGGTGGAGTAAATAGAAGCTACAATTTTGCTATAAACAAGTACTTTTACTTTGCAATTAGTTCAATTTAAATTTAAAGTTGTTACACAAGTTTAATACAAAAAACAATAACCATCAACCAAAAAAACATAGGGAATAAACAAAATGTGGGCATAAAAGCATCTATTAACCTGACTCTAACCTAACTTCCTTGAAGAATACCTTTAGCAACTATGGCTTGTCCTTCTCTTGACCTGGTCACAGTACAGGCCTAGGGTTCAATCCAGCCTGGTTATTCTGTGATTTCAGCTCTTGTTACAGCCACAGCACTGATTCTCCCAGCCTGGGCTAGCAATTCTTCAGCTTTGACTGGCCTCACATTCTCCACTTTGACTGGACCCAGTTCATTCAGCTCACCAAGATGTACTTCTTCAATCTCTGAGGCTATTCACATGTGTGTGCAAAACTGGGCTAAAGGAGCCCAGCCTGGTTTTGCACACGCATGTGAAGCGCCAGGATCATGTCCGATCCCGGCAACACCACAGTGGCAAACCCGCTTGTGGGGCCTCCCCTCAAAATGGGGTTAGGAGACTGAGCACTCTCCTAACTCCATTCTGCCAATCGTGTGTCAGCTGGCTGGCAGACTTGGGGGGAGGCAAGAGGGATCCCAATAATGCATCACACACTCATTAACGCATTATTGTCACTCGCCCAGGGGGAAAGAGCTCCTCGTCTGCAGGGAAGGTACGTCTAACCTGCCTTCCCTGCAGTCCACTCTGGAGCCCTTCTCACTGCTCGTGAGAAGAAGCTCACTGAGTCCCCAGCTGTGTCTTCAGAGAGACTCTCCTTCTCTCTCTTTTCCAAAACTGCACACTGCCTTTTCCCAGGACTCTCCAACTTTGACTCATTCTCTGCAAAAACAGCCTTCCAGGGGCGTATCTACCATTAGGCAAGGGGAGGCAGCTGCCTGGGGCCCCCCACGTTTCGAGGGCCCCCCCCGAGGCAAGTCACATGTGAAGTGTGTGTGTGTGCATCAGAGAGGGGCCCATTTTAAAATTTTGTCTCTGGGCCCACTCCAGCCTCGTTACGCCCCTGCAGCCTTCTATATATACATAATTTTCTCCAACAGTTTTTTAAACAACCCAGTCAGTGTAACACAAAGTTCCCTCCATTTTCCAAAAAGGTCTTCCCTGCAAAACCAAACTGTCAAACTGACATCCTAAATGTGAAACTAAAATACAGCAGGCATGAACTCTTGGCCCTGCCTGCATTCTTTGCAACATAGGGACTTTGCAAGCATTTTATACATACTATTTACAATAAAAAGGGTTTTAGGAATATCAATGCAATAATAATACAATGCATCTACAAGGGCTTATTTACAAAACCCAAGAGGTCTAGGCCTCATTCCTCCACAATTCCGATCCCAAATATTTATTTCCCCACTTTTCCCTTTGTCTCTAAAGCCAAGGTCACATTTGGCTGCCCAGCACAGGTCACAATAAGCACACCTGGTGCAGTGCTGGCCGGCAGTGCGGTGACCACACCATCCGAGACAGACAAAAGAGGATTTGGGAGCCCCCTGGGGGTGTGGAGGCCTTGGACCTTGGCCTGGAAGTCTAGAGGTAAGAGCACCTATGTAGGAGAAAGAGAGGGGACTAAATACAGCACTCTATGTCATCCCTCTCAAGCAACTGATTGGTAGATATCAGGTTCTTAAAATGGGCTCCACTTGTGCAGCTCTAGCACTGATTGTGAGGAGAGCTTCATAGTCTTCTCAAACCATTTCATGTATTTATTTATTTATTTATTTATTTATTTAACAGGAAATTAGAAATTATTTTTAAAGTTAAAATAAACAAATGAATATTGAATATTGCAAATGAATATTGAATATCCAGATAAGTAGGCAGATAATTAAAAATTACTTTAAAATTATATTTGGTCCATATAGCTACAATATTAATTGCGCACCATACTTCCTCTTCATGGGATAACATTGCTTCCTTCCCTATAACACAGCATTGGGCAAGATGGGTGCATTTCCAGAGGTCCATTAATACTACTTCTCTATCAGATCCTCTTGCTACATATTCTTCTGCCTATGGATTTCTTGAGTGCTATTTGGACATCTTTGTTTTTCAGGCTGTAAACCAGGGGGTTCAGCAAGGGTGTCACCATTGTGTAAGAGACAGCTATCAATGTGTCCTCGTCCAGAGTATATCTGGATTTGGGCCTTAGATAGATAATGGAAGCACATCCAAAGAGCACAACCACCACAATAAGAAGAGAGGCACATGTTGAAAAGTGCACAACCACCACAATAAGAAGAGAGGCACATGTTGAAAAGGCTTTCCGCTTCCCATCTGCTGTGGGGATTTTCAAGATTGTGTTCAAGATTAAAATATACGAGAGAAGAATCAGTAGGGATGAGCAAAATACCACCAAAAAACAAATAACAAAAATCACAACTTCCCCTATATAGTTTCTGGCACAGCATAGCTCAAGCAAAGGGGCTAAATCACAGAAGAAATGGTTTATTTTATTTGGTCCACAGAAAGGCAATGTAAATATGATTATTGTCTCTGTTGTGGAAAAAAGAAATCCATCTGTTGCTGAAAAACAAACCACTTTGGTACAGAGTCTTTGGTTCATTAGAACGTGGTAATGTAAAGGTTTGCATATGAACACATATCGGTCATAGCCCATCACTGCCAGAAGCATGCAATTTGAGCACCCAAAGCCTAGGAAAATACACATCTGAGTAGCACAGCCAAAGAATGAAATAGTCTTATTTCTCTTACAAGATTTGCAAGCATATTAGGGATAATGGTGAGTGTGTAACAGATTTCCGAAAATGAGAGAATGGAGAGGAAGAAATACATGGGGTGTGTGAAGCCTGTGGTCAACCCTTATTGTAGTGATGATGATGATATTTCCAGCCAAAGTGACCATGTACATGAGGGAGAACACCACAAAAAGCACAATCCGCAGATATGGGAAGCTGGAAAATCCAGTTAGAATGAATTCCATCACCACAGTTTGCTTCTCTGTTTCCATTTGTGTGAAATCTGGGGGAGAAACATTAAAATGTCACAAACTGCAAGAGTGCAAACTAATTGACAACATATACAAAAATATTTGGAAAACATTACACACATGGAAAGCATTCCTTGCAACTCAGCAAGGCATTACAGCTGGTATATACATTTCTATAGAACATTCCTATATCTATTTCTAAAGAAATAAGATATCCACAGTGAGAAAACAATTGGCACAGTTAATGACCTCACATTGAATTTCTGTTAACATGGCTTAACATGGCATCTTCTTGAAGGAGGTTCTGCTGCTAATGGTTGCCCTGAGGACTTCTATGCCTTACTAGGTGGTGAAGGAGTACAGAGACCTGGCCTTCATGGGCAACTAGGAGCTGTTATAAGAAAGTGAATGACGTGAGCTAAAGGAGACTTCAGTAGCACTACAACAGGAATGCACAGCTCAAATGCCCTGGTGGGCCACAAGCACCTATGACTTGGTGTGTGGGGGCCAAGCACATTAACTCACATAAAAATTATCTACATCGTAATGTAAACTATTATTAGTTACTTGTGGATCTCTGCATCATGATGGGACTCACAATTTTAACCAAGATTAGTGACCAGAAAATCAGCCCTGTCCCTGCTCAGTCAATGGGGCCCCTGAACTGCATGCCAACCCCAGGACGGAGTCTGGGGGTAAGGCGAGGGGGATGTGGGATGGTGTCCATGGGCTGTGGCTATGGTGGGAGAGGCCAACTGCACTGAGCTGCAGCTGCTTGTCAGCAGAATAGGCTAAGAGATCTTCATGGCTCCTGCTGTTGCTGTAAGATATTCTTATGCCTTGTTTTGCAGGCCAACAAAACAGTTCCTGCAGGCTGGATCCAACTCCTGGGCCTTATTTAGTTAGTTAGTTAGTTAGTTAGTTAGTACATCTGTATACCTCCCCATACAAAAAAGTCCCTGGGCGGTTCACAGTATAAAGAAATGTGTGTACACAAGGCCTGCACCACAAGGTATTTGAGATTCTGCCGAATACATTTTTTCTCTTGAAACAAACAGAAATTAGGGCACACTAGAGAAAACACCAGTTAAATAAAGTTTTCTTGAGGAGTCTTCCTTAAAAATACTTTCCCCCATTTTACCTTTCCTACCTAGTTGACAATTCAATACAGTGTTGCAAAACCTATCCTCAATATATCCAACCATCTTCTAATCAGTCAATTCATTAAGCACAGGCTGTCTATTCAGACTTGCAGGATCTCTCTGAGGTCTCAGGCCGAGGCCTTTTCCAAATGGGCCACCCAAGATCCTTTTAATGGGAAATGGCAGAAACTGAACCCCAGTCCTTCTACACTCTCTGTCGCTTGGCAAAGTATAGCATTTATGCCTAAGTTTAAAAAAAAAACAATCTGATAAGAATATGGTTAATTTAAAATGTTTTTAAAGCTTAAAGTGCTGTAGAGCATTTGGATGCTTGAGCATTTGTGATTAGAATAAAACATTGAAAGATCTCAAAATATATTGATCAATTATGGATTGAGCAGAAGTGTATAAAGCAGAAAGCTTACATGAAGGCAGACTGTAGGATAGCTGTTCAAAATGACAGTAATTTGCCAAAATATATTTCTTTTTATAGGAGTTGTTTCCAGCATGGAACAATGTAAACAAGTTTCTAAATCTCACAGGATATTGTCTCTGTGGCATTCCAAAGGTTAAAATAAATCAACCATTGCATCATCAGTGGGAGCTGTTAACATCTAGAAATGCATCTAACAGATATGTCTGGGAAAAGCTATATCCAAGGGAATAAATGCACAACTATTCTGACCAATCATGCTGTATCAGAGAAGTCTATGCACATGCGCGCGCACACACACACACACACACACACACATTCATTGAATTGGTGGGGGAAGTGGGACTGTGCCCATTGGCCATCGCCCATACCAATGTGCTTACTGGTCAAGCCCCCCCGGACTTTGTTATGCAATCAAGAACCCTGATTACCCAATATTCAAGATTTCATGGAGGACCTCTATGTGCAAATAGTTGTACATGCACAAAACCCCTTTCAGATTAATGCTGAATGTGAGGCCAAAGGGGGCATGGCCAGTAAATATGATCCACTTCCCTCATGTACATTCAGTTTGGAAACAAGACTGTTAATTCAGAACTGCAATATCTGAAGAGAAATTAAAATGAGGCACAGGCAGAGCAATGTGCATTTCTGTGGGTGTATGTGTGTGCGCGCACATCTCTGTGTGTGTGTGTGTGGGGGGGGAATTTGTCTCATATGCTTGATTTTTGAACAAGAAATAACTGTATATTTTTCATTAACATGCTTAATACTTCTTTTAAACAAGTCCTATTGATTTTGATGCAATCAAAAGTTCTTTTTCCCACCCAGTTCCATCACTGACAGATGAAAGTGAGCCAAGTGAGCCTCTTTATATATTATAATAAAGAAAGACACTTTGAGGTATGTGAAAAGTGCTTTCCCTTCAGGTAACCACAGAGATACCGCAGTGGAGGAAATGGAGCCACTTGCTCCCTTCATGTGACACGGATGGCCAGATTAAAATGGCAAGTGGCCTCCACCCAGCTCATGAGAGATCTGACTGGGTAACACAATGTCCAATTCTCTCAGTACCCTCAATTCTCTGAATGTGGGCTAAATGAAGAGAGATATGAAGATGAAGATATAATATTAGGAAATATAGATATAATATTAGATGGGAGAAAAGGTTGGTGACCACGAAGAGCTGAGCAGAGCAGATGAGAGCTGAGAGAAAAAATAATCACAGAACAACAGAACTCATAGATAGAAAGGAACTTTTTAATGACAGGGACTGTGGAGGAATGAGGCCTAGACCTCTTGGTTTTTTGTAAAACAAACCCTTGAATTGTAAATGAATTGCATTGGTATTCCCCAACCTCTTCTTCTAAATAAGCCTTTGCATTATTTGCACTACCCCTGCTAATTGGGCAAAGAGGCACCTTTTTAACGTGGTGATTCTCTTTATTGAGCATGGGGAGAGCAACTGGCCCTGTCCAGCTCCAGCACAGCATCCATCCAGTGGCTGTTGCTAGTGTCTGCCTTACGTTTCTTTTTAGATTGTGAGCCCTTTGGGGACAGGGAGCCATCTTATTTATTTATTATTTCTCTGTGTAAACCGCTTTGGAAACTTCTGTTGAAAAGCAATATATAAATTCTTCTTGTTGTTGCATTGTTGTATTAATATTCATAAAACCTCTTCATTATTGTATTCTGTGCTCAAAGTCCCTAGGTATGAAAAAACTAGCAGGGTCAAACAGTTCATGCCTGTTTTTTTCAGTTTCACATTTAGAATGTCAGTTTGACAATTTGATTTTGGAGGGAAGAGTTGCAAAAGATCAGTTTGTAGGAGAGAAGTCAAGAAGCCATCAACAGGAGAGTCCTGGGAAAAGTCAGCAGAGGGGCCTCTCTGAAGACACAGTTGGAGAATCAGAGTTGGAGAGCTGGAATCACACAAGAGCTAGGCTGGATTTAGCCCCAGGCTTGTGCTGTGACCAGGATACAAGACTGCACAGCAGAGGCGTAACTAGGGAAAACGGCACCTAGGGCAAGCACTGAAATTGCCCCCCCCGCTGCTCCCCCCAACATACATCAGACTGACACACACAGTAGGGAGGGGAGAAATCTTCTGTGATAGGGAGTTCCACAGAGTTGGCACCACCACTGAAAAGGCCTTCTCACATGTCACCACCAAACAGCCCTCATAGAGTAAGGCAACATTTGAGAGGCCCTTCCCAGGTTATTTTAGGAGGCAGGCAAACTTCCATGGGAGCAGGGACACAATCCCTAAGCAGTTCTGGACTTCAAAGATAATGATCAACATATTGAATCATACCCATAAATGAAATGGAAACCAGTGCAACTGAACATTAGTATCATATAGATGATACTTCTCTTTTTGGAATTAGTCACTGGAGAAGAGATTTATGTTGAGCTACAAAGATCAGAATTCATGTACGCTCAAGCCCCAGTCACATGTTATGTTCAACACTCATACGAGTGTGCAGTATGCACAGGTACAGATCTGTGCACAGGTACAGTGTTTCACATGTTATGTTTAATGCAGGTATAGCAGTACACTTCCTATCTGTATCGTGCATTCGAGGGGCCTGCCCAAGGTTCACTTTAAAAATGAACCCAGGTACAGTCATTCACACAAAAACATGTATGAATGTTCAGATATCTGTACACATGTACAACATAATGTCTGAATGGTTTTCCATTTTTGGAGATTCACATATGGTGAAAAGTTGGTCTTCACCATGAATTAGAAGAAAATTTTGTTCTTCATCAGTTCATGACTGTTTCTTCCACAAGCTAAGTTTCCCCTGCATTTCCTAAAGTACAATTATTTCATTTTAAAATAACACTTAATAGTCTTCCAGTACAGTGGGAATCAAGCATTCGTCCACCCTAATGAGGGCTGTATATCTCTTTCCTCCCGAACCTGAGGAAATGTCTGTGCAAAAGGACATTAGCCAGCTAACTTTACCATTGAGCTGTCACCTTTGTTCCTGATAGAGCACTTGTTTCTTTAATAGCCATATAACAGGCTGAAATTCAACAGATGCCATCCTATCACTGTGTGTCTGCAGGAAAAGAAACAGAATCACTGCCAGGAAAAGGGTGGCAGCTATAGCCAGTTGAGTGGAAATTCATCCAAATCTGGATGGTAATTGTTTTCCAGAACCAGTTTTCATTTGAGACATGGTAGTCATATATGCATTAATTAAAAATAACTGAGAATGCTATGCTTCCCATTATGATGCAATTAATTGCCCAAAGAAGCAGAAATATAATCAGTTGCATGCATTTATGTATGTCTAGTTTCTGTAATGAAGGACTGGAGAAATGGGGGACTGGGATGGTCTATGCATCAGCAAATCTCTGAGTGCATCTACTACCTTGTTCGTTTTTTGCTTTGTATACTTCAAGATCTCTTTAAAGGGGGCCTTTTGCAGCCAGCCATCCCCTACTGACTACAAATTAGCAATAGCACTTAGCACTTACATTTATATACCGCTCTATAGCCGGAGCTCTCTAAGCGGTTTACAATGATTTAGCATATTGCCCCCAACATTCTGGGTACTCATTTTACCGACCTCGGAAGGATGGAAGGCTGAGTCAACCTTGAGCCCCTGGTCAGGATCGAACTTGTAACCTTCTGCTTACAGGGCGGCAGTTTTACCACTGCGCCACCAGGGGCTCATATTATCAGTTACCTGATTGCTGCAATGGGGGAGGGAAAGGAAATGGAAGGCAAGGGGGTGACCCCAGCACTGCAGGGCTGGCCAGACTCCCATGGCTCCTGTCTGCCTGTATTTGCATAAACAGCTGTCTCAGACCCTTCCCTCGGGAATAACAAAGCCACCAGGTTGGTATGGCTTCCTGTGATCTCGAGCATTTCTAAGCCCCAGGGAAAGTAGCATTTAGTAGGAAGGGATCAGTTGGCATCCATATTAATTCTGGGCAACTGAGCAAGAGTGGCTAGCAAGATGATTGCCCTGCACAGTTGATGAGGCTTTTGTTTTGGGGGGAGTGGAGCAGGAAGCAGGAAAAGGGATTTTTGCGTGTCCCACCCCCCATCTACCATTGATACTCGTGTGTGTGTGTGTGTGTGTGTGTGTGTAAAAGGGTGGGGTTTTTTTGAACACCGGTTTCTCCCATTTCAAACCCCCCCCCCCGTTTTTCGTTTGCAAAAGGAGGAGAAATGCGCTTGATTCATTCGTTGAAAAATACACCAAAAAAACTCCCCTCCAAGGTGTGGGGTCCATTCTCTTTCTCACCTCATCCTTCACTGCCATATCGGTTTTCTCAACCATAAAGAACCTTTTATTGCAGGTTCCGTGACGGGGGGGGGGGAGTCATTGAGGGGTAGGTCTTGCACTTTTATAAACAAGCCTAAATCGGAATAAACGTTCTGACTCGGGGGGGGGGATACCCTCCTTTCTTATAAATGGAAACCCGAAGGCACAGCGAAACAGCTTCCCCCCCCCGCTCCCCACAAACCTGGAGAGCCCTTTAGAGCGTCGCAATGATCCGGCTCAGACGCAAAGAGAGGGAAGGAAGGAGGCAGCGCGCAGTACAGGGGTGTGGCTGGGGTTTGTTGAGTCTGCACTGGAGTGGGGGGGGGCGAAGGCTCTTGCTCTAATGAGACTAAATAAAAACAAGCTCGCTGGAGGCTTCGCAGCGAGTGGTGGAGGAAACAGGCTGCGGGGCGGGGGGTCAGGTTGGAAAGGCAAAGATTGATAATCCAGTGACCTACTTTTTGGACAATCGGCCCCAAATCAGTTGCTGGAGCTCAAAGAGACCGCAGAGGGAGCTGCAGGAGCGAAGCGTTAGAGCAAAATGGGGGAAAAAAAGCAAGAGTTGGGGAAAGGCAGAGGCGTAACTAGGGGCTGCCCGGCTGTGCTGGCCGCCGCGGCTTCATCGAGGAGGAAAGGAACACACCCCCCCTGCTTCTCCGCCGGCACCCCGGAGCGGGGCTAGTGAGGCTGGGCAGATTTGATTTCACAAAAGACAACACACACCTATGGTTAAAAATTGTTTGTCCTCTTGCTTGTCCGCCACTGGCCAAATCCTTCCTCCGCTCTGCAGTCCACTCCTTGCCCGACGCACCGCACGAGACAAAGTGCACGTGCAGGTGGCGAGCTCTCCTCCCAGGCCAGACACGCATGCACGGCGTGTCCTCCTCCGTCCCGACGCATGCGCGACTGGTGGTGGGGCGGGGACTCATCAGAGACTCGGAGACCAGACTATGAAGACGCTGTGGCGCCCAGAGCTGAGCAATGGTGGGGCACCGGGACCGGGGGAGGGGGACTGCTCCTTGCGGACTTCTGTGCAAAAAAAAAAAAAAAAATCACAAAAAATAATTTTTTTTGGCAAAGGCAGGGGATCGCCGGGGGCATTTTTGGGCGCCCCCTGCCAAGTGCCGCCCAGGGCACGTGCCCTGCCTGCCCCCCCTATCGTTATGCCCCTGCTGCACAGCCAGTCAGTTGATGAGAAGAGAGTAAATGCAGAAGACTGTGTAGAGACCAGTTTAGTATGCGTTAGTGGATGGATTGCCCCAACCTTTTATTTTTTTCTTGTATTGCTCTTATGGTAAATGTTTTGTGTTCACATTTTTGCTGCGTAAAGAACTCCCAAAGATAATGTTTTAATTGCACAATCCCCCCACCCAATTAAATGTTTTTATTACTATTAAAAATCAGAAACTTCTTTAGTTGTCTCCACCCCACAGCTAAAAGCATTTGCACTGTACTGAGTTTTGTTTTGGGTATTTTTTGCAAACATGTAAGGGCTGTTGTTGTAGACCCAGCATAGAAAAGAAAAGTCTACTTGGTGGCAGCTGTTAAAGAATTGATATCACAGGGCTGGTGAGATCTGTAATTCCTCCACACGTGATATCACAAAGTTGGGATAGGCAGCTATTCCTCCTCAGGGACTAACTGCTATTGTAGTGAGTAACTAACATTGAAGCTGTTCTCATGAGCAGTCAAAACTGCCTCCCAAGTGGCAAACCTGGCTAAGAAGCCGGGCTCTTAAATGAGGTTAAGGGAGCGAGTGCTAACTTAACCCCACTCAGTTGACTGTGGGGCTATTCACATGCGTGTGCAAAACTGGGCTAAGGGAGCCCGGCCTGGTTTTGCACACAAATGTGGATTGCTGAGATCAGGCCTGATCCTGGCAGCTACATGGCGGCAAACCTGCCTAAGTATCTTCCCTTCTAAATGAGGCTAGGGGAGCGAGTGCTCCCTTAACCCCATTTTTGTGACCATATGTCAGCCACAGCTGCTTGCAGCCATGACTGGCACACTCAGGGAGGGAGGAGGATCCCTTACGCGGTACATTATTGGAGCTCCAGTGTTGGGAACCAGGCCTGATTTGTATACTAAATCTGCTTATGAGCTAGCATACAAAATTAGGCCTGTTTCATCAGTGTCACAAAGTGACCAGTTCTTTTATACGGTGACCATGTAGGATCTGGATGCAAGGAAGAAAGGAGATCAAAGCAATCCTAAATGATTCAATGGGCTTTATTGAGTATAAAAGAATAACAACATCAATCTAACTGAGCAGAAAACAGAACAATCTATCAGTGTTACTAACAATATTTCAACCCTAGCCAGCAACAACATTCACCCAGTGTTCCTAACTAACATATGTATGTATATTAAATCTTCCTAGAGCCTAACAGAATTCAGATACAGACGGAAAAAGAGGGGAGTAAGGAAGGCTGAGGGCTGGCATGGTTTGGGGAGATCAGGAATTAGTAGAGGGAAGAGAGGGGGAAGGAGAAGAAGGGGAAAGGATTGGGGGGGGTCCAAGGCTTGTGGGGTGGCATATTACCAGGGTCAGAGGCTTGAGCGCGGTGTGGCCTTCAGCTGTAGGAGAGAGGCTGTGGCTGGATGGAAACAGGAGCTCGAGAGTGATGATCAAGTGGGCAGTTTGCTCAGAGCAAGGCTGAGAATGAGAGCACCATGGCTGGGGAAGTCTTGATTTCTCACTGCGCAGCCGAAGTCAGACAGTTCCTGTCCATGGACAGAGTTCCTGCTGGTTGCCCCGCGGCTTAGCAGCAAACTCTGGGATGGCTCTTGAGCAAGTATGCTGGTTAGGCAAGATTTCTAGTAGGCAAAAAGCTGCTAGTAGGCAAAAGACTGCTAGCTCTCTGTCCAGTAAGCCTCATTCTTTATAGTTGTATCTTCCTTTGAGCCCCATAGAGTCTACTCAAAATATACTCATCCTTCCTGGGTCCCCAGAAAGGTGACAACTTCCTGTTACCTTCTGGATATTGTCTTTGAGATCTGAAGCCCATCTTCTGTAAGCTGTAAACTTAGAAAGGGAGGGGGGACATTGCCCAAAGCAAATCTGCATCTCTGAGTTGCAAATGGGCACCTTTTCTTGTCCCAGATTTGCCAGCCTGGTCCCAGAAGGTGTAAAAGGGTGTTAGTACAAGGATTAAATCTTCAGGTGTTTTCCTAGAGTGGGCTTTCTATAGACAGCAACTGAGTATCCCCTTTGGGCATAGCAGAGCAATCATTGACAAAGATTAATCTAGACACTTCTTCCAGACATTATCTGATAATGGGTTAGATTTTAACATTTGGATTGTTCTGGCCTGGCTTTTGTGCTTCTTCGAGTACCCATTTCACAATACAATGCTGGATAACCTCTTCCTTCACAGAGCAGTTGAGACCTGGGTGTCAGTTCACCCTGAGTCCAGGGGCATTTAATTCATTTCTTAATAAAAAGGAACCAGACACAGGCCTGAATTCCACATACTTCTGGGTTGGTATCTCTGGGTCTAATGTTGGGGAGGGAGGTGTCCCTAACACCAGGGGTGGGGCAACATGCAGTGGCACATCCCGGCACCCCACCTGCAGCAGGAACGGCCACTTGTCTGGGCAGGTGATCCGCCCTCCCAGGGAAGGAATGGAGATTGTCTGTGGGGAAGGCAGGTTAAACCTGCCTTCCCCATAGACTGCGTTGGAGTTCTTCTCACTGATTGTGAGAAGAGCTCCTATGTGTCAACACTGGCTGCTTTCAGCCGGCTCTGAAACACTGACAGGCACCCACCCAATGCTGGGGGGTTCCCACAATGCATTGTGGGATTTCCGGGAGCCAGGATGACACATCGTGACCCTGCACCTCTGTGCTGCCCACGGCAGCCCTGGATCATCTGGACACGGGAACTCCAGGTTGCTCATCTGCGAGGAAGGCAAGCTTCTGCTGCCTTTCCCGCTGCCCACCCTCAACCCTCTCTCTCAGTCGTGAGATAGGGCTCATTGTTGCAGTGTAACCCCCACCACAGTGGTTTGGGGATGGGTTCATACGTGTTTTCTGGTTATTCATTGTTATAATCGTCAATTGCTTGCATTAATTGTTAAAAGAGCTGGGCCAAATTTGTCTGATAGGGTGAGTGAGAGGCATGCCTATTGGACCCCCTAAACTTCTGAGCCTTGATAAAGGCGGGCAGGGCCAGGCTCAGAAGGCAATGTGAAGATACCTTGTGGGGTAGGAGTTTTATTTTCATCTGGCATCTCCCCCACCCCACCCCTGAATCCCCTTCTGGTTTGGGAGAGGAACTTTGGCTGCAGCTGGGATTTTATCAATCCTCTCTTCTGACTGCTACCTGTTGCTTTCTTGCCTTAATTGCTAAAAAAAATCCTGCAGCTGGGCCAAGTTTGCCTGATAGGGTGAGTGAGAGGCACGCCTTTTGGATTCTGTAAATTTCTGGCCCTCCATCAAGGTGGGCAGCACCCGGGGTGTAGCTGCTGGCATGGCCTGCTTGGGGGAGGGTTACCTGCAGGCAGCTGCCAAAGACGACCACCAAAGGGGGCCAGCCTTTGGCAGTGGCTTTTGGAGATGGGACTTAGGCCTGGAGCATACCTTGTGTCTGTTTCCTAAAGGAAAGAGTCCTGCTTACCACAGTGCTGCTGTTGCCAAACACATTGTTGGGACTAGTGCAGGTATGTGTCTTGGGAAACAAGAGATGGGGAAAGAGGGAGTGACTCTGGCACAGCTATTCCAATGATGGCATTGTTAGGTCAACAGGTCACTACAGGGGAAGGAAACAAGAAACCTGATAGATGTTCCTCTTTCCAGCTAGCCTTCCAGCTCTTTGACCTTGGGGGGCAGTGCCTATCACCCACAGAATTTCTCCTTGCTACTTTGTAATGCCAGGTTGCTCCAAAATAAATCTGAGATCATTCATGACCTGATTATGGATGAAGGAGTCAACCTGGTGTGTAGTACAGAGACTGAACAGGAGCCGCTAGTGATCCGTTCTGGTCTCAGCTTCTCCTGGTGGGATATTCTGTGGTGGAGAAGGTGAGAGGATGTGGATGGGGAGGTGGTGTGGCTGTGGTCTACAAGAATACCATCTCACTTACCAGGATCCCTGTCAGGAAACTGGCCTATGTTGAATACGTGTACCTAAGCCTTGAGAGAGGGCTAGTACTTTCCCCCGCTCCCCTTGGACTGAATTTTTGAACTTTTGATCACCTGCTGTACTGTTTTAATGACTTTTTTGCAGATAAAATCTCTCTTATTCAGTTTGAACTGGATTCCACATTTATTGTAGAGTCTACTAGGGAGGTGTCCAGCAACTCCTCTTACGGAATCAGATTGGATCACTTTCAGTTTGTGATTTCTGAGGATGTGAACAAACTGCTTTGGACTGTACATCCTACTACCTGTTCTCTTGACCTTGCCCAACTTGGCTCATTTCATCTTCCAGTAGCACTATCAGAGAGGGTCTGCTACATATTATAAATGCTTCTCTGAGGGAGGGCAAGATACCTCCTTGCTTTAAGGAGGCTATTATTAGACAATTTTTCTTTCTTTGTTTTGAACGTCCCCTGAAGTGAAGTAAGTTTATTGTGGTCACAGAGCAGATTAACAATTAATAATAATTAATAGTATTAATAAGAAAATTCAAGAAATTTCAAAGTTTGCAAAATCACAAACCGTTCAAATTACTAATATAGTCTTTATGAGTCCATTGAGTCCCTGGTGGCGCAGTGGTAAAATTGCCGCCCTGTAACCAGAAGGTTACAAGTTCGATCCTGACCAGGGGCTCAAGGTTGACTCAGCCTTCCATCCTTCCGAGGTCGGTAAAATGAGTACCCAGAATGTTGGGGGGCAATATGCTAAATCATTGTAAACCGCTTAGAGAGCTTTCAGCTATAGAGCGGTATATAAATGTAAGTGCTATAAATGTAAGTGCTATTATGGAGCTTCGACGGCAGGAAACAGAACTTTGCCACATTATCTGAAATTACAGGTTTAAAACTGGTCAGCATAATTTCCAAATAAAATTGGTCTGTGTGACCAGGATAAATGGCTAAAATAGGAGCAATAAATTTGTCAGAAAGCTCCTAAATTTTGGTACCAAGATCTGGTCTAAATATTCAGCCGGTTTATAGTTAAAAGTTTGAGAATCTAAGTATATTCCCTTGGGTAGCCATGCGGACTCCGCCTGCAAATCTATATCTCAGAGCAATTGCTTTACAAAGCAAAGCGTCTGCTCTAATCCTTGCCCAATCCGAGCTTCTTGAGACGTGCCCAAATGATGCAATTTTAATTTCAGAGCTGATTTCCATTTGGAAATGAAACTGTCTGATAACACTAAAGGGGCAAGGCCAGCCGGAAAGAAGACCAGGCAACCATAATTTAATTATGCAAAACCATACTTTTGCTTTCAGAGTGGTGACCCCTGCTTCCCTACGAAGGACAGCATTTGCTGTACCGCTGGGTACTTCAATCAATCAATCACTCAATTGGGTACTTGAAAAATAGCCCTCAGGAATTTAGTTTGTTCTGTTATAAGCTGAGAGAAGTTTTCCAGAGGACCAATCTGCACCCCATAAAGAATTTGGGGATATATCTTGGCATTCAACAATTTTATAGCCGCTGGTACGAAAAAGGCACCCCTGAAGTAACAGAAGGACTTAATCACATTTGCCGTCTGTTGAGCACCTTGGGAAATATAATCAAGATGGGCTTTACGTGTTCCAGTTTGGTGGAATACCACCCCCAAATACTTAAAAACCTTAACCTGTTCAATACTATGCCTGTTTATTGTCCCTTTAAATATTTTGGGGTGCTTTGAAAACACCATTATCTTAGTCTTAGAATAATTGATCTCTAAAGCCTCCTTCTCAGTATACTTACCTAAGGAAGTTAAAGCACGACTGAGACCTATCCTGGTTTGAGATAAAAGGGCAATATCATCCGCATAGAGCAATAACGAAACATGTCTGCCAACAAGTTTGGGGGGTGCAAATCCAAATCATTAAAATGCAAAACTATTGAGTTTATATAAAAATTAAACAAAACTGGGGAAAGGAGAATGCCCCCTTATTTTGGATAATTTATTTTGGATAGTTATATCACTGCGGACTGCTGGGTGGCCCATTTTAAATCATTATATACAGCTCCTGTACAACCCACGTGGTCTATGTAGGTAAAAGGTCTGGCCAGAACTAGAGCCCACCAGTCAGATCCTGCCTTCAATAAAGGGTCCTTTCCCTTGCTTACATTATTTAGACTGCCTTCCCCCATGGCCTCCGGTCATGGAATAAGAAATTCATAATTTAATTTCCCAACTACAACCTGGTAAGGCTCCTGGCATAGACCTGATTTCCAGGGAATTGTTGAAGGCAGGATCTGACTGGTGGGCTCTAGTTCTGGCCAGACCTTTTACCTACATAGACCATGTGGGTTGTATTCCGGAGGATTGGTACATGGCCATAATTGTCCCATATATAAAAATGGACTACTGTCAGACCCAGCCAATTATCGGCCAATCAGTCTCTTGTGTGTCATCAACAAATTATATGCGAGGCATTCATGTTATAAACTCATAGACTGGGCAGAGCAAAATAATATTATAAGGGATGAACAGGCTGGCTTTCGATCAGGCCGGTCTATGCGGGATCAGATTTTGACGCTTTCACATCTAGTAGATAAACAACTTAGCAGAAATGTGCCCCTATATCTAGCCTTTATAGATTTTAAGGCTGCATTCGATTTGATCCCTAGAACCCATCTATGGTGTAAACTTGCTAAAACTAAACTTCATTAGGCCCCCATTTGCTATTCTTAATTAATTCATTATATGAAAAAACCTTTTTAAGAGTCAAATGTGACATCCAAGGACACTTTTCAAATCCAGTGTGTACATGTCTTTCAAAGATATGTAGCCTTTATAGATTTATGTGAAGAGGAGGCACTGTCCATCAATACCCAAAAAACAAAAATAATGGTTTTTAGTAAGCGTAGGAGATCTTATAAGTGGTCAATCAATGGTAGGAGCCTTCAACAAGCCAAAACATATAAGTATCTGGGCTTCATATTCCATTCGAGGAAATCCTGGAGACCACATTGTGAGTTTGTAACTGCAAATGCCCAAAGATCCATTGTCGCTATTTTTTTAATTTTTTTTACTCTAAAGGTGCTCAGAACATCCTGGCAATGCTAAGGGTATATCATGCGAAACCTTGGGCTCAGATGCTATATGGTGCCCAGATTCTTTTAGCTGGGAACTTACAATCTTTTGAAGTTGCTCAGTCAAGGTTCTTACAGGACATCTTCCAACTCCCCAGCTGCATCCAGCCCATTACCACCTCCCGGCAGGCATTTAGGGATTCAGTTTTAGCTTAGATATGTGGGTAGAGGGTGTCAAGAACAAATCTTAATTGTATCTGCAATGATAGAACTCATTTGTAAATGGAAACTTCTTGATGGTGGACATGGTGCCGGAGGGCTGTATCTTTTTCTGCTCTTCCCTTTGATCCCCCTTTTCTCTGCAAAAGTTAGTTTTCATTATTTTTAACCACACCTGGAGATTTTTAAACATTTGTGGCCAGACACCAAGTATGACCTTTATGGTTTTTAACTAACAATCACTCCAGGATAGGGAGAAAGAAGCGCCCTCGGGCTAGCCCTACTGCCAGAGCTGCGGAGTTGGAGAAGCAATCGAAGCAATCGAGATTGGAGAAATATTTAACTGCGGACGTAAGCCTTCCATCTATTTTACCATCTCAGGACAGATTTGCTACCCTTGGGGCTCCTGATGACTCCGCCACAGTTAATTGTAAAAAATTAAACACTGACTGGGTACTGACTGATGTTTTGCAGTATCCTCAGGCTGTTCCTGATTTGAATGCCACTCTGTCTCAGTTTTGTAAACCAATAGCGGATACATTGCAATATGTCCTACAACGTATAGGCCGCCGGGAAACGAAAATAAATGCTTTAGCCTGCTCTTTCTCTCAAAGCCAGAGAGGTGCGGTAATAACCCACAGGAATAACTCTTCCCTGTGCCTGGTAACAAGTTTAACTGTATATTACAACCCAATTGCATTACCTTAATTATCTCTCGATCACCCATAAACCACAATAAATGGTTACACAAAGAGGCAATTCTCTGCTCTTTGAGACTGTTAACTTGCTGCCCCATTTACAGCCAGGAACTCATTGAGTTTGAATACCTTCCTGATGTTAATTATAGTCAAAGGATTAAACTCACTTTCAGAAATGACAGAATTCCACATTTACTCTTTAATTGGAAGATGCTTTTAGCTGACTTTGGAATTCAAGCACAGAAGTGTTTTTCTAACTCTCTGGTAGCTCCTCTGATCACAAGAGAGTTGAAGTCAAAGCCTCTGCCTCCCCATCCCCACCCGGGTATTGATGTCAGCTCCAAGATATCCAGGCAAGTTCTGGTGTCTACTGGCTCTCAAGGCCAAATGACTCAGCCTGCTCATGACCAACTTGCAAAACAAAAACAACTCAGAGATGAAGTAATCTCCTGCTCTGCTATGGCTGCTAATCTCAGTGATCACAATTCCTCCCACACCTTTATTGACATGCTCTCCCAATCGTTATTGGAGCTGCAAGTCAACTCAAAATCCTTGCTAGAGATTGTGGATGACCTGGCGTTCCTGGGAAAGCATAATGATGCAGCTTCCCAATAAAAAAATCTTCTAGAATTTCAGGATATCGAGGCGTGTCCTGTTCCACAGTCTGGGAGGAACTGCCCCCTTGACTCAGCCTCTGGGTGACCTCAGCTCCAACCCAGATGTACTCCAGCAGCTCTCCTTGGCTTTCCAGGAGAATGGTCATATACAGAATGACCAGTGGGCAGGCCTTCTTGACAATCCCCACTTCACTGCTGTTTCCTCTATTCTGGACCCTAAATGTCACTCTTCTCCGATGAGAGAGTGCCATCAGCTTGATTCTGATTGACTTGCGGGCTCTTCTCACAAGCGTTCAGTGCTGACCTGGAATGTGAATGGCTGGATTTCCAAAACCTGTGATCCAGATTTCTCTGCTTTTATCACTGGCTTTGACATCCTGCAATTCAGGAAACTTGGCTGATTGGCAATATTTTTCTGCCTGGCTATTCTCATTTTGTATTGGATGCTTTGCCTGAAATAAGAAGAGGAAGACCTATGAGGGGTGTAGCAGTTTTTGTTTCCACCGTGCTTTGCTCCAAAGCGTCCTTACTGGGAAACTTGGACTCTTTGGCATTAGCTGTTCTAATTAATATTAGAGATTCTAATCTCATCCTGATTAATGTTTATATTCTGCCAGCTGGCTCACAAGCCTACAAGAAGGAGACATTATCTAAATTGGAGATTTTTATCTTAGAAATTCAGGATAATAACACACACGATCATCTGGTCATTGCTGGCTATTTCAACGCCTGCACCAGCACAGATGCTATTACTTTACTCCTCAAAGAATAAGATGGTCTGAGGCCCAATCCTTGCGTATCACTGCTGCACTTAACTCACCCAAAACTTGCCACATGTGTGAGGACATTATGGCTGGATCTTCCAATTTCTTGGAGAGCTCTGTGCTTGATTGTTATGATAGTATCCAGTCCTTACTGTATCCTGTGCTTGTTAACTTTCCTTCCTTATCTAGAAACCATCTAAAATTCCCCTCTCGCCCATGGTTCGATTGGGTTTAGGTTGCTAAAAGAAACTTACTAGGTGCACTTAAAATCTGTGCGGAAGGCTCAACCATGATTAGTGCCCAGGTAGTACATATTATGAAATTACAATATAAGCAACTGTTAAAGTATAAGAAATTCCAGTCAAATAGACAGTCTTGGAGGAAACAGATTATCTAGATCCATTTCAAACTGGCTTCTGGGCTGGCTATGGGGTGGAGACTGCCTTGGTTGGCCTAGTGGATGATCTCCAATTGCGAATGGACAGAGGAAGTGTGACTCTGTTGGTCCCTTTGGACCTCTCAGCAGCTTTCGATACTATTGACCATAGATTCCTTCTGGAGCATCTGAGGGGGTTGGGAGTGAGAGGCACTGCTCTGCAGTGGTTCTGCTCCTGCCTCTCAGGCAGGTTCCCGATGCTGTCCCTTGGAGACTGTTGTTCTTCAAAATCTGAACTTTTGTATGGTGTCCCTCAGGGCTCCGTATTGTCTCCGATGTTGTTTAACTTCTACATGAAACCGCTGGGAGAGATTATCAGGAGATTTGGTGCAGGGTTTTATCAGTATGCTGATGACACCCAAATCTATTTCTCCATGTCAGCATAATCGGGAAAGGGCATAACCTCCCTAAATGCCTGTCTGGAGGCGGTAATGGGCTGGATGAGGGATAACAAACTGAGACTGAATCCAGATAAAATGGAGGTACTCATTGTGCGGGGTTGAAACTCAGGAGACAATTTTGATCTGCCTGTTCTGGATCGGGTCACACTTCCCCAGAAGGAACAGATGCGCAGTCTAGGGGTGCTTCTGGATCCAAGTCTCTCCCTGTTGTCCCAGGCTGAGGCAGTGGCCAGAGGTGCCTTCTATCAGTTTCGGCTGATACACCAGCTGCATCCATTTCTTGAGATAGATTACCTCAAAACAGTGGTGCATCTGCTGGTAACCTCCAGACTGGATTACTGTAATGCACTCTATATGGGGCTGCCCTTGTACATAGTCCGGAAACTACAGTTGGTTCAGAATGCGGCAGCCAGGCTGCTCTTTGAGTCATCTAGGAGAGACCATATTGCTCCTGTTTTGAAGGAGTTACACTGGCTGCTGATATGTTTCCGGGCAAAATACAAGGTGTTAATTATGACCTATAAAGCCCTAAACAGCTTGGGCCCTGGGTATTTAAGAGAACGTCTTCTTCATTATGAACCCCACCACCCATTGAGATCATCAGGAGAGGTCCGTCTGCATTTGCCACCGGCTTGTCTGGTGGCTACTCAGGGACGGGCCTTCTCTGCTGCTGCCCCAAGGCTTGGAATGAGCTCCCTAGTGAAATGAACCTCCCCATCTCTGACAATTTTTAAAAAGTCTTTAAATACACATCTGTTCACCCAGGCTTTTAACTGATACTGTTTTGATTGTTTTTACTGTTGTTTTATAATATTGTTTTAAATTTTTTCAAATTGTTGTGTTTTAAATTTTTTGTTTTTGTTTTTAATTAATGTTTTAATGTTTTAATGTTTTAATGTTTTTATTATTATTATTATTATTATTATTATTATTATTTTATCTTGTTGTAAACCGCCCAGAGATGTAATTTTGGGTGGTATAAAAATATTTTAAATACATACATACATACGTACATACAGAACAATTGCACTGAACTAATAGAGGTGGCCAAATTGAAAAATTCTGCCACGTTTTGGCAGCTTATTTCACCCTCCTTGGAGAGAGCCCCTTCGCCCTCTCCATTTATCATATCAGCAGAGTTTTGAGAGTGTCATTTCCTTGCCCTGTATAAGAAGTCTGATGCTGCAGTGTGTATTATTGACCTGAGTACTAATGATTTACCAAATTGGAATCCTGTCTCCTGCTCAGAAGTCAAAAATCTTATTAAGCAGTTTTAAAAGGGTAAAGCCCCTGGAATTGACTTTACCTCTATCGAAGTTTTGCTGGCTAACCTGGATTGGTGGGTTCTGATGTTAGTTTCTCTATTTACCTATATTGACAACGCGGCCAAAATCCCGAAGAATTGGAGTGTAGCAATAATAATCCCCCACTACAAAATAGGTAAAAGAGATGAACCAGCAAACTACCGTCCCATAAGCCTGTTAAAAACAATTATTAAAATTTACACCAAACATCCTCCAGGTAAACTGATTGACCAACAATATTCTAGCCCTTGAACAGCAGGTCGTTCTAACATAAAAAATACCTTCACTTTGCAGTTTCTAGCAGAAAAATATACCCATAAACCTGGCTCTGCCCTTTATGTAGCTTTTATTGACTTAAAGTCAGCCTTTGATTATATCTCCAGGGAATGACTTTGGCAAAAACGGAAAGACCTTTCAACTGACAATTGGATCTTGCTTTTAATTTCCAACCCATACGTGAACTCTTGTCTGAAGATCCATTGTAACCTGAGAGGCCATTTATCGTCAGAGATCGCCACTTCCAGAGGAGTGAAACAGGGCTGCAACTTAGCACCCATCTTGTTCAATATCTATATTAATTCTGTGGTGACCCATCTATCTGTCCCCTCTATTCAAGCCCCGAAATTAGCACACAGGCAAGTCTCTATTCTCCTCTATGTGGGTGACAGGGGTGTATCTAGGGTAGGGCAGGCAGGGCACGTGCTCCGGGTGCCACTTTAAGGGGGCACCATTTTCTAAAATTAAAGAATTAAAAAAAATTGCCACCAAAAAGAAAATGGCCACTGCGCATGCTCAAATGGCCTCTGTGAGGCCCTAGGCCATGCCAGTCCTCACAGAGGCCATTTGAGAATGCATGGTGGCCATTTTGTTTTTTTTAAAAGTATTTTTAAAAATGGCCACCACACATGCTCAAATGGTCCCTGTGAGGCCCTAGAGGCCAGCGGGGGGAGGGGAGGGGGAACCTTTGCAGACCCACTATGGCCTTTAGTCACTGTACACATTTTCAGATTGGCACTATATGTACAGAGAATCAGGACTTGTGAATACTGAGCTGAAGCTTATGAGCTAGGATTGTATTCATTTGCTCTTACTTTGCTTCTTGTGATAAGTGAGTTAAATGTGATGTCTTAATAATATGGCTATTAATGGTGAGTTTGTCTTTGAGTCAGTGTGAAATCCTTACTATTAAGGCCCACTGGAAGTTTCTTTCTTTCTTTCTTTCTTTTTAACTGTCTTTTTGAAATACTAGAATATATTCCAAGCAGTGACACAGTTTACTCTGCATAGCCTTTAATTATTTTCAGAGTATCTGGGAAAAGTCAAATTCTCCATTTATTTTTAAAACTTATGTAACAGTGATGCTACAATGCATAGTAGAGAATTAGACAGGCACTTCTGTTTAGTTTTCCAAGTACACCTCCACATAGTATTTGGGTATTTCATGAGCCCCAGCATACTGAAATCTGTAGTTTTCCAGCATTTTTTGCTCTGGCTATGTCCACTGCTAAATAGTTTTTGAAATATTAAAAGATTAACGAGCTCGACTTGTATTTTTCAGCTGATATTATGGTAAAGTTATCTGAAAGATGGGTGTCAGATGTTTGGACAGGGGGCGTAATTTCAGTGCTTGCCCTAGGCGCTATTTCCCCTAGATACGCCTCTGGTGGGTGACATGGCTATTATGTTCCAGACCCCTATAGGATTAAAACCTGCTCTTGGCTTACTCAGTGACTTTTGTGTTGATGAGTCCATCGAAGTCAATTACCATAAAACAAAGGTATTGGTATTTGCTAAACGTCCAAAACACTTTAAATGGGTCATGCATGGACATATCATTGAACAAGTTTACTCCTTTAAATACTTAGGAGTAGTTTTCCATTCATCTGGTTCCCAGAATGCTCATTTAAACTCTATTATACAGAATGCCCAACTCTCAAAAAACAAAATCAAATCATATCACTTCACGCTGGGGGCCTCATTTTTCTCAGCTGCGATTAGACTTTTTTTTGCTAAAGTATACCCTCAACTTTTATATGGAGATCAATTGAGGCCTTTTAATAACTCTGCACTGCTGAAAGTCATCCAATCCAAATTTATCAGAGCTATCCTGCAGGTCCCCTGCTGTGTGCCCAATGCTCTCATTAGACGTGAAGTAGGTCTTCTTGGGTTGGAGTCGTGTTACTGGAGATGCATTATAAAGTTCTGGTTAAAACTAGCCCAAGTGGGTTTGGCCTCCTTTACAATGACTGATGGCTTCAATTGCAAGCGGAAGACTCTGGTTAAAAACAAACTCCTCCAATTCGGCCTTTCTCAAGACAAATTTGCCAGATTAGAGCCAGATCAGGCATTGAGGGTTATTAGTCAACGCATCTTGGATATGGAATTACAAGTGGAAGTGGCTAGCTTTAGGTCTGACATTTATATAGGGAATCAATTTCTCAATTTTAAACCAGCAGAGTACTTGGGTACTTGTACCCAAGGCATGCCCTTACGCTTGCTTACCTTAATGCACTTCCTACGGCTGTTCTGAAAGGAAGATTTATTTGGATCTCGATTTAGCTCTCGACTTTAATTTAGCTCTTGACTTTGTCCATGCGGTTCTGGCGCTATAGAAACCACCCCACATGTCATTTTATATTGTGATTTTTACAGGGATGCTGGCTCAAGATTAATTTCTCCTCTTCTGGAAAAATTTCCTGGACATCCCAATGAATTTTACTTAAAATTTTTGTTGACTAACTCCAACAAGGGGATTATCTGCAGAATGGTAAGGTTTTGCTATATCATTTGTAAGATTTGCTCTGATTCTATGTAATGGTTTTTTATTGTCTGGTGCATGATCAAAATAAAGATTACTTACTTATTTACTTCTAGATGGTACCGGAGTAGAGGACTGTTTAAAAATAGTCTGGGACATATTATTAATGGATATGCTAACCTTTTCATTTTACCTCAGGAAAGGAAGCAATGATAAGATGAATTTCTATTTTAACAATTGAAATATGTTAGATATTTGAATACATAGTTTAATTAGAACATCCCACCTGAATTCTTTTATTTGATGTATATTGATGTATGTGTACTGTGCATTCTTACCCCCAAATCCTTAATAAAAGCATATACAAAAAGCTGAAGCAAAGACATCTTAGCAACATCTGCTGGTGTTACCTTTGTGTAGTGCACTGACCTGAAAGCTGATTTTGCATCAAAATTACACAATTAAAAAAATTCTAAGCCAACTAATGAAACAATTTTGCTTCTGGAGATAGGATATGATCAACTGAAATTGTGCAACATGCAAAAGAAAATATTCATCAGATTTGGTTATTATTATTGTCTACCACAGGAACATAGGAAGCTGCCATATACTGAGTCAGACCATTGGCCCATCTAGCTCAGTATTGTCTTCACAGACTGGCAGCGGCTTCTCCAAGGTTTCAGGCAGGAATCTTGGAGGTGCCAGGGAGGGAACTTGAAACCTTCTGCTCTTCCCAGAGTGGCTCCATCCCCTAAGGGGAATATCCTGCAGTGCTCACACTTCTAGTCTCCCATTCAAATGCAACCAGGGCAGACCCTGCTTAGCTAAGGGGACAAGTCTTGCTTGCTACCACAAGACCAGCTCATTGAGGCTCACAGACAGGCAGTGATATAATTCCAGACTTGCCTTTGTTGAATTCGAGTCAACAAACCCCTGGCTCATAGTGTAGAATCTCCCGGAAGGAGCAGGTACGCAGCTTGGGGGTACTCCTGGACCCAGTCCTCACCCTGGTATCTCAAGTGGAAGCTATGGCCAGGAGTGCTTTCTATCAGCTTTGGCTGATTCGACAGCTGCGTCCATTCCTTGAAGAGGATGATCTCAAAACAGTGTTGCATCAGCTGATAACCTCCAGACTTGACTATTACAATGCGCTCTACGTGGGGCTGCCTTTGTATGTAGTTCAAAAACTTCAGTTAGTTCAAATTGCAGCAGCCAGATTGGTCTCTGGGGCAACCCGGAGAGACATATTATGCCTGTTTTAAAACAGTTGCACCGGCTGCTGATATGTTTCTAGGCAAAATACAAAGTGCTGGTTATTACTTTTAAAGCCCTGGATGGCTTAGATCCAGGTTACCTTAGAGCGCACATTCTTCTACATGATCCCCACCGCACGTTAAGGTCATCTGATGAGGTCCGTCTCCAGTTATAACTGATATGTCTGGTGGTGACTCAAAGGCAGGACTTCTCTGTAGCTGCTCCTAGGCTGTGGAATGCACTCCCTGCAGAAATCCGTAATTCGAATTCATTATTGGCCTTCAGGAGAGCCCTTGAGACCTATCTCTTTGGCCTGGTTTTCCAAGGTTTTAAAACTGTTTTAAATGTTTTATTTGTTTTATTTTTATTTATTTATTTTTACATTTTATATCCCGTTCTTCCCCCAAGGAGCCCAGAGCGGTGTACTACATACTTAAGTTTCTCCTCACAACAACAACCCTGAGAAGTAGGTTAGGCTGAGAGAGAAGTGACTGGCCCAGAGTCACCCAGCTAGCCTCATGGCTGAATGGGGATTTGAACTCGGGTCTCCCTGGTCCTAGTCCAGCACTCTAGCCACTACACCACACACACACACACACACACACACACACACACACACACACACACACACACACGTATATCTTGTGAACGTCTGTGTTTATATACTAACACAGATGTTCAGAAGATCCATAAATACTATTTCCATCTCTACTGCTGTAGAGGTCTGTGACTGGACAAATTATCCTGTGTACTCTTCCTTATTCCCTTTCACACTTATTTTCAGGTTCTGGGTGGATCAATCAACCCTCAATTCTGTCCGCAGAAGCATGATTACAGACTAATACAATCATTCCACACTTCAGTGTACATCTTAACATAATGCTAATTCTTTATAATTTTAACCAGCCTTCTTTTCACACCATGTGGCTCAATCTGTAGGAGGGCTTTTCATGTAACTGTACGTTTATAAAAACATTTCACAGCCCTATGTTTATCAAGGTCTTTTTGTTGAAACTAATTCTATCAGAGTTTCTCCTCACCACAACCCTGTGAAGTAGGTTAGGCTGAGAGAGAAGTAGGAGAGGAGAGCTGGTCTTGTGGTAGCAAGCATGACTTGTCCCCATAGCTAAGCAGGGTCTGCCCTGGTTGCATCTGCATGGGAGACTTGATGTGTGAGCACTGCAAGCTATTCCCCTCAGGGGATGAAGCCGTTCTGGGAAGAGCAGAAGGTTTCAAGTTCCCTCCCTGGCTTCTCCAAGATAGGGCTGAGAGAGATTCCTGCCTGAAACCTTGGAGAAGCCGCTGCCAGTCTGTGAAGACAATACTGAGCTAGATGGGCCAATGGTCTGACTCAGTATATGGCAGTTTGTTATGTTCCTAAGTGACTGGCCCAGAGTCACGCAGCAAGTCTCATGGCTGAATGGGGATTTGAACTCGGGTCTCCCTGGTCCTAGTCCAGCACTCTAACCACATTTTAACTGTTAATTGGTTTTATATTGTTTTTATAGCTTTTTATTTTAACTGTTAATTTATTTTAATTGTTTTTATTTTATTTATTTTCATTTTTGGAAGGGCGGTATAAAAATCAACCAACCAACCAACCAACTAATCAAATTTATAAATGGTTTTAGATGACTTGTAATAGCAAACACATGAGTGGCTTGTGCAATATAGATCTAATCAAATGTCTTGCACAACTAACAATTCACCTTACTGTGGACATTTGGATTTGCATTCAGTGTTGTTACATACATATTTTGCAATGTCCAAAATTAGTAGTGCCTGCAGGGGCACAAAGCTTTTGAAGGGTAAGCCCTTCAGACAGTTAATAGTGCTTGTTGGGGGTCACAGCTGTGTGTGTGTGTGTGTGTGTGTGTGTGTGTGTGTGTGTGTGTGTCTTTCTTAAACCCATGTAAGCCAAAAATTCAGAGTACAGCTCATTAATTAAAAGAGGAAGAAGTGTGTTAAGAACACTCGACATGTTAAGCAATGAGCAGTGAGAACAAGAAACAGAGTGGGAGGAAGTTAACATGATGCAATGTCACAAGAAGAAGTGATGATACAGATCGAGGGGAAAGAAAACATTTATGAAATTGGCACACTTTGAAAAGCAGCAAACACGTATATGTTGTCTCTAAAGAGCAAAGCTTAATGTATATTTCAGAAGAAAAATAATTACTCCCAAAGTGTCTTGTTTGCCCAACAAAACATCAGGGAACTCAGACAATTAGAAGTTCAGGTCCCTTCAGGGATCATTTATTTGAAAAGTGCTGACTCCCTAATCATGCCCGAGTGGCTTATCTCTCTTTTCATCTGGGAATAAACCTGTCTTCCTTTGAAAGGTGCTATGAGGTGGGGGGCAGGTGGAGGGAATGATGCATTATTCAACTTTTACGTGGTCTCTAACTACACCTAGTGCAGCACATTAGGAATGTGCAAAAATTGATTTTTTCAATTTGATTTGTGCCTGGATTGAATCACCTCTGATTTGTTTTGTGTCTGAATCTGTCCTGCAAATCACCCCAGATTTGATTTGGATTCAATTCAGTTTAGATTTGTATTGATTCAGACCACTTATAAAGGTCCTAGGGGCACCATATTTTGGTACTGGGTAGGTCCCTATGAGTGCCACCTACCAACCACATTTCAAGGCAGTGGGGCACTGATTTATTTATTTTTTATTTTTTACAGGTTTTGTATATTTCCGCCATAGGAAATAATGGGGATTCACAGTCACCCTATCCGAACCCTAACATGGATCCCCAGCTTTAATTTTTTTTTAATTTTAATTTTAATTTTATTTTTTTATTTTTTTTATTTTATTTTTTTTGAAGATAAGATTTAGCCCTTGTAGAAGTGGAGTTATGGAGCAAAATATGTGGTCACTATTTTTCAAGTGTTTGGATTCTTTGGTGTATAATAACTTTTCCTCGTACTGAATCCCTATGAGGATTCATTGCACACCTTAATTTCTTCTGTTCATTTCGACTGTCAATGGACAGTGCCAACAGTCAACTGCCATGTGCCAACTCTCTCCTGCAAGGCAGTGAGGTACTCAGTTTATTATTATTTTTAGGAATTTTTGAACTGTTTAGACTCTTTGGTGTGTGATGAATCTTCATAGGGATTCATTATGAAGAAAGGTTATTAGACACCAAGCAGTCTAAATTCCTAGAACATAAACTGAGTAGTACCCCACTGCCTTGGAGGTGCGAGGGGGGTGTAGCTGGCACATGGCAGTTGACAGCTGGCAGTCAACTGCCAGACATTCAAAATGAATAGAAGAAATGAAGGTGTGTAATGAATCCTCACAGGGATTCATTGAGGGAAAGTTATTATAGACCAAAGAATCCAAACACTTGAAAAATAGTGACCACACATTTTGCTCCATAATTCCACTTCTATAAGGGCTAGAGCTTAGCTTTTTTTTTTTTTTTTTAATGAAAGCTGGGAATCTGGGGGAAATGATAAGAGGAATCCAAATCTCAAAGCAATTTGAATTGAATCTGGCATGATTCAATTTGTACCCAAATCTAGCCAATGGACCTCAGGAGTGATCTGTCTCAAAATCACCCAAATCAGCTGGATTCAGGTACCTGAATCGGTTTGCACATCCCTACAGCACATGGATTTCAGGTATCTGCCTCTGGGAAGCCAACAAGAAGGAGATGAAGGCATGCCTTTCAGAGGCATCCTACATCTAAGCCCAGAGGTAGCCTGTAGCCATCAAGAATCCTAAGGGTACATCACAACCTAAACATTTGTTATTTATTGGTCCCTACAATAACATACATTCTGAGGTATCTTGCACCCTCTTTTTCTCCCTCCTCCAATGTTCTTCTAAGAAGGGAGACATATTTTGTTGCCATTAGGGAAGTCACATATACAGGTGAAACTCAGAAAATTAGAATATCGTGCAAAAGTCCATTAATTTCAGTAATGCAAATTAAAAGGTGAAACTGATATATGAGACAGACGCATTACATGCAAAGCGAGATAAGTCAAGCCTTAATTTGTTATAATTGTGATGATCATGGCGTACAGCTCATGAAAACCCCAAATCCACAACCCCAGAAAATTAGAATATTATATGGAACCAAGAAGACAAGGATTGTAGAATAGAACAATATCGGACCTCTGAAAAGTATAAGCATGCATATGTATTCAGTACTTGGTTTGGGCCCCTTTTGCAGCAATTACTGCCTCAATGCGGCGTGGCATGGATGCTATCAGCCTGTGGCACTGATGAGGTGTTATGGAAGACCAGGATGCTTCATTAGCGGCCTTCAGCTCTTCTGCATTCTTTGGTCTCATGTCTCTCATTCTTCTCCTGGCAATGCCCCATAGATTCTCTATGGGGACAGGTCAGGCGAGTTTGCTGGCCAATCAAGCACAGTACACTGTATACTGGGGGTGCTGGGGTGGCCCAGAGTGAGTGGTGGTCTAGTGCAAAGAGGGTGCCAACCACCCCCATCAGTTGCTAACCCATGGGGTACTGGGTTTTGTTGTTTCTGAAGTGTTCTGAGTGTAGATTCTTTGGTAGCATATAAGATTTTCAATGACAAACCATGAATCCACTCTCATCTGCTAACCTTAAAGACACATAAACTTCAAAAATCACTTAAAAACCAGCCCTTTGCCCAATTCCTTTCAAATAATTTTGATAGCTACCTGGCCCCCCTTGGGCACTACCACCCACCACATTCTGCTCTAGGCCCCCATTTTGTCCCCAACGTGAAGCTATACATTTGCTGACACCACCATGCTTTTTTATGGAGAAAAACCTTAAAGACGCATAAACTTCAAAAATCACTTAAAAATGAGCCCTTTGCCCAATTCCTTTCAAATAATTCTGATAGCTTCCTTGCCCACCCTAGGAACTACCACCCACCACACTCCGCTCTAGGACACCCCTTTCCCCTTGACATGAAGCTATACATTTGCTGCAATCCTAATTATTCCCTATGAGGAATTCAAAAATACTTTAAAAATTCACCAATAATCAGAGGAGTGTCCAATTGCCTTGGGGGGTTGTGGGTGGTAGGCACCCCTATCTGTCTACCACCCACCCAACTTTTGTATCCCTAGGTGCTCCACAATTGTGGATATGGGCTGGTTTTGGTCCCATTATACTCTATGAGAAAATAATTGAAAATATTTCAAATATTCATAAAAATTGTAGGACATAAACAGCAAGGGGAGCAGTCTCGCAGCAACTAACAACCCACCAAAACAGCAACTTTTTCACACCGTATATACGATGTCCTAGCTCTATATTGCAGGCATTAGATTCTGAACAAGGCATTGGAAATGTGAATGGTACCCTGCTGTCCGCATAGGGACTGCAGTGTCACGACACAGGAAGTGTGGAAGCACACTTCCGAGATATATCCTGACCCTCTTGTAGGGTCTAGTCTGGAAAGTGCTCAGAAGCACACAGTAAAAAGGAATCTGTCCCTCCCAACACAGATCACACGTTTCAAAAACAGTCCAAAAATGGCCAAAAAGGAATCACTGATGCAGAATGCACTGCCAGCCACAGTGGAGTAACATCACTGGCACAAGTTGCTCTCTCACACACAATTATGTTTGCTTACTTCCTAGCACTGCAGCAGCTGCCACAGCAGCACCTTTACCAGCAAGCATAGCCAAATGCTCAACTAAAGCAACTTCAGACACACTTTTTGTTGGAAGTGAAGGACTTTGCGCTGTCTCTTGTCTCAGTGACATAGGAGGACAGACTAGTGAGTCAGAGGGCTAGAGGGTCAAGATATTGATCATCCCTTCTCTACTGTTCTGACACTATCCCTTTGGAATGTAGATTGCTAATCTCAGGGTCACTTCCTCTCTCTCTTCTCTTCCTGTCCTTCTACCTTGCAACATGCAAGCAAGCTCCTCTCCCTGCACCATGTGTGCAGAGAAGATGCAAAATCCATCTGCATCCAGCTAGCTAGCTAGATTAGAGATCCTAACTCCTCACTTTCCTATCCAGAATGGAGTTCTCTAATAAATGCCATATATATTGATTTGAAACTATGAACTGGCTCCAAGTTACTTTACTCTCAGCATACACCTAACTAAACGCCTAACTAAATCCGCTGTGTTGTGCCTCTGTGCACTCTGCTATAATGAAAAGGGGATTCTCTTACCAGAGAGAATTCCCAACATGTTTGGCCGAGTACAACTTGCAATGCAGATTGCAGAGGAGACCAGAACAATGGGTGAAGCACAAGTTAGTCTCAAGGCCAGACATGGAGCTCATCACAGCAATCACCAAGAAATCTCTCTCTCTCTCTCTCTCTCTCTCTCTCTCTCTCTCACACACACACACACACACACACACACAAACACACCCCTCTGCCACTGTCAATTTCTTGCCACAACACCATCTCTCACAAACAAAACAAGCCACAACTCAAGGAAGGAAGGCACCCATGTTCTGCCTTTGTCAATCTGAGAGTCAGCAAAACCAGATAGTTATAGCAGCAAAAGCACAGCAACAGCATATTATACTTGGTGCAGAGAAAACTGTGAAGATAACACAGAGCCTGGACACCATGTTGAGCTGAAACAGAAACTAACTTTAATCTTCCCTTTCCAAACCTTCCCTTTCTCCACACAGAGTGTCATTTAGTTGCCCTGAAATATATACAACTATTATCACAAAACCCACAAAATCAACCTTCCTTAATTCCTTCATCCTCTCTTCCAGATCTATCCTCTTCAAGAGAGGCACACATGTCTCTCTCTGCTCCCCCAGTCCCTTTGAATACATTTTGAAACTCCCGCTTTTTGTGTACCTGCCCCCCCTCCCCAGCCAATGGGGGCACAGTTGCCTATGACAACACTTGATTTGTATGATAACAAGCCAACCAAGAAGCAAGGAGATCACAAGCCAATCAGAAGCCAGTGCCAGAAAACCAATCAGCAAGGGGAAAACAGGCCTCCAAAATGGCACTCGGAACATCAAAACAGGATCCCATTAATACTCTTTTGTCTCCACCATTCCCTGGTATTCATATGCTTACAATCAGTAATCCATGTCTGAATACAGGAGGAATTATTGTTTTCCAGTTCCTTAGAGTGAGCCTTTTGGTCACTTGAAGGTAATGATTCATCTATAACTGCTGCTCACATGGCGGTTCCAATGCAATGAGGCTGTTCCCACAAGCAGACAAGAGCAGGCTAAGGCAGTCAAGCCCACTCTTGGCTGCTTGCGAGAAGTAGCAGGAGGCAAGCAGCTGTGGGTTCCACTACCAGGGCAAACCTGCCTGCAAAGCCCACACCTAAAATATCCCTTAGCCCCCTCTTTTTCCGATTGCCTGCCAGTCGCAGCTGCAAGCAGACTGCAGGATACCCACAATGCACCAGGCACTCGCATGGTGCATTATGGGAGTTTGGGGGAGGGGAACAATGCATTCCAGCCCCCAGCCCTCCACACTGCCAGAGGTAGTGGAGAATCTGCGCACCCAGTGCCCTCTGTGGATCGTCAGCGGGGAAGGCCAGGGAACAAAACCTTCCTCCCCACCCACCCGCGAAGCCCTTCTCACAGATCGCGAGAAAGGGCTCGATATCTTTATTGTGGTCAGCAACCAATAGCTGATATATAAAACTTAAAACAAATTAAAATCAAGATAACTAGTTAAAAAAAAAGGGGGGAGCAGTTCTTACTCTGATGACCAATTCTACAAATTTGATGATGAATTCTACAAATAACAACACAAAATTGTGCAACCTTACACGTTATTTCAGTGTTCTGATCAGACAAAACCAGGAAATATAAAATTCGTCAGACCAACCAAGTAACTTTTCAATTAATGGGGTTATTAATTCTCTCCAAGAATCCGGATATATCTGATTCTCAGAGAGAATTAATAACCCCATTAATTGAAAAGTTAATGTAAGGGACGCAATTCCATCTCATTGTCAGTTTATTTCGCTGATCCCAACCACCTCTCACTATGCTCTGAAATCCTGGCAATGTCATTTTGTCTGTCTCTGTCTGTCAGCCGCTGCTTCACTGTGATCTTTAACTTCTCCAGTTCTTCTTTGGCTTGAAGTAATGAGCCCATCCCAATAACATTAAATTCCTTAACCATGATGTTCTTCCATGATGAATTAAATCCATCTTTTAAAACTAAAGCTGCCACCCCTCCCAGCTGTGCAATCTCAATTTCAGCCAATACTGATCATCATTCAGGTCTCAATTTTACATAAGCCTGTGTCTAACCATAGATTTCATTGGATTTTAATGATTGTTTGGAAAGTGTGGATCTGCAGAGCATCAAATAAATTTGTTTTATTTGCTGGATATCCTTGGTGAGTGATATCAGACTGGAGAGAGACTGCCTCTGGAATTCATAAGTACCTGGGGTTTACTAGTATGGCAGTTCCAAGAAGCAGCCCAATATTCCTCAAAGTCTGTTTTGAATACTTAATTACCTCTTGCCAAAATAGTGTCACAACTGGATAATATGAATGGGACATATGTCAAAGAAGTCATCACTCCATTGCAATGCCATCTGGGATCTGAAATGATCAAACTTATGTACTTTAATGACATTTTTGTTGTTATAGGCCTTAATCTAATGTTCAGAATTTGTTTTTAAAAACCAACACCTGAATGGTAAGGCATGTTTCCATTGACTGCACAATTATGTCCTGCAATTTTATGCAAAACAATTTTATGTTCATTAATATGAACATTTTGTAGTTCATCTAAAGCAGGGGTGCACAACTCAGGCCTCCTTGCAGATGTTGCACTACATCTTCCATAATCCCTGACTGTTGGCCACTGTGGATGATGGGAGTTGTAATCCAAAAACAGATGAGGGGCTGCAGTTGTGCAGTCCTGATCTAAAGGAACAGCCTGGCTAGAGCTGTTCTGATAGATGAAGGTCTGATAGATTGTCTTTTTGCTGAAACACTGGGCAGACTCACATATAGTCACAAATTCAGGCACTGAACATGGACATGTGCAACATCTTTGAGCCAACAAAGGGCATATACATATGCTGACGTTCAGAATTTACTGCATTAAATGTATCTCTCATTTCTCGGGTTGTGCAGGTCTGTGCTACATAACATATTAAAGAATGTGCTTAAGTCTTTCAAATGAAATTAATGAGGCCTTAGAAACTGAACTTAATTGTTTTGATTAGAATGTGGAACAAATTTTGATCTTGGCTTGTTTTTTCGGGTGTTTCTATAATTACCTTCACCTAGGTATGGTTTTTGCTGCTTTCTTGGAACTGAATCACCATTTCCAACAATGCACTTGAGATGGTTTTCCCACAGGGTGTCAATACAATAAACGTATATAATATCCTTTATCAAAGAACAGTTTCTTTTAAACTCATCCAAGAGGGCATCTTCAGACTTCCGCCAAAAGTGTCTTCTGAACTTTTCATTCATGTTTTTCTCTTTCACTCCTTTTCCCTCTCTTATGGATTCTTGTTTTTATGAATTCTTTTGATATAGTTCTTCCTCTGTATTAGAAAATAAGGAACATCATTACTAAACATCTAGTAGGTGTTATGTTGTTGAATGGTGTTATGATTATTTTGGAAAGGTGGTTTTTAAGAAGGAAGGAATAGCTGCTCAGGTGCTACGGTAAACTCTTATAATTAAAATAATTTGCATTCAGTGGCAGTAGTTGATATTTCAAATATAGACATATATAATCTATGCATTCAGTAACTGTTTGCTTGTAGTTTTGTGATCTGTTATTTTTTTAATTTTGATTTTGAAATTGCACAGGTTTTGAAATATGCACACACAAAAGATGTTGAAATGTGCACACAAAATCTCACAAATTTTGAAATATGAAATGCAGGAAGTTGTAGACATACCACTCTTTCTGTTTTCTCCTGTAACAATATCCGAACCCAGTTGACAAATGTCTAAAATATGCCGTGTGACATAATTCCTGATATTTACCAGAAAATGCCATGGCCAAGCTTTTCTCTTTAGCTAATGATCTTTTTAAAATCCTCTCTCCATCATTTGTGTTGGCATTTACTTAGACATGCTAGCAAATGTCCAATACAAGCTCCATTAAACAGCCATATGTCCCCTTTTTTTCCTCTTTAACTGAGGGGTGTAGCTATAATGGTACGGATGTGTTCAAAGAACCCAGCGGCCCCAGATCCTGAGAGCCCCCAGCTCCACCCCTCCCGATTTTCTTCATTATTTATTCTGAGGGGCCACCGGGGAGACATGCGAACACGGGCCCCCTCTCCCCTAGCTATGCCCCTGCATTGAGCATTGGTGTGCTTTTCAGCTTGGGATATGATAGAGGGGTGGTGGGGCTGTGTAGAAAAACGTAGTGAGTAGCAATGAGAGATACCTTTGGCCCAGGCACAGAGTATACAGAGGTGGTAGGTTTTGGATTGCCTCTGTTGCCAGCCATCATCCCTGCACCATCTGGTACTGAGATTCAGCCTGTTCATGGTTGTGGGAATAAGTATCTCTGGGAGACAAGGATGAGCTGAGCTGAGCAGAGGAGGGAGAAGCATGGAGCACAGAGCAGGGTATTCTTCTAGGGTACCCAAATATCTAATTGTCCTGGAGATTTCCTGAAGGAAGCTGTATGCATATGCTAATTTGTTTTTAGATGAAATGTGTAGCCAAGTTCCTGTTCCTCCTCTTGAAATGCTAATGATTCATTTATAGACCCAAGGCCTTGAACCAATGAAGAGAAGAAACGAAACTGAAGTTACAGAATTTGTCCTGACTGGATTTTCAAACTTCCCAGACTTGCAGTTGGTGCTGTTTGTTGTATTTTCCCTCATGTATTTGGCATCTCTTTCTGGAAATGTTATAATTATGGCTATAATCTGGCTGAATCGCAGTTTGCACATTCCCATGTATTTCTTCCTCTCACTCTTGTCCTTCTCAGAAAGCTGCTACACATTTGTCATTGTCCCCAACATGCTGGTAACTCTTCTCTTGGGAAGGAAGACGATCTCTTTTGCTGGATGTGTGACACAAATGTTTTTCTTCATCGGCATTGCGTGCACTAACTGCCTAATCCTCATTGGGATGGGATATGACCGCTATGTGGCCGTGTGCCACCCCTTGCATTATCATCTTATGATGAACAGGAGAGTTTGTTTGCAGTTGGGAGCTTCTTTGGCAGTGAGTGGCTTCTTTTTCTCATTTATTGAGACATACCTTGTATTCCACTTGCCCTTCTATGGAGGAAACAGAATTGACCACTACTTCTGTGATGTTGCACCTGTGGTCAAGTTGGCTTGCCCTCCTGATCAGAACACTGAAGCTGTGATTTTAGCACTCTGTACAATATTTATCCTTGGCTCCTTTCTCTCTGTCATCCTTTCTTATTTTTTCATCTTTGTCACTGTCCTAAGAATTCCCTCTGCAGAGGGGAAGCGCAAAGCATTTTCTACCTGTACCTCCCACCTTATTGTTGTGATTGTGCACTTTGGATGTGCTTCTGCCACCTACTTAAGGCCAATCTCCAGTTACATCCCTGGAAAAGACATCATGGTGTCTATCATGTACACACTAGTAACTCCACTTTTGAATCCCATTGTCTACAGTCTTAGAAATAAAGACATCCAAACTGCTCTCAGAAAACTCCTTATCAAAGAAATCCTCAACTGGAGAACAGGAAGAACTCATGCTCTTGTGTTGTGAATTTATAAAGGAGCATGAGGAGTCAGGGACATAGCAGAACAAGGGTACCAACGAAAAGTAACAACCACAACCAAGAGCCAGTTCAGCTGAACAGCCTCTGCTTCATGTGACAAGGATGGAGTCATGGTGAGAACTTGCACACCCAGACATCATTAAAAGACATGCCAATGCAATCTCAGCACATCCTTTAATCACATGTGAGGGGTGTTCATCAGAATCGACCTGTTTAAATAGGGTTTTGGAGCTAAATAGGGGTGTTTTTTTAGAGAGGATACACATGTGATTAGAGGACATAAGATCACCTTTTGTTTTTGTTTGTTTGTTTGCATTTCTATCCCACTCTTCCTTCAAGGACCCTAGAGTACATAACCAGTACATGGTTGGTTCTGAAGGTATATCCTTCAGTGATGTGGGGCTGGGTGTGTTCTCACCACAGCCCCATCCTCCTTGTATGTAAAGGAGGATGTTCAGCTGAATCAGCTCCAAGGGTTTCTGGCATAGGCTTTCTTTTCTTTGCAAGATGCTGAATGTAAGAGAGATTCCTTGGGTTTGAAAAAGCTTTTACATAGTAAACGTTTTACATAGTATGATGTGACTGCTGAAACTGCTTTTGAATGCATTCTCAGTAGTAATGGAGGATGTTCTGCTCCCAACTATAAGTATCAAAAACTACAGAAGCACTTGTGATATTTTTGGAAATGTATTTTTAAGAAGTATTCAACAAAACTATTAGTAATTTTGTCATAGTCATTTCAATTTTTAGTTTCTCATTTCAAGCTTAATTTGTTTATATTACTTGATATGAGTACATATTACTTAATATATTACTTAATATTTGTTCATATTAATTACTTGTTTTATTCATATTACTTAAGGGTGGGCCACTACGTCTGGTGCCACATAGTGTATATTTTAGTCCAGTTTGTATTCCTTTCTTGTAGGTTGTGCTACCTCTTTCCTGAGTTTTAAAGTCTCTTATTTTTGTGGATGAACCTATGTAGGTTATTTTTCATTTTTTCCTTTCAAGTACTGTTTGTCACTGATTAATTAGATGCTTCCAACAAGATTTCATGCTGTTCTTTAAAGAGCCACCCAATTTGAAATCTCGCATTGCATTTACTAGCCACTAGATGTCAATGATGCTCTCTATACAGCAGAAATTCTACAGAGAGAAAAGTTAGACCAACAGAAGTGCAATTTTTCAGAATTGAGGACTCTATTGAAGTTTGCAGTGGCATTCAAATGTGTGAGAGAGACATCAAAGAAAGCTATAATCCCAGGGACATGGATACAATCCAGCCAAAGTTAAATATTTCTGTAGAATATTCAAAATGATGTGTGGGGGTGGGGCAGGCAGAGAGGGTTTGGTATAAGATGCTGCCTTGGGTGTTGCCTACTATGAACTATGAACTCTATGAACTATGAAGTAGGTGTTGCCTACTATGAACTATGAACTCCGCCCCAAAGAACTCCCCCAAAGGGGAGAAAGGTTAAAAAAAGGTTTTTTCCACTTTTAAAAAAATCACGAACCCCCTGAACTGTCAGGGTTCGGTCCAATGTTGGACCGAATTGCTGGGGGATTCGGTTCAACCCCAAACCATCAAACGGAACTGGTTCAGGGTTGAACCTGTTTGCACATCCCTACTAGTTGGCCCTTCCCCTCTGCAGAGACCCTGGGGGGATGATGGAGAAAAAGGAAATGGAGTCCTGTAAGGCAGCCCCTTTAAGGACTAACAGGCAGAATACAGGAGGACGGGAATGGAAGGAAGGGGAGGGGCTAAGAGGGGTGGCGGCTGACCCTGGGAACAGCTATAATGGGCTTGAAGCCAGTGATGAGGAAGCCAGGGGAGATGGAGGGTGGCTTCCTGTATGGGCTCCCGGGGAAGAGCAAGGCCTTTCCTCTCCCTGGCAGATGGAGAAGAAACAGGGTGCTTGGAGCCCCCTCCCCATCCCTCTGAGGCCTGGATGCCCAGGGATGGTGATGCTAGTGAGGAGGAAATGCCACAATTGGATTTGCCTTTTTCACACCTGCTGCACACTGAGTTGACACTTTCAATTTCACAAAACACCCAGGATCCCTCTCCTGTTCATTCACCAACAGATAAGACCCTCAGCAGGGTATATGTCAAGCTGGAGTGTTTTGCCCATAAATACCTATTCAGGATAAAAGATGAAAGCATTTGATGCCGGATATTTCACCTGCTGGTACCTTTCTAGGACAACCTTATTTCACTTCTGGGTTGAATGCAAAAGAACTTCTTATTTGGGGAAGAACTGCTTGCATAAATTTCATAATATATTATCAAATGTCAATATAGTCACTAAGGACGAGTTAGAAAAAAGGTTGATAGAGAGTTGGTCTGAGGAGGAGAGCTGGTCTTGTGGTAGTGAGCATGAATCGTCCCCTTGGCTATGCAGGTCCACCTTGGGTGACTGCATGTGAGCATTGTAAGATACCCCCCTTAGGAGATGGGCCCATCGTTGAGTGGAAGAAGAGCACCTGCAGGCTTGCATGCAGAAGGCCCCAGGGACACACGCCCTGGCAGCATCTCTGGTACGGCTGAGAGAGCACCCCCCACCCCGGCCTGCCTAAAACACTGGAGAGCCACTGCCCGTCAGTGTAGACAATATTGAGCTGGGGGGACCAATGGTCTGACTCAGTATAAGGCAGCTTCCTATGTTCCTAAGGGGAAATACCATGCTTGAGTGTTTTCAAGTTAGGAACTTAATACTACATTTGGAAAGCTCTAAGATTTTGGGTAGAAAACCAATGGATTTTTAGAACTTATCAAAAATAATATTTTCTGTTCTAAAGGCTTAACATCTATTCTCTGTGAAAATAGATGGAACCAAACAGGCCGCAATTACATGAAAAAGTGGGAGTTGGATTTCAATACAGTTTTTTGGGACCAGAATGCTGGGGTGGGAGGTGGAATCAATGCTATCTTAAATCATGATCTTTGGATAGTAGAGAAGTAAATGCAAAGCTTTTGTGATAATCAGAATCAGAGGCAGGACTCGGCCTCACTTAGAGGAACTGTTGGGAGGTGGGCCTGCCCTACAAAGGGAAGAAAGCCCGGGAAGTTCCAGTCCAAGGGACCAATCCAGAGGGCTGGGCTGGGTTTTCTGGCCCCACTCCTTTCTGGAGCAGAGGGAGCTTTGCTAGGCTGCTGCTGGTTCAGGTCTGTCCCAGGAGGGCCCTGAGGAAGCCGCAGGCTGAGCTGCTGGGGATTTGGGAAGGCCGCAGCCTGTGAGTAATAAGGACCAGTGCGAAGCTCGGCGTGTTAGGAGGACGGTGGCTTTTCTTTTCTGTCATTGCTTGGAGTGTGAGTTGCCATGGAATGAAATCTCTCTCTTGCAATCTGCTGTGTGAAAAGACACTTGTTCTTATGACATACCTTTCCCTTTCAATCTAATCATAAGTCCTTGTTACTGAAGTGTGCTACTCTTCATGTTGGGTCTGTCACACGCCTTTGGAGGCCTAGGACTGCTCAGCCTTTGGGGGGAGGATTGGTTTGTGTGTAGTTGTGTGTTGTGTTTTTCCCCTCCCAGGTTGAAAAGGGGTATGTGAGCAGCCTGTGTGATTTGAAAGCCAGCCAGTTTATGTGTGTGTGCTCTCCTTACATTCCCAGCTTCCTCCTGTCCCTGGTCTGGAACTCGTGCATGTGTGTGTGTGTGTGTGTGAGAGAGAGAGAGATCCCCACCACACACACACTTCTTGTTGAAGCCTCTGTCTCTGTGTGCATGATGTGTGTGATTTACCATGTAGTGGCTGGTGTGTTGGGTTTACTTTGAAGACTATTGCTTATTGCTCTAATCTGGTGGTCTCTGTGTTCTTAGAAATCCTCTTGACTTGACAGTAATGGCAGGGAGAAACCTTTCTGGCCTCCTGTCTTTGGTTGGTTGGCTTCCCATACAGTGCTGCTTCCGGACGGTATATGACTCTAGATGTGTTTGGAAGATAGTTTGTCTTTCCCAATGGAGAGACTATTTTAAGAGCATAAGAACAGCCCGGCTGGATCAGGCCCAAGGCCCATCTAGTAGAGCATCCTGTTTTGCACAGTGGCCCTCCAGATGCCACTGGAAGCCACAGGCAGGAGTTGAGAGCGTGCCCTCCCTCCTGCCATTACTCCCCTGCAACTGAGGCTGGAGGTGGCCTTTAGCCCTCCGACTAGTAGCCAATGATAGACCTCTCCTCCATAAAGTTATCCAAACCCCTCTTAAAGCCATCCAGGTTGTTGGCTGTCACCACATCTCGTGGCAGAGAATTCCACAAGTGGATTATGCGTTGTATGAAAAAGTACTTCCGTTTGCTGGTCCTAAATTTCCTGGCAATCAATTTCATGGGATGACCCCTGGTTCTAGTGTTATGGGAGAGGAAGAAGAATTTCTATCTACTTTCTCCATACCATGCATGATTTTATAGACCTCTATCATGTCTCCTCGCAGTCATCTTTTTTCTAAACTAAAAAGCCCCACCAGGTGTTCTAGTTTTGCATCATAAGAAGGGTGCTCTAGGCCACTGATCATCTTGGTTGCCCTCTTCTGCTCCTTTTCCACTTCTACAATGTCCTTTTTTAGATGTGGTGACCAGAATTGCACGCAGCACTCTGGGTGTGGCTGCATAATATTATAATGCCCTTTTGTATTAGGGCATTATAATATTAGCAGTGTTATTTTCAATCCCCTCCCTAATGATCCCTAGCATTGAATTGGCCTTTTTCACAGCTACCACACATTGAGTCAACACTTTCAACAAGCTGTCCACCACGACCCCAAGATCCCTCTCCTGGTCAGTCACCCACAGCTCATATCCCATCAGTGTATACTTGAATTTGGAGTTTTTCGTCCCAATGTGCATCACTTCACACTTGCCAACACTGAACTGCATTTGCCATTTTGTCGACCACTCACCCAGTTTGAAGAGATCCTTTTGGAGCTCCTCACAATCAGTTTTGGATTTCACTACCCAAAAGTTTGGCATCATCTGCAAATCTGGCCACCTCGCTGCTTACCCCTGCTTTTCTCTTCTCTCACAACAGCCCTGTGAGATGAGAGTGTTCCCTCCTCCCTCCTGTATTTATTCAAATAGAAGATGATTCCAAAGTTAAGACAACCCCCTTGAAAAATACAGTTATAAAAGGAACAGGTGTCTAAATTTAAGACACACACACACACGGGATGTGCACGTAACCACGAAGGCACGGTCCAGCGCTGGCGGGGGTCTCCCTTTAAAGGCGGGGGGTTGCACTTACCTCTCCCGCCGCTTTTCCCCTGCTGTCGCTCTGTTTTTTGGAAACGATTTTGGGGCAGCAGCATTCCTCCCTGCTGCCCCTGCTCCCATTGTTAGCTGGAAATACCGGAAGTATCAAGCGCCCATGTACTTCTGGTATTTCCGGCTAACAACGGGGAAGGAAGGAATGCTGCCGCCCAAAAATTGTTTCCAAAAACCAGAGCACCAGTGGAGGAAAAGCGGCGGAAGGGGTAAGTGCAAACCGCCGCCCTTAAAGAACCACCTTCCACCAGCACCGGATTGCCGGACCAGGCCAAGTTCGAACCGGTTCAGAGGCCTCTGTCATGGCCTCCAGATCAGTTCAGGTAAATATGTTTGCTTGTTTTTTAAATGCAGGTTCCCTCCATCTTTCTTCTAAATTTTTATCAGGCATCCAATAGCATACAAAATCCTGTACATGTAAATTAAGAGACCCTGCTAACTGAACAAGAAAAATCTTTTAAAGTTGTGATTCTCTCTAATATATCTTATATTATAGAGGGAGATAATATCGGGGAGAGCATCTGACTCTATCCAGCCCCAGCACAGCATCTGTCCCGTGGCTGTTGTGGGTGTCTATCACATATTTCTTTTTAGAGTGTGAGCCCTTTTGAGACAGAGAATCATCTATTTATCCACTATTTATTTTTTCTATGTAAACAACTTTGAGAATGCTGATTGGAAAATGGTATATACAGTAAATGTTCACTGTAGTGTTAGCTGTGAGTTTGTGGCTTGGTCTCCCATACTCCAAAATTACTACTTCCCCATACCTACCAGAACACTGAAGGGTTTATAAAATTCAGAACTGGTAGACACTCCATCCTAACACACAAAATCGGCACCTCAGACATTTAACTATTTGTAATTACCTTACATTATTTTATTTATTTATTTATTTATCAGATTTATATACCACCCAAACTTTCGTCGCTGGGTGGTTAACATAAAATAATTAAAACACATATAAAAAGTTAAAACAATTTAAAATCAACCACAAAATTAAAACTGACACATTTTTAAAAGCTGAGAAAGCTTGGGTGAAAAGATGGATTTTCAGATTTATTTATTTTTAATTGCCAGAGATGGGGAGGATCGTATCTTAGTAGGGAGCGCATTCCACAATCTCGGGGCAGCAACCGAGAAGGCCCGTCTCTGTGTAGCCACCAGATGAGTTGGTGGTAACTGGAGACGGACCTCCTCAAATGACCTCATTGGGCGGTGGGAATACCTGAGGGACCGCCTGCTTCCAAGGGTTGCTGCCCGCTTGACGAGGTCATCTGAGGGGGCTCTGCTCCAGGTGCCGACAATGAGGGAGGCTCAGTTGTCGTGCACGCGGGACAGGGCCTTCTCTGTTGCTGCCCCCAGACTCTGGAATGCTCTCCCGGTGGCTGTTCACTCCTCGGTCTCCATCACAGCTTTTAGAAAGCATGTTAAATCCTGGCTTTTTACCCAGGCTTTTATTTGATTGTCTCTGCTGCTGCTCTTTGTACTCTGTATTGCTTTTATGATTTTGTTTTAAATTTTTAATCAGATTTGTTTTATATTTTTAGCTTGATAGTTTAATTGTGTCTTTCTTACAATCTTTAAAAAAATGTTTTGCTGTAAACCGCCTTGGGGTTGTTTTAATGAAAGGCAGTATATAAATTTAACAATAAAATAAATAAATAAATAAATAAATAAATAGTGGAGAAGAAGCACTCTTAAATACTCTCAAATAAAAATTAGATAATAAGACATTCTCTTAAATAAAATTTAAGTCTCATTGTTCTCAGTGGAAGGACTACCTAGTCAGCCAATACAGCTTTTAGGCAACTTGAGTCCTGTGTAGTGTTTTGTCCTAAGCACTGCACAAAAGGCAAATTGTGGCATCTTCTTTGGCATAAAGAATGTATCAGCTAGTAGAAGAACCCCGGTTGCTATTGGCGCTTCCAGAAGCTAATCTTTTTATGCAATCCATAGTAGATCCTGGGACGGCCCCATGTACAGAATAGATGGCTACTAGAATCGTATAGCTACTTATCTATAGATCTATACAGAATAGATGGCTAGTTATCAGTGGCTACTAGTCTGGAGGCTATAGGCCACCTCCAGCCTCAGAGGCAAGATGCCTCTAAATACCAGTTGCAGGGGAGCAACAGCAAGAGAGAGGGCATGCCCTCACCTCTTGCCTGTGGCTTCTCAGAGGCAACTGGTGGGCCACTGTGTGAAACAGGATGCTAAACTAGCTAGGCCTGATCCCACAGGGCATGTTCATATGAGTGAGTTTGGGTAGACTGGGGGGGGGGCGGGGGGCGGGATTCTGTAACTTGCAAGTGGTTCCTGCTACACAGAACCTGATGCCTGGAAGTTACCAAAATACGTTTTAATATTTTATTAAAATGTACTGAATGAAATAAACAATAAGACATACAAATGTATGGATTTTAACTATATACAAACTGGGTGGGGAAAAGGTTTTTAACTATATAAGAAGCGGGGGGGTTTGCGCCAGAGCAACATTGGCCAAGGGTGCCACAACCCCTTGAGCCGGCACTGCATCTCTCCACGGACAGGGTTGTCCAAGGCGGTGGAGGGAAGGGAAGGCAGGAAGGCAAGAGGCGCCCGCCCATGCCGGAGAAGGATGGGGATATTTTATATGCCCTTTTGGATATCAATAACACTGAATTTTGTTTGTATATTTTTAACGTGATGCATTGTTCATATTACTGTTCATTTTAAATGAGCAAATGAAACATGTTGTTGTTGTTATTGAAATCCCGCCATACTACAGCCCTGACAAAAATAGTTAAGCTTGGGGAAGAAGCTTCCTTTGGAACCCACAGAAGGAGAGGAGAGCTGATCTTGTGGTAGCAAGCATGAATTGCCCCTTTGTATTTCACAAAGCTGAGACTGTTGGATGATTTGGTTCTGCTGCTCTTTACACCTTGTAGCTGTAGTCTCCTGTCCTCTGTTAAGCTGCTGCTGTACTATATTACACATGTCCTTAATGTTCGTCTGCAGCAGAGACATGGGGCCAGGAGCAGGAGAGGAAGGCAGCGAGGGATCCATTTAAAAATCTTGTCTCCAGGCCCACTCCAACCTTGGTACGCCCCTGTATAGAAAATAAATGAATACGGCACTAAGTTTGAGATATTAATAACAGCAATAGAACGAAAAATACACTGAGCTTTTCAGTTAAGGCTGCAATTCTGTACACACTTACTTGATTGAAAATCTGATTGAAACCCTAAGCAGGCATGCATCAAATGGATTGCGCTATAAATCCAAAAACTTTAAACATTACAATACACAGATAGCCAATCAATCACTCAATCAGCCTTTATTACGGTCATAGACGAGTATAAAGTATAAGGGTGATTACATGATAAAAATGGGAGTAGATAAAAAGTGTGTGGTACTTAAGGTACATATTAATACTAAAACTACTAAAAATAGTAGCAAGTACACCAGAAGCATGAGGGCATAAAAGCCTGAAAATACCCTGAATACTCCCGCTGAATAAAGGCCTGAATACCCCTGCTAACTGGGCAAAGAGCCACGTTTTACTGTGGTGATTCTCTTTATTTAGCAGGGGGAGAGTAACTGGCCCTATCCACCCCCCAGCACAGTATTTCCAGTGACTGTTGCTGCTGTCTATCTTATGTTTCTTTTTAGATTGTGAGCCCTTTGGGGACAGGGAGCCATCTTATTGATTTGTTATTTCTCTGTGTAAACCTCCCTGAGCCATTTTTGGAAGGGCGATATAGAAATCGAATGATTGAATGCATGAATGAAAAGTAATAAAAGGCATGGGGGGGGGATAAAATGGATGTAAAAAGATTAAAAGACATGAGAAGACAGAAATACATAAAAGCCTAAGTATTAAAACTGGTATTCTATACCATTTGCATGGTATATGGTGCATGTTGTTCTGTTGATTGATTGATTGATTGATTGATTGATTGATTGATCTTAATCAAGTCTGATTGATCTGACATCAAGTTGGTGTCAACCCTTCGCAACCACATGGTATTCTATACCATTTTAGTAATAACCTTTGCATTTAGTTCTCTAATATTCAACGATAATGTTTTAAGATAGCATTGATTCCATCCCCCACCCCAGCATTCTGATCCCAAAACTGTATTGAAATCCAGCTCCCACCTTTTCATGGAATTGTGGCCTTTTTGGTTCCATATATGGATATATGTTTTTAAGAGAGAATAGATGTTAAGTAGGGTTGTGCATTTTGTTGTTTTGTTTTGTTTGGTTTTTGGAACGAATCCAAAACACCCCAATTTTGTTCTTTGTTCGAAATTGCAAAATCTGAATCCGAAACATTTTGGATTTTAAAAAATGGCCCCAGAGAAAAACCAGTGGGTGTGGGTGGTAGTGCCCAATGGATGGAAACTACCACCTAAATTTCAGAGGAATTGGGCAAAGGGCTGGTTTTTGGTGAATTTTTGAAGTATAGGATTTTTCCCATAAGGAAGAATGGAGGTTTTAGCAAAAGTATAGCTTGATGTTGGGGGGAAAGGGGTGGCCCGGAGCAGAGTAGGGTGGGTGGTAGTGTCCAGTGGGGGCTAGGAAGCTGCCAGAATTATTTCAAAGGAATTGGGCAGAAGACTGATTTTTAAAGATGTAATGGAGTTTGCATGTCTGTAAAGTTCTTCCCCATAGGGAATGATGGACCTCCATAATTCCTGCCCCATAACTGCACTTGGGGGCCCCAGGTAGCCCAGAGCAAGTGGTGGTGTAGAGCACATAGGGTGCCAACCACCCCCATGGGTTGCTAACCCATGGGGTACTGGGTTCTGTTGTTTCTGAGATGTTTTGAGTGTAGATTCAGATTCTCTGGTAGCATATGAGAGTGAATTCATGGTTTGTCATTGAAAATCTCATATGCTATCAGAGAATCTACACTCAGAACACCTCAGAAACAACAGAACACAGCACCCCATGGGTTAGCAACCCATGGGGGTGGTTGGCACCCTATGTGCACTACACCACCACTCACTTCCGGCCACCCCTGTGCCCCCCAGGTGGCGTTATGGGTCTGCTGAAACCTCCATTATTCCCTAGGTGGAGGGGAACCTTAAAGAAGCGTAAACTTCCAACAATTCCTAAGAAATCAGCCCTTTGCCCTATTCCTTTGGAATCTGGGTTGTGGCAGGCACCCCTTGGGGCACTGCGACCCAGCCCACTGTTTTGCCCCTCAGGCCCACTTTCTGCCCTGAATCTGCCCCAAAGACATTTCAACTTCATAAATTCTTTAAAAATCAGCCCTTTCCCCAATTCCTTTGGAATCTGGGTGGCAGTAGACACCCATTGGGGCACTACCACCTGAACCACTCTTCTGCCCATAAAGCCCCCTTTCTGCCCCCAATCCACCCCAAATAACATCAACATCACACATCAATAACAGCAGAGATTTGGGAAAAATCAGGCAGATTTCCAAAGGTCATGCACATCCACATCCCCCCGCCGCCCGAAATGCAATTGATCTACACACAACAATGTGAAGCAACAACAACGAAATGCACACTGCCCCACTGGCCAATGAGAGTAAATGCACACTGCCCCACTAGCCAATGAGGGTAAAATTTACCCTTAAATTTGCTTAAAAGGAATAAGGAGGCAATTGCCAGCAGATCAGCCTGTGCTTTCGCTGGCCAATCTGCAGGCTGGAAGGGCTGGAAATTCAAACAGCTGTCAAAACTCAAAATGGAGACTGAAGGAGAAAGACTTTTTGTGATTGCAAAATGGAGTTCCAAAACAGCCGAAACAACAAAACATTTTGTATCCCAAACAGGGATGTTTTGTTTTGGCTACAAAATTTTCTGTTTTGAGCACTGGGTGTTTTGTTTTGGCTACAAAACAGCCAAATGGCCTGTTTTGTGCACAAAACATTTTGTATCCAAAGCAAAACACACATCCCTAATGTTAAGCCTTTAGAACAGAAAAAAATATTGTTTTTTATAAGTTCTAACAATCTTTTGGTTTTCTACCCAACATCTTAGAACTTTTCAAATTTAGTATTGTAAAGCTCAGTAAGTATTGTCTATACCAGGGCTGCTCAACTTCGGCACTGCAGCTGTTTTTGGACCACAGCTCCCATCATCCAGCCACAGTGGCCAGTAGTGAGGGATGATAGGAGTTGTACGCCAACGTCTTCAGGAGGACCAAAGTTGAGCAGCCTTGGTCTACACTGATGGGCAGTAGCTCTCCAAGGTTTTAGGCAGGGCGGTGGTGGGGGAATGTACCTGGGACCTTCTGCAGGCAAGCCTGCAGATGCTCTTCCACTCAACTATGTCCCCATCTTCTATGGGGAGTATCTTACAATGCTCACATGCATTGTAAGACCTGCGGAGCAAACGGGACAATCCATGCTCACTACCACAAGACCAGCTCTCCCCCTCAGACCACCTCCCTATTACCTTTTTTCCCCTAACATGTCCTTAGTGACTATATTGACATTGATGAATATATTATGAAATCTACGCAAGCAGTACAGTAGTAGTAGCAGTCTTTGAAATAAAACCATTTTAATCAGGATGTTTTTAATAAGCAGTCAAGCCATGCTTCTTCATTGCTAAAATAGATGTCAGTAATTTTGGATCTTGGTTTAAGAGCGAAACTGGTCTATCAGATCCTCCAAAGGATTCGTATCTGTTATATGGATTACAACAATCCTAGCCTCAGACCAGGAGTGAGAGAGGCTATCAGTTCTTAATATTCATTAATTAGCTGACCTAATGTAAAAAAAAAAAAAGTCTGCCGCACATGTGCAGATGCCTCTGCGAGGCCCTGGGCCATGCCAGTACTTGCGGAAACCATATGTGCATGTGCGGCGGTGGACAAAATGGCCCCTGTGCCAACATACGGAGGCCCGAACAGGCCAAAAAATGCAGTAGGCCACAGTGGTGCTGACCAAGGTCGGTGGGGGGAGGAGGAACTTTCATGGGTCTCCCCGTGGCCTAGAGGAAGCCCCCCGAAGGGACTAAAGATTTTATTTTATTTTTTAATTTTTTTAAATCGTGAACTCCCTGAACCGTCGGTGGGGTTTGGTCCAAGGTCGGACCAAACCAGGGAGAAGGGGGGTTTGATTTGACCACAGAACCATTGGACCGAAGCCCTTTCGAACTGTTCGCACATCCCTAAACTAGATCTGGACTGGACATAACCTTCTGAAATTTGACCACGGAACCATTGGACCGAAGCCCTTTCGAACTGTTCGCACATCTCTAAACTAGATATGGACTGGACATAACCTTCTGAAACTAGATATGAAATGGACATAACCTTCTGAAATTTCTTGCAAAAATCTGATGGTAACTCATCCCTACTTTGCTAAGCTTTGTATTTGAGAGCCAGCATGGTATAGTGGTTAGAGTGCTGGACTAGAACCGGGGAGACCCGAGTTCAAATCCCCATTCAGCCATGAAACTAGCTGGGTGACTCTGGGCCAGTCACTTCTCTCTCAGCCTAACCTACTTCACAGGGATGTTGTGAAAGAGAAACTTAAGTATGTAGTACATCGCTCTGGGCTCCTTGGAGGAAGAGCGGGATATAAATGTAAAATAATAATAATAAGCTGATTCAGAAAAACTACTAGAAGAATATAAATGTTCATGATAAGTAGCAAATTGATTGGAAATATCATCTGACAGACAAAATATTTGATTTCATTCTTGCAATCTTGAGTCCATTTCTGTATTTAATCCTCTAACTAACTGTGATTAATTTGTGGGATTTATGTATGAGAGCTCTTTTATATGTTTCATATGTTGTAGAACTATATATTTGTATATATATATTTGAAAAGTCAATGATTTATAAAAAATATATAAAAACCTTCATTAGGCTCTGTTCCTATTCACCATAACATGCCATGTGCTCACAAAAGCCTCCATTGTCTGAGTGCAGAATTTGAGGTTTTCTCCTAAATGTTTGCAACATTAACAATATTTGCATGTGTTTACTGATATCAGTGTGAGTTGTTTCAAGGGGAATATTTCTCTCTTTTTCCTTGCATTTGGAAAAAGTCGATCCGATTCCCTTTGCTTTCACACCGCATATGTATGCATATGCATAGATTGTACAATGCAGGTGTCGGTTTTTAGGCCTCTGACTAAAGCCTCTTTCTCCAGCTGAGATATAGCTTGGGAGTTGTCTTGATGACCTCATCTTCTGTGCCACAGCTTTGATAACTCTCTCTGTATGAGCACAGTCTTGCAGCTTTGCTTTTTTCTTTCTCACAGTCTACTTCAAATAGGCCATTCACCCAAAGAGATTGTGAGGTGCTCCAAAAGGCTCTCTCCAGACTGTGGGAGTCGGTGACAAAATGGCCAATGTGGTTCAGTGTAAGCAAGTGAAAAGTGATGCATATTGGGGCAAAAAACCCAAACTTCACATATATGCGGACAGGGTCTGAGCATTCGGTGTCTGACCAGGATTGAGATCTGGGTTTTTGGTGGACAGCTAATTGAAAGTGTCGACTTAGTGTGCGGCAGCTGTGAAAAAGGCAAATTCCATGCTAGGGATCATTGGGAAGGGGACTAAAAATTAAAATGCTAATATTATAATGCCCTTATACAAATCTATATAATGCCCTTATACCATAGTACATACAGTTCTGGTCACTGTATCTTAAGAAGGACATTGTAGAACTGGAAAAGGTGCAGAAAAGGGCAACCAAGATGATCAGGGGCCTGGAGCATCTTCTCTCTGAGGCATGACTACAATATCTGGGGCTTTTTAGTTTGGAAAAGAGCAGCTATGGGATGATATGGTAGAGGTTTATCAAATTATGCATGGAGTAGAGAGAGTGAAAGTTTTATCCCTCTCTCACAACACTAGGGGCCATCCTGTGAAACTGAGGGCCAGGAAGATGAAAGGACGTATTTTTCCGCACATAGCACATAATTAACCTATGGAATTCTCTGCCACTGGATGTAGTGACGGCCACCAGCTAGGATGGCTTTAAAAGGGACTTAGAGAAAATCATGGAGGACATGTCTATCAATGACTACTAATCTGGTGGCTATAGGCCACCTCCAGCCTCAAAGGCAGGATGCCTCCAAATATCACTCTCAGAGGAGTAACAAGAAGAGACAGGGCATGCACATACCTCTTGCCTGTGGGCTTTTTGGAGGCATCTGGTGGGCTACTGTGTGAAACAAGATGCTGGTGTAGACAGACCTTGGCCTGATCCAGCGGGGCTGTTCTTCTGGAGTCCATTCATAAGCAATTCCTTTCCAGTTATAACAAAACAATGCTTTCCCTTGAACATTTCAGAGCCTTTCTCAGTAGCATAAGTACTGTCAAGTGACTGACATTAAACTGGCTTCAGGTATGGTACCATATAAGCGTCTTCAACTCTTAGTTTAATGGTTTCTCCATTTCTCCCAGTTCCCAGTGCAACTTTGCAGGCCCTCTGCCTTCTGCAAATACTTGTGTTCCCTTTTCTAGATCAGGGGTTCCGAACCAGTGGTACTTCACATGTTGCTGAACTACAGATCCCATCATCCCCAGCTGCAATTTATTGTGGCTAAGAATGATGGGAGTTGTAGTTCAGCAACATCTGGAGTATGTTGAGATATGGTGAAACTCCACCTTTTTCTGGCTCCAGCGCCTACAGAAGCAAGAGGTGGACACATCCATGCCCTGGCAAGGAACTGGGCTTGGGAGTATGCCAACAGTCCAACGCAGACAGGAAGCTCATTTCCGAGCTTGTCATGACACTTGAGCCGTTCCTTCTTGCGATGAGCAGCTTGTGTGACGAGGTGGCTGCTCTTCTCCTGGAGAAGATGATGAGTGTGCTCCAGCCCTCCCTGACCACTGGGGAAGCACCTGCCCCCCTGGCAGGTCCGTTGAGGACTGGAGTGGTGGCATGGCTCAGCAGCAAGTTGGGTCAATTGGCAGAGCATGGTTTGGCCTGCCGATGTGACCCAACTGTGAAGGGCAACACCCAGGTGGAGGGCCCTCCGGGTTCAAGAAGTTAGGCAGGCAGAGGAGAGGAGGCTGGGTCTGAACCAGGAGGAGGGTGCTGGAGTGCCTACTTCTAGTGTGCAGTCCATACCCAGCAGCAGTGTCATCTCCACTTCCTAGTCCAGCAGCATGGTGTCCCTGGCTGCGCCAATGCAGCCAGCACATCAGTAGTAGTTGGAAGTGAAAAGCGACTCCTGTTTAAGTTACTGTTCTTCACTTCATCTTGTGGCAGCATACTCCAAAAACCCATCCCAAACATGATGCACGATGGTGCACCTCTCTCATGCCCCCCATTCTTTCTAAACGAAAAGGTCCCAGTTGCCTCCACCTTTTCCCTTCCAGGAAGGAGCTACACCCCTGAGCTCTTTCATGGTCCTTTCCTATACCTGTCCAAGCTCTAACATAAGCTTGGTGAGTTGGGTTGAGCAGAACTGCACACAATGTTCCAAAGGTCTCTGCACCAATGTATTTTGGCGGCTGTCTCTACTTAATTCCTCAGCCAGAAAGAAGACAATGCGATACCTGGAAACCTATTAGGCTGCCCCGGCTGTTCTGCAACCCTTCCCTGTCCCATTGGCTCCCTCTCCTCCAAATGTGTGCTTAAAGGTCTCTTTTTCACCTTCTCCCTGCTCTCTTCTAGGCTGCGAAGGGTCTGCAGTTGCTGCAGGGAACTGTGGAAAGCCTCCCCCACAGGTGACTCCAAGCCCCCCAGACAGAGGTTCTGGAAGAGGAGGAACTGGATTGAGCCCACTCCGGCTCCTCCTCCAACTGTGGCTCCTCCACCAACTCCAAAGGGGGCCAGACATCTTCGGGAGTCACCATCGGTGAGGAGGTGCCCCAGGCTCCTGGGGAATGGTTGGGACTGGGGGTGACACTTTGGGGGGGATGGGACAGCTAGTGCTTAGCAGACTGGCAGATTTGTGGGCCTTAATTTAAAATGTGTGGGCCTGAATTTCTTCTTCCCTTCCAGACTTGAGCACTGCAGCGCAGAAAAGAGATAGAGCTAAGGTAAGCTATCATTGAGTAAAGGGCCTTCCTCCACAGAGCCCAGGTCATTGCTGTGAGAGGCATTTGCCCCACAGGGGATCTGGGAGCACCCACCCTCTGCTCTGATCCCTTTCCCAGTTCTGCAATCTCCCTGAGAAGCAGCAGAATAACCCATGGAGGGGGTGGGGTCCCAAGAACTTGAAGCAACCCACGCAGTAAGGGTGTCTGGTCCATTTCCAGGAAGCCACAGAGAAGTCCTTCCATCACTAACAGCTCAATGCTTCTAATTTTCAGATCATCCGCTGGTGGAAATATTTGCTGGATTCCATAGTGGAGAAAGTACAAGATGCTGAATCAAGGGGCATTGATACATTGGAATTCAGCAAGGCGGAGGCTGTTGATGCCATTTTGGTGAGTGAGATGCAGCAGAGAATGACCAAGAGCAGGCTCAGTCTAAACCTGACTTCCAAGACTGTGTGTTTGGGGCATCATCTTGTTTGTTTGTTGTTCTATTTATTTTTTCTCTAAGTAAACTTTTGTTGAAAAACAGTGTGAAAATGTTTTTGTGGGATCTGTCCCAATGAAGTCCATGGGTACTGATCAACTCTTTTCTGCTCTTTACCTTCTCCCAGGAGCTAATGGAGAACATAACAATACATCCGGACCCTGGCTCCCTCTTACGAAGAGCCATGGACACGGTCACGTTGCTCAGGTAGACACATAGTCATCAGGGATTAAATAGGAGGGGGTTGTATCAGAAAAGGGCAGTGACAAACTAGACGAGATCTGTAACTGGATCTGCCCTTTTAAAAAAGATGGCAATTAATTCTAACGGGTTGGGTAAAATCTTGTTAAGTTATAAGGCTAGAGGCAGATAAGGCTAGAAGTAGCCTTATCTGCATCAGGGCCTCCCCAGGCCTGGATTTGTCATTTTTGAAAAAAGAGGAGAAACCATCACAGACCAACCGTTTTGACGCTTGCTTAGTTGCCCTGTTCCTCTTCTCGACATGAGCTTCCCTTGACTGAGTCACCAGCCTTGCTCACACTATGCAATCTTATATTTCCCCCCCTTCCAGCAAAATCAAGCCGGCTTTACCACAAAAACTCAAGTTGGCAGTGCTGCACGTGGCGGTGTCCGGGGCCAACTACCTGGAGCCAGGGACCCAGGTAAATTCTCACTGAGCTTTTTCCTCCTGCAGCACAGACTCCTGCTGCTTCTACTCCTGGGGTCCTTGAAATGGTTTGACTGCCTGCAGAGGTTCTTCCTTACATTTCTGAGATATAATGTGTAAGCTCTTCTTCCGGGATAATTGTGAGTGGCCTTTCCTACTTCCAAATATCCTGGTTCTTTCTCGGTCCAACTGGAATCAAACATGATACTGCCGTAAGCATGAGTGCTTTTCAGTATTGTGTTCTTAAGACAGGTTGTCTCTCCTACTCATGACTGATCTTCTCTTTACCCCCTAGAATGAGACCTTTGAAAGTCTCCTGAGGATGATCCGGGGGTTTCTGGAGGAGGCCCCCACAGTCTCCAACTTAAACAGCATCTTGAAGGTAAGTGCAATTTAATGTGCAATGTGCAATTTAATGTGTAATGTGCCCTATTCGGACATTAGGCAGTACATGTGTATAGGTGTCTGGACACTTGGACGTGATTTTGTGTACATGACTGTAGTTGCATTCCTTTAAAAAGTGAACCTGGATAGAGGCCCCTCCAAGGCATGGTCCAGATGGGAAGTGTCTAGCAGTGCCTGTCTTCCACAGCCTGTATGTATAGCTGTCCCTGTGTACACTTCTGCACCTGTGCACTGTCCACTCGTTGTCCGAGTGTTGAACATCAGGTGTCAATGGGGCTTCTGTCTTCATCCTTTCAGACATCTGCACCTGGTCTGACAGAAGGAAGCAGCAGACCCCATTCTCTTTGTTGATTTAGAGTATTTCTAGGCCACTTCCCAATTAGAAGCAAACTGCCTGAGAAGAAGGAGAAAAACATCAATCCAATAAACAACCCTTCACAAATATTTAAGATCTTTTAAACTTAATTTTGGGGGATGTTTGTACAGGAATAGATCACCCTTAAACTTGTTTGGGCCATCAGTCAATGGATATTCCTGTAATGGGGCAAATTCCTTCCGGGCTTAGCTCTCAGTAGCATGGCAAGGTATTATTTAGGCCAGTGCAGTGACTGAGCTGCTCTTTCAACCCACAGGAGCTCTCGAGGTACATCAGTGCCAAGGAGCCCCAACTGAAGGCTCTGGGCCAGGAAGCCTGCAGGTGCATTTTGAGCCATGCTGCCAGCCTGCCAGGTTTTGATGTAAGTACCCCTCTGTGGACATGGTTTGGCTCTTCTTCAAAATCCTCCGGGACCCCTGTCAGGTTCCAGGTTCAGAAGAAGACCTCCGATTGGTCTTTGGTCACACGGGGGCTGCCTGGCAGCACACCTGCTGCAGAAGGGCTGTTTCCATTGGGGCTCACCCAATGCCCCTTGGGACAGCAGCAGTGGCAGGAGGAACAGCAGAGAGCTGGGTTCCCCCTGTGTCTCTTCTGGCTGCCCAGTGCCCCAAAGAGCCACACTCCAGCTTTGGTAATCCTCAACTTTGCACCCAACTGTATCATCTTTTTGGTACTCATAGACACGGAAAAAGAAGTCCACATATTTAATAAATAAAATGCATCTCTATTTCTACAGCTCAAGACACTGAAGTATCCTTTCGCCATAAAGATAAAGAGCAGCATCCAAGGTAACTTGGGCTATTTCCAGGGAAGGGGGGGGCAGAACTGTATCCCTGTAGACCCTCCTTCATTGATTCAACATGCATGAGTCCCTCCTTACCTCTTATCAAAGTCAATTCAAATAAGAAAATCAAGTCTTTTCTCTTCTCTTCAGATGACCTTGTCTTGGAAGACTTTAACGAGGAAGAGGAGTTTGGTAAATATATGAGAATCAGAAAGGAGAGAGTGGGAATGATTGAATAGCCATTGGATATAAGCCAGAGACTTCATGTTTTGTTTTCTGTTTTGTTTTGTAGGATGAGAGATATGTTTTTCAAATGAGATGTGCAGAAGAAAAAGAAATTGTGTCCACAGCACAACAGCTAAACAAAGGTTGGTGCAGGGAATTGTCCAAGATGTGTTCTCCAGTTGACTGTATCATGTAAATGTGGTTTTTACAACTTTTACAACCCTTCCAGAGAGTTTCAAAAATCAAAATCTATCACAGAGAGGTAGAAAGAAGCAGCTTTTTAAAGGGAATCTCTTCCCCTCCAGATTCGTTTAGCCCCTTCCTTACTGATCTTCAAATCTCTATTGAAGACTTTTCTTTTTCACCAGGCTTTTGCCCTGCTTTTTGTTAGTTACTTTAGTTTTTAATTCAGGATGTAATTTTTAATGTTGTCTTGCTTGCATAGTTTTGTGCACCACCTGGAGTCTTCGGAGTGGGCGGTATATCAAATGTTTCTAATAAATAAATAAATAACAAATAGACAGAAATCTTCCCCTGTCTTTCAGATGTACCCTGATGAGGTCTCTCTCGATGCTGCCAAATTCAAGGAAAAAGCCACGACACGGCTGCATCAAGTGATGAATATCTGTATGTGAAATAGCCTTTAAAATTGCTTGCTGTTGGGGACAGGGGGGTCGACATTTTTCTAATTGGTTCTTGCATCTCTTCAAATCCACTAGAGACTTCTCTCTCAAACTGGTACAGAGGATACATGTGCAGAGGTGACAAATTCAGATGTAGCATCTTCAAGATCTAATAATAACACCAGAATTAATAAGTGAAAGAGCAAAGAAAATTAAAAATTGGACTGCTCCAGGCGACGATGAACTGCATGGCTTTTGGCTTAAACACCTAACAAGCCTTCATAAACCACCATCAAAACAGTTCAATCACATTTTGCAGGTGGTGATATTGAACAATGGCTAACAACTGGGAAAACTCATCTCATAATGAAAGACCCAGCAAAAGGTACAGTCCCAAGTAATTATAGACCGATAACCTGCCTGCCAACCATGTTCAAATTATTAACTGGAATAATAGCAGATGAAGTGATGCAACACTTATTAACTGACAAACAGCTTCCAGTTGAACAGAAAGGAAATTGCCCGAACACCAGAGGCACAAAAGACCAGCTGCTGATTGACAAAATGATTTTAGAAAATTGCAAGAGAAGAAAAACAAATCTAAGTGTTGCATAGATTGACTACAAGAAAGCCTTCGACTCCTTGCCTCACACATGGGTACTAAAATGTTTAGAAACAACTGGTGTCAGCCTAAACAATCAGATATTTATTTAAAAAGCAATGAGCATGTGGAGTACACAGTTAACAATCAATAGAATTAGAAGAGGCATTTTCCAAGGGGATTCACTATCCCCTCTCTTGTTTGTAATCGCCATGACCCTACTTTCACAAATACTAAACAAAACAGGCCTTGGATACCAAACATCTAAAACATCAAGTCAAATCAACCATCTGCTGTACATCGATGATCTGAAGTTGTATGGAAAGTCCCAGTCAGAAATCAAATCACTGCTAAATACTGTCTGTATATTCAGTAGCAATATAGCATTGGAGTTTGGACTAGACAAGTGTGCTGCATTAATAATGAACAGAGGAAAAATAAGAAAAACAGAAGGAATAGAACTGCCCAATGGAAGCAACATCAAGAACCTGGAAGAGAAAGAACATTACAAATACTTGGGCATTTTCCAGGCTGAAAACATTGCACACACTGAAGTTAAAAGAAAAATTGGAACTGAACACATCAGGAGAGTTAGAAAAATCCTCAAGTCTAAACTCAATGGCGGGAACACCATACAAACCATACACTCCTGGGCTTTACCTGTTATCAGATACACTGCAGGAATAATAGACTGGACCCAGGCAGAGCTAGAGACGCTAGATCGTAAGACCAGGAAAATCATGACCATCAATCATGCTCTGCACCCCCGCAGTGATGTTGATAGGTTATACCTCCCTCGCAGCTCAGGTGGAAGAGGAATTCTGCAAGTCCATCAAACAGTAGAGGAGGAGAAAAGAGGCCTTGAAGAATATATCAAGGACAGTGAAGAAGATGCACTTCAAATGGTCAATAATGAGAAACTATTCAATACCAATGAAACAAAGCAGGCCTACAAGAAAGAACAAGTCAAGAACTGAGCAGAAAAATGGAGAAATAAGCCCCTGCATGGCCAATATGTGCACAATATAAGTGGAAAATCAGACATCACCAAGACCTGGCAATGGCTTAAGAATGGCAACTTGAAGAAAGAAACAGAGGGTTTAATACTGGCTGCACAGGAACAGGTACTAAGAACAAATGCAATAAGAGCAAAAGTAGAAAAATCAACAACAAACAGCAAGTGCCACCTTTGTAAAGAAGCAGATGCAACAGTGGACCACCTAATCAGCTGTTGTAAAAAGATCGCACAGACTGACTACAAACAAAGGCATGACAAGGTAGCAGGCATGATACACTGGAACATCTGCAAAAAATACAAGCTACCTGTAGCCAAAGATTGATGGGACCATAAAATTGAAAAAGTTGTAGAAAATGAAGATGCAAAAAAAAAATTATGGGACTTCCAACTACAAACAGACAAACATCTGCCACACAATACACCAGATATAACTGTAGTCGAGAAGAAAGAAAAACAAGTCAAAATAATCGACATAGCTATACCAGGGGATAGCAGAATAGAAGAAAAAGAAATAGAAAAAAATAACCAAATACAAAGATCTACAAATTGAAATTGAAAGGCTGTGGCAGAAAAAGACCAAAATAATCCCAGTGGCAATTGGCACCCTGGGTGCAGTTCCAAAAGACCTTGAAGAGCACCTCAACATCATAGGGGCCACAGAAATCACCACCAGCCAGTTACAAAAAGCAGCTTTATTGGGAACAGCCTACTGTATATACTTGAGTATAAGCCGATCTGAATATAAGCCGAGGTACCTAATTTTACCTAAGAAACCAAAAAAACTGATTGACTTGAGTATAAGTCTAGGGTGGGAAATGCAGCAGCTACTGGTGAGTTTCAATAATCAAAACAAATGCCAATAAAATTACATTAATCGAGACATCAGTGGGGTATATTGTGACCAGTATCTACTTTATTTCAGGGGGACATTTTAGCATGGACAGATAGATGACTCGAGTATAAGCCGATGCTGATTTTTTCAGCACATTTTGTGACGATATCTATAAAAACAGCAACAACATTGACAATAAAATTCAGCCATCCCAGGTCCTTGGGAAGGACTCGATGTCTGGATAAAACAAACCAGTTAATAACAACTGTCTGACTGTGTAAATAAATAAATAAATAAATAAATAAATAAATAAATATTTCAGCCCTTTTATTGCACCTATTAACTGAACATTAAAATTAAAACAGGGACAGGGATCCAGGCACGGCTTTCTCACTTCCCTACTGCTATTCATCATCATTTCTAGCTCCACACTAGATCTTAAGTCAAGAAGAAGAAGAAGAAGAAGAAGAAGAAGAACAACAACAACTCTTAACTCACTGGCCAGCACTGACTTGTCTCTGACAACACTGAAAAGTCAGCAACTTTTCTCTCAGCCTAACCCGCCTCACAGGCTTGTTGTGAGGATAAATAAGGTTACCATATACACTGCCCCTTGGAGGAAGAGTGGGATATAAATTTACACATCTACGAAAAGACATATCAAATCACATGTCATGAACATTGATGTTGAGTTTCATTATTAATAATATGAATGTTTCATTGCTCTCCTTTTCACAAATGTTCCATCTGTGAGAATCCATCTGGCCATTTGTCTTTCAAACTACAAATTTCCACCATGGTTCTATTTCCCTGGTACACCACTGCAATGAGGATTGTATTTCTACATAAAAACATAAGAACCGCCCTGCTGGGTCAGGCCCAAGGAGGCCCATCTAGTCCAGCATCCTGTTTCACACAGTGGCCACAATCCTACAAAGCTATGTGTGGGAAATTATTTGTTTCTGCAGCTGAACACAGCTTTGAATTTCCTCCCACTTCCCCACAGCAACAACCCCCTATGCTCCACAAATCATCTTCTGAGCAGCAGGAGCAAACAGAACAGTCCACTTATTTTGCTTGGGCTAACTCTCTGCCTCCCCACATCCAACAATCCTCTTGCTTCCCTGAACACAATAGAAAAAAACAGTCCACTGGTGTTGCTGACTCCCCCCCCCCCGCCACACTCCTCCCAACTCCCCACAATATGAATATGTCACATATTTATATACTGCTTTTCAGCAAAAGTTCCCAAAGCGGTTTACATAGATATATAAATAAATAAGATGGCTCACAAAAAGACACCCCCCTTTTTGAGTAGCAGCAAACAGAAAGAAGCGTCCACTTAAGTTGCTTTAGCTGCCCCCCTTTCCCAAGTCCATTGCCTTTCCACTTCCCCACATCCAGCAAACCTCCCCACCCCCACCCCATCGCCCCTGCAATTGCCTGAGAGCAGCAGCAGAAAACATAAAGAGACAAGTCCACTGTCCAGAAGATCACTGAAAATCGGGCTGGGCTCCTCTAGCCCGGTTTTCAGTGATCGTCAGAATAGCTTCAAAGGAGTGTGCATGTAGTCATATTATATTTATAATTTAGTTGATGCTAAAGCATTACATTCCTCTTTGAAAGCTAAGGATTAATCTGTGGCTCAAAAACTGACAGATATGAAAGCTGCTGTGATCACGTACATCCCTCAAACATACACATGAAGTGCCGTTTGAGAATGGATCCCTTAACCTGGGCTGGGGCTCCCACTCACTGAAGGTCTTTGAGCAGAGACTGGACCGTCAGCTGTGCTGGGGATTCTCTAGCTCCGGATTCCCTGCATCATGCAGGAGATTGGCCTAGGTGGCCCAGGCCGACAAGGCCCCCTCAAACGCCCCCATTCTACACTCACTCCAGACAGAATCGATGCTTCTCCTTTGGTTTCGAATATCTGAAGGCAGGTCTCCTGGTCTTCTTCTGTGTGCCTGATTGGTCTCTTTGTATTATGATACCTCTTCCTTTAGTAGGATGCTTTTTGAATTTTCGGTTCCAAGTCAACCTCATTGCTAAACTGCTGTTTTTTCAAAATGTACCTTCTCATTTATTCTTCAGAGGAATCGTAAACGTAGACCCAACCTTTTTCCGGCAAGCTCAGGTTTCAGGGCAGGGTGCCCCCTCTCCTCCTGTGCCAAGGACACAGCTGCTGGATGGAACAAATCCTGCTGGATGGAACTTCTGATAAAACAAATGCAGACATCGACAGGTTGACCCATGGAAGTCTACAGCATCATCAGGCCCAGATCTGTCACTTGTTTTGAGGCTCTAGGCCCCATTGTGTGCAATCCAAGGTCAGCATCAGGACCAGATCAGGCACTGGGTGGAAGAAGGAGGAGCTACCACTGAAGATTTTACCCCATTTACTGATGGGGAGGATGGAAGGAGCTCCTGGCTGCCACCCATTGGGAGCCCAGAGAGCCATCGCGGTCAGTACAGGGCTTTGCCTCAGGATCCACTCCAACCTGGCGCTGGCACTGTTGCAATCCCATTATGCTTTAGCACTTTGATGTGCTAAAGCATAATGGAACCCTGCTGGATGGAACAAACCATTCCTGCTGGATGGAACAAAGTGTGGAACTGGCAGCAGCGTTGCCAGTGACATATAATACAGCTAGTATAATTATTTGATTAAAAGTGATTGTCCATGTAGTTCTGTAGTATAACTGAATGAAGTATTGATGTTGATAAGGGGAATTGGTCCCACTTGAAAGGTTGTTGGTATGATTTACTTCTGTCCAAAACAAAAGGTAAAAGGAATTGGGGGGGGTGTATGTGAAAGAATGCATGAGTGAGCAAAATACATACCAGCCCCAAAGACAGAATAAATGTTGGGGAGAAATGCAGATGACCCCAAGAAGGGCCAGGGAAGACCGGAATGAAATGCCGAAGGCAGCAGGAAAGGAGTTGCTCAAACAAGGACTATGGTCAGTCCAAGAGATAAGAACGGAGGCCAATACAGAACATCATATAGCTTCAAAGACAGGTAACCCTTGCTTCAAGGACAGGCAACCCTTTTTAAAGCCAGGCATCAACAGATGCTTCCCCAGAGAAGCATCGAAGATCGTGGGGCCCACAGCTTCTTCCAACACCCCATTTTAAAGACTGAACACCTTTTAAATGGGGCTGGTGAGTATGTATGTATGTGTGTGTGTGTGAGTGAATGGACTATACTTTAGCTAATGTTTAGGATGTAACAATAAACTGATGAACTAAATCCAGCTGTTGTCCGGGATCTGTTTTCTTTTTGGGACTTGTATTAGCCTTATCCGAAGCAATACTCCTAATTAAAGGTGACCCCCTTAAATATTGGTCACACCAGGGATGCCACGCTGTTGGACTGGGAAGAGGAGGGGGCGACGACCTACCTATACTGGTGCTCGGTGTGGAACATGCACTAGATGTAGGTGCATCAGCACCCTCCCCCTGGTTATTTAGCCTCCTCTGCTTTGCTTCACTAATGCACTCAACCAGGGTTGATGGCATTGCCCGTCATAGTTGGGTCAACACAGGCAGGCCAAAGTATGGTCTTCTGAGTCACTCAGTTTGTTGCATAGCTACTCCACCCACCCAGTGCTCAGCCAACCTGCCAGGGCTTTGCCCTCCCTAATGGTCAGGGAGGTCTGGAGTTCTCTCATCACGTTCTTAAGGAGAAGTGTGGTGGGCAGAGCCTGTCTAAGTGGTATTGCCTCAGTACACTCTTTGTGGCAAACAGTCAGGAGTGCCAAGACTGGCCCAGACATGAGTTTCCACTCCAAGTTGGAAAGGTCTCTCTCACACACACACCCCACGATTCTTTGCCAGGTTGTGGATGGCCACCTCTTGCTTTACCATGTGCTGGAGCAAGAGAAGGGTGGAGATCCCCCAGTTCTGAAGATCCCCAGGGATGAGGTGTCAAGGGAGGTCAAGCTCACGCTGCTGCTCACAGAGTATGCGCCTGCCCTTCTCACTCCAGTGATAATAGGTTGCAATCTTGCAGCACTTCTCCACAAGTGCAGCTGTGGAAGCAGAAGGACCACTAGGCTTGCTTCCCTGTTCCTTGGCCTCCTTGACCTCCTTGAGGCCCAGGGCATCTGATACCACCAAGTGCGGAGTGTGGGCCATACAGTGTATGGACACAGACTGCAGCTGGGAGACTGCCTTGGAGCCACTGTGAGTGACAATGAAGACGCGCCCAAGGTTTGGCTTCCCGGTTAGCCATTCCTCAGTGTGTTGACTGATGATGGCCACCAGCTTATCAGCCCTGTGTGTCATACCCATTGCCTGCACATGCAGCACAGCCCACCTGGGCCATGCTGTATGCGAGGGGCTGGCCACAGCAGCCGCACCAGATGTCCCTAGCGAGCAGTGAGGAACAGGAAACCAGTCTGCATTCCACTGAGGCTAGTCCAGGTCAGTTGTAAAATGCACACTGGGGCTGGGCCCTCTTGCCTCCAGTAGCCCCGACAAGAGCTCCCTGCATGCTCGGTACAGGGACAGGACTGAAGATGGTTCTTGAGGGGATCTGATCATCTGGGGCGAGTAGCTAGCGTGAGCTGACATTCTCCACAATCCTCAATGGTCTGGGTGATGAGACCTGGGTCTGGATGACCAGGAAGCTTGCCCGATCATGAGTGTGCCCACTGCTTGGCAGGCAATGTCCCCTGCTTCTCAGCAACTGGGGCACAGCCCTTGGCAGAGCTCATCAAAGGCACACAAATAGGTTGCTAGCACTGTCAGTAGCAGAAAGGACACCAGGGTGATGCCACAAGATGTGTCGCCGTGTCGAGGACGTCCCCAGATGCTTGACCACCTCCCCACTGCTGACTTGTGCCTTGTAGTGGACACAAGAAGCACGGTTTGGGGCACTTGGAGAGATGTCAAAGTGCTTCCACACAATGCTGGCAGCAGTCATCTTGAAGCCCTCCGTGATGGCAGTTTTACTGGGTCTGCCGGCTGCCCAGAAAACTTCTTGGAAAATGTTCTGTGGTTGCAGAACTTGATCTAAATCTTCTTTATTATCACAACCCAATGAAAATAGTTGAAGGCCTCTCTGCTTGTCTTTAGAATATCAGATTTGATCCGGGAAATGGGAAAGGAATGGTGAGATGCAAATGATCTATGAGGACTTACCCTCTTTATCTTCTTGAACCATGCATCTTGAAGATGTTGATTAGAAATGAGGTTATCAGTAAAAATAAGAGAGGGGGCTGTGGGGATTGGGGGTCGCGCAGCCCCTGGGAGTTCCAGGATGACCCACACAAGTGTGGGAGGTTTCTTTCAGCCTCCTGGCGGGGGTCTCCTCATGTGTTGCCGTGGCGCAGAGCCGTGCCGTGGCAACACACAATCCAATAGATGGGCTTAGCGGAGCACTTGCTCCACTAACCTTGTCTAAGGGGAGGGCTCCGTCAGCGGGTTACCCGCTTTGAGGACACTGGGCTCGCCTGGTGGTTCTCACGCTCGCCAAAAGTTGGGCTAGGCTCCCTTAGCCCACTTTTTTTGCAATCGTAAGAATCACCTCATTGTCTTAGAAGTAGAGGGTTAATCACTGGAGGTTGTGTGTTAGGTTCCCACACACCAAAAAAGACTAATAATGGGGGGGGGGCATAAATAAGAGAAATAAAGTACTCTACCTTGCTCTCCAGGTCTCCAGCAATGCCCACCCAAACCCCCCATTTCCACACACAAAATAGCTCTGCCGTGTAAAATAGTGGCCGGAAATGCCATCGGAAGTAATTTCTGGGTCATTTCTTGCCCCTCAAAATGACGAATTGGTGGATTTTAGTCTATTTTTGTACTACAGTTAAAGAAACCTTGTCTCTAAGACCCGTTCGCAGATATGTGGATCTGGGGTTGTTGAAACCGCGGATCATGAGGACCATCTGGGAACTCTTTTTTTTAGTCCTATGTGAAACTGTGCTGAGTTCTTAGGTCTTATCATTGTGAGGTATTCTGCAGCTGCAGTTCACAAAATGAGAGTGTAAAAGATTTTGAAGTTATTTGGGAGGTACTGAAACTAGTGGTTGACTTTCTTTTGCTATCCATGCCCCAAGTACTTCCTCAGTACTTCCTCAGCAGGGACACGAGCTACTTTGTGTTGGTGTTTGAGTTAAAATCAGGGATTGGGTGGTTGAGCACCTTCCTTTAGGTTTAGGAGATCCCCAGTTTTACTCCTCACCTACAGTCAACCCCACAGAGGTCTGCAGACCTTATCTCAACCAATTTCTAGCTGGATGGTTCAGATTATGAAGTTAGGTTTGAGGATTGCAACAAGTAGTATGAAGTTGGATTGCAACAATTATTGGGGTTAGAAGGTGCCTATTCTGGAAGGACGGGGGAAATTCCCCTTCAGATTCAAATGCCTGCCTCAGATTCAAATGATTGAAGTGAGCATTAGGAGCTCCCAGGGCCCATATTTCTGAAGGAAATATGAACTGCAGCAACACCTCTAGATGAAAAGCATCTTTTGGTTGTGACAACTCTGCTTTGACTGAACTCCCATATTTTGTTTGCATCTTGATGACAGTTTGAAGCAGCAGACAATCTGAATGGAATCTGTTAAATCTTTCAGACGCACAGATAATCCAGGTACTTGCTTAATTTTTATTCAATGCACAGCTTTTATTTTTATAGACAAAGTCCACATACTTTTCTCCAGCAAACATCGATTGAGAAAATATCTCTCTCTCTCTCTCTCTCTCTCTCTCTCTCTCTCTCGGATAGGTATGTTGCTTTTAATTGTAATGGAATGTACAAACTAACAACATTTCTTAACTGACATTTTCTTCAACCTATAAAAGAATGGATTTATCGTATAAGTTGAAATTAGGTCATATGGTACATCACAAGTGTTGTTTTCCTGGTTTTCTTGCTTTTAAAATTTTATTGGTTTTTGCAATATCTTAAATATTGACTTCCCACTCACCAGTCTGTGCGATTCAGTATACAAGTCAACCATTGCTATAATAATTGAAAACATATATCCTAAACATTACAAACTCAATTTTACTCTACCCGACCTGCTATTATTACTACATTTCAAACCCTGCTGAAAAATCAATATTAGAGAAATAGTTCTTTAAGTATAGTAAGAATGGTTTCCAATCTTCTTTAAAACATTCCAGGTTTTCATCCCTTATCAGTACTGTAAGTTTTGCCATCTCAGCATATTCCAAAATTTTTATCAGCCAATCTTCTTTGGAGGGCATTTCATTGTTCTTCCATTTCTGCGCATATACTATTCTAGCCGCCGTGGTTGCATACATAACAATTGTTAAATTTCTTCTGGAAAACTCTCCTTGCGTTATTCCCAGCAGGAAGGATTTTGGTTTCTTAGGAAATGTCATTTAAAAAATTTCCTTCAACTCATTATATATTATATCCCAGAAAGCCTTTGCCTTCCCACAAGACCACCACATATGAAAAAAGGTTCTTTCACAGTGTCCACATTTCCAGCATTTGTTTGGAACATTTTTATACATTAATGCTAATTTTGGGGGTGTTAAATACCACCTGTACATCATCTTATAATAATTTTCTTTTAAAGTATAACATGCGGTAAACTTTAAATCCATTTTCCATAATTTCCCCCAAGCTGCCATATCTATATTATGACCCGCATCTTGAGCCCATTTTATCATAGTCGTTTTAACCACTTCATCTCTTGTCTCCTCCAGAAGCAGCAGCTTGTACATCTTAGAAACTAATTTTTCATCATTTTCACACAGCTCCTTCTCAAATCTCGACATTTGATCCTCAAATCCAACTTTAAGATCCTTCTTATCGATTTCATTTAACTGATGATACTGAAACCAGATTTTGTACTTCAGTTAGGGTTTTTTTTTACTTACAGCCCTTTTCTTGGAAACATAACAAATCCCTATAGGTACCCCATTCAGGTTGCATATTGATCTCTTTACGTGCTAAAGCTTCAATTGGAGATAGCCATCATGGAGTTTTACATTCCAACCATTTTTTATATTTTACCCACACTCTCATTAGACTCCTTCTCACATAGTGATTAAGAAAATCTTTATGCACTTTACTTTTATCATGCCACAGATATGAATGCCATCCAAACCTTCTATCAAATCCTTTGATTGAGAAAATCTCATTCATCCCATTCATATAGCAGTCATTTGGAACACAGTCTTGAACACAGACATGGATAACATGGAATAAATAGTTAGCAGCTCAAGTTTCTCTTCTTTGGAGTAAAGACTTGGCAAACCTCTCCAAAAACATGCTAGTTATACTTTCGTTTATGCTCATGTTCCACGACATCTGTGCTTTGCTTCCTGTTTTTAAAAAGAGAAAAAACTCATTTTCTCAAAGAAAATGTTTAATTTTTCCTTCTTTATTTCTCATACTGATAGCCTGCTCTTCCTCTAAGGACTTCAGTGCAGAATACAGGGTTATTCAACTTTATCCTCACAACAATGCTGCAAGAGAAATTAGACTGCAAGGAAGAGAAATTGACCAGGGTGCTTTCCAGATGACACACTACAACAGTGTCACTACTGTCTGTTAAGTGTGCTTCCGTACTGCCTGTGTTTCAACACTGCAAACCCTGTGCTGTCAGAAAGGTGCCATTCACGTTTCTCATGACATCTTTAGGATTTTATCCTTCTGTTTTAGTCCTACAATGTTGCATGCGCATCACAAATAAATAGCTGTATTTTCCCGTTGTAGGAGGGTTGCGCAAGCTATTTTCATTTTTAAAATGATCCTGAAGCTGAAGCATTTTACTGCTGAACAGAGTGTCATCTGGAAAGCTCCCAGGGCATTTTCCAGATTACCCACTGAACAGCGGTAGTTGACTTCAGCTTAGCAAAATCGTTTTGAACTCGTAAATAGAGGTTGTTGTGCAAACTCAACACCAGGGGGAGCAGTCTTTTCTAGCTTGCATGAAACTTTTGCATCGGGAAAATACAGCTATCTATTTACAAGGTTGTAGCGCTGTATTGCAAAGAGAAAACCTGAAAGAAAGCATTGGAAATGTGGACGGCACCGTGCTGACGTGCAGGGACTGCGATGTAGAAACCCAGGCAGTGCGGAAGGACAATTAATGGCCATGGAGTTACACTGTTGTAGTGTCCAGTCTGGAAAGCATCCGGGAGGCTTTTTAGACAGCAGGCCTTACCACGAGGCTTTACTGCAAGTTTGGGGCATAACGGATATGCCGATGCAAGAAGAGGATTTTTTCACCCTGGACATAAACCGGGCTAGGTTCCAATATGAAGGGAAACCCCTGAATGGTGTGTGAAGTGCTCTCTGAAATTTTTCAGGCACTTTGGGTTAATTGGGCCGATATGTGGCCACACACTAACCCTCCCAAAGTGAAGATGCTCCCTGAAAAAGCTCTTGCTGAAGCTGACTCAGCAAGCAACTTGATAGAGCAGCAACTTAAACCAGGTCAATTTGATCCAGGTTAATCACTCTTGCCACTATACCTGACACCAACCCGATGGCATACATTCCATTAATATATATTTTAGGGGCATAATTGGATTGTCTGTGGATTGTTGCTTCATTTTCTGAATCTAGCTAACTCCGTTTGTGCTGTTTGTAAATATATGGCAGTGCCAGGAGTATTTCCTGCATTCCCAAGAGTAGAATGCAGTAGTTCAGGAATGTCGGCCCAGTAATGCGATGAAATGAAGATGCAGAGACAGTCACAAGCTTTGCAGGCTCGCACGCATAGCTGGCTCAAAATTCACCAAATACTTTAAAATTGCTTCCCTTGTAAACACAAAACATTCTTATGTAGATTTAACTAAGTCTTTATTCAGAAACAACTCCATTTTCTCCTTCTCCTTTCCCTCCTTTTTGTTCCTGAGGGCCCCCCCCCCAACACTCCCGCAGGATCCCCACTTGGACAAACGTCTAGTTAACAAAACATAACCATGACTAGATAGAATCCAAAAGATAGTGAGCGTTCTTATTCCACTAGATTCTAAACATCAAGTATTGGGCCATTAGGATTAACTGGGAAGAAAACAAGAGGTACAGATTATTTTTCTTTTGCTTGTGACAGCTAGGAGTTTAGGAGCTCAATGCTGGAAACAAAAAGCAACTCCAATTATTAAATAATGGGAAAATAATGGCTAGGGTATTATCAACTTCTTGAAATTTACCTCTTATGTAGAAGGGTGGATAAGAAGGAATAACAATAATCTCAATGTGTTGAATAGATTTCTCTTGAACTGTAATATAAGCAGAAATATGATGAATTATAGATAGAAAGAAAGGATGACATATTAAGTGGGGTAGTCATATATTTCTGGTAGTAGAATATTGAGACCTATATTGTTTCAATTTTGTAATGTTTTCTATTCTTTTCTATTTCACAATAATGTAACACATGAAATTAATCAAGCTGACATACACAGCAAGGAGTCACCAGTGCTGTTGGGAATTCCCTCTGGTAGGAGAAACCCTTATTCATGATAGCAGAGTGCACAGAGGCACAACACAGCGGAATTTGCTTAGGCATGCATGTATGCTGAGAGTAAAATAACTTGGAGCTAGTTCATAGTTTCAACCAATATCAGGAGTATTTATTAGAGAACTCAAGTTAGGAAAGTGAAGAGATAGGATCTCTATCTCTCTAGCTGGAAGCAGATGGATTCTGCATCTCTGCACACATGGTGCAGGGAGAGAGGAGTTTGCATGTTGCAAGGGAGAAGGAAGGGCGAGAAGAAGTGACAAGGGAGGCAGGTAGGAAGTGTCCCTGAGAGTAGCAATCTCAGTTCCAAAGGGATAGTGTCAGAGCAGTAGAATAGAACAATATCGGACCTCTGAAAAGTATACAGTGTACTGTGCTTGATTGGCCAGCAAACTCGCCTGACCTGACCCCATAGAGAATCTATGGGGCATTGCCAAGAGAAGGATGAGAGACATGAGACCAAAGAATGCAGAAGAGCTGAAGGCCGCTAATGAAGCATCCTGGTCTTCCATAACACCTCATCAGTGCCACAGGCTGATAGCATCCATGCCACGCCGCATTGAGGCAGTAATTGCTGCAAAAGGGGCCCAAACCAAGTACTGAATACATATGCATGCTTATACTTTTCAGAGGTCCGATATTGTTCTGTTCTACAATCCTTGTCTTCTTGGTTCCATGTAATATTCTAATTTTCTGGGATTGTGGATTTGGGGTTTTCATGAGCTGTACGCCATGATCATCACAATTATAACAAATTAAGGCTTGACTTATCTCGCTTTGCATGTAATGCGTCTGTCTCATATATCAGTTTCACCTTTTAATTTGCATTACTGAAATTAGTGGACTTTTGCACGATATTCTAATTTTCTGAGTTTCACCTGTATATATGTATGTACAGTGAAATTCCATAGATCTGAGGAGTCCCATGAATTATGAAATGGAACACACACCCCTTCTGCTATCATATGCTGGGCAGTGTATGGGTGACATTGTGTGCTCTTGACCCTTGTCCTTCATGGCTAATGAAGCTGCCAGGGAGGGGTAGGTAGATGGTTGGAGGTGATTATCAATGCCTCATTAAGGGAGGGCAAGATGCCATCATGCCTCAAGGAGACGATGGTGAGACCATTATTAAAAAAGCCCTCCCTTGATTCCTCCAACCTGAACAACTATAGACTGGTCTCTAATCTGCCCTTTTTGGGCAAGGTGATAGAGTGTGTGGTGGTGTTCCAGCTGCAGAGGGTCTTAGATGATACGGATTATCTGGACCCTTTTCAATCTGGCTTTCGCCCCGGATATGGGACTGATACTGCCTTGGTCGCTCTAGTGGATAACCTACGCCGGGAACTAGACAGGGGGAGTGCGTCCCTGTTGGTTCTGCTGGACCTCTCGGCGGCATTCGATACCATCTACCATGGTATCCTTCTGGGCCGCTTCTCGAGTATGGGAATCGGAGGTACTGTGTTGCAGTGGTTCCGGTCCTTTCTTGGGGGGAGGGTCCAGAAGGTGGTGATGGGGGACTACTGCTCGGCCCCGTGGCCGTTGGCCTGTGGGGTCCCGCAGGGTTCAGTCTTATCCCCCATGCTGTTTAACATCTACATAAACCCACTGGGAGAGGTCATCCGGGGACTTGGACGGAGTTGTCAGCAATATGCGGATGACACTCAGCAATATCTCTCCTTGTCACCTGATCCTAGGGAGGCGGTGGATGTCCTGAATCAGGGTCTGGAGGCCATGTTGGGTTGGATGTGGGCTAATAAACTGAAATTGAATCCAGATAAGACGGAGGTAATGTTGGTCATTAGGAGAGCCAATCGGGATGAGGAGATTTTACCGGTTCTGGATGGAGTTGTCCTCCCCTTGAATGGAACAAGTACGCAGCTTGGGGGTATTACTGGACCTGGCTCTGCTTTTGGAAGCTCAAGTGGAGGCGGTGGCCAGGGGTTCCTTTGCACGGCTTCGGCTAGTGCACTAGCTGCGTCCCTTTCTCGAGAAGGCAGATCTGGCCACAGTTACCCATGCCTTAGTCACGTCAAGGCTGGATTACTGTAACGTGCTCTACGTGGGGCTGCCTTGAAGAACATCCGGAAACTGCAGCTAGTGCAAAATGCGGCAGCTAGGGTTTTATCCGGAGCTGCCCGGTGGGAGCACATCACACCCATTTTGAAAGAGCTGCCCTGGCTACCAGTTTGTTTCCGGGTCCAATTCAAGGTGCTGGTTTTGACTTTTAAAGCCCTAAATGGTTTGGGCCCGGGATACCTGAGGGACCGCCTGCTCCCAAGGGTTGCTGCCCGCTTGACGAGATCATCTGAGGGGGCTCTGCTCCGGGTGCCGACAATGAGGGAGACACTGTTGTCGTGCACGCTGGACAGGGCCTTCTCTGTTGCTGCCCCCAGACTCTGGAATGCTCTCCCTGTGGCTATTCGCTCCTCAGTTTCCATCACAGCTTTTAGAAAAAAAAAGTCAAATCTTGCCTTTTTGCCCAGGCATTTATTTGATTCTCTGCTGCTGCTCCTTATAATCCTTATTGCTTTTATGCTTTTTGTTTAAATTTTTTAATTGGATTTAATATCTTGTGTTAAAAATTTTTTTGCTGTAAACTGCCTTGGGATTGCTTTAATGAAAGGCAGTATATAAATTTAACAATAACATAAAATAAATAAATATGCACATGTATTTATACTGCATAATGCAGCACCTGTTGGAGCAGGCCTTCTTACAAATCGGGTATAATCTTTGGAGTGATAAGGTTTTCAGTACTCAGTTTTTGAGGCCTGGAGTCTGAAGAGTGAATTTGGGACACAGACATTGCCTTCCTGAGAAGGCTTAGTTGGGTACAAGAGTCCTTCCATGTTGGATCATGGACACTTACTTTAGCTGTAATAAGGTTAGACAGAAAAAGCCCTCCCCTCTTGGAGATTACACCAGACAGCACTGCAGCAGAGAAGCCAGAAAGTGACCTCTCAGTTACCAGCAGCCTCCGTAAAGAATCCAGACTTGTCAACGTGTGTGGCGGGAGTAAAAAAGCACTCAGGTGACCAGCTGAGGAAGCTATACATGAATCATTTTTAAAATTTATTTTAAGCCCAAAATAGATTCATTATTTATTCATTATTATTTATTTATTTGATTTCTATACCGCCCTTCCAAAAATGGCTCAGGGCAGTTTACACAGAGAAATAACAACTCAATAAGATGGATCCCTGTCCCCAAAGGGCTCACAATCTAAAAAGAAACATAAGAGAGACAGCAGCAACAGTCACTGGAAGTACTGTGCTGGGGGGTGGATAGGGCCAGTTACTCTCCCCCTGCTAAATAAAGAGAATCACCATGTTAAAAGGTGCCTCTTTGCCAAGTTAGCAGGGGTAACAAGTGGGGCAAGTGGTTTCTGTAGAGATCTGTGTGGGCTTTTTAGCCAGGCTGAAAGAATCCCCTTCCACGGGGTTTTTCCTACAAGGAAAATGACGTTGCTCAGAGGCTCCCCAGAATGCTCATCCCATTGGAGGGAACACCCTTTGGTGCTGGAGGAGGAGGAGGAAGAGACTGTGGGTAGAAAGTAAGGAAGAACAACAACATGGCACTTACTATGAATGCAGCTGGGAGGCCAATTCACACACTCACTCTGGGCTGATACACAAGTCAGCAATAAACACTGAGGTCATTTGGACTGTTTGCAGGGATGCACCAATCCCATCACATGGCAAGTTTGGTCACCAGGGCCAAACTAGACGTGATTTTAAGCATCTTGTTTGCGTGGTGGTTTGTTTACTGAATAGCAGTTGCGCAAGCCTGCAACTTGGATTGGGATCATGATAAAAGGTAAAATCCCAATCCCTGCATACCACAACCCCATTCTGGACACCGGCCCCTGTGACTGCTATTTACCAAATGTCATGCAGAGCCAAGCAGCCTGTTAGCTGCATGTGGGCATATGAATCAATTGCTTGATATTCAGAGAGTAGAAAGATGGTGGAAGGATTTCAGAATCAACACTGTGGGTTCAATTGGGGCTGATCCTGCAAAGAAGAAAGCACTGCCTGTTAGGGCACAAGCAGCTAAGTGATGAGGTAAGTGATGGACTAAGTGATGGACCCTAAGTGATGAGGGTCCAGTGGGCTGGGTTTCCTGTATCCTCCTGATCTATGGAGCCCACACAATAGCCTGGCATCCATTGTGCTGCAAGACGCTCTGCTTGTCTCTTGCAAAGCCAGACCGAAAAATCAATATTGTGCCAGATCAGGAAGTATTCGGGGGTCAAAGAGCACATTGCCTGGAAAATGAGTTACAGATCAAAGAAGCTGCAGAGGCCATTCGAAAGCCTCCCTAGCCTTGGCTGCCCCTCTCTTGACCTCAACGTCTTACACTTCCCTAAACACACTGGGAAACTGACAAAAGGGTGCAACCAACCTTAATGACAGGAGACAGAAAGCAGCAAAGGCAGACACACACAAAACTAGCCAGTGAGCAGAGAGATGATTCAGAAAAGCGGCAAGCCACAGCAACACAGAGAGACGGAGCGGGGAAGGGCATCGTAAGGAACAGAGAGTTGGGGGAGAATTTAGCCAAGAGGTTCACCGAGCCTGTTAGAAGGATGCAGGAGACACCGTGAGAGAATGGTGCTGGGTAGGGATCAGAGCATATTCATCTTCTCGAGATATGGCCCACACAGTGTGGCAAGAGGGCCAAAAAAAAGGGATTGGGAAGTGCTGTGGGGCAAAGGAGAACACAGACCCAAAGAAGTTTTACTTTGGATTCCAGCCCACATTTTCCTACCAGGTTGTGTAGGAACGGCAGAGTCCCTTTCCCTTCCGTCATCTTTTCCCCACATGCCCTTATTCCCTTACCCTAGGGCACCAAGGCCCCCTAGGGTGTGGATTACCTGTGCATTACCCAGCATGCACTGAGACACCCCTCCAGTGATGATATCACACACAGCACAAAATGGAGGCCTGTGGAACAAGGAAGTGGCAGTTTCTTAAAAATTCTTCCCCTTGCCCCTGGTTTCCTAGATATGAAGAACCCACGAATCACCTCCCTGCCTCCTGAATGTCATGGAAAAAACGGAAACATACTGGGCTGTAATGCTGAGCATCCACTTTGCCACCTTTCCCCTTCTCCATGGAGCCTGCACCGCTGCCAGAAGGGAGCAGACGAGTAACTGAAAAGGAACCAAGGGTTTAAAAAAAGCAGGTTTTTAAATCAACCTATTTTGGGAGCTTTAGATTCATCCTTTTCCCCACTGTGACACTGAATCATAATCACCTGCTAACTAAATTTGCCCAAGACAGTCCCAATCTTCTGGTACTAGTCCCTGGAAAATTGCTGACCCTATTTATCTTTTATGGGGTAATTCAAGAGGTGTTGCTATTTTAAGGTTTCAGTCGCCTCCCTAAATGTCGGAGGTTGAAGGGAGAATCGGGATTACATCATGCCAATAGGCCAGGACACCCATGGGTCTTTCCCAGGCTGGTATCCTCCTTCCATCAGGGCAGCAAGGTTCCCATATGATTCAAATCTTCTTGTGCAATATAAAGATTCCTGTCATCATTGTAGTGTCATGAGGCCTGCCATGACTTTGCACATCAACAACACTGCCAGAGTAATGTATGAGTTGACCTGAACAATCTGTTGAAGTTTGTTTAAATTGAAATATCAAAATTATTCAATTAACAAATCATAGCATTGATAACCATTCATAAGCATGTACAGAATCTTGGACTTTCCCATTCCAATGTTGGACAAACAATGTCCATTTAGACACAAATGTATCCATTGTATCTGGATGGCTTTAAGAGGGGTTTGGATAACTTCATGGAGGAGAGGTCTATCAATGGCTACTAGTCAGAGGGCTATGGGCCACCTCCAGCCTCAAAGGCAGGATGCCTCTGAGTACCAGTTGCATGGGAGTAACAGCAAGAGACAGGGCATGCCCTCAACTCCTGCCTGTGGCTTCCAGCGGCATCTGGTGGGCCACTGTGTGAAACAGGATGCTGGACTAGATGGGCCTTGGGCCTGATCCAGCAGGGCTGTTCTTATGTTCTTATCCTTGCCCCTGGAATGTACAGTCTGACCAAGAACACACAAGAATTCCTGCTGTCTTTACCTGGTGAGCTGGTACTGCTGGGTGTACAGACATTATCGTCCAACCACGCACTCTGAGCCAGCGTGTCCTGCTTCTGGGGACCTTCAAGGGAACACATCAACTCTTGCACAAAAGAAATGGGAAAGAGGCCCCCATCACTAGATGTTAAGAGGGAGCTTTTAGGGTTGCTGTATCTACTCAGTTGAGACAGGGGAATTACTAGAGTGAAAGGGGCTCAGAAGACCCCACACTGACCGCCTCAATCTCCTCCTCCTCAGACGTTCCATTTTCACTCACTCTTCTGCAACAGCTCCTCACATTGGATGAGGAGTGGGACAGGGGCTGCATCACACAATATTCGGATGTCTGGCTGGAGGGGATTCTGCTGAAAGAACAGGAGCCCCAGTCACCCCCCTTGTAATAACACAGGATCAAAAAATGTTACATTCCCTTATAACAACGTAGGGATATGCAGAATGGATCATGGTCGGAACATTCTGACTGGGAACCAGCCATTTCAAGTGTTCCGAGCTCAGAGCAGAGTGCCTTCAAATGAGCTCAGAACAGAAGAACTCGAGCTCAAAACATTCAAGCAAAATGGCACTCTTCTGGCCTCTGCACACACATGGCAGCCATTTTTGTGGTCAGCACCACCATTTTGGAGTCGAAAATGGTGCTCGGAGCGTTCTGACTCAAAACAGGGTCATTCTGTCGGAACAACTGACACGACTGGTTGTTCTGACAGAACTTTCCAGGAATTTTGCATTCCATTCCGAGCTTGGGACAGAATGCAAAATCCATTTCACGCACATCCCTACAACAAAGCTTTCCTGTTGTATATAGATCTTAAAGTCTATTCTGTGAGAACAGAACTGCTCAAGCCTCTAGCTACTATGCTCAATGGCTGACATGGTGCGCAGCTTACCACCTCCATAAGGAGGATCCACTGTGGGGCTCTGCAGCCTTGAGAGGAAGTGCCAACTGGGGAAACCTGTGGAAACATAGCTTCTGCAGTTGCTGCCTCAGGGCAACCTTGGAGCTTCCTTTGAAGTCTGCGACTGCAAGAGCCCCACAACGCATCCTTACAGAGGTTGGTGGGCTGCACATCATGTCAGCCAATGTCTTCTGTATTGGTAGGTAGCAACACGGTAGGGATGACCAATTTTTCTATGCTCTACTGAAACCTTTTCCAGCCTCTCCCTTCACAGCAATATTTTGTCGGAACTCACTTGCACTTCCTGTTAGGGAATTCTGGGGAACTGGGACTGGAGGAACCATCTGACTTGAGGTCAAAGAAGGGTCCTGGACTCTCCAGTACCTTCTGTATTCTTTCAGCAACGTCTGCTAAGGAGAAATGAGAAAGAGTTTACTACACAGAGCCAGGAGTCCTTCCAAAAGAGCTAACAATTTCTATAAGGCTCATCAGCAGACGCTCCTCCAGCCCAGGCTGTGTAGGGACCATTTAGATTCTCCAGAAGCTCAAGGCCAGAGAAATTACTCCCCTTTTCACTAGTTTGACTAGTAATCTCAAGGATTCTTGACCCTTTTCTGTAGCAAACAGCACAATTTTCTATCATTATTCCTTGCACTACAAACATCGCAGCACTTTCCAGTTCTCTGCTTGTGAGACACCACAATTTTGATACGGGCTAATCTGTCAGAAGAGCCACATAGTCGGACTTCCGGTTGGATAGCTAACGAGGCTGCACGCTTCCCGACAGGGGAGACCGAGGAGGAGCAATTTAAGGGGGGTTTGAGGCTTCATAACCACCCCCCCCCCATGCCACCCTGGATTAAAGGGTTTGGATCAAGATCTCCCACAGATTCCCCCTGAGCCAGCTCCTTAATTTAGAGCTGTGTTGAAGAGCGCAGTTCTGTTTTAAGTAGAGCGGTGGGGGCTGGGAGACATCAAGCTCACTCCTCCATCGGAAATCCTTTCGACTGAAGCTGGTTGGCATCTAATCTCTACGGTTTGGATTTAATTAATTACTTAAAGTTCAAGAAGCTCACCTCTCAGCGTGATTAAGGATAACTTGCTGGAATCGCACCTGCTTTTGTTGGAAGGACTTCACAGAACTCAAGCCGTTGCTGTAAGTGTTCTGACTATAAATCAAGGAGGGAAATTCAATCTTCTTACTAAATGCTGGAATTCAAGAACTGAACTGATGTCTAAAAGCTTTAAAGCTTTTAAAAAAACCTATATTAGTGGGAATTACTATTGCTTTTCCCCCCCACTGCTGTTTGAGAAAGTCTATGAAAGAAGCGTTTTGCTGTTTGCTATTGAATATGTCTATCATCAAGTCAGCCAATTAAAGGAAGAAGGCGTTCCACTCTACCGTGAGAAAATTAAACTGGCAGTGATAAGATATATGAGTTGTGGTGTGGAGCTTACAAGGCCCGAAAATTGGGAAACAAGAATATAAACTAAGAGCCTTTGAGGATGATGCTGTGTTCTTTTTAGAAAACCCATTGGACAAGATTGGAAGACTCTTGGAAAAAATACAACAATTTGGCCAATTGGCTGGGTTTTATATAAATAAGACTAAAACGAAGGTCTTGACTAAAAATATGGATCAGAAATCTAAGGATAGATTCTCTGAAATAAGTGAGTTGAAATTGGAGAAGAAAATTAAATGTCTGGGGGTTTGGCTGACAAATAATAATTCTTTGTTGTTCTCAAATAATTATATTAAAATATGGAATACAGTGAAAACTGATTTACAAAGATGGTCTAATATGAATTTGTCTTTAATGGGAAGAATTGCAGTGGTGAAAATGAATGTCTTGCCTAAAATGTTATTTCTTTTTCAGACTATTCCTATAATCAAAACTTTAACTTGTTTTAAGCAATGGCAGAAGGACATAACTAAATTTGTTTGGCAAGGGAAAAGACCAAGAATTAATTTTAAGAATTTAACAGATGCAAAGGAAAGAGGTGGTCTTACCCTACCAGACATAAGGTTGTATTTTGATGCTGTTTGTTTGACCTGGTTGAAAAAATGGATAACATTAAGAAATCCTAGAATACTTGATTTGGAAGGATTTGATAGAAGGTTTGGATGGCATTCATATTTGTGGTATGAAAAAAGTAAAATACATAAAGACTTTCTGAATCACTATGTAAGAAGGAGTCTAATGAGGGTATGGGTAAAATATAAAATATGGCTGGAACCTAAAACTCCGCTATGGGTATCTCTGATTGAAGCTTTAGCACGTAAAGAGGTAAATATCCAATCACAATGGGGTACTTAGAGGGATCTGTTATATTTTCAAGGAAAGGGCTGTAAGTTAAAAAGTATAATTGAAGTACAAAATTTGGTTAGTGATTGGTTTCAGTACCATCAGCTAAACGAAGTTTATAAGAAGGATCTTAAAGTTGGATTTGAGGATCAGATGTCGAGATTTGAGAAGGAGCTGTGTGAAAATGATGAAAAATTAGTTTCTAAAATGTATAAGCTCTTGCTTTTGGAGGAGACAAGAGATGAAGTGGTTAAAATGACTATGGTAAAATGGGCCCAAGATGTGGGGTGCAATATAGAAATGGCAGCCTGGGAAAAATTATGGAAAACTGATTTAAAGTTCACTGCATGTTATGTTTTAAAAGAAAATTATTATAAAATGATGTATAGGTGGTATTTGATACCTAAAAAACTGGCATTAATGTATAAAAATGTTTCAAACAAATGTTGGAAATGTGGACACTCTGAAGGAACCTTTTTTCATATGTGGTGGTCTTGTAGGAAGGCTAAGGCCTTTTGGGACATGATATATAATGAATTAAAGAAAATATTTAAAATGACATTTCCTAAGAAGCCAGAATCCTTCCTGCTGGGAATAACACGAGGAGTGTTTTCTACAACTAACTTAACATTCTTTATGTACGCTACCACGGCGGCCAGAATAATATATGCACAGAAATGGAAGAGCAATGAACTGCCTTCAAAAGAAGATTGGCTGATACAAATTTTGGAATATGCGGAGATGGCAAAACTTACAGTATTGATAAGAGACCAAAATTTGGAATGCTTTAAAGAAGATTGGAAACCATTTTTATTGTATTTAAAGAACTATTTTGTAAAATATTGATTTTACAACAGGGTTTGAAATTTAGTAATATTAGCAGGTTGAGTAGATCAAAATTGTGTTTGTAAAGTTTAAATCTATGTTTTGAATTATTATTATAGCAAGGGTTAACTCTATAGTTGGTGATTCACGAGGAGGTGTGAGCGGGAAGTCCATATTTGTTTAATGTGTTGTGATTGATTATTGTTAAAATTAATAAAAATTTAATTTTTAAAAAAAAGAAGAAGAAGAGCCACATAGTCACATTTCCTCTCTGCAATTATGTGTTTAGTGGTACCATAGAGAGAGGAAACCTGACTGGTAGAGAAGAGGGTTGTTGTTGTTTTGTTTAAAGGTCATTTAAATCTCTCTTGGCTTTGTCCGTTTGTTCTTTCCAATTAAGCTGAAGAAGGGCAAATGCACTCTAGTCGTTAGGAGTATGCCAGAAATTGTTACATGTAGCCAGAAATTTGGCTTTGTACTGCTCCCCATTCTCATGGACAGTCAGACAAGACACAAGTTTGACATAATACAAGGTGGATCCGATTTAGATATTCCAGCCCTCATGACTGTAAGGAGAAGGGACACACACACACACACACACACACACACACAGAGAGAGACGTACTTTCTTTGCAACTAAAACTGAGCATTACTCTTGGAGAGCAAGGCAGGCCAGCTGCTGCAACTTTGGTTTGTAGACTCCACTGTCACAGTGGAGGGTCAAATGAGAAGTGATGCAAGAGAAATCTCTGTTACTTTAATGCTGCCGAGTGGGGAAGCTGGTCTTGTGGTAGCAAGCAAGACTTCTCCCCTTAGCCAAGCAGGGTCCGCCCTGGTTGCATCTGAATGGGAGACTTGATGTGTGAGCACTGCAAGATATTCCCCTCCGGGGATGGAGCCACTCTGGGAAGAGGAGAAGGTTTCAAGTTCCCTCCCTGGCTTCTCCAAGACAGGGCTGAGAGAGATTCCTGCCTGCAACCTTGGAGGAGCCACTGCCAGTCTGTGAAGACACTACTGAGTAAGCTAGATAGGCCAATGGTCTGACTCAGTATATGGCAGCTTCCTATGTTCCTAATTTAAATTTGACCAGAGCAGTAGCATTGAGGGAGCGGGAGGTGATTAACGCCTTCCCTACAGGCCCTTTGCTTGATCAAAAACATTCTATCCAGTTGGTTTTCTTCTGGCTGGGCAAGATACAGTGGCCGACATCCCCACTAATGAAGTACGCACACTTCAAGAGACTGTGGGGCCATGACGGGAGCCCTTACACAAGTCCCAGCCAGCAATGCGTTTCCAATCTTGCAGAGCCCTTCTGGAGTGCGGGGAGTGCTCTGGATTCTAAGGGCTCTGGATCAACAGGGTGCGTGCAGGAGGAAAGGGGGGAACTCTTCAAGGGCTCCCAACGTGCCCTTCAGTCCCTTGAAGCACACACACACTTTGTTAGTCAGGATGTCCGCTGGTGATCTGAGATGCTGGGAAAAAGTAAGCAGGGGCAGAATTAAGAATGGGGAAATAGCCCACGGGGAAAGGGCTAAACACCCCTTCTTCCCCCTGCTGCTGCTCTCATCAAACTTGGGAGTTTACACTTAGTTCAAAATAAAAAACTGAAACAGATGCTGCATGTGTCTTCAATGTCTTATCTAGTTTGCTCCACAGACTCTAGCTATTCTTATGTGTTGTTCACACTATGTGTTGTTCACATAATGAAAATAAATATGTGGTGGTGGTTGGACTTGGAAGGCCATATAATGCCTGAATTTTGCTATTTTGTTACTGCCCATGTAACAGGAATCTTAATTTACTTCTGTCGCTCTTGGAGCAAATGAAAAAACCTCCATTTTTGCCCATAGGTGGGGCAAAGGGATGACAACACACTTTTGGGAAGGGACTGTGAGTAAAATAAGGGTCATTCTGCCCCTGCTTACTATTACTGAGTATACTCTTAAACCCTAATCCATGAGATGACAGACGTATGACAGAGAAAGGGGGCAAGTTTCAGGAGCACAGTGTGGTGTTGAACTGCTGTACAAGTTCTTTCTAAAAACTCCTGAGACCCTTCCAAAGCTGTTTGCAGTGCAGCAAATGGGGCTATTATTAAGTCAGAATATCACTTTTCCCTGGCACACACACAAAAGACTCTTACAATCGCAGCTGCAAACTTTGGAAAAGCCTCTTTACTTAGCATAGCGTGCTTCAATCTCACCAGAAACTTTTGTTATTGTATAATTTGAAAGTAACAATCCCATTCTGGTCAGCTGCAAAAAGGAAAGGTCAAACTTTGCCACAAATTATAATACAGATTATCTATGTCCTTCCCGTCATAAAACTCAAAATCCCTTCACCATTTGAGAAAATTTGATTCTTTGGACTTATCTTCCACTTCTGCATCATTTTCCATCTCCTAGGATGAAAACATGTAATAGGCGGTTGTTTTTCATCCAAAAAGAAGGTGGTACAATCGTTATGATTGCCCATGACATGCACTGTCATTTTGCCACTGTTTGACCAGAGAAGACAGTGGGATAAAAGAGAAGAGCATGGAAGATTATGGGGAATGATCTTCTATTGGTACCACCTTCACCTCTCTTACGAACTATTCAGTGTTCCCTCTAACAGGGATTCCCAGAGGTTGTTGACTACAACTCCCATAATCCCCAAGCAGAAACTGTCACAGCTGGGGATTCTGGGAGTTGTACTCAACAACCGCTGGGAATCCCTGTTAGAAGGAACACTGGAACCATTGCCTTCTCTTCAGCCCCAGCCATTTGTTCCCCTCTCTCTCCCCCAAATCCAGACTCTCAGTTCCACCTGGTGCCATCTTATCCTATTTTATCTAGAACTGGTTTTCTAGGGGTTTTTTTTTCATGTCATCAATTTGGAAACAAGATCACACAATACTAACAACTCTCTCCGGTTATTGCTCTATTCCCCCCGCCCCCATTTTAATATACAGAAAAGCTAGCCAAGTCAGAGAACTCCTAAACATGTAAATAGCAAAAACCTGCACAAAAGTGCCACATGCAAGTTTTAAATAATTGACTACAGAAATTAAAACTGGACACATCACCTCCCCCAAATGCCCAGTGATTAAGATGCATACAAAGGGGGAGAGACCCGTTTCCCAGGGGTGACGTGTCACCAGCGAGTGGCAATCGGGAGCTGGTGCCTCTTCCGGTTGGCCTGAAGCTCTTGGGGGAAAGAGGGGGCCGACAGAGCCCACAGCTCACAACAGTGAGTGAAGGTTATGACTAAAAAGGATGAAGCCCCTCAGTTTAAAAAATGTCACCTCACTTCGGGCTCTGCAATGGTAAGCACCGATGACCACTCATTCTAGTAACAGCTCTCACAGAAAGAGGTTCGCACAACCCAGAGAGCTGCCATCATCACCCCCCGCCCAGCAGCCCCCGTTCTAGCCTTCCCTTTCCCTCGCACAGCCATACCTCTTCTCCTCTTGGATGTTCTCAATGCCAATGGCACTACTGCGTCTCCCATTGAAGCGGCTGCCCCGGTTGCGCGACGGGCTTCTCCCAGGCAGGGCAAAGGACTAGAGGGAGGAAAGGAAGGGAAGGAAACAAAGACAAGAGCTGGAAGAGGAAGACTAGGGGGAGGCCTGGAGTCCAGGCTCTGTCCTTGTACTGCTGTTCAGTGCCAACAGATCCAGCCCTGTCCAGTCTCACAAGGTACCGGGTGAGCAGGATGAGGGAGCGGCCAAGGGTTGACAGAACAGGAAAGGAGAAAGGGAAGAATCTCGAGAAAGAGGAGCACACTAAGGACAGAATGGAACAAACATCAGTAGTCAGAACTCCATAAGTATGGGGGTGGGAGAGTGACAGTAGCACAAACAAGGGGAGATATAGATCCAGGGAAGAGAACACACAGAAAGGTAGATGCACAGATCCCCAGAGGGCCAAGTGGGACACTCTGAGAGATGTGTAGTTGTGGCTGAAAATGGCACCCTGGTGTCAAGCTCCACCTTCCTGCCTAAAATTCACGAGAACTTCCTGAGACACGTCTCCTTCTCTGCCATAGCCAGAAGCCAATGAAGTGAAGCAGGGATGCGGAACGTGGGATGTCATGATGTAATGGCAGGAACAGTTCTACTCGGCAAGACTAAGGTGGGGGTGGAACTAGGTGTGTGAGGGCCAGTGTGTGTGGAGTACCTGAACATTTACTATAATCGTCTAGTTTGGTCCAGAGGATAAGAAAAAAGAAAAGGCGCAGCACATCCCATTGCCTTAAATCAATGTTAATCAAGGATGGCTGCAGACTGCTAGATGTTGGTGTAATCTGTATGAGGGTACACTTAAGCGTATGGTTTGGTTCTATCCAGTTATTGTGCCATTTTGGCTTGAAATTAATACGGTAGTTAATATGACATTGCAATTATCATTGCCTTTAAGGATGTTCACATATTGTTGGGGTACATCCCCAGCATATAGAATCTAGAACTATATCAAGAACTGTGGATTCTTTGCACTTGGGGTGTTGCCAAAAGGATTATAATACAACACTGGAAGGACAAATTCACTCCTGAATTGCTACTTTGGATTACTGGTATGTGTTCTCTGTCAGCATTTGAACGGGTCTTTCTTCATCGGCAAGGTAAAGGAGAATTTTCAGCGACCTGGCTGAACTTTAATTAACTGTTTATGCTTTGAAATATAAGATATATATTCTTGAAGAAGGCGATCCCCCCTCCCCCTCCCCCACTTTTCTCCTGCATTGGTTGTATCTTACTACGTTTAAGCTATGTTTATGGGTTTTTTCTCCCCGACCCCTTCCCCCCCCATTATATTCACATGCATTATTATCATCATCCTTGACCATGTTTATGTACTATAATCTCATTGCAAGAAAAGAAAGGAAAAGAAAATCAACTTGCCATTTCTCCTTTGGCTACTGCCCTTCTTGCACACGTGATATCGGCAACATAGAGGTCAGATGTGATTGAATGTTCTGGAGCCCTGAGGGCAGTGGTATCATGGCTTAAGACTAACTGTAAGCCACAGCCTCCGACCTAAGGAAAAGGTATTCTACAGCATGCACTCTACTACTAAAGGGAGGGACATGGTTCAGTGACAGAACACCGGTTTTGACTACAGTTCTCGGAGTCTTCAGGGACCATGCCTTGCTCAAATTAAGCCCTGTCTGAGAACAAATCCACACAGACAGGCTTTTCACATTCTGGTTGCTACTAAAGCCTCAAGCTGACTGGACTATCTCCAGAACAGCTTTTTCTTCACATGTAATTCAAGGCCAAAGTAGACGTGTTGCAGGAGTTCTGCAACTGGAACTCCAGATGACTTTTTCTCTTTCAAAAAGCAACTGCCAAGAGAGTGATTTGGAGCAGAGCTGTGGCAAGGTGGGACAAACTGTTAGGCGACCCCTTGTGCAGTTCTGTTCCAAATCACGCCACCCACCCAATTGTGGCTTTTTGAAAAAGATGTTAGGATTCCTGTCCTTCCAAAGCCTTGCCTGTGCAAGAGAGGAAATGCTCACTTGTCTCATTAGAAGCCATCCCAAACAAGCTCAGCCCAAATCTGATCAAGCAACAGTTACATGAATGCCAAGTGAAAGAACAGCTGCCAATGTAGCATCTCCAGCTAGTCTAGCTTCTAGACAGACACCACTTCATCACACTCAGCAGTCAGTGAGTCATTGAACAGACTGGCCCTGCTATGCAAACAATACCCATTGCAGATACAATATCCTCAGCAAATTGCCTGCTGTAAGTGGGGAAAACCCTGAGAAATTTTGCTACTCTTATAGAAATGTTTACTTCCCTCAGAACTCCTCAGACAGTTTCTCCCAGAAAATTTCACTTTCAAGAAATACGGTGGCCAAGGTCAACTCCAGGTCTGGGGGTGGCCTCAACACGTCAGCACTGAAGGGAGTGGGGTGGGGGGAGATTGGGGGTGGCAGCAAACATCCCTATTCTTCTCAAGTTTGCTCATTGCATGGGAGACTTCTTTACCAATTCTGGACTCTTAACAGGACAATTTAATGCTGCTGAAAGGCAGCTATACCCACAACCTGATGAAGCACTGACATTACATTTTTAATGCAGGTATTTTGTCTACCTGGATTCCGGGTGTCATTTCTTACTCAGCAGCACTAAATATTCTGAGCTATATGTTTTATGCAGGGGCCCATGTAAGAACAGATAGCCCTAAAATTCTAGAAACATTATCAAAACTCTTACTTCTCTCAAAATTCTTCAGATATTAGGTTTGGTAGGGGGGTTTTGCCCAAGCGCAAGCCTCCAAATGAGTTTCAAAATTTCACTTTACTATGTAAGATATATATGGGGGCTTAATCAATCGTCAATATATATTCAGAACCACCAAGCCTACAGCAAGCATCATTAGTTAGCATGGGTAGCCCTTCATAAGCTTTAAGCATAGGATATCTTGGCTGTAGGAAAAGGGGAATTAAGCAAAGCCATTGATATCGATGTGCTACTAGTAGTTACAGGGCGTAAATGGGAGAAAGAATGACAGACCTATCAGCAAAAACAATTGGTTGTCAGCACAAAAATATAGAGGGTGCTTGATTCATGTTGGGAGAGGATATATTGTAATGTTGAATAAAGGTAAAATGTGCCGTCAAGTCAATTTCGACTCCTGGCGCCCACAGAGCCCTGTGGTTTTCTTTGGTAGAATACAGAAGAGGTTTACCATTGCCACCTCCCACGCAGTATGAGATGATGCCTTTCAGCATTTTTCCTATATCGCTGCTGCCTGATATAGTGGAGATTCGAACCAGCAACCTTCGGCTTGTTAGTCAAGCATTTCCCCACTGCACCACTTAAGGTAGACGAATATCTATTTGTAATAGCCTATCACAGACTAAAATGGATTCTGTTTCCTACAGAAAGGAGGATTTTCTGAAAGTGGGTGGAGTATACAAGTACTGTCCACTGTAACCTACCACAGGCAACGGTCAATTGACTCTGGGTGTACTGTCTGTCTGAATTATGTTTGCGATTTTTATGGTTGTCTAATCTACATTTGCAATTGCTGTTTTGAAGTTGATAAGATAGAAATAAACTTTTAAACTTGATTTCTTGAGTTTGTATTCCATTCCTGAAGCAGTGGACAATTCCAACCCAACAGCCAAGGTCTGGTCAGGCAAGGCTGAGATGGAAAATTAACTTCAATAAATATATTAAACTAAATTCCTACATCTGCATTTAGGGAAAGAATTACTTTGGATAGATTGAATGTGAAGAATCAATGCCCCAAAAGGTTCCCAAGCAGCCGAGAGAGTCCTTGCTCGCCATGCTCAAGGAGGGAGGGGTCTCTAAAGTTTACAATATTCAACCCCATAGAAGTGAAGCATTCCCCATTCCTCAAGTTGTGTGTCAAAGTCAGAATCAGCACATAAATGATTCGGGTCCAGACAGAGGGGAAATAAGATGGGGAAATGAACACAGAGATGAACCCTGCTGCACTTAACGCAAACATGGAGCAACCAAGAGCTGATAATGTCAACAGAGTAGCAGGTCCAGGGGAATGAGGGGAGGGGACACTGAAGACCTGGTACTCTCCACACTGTGACCCCCACCTCCCCAATACCTTACCGCAGCAATGGCCTGGGGGCCCTCGGCGACACTCTGGTTGAGAGCAAGACCAGCAGTAGCCGGGCGGCTGGGCGGAGTGGATGGCGGCGGCTGCTGCTGCTTCCTCATGGCTATCCCCATGGTATCCAGGCTCTGGCTACGGCCCCGGATCACCCGCTGGAGAGAGGGCAACAGGGAGACAGACACAGACAGGTTCACAGACACACAGAAGGACATCATGAAGAGCACCACAAGACAGCGGAGGGTAGTGGGGAGGGAGGCCGAGGGAACTAAGGTTACATCGCCAAGACTCTAAGGTTACATCGCCAAGACTAAGGTTACATCGCCGAGGGAACTAAGGTTACATCGCCAAGACTCAGGCAGAGAAGGTACTGCTTTCTGAACCTCCTTGGACAGAAGCTACTTGGACTGATCTAATCCAGATCATCCTTAGCAGTGTTGCCAAAGTCTTTGTTCTCAGTCTCCTGCAAATAAGAGATACTCACCAACATAATTCCAATTCTCCAAAAACCCAACATCTTCCACTGCTATCTAGAGCCACCAGCACCAGTTGAGAGAGTAGGCTCTCATTACTGTAATGAAGATATTCCATCAAAAATAGAATCAAGGTTTTCCATCTAGAGTCAAAAAGGTGATGACTTCCCAGGGCATCCTTCACACAGCAAGCTTGACTGCAAACTCCAAGTTGTTCCAAAAAACTGATACAAAAAGTGGATTTTTTAACCTGGGATATAAATTGGGCTACGCTCTAATACACAGTGAAAACCCCGAATTGTGTGTGAAGTGCTCCCTGATAGCTTGTAGGGACTTCGGGATAAATCTGCCCGATATGTGAACGCACACCCTCCATTCCGGAGGAGATGTGCGTTCAGCTACAGGGCTTTAAAAGCCCTGTGTGAAAAATGCCCAGGCCCCTCAGAATCGTTCTACATGACCTGGTCTGCACATAAAGCAGAATGAGGAAGTGGGCTGCAGATGGAGCAATCACATTGTTGAATGCGCAGTGTAGCAGAGAGTGCTTTTTACTTGCAGAAAGTTTGTTTAAGGTGAAGGAGGATTCAAAAATCGCATCTTGCAGCCTCAAGTTATACAGGCCCAAGTCTTTCAGCCTTCTAAGTAGAGAGAACCCCTACCTTCTGAGAAATTTAAGTAGAACCTCAATTTTCCAGTTGATTTTATATTCACAATAACGGGTGCCATATGATGGAAGAAGGGTTGTGTGTATAAGGCTGTGAGAAAGCGAGACTAATTCTAGGCAAAAAACAGCAGCAAAGACTGAGCAGCAAAGGCAACTGGGCCCTCTCCTCTCTACCCTCCTTCTTGAGCTTCTTCCCCGCTCTCCTCGTCCCATACCCCTGCCTGTGTTTTGCGTACCTCCAGGGGTGTTGAGAAACAGGCAACTCTGTCATCTCAGGATTCTATATTCTGCTGGTTGTGGAAACCAGGCCCACACCATGCAAAATAAGGTGACAGAACTGATGTGGCAGAATTATGCCACTTTAAACTGCAGGTGGAGGATTGCATGTCTGAATGCGGCCCACCCCACAGCAAACAAAACAAAACCCGAACCATGCATGCGCACTTATAGGATATAGGGCAGTAAAAGTAAAGTTCAGCACAACCCTTGCCCTGTGACTCTAGTATACTAGATAGAGGGAGGTGGTTCTGTTTTGTTAAGTGAAAAGTCATTCAAAAGTTCACCTGCCACAGAAGTCATGCAGTCCAGAATCTTACCAGCTCTAGAGCCCTTTCCTGCTTGTACCCCAGTTCTAAGCACATTTGTGGTTCAGTCTCCTTGCTTTGAATGGAATCTGCTTTCGAGTGAAAATGCCCTTAGGACTGAAACTTTAGCCATGGACTATCATGTACAGCACAAGCAGAAAGCAGAGTCAGTGATTATACATATGGGCCATCAATAAGCACCAGACCTGAGTGGGACAGATCTTCTACAAAGGAGAGAAGAATTCAGGATGTGTCTATATTGCAAAAAGCCCCAAGACGGAGAACACTAAACAGCGGCAGGTTACAGGATGTGCTGTCGACGGCAGCACCTATATCACAAGAGCAGATGTCACGAAGAGCTTGTGGCCAGCCTCCTTGGTTTTTGTCAGCCCTGAGTTTCGCTAAACAGGGTGGCCAGCTCGGGAACTAATTTGGTGCCATTGGGAAGAGGTGCCTCTTTCCTCATATAGACATTTCACATGTTACAGGATCAATAATCTCATGCACTGGACAGGTTCCATTCTCACTCCAGGGGGGAAACAATGACATTTCTAAGGGTTCCCTGGGGAAATGAATATCAAACCCATTTAAGTCAGTGGCGTTGATATGGTCTGCCACTAGATTCAGTGCCCCCGCATTCCCCACACTCTACAGTGGTGCATCCCAACAATTGATACCCTGAATGAGGGTATTGATTATGCTTTTTTTTCTCTCCAGATCAGAGGCAGGGAAAGAGTCCATCATAGAAACAGACCCTTTGCCCTGAGCTGCTTCCCATCCTCATTTTCTTAGTGAAAAGCCAGTAATGCAGATTGCCTCATTGATTCTTGCCTGATCCCTTTCCCTAGCTAGAGCTAAGCGGAAATATCAGCATCTCCTGCAGAAGTACCACAGGGTCTGATGGAGCTTGTTGAGGGGTTTAAAATGTACTCTCTAGATTAGGGCTGCAGCCTTCCAGCTGTTGGAGTACAACTCTCATCATCCCTGACTACTGGCCACTGTGGCTAGGGATGATGGGAATTGTAGTCCAACAGCAGCTGGAGGGCAGGAAGTTGTCTGGCCCTGGTCTAGATATGTGCTATGGACACACCTGCAGTAGGAGGGCCTACTCAGAGCGCCACAATTCTGTGCAAGTACAGACAAGCTGCTAAGATCTGGTACTGGCAGGAATTCAGCATCCTGATCATCTCTGTGAACAGAAAAGCAGGTTTCAGAGCCTTAGAGCTGGCCAGATCAGTCAAGCAGGCAATGCCTACTCATGAGATACCCAAAGCCAGGCTAGGTAGAGGGAACGGGGGCAGAGTTGTCAGTAGAATGCTCGTGGGCTAGGAAAGGGGGCTCCAATGCCTTGCATGGCTCAGTGCTTCTAGCAAAATCAGAACAAAATTGTGCAGAATACGGGAATACATACTTCACCTTTGTAATGTACACATATTGCATAGGATGGGTTTCCTTAGGATAGGACATTTTTTGGCTTTTCTATTGCAAAGTATCTGCATTCCTTCCTACATCACTGTTTTCGGGATGATTATAACATTGTGGGAAACATAGCCATTGGGTGACTGGGCTACAAGTCTTGCTGTAAGTTTGGTCATCTTGATTACTGTGTATGTGTCTATCCAAATAAGAACATAAGAACAGCCCTGCTGGATCAAGCCCAAGGCCCCTATCTAGTCCAGCATCCTGTTTGGCCCACCAAATGCCTCTGAGAGGTCCACAGGCAAGAGATGAAGGCATGCCCTTTCTCCTTCTGTGGCTCCCCTGCAACTGGTATTTAGAGGCATTTCGCCTCTGAGGCTAGAGGTGGCTTATAGCGCTCAGACCAGTAGCCGTCGATAGCCCTCACCTCCCTGGATTTATCTAAGCCCCTTTTAAAGCCATCTAAGCTAGTGGCCATCACCACGTCCCATGGCAGAGGATTCCATAGATTAATTATGTGCTGTGTAAAAAAAGTACCTCCTTTTGTTGGTCCTAAATTTATCAGCATTCAGTTTCATGGGATGACCCCTCATTCTAGTGCAGTGAGAGAGGGATAATTATTATTGTGTCTAACCAAGGAGTCGGGGATCTAAACAGCAGAAGGATGTTTAATGTTCCATCTGTAAGTCTCTCTCCAGTCCATGGAATGCAATAGCCATCAGAATTGGAAAGGCGATACCTTCTAACTGTTGCCAGGGCACAGAGAAAACAATTTGGAACCAGTTTACAGTTTGAATCCCGGGCACTTTCCAGATTAGACCCTGCAACGGGGTCACGGCGTATCTCTGAAGTGTGCTTCCACACTTCCTGCGTTGTGACACGGCAGTCCCTATGCGGACAGGAGGGTGCCTGCCGTTCACATTTCCAGTGACTTGTTTTGAATTTAATCACTGCGATATAGTGCTATGACGTCGCATATCTGGTTCAAGAAAGTTGCTGTTTTTTCAGGTTGTTAATTTCTGCAAGACTGCTCTCCCTGCTGTTTACATTCCAAATACAACTTGCTGAACAGAGGCATTTTGCTGCTGTTGAGCAGCTAGTTTGGAAAGCGCCCAGGAGAAACAGGACGATAAATTGGCTGAAGCATTTTGGGACACACAGGCTCTCTCTAAGGTTCTGGCTGAGGGTTACTGGATCTGCTGTTGCTATAAGAACATTTGTTTGCTTTCATAATACTCTGCTTGCATTTTTGTAAATGAAGCAATTACTACCAAGACAAGAGAAGTCTCCTGTGTTCTTTTTCATCCAAAGGAAATTAAACCCTTTAGTGCTGCCCCTGAAACTCTGCACCTTTTGGGGGAGTGCCAAATGATTGCCAACCATCATGAAAAAGCAGGAGTTGCATGCTTCAGGGCATTACATCATTTCCTGTCCAATATTCTCATTTATTTCAAGCTCCTGCCTTTTACACTCCAGAAATCATCAAGAATAACAGATATGTGATCCCATCCCCGAGGCAAGGCACTCAGACGGTAGTGGCATCTGACCTCATCATGACTAGCAGGTAGGCTGCTTCCTGCCAAAACAATGGAGCCGATTTCTTCTTCCCCCATGCTGCTATTTAGAAGACTTGGCTGCTATCTCCTCTTAAAGTAAAGTTGTGCCATCGAGTCAGTGTCGACTCTTGGCAACCACAGAGCCCTGCGGTTTTCTTTGGTAGAATACAGGAGGGGTTTACCATTGCCTTCTCCCGCGCAGTATGAGATGATCCCTTTCAGCATCTTCCTATATCGCTGCTGCCCAGTATAGGAGTTTCCCATTATCTGGGAAATATACCAGCAGGGATTCAACCCAACAACCTCTTGCTCCCTAGGCAAGTTACTTCCCCACTGGACCATTAGGTTACTCCCTACTTGATTCTTTTCCTGGCTCAGTTAGCTCCCTCAGCTCCATCACCCTTGCATTGCAGTCTGGCTCACAGCGCTCTCAAGTCCAGGTGGAGCAGCAGGACTAGCAGGAGAGGTAGCGAGAGAAGGAGGAGCAGACCAGAACACGCTTGTAAGAACAGCATCCCTCCTCCCACTGATGCTCCCCCTCCCTCCCTTTAATCTAGATCCGTGGTTCCCAGCCTGGGTTCTTCCAGATGTTGCTGAACTACAACTCCCATCATTCCCAGCTACGCCCATGCTGGGAGTTTAGTTCAGCAACATCTGGAGGGACCCAGGTTGGGAACCACTGATCTAGTTCCTAATTTTTTGGTGTTGGTCTTGCAAAACCATTGTGTGCCTCCCTGTGCCAAGGGCAGCTGGGGCCTCCAAAATGTGGAGGTGCTACAAGCCACTCCCACACCTCCATCCACTTCTCTCTCCCCACTCAAAGCTCCTCCTGTCTGTTCCACCAACAGTACTGACAGCTAGATCAAGCCTCCATGGGCAGAGGCAGTATGCTGCTGAATACCAAATGCTGGGGACAAACCAGAAGGGAGGGCTGTTTCCCCACCTGCCTGTCTGTGTGCAATTGGTTAATCACTGCCGGTAACAGCCGGAGGCTCAGTCTTTTTTAAAAAACCAAAAAACTTAAGGGCAGAGAGAATGATATTAGGTGTCCCCCCACCCCGCACCCCTTTAAGGTGATAGTTCTGTGGTATTTGGTATTCAGCAGTTGGTCTTCTGAAGAATACTGTCTCTGCCCATGGAGGCTTGATTTAGCTGCCATTGCTTATGGCTGGAACAGGAGCTTTCTGCAGGAGAAGCTGCAACTGCCATGAGGGGCTTGTAAGTATGAAAAAATCATCTCTCTTCTTCAAGGATGCTTTTGACTTCCTCTTACCAGGCTTCTCTTTTCAGATGAAAAAGAAGCTTGGAATATAGAGGAATATCTACAACTACCGGGAGGGACTAGAAACCTCTCTTTCTTGCTGAAGTAAAGATTACTCGCAGAGTCTGCCCAGAAGCATCTGGAGAGAAGGAACTCGGTCCCCACAGACCTTTGTCCTCATATCTTCGGCCAGTGGAAGGAAGCCCCACAAGCATTTCTCCAGTCCTGGGCAGGGGCAGCTCCATCAAAGCCTGGGAAAGCAAGATGGAAACTGCCCAGGGGATGTCAAGGAAAGTCAGGTGGTGCCGTCGAGTCCGTGTCGACTCCAGGAGACCACAGAGCCCTGTGGTTGTCTTGGGGAGAATACAGGAGGGGTTGGCCATTGCCATCTCCCGCGCAGTGTGAGATGATGCCTTTCAGCACCTTCCTATTTCTCTGCTGCCCAATACAGGTGTTTCCCATACTACTCTTGGAAACATGCCAGTGGGGATTCAAAACAGCAACCTCGTGCTCCCTAGACACGTTACTTCCCTGCTGCGCCATTAGGTGGCTGCAAGGTGATGTGACAAGTTACAAACTTGGATGTGCCCAAAGGCTGTGGATGTGCCCAGCTCCAGGACACAACACTTTAGTTGACAACTGCGGCTGCTGCAAAGGTTCTTCTTGTGGACTCCCCCAGCATTGTACAAAACAGGGTATGAAATCCTCCAGCCTTGATCCCATTCACACTTGCAACAAGTTCCATGCAAATCCTCCCGCTCACAATGAGGCACTTTGCCTGAGGCTATCGTGGCATTTCTGTGTCATGACAGGCAAGGGCTGGGGTCCTGCTTCCAGGACCATGCACCCCAAAAACCTGTGCTGCCTGCTCCTGGACTGTAGTGGGAGTCAGCAACCAATGAAACCGGACTAAGTTGCTTACATCATGGCATGTGTGATACTTATATACCACTTTTCAACAAAAGTTTCCAAAGCGGTTTACACAGAGAAATAATAATAATATAAGATGGCTTATTTGTGGTTTACTAGGCAGTGCTCTAAAAATGCCTTGATAACTCTAAAGAGATCAGATCAGCTGCATTTCTCTTCACCAGGGAACTCCTTCAGGTCATTCTCACAACCTGTGAGCAGGGCAGGGAGGGTGCGGTCGGGGGGAGGCAGGATCGATCTGACCTTTTCCCCAGATGATCTTTACTGTTTCCGGGACTGCACGACTCACAGGCCCATAAATGCCATGCTCCTCATGGCAGCACAGCCATCTGGAGGCCTGGGGAACACAGCCTGGCCTCCAGAAACCCCTCAATGCATTGCGCAAGGAGCCAGGCGCATTGGGGGCATTTCCACCCCAGCCAGCCCCAGCAGACACATGACCAGGGTACCAGTCTACCCCGAGAATAGCCCCAGGACAGAAATTCGGCTACCCGGCAGGGCAGCGCCAAGATCGGCTCTGACCGCCGGTGCTCCACACAAGCAGCTCTATCCAGGCTGCTCGTGTGAACAGCCTCCTTAGCTTTTCCGAAGAGATCGCAGACCAGAGTGGCAAAACACCTCGGCAACCTCAGCCTCCCACTCTTGTTCCTTCCAGGATTTGTGCTGGGTGCTTCTGCAGCACTAAGAAACTAACCGGCCTGCCATTATCCAGGTTCTTGTCCCCAAACAAGAATGGGTCACATTATCACCAATCAGAGTCAGCGTTACCAGTGTGATCACAGAAGTCAATTCGGTACTTATTTAAGGATAGCAGAGGACAACAAGCAGCACGCTGTGCATTGGTGGAGAATGGCACACACATGATACACTGGCCATTCTCAACAAAATACACAGAACCAGTGAGCACGAAAGGCTTCACTTCCACATCTTTTAAGCAATGACAAAGCAATCTGATCCCTGCCTCTTGAGGGACAAAGTGCAGCTTAGATTAAGACCCTGTTATACAGGCAGATGACTGCCGCTCCCTGCTGCTAATACAGCAGAAGAGCCCCAACGTGGCCAGTAGGTGCCCTGGTGAGCTGCAGCAATGTCTGGGAAGTGGAATCCTTCCCGCGCTTTCCCATGGACTCCTCACTTTCCAGTGCTCCCTGCGTGCCTTCCCAGATGCCACTGGAGTTTGCCAGAGCATCCAGCGGCATCTTTAAGGGTCTCCACCACTGCGGGGAACAGCACAACATTGTGAGCAGGTGGGCAATGGGGATAGTCACTTCGGAAGGGTTCTTTGACTTTGGCCCGGAGGATTATCTGACTTTGGCTACTTGGAGCCAAATATTTACACAGGCCTAGTGGCCAGGAGCAAGGAGCGAAGGCAACGGAAAAAGTTCAGAGATGCAGCAGGTGCTACTTTTTAAAGTGTTTATGGCTCCCAGGTGTGCCTTTTACCTTGTAGAGAGTCTCCCCAAGGGCATGGTGATGAAGCTGCACTACCACATAGGCATGCAGGAAATTGGAGGCAATCATGTCAGGGACAAAGGGAGTATTTTCATCCTGGAAGACAATGGCCACAATATCGTTCCCAATGTGGCGCTTCCGCTGAAGCTGGAAGGAAGCACACAAGAGAGGGAGTTATTCTTCCAAACAGCAAATAGCCCAACATGGCCTACTTAACCCCACCGGCCTCCCATCTCAGTTGCAAACCAGAATCCATTCTAAAGCCCAATCCCAGCATGCTCCATCAACACTAAAATATTTATATGTCGCTACCAGTCTAGATGCTCATACATCACTCTCTCTTCCACCCCGCCCACAGTTTGCACCTCCCTAAGCGCCACGAATCATCAGGTACCTGCTGGGCATCTCCCTCTGTGAAGGGTAGCTTTGTAGAGACATGGAACATGATCTCCTTGCCCCGGAAATTGGTGTAGACAGACTCTGTTCCTGTCTGACCTCTCGTAACATCCAAGCCACCTCGGAATCTGAGCAGATCAGTCCCACATATTTCAGGAAAGGTGGGGGGGGGGCGAGGCAGAGCGGGGGAAGAGGAGAAAAAGAAGGGAAGAGTGAAAAGAAGCACTTTATTCAGAGATGGAAATACAAGTCAAGTGAGGGCACATTTTGTAAAATGCACGTCTACCAATTCTTCATAATGCTTCTGCAAGATTAAAGTTCTTGTTGGAAGTGAAGGACTTTGCGCTGTCTCATGTCTCAATGACATAGGAGGACAGACTAGTGGGTCAGAGGGCTAGAGAGGTCAAGACATTGGTCATCCTTTCTCTACTGCTCTGACATTATCCCTTTGGTATGTAGATTGCTACTCTCAGGGATTGACTTCCTGCCTGCTGCCTGGCCACTTCCTCTTCCTTCTCTTTCCTTTCTTTTTCCTTGCAACATACAATGCAAGCTCCTTTCTCCCTGCATTATGTATGCAGAGATGTAGAATCCATCTGCATCCAGCTATCTAGATAGAGTAGAGATACTATTTCTCCACTTTACTATCTAGAATGGAGTTCACTAATAAATGCTCCATATATTGATCTGAAACGATGAACTGGCTCCAGGTTATTTTACTCTTAGCATACACGCATGCCTGGGCGGACTCCGCTGTGTTGTGCCTCTGTGCACTCTGCTATATTAGAAGAGTATCTCTTACCAGAGAGAATTCCCAACAGTTCTTTCATTCTGAGGTATAACTGGGAATGCATTTGAGCACCCAGGTAAGTTGTGGGAGAGCATAATTCAGAATAACATGCCCTCATAATGGCAAATAAAAGGGATGGCTGTCTAAATCCAGAGTTGGAAAATAAAATGTGATCCAAGTAGCCATTTAAGATATAGATGAAAACTTGATAGTCCACTGTGCTGCAGAGGGCAGTGGACTATGGTTTTCATCTATATGTTAGATTCCAGAGCATTTAGCCAAGAAGGCGATAGCAATACAAAATGGAGCCCCTAAAGAAATATGGTTCTAAACAGCATAAGGAGAAGCAAGGATGGCATATCTTGATTCCCATCCAGACACGTCTTGGGAAGACAGAATTGCACATCCAGTCTGTAGTGCTCTGGCAGGGCAGGGATACTGACCAAAAAAACCCAAAAATGGGTTTTTCTCACAGCAGAGATTTCTCTGCCATTGTCCAGGAGGGGAGGTTCCATTTGGGTCAGCAGCATGTCTACATCTTCTCCCTTTTCATTTGGAAATCAATCTGGCTAAGGCACAAGAGGGCAGGTGTGTGTGCAGCCACCCAGACCTGGTTTGCATAACATAAGGCCCGGGGGCCAGATTCGGCCTGCAGGGAATATTTTACTGGCCCCCAGGTATCCTGCAGCAACATAGGAGCTGAAAACTGCCTTATCGCGCCATCCTATGCATGGTTTCTCAGAAATATGTTCCATGGTGTACCCAGTGAGGCTTACTCCCATGTAAGCATGCCTAGCATTGCAGCCTGAAAGCAACGACAATTTAGGGAGAGGAGAGGACTTGGCATATTTGGGGGGCCGGTTTGCACTCCAGGGGTCCCACTGACTGAGCAGGGACAGGACCTATTTTCTGGCCACTATTTCTTGGTTAAAACTATGGGTCTGTTGACAGGGGGAATAGGTCCACAAGTAACTAACGATATTTTTATTTTAAGGTAATAATGTGCTAAAAATTGACCTCGGCCCTTGCATGCCAAGTTGTGTATGGTTCTGGCCCACTAGGGCATTTGAGTTGTGCAGCCCTGACCTAGACTCTTATGACTTGCAGCATCTTCCAACTTCTTCCTTCCCCCCTAGTTCATCCACATACACGCTCCTGCACGCAGAGTGTTGCATATTTGTTTTTGGAAATATTTACAAGCTAACTACTCAGTACTCTGAGTAGGGCTGGCCCTATCATACACAGCACCTTTGAGGAGAGAGGAGTGCTTTTGGCATGCACACGCACACATACACACACACACACACCCCTCAGGTTGGTCTTTCAGTGTTGCCAAGTTGTGCAGCTTGTGCAAACTCAGCTCTTTGCACTTGCTTAAAGTTGACACCCTGGGCAACCAGTTGCCTTGCCCACCCCTAAGGCCGGTCCAGGTTCCAGTTCAGAAAGGTCTGGACCAGGCCATCTAGTGCCTGCCTGGACACACATGGTAGCACTAAGCCCATCACATCTTGCAGCTGCTGAGAGCTGGAGGTTCTCCAAGCTGATGATTAATAAATCAATTGAGAATGAAGGGCCATTTAGGTTTGTGTCACTTGCTACATAGGAACATAGGAAGCTGCTATATACTGAGTCAGACCATTGACCTATCTAGCTTCAGTATTGTCTTCACAGACTGGCAGAGGCTTCTCCAAGGTTGCAGGCAGGAATCTCTCTTTCAGCCCTATCTTGAAGAAGCCAGGGAGGGAACTGGGAAGTTGGAACCTTGTGCTCTTCCCAGAGCACCTCCATCCCCTGAGGGGAATATCTTACAGTGCTCACACTTCTAGTCTGCCATTCATATGCAACCAGGGCAGACCCTGCTTAGCTAACGGGATAAGTCATGCTTGCTACCACAAGACCAGCTCTCCTCTCCTCTCTCCTTGTTCTTTCACACTTCTCTGCTTCACACATTGGTGCTTCACGATTTAAGATTTAAGCAATCTAACTGAAAAAACAAGCAGAGTTCTGAGAATGATGATCTGTCGTAGATCATGGTTTTGTTTGCTCCACTTGTGACTACAAGTAGGCTTGTGACAATAAAAGATCTTCCTGTGCTGCCTTTCTTCTTTTATTTTGCCTGATCAACGGAGATGGATTTTGGGACAAGTTATTTCACTTTAACGAGTATTGTTATAACACTTTGACCGTTTTTAAGAACTTCTCCCAGTGACCCTACAACAACCACCCGCCGTCAGATTCCTGTTATTAAAGCAGAACTTTAAAAGAACCGCTCTTTGTCCGGTTTCTGTGTCAAACTGCAGGTGGCATTTGCAAGCAGAGGAAGCGTGTGATATTCAGCCCTGAGCAGTCTCTGAGATCCAAAGCACAGTTTGGATTATAATCAGCATTATTATTCAATACTCTTGATATTGCAGATGGGGACTGGAAGCTAAATGAATCTAAACTACTATCTTAGGAGGCCAACCAGTAAGTCCATATCTCAACTTAGCTATGACTGAGAATTTCTGAGTTCACAGCCCATGCTTTTAGGGCCATGTTTGTGTGCGTGTCAATGTAATGCGCCGTATGGCCCCGCAATTGTTGTTGTTGTTTTAAAAGTTAAAACAGTATCTGACAGGCTGCCCAGAATCAGGACAGTGACGTCCAGCAAGGGGATACGTAACCATTTCCCTTCACGCTACAGTCCCAGTGAAGATCATCCACCTGAAGCCAATGGGAACTTCTTTCCCAGGGCGAAGAGCAGCCTTAGGGAGGGCCTGATCTGGATGGGAACTGTGGCAGCGGCAAAGAGTTCAGCCCTGTCCCACACACCATGGCCCCAGGCCAGACTGCCCTTCCCTGCTGTACAGCTGGCACACAAGGGCTAATCGCATGCTTGTTCTCACATTCATTTATTTACCATACTTATATACCACCCAAAACTCACGCCGCTACACGTAGTTCGGCCCTTAGTTCACTGCCAGCAATGCCCCCTTCCCTCAGCCTCCTTGCCTGCGGGCTGCCTGTCCTTTAGCTTCCTTATCTCCTCAGACCTGTCCCCTGTTTTTAGCCATCCCCCAGGTGAGGCTTTAATTTTTCTGGGCTGGGCTGAAAATTGCTCAGACAGACAGTGCTGGAGGCATCAATGCAAAAGTACTGACCCGCGGAAGTCCTGCAGCTGGATTCTGTCCCCAAGGAGATCTAAGAACTCTAAGATGCCTAGAGACCAACAGATTGGAAGAGGTCAGTCTACATACCCCTACTAAAGAAAAGAGACTTAACAGATTGCGAAGACCATCGCGCAATATCCTTAATAGCACATGCTAACAAAATAATGCTCAGGATCATCCAATGCAGAATAGAGCCCTACGTAGAAAGGGAAATGCTGGATGTTCAAGCTGGTTTCAGAAAAGGCTGAGGAACAAGAGACATCATTGCTGAAGCACCCTGGATAACTGAGAAAGCCAAAGAATACCAGAAAGAACTCAATATGTGCTTTATTGACTACAGAAAAGCCTTTGATTGCATCGACTGAGAGAAGCTGGATTGGAAGAAGATGAGTGTGGTTGTTTGTTTGTTTGTTTGATTGATTTATATACCGCCCTTCCAAAATGGCTCAGGGCAGTTCACAACATGATAAAAACAATTAAAACAAATTAACAATTAAAATCAAACTATTAAAACACAATAAAACCAATAAAACAGCTAAAAGCCCTGAAAATCAGGGCAACAGTTTAAAACAGTTTAAAACAGTTAATCATTTCAAACTCTGGAAGGCCAGGCCAAACAGGTAGGTTTTAAGGGCTCTCTTGAAGGACAGCAAAGATCTCAAATTACAAATTTCTGCTGGGAGTGCATTCCATAGCCCAGGAGCGGCTACAGAGAAGGCCCGCCTCTGCGTCGCCACCAGACAACTGGAGACGGCAACTTCAGACGGACCTCCTCAGATGACCTTAATGTGCGGTGGGGATCATGTAGAAGAAGGCGCTCTCTTAGATAACTCGGACCTAAGCCATTCAGGGCTTTAAAGGTAATAACCAGCACTTTGTATTTTGCCCGGAAACATATCGGCAGCCAGTGTAGCTGTTTCAAAACAGGCGTCATATGGTCTCTCCGGGTTGCCCCAGAGACCAATCTGTTTTAAAGTTGGAGGAAGAAACATCAATAACCTGCACTACGCTGATGACACCACCCTGATAGCTGAGAATGATCTGCAAGCTCTAGTAATGGAAGTCAAGGAGCACAGTGAAAAAAATGGGACTGCAACTAAATGTAAAGAAGACTAAACTAATGACAACAGGTACAGCAACCAACCTCAGAATTGACAATGAAGACATTGAAGTGGTAGATAGCTTCTGCCTTTTAGGATCGACCGTCAACAGTAAAGGATCCAGCAGTCAAGAAATATGCCGCAGACTAGCACTTGGTAGGGTTGCAATGAAGCCCTTGGAAAGGATATTTAGATGCCATGACGTGTCTACACCTACAAAGATTAGAATTGTTCGGACCGTGGTTTTTCCCGTGACACTCTATGGATGTGAAAGCTGGACTTTGAAGAAGCAAGACAGAAAAAGCATTGACGCTTTTGAACTTTGGTGCTGGAGAAGACTTTTGAGGATACCATGGACAGCCAGGAAAACAAACACATGGATCATAGAATCAATCAATCCAGAATTTCCACTCGAGGCACAAATGACCAGGCTCAAACTATCATACTTTGGACACATTGTGCAAAGACCCAGCTCCCTGGAGAAGTACATAATGCTGGGGAAAGTTGAAGGAAAGAGAAGAGGACGACTAGCAGCAAGGCGGATGGACTCGATGACAACAGCAATGAATGTGTTGGAAATTCTCTGTGGTGAGAGAATCCCTTTCTCATTATAGCAGAGTGCACAGAGGCACAGCACAGCGGAATTTAGTTAGGCATGCGTGTATGCTGAGAGTAAAGTAACTTGGAGCCAATTCATAGTTTCAAATCAATATATAAGGCATTTATTAAGGAACTCTATTCTAGATAGGAAAGTGAGGAGTTAGGATCTCTAATCTATCTATCTATCTGGATGCAGATGGATTCTGCATCTTCTCTGCACACATGGTGCAGGGAGAGAGGCTTGCCATGTTGCAAGGTAGAAGGGCTGTTAGGGGAGAGAGAGAGAGAGAGAGAGAGAGAGAGAGAGAGAGAGGAAGCTAGTCCCTGAGATTAGCAATCTACATATCCAAAGGAATAGTGTCAGAGCAGTAGAGAAGGGATGACCAATGTCTTGACCCTCTAGTCCTCTGACTCACTAGTCTATCCTCCACTGTCTGAGACAAGAGACAGTGCAAAGTCCTTAACTTCCAACAGAATGCACCACTGAGAGACCTTAAAGGCCAAGTTGAAGACAGATCATCCTGGAGAGAACTATCTATGTCATCACTAAGAGTCGACACTGACTTGATGGCACTTAATCAATCAATCACCATATATTAATCAGAGGAATCGAAGCTAAGTTTCCAAAACTTACAGATGCAATAAGGAGAAGTGAAATTGCAAAACTTGCTGTGTTCCCTACAATCTTTGCACCCAGGGCTTCAATGTTAGCAATGCAGCATCTCCATCTCTATATAAACATATCAGCTGAAAAGAAGCAATGAATGTTAGCCACTGGCTAACATCAGGGGCTCAAGGAACACTTGGGCGGCCAGAGGATGTAGTCCTGCCAGTGGCTCCTCAGCCCCTGTGAGGCAGGGAAAGGAGCTCATTGTCAGGAAATCAAGGAAACTAGCCAACCCGCACAGAGCATCTGTGTGCTCTTTGGGGCTGGCTGTTCCTCCCTCCCTCCTGCCCCACTCTCCCTCTCCCTCCCCCCTATGTCCCACACTCTTGCCTCCTCCCCTCCCTCCTACCCCTCCCCTCCCTCCTGCCCCACTCTCTTGCCCCTCCCTCTCACACCACTCTCTTGCCCCCTGCCTCCCCCTCCCACCCCTCTCACTCACCCTCCTGCCCTCCCTCCCTCCCTCCCACTCTCTCTTGTCCTCCGTCCCCCTCCCACCCATCTCCCCTGCCCTCCCACCCCTCTCTCCTCCTCCTGGCCCAGTCTCTCCTGCCCTCCCTCCCCTCCCACCCCCTCTCCCCCTCCTGCCCCAGTCTCTCCTGCCAAAGTCTCTCCTGCCCTCCCTCCCCTCCCCCTGCTCTTCTCTCCTGCCCCACTCTCCTCCCTGCTCCAACCTCTCCTGCCCTCCCTTCTGCCCTCCTCCCTCCTCATCCTACCCTCCCTCCTGCCCTTCCCCTCTCCCCCCTGCCCCACCCTCTCCTGCCCTCCATCCCTCTCCCCCCTGCTCCCCTCTCCTGCCCTCCCCCTCTCCCCCTGCCCCTCTCCCCCTGCCCCACCCTCTCCTGCCCTCCCCCTTCTTTCTGGATTGCCTGTAGGAGTTGGCGATAGAGGGCACTGCTTTGCAGTGGTTTTGCTCCTGCCATTCCAGATGGTGGAGCTTGGTGGTGGTTGCTCTTTGAAATGGGAAGTATTGTATGGAGCCCCTCAGGGCTTCATTCTGTCACCTATGCTTTCTAACATCTACATGAAACTGCTGGGTGAGGTCTTCAGGAGATTTGGTGCAGGGTGTTATCAGTATGCTGATGACACCCAAATCTATTTCTCCTTATCAGTCGTCGTCATCGTCATCATCATCAGGAAATGGCATTAACTCCCTAAATGGCTGCCTATGGGCAGTAATGGGGTGGGTGAGAGATAACAAATTGAAGCTGAATCCAAGCAAGATGGAGGTGCTCATTGTGGGGGATTGGAATCTGAGAGATGAGTTAGATCTTCCTGTGCTGGATGGGGTTACCCTCCCCTAGAAAGGACAGGTATGCAGCTTGGGAGTGCTCTTGGATCCAGGCCTCATCCTGGTATCTCAGGCGGAGGCTATGGCCAGGAGTGCTGTCCATCAACTTGGGCTGATTCGACAGCTGCGTCCATTCCTTGAAGAGAATGATCTCAAAACAGTGATGTACCTAGTGTAAGGCCCAATCCGGTCAATTTTATATTGAATTAGCGCATAGATAGGTTAGCCATATTGTATTAGATAGATGCTTAACTTGAGTCTGTTTGCTCGACACAGTTTAGGCCTTGATCTTGGCATGAACCCGTGAGTGAACGCCAAGTTCCCCTGTTCCAGCAAATTTTCCATGCTGTCAAGAGCAGCCCCCATCTAGAGCTTCTGTCTAAAACTGGAGAAAATCGGCCTGTCGGCTCAGGCACACTTCCTCATTTTTCAGTACCTCAGATCGAAAGTACGCCAAGGCTCGGTGTTCCATTTGAAGGGGGGGTCACTTGGCCCACGCCTTGTTCCTTTTCCACATCTCCCCTAGACAATGATATTAAATGTCAAATGGAACAGGTTAGCCGAGGGTCATGAATGGTCAAGACCCCTTCTTCATCCAATCACTATTAGATGCGTAGGTGGGAAAGGAGAGGATACTTAAAACCCTAATTTGAGGATAGAAAAAAGGGTCTCTCTCCCTCAGGGAGGGTGGCTCAGGCACGGCACACAGGAGGAGGAAAGCAGGAAGTTGATCCGATCAATCAATTTGACGGCACCAAGCATCTAGCAAAAAGAGGAACAAGTCGAGGTTCCCTTGGGGTATAGTATATTGTGACCGCAAGGGTCTGGCGGATCTGTCAGTGTCTCTAGGCTGTTAGTTTTGTGACTGCTTTGTGTGAGAGAAATAATTTTACTGCATGCTGTATGCTGTGATTCATCTAAATATTGGTAAGAAAATAAATCTGTTTTGATTAAATATAATCTCTTCACTTCTCCTCGTGTCTTCTTGGGTCTTGGGATTCTTGGCAGCCAGTACCATCAGAAAGGACCCACGTCTATGAATGTGGGGATTTTTGGAGCCCTCATTTATTCCTGGTTGCAGGAGTTTTGGGGGAGTCAAAAATCTCTTACACTCGTACGAAAAATTCAGTTAGTTCAAAATGCGGCAGCCAGACTGGTCTCTGGGGTAACCTGGAGAGACCAGATTATGCCTGTTTTTAAAGAGTTGCACTGGTTGCTGATATGTTTCCAGGCAAAATACAAAGTGCCAGTTATTACCTTTAAAGCCCTGAAGGGCTTGGGTCTGGGTTACATTAGAGAGTGCTTTCTTCTGTATGATCCCTATCTCACGATGAGGTCATCTGGAAAGTTCCATCTCCTGTTGCCACCGGTACGTCTGGTGGCGACTCAGAACCGGGCCTTCTCTGCAGCTGCTCCTGGCCTATGGAATGCACTCCCAGCAGATAGCCACAATTTAGGCTCGCTGTTGGCCTTTAAGAGGGCCCTGCAAACTTGTTTGGCCTGGTCTTCCAAGGTTTTTAAATTGTTTGGGCGTGTTTTAATTGATTTTAAATGCTTTTGAATTGTTTTTATATTGTTTTAAGTACTGTGTTTTAGATGGTGTTTTATGTCTTTTTAAATTGGTTGTGCACCACCCAGAGCCTTTGGATGGGGTGGTCTATAAATGTAGTGTATAATACAAAATTTAAAAAGCATTGATCCAGTTTTCTCCATGTGCAGATTCTTTGCTGTTTAAGAAGATATGATTGATCAGAAAAGCTCTTTCCACATTCCAGACATTTATATGGCTTTTCTGTGTGTACACATTGATTGATAATTAAAATAATTAAAATGTTCACATTCCATGCATTTATACTGCCTCTTGTGTGCATTCTCCAATGGGCATTAAAGTCTGGTGTGCGATTCAAGCTTTTCTCACACACTGGGTAGACACTCCTTTTCATTCCTATTTGTTTTGCTTGCTGAACTGGAATTTCATGAAAGTTGTCCCCCTGGCAAGCCATGGATTTCCCCCTTCACATCTCTGGTTTCCTTCTGGCTTTTGGAGTTTCTCTTGATTGCTGAATTGCCTTCCACCTTTTGAAGCTGGTTTCTGTCTGACGATATTGCGTGCAATCTGTTATCATTCTTGCTGTCCCACCCACTGGTTGCCAGAGAAGCTACATTCCCCCAATCCTCCTCTCTGTGCAGGACTTCTTGGCCTGCTTTTAGCAAAGCTGGGTCCTCCTCAGTGAAATGCAAAACCATCTACTTCAAGGGTATTGGATCCTGAGCTGGCTGCACAGCAGCTGTTTTTGTGCACCTCCAAAGAAGAGATGTCATTCCATTACCCAGTGAGGTCTGGTCTGCTGAGAATGAAGAGACCCCAGATTTTGATTCCAATTTTAAAAGGCCTGCTGCACAGGAGCAATGGTATTCTTTTAAACATTATTCTAATGACTTCCATCTGCTGGACTTTGAAAAAATGGAACAGGAGTCATTCCATGAAACTGATTGGCATACGATTTAGGACAGACAAAAGGACTTACAGGTGAACCCCATTATCCACAGATAGCGGCGTATTGCGGCAATGGGAATCCGGGGCTTAGGTTCCTGGAGGCTGGGGAAAGGGCAAAAATGGCAGGAAATGAGGGGAAATAGCAAAAGTAAGTGCCCTATCAAAGTCTCCAGCCTTCCAGGAAAACCGCCACCCCCACCCTCCGCTAGTCCCAAATTGGCCATTTGTCTTCTTTTTTAAAAAGAGCCACAAAATGGCTCCTACTCCCAAAATGGCAGCCGGAAATGACTTTGGGGATCATTTCCAGCCACCCTGGACATGCAAAATAAACCCGTTCTTCACCTGTTTTCCCTGCGTAAGCCGAGGTCGGCTGTCAATCACTTGACAGCAGAGACACGAAAGCATGGGTGTTGGATCTGCAGATAGCGAGGTTTCCCTGTATTCATGCACACAGCAGCACTTAATCAGTCTTTGGAATTTGCTGCCACAAGGTGTATTGATGGTCTCTAGTTTAGATGGCGTTAAAACAGGATTAGACAAATTCATGGAGGACACATCTATCCGTGGATATTGGTCTTGAAGGCATACCTCCCTTCTTCCACTGTTTCTCCCCACAACTGGCATTCAGCACCCTACTGAGCCTAGAGATAGCATATAGCCTCTCCCTCCTGCTTGTAGACTTCTGGTTGGTCATGGTGGGCAACAGGATGCTGGGCTAGATAGCAGGGCCAAATAAATCAGCACTGATTTGATTTGGGGATCACCTTGGTGCTTCAGATGTGTTCTCAATTCAGTTTGATGCTTCAGGGGAGCAATCCAATTTACTTTGGCCCTGTTTGATGGAATCACTTCAACTCGAGCCTAAGCTTTGGCCTGCCTCCCTTCGCCCTCACTACTCCCCAAAGCCCTGCACATTCCACAGGACTTCTTTCATCCTATGCTTGCTACGTGGCGTCTTCTTTCAGTCTTGAATGAATACCAAAACAGACCACCTCTTCAGAGCTTGGAGCAACATGTATGGGCTTCTCAGATGATCCAGGTACTAATCAGGACCCAAGCAGAAGAATTGGTGCAGCGTCGTGGTTCCAACCACAAGCTAAAAACCCTTGGCTGCAGTGTTCCCTCTAAGAGAGATTTCCAGATGTTGACAGCTCCCAGAATCCTCAGCTGCAATGGCTTTTGCTTGGGGATTCTGGGAGTTGTAGTCAACAACATCTGGGAATCCCTCTTCTAGGGAACACTGCTTGGTTCCAATCTCCACTCAGTCATGAAGCAGACCTTTGGCAGCCCATTGTCCACTAGCCATGGCTCCCCCAACTGGCAATATACTAAACTATCTTACAGGGCTATTGTAGGTATACAACATTAGATGGATAAGATGGGCAAATGTTTTTACTTTTATTCCCCCACCCCCACCTCCGGCTTTCCTCCAAGGATCCCAGAGCAGAGTACATGTTATGTCTGTCCTCACAACGAGCCTGGAAGGTACACCCACTGAATTTCACAGCTGCACAGGAATTTAAACTTTGTCTCCCTATTCCTAGTCCAAAACCCTAAGACCTACACCACACTGGCTCTCAACACTGAAAAATATGCACAATATCACATCTGAAGGTGCCTCCGTACTTTTATGGGCCTGGAGAGAGTGCAGAATTGGAGACACTGAAGTCTGAAGCTACCTCGCACATGAAAATGTGTGCTCTACCACCCAACTAACTTTCAAGAGCTTCTTCACTAATTGTGGTATTAAATTTAGGCTTACAGGTACGAATGTCATTATGTGCACTTGCTCTGGAGTAAGTTATTAGTCAGTAGTAATTGCCATAGAGACAAAACCATCTCCACTAATGGTGGAATGAAATGAGTGAGTGGATGTGTTTTTCCTTTCCACCTATTGAAGGCACTCTCCAGACTAGAGCCATAAATGCTCCCTGATGGCAGACACACACCATCTATGGAAACCATGTGCTATTTTATACCAATAGACCTCGCCCATTCTGGTCTTCCGTTTTTGAAAGAGAGAATTGTTACAGAAAGCGGCAAGTAATTCTCAGGGAAGCTTTAGAGGGGATTTTGCTGCACTCTGGTTTATCCAGAGAATCCAGTATAATTGTAGAAGCAGCAGCAGGCAAAGGCTAGTTAGGTTAAATAGATGAGATTATGAGAGAGATTGTCACGGTCTGGTCTCAACCAGCCCCATGATCTGACCAGCTTTACTGCTGCTGACCCCAAGTGGAATTCCTTATGTTTCCTGGCTGTCTCCACTTGGCAGCCCATCAGCCTTCCGTCTCTCACTCAATCTAGGCAGGGTGGTGTGGCATTTAAGCCTGGGGTGGAGAACACAGACAGAGACAACACCAGAATTTAATCAAGAGGTGAAATCTTTACTTGAGAGGGAAAAATACCAATTTGAACGTAGCTTTTGCAATGTTTAACAACCATAAGAGCAAAGAAGAAGAAGAAGAAGAAAATGAGATAAGCCCATCCAGCAATTATCGGACACTCCACGCTGGCCCTAAGAGGCACCTCACCAGCAGCTCTTCGTCAGCCCACTTGGCTTCCCTGCAAGCCTGGCTCTCTCTCTCTCTGCTCAGCGCTGCCTTGTCTGGTTCTGCTGCTATCTGTTCCTCCAGCTGCTCCAAGAGCAATCCAGCTCCTCTGTGTGATCTTCAGCTCTTCTTTGCGATTCAGCTCCTCCAACTGCTCTCCTGCTCCCTAAACTGTTCCAACCTCCCCTTTGAATCCCTGGAACTCTGCCCACCTCCTGAGGGCGCTTTCCAGATTAAACCCTAAAACAATGTCTGATCTGTTCAGTGTGCTTCCATACTTCCTGTGTTGTGACACCGCAATCCCTGCATAATTTCAGAGTGTAATCTGGAGAGCGCCCTGGATTAGCCAATCAGGGCAAACACAAACCAGAACTTAGGGGGGGTGGGGCAGGGATGAACACCAGCCAGAAAAACAACCCTGGGGTAAGGAAAAGGTCAAGGTTTCATCTACTCCAGCAACGCAAGTGGGGAATGGACAGCCATTTTAAATATAAATCAAAATAAAGACCAAGCAAACCTACAACATGGAGTTTTTGGCCCCATTCTCCACAGAAGTCAAGGAGGATATTGTGGGGACTGAGTCAAATGCTTTGCAGAAATCAAGGCACACTTTGTCCACAGCATCCCTGTCCTCTACCAAACTAGTAACTCTGTTAAAAGAGGAGGAGAGATTACTCCAGTGTGACAAATTCATGCTAGCACCTACTAAACACCAGATTCTCTTTTTGCTGTGCTCACAGACAGACTGCTGGCAATACTTGAAACATTCAGCAAAATCACTGAGTAACCTTTTCCTGGATTGTATCACTTCAAGCTGCAGATGTGTGATTTGTGCATCCCTCCCCACAGAAGATCCCTGCACATCGAAAAATAGCTCTGAAGGGAAAGGGTTAGACTGAACCAAGAGTGCACATCACCCTTGACCAATTGAGCAGTTTCCCCTGCATTTTATCACACCACCTGCCAACTCCTGGCAACCACAGAGCCATGTGGTTGTCTTTGGTAGAATTGGGAAGGGGTTGACCATTGCCATCTCCCGGCAGTATGAGATGATGCCTTTCAGCATCTTCCTATATCGCTGCTGCCCGATATCGGTGTTTCCCATAGACTGGGAAATAGCGGGGATTTGAACCAGCAGCCTCTTGCTCCCTAGGCAAGTTTCTTCCCCACTGTGCCTCTAATAGCCCATACCTATCCACAAAATAAAATTAATGAGGTGCTCCTTAAGATTTTTCTCTGTTTGCACCCCTGAGTTGAACACTTGTTCCCAACATGCTATTTTTTAAAAAAAAACTATTATGAGGGAGAGCATTTAAAAACCCTACCTTCCACTTGCAGCCTGAAGTGATACAGTCTATGCAGAGCTTTGCCACTTGATTGTGTGAGTATGAACCAGACTCCCATTTGTGGAGTTGGAGGAGCAGAAGACCTGGCTAGAGCAGAAGGAGCAACTCATGCTTCTCCTGAATTTCGGATTCTGCCTCTTTGTAAAGCTTGCCTTTGTGGATCTATAGCTCACACTCAATGCTACTTGAGACTGTCTTGCAAGCGTTCTGCCATGAAGTCCCTTTGCACCCACACCCAGAAATAAACGACAGCACACAGGAAATGGGTTGAAACTAGGGCCATCACTTTATTGACTCATTTTAGCAGAGAACTAGAGTGTAGCTGGGGGAAATCGCACCTGCCACCAATGGGGTGGGGCACTACATCCCCTCCTCGGACCTGCCATGGTGACCAAGGGGCTACACTATTTAGCGGCACCACTCCTAACATCCGCCAGATCAGAAATCCCTTCCAGTGCAACAGTGCAGAGTAGGCAAAAAACCAGCCACCTCCAGGCCAATCCGGGTGGATGGGGAAAATTCCTACTCGGCCCCAAATGGCGACCGGCTAATCCCACACTGTCACCTGAGGGGGGTGAGTGGATGCCAAGGTGTCCCTGCAGAAGGCCAAGAGAGGGCGGGGATCGCTTTCACTAGCACACCCTCTGCCCCCCTGCTTGGCCTTACAGAATGGTTCACTGTGGGGTCCAGCCTTGTTTCTTGCACCCTGCCAGGACTGGACGTGACATTTGCACCCTGCACTGGATGCAGAGCCAGGGGAAGGGGTGGGGTGGGGACCCAGACTCGGAATCAAGAGATGGGACAGAGGGAACGGGTGCAAACCTGGGCTGCAAGTTCAGTAACTAGTTTGAAGGGAGCTCTGTAAACTAAGGTGTGGATTCCACTCCTGGGGTGAAGTCGTTTCCCGGGAAACTATGCCCCCTCTTTGCAAAAGCCTCATGACCTTGAGTGTACACGAGGCTTTTGCAAACCTAGTCAAAAAGGGAATGGGCATCTGTTGTGGGGTTGCTCTCCTCAGCCTCTTCCTGCCTTCTCTAGGGCCCACCATTCCGCTCAGCCACCGGAGAGATTTGTCATTGTGTCAATGCATATTTACCCGGCCGAGGCAACCCTCAGCACTCGCGTTGATAACAGTGCATCAGAAGCAGGATGGGATCCTTTGTTAGATGTTGAAAGGGAAGCTCTTCTTTGCTGGTATAGCCGAGAGAGAAGAAAAAGGAAACAAATGTGAGCTACTTAAGTGGTGTTTTCTTCACGACCCTCTGTTTCAACTGCCTGGTTTTCATGTTGATTTATTTATCCGCCCCCCCAACAAGCCATTGCTCAAAACGTGATGGTTCTCTTCATAAGAAGATCTGGATTTACATCAGGGGACTGTATTTGTTATTGCAGGTGTGGCCAGCCTGAGGTTCTCTAGCTGTTGTTGAACTCCCATCAACTCATGCCACAATACAAGGGGGCTGGGGGTGATTGGAGGACAGCTTCTATCATCCCCAGCCAAGCTTTATGGCAGGGGGTGATGGGAGCTGTAGTCCTGAACAAGAGAAGCTGGGGATGATGGGAGTTGTAATCCAACAAGAGCTGGGGAGCGTCGGGCAATCTCTAGCCTCTCGGCTTCCTCTGTGCCATTTCTCTTGCTTTTGGATGTCTGCTCTGTAGAGAATCAGTTTGCTGCCCTGCCCCCTCTTAACACCACAACTCCACCCGGCCAGAGCCTAAATGCTGTGAATAGATAGACCCACCCGCTGCCCCACAAAACCACACATTTATTTTATTTAGCATATTTAGCATGAGGGCTCAAGTGGCAGCTACAGCAAACAAGCAGCAGAAACATGAAACATGTGGAAAGAGACTACTACGGAAACATCTGTCAAGCTGGTCCAAGAGAAATCAAAGGGCAGCAGAGGGATCCAATAGGCTGTACAAAAATTTAAAGATACCATTTAAGAGAGAGGCAATTTAAAGTACAAAAATTTCACATACAAAACTTCTGGGGGACATTGCCCAAATAAAGTTGAAGGGCCCCAAATATAGTTCCAGGGGAAACAAGAAAAGGGAACGAAGGACAGACACAAGAATTGAAATAAAATAAGACAAAATGAGAATGGAAATAATACTTGGTACAACCTTGGTTCATGAGTTAGCGAAGTCCTGTCCCACTCCTGGGAAAACAACTGGAAAAGCCTCGTGGGGTCCGGCAGGAGGAGGGAACGCCAAGCCTCGTGGGGTCCGGCAGGAGGAGGGAACGCCAAGCCTCGTGGGGTCCGGCAGGAGGAGGGAACGCCAAGCCTCGTGGGGTCCGGCAGGAGGAGGGAACGCCAAGCCTCGTGGGGTCCGGCAGGAGGAGGGAACGCCAAGCCTCGTGGGGTCCGGCAGGAGGAGGGAACGCCAAGCCTCGTGGGGTCCGGCAGGAGGAGGGAACGCCAAGCCTCGTGGGGTCCGGCAGGAGGAGGGAACGCCAAGCCTCGTGGGGTCCGGCAGGAGGAGGGAACGCCAAGCCTCGTGGGGTCCGGCAGGAGGAGGGAACGCCAAGCCTCGTGGGGTCCGGCAGGAGGAGGGAACGCCAAGCCTCGTGGGGTCCGGCAGGAGGAGGGAACGCCAAGCCTCGTGGGGTCCGGCAGGAGGAGGGAACGCCAAGCCTCGTGGGGTCCGGCAGGAGGAGGGAACGCCAAGCCTCGTGGGGTCCGGCAGGAGGAGGGAACGCCAAGCCTCGTGGGGTCCGGCAGGAGGAGGGAACGCCAAGCCTCGTGGGGTCCGGCAGGAGGAGGGAACGCCAAGCCTCGTGGGGTCCGGCAGGAGGAGGGAACGCCAAGCCTCGTGGGGTCCGGCAGGAGGAGGGAACGCCAAGCCTCGTGGGGTCCGGCAGGAGGAGGGAACGCCAAGCCTCGTGGGGTCCGGCAGGAGGAGGGAACGCCAAGCCTCGTGGGGTCCGGCAGGAGGAGGGAACGCCAAGCCTCGTGGGGTCCGGCAGGAGGAGGGAACGCCAAGCCTCGTGGGGTCCGGCAGGAGGAGGGAACGCCAAGCCTCGTGGGGTCCGGCAGGAGGAGGGAACGCCAAGCCTCGTGGGGTCCGGCAGGAGGAGGGAACGCCAAGCCTCGTGGGGTCCGGCAGGAGGAGGGAACGCCAAGCCTCGTGGGGTCCGGCAGGAGGAGGGAACGCCAAGCCTCGTGGGGTCCGGCAGGAGGAGGGAACGCCAAGCCTCGTGGGGTCCGGCAGGAGGAGGGAACGCCAAGCCTCGTGGGGTCCGGCAGGAGGAGGGAACGCCAAGCCTCGTGGGGTCCGGCAGGAGGAGGGAACGCCAAGCCTCGTGGGGTCCGGCAGGAGGAGGGAACGCCAAGCCTCGTGGGGTCCGGCAGGAGGAGGGAACGCCAAGCCTCGTGGGGTCCGGCAGGAGGAGGGAACGCCAAGCCTCGTGGGGTCCGGCAGGAGGAGGGAACGCCAAGCCTCGTGGGGTCCGGCAGGAGGAGGGAACGCCAAGCCTCGTGGGGTCCGGCAGGAGGAGGGAACGCCAAGCCTCGTGGGGTCCGGCAGGAGGAGGGAACGCCAAGCCTCGTGGGGTCCGGCAGGAGGAGGGAACGCCAAGCCTCGTGGGGTCCGGCAGGAGGAGGGAACGCCAAGCCTCGTGGGGTCCGGCAGGAGGAGGGAACGCCAAGCCTCGTGGGGTCCGGCAGGAGGAGGGAACGCCAAGCCTCGTGGGGTCCGGCAGGAGGAGGGAACGCCAAGCCTCGTGGGGTCCGGCAGGAGGAGGGAACGCCAAGCCTCGTGGGGTCCGGCAGGAGGAGGGAACGCCAAGCCTCGTGGGGTCCGGCAGGAGGAGGGAACGCCAAGCCTCGTGGGGTCCGGCAGGAGGAGGGAACGCCAAGCCTCGTGGGGTCCGGCAGGAGGAGGGAACGCCAAGCCTCGTGGGGTCCGGCAGGAGGAGGGAACGCCAAGCCTCGTGGGGTCCGGCAGGAGGAGGGAACGCCAAGCCTCGTGGGGTCCGGCAGGAGGAGGGAACGCCAAGCCTCGTGGGGTCCGGCAGGAGGAGGGAACGCCAAGCCTCGTGGGGTCCGGCAGGAGGAGGGAACGCCAAGCCTCGTGGGGTCCGGCAGGAGGAGGGAACGCCAAGCCTCGTGGGGTCCGGCAGGAGGAGGGAACGCCAAGCCTCGTGGGGTCCGGCAGGAGGAGGGAACGCCAAGCCTCGTGGGGTCCGGCAGGAGGAGGGAACGCCAAGCCTCGTGGGGTCCGGCAGGAGGAGGGAACGCCAAGCCTCGTGGGGTCCGGCAGGAGGAGGGAACGCCAAGCCTCGTGGGGTCCGGCAGGAGGAGGGAACGCCAAGCCTCGTGGGGTCCGGCAGGAGGAGGGAACGCCAAGCCTCGTGGGGTCCGGCAGGAGGAGGGAACGCCAAGCCTCGTGGGGTCCGGCAGGAGGAGGGAACGCCAAGCCTCGTGGGGTCCGGCAGGAGGAGGGAACGCCAAGCCTCGTGGGGTCCGGCAGGAGGAGGGAACGCCAAGCCTCGTGGGGTCCGGCAGGAGGAGGGAACGCCAAGCCTCGTGGGGTCCGGCAGGAGGAGGGAACGCCAAGCCTCGTGGGGTCCGGCAGGAGGAGGGAACGCCAAGCCTCGTGGGGTCCGGCAGGAGGAGGGAACGCCAAGCCTCGTGGGGTCCGGCAGGAGGAGGGAACGCCAAGCCTCGTGGGGTCCGGCAGGAGGAGGGAACGCCAAGCCTCGTGGGGTCCGGCAGGAGGAGGGAACGCCAAGCCTCGTGGGGTCCGGCAGGAGGAGGGAACGCCAAGCCTCGTGGGGTCCGGCAGGAGGAGGGAACGCCAAGCCTCGTGGGGTCCGGCAGGAGGAGGGAACGCCAAGCCTCGTGGGGTCCGGCAGGAGGAGGGAACGCCAAGCCTCGTGGGGTCCGGCAGGAGGAGGGAACGCCAAGCCTCGTGGGGTCCGGCAGGAGGAGGGAACGCCAAGCCTCGTGGGGTCCGGCAGGAGGAGGGAACGCCAAGCCTCGTGGGGTCCGGCAGGAGGAGGGAACGCCAAGCCTCGTGGGGTCCGGCAGGAGGAGGGAACGCCAAGCCTCGTGGGGTCCGGCAGGAGGAGGGAACGCCAAGCCTCGTGGGGTCCGGCAGGAGGAGGGAACGCCAAGCCTCGTGGGGTCCGGCAGGAGGAGGGAACGCCAAGCCTCGTGGGGTCCGGCAGGAGGAGGGAACGCCAAGCCTCGTGGGGTCCGGCAGGAGGAGGGAACGCCAAGCCTCGTGGGGTCCGGCAGGAGGAGGGAACGCCAAGCCTCGTGGGGTCCGGCAGGAGGAGGGAACGCCAAGCCTCGTGGGGTCCGGCAGGAGGAGGGAACGCCAAGCCTCGTGGGGTCCGGCAGGAGGAGGGAACGCCAAGCCTCGTGGGGTCCGGCAGGAGGAGGGAACGCCAAGCCTCGTGGGGTCCGGCAGGAGGAGGGAACGCCAAGCCTCGTGGGGTCCGGCAGGAGGAGGGAACGCCAAGCCTCGTGGGGTCCGGCAGGAGGAGGGAACGCCAAGCCTCGTGGGGTCCGGCAGGAGGAGGGAACGCCAAGCCTCGTGGGGTCCGGCAGGAGGAGGGAACGCCAAGCCTCGTGGGGTCCGGCAGGAGGAGGGAACGCCAAGCCTCGTGGGGTCCGGCAGGAGGAGGGAACGCCAAGCCTCGTGGGGTCCGGCAGGAGGAGGGAACGCCAAGCCTCGTGGGGTCCGGCAGGAGGAGGGAACGCCAAGCCTCGTGGGGTCCGGCAGGAGGAGGGAACGCCAAGCCTCGTGGGGTCCGGCAGGAGGAGGGAACGCCAAGCCTCGTGGGGTCCGGCAGGAGGAGGGAACGCCAAGCCTCGTGGGGTCCGGCAGGAGGAGGGAACGCCAAGCCTCGTGGGGTCCGGCAGGAGGAGGGAACGCCAAGCCTCGTGGGGTCCGGCAGGAGGAGGGAACGCCAAGCCTCGTGGGGTCCGGCAGGAGGAGGGAACGCCAAGCCTCGTGGGGTCCGGCAGGAGGAGGGAACGCCAAGCCTCGTGGGGTCCGGCAGGAGGAGGGAACGCCAAGCCTCGTGGGGTCCGGCAGGAGGAGGGAACGCCAAGCCTCGTGGGGTCCGGCAGGAGGAGGGAACGCCAAGCCTCGTGGGGTCCGGCAGGAGGAGGGAACGCCAAGCCTCGTGGGGTCCGGCAGGAGGAGGGAACGCCAAGCCTCGTGGGGTCCGGCAGGAGGAGGGAACGCCAAGCCTCGTGGGGTCCGGCAGGAGGAGGGAACGCCAAGCCTCGTGGGGTCCGGCAGGAGGAGGGAACGCCAAGCCTCGTGGGGTCCGGCAGGAGGAGGGAACGCCAAGCCTCGTGGGGTCCGGCAGGAGGAGGGAACGCCAAGCCTCGTGGGGTCCGGCAGGAGGAGGGAACGCCAAGCCTCGTGGGGTCCGGCAGGAGGAGGGAACGCCAAGCCTCGTGGGGTCCGGCAGGAGGAGGGAACGCCAAGCCTCGTGGGGTCCGGCAGGAGGAGGGAACGCCAAGCCTCGTGGGGTCCGGCAGGAGGAGGGAACGCCAAGCCTCGTGGGGTCCGGCAGGAGGAGGGAACGCCAAGCCTCGTGGGGTCCGGCAGGAGGAGGGAACGCCAAGCCTCGTGGGGTCCGGCAGGAGGAGGGAACGCCAAGCCTCGTGGGGTCCGGCAGGAGGAGGGAACGCCAAGCCTCGTGGGGTCCGGCAGGAGGAGGGAACGCCAAGCCTCGTGGGGTCCGGCAGGAGGAGGGAACGCCAAGCCTCGTGGGGTCCGGCAGGAGGAGGGAACGCCAAGCCTCGTGGGGTCCGGCAGGAGGAGGGAACGCCAAGCCTCGTGGGGTCCGGCAGGAGGAGGGAACGCCAAGCCTCGTGGGGTCCGGCAGGAGGAGGGAACGCCAAGCCTCGTGGGGTCCGGCAGGAGGAGGGAACGCCAAGCCTCGTGGGGTCCGGCAGGAGGAGGGAACGCCAAGCCTCGTGGGGTCCGGCAGGAGGAGGGAACGCCAAGCCTCGTGGGGTCCGGCAGGAGGAGGGAACGCCAAGCCTCGTGGGGTCCGGCAGGAGGAGGGAACGCCAAGCCTCGTGGGGTCCGGCAGGAGGAGGGAACGCCAAGCCTCGTGGGGTCCGGCAGGAGGAGGGAACGCCAAGCCTCGTGGGGTCCGGCAGGAGGAGGGAACGCCAAGCCTCGTGGGGTCCGGCAGGAGGAGGGAACGCCAAGCCTCGTGGGGTCCGGCAGGAGGAGGGAACGCCAAGCCTCGTGGGGTCCGGCAGGAGGAGGGAACGCCAAGCCTCGTGGGGTCCGGCAGGAGGAGGGAACGCCAAGCCTCGTGGGGTCCGGCAGGAGGAGGGAACGCCAAGCCTCGTGGGGTCCGGCAGGAGGAGGGAACGCCAAGCCTCGTGGGGTCCGGCAGGAGGAGGGAACGCCAAGCCTCGTGGGGTCCGGCAGGAGGAGGGAACGCCAAGCCTCGTGGGGTCCGGCAGGAGGAGGGAACGCCAAGCCTCGTGGGGTCCGGCAGGAGGAGGGAACGCCAAGCCTCGTGGGGTCCGGCAGGAGGAGGGAACGCCAAGCCTCGTGGGGTCCGGCAGGAGGAGGGAACGCCAAGCCTCGTGGGGTCCGGCAGGAGGAGGGAACGCCAAGCCTCGTGGGGTCCGGCAGGAGGAGGGAACGCCAAGCCTCGTGGGGTCCGGCAGGAGGAGGGAACGCCAAGCCTCGTGGGGTCCGGCAGGAGGAGGGAACGCCAAGCCTCGTGGGGTCCGGCAGGAGGAGGGAACGCCAAGCCTCGTGGGGTCCGGCAGGAGGAGGGAACGCCAAGCCTCGTGGGGTCCGGCAGGAGGAGGGAACGCCAAGCCTCGTGGGGTCCGGCAGGAGGAGGGAACGCCAAGCCTCGTGGGGTCCGGCAGGAGGAGGGAACGCCAAGCCTCGTGGGGTCCGGCAGGAGGAGGGAACGCCAAGCCTCGTGGGGTCCGGCAGGAGGAGGGAACGCCAAGCCTCGTGGGGTCCGGCAGGAGGAGGGAACAAACGGGCGAATGGCCCTCCAGGAATGGGTGGCAGTTTAATATATGTTAAACATTTACTTACCTAAAACAGCAGGATTCTGAATTTATGTCATGAACCTGAATTTTAACATCAAGTCATTTGGGAGGCAGGAGGAAAGAACCAACGGGCAGCCGGCCCTCCAGGAATGGGTGGCAGTTTAATATATGTTAAACATTTACTTACCTAAAACAGCAGGATTCTGAATTTACGTCGTGACCCTGAGTTTTAACATCAAATCATTTGGGGTAATAGCATCTTAAATTCAGATCAATGTGTTACTTTAATGGCCTTCCCTTATTCGCCCTTAGTTTCAACCTTCCTATTTTCATGTTGATTTCTTTATCCAGCCCCCTTATACAAGCTGTTGCCCAAACCCTGATGCTTTCTTTCACGATGCTTTTCACCATGGATTTGCATCAGGGGACTATATTTGTTATCACTGTGTTGGATTACAACTCCCACCATACTAAAACTTCTACCATCCCCAGCCACCTGTTTTGATGGGGGTGATCATCTGTAGTCTCAACACAGCAGCTGGGGATGATGCTAATTCTAGTCCAACAGCAGCTGCTGAGCTACAGGTGGGTCATCCCTAGCTTCTTGGCTAATTGCTGTGAATAGCTATCCCTCCCCACCCCTCTAGTGCTTCAAGTGGCAGCTATTGCAAGGATTCAGAAGCAAGATGAAAGTGTAATGTCTGTGCAAGCAGATCTCTATGGAAATCTCTCTTGAGCACGTCTTGGGAGAAACCAAGAGGTAGTAGAGGGATCCGATGGGCTGTACACAACCCTGCGTTGTTTTAACCAAGAGTCTTTTCAATATGAAATATATAAATATTTTTAAAATAAAGCATAAGCATCAACTTTAAAATATTTGTAACTTCTAATATAACTTCTGTGTAATCTAACTTCTGACTTTTCAGGGCTCTTACAAGGACCCTTCCATTCCAAACATGCATGATTCCCTTTTGATCAACAAGACATGCAATACTCCTGCAAGGTTTTGTAGCTGAGGATGATGGGAATTCTAGTCCCAAAACATCTGGGGACCCAATTTTAAGAACCCTTGGCTTCTGAAATTTATATCTGCCCTTACTGCCGGGACCTCCAAATATGCAATTCTTCTATCCTCACAATAGTCCTGTAAAGTAGGTCAGGCTGAAGAGAATGACTGGAAATAGAAGTTGGACTACAACTCCCATCATACCTGACTGTTAAGAACCTAACAGCCCTGCTGGATCAGACCCAAGGCCTATCTAATCCAGCATGCTGTTTCCCCATAGGGGCTCACTGGATGCCTCTGGGAAGCCAACAGACAAGAGATTCTCAAACTTGGTCCCAGATGTTGTTGGGCTGCAACTCCCATCAAGGGAAGGGATTCAATCAGAAAAATAAATCCATGCATCATTGGTCCCTCTTTACCAATTATTGACATTAAAAAAGTGTTCACAAGTATATGTGCGAGTGTACCTCTATACTATCTATATCTGTACTTGGGATGGTTGTGTGTGCCTCTGCAGACATCTCTCCCGTGGGAAATTATTCTCAAGGCTTAGCTTAAATCTGCTTCCTCATAACTGCAGTCAACTTGGGGGGCAAATAGAATCAGTCTGGGTGTCGGGGGGGGCGGGACTTGCAGATCCCTTGCAGACTCAATGTGACGATCACAGAAGAATCTTTGCATTTTAGAGTGGGAAGGCTCCTTGGAGATCATCGTTATCTGGCTTCTGTCTGAAAACCATCAGCAAAGAGGAGCCCAGGACTCCATGAGGTGACCTTGGCAACCCTTCTCCCATTTGGGAAAGCATTCCTACTGCCTAGCCTAAACCTGCATTCTCGTATTGGCAGCGTTCAGTGCTGCACTCAGTAGCAACAGAGAGGAAGTACGCTCCTTTTTCAACACCTTTGATATCTGTGGACTGCTGTCTTTTCCTATGTAGCTCTCTGACAGTCTGGCCTCTGGAGGTGGTAGGAGTCAGACTTACCTCTCCATCTTCTGGGAAGACAAATTCAAGAGGTTCTTCAACACTGTGAAATAGAGAAAGATTTTTTATGCTTTGCTAATCTCTTAGGAGCTACTCAATGGCACAGCAGGGAAATGACATGACTGCCAGAGGTTGCCGGTTCAAATCCCTGGTGGTATGTTTCCCAGACTATGGGGAACACCTATATGGGGCAGCAGCAGGAAGGTGCTGAAAGGCATCATCTCGTACTGCATGGGAGATGGTAATGGTAAACCACTCCTGGTCACTAGGAGTCGATACCGACTCGACGGCACAGTCTACCTTTACCTTTGATCTCTTAGGATTTGCTACAATCTCCATATACACAGAGGAGTGCTAGACAAGGCAGGGGAGTTTTATGAAAGCAAGTAGTTTTAAGAAAATAAAGTTTAGCAATTAGCTACTAAACTTGACTCAATTAGCAGCTACCCCAGCTAACTGAGCAAAGAGACACCTTTTTAAGTGCTGATGCTCTGATATTTATATACCGATGGCATTTGTAAGGTAAAGTGTGCCGTCAAGTCAGTTTTGACTCCTGGCGCCCACAGAGCCCTGTGGTTTTCTTTGGGTTTACCACTGCAGGGGGCAAGCAACAGGTCCCATCTAACCCCAGCACAGCATCCCTCCAGTGGCTGTTGCTGGCTTCTGTCTTAGGGTTCTTTTTCGATTGTGAGCCCTTTGGGACAGGGATCCATCTTTATTTTTATTTCTCTGTGTAAATCGCTTGGGGAACTTCTGTTGAAAAGCAGTATATGAATATCCATGGTCATTTGGTGAGGCTTGATGTTTAGCAAATTTGAGACGGCTTTTGTATGTTTTCTTTATCTGAAAAATAGATTGGTGGGAGTGTTCTGAGCCCGATCTATACTGTCTGTAAATACTCTTCAATTGTTTACTTAGTGTCCTACAGCATGAGTCAAACCAATGATTAGTTGCTCTCTTACAATGAGCATATGAAGACTGTAACTTGCTCAGACATGCGAACTTTTGTATAAGAGCATCTTCTCATACTCTGGATATCAATCAGGCTGCACTCTAACGAGCAGTGGAAAAACCTGAATTGCGTGTGAACTGCTCCCCAATAACTTGTAGGGACTTCAGGATAAATCTGGCCAACATGTGAATGCAGCACCTCCATTCCAGAGGAGGTGTGTGTTAAAGGGCTTTAAAAGCCTCATGTGAAAAACCTCCTGGAATCAAACTTGACTGAATTTGTTCAAGAATTCTGAGAAAACAAACATAGGCTCACCCTGCATGGTTGAAAGTCTCCTTTGCTAATCTGCAGCGAGGAGGCCATTTTAATAATTAGTGTTTCTGGTGTGTTCTAGGCATTAAAAGTAGCACAAATATATAGTACTCAATGTCTATCACTATATACTGTGAAGTGTGCGTGTGTGTATTCAGTGAAATGTATTTCCAGGCAGCATACTTATTTTGAAATATCAGACTTAATCCTTGGGGGCCTGGGATGTGTGGAGGCCCTGGACTTTGAGGGGCTGGGGGCCCATTTTAAAATCTCATCTCTGGGCCCATTCCAACCTTGCTATGCCCCTGGTGGTCACTACACAAAACTTTCTGCACAACACCTGCACAGAAGAAACTTCCATGTAGAAAATGTGTCTCTTGTAAATTGACCCTGAATTTTCCATCCATGACTGGGATATCTGAGAGTTAGAGTCAATAATAAAAGAACAGCACACTGCTTGTGACAGGAAGGGGCAAATGACAATGATTTCTTAGTCTGGCAGGGGCTGGTTTTGGCCCTGCCAGAACTTGGCTGTCTGCTCCTGTTGCAAATGCAAATTCCTCTGTCTCGTGTGGCAAACTAATGTATCCTCCTCCCTCCTGGTGCCAAAGTAAGCACTAGTGTGGTGAATGCACATATACCCCATCATGAGCCAACAGTCATCACAAGACAAAGGCTGGCAGGAATCATTCACTGGTTTATAGACACCCCACCACCACCACCACCAACACCTTCTTCTTCCCCTATTTTGCTAGTGGCTATTTGGGCAGGTGATCCTCTAGGACAAAGTCACGGTTTTGTTTTTTGTTTTTTTAAAGCATGAGATGAGACCGAAAATGAAACTTGGAATCCTCACATAACTCCTGACTGCTGTTCTAAGTCTTTTACAGAGATGGCTCATGTTTTCAGGTTTTGATCAACAACCATGTCTAGATGGTACAGTGTTCTACTCTAGATGGTACAGTGTTCCTTTTAACAGGCATTTCCAGATATTGTTGACTACAAGTCCCATCATCCCTGTTTGGACAGGAGTGCAATTTCAGTGCTTGCCCTAGGCACTATTTCCCCTAGATATGCCCCTAGTTCTAGGCCCCTGATTGTCTTGGTTGCCCTCTTCTGCACCTTTTCCAGTTCGACAATGTCCTTCTTAAAAGACGGTGACCAGAACTGTGCGCAGTACTCCAAATCTCGCCACACCATAGATTTGTATAAGGGCATTATAATACTAACATTTTTATTTTCCGTCCCCTTCCTTATGGTCCCTAGCACAGAATTGGCCTTTTTTCACAGCTGTCGCACACTGAGGACACTTTCAATGAGCTGTCCACCATGACCTCAAGCTCTCTCTCCTGGTCAGCCACTGACAGCTCAGACCCCATCAGTGTATATGTCAAGTTGGGGTTTTTAAAATACGAATATGCATCACTTTACATTTGCTTACATTGAACCACATTTGACATTTTGTCGCCCACTCACCCAGTTTGGAGAGATCCTTTTGGAGCTCTTCACAATCTGTTTTGCATTTCACTACACTAAATAGTTGAGTGTCATCTGAAAATTTGGCCACTTAGCTGCTTACCCCAATTTCTAAATCATTTATGAACAAGTTGAATAACACTGGTCCCAGTACAGATCTCTGGGGGACCCCACTTCACACTTCCCTCCATTGTGAAAACTGCCCATTTATTCCTGCCTTCTGTTACCAGACCACATATGAACCTGTTCTCATTCAGCAAGGCCTATTCTTCTATTTGTTTAACAATTTTGTCCTTAAGTATGCTTTCCATCAATTTACCTGGCACAGAAGTTAAGCTAAGCAGCCTGTAGTTTCAGAGCCTGATTGTAGGGAGAAATTATGTATTTTTGCTAGGACCAAAGACTCTCTTTAGACCTTGAATCTCAAGACAGGATAAATACTCAATGGGTGGGGTGTATTTGAACATAGAAGGACTGTATTTCAGGATCTCTATGGAACTCCTAATGCCCTCTCCTCCCTCCAATAAAGCAAGCCACAAAGGGAGGGGCTGATTTGGATGACGTTTGTAGTGTGCAGGAGGGGTATAATGCTTCCCCTCAAATCCATAGCCCTAATGCTAATTGCTACCAGAATTTGTTAGCTGTTGAAGGGGAAATGCCCATAAGCTTTCCTTTCCGTGATGAATACTGAGATCTAAGCTGGTAATTGGCACAAGAGCAGAAGACTGGATCCCCATCCCTCTGCACCCTGGCCCCTATCCATAGCCACACATCCTGCAGCTACAGAGAGGTGGGCTGGTCATGTGGTAGCAAGCATGACTTGTCCCCTTAGCTAAGCAGGGTCCACCCTAGTTGCATATGAATGGGAGACTTGATGTGTGAGCACTGCAAGATATTCCCCTCAGGGGATGAAGCTGCTCTGGGAAGAGCAGAAGGTTTCAAGTTCCCTCCCTGGCTTCTCCAAGATAGGGCTGAGAGAGAGTCCTGCCTGCAACCTTGGAGAAGCCACTGCCAGTCTGTGTAGACCATAGTGAGAGAGATGGATCTATGGTCTGACTCAGTATATGGCAGCTTCTTCTGTTCCTACATTAAAAAAAGAAAAGAAAATGATGCTGGGAGTTCTAGTCACTATTGCACTGTTTTGCTAAAATGGAAATAAAAGTGGGGAAATAATGAAGACACTGGCTAAATAAGAGACAATCGAGCACTAATCATCCACCATGATGACTAGACGAGCAACAAAATTGGCTGAACTACCAGAAGTCCACAGCAACAACTACAATGTCAAATATTTCTATATCACTTTTCAACAAGAGCAACAAGGGTTTTAAAGGAACCCTTGCTAACTTGGCAAGGAGGCACCTTTTACCGTGGTGATTCTCTTTATTTAGCAGGGGGAGAGTAACAGGCCCTATTCACCCCCCGCACAGTACTTCCAGTGACTGTTGCTGGTGTGTGTCTTATGTTTCTTTTTAGAATGTGAGCCCTTTGGGGACAGGGAGCCATCTTATTTGTTGGTTATTTCTCTTTGTAAACCACCCTGAGCCATTTTTGGAAGGGCAGTATAGAAATTGAATTATTATTATTGTTATTATTATTATTATTATTATTACATAGAAAAAAGGAAAAAGATGGTTGCCTTTCCCCAAAAGGCTCAAATCTTTTAAAAAAAATCTTAACACAACAACAACATATGGCTTGTTCACAGAATAGTCTCAATCTAGGTTTAATGTGGGTTACCAGCATTAGTGTGATTGCATGAACCCATGTCAAGGTGGGAATCTCAGGTTAACACCTTGGTTCACACAATCACTTCAATGCTGGTAACCCACATTAAACCTAGCTTCAAATGACTGTGTAAACCAGGCCATAGTGGTTTACTACTATGGAGGGGTGTTATGCTGGAATTGGATAGGAAGAATTGCTCCACCCACTGCTCAATATGACCAAGTCACCTCTTGAAAAGGTGGTGCCTCTTTCCTCAGTTAGCAGGGGCAGCAACATACTAGGGATGTGCACAAACCAAGATGTGCAGAGGCCATGTGTGTGCTGCTTGTGCTGCTGCACCGCTGCGCCAGGGCGACTGGGGGGAGCGCCATCGCAGTAGGAAGCAGCATGGAGAGGTGGAGGAATAGGCAGACACCTGCTCTCTCCTCCCTTTTAAAGGGGCCAAAACGGTGCTGTGAATCTGTGCACAGATCTTGATTCATCCACATCCCTACAAGTAGGGATGGGCCCGGAACGGTCCGGACCTTGGCGTTCCGGTTCAGGTGGGGGGGTAGCTTTAAGAGCGGCGGGAGGGCTTACTTACCCCTCCCGACTCTTTCCCGCTCTGGCGCCGTAATGTTACGAGTAATTGGGGTGGCAGGATACCTCCCTGCCGCCCCTTCCCCGCTGTTGCTGTAAAACTCCCAGGAGTCCTTTGCGCGCGTGCACGTCACAGAGACGTGAAGCACGCGCACAATGTGCGCGTGTGCACCCAAAGGACTCCTGGGAGTTTTACAGCAACAGCGGGGAAGGGGCGGCAGGGAGGTATCCTGCCGCCCCAATTACTACTAAACTTACGGCGCCAGAGCGGGAAAGAGGCGGGAGGAGTAAGTAAGCCCTCCCGCCGCTCTTAAAGCTACCCCCACCCCAGTTCCAGACCGCAGTTTGGCGGTTCCGTGCACATCCCTACCTACAAGATACCTCCATTTTAAAAGATTAAACCTCAAAGGGAGGAGCAGGTGAGCAACCCCAACCCAAGAAGCTCCCTACACCTTGCCCTGGTGTGGACAGAACATAGTGGGATAAACCAGTGCAAGGACTGCTAGGTATAGGGCCCTAGTCTTGTCTCCCCGTGCCATTCCTTGCATAAGCTAACGCAAACTCGCATGAAAAAAACCTCCCAGCTAGAGATAGCCCTAATCAGAAAAGCCCTTGTTTCCAAGGAGAAAATCGGCCTCGCTTCTCCCTCAGAAAAGCTGTGCAGGCTGACAGGAGAACCCCCAAATAAGCTGTGGGAGATTCCTGCTTGGTTCCTAGTGTCCAGTCATGGCCTAGAGAAGTACCACATTTCTGACATGTAAATGAAGTTTCACTTCAGTCCCTTTACATTGTACCCTAACTACTGTGGATGTATGCAGATAAAGCATTGAGCTAAGGCATTCTTCTTATCCCCCCTCCCATCTCTCTGTTGCTATTGTTTTACAATGCAACTGTCAGGATTTCTAGGCAAGAACATATCTTTGGATGGGTCTAAGAGCAGTGTCCAGAGCATCCTTAGGGATGTAGCAATGTGCAGGAAGTAGTGCAGAGCCCACCATCTCCATGGGGATATCCTAATTTTCAACACAATCAAAGATGCATGGATTCTCCACATTCCATTGTGATCTGGGTAAGTGCCAGTTTCTGCATCATAGGTACTGTATTCACTAGCCCTGTACAGGTCTTATATAAGCATGGATGCTGTACCCAGCTACAGCATTCTCCAGTAGCACACCTCATCCTCACACTGACGTGTTCTTTAGCCCACACAATCTGTGACTATAGTATTGGAATGTTGTACTCATGGATAGTGTGGGGATGGAGTGTGGACGTGAGGGACAGAGCATATTCTAGAGCAGGGATTCTCAACGTTGGGTCTCCAGATGTTATTGGACTTCAACTCCCATAATCCCCAGGCCCAGTGGCCTTTGGCTGGGGATTATGGGAGTTGAAGTCCAATAACATCTGGGGACCCAATGTTGAGAATCTCTGCTCTAGAGGATGCTGTACTTGGTTTCAGTACATCTAGCACTGAAACCAGTACTAGTATTGAAACCAGTACATCTTGGTTTCAGCATCTACGGTTGATGTAACACCTGAACAGGACTACTGCACAGGGCTTATCTGAGCCAGGCCGTGCAATCCCTGTCTGGGACCAAAATGAGCAGGTGTGGGGAAGAGATGCTCTGGAGGCCCATGGGAGTTGCAGGGAGGGAAGGAGAATCGTGTGGAGTGTCTCTTGTTTCAATCTGCAAATCAACCCTATAGGGTAGGTAAGTCCCTCTGGCAGATGGGAAGCCTGAGGCCCTGGGGTTTTCCTGATAGAGGCAGCATCCAGTGGGGGCTGTCAGACTGCTAGTGCAGCCTCTTGGCCCTGTGCTACTCCAGTCTCCACGTTATGAAGAGGGCCTTGGTAAAAAGGAACGGGATGTTTTCTAGCCTCTCTTAATCTTAATACAGAGAGAGAGAGATTGACCTCTTTTCTTGGAACAATGGGTAAGTGTCTGCTGCCTATTCTTCTCTTTATGAAGATCTTTGTCTGAAGTTTAGAATTTGTGTGCACACTTCCTTCAGTTTGGGATTGGTCAAGATTAAGATTATGGAATATGGAGAAGGCAAAGAGGACAGTGCAATATAGACAGTGCCATATATTTCTATGGCAGGGTAAAGTGTGCCGTCAAGTCAATTTTGACTCCTGGCGCCCACAGAGCCCTGTGGTTTTCTTTGGGTTTACCATTGCAGGGGGCAAGCAACAGGCCCCATCCAACCCAGGCACAGCATCCCTCCAGTGGCTGTTGCTGGTGTCTGCCTTAGGTTTCTTTTTCGATTGTGAGCCCTTTGGGGACAGGGATCCATCTTTATTTTTATTTCTCTTTGTAAATCGCTTTGGGAACTGCTGTTGAAAAGCAATATATGAATATCCATCGTCGTATTTTTACATGATGATTATTATCCTCACAACCATCAGAGATGTAGTTTGGGCTGAGAGACAAGCACGTGGGCCCACAGTCACACACAGTGGCTTTCATGGCTGAGTGGGGGATTCAAACTCACGCCTCCCTGAGTCATACGCCAGTTGTCTTGTGGTAAACAGACACAACACAATCAGCACACCAAATGTGGGGTTTTACATTTCACAATTTTGTGTTTAATTCTGCTTTTCCAAGGTCAGTTTGCAGAAAAGAGGACATAAACGTGTGTCTTGATGGGCTGCTCCTGTTCCTCAATGCTAACATTCCTGCTATGATGATTCTGAACAGGCTGAGATTAATTTTAAAAATCAAAGTAACAAAAAAGGGAAATTCTTACTGAATCAGGAGTCAGTTTTACAGTGAATCTGTAAATTAAGTATGGGAGAGGAGGAGGTGTCACAGCAATAATGGGCTATAACTGCAGGGTAATTAACTGTATCTGCATTTCTAAGCAGATTAAAAGTTCAGCTCTCATTTGCCAATGAGGCTGCTGGGAGAATTATTTGGAGAATGTTTTCCAAATATTTTAATGCTCAGTAGGAATTACTCACAATTTCCTATTCCCACCCCCAGCCCCCGTGAGAATATACTGAGAAAACAGAATATTTAGGGCATATTCACCTCAAGCCTACCTTGGCACACAAATTGAGAGGCAGGCACAGGGAACCAAGGAGACACACAGGAATTCAAAAATGAAAACACAAAGCCAGGCAGTAAGTGATACTGAGTCCTTCTAGCCTGGTACATCAGTTAGGCAAGTCCTTCCTTTTCTGCTCCTGGGACACTGACTGGAGATGCTCCCCTCTGCCCCTGTCCTCCTGGGATTCTGGGGGGTGAGGGGGAAGAGCCCCCCTGCCCTTACTGACCAGCCCCCCCTGCTCACGGGGCCCATTCACTGCTACTGAGCATTGCGATCTGGCCCTTGTCTTCCACACAGCTGCAGGGACCAGGCCTTCCTGCATTCCCCTCCACACACTCGACTTCTGCAGCACTTTCCCCAAATCCAGTCCCAGGACCGCCTGCTAGCTGCCACCTCCTTCCAGTTTGCTGCATTTCAGTCAACTTTGTGCAAGATTTTTAAAATGTATTTGACTTAAATGGCAGAGAGACATTAAGAGAGGCTAAAAATCTATCAGGAAAACCCCAGGGCCTCAGGCTTCCCATCTGCCAGAGAAGACTTGCCTACCCTATAGGGCTGATTGGCAGATTGAAACAAGAGACACTCCACACGATTCTCCTTCCCTCCCTGCAACTCCCCACGGGCCTCAGGGGCATCTCTTCCCCACACCTGCTCATTTGGCTCCCAGACTGGGATTGCACGGCCTGGCGCAGATGAGCCCCACACCACCTACCCCAGTGACAGCTGGTTTAACTTTGGGGCCTACCTCCCCTGGGCCTCAGGGGCCATCTTGGAGCACTTGCTGGGGGAAAGAGCCCCAGATGCTCTCAGCATAGAGCAGAGCCATGGGGAGAAGGCAAGCCTCCTTTCCCCAATCTTTGGAGAGATTCCTTGGAAGAGACCAGGAACGCAGCATCACAGCCCAGCAGTGCTTGCCCCACAACCCAAACACAGCAGAGTTTTCCATGTTTCCCCCCACAGAATTCAGAGACACAAAGAGCACCTACTTTCTCTAAGACGGACCCAGCTTCTTCCCAAAGCCCTCTCTGTAACTAGGAGAGCTACTAGGACCGGCTGACCAGGAGTCTGGATGACTCATCTGGAAGTCCCTGCTTTGGATCTGGCCTCAGAAGACTTCAGGCAAACCCCGAATGCCTCAGTTATCCCATCTGTGACATGGAACCAACAAGACTCGCCTACCTTACAGGACTGTAGTATGGATCAGGAGACACAGCTATCAGGATCCTCCATTGCTTGCTTCGCCTTCATTCTTTTCCGATTCCCACTCCTTCTCCTGGGCACTTTTACTTTGGCACAGGCCCAGCTCAGGGAAGGCTGCTAGGCCAAGTGGAGACCAGGCCTAAAAAGAGGAGAGGAAGACAGTTTGGACAAGGACCAGAGAACTCCTGCAGAAAGGAACAACAGGGAAAGACCAAGGCCCCAGGAGATAAGCCAGCAGAGCCTGGATGCTGGACAGAGAGAGACTCAAACATTAGAAAACACAACTAAACATGTTATTGTAGCAAGGGCCATCTAGACTCAGCAGGGCTTAAATAGGGGCCTGCAGGTCTCCACCCTGTAGCTGGTCTCTCCAGCCCTTATTGGGTGCAGCTGGTTCAGGCTCTACTGTTCAAGAATCCAGACCTTTCATCTTGATTATGCCCTCATCACAGTCAGCTGTTTCCTTGCAGGATCCTGCATTCTCTTTGTGCAGCTTGACCTTCCTCCAGGTAGACAGAAGAAAAGACATAGGAACATAGAACATAGATAACTGCCATATACTGAGTCAGACCATTGGTCTATCTAGCTCAGTAATGTCTTCACAGACTGGCAGTGGCTTCTGCAAGGTTGCAGGCAGGAATCTCTCTCAGTCCTATCTTGGAGATGCCAGGGAGGGAACTTGAAACCTTCTGCTCTTTCCAGAGCGGCTCCATCCCCTGAGGGGAATATCTTGCAGTGCTCACACATCAAGTCTCCCATTCAGATGCAACCTGGGTGGACCCTGCTTAGCTAAGGGGACAAGTCATGCTTGCCTCCACAAGACCAGCTCTCCTCTTGTGCCCCAAAATCTTTCACGTCCTGCTTTGGTATCTCTATTTCTTTTGACATAAAGAAAAATCAGATCATCCAGATGTGTAAGCACTTAACCCACAGTTCCCGGGTCTGAATGACGTGCAGAGGTGTGTCTGAACAAGACCAGACTCCTCCCTCTCATGCAGGGAGGAGGGACCATGCGATCTCATCACTCTTTCCAGTCACACTCACGATCCACAATTATTACAAAGGTTGATATGTCATTTTTAACTAAAAGGAGTTAACGTTGCAAAAGGAATGAGAAGAGAGTTCCCTGTCCCAGAGGGGCTCACGGTCCAAGCAGCAGCTCCAGAGAGACGCCAGCAGTAGCCTCAGAAGGATGCTATGCTGAGTTGATTAGGGGGCAGTTGCTCCCTGCCCCCCCTACCCCGAAATATAAGCGAGACACCACTTTAAACAATGTTTTGCTCAGTTAGCAGGGAGGGAAGCCAAGCTGTGTGTCACAAGAAGGCCCGAAGATGTTTCCGTGTCCCAAAAGGAACTGCGACTTCGTCCAAAGGTCCCTCTTGGCCCAGGGAGCAGGGCCGTTTCCCAAACTGTGTGGCACAAGAGGAGGACCCCCCCCCCAAAGGTTCCCTGTTCCCAAGGGCCACATGATTGGAAAAAAGACACAAGGGAGGCCCTGGAAAGGGCGCTGTGCCGTGCTGAAGAGGGACAACTGCTCTCCCCCTGCTCAAAAGAAGAGTCTCTACTTTAAAAAGTGCCTCTCTTGGCCCAGTGGACCAAGGTCTAGCTAACAGCCGGATAAAGGAAATTCTACAGAAACCCCCTACGTCTCCTCCAAAGGGAACAGAGGGAAGCCAGGGTTTCCCTTGAAACTCCTCGCCACTTGATGAAACGGTTCACAGAACAGAAGAGAAGCCCCTTACCCTCCATAATGATCTTTATCCTGCACCTGGCACGATGCTGAAGGCGCCCAGGAGAGAAAGGCCTGCTGGTGTCCTTGAAGCCCTTAACTGCATCATCTGGAGATCAACCTTTCTGCTAATCCCGGCAGAGGAAAGCAGAGGCGAGAAGGAAGCAGCTCCTCTCCCAGCTCCTCTCTCTCACTCAGTGATGGGAACGGCTCCAGGGATGGCAGAAATCAACCCCTTTTGCTCCCACCAGAAACTTCTGAGCAGCTGACAGTTGAGAGAAGGCAGTTGGTAATATCACAGAGAGTGATGTCACAAAGAGCAAACAGGGTTCAACAAAAAATCAGCGAGGCACAGTTATAGACCGCTTCTCAAAAGAACTGACCACCCACAGGTTTAAAATAGAAATAAAAATATGTGTTATTGAATTCAAAAGAGAGGCTTGACTTGTATTTAAAGAAACACACATGACATTTCCACACGACACAGATCACGCAAGATGTTTCACGTGTCTGGCCACTAATACAGCATTACTGTCTATAGTCTGATTCAGACATTATGCGGTACGAGTGTACAGATGTCTGTACACCTGTTCACTTGTTTGTGTGAATGGCTGTGCCTGTGTTTATTTTAAAAGTGAACCTGGATATAGGCCAGGATATAGGCCAGAGAACAATTTGTTATGGGGCAGCTAACAAATAAAGTTTGTTTGTTTGTTGTTATTATTAGTAGTAGTGGTATTTCCTTCAAATCTGTTTCCTATTATGGTACAGATAGGAAGTGTGCTTCTGTACTGCACTCAGCATAACATGTGAATGACTGCCCTGTGTACAGATCTTTACCTGTGTACATTGTACACTCGTCGTATGAGTGTTGAACATCACATGTGAATGGGCCTTAAGTGTATGTGCTTAACTGACTAGATGCTTATTATTAGAGGAGACGGGGAAAGAAAGCAAGGGATGTTTGGGTTAAGTGGGGGGACATTAAAGTAAGAAGAGCTGGTGAGGACCACTCAGTGGGAAAGGAAGGTGCATAGGAAGGATCACGTCAATAGCTCAAGTCCTTTCCATGTCTCCTATGGATGAAGATGGGGGGACAAAGGAGATGGGAGTCTCCTTCCTTCAGGGTAAAGGAGCAAATATTCACCCAAAGAGCTTGTGGAACAACAAGGCGGAATTGGGTTGGATGTCAGTATCCACCCTAACTTACACCCTGAAGCATCCTTGGATAAGGACACCGACATTGCCACTGAGGGGCCCTCAGATGTGGAGAACCCCTACACAATTGGGAAATATTTAAGGAACTAGATGTAAAAGTGCCCAGAAAGAAGAGTGAGAAGAGGAAGAGAATGAAGGTGAGTAGAATACTGGGTCCCTGGGGAATTGTTGAGAGGCAATGGAGAATCCTGACCCTTGTGTCTTGTTGCAACTCATACAACAGCCCTGTAGGGTAGGTGAGTCTCGTTGGCCCTATCTCACAGATGGGATGACTCAGGCACTGGGGTATGTCTAAGCTCTCCTTATGCCTTTTGTGGAAGAGACAATATCTAAAGTAGGGACTTCCCAATGGGAAATGTGGACTCTTCGTGCCACAGTGACTCTCCCAGTGACAGGTGATGATAAGGTGTATCTTAAGTGCTATTTTTCTTTTTGAATTCTGCGAAGAAAACATGGAAAGCTTTGTTTGTTTTGATAGTGGGGCAAGCACTTCTAGGCTGTGATGCTGCATTCCTGATCTCCTTCAAGGAATCTCTCTAAGGAGGCCCATGATGGCTGGCCACACAGGAGCATTCATAGCATACCTGGAGCCCTGGAGTGGGCCAAACCTGGGAAAGGTGGCGGGTGGAGGAGCTCACCTGACTATTCTATGCTGAGTGCATTTGGCGCTCTTGTTCCCAGGAGGTGCTAAAAAATGGCTCCTCGGGCCCAGATGAGGCAGGCCCCAAAGGTTAAAGCAGTTGTTAGCGGGGTAGGTGGTTTGGGGCTCATCTGGGCCAGGCTGTGCAACCCCAGTCTGGGACAAAAATGAACAGGAAGGCGTCTCTCAATTAAGATCAGAATATTACTTCTCTTCTCTTCTCTTCTCTTCTCTTCTCTTCTGATGGCCTTGTCTTCGAGGACTTCCATGAAAAGGAGGAGTTTGTCTGATCGCCCATTTGTTTCCTTTTCTTTTTAATGCTCCTAAAGCTAGGAGAATAGCTGCCTAGAAGTATTATATGTTTTTAAGAATACATATCAGACATATTACATGATTGTTTTTAACAATGACTTTGAAATGGTTCCGTATTGTATTTTGTTTTTTCTTCACCCCTCCTCCCCTTTATTGATTAAAAGGTTAAAAGACCTTTTAAAAGACCTGGTTAAAAGATGAGGCCACCTGAAAAGATGACACTACTTCCAAATGACAGTCAGAAGAGCGCTGAGGACTAATGCAGAGAACGAAGAAGGACGTAGTTTGGGGCCTTCTTATGTGGACCAGCTCAGTCTTTCTCCTATTCCAGTTGGACTACTACAAACATGATTAATCTCCCCAAAGGGAAGAACTTTCACAGCTCTTCCTTTTTAATGAAACTCTTACCTTCAGCATCATTGATCTCAACTAGAAATTAAAATGTCTTACTCCCTGAAGCATATCACACCATCTATAGATGGCAGAAGAAAGATTAAAGCAGCAATCCTAAACATGGCTGCTTGGAAGTAAATCCCTTTGAAATCAATAGGGCTTACGTTGAGTAAGCATACTTCAGTTCAGGCTGTAAGATCCGAAACATTCCAATTCACAGACTAGCCCAGTGGAGCAGAACTTCTCAATGATTCTATAGACAGGCTTTTGATCTTGCTTGATTTGGGGCTGTGTTGTGTGGAATCCTATTGAATCGTTTGGAAGTCTTGTATATTATTGCATAAGTCTATATACACTGACGTTATGAAGAGGTTTGGAGAGAAGAGGTTGCAGAGGAGCTCTGTACTGACAGCAGTGCTGGATGATAGTCTTGACATCACATCTTTGATTGTACACACCATTTTCTTGGTGGGATTAATCTGCACATAACTGGGCGAGTCATGATAGCTACTGTTTTACCAGTGGGCAGGCAGGATCACAGTGTGACTTGCTCAAGACCACCCGTGAGTTTATGGCTGAGCACAGATGTCAGCCGGGATCCAGATCAACACTGCTGCCCCACCCCTCCCCACCCCCATTACACTTATACCCCACTCTTCCTCCCTGAGGGTAGAGTTCTCCATGTTATCCTTGCAACAGCCTTCTGAGGTAGGCTAGGCGGAGAATAGTGACTGGCCCACGGCCACCCAGTGTGTTTCATGGCTGAAAGAGAATCTGAAGCCAGGAGAGGTGGCTCAGTCATGCCTTATGAGAGGCTGTCTCCACAGGAGCACCAATGGCCATAGGGCTGGATTTGGGGCTTGCTCCTGCTCTCAGTTTACAATCCTGCTGGAGGCTCAGCACTTGATTAGACAAGAGGACATCTGGAACTTGGTGATGCTAGCACCAAGCCCTCTTTATTTCATGCCGAGACATTGAAGAGCTGGCAACAGACCTTTATGACCAATTCAGGTTTTCTGTTAGGCGACAACTCCAGAACAGCATTCCTTCCGTGACTGGCACTAGCTTCTCCCTTGTGCTTCTTTTTAGATTGCGAGCTCTTTGGGGGACAGGGGGCCACTTTCTTCTCCTTTTTGTATGTAAACCACTTTGAGAACAGTTGCCTTGAAACATGACATATAAATAAGATAAGTAGTTGTTTGCTTCTGTATTCCATTTCTCAACATCCTTCCTTCACAGAGGGGGGAAGCGCCAGTTGGACTTCCAAGGAGACCCTGACCTGGATGAAGCCAGCTCAGTTTTGAATAATATCATGGCTTGGGTTGCCCTCCGAACAACTTGAGTTGCCCCCGTAACGTCACGGGCTAGCGACGATCTCTAAACTGCACAGGCGTGCATCTCAGTTGCTTCAAGACACTCAGTTGCTTCAAGACACCGTCCCTCCCCCCTCGCTGCCACCCCTCAGCCACCATTAGAGTCTTTGGTTTGGTTTTTTAATGGAGCTTTGGTGGGGTGGGGCCCCCAAAGGAAGTTTTGGGGAGCCTCGCGTGGGGGTGGGGGCTCGTGGCTGGGCGGTCCGGATGCCCAAATTACCTTGGTGTGTCCCTAGAAGGATCTGCTCTGCTGCTAACACCAGACATGAATCTCCTGACCAATGACCCATTTAACCACTGCCACCAAGTAGACCTGTGTGTTCTAGACTGAATCTACCGCAATGGCCTTCCAACCTTCCGTTGCAAAAGCAAACTTCTTTCAAGGTAGTAAAGCCTATAGGCGTGGGGTGGAGTCCACAGAAGCTATCATTTTCCTTTCGCTATCACAAGAAATCTGACTTTGTGATTAGTTCACTTCAAGGTTGTTTCACACGTTCAGTACAAAACAACAACAGCAACAGCAACCAAAAGAGCAATGGGAACAGACAAAATGTGATCAAAAACGCATCCAAGTTAGATAGATCTCTGTCTTAACATGTGGTTATGAAATGTCTTGGTTTGACGTCCGGTCACAACATAGCTATGCATCTTATTGATCTTATTAGCAAGGCGCCAAAAGGAAGCTACCCACACCAGTTACGGTGTAGAGTGCAGAGTTGAGTTGTTGCCATTATGTGAAGAACACGCATGGAGATTGTTGTACAATCTAAACGAAAAAGATGTATAGGTGAAGTACATTTAGAGAGGGAAAACCTAGTCCTATCTATCAGCTACATAATGAATAGGAAGGGGGAGAGAGATGTTTCCATCTACTCTCTAAGAGGAAAGGAAGAGGACTGACTTTTGACTGGAAATAGCTGAGGAGTCGAGGCAGGGACCATAGAGTAGAGGCAAGCAGGGACAGGTAAGGAGACCCTCACTAACTACCTCTACTCCCAATACCCCAAGTGGTCATTAGGAGAGCTGGTGCAAAAGCTCGATGCACTGGAACTCCATCTCCAACTCGAAGAGTAGTAGCTTCTTTACAGTAAGTGCAATTTCTGACCTAATTCCAAAGGAGCATGGGAGTCTCTTGTGCAGAGTTGAATCTCTCTCTCTCTTTCTCTCTCTCTCTTTCTTTCCATCAAAGTTTCATGGTCAGCATCAAAACTTCCATTTGATCTAGAAAGCTGGGCTTTGGAACATGTTCATGACCATCTAACTAGCCTGGGACAAGTTTACCCTGTAGCAGAGGCCTGTACAGAGCAAGCCAGGCTGCACATGGGATATCTCAAGCTGTTTGAAGTGGCTTGTCATGCACAGAAATCACGCTTGATGTGGAAGAGGGGAGTGGACTTCAATGTTCTAATCAAAGAGCTGCATCTGAGCTGGCACAATACAAGCGCCAGTGGCTATTCTCTTAGAATGAGCCAGCCCTATTGGTATCCCAGGTATATTTTGGTGTACTTAAGCTTTGCCCATATATGGCAAAGCTTTTCTGCAAGCAAATCAGAGTGTGAGAAGTCAGACCAGATATTGGTTCTCACCAGGGAGCTGTTGCTGAAAACGGCCTCCAAGGATCTGATCTCCATCTTGTTGCTAACACTTAGAAGCATTGTGTACAACATGACAATTGAACTGCGATTTACAATGTGGTTGCTGCATTGTAATTTCACCGAGAACACATGCGCAAACCCAGTGAAGGTCATTCACTTCAAGGAGGCTGTTGTTGGGCTTTGTGATTATTTAGCAAAGCACCAAGGAAGCTACCAGGCATTGGAGAAGATCCTTTATCTTCTGCTTCTGGTGGAGAAGGAATGCCCCTTCTGGTTGTGGCACAGATTCTTCGGCTTCACGGACTGGCTCTTGCATCGTGAGACATCTTGCCTCTTTCACCTGGATCTCTGGCACAAGTTCTGGCACATCATCCCTAGTTGGCCCTTGTCTCTCATCAAAAGACACCACATTGCAGATCCGGACCTCTCCATTTGTACGATCAGAGGTTCTCTATCCCTTTTGGCCAGGCGAATATCTAACCAACACTCCCAGTTCACAGTTGCGATTGAGTTTGGTTCTCCTGGCCTTTGGGACGTATGCATAAGCTTTCGATCCAAACATTTTGACATGCTTTAGAGAGGGTTTGTGCCCAAGCCATCGTTCAGATGTTGTCTTGTCTATTGCTGTGGCTGGCAATCTGAGTTGCAAGGACTTAGGAACACATGGGAAGCTGCCATAGACCGAGTCAGACCAAAGGTCCATCTAGCTCAGTATTGTCTGCACAGACTGGCAGCGGCTTCTCCAAGGTTGGGAGAAGGTTGGGGTCCACCCTGGTTGCATATGAATGGGAGGCTAGCACTGTAAGAGATTCCTCTTAGGGGATGGAGCAGAAGGTTCCAAGTCCCCTCCCTGGCTTCTCCAAGATAGGAATGAGAGAGATTCCTGCCTGCAACCTTGGAGAAGTCGCTGCCAGTCTGTGTAGACAATACTGAGCTAGATGGACCAATGGTCTGACTCAGGAGATGGCAGCTTCCTATGTTTCTATGACATCAGAATGTATTAGCTCCAAAGGACACTGTGACTCTGTCTGTGCAGAAAAGCTGGGTCTCACCCCTTGATTAAGTAAGCAACACTGACCCCTTGTGGCAGCTTCTCTGCATGACTCCACTTTAAAGTCCTTCCTAAAGCCATTTCTCCCAAGCTCATTTATCACATGGATTTGCCTAAGTGCTAGTCTTTTAGGCCATATGGTCAAACAGTTCTTGTGTTTGCATGAGGCTGCAAGCCTGGCCTGTTCAGTTACACAGTTCAATTGAAAAAGCACATCTTTATGCATATAGGCTGTCATCATGAAATCATCCTTCTTAGCTGATGTAGCAAACTTTGTCCTGCAAAGTCACTTTGCAACTTTGATTGACTCCACCTCCCACAGAGGTCAAGTTACTCTCCATATCAGGGGCTAAGAGGGCATCTTGGATCAAAATCTTTTCCATTTCCCCATCCAATTGCTTACTAGACAGTTCAGCAGTTCACCTCCTGGCTGAATAACTATTGTTCCCATCAGCAAACCAAACAGCAACTTTGTCATTTTTGTCTAAATCTATCAACAGTTGAGGGGAATTCAGAATATTTGGGGGTAGTGCCTGAATCAATAACAAAACTATTCCTCTCATTTCTGGTTGCTACATTGAAAGACTTGTCTTTTTGAGTCAGTCACTCAGTGTCTCTCTCTCTCTCTCTCTCTCTCTCTCTCTCCCCTGTTCTTTCAATCCAACCTGCTGTTTGCTTCTCTGTCTGTGAAAAACAGGTATCCTCCTTTCTATTGTGTAGACAGACTATCAGTCATCTCTGGAGCTATGCTGACCAGGTTTTCCTCCTCTAGGTTTCTTTCTGCAGTTGCCGCCTTTAGGATCTGGGCAATGAGCATTCAAGCCTGGAGCACGTGCCTTTCCTGAGAGAAGTCCACCATCAAGTGTGTCATGTTGTCACTCACGTTGGGGTTCAAAGGCAGGTTGGAAGCTGGTGCCATTGTGACACTGAAGAGCAGACATCAGGAAACAGACTTCCCCAAGTCTTCAAATGTCATCAGGCAATGGCTATGCTGTTCACCATAATATCAGTTGTCAGCTCTACAGCCCTATGAAAGCAATGTAGCTGCAGCTTATAGCAGCGAGCAATGTTGGTATCCAAGCAGTTGTGGAAAGCTAAACAACACTTGAGATTGACCCTCATGGTTGCCCACTGGCCCTTTTTAGGACAGGGAACTCCCTCTACTTGTAAACCTCATGAGCTGGTGAGGACTCAGCCGTTAAGAGTTCAGAAAACTTTCGCTCTCCACCTGAAAGAGACATCCCACTTCTCAGAGAAGTTGAAGGTCACCCCTTCAAACCTGCACATACACTTCACTCAAGCCATTTCCAGACTTCTCTTCCTTGGGTCTGCACCCAAACGGACCAACACCAGCATCCATGAACTCATTCTTCTACCTGAAAATTGGCCCCTCCAGGTATGACTGATGCATTGCCTCCAAGCAGGTTTTGAAGTATGACTCCAGAGGCAGCATGGAGAAGACAAGCGGCTGCCTCTCTGTGGTTGACTGCTGCACTATTCCGTCAGTAGCCTCCTCCCTCCTTCACTTCCACGGGGTCTCCTCCTCTCCAAGCATGGGAAGGAGAGCCCTGCTGTTCCCCAAACAAGAGGGTCCAGAGGGAAGCCAGGCAGCTGTTCAGAGCTTCCTTCCACTTGGGGCATCAGCTCTTGGCTTTGAGACTCGGAGGGAGGGAGGGAGAATCCTGCTGCTGCGTCTTCCGCCACCCTCCGCTGAATAATGCCAAAGTCAGCGATGAAGAGGCAGAGTGGAGAAGGCTAAGCAGCCACCGACCTGCTCCACGCTGCCTCCTGGCAGGCAAGTGACAGCATCGCCACACTCTGGAAAGAGCAGAGAGCAGTGGCCAGAGGGCAGAGCCAGAAAAGTGATGTGTGTCCCCTCAGGTGAGAATCAGTGTCAGGATTGCGCTGAAGGAAGGAGTCCCCGTGTCGGGCTGAAACAAGAGCACATCCCAGAAACCAAGGTGGCTCTCGGGATGAATGGCAGTGGGCGGAGGTGGAGGGGTCTGCTCTGAGGGGCCTGTGGTGGTGGTTTTGCTTTCAACATGGTGGGGAAGAGAGTCCTCTGATTTCTCAGATCAACAGACATATGAACAGGAAGGGTGAGGTTTGGAAGAACTTCTACTACTACTACTACTACTACTATTGATATACCGCTTTTCGACACAAGTTTCCAAAGCAGTTTACGTGGAGTAAGAATAAAGGAATAAAGATGGCTCCCTGCCCCCAAAGGCTCACAGTCTACAGAGAAAGCTAAGATTGACACCAGCAACCACCACTGGAGGGTTACTGGGCAGGGGGTGGGTAGGGCCAACTGCTCCCCCGTGCGGCCTCTGTTCAATAAAGAGAATCAGCCCTTTGAAAAGGTGCCTCTTTGCCCGCTTGGCAGGGGATGCCTCCAAGTCCTGAAGCAACCACTAGAGGCAAGAGGACCAGTGGCCATTGCTGAGGCTCATGACACATCCTCTTTTATGACACCTCCGGGGCTCAGCTGCTCTTTGTGGGTGAGTTAGGCGAGGAGGGAGGAGGCGAGGTGGAGAGGAGTTGGAGAGATAGCGAGGAAAGAGTGTATTAGATAGTCTGTTTCTGTTTCTGTTTCTTTATTTATCCATTTATTTATTTAGCTATTTATCCATTTATTTATCCATTCAGTGTTACAGTTAGTGTTAGTGTTTGTTATTTTGTTGCTTGTTGTTTGTTGTTTGTTTGGGGTGGTTTTGTGAGGGATCTAGGGGGGGAGGGGGGACAGTCAGCTTTTAGGAAGAGGAGGGATAGTTAGTCAGGGGGGAATAGTTAGACAGGAAGGGAAATGGGGGAGAAGACGAGGAAAGGCTTCTTTGCACGGTGAGTAGGATTCCATAACAGCTTTGCCTTGCTCCCTCTGTTCCGGGCCAGGTCTGACTAGAGACCCCCGCCTGCCTGCCTGCCCACCTGCCCGATTAGGAAGGGCACCAGATCTGAAGATGCCTACTGTGACGTGCTTCACGGAGGTCCCGATTGTAGGGGGGAATAATTGAATCAACCCCTCCTTTAGCAGAGCAACCCGATGAAATGAGCTCAGAGTAGAGGAGGAGGCTGGGTCTAAAGCAGGAGGAGAGGGCTGGAGCGCCTAGGAGTGTGCAGTCCGGCACCAGCAGCACCACCTCTAAGTCCAGCTGCCTGGTGGCCCCTGCACTGCCTTCGGAGCCTGTAATTCTGCCTCCGTGTTCCACCCCTCCGCACCTTCGCCGGCCTTTTCTGCACCTTTCCCAGCTCTAACATAACCTGGCTGAACTGGGCTGACCAGAACTGTACCCCATATGTCAAAGGTCTCCGCCCCAAAGCGTTGGCGCAGCTGTCTCCACCCAATTCCTCAGCCAGAAGGAGGACGGTGCACCACCTGGAAGCCTATTGGGCTTCCTATATTGCTGCCCCACCTTCTGTTCTGCACTCCTTCCCTGCCCCATTGGCCCCCTCTCCTGCCAATGTCTGCTTAAGGGTCGCATTCTCACCTTCTCGCTGCTCTCTTCTAGGTTGCGAAGAGCCTGCAGATGCTGCAGAAAGTTCTTTAAGACCTCCCCCACCAGTGACTCCGAAAAGGGCAAGCCCCCCAGAGGGAGGTTCTGGCCACGAAGCAAGCGGGTTGAGCCCAATCCGGCACCACCTCCAACTCCCTCAGGGGTCACCCGGCAGTCTCAGGAGTCACCATCGGTGAGGAGGTGCCCCAGGCTCCTAGGGAATGGTTGGGACTGGGGCTGACTCTTTGGGGAGTGTGGGACAGCTGGTGCTTGGGAGCCCGGGAGCCAGCCTGAATTCCAACAAAGGGAATTCACCTTGCTTAATTCCTCATGGGAATTCCTGAATCCCCCCTCCCTTCCCATTCTTCTTCCCTTCCAGGTTTGACAACTATCCAGGAGGAAGTGGACAGAGCTGAGGTAGGGAACCATTGAGGAGAACGCCTTCCTCCACAGAGCTCAGGACATTCCTGTGAGAGGCATTTGCCCCATCCGGGATCTGGGAGCACCCACTCTCTGCTCGGATCCTTTTCCCAGTTCTGCAGTCTCCCTGAGAAGCAGCAGCTGCAGAATATTCCATGGAGCGGGTGGTGTCCCCAGAAAGGACTTGAGAGCAGCCCACCAAGTCAGGGTGCCCGCTCCATTTCCAGGAAGGCACGGAGAGTCCTTCCATCACTAACAGTTCAGTGCTTCTAATTTTCAGGTCATCTACAGCTGCCAGTTTTTGACATCCGTCATCCAGGATGTTAAGGATGCCAAGTCGTCAGGCTCCAATATGCTTTCCTATAGTAAAGAAGATGCCATGGAGGCCGTATTGGTGAGTGAGATGCGGCAGAGAATGGAAGGGAATGCCCAAGTGAGGGCTCAGTCCAAAGTGTGTGTTTGGGGATGGAGCTATCCCAAGGAAGTCCGTGGGTAGTGACCAACTCTCTTCTGCTCTTTGATCTCTGCCAGGAAATTATGGAGGATGTCAAAAAGCATCCGGACCCTGGGTTCCTGCTGCGGTTAAGCCTGGACGCCGTCACGGAACTCACGTATGCTTATAGCCCACGGGGATTAAATAGGAGGGGGTTGTGTCAGGAAAGGGCAGTGGCAAACCTGGCCAGATCTGTAACTGGATCTCCCCTTTCCCAAAAGATGGCCATTAATGTGAAGGTTTTTCTTTTAGAAAGAAATCTTCTTAAGTACTACGGCCTTTTGTGAATCAGGGCCTCCCCAGACGGGGAATGGTCATTTTTGAAAAAAAGAAGGGAAACCATCACAGACCTGTCGTCGTTTTTGACTCTTGCTGGGTTGCCATGTTCCTCTTCTCTAGAGGAGCTTCCATTGGCTGGATCACCAGCCCGCCTCACACTACGAAATCTCATCTTTCTCCCTCCAGCAAAATGAAGCTGCCTATGCCCTTCAGTCTCAAGGCAGCAGTCCTCAACGTGGCGGTGTCCGGGCTGAACCAAGTGGACCCAGGGACCCAGGTAAATACTGTACTTCTTGGGCTTTTTTCTCTTGCGAAGAAAACGTGATACCACTGTCAGTACCAGTGATTTTTCAATCTTGTATTCTCAAGACCGGTTGTGTCTCCTACTCATGACTGATCTTCTCTTTCCCCCCTCCAAGGAGAACATGGCATCCTTTAAGGATATGCTCAGGGGGCTGCTGGAGGAGGCCCCCTCTGTCTACAGCACCATTGGCATCTTGAAGGTAAGCGCAATGAAAGCCCTATTGGGATGTTAGGTAGTAGATGCGTGCAGGTGTCTGAACGCTGGTACGTGCATGACTGTAGTGGCATTTCTTTTCAAACGGAAACTGGGCACGGGCCCCTCACAGAACTGGTACAGAGAGGGAGTGTCAGGCAGTGCCTGTATTCAACAGCATGTATGAATTGAAGTCCCTGTGTCCAGATCTGCCCCTGTGCACTCTCCACTTGTGGTCCGAGTGTGCAACATAAGGTGTGAATGGGGCTTCTGTCTTCATCCTCTCTGACATCTGAACGTGGTCTGACAGAAAGAGGCAGCAGACCCCATCCTCTTGGTGTATTTAAGATACAAATAGGTCACTTCCTTATTAGAAGCCAACTGGCTGAGAAGACAGAGAAAACCATCACTCCCATAAGCAACTTTCAGAAATATTGAAGATCTTGTCAACTTTATTGGGGGCGGGGATGTTTATATGGAATTAGATCCTCCTTAGACTCCATTGGGACGCAACCAAGGGATGTTCCTGCAGTGGAACAAATTCCTACTGGGCTTAGCTCTCAGTAGCATGGCAAGGGATGATTTAGGCCAGTGCGATGACTCTGAGCTGCTGTTTCAACCCACAGGAGCTCCACAGGTATATTGAATCAGAGGAGCCCCGGCTGCAGGCTCTGGGCCGAGAAGCCTACGTCTACGTCCTGCAGCATGTGGCCAGACTGCCCAATGTGGAAGTAAGTACCCTGCTGTGGACATGGCTTGGCTCTGCTTCAGCATCCTCTGGGACCCCTTGTCAGCTTCCAGGTTCAGAAGAAGACCTCCCATTGGTCTCTGCTCACACGGGGGCTGCCTGGCAGCACACTTGCTGGAGAGGGGCTGTTTCCACTGGGGCTCACCGAGGAACAGGAGGAACAGGACAGAGCTGTCACCCACCCCCACCCCATGTCTCTTCGGGCTGCCCAGTGCCCAGAAGAGCCACACTCCATCTTTGGGATTCCTCAACTTTGTTCCCAACTGGGTCATCTTCAGTTCCTCACTGCTTTGGATATGGTGTCACGTTGACATGAAAGAAACATGTCCGTCTTAATTTCTACAGCTGACCACACACAAGGCTCTCTCCCGCATTGAAGACGACTTGATTCATCATTTGATTAAAAGCACCATCAAAGGTAATGCCAATTTCCAGGGAAGTGGGGAGGGCAGAACTGTCTCCTTGGAATCCCAGAATGGGCCTGGGTGACAAAGGTCATCATTCGTCCAAGGAGCCCCAGTTTTGCTCTGACCTCTCTGTGGCAGGCCTCCCAAGTGGGCATGTCTCAAACTCCCAACCCCTCTCACATGGGCAAACACGGTTCTTCTTGGGAAAGTCCTTGCAGCTAAACTGCGAGGTCTGGAAGCCATGCTTGTCTTCCGCTTTGGCAAGCCCAGTGCAAAAAGTGACCCATTAGAACCTCCTCATTTATTCAACATGGACCTGTCCCTCCTTAACTCTTCTCTTAGCCAATGGAAAGAAGAAAACCCAATCTTTTCTCTTCTCTTCCCTTCAGACGATCTTGTCCTGGAGGACTTCGACGAGGAGGAGGAATTTGAGAATGGTATGAGTATCAGAATGGAGAGGGTAGGAGTGGCTGAATAGCCATTTGAGCCGGAGACTCAATCTTTGGTCTTTTTGTTTGGTTTTCTAGGCTGAGAGAGAACAACCACTCCAACAATACTAGAACTTGGTTACCCAGTGGCAGTAGATTCAGGACAGACAGCTTTGCACAATGCATCTTTATGTTGCGGGATTCCCTTGGAGATGTCGGGAGTGCCACCGGCTTCGCTGAAGAATTACGCCAATTAATGGAAGATAGGTCTGTCGATAGACAGGTGAGCTCTGGGGAGCCCGGTGAACGATTGCAGGTATCCCTCTGAGGGCTGGATGCTGAGGAAAAACAGAAGAAAGAACAGGGAAAGGCAGAGAGGACTTGCCCCAGCTTGTGGCCCATTTTATCCTCCGATGCAAATCTCTGGAAAAAAGATGCTTTCCCCCTGCTTAGTTGCCTATGTGCCGTGAGCTTTTGGAGTTGCTTCTTGTGAATGGGTTGGTTGGTGGGTTGGGTATTTGGGAAAGTCACTTCTGCTGTATTAGGTTGACTGGCCTGGATCATGTGACATTCTTTCTTTCTTTCATGACAGGCTAGAACTACTGATGGATGGGCTAACAGTCCAAATTCCAAAACAGACATCCCACTTCCTAGAGGAAAGGTGTCTCTCTCTCTCTCTCTCATTTTATTGAATGTAAATACAAATAGCTGGCTCTTTCTTTCAGGTTTGAGGTCATTCAGTAATAAGTCTCCCCCAATGCAAACTCTTTTGAGGGTTACCATTTTATGTTTTGTTCCCCCCCAGTGTTATGGTAGTGTTGCATGTCAAAGTGAAAGTGGCTCTCATATGGAAACCCTGACACCTTCCGTGCACACGTAAGAACAGGATCACTGGTTCATGTTCCCATATGGAATTGTACACAAACATTGAATGCAGGTCTAAACCACCCAGGATCCACCAAGCCAAGTGTCGTCATATACGTTGGCCCACCCGGCCTCAATGAACCTCCTGTCTTGGCTGCTGTCTTTGACTCAGCAGATCCCCATTTCTGTCATCCTGATTCCATCCCTTCGGTCTTGTGTTCCAGACAGCAATTGTGTGTAGGATCTGTAGAGCTTTTGCTCAAATTCCAAGCACAGTGGTCTCACCCTACAGACACACCCTTCAGGTTACTCCTGAAATGGGAAACATCTTCTTTGGCTCTAATTTCATTTTCTGACATTAGAAACCGGATAGATCAAATTTGGAAGTATTTATTCTTTATAATTTATTCTATTTCTATACCGCCCTTCCAAAAATGGCTCAGGGCGGTTTAAACAGAGAAATAATAAATCATTAAGATGGATCCCTGTCCCCAAAGGGCTGACAATCTAAAAAGAAACATAAGACAGACACCAGCAACTGTCACTGGCGATACTGTGCTCGGGGTGGATAGGGCCAGTTACTCTCCCCCACTAAATAAAGAGAATCACCATGTTAAAGGTACCTCTTTGCCAAGTTAGCAGGAGTAGCTCTATTACTTCTTATGTGAAAAAGGTACATGATACAGAAACCCAAAATTGATGCAAAGCAAAGAATTCGTGGGACGGCAAAATCGTTTTTATTATGAACATTTTGCCTTTCCATGATCAAAATGATGTGGTCGCTAAGAGTTGACACCGACTTGACAGCACTCCATCCATCAATCACATGCGTGCCACAAAGAAGCAGTTCTTTTCTGCCCGCATTGCTTCTGCAAGCTCACGTTCAGCAGAGTTGTCTCGAGTTGTGAAAGGGTTAGTACATGACCCTCCTCCCTTGAATGAGTATTTGGATCCATCAGTTACCCACTCTGACATTTTAAACGAGATGTTTAAATGAAAACTCTCTTCATCCAACGGAACTAGACTCGACAGGTAGTGCAGAGCCTACTGTGGAGGTGTCCGGCAGCTCCTCTTGCACTGTGAAATTGGATCATTTTCCATTTGTGAGCACGGAGGATGTGGACAAGCTGCTTGGGAGACTTCACTTGACTACCTGTTTTCTTGATCCTTGCCCAATATGGCTTATACCATCTTGCAAGGAGGTGATTGGAGAAGGTCTTGGAAGCATCATGAATGCTTCTCTGAGGAAGGGCAGGATGCCTCCTTGCCTCAGGAAGGCCATGATTAGACCACTGTTGAAGAAACCTGCATTGGATCCCATTCTAGGCCTGTCTCCAACCTCCCATGGTAGGGCAAGGGGACTGAGAGGGTAGTGCCATCTCAGCTCCAGGAGTCTTGGAAGAAGGAGATGATCTGGGCCCATTTCAAAATGGCTTCCGGGTGGGCTATGGGGTTGAGAAGGACTTGGTCCTTGGTTGGGTGATCTCCAATTGGGAATTGACAGGGGGAGTGTGAGCCTGTGGATCCTTGTGGATCTCTCAGCCGATCCTTTTGATATCAGTGAATCATGGCACCTACTGGAGCGCATGAAGGGGTAGGGAGAGGGGTAGGGAGTGAGAGGCACCGCTTTGCGGTGGCTCCACTCCTACTTCTCATGTAGGTCCCAGATGCTGTTGCTTGGAGATTGTTGCTCTTCCAAAGGAGAGCTATTGTATGGGGTTGCACAGGGGCCATTCTATCTCCAATGCTTTTTAATATCTACATGGAACGGTGCGGGGAAATCGTCCGGGATTTGGAGCAGGGTGTTATCCATATACTGACACCCAAACCTCTTTCTCCATCTCAACTTCATTAGGAAATGGCCTAACTTCCCGAAAGACTTACCTGGAGTCCGTGATGAGCCGGATGAGGGAGAACAAACTGAGGCTGAATCCAAGGAAGACAAAGGTACTCATGGTGGGAAGTTGGGACATAGGAAGTGGCTTAGATCTGCCTGTTTTGGATGGAGTGACACTCCCAGAAAGAGCCCGTATGTAGTCTGGGAGTACTTCTGGACCCAAGCCTCTTCCTGGTCTCTCAGGTTGAGGCAGTGGCCAGGAGGGCTTTCTATCAGCTTAGGCTGATATGCCAGCTACGTCCATTCCTGGAGATAGACCAGCTGGAAACAGTGGCGCATATGCTAGTAACATCCTGCACTAGTGCCATGCACTGTACATTGGGCAGTTTTTGTCTGTAGTATGCAGAATGTATGTAGAATTCAGCAGCCAGGCTGGTTTCTGGGGCTTGGGCCTAAGATATTAAAGGAAATGCTACCTTCTTCATGAACCCTGCTGCTTCCTATTCAGATCATCTGGGGAGGTTTGGTTGCAGTTGCCACTGGTTCAGCTGGTGCTGACCCAAAACCGAGCCTTTTCTAGGGTTCCCCAGGACTTTGGAATACGCATCTTAACTAAATCAAATGTTTCTATATTTATTTCTATTCTCAGCATTTTTCACCGACTACGAATGAAAAGATTCCTCAGCCAATGCACACGCTACACTGTGCTGCCAATAGAGTGTCGACCGTGAAGCTCGTCACTCCCACCCTGATATCTCTATTGCCTAAAGTCCACAAAAAAGTCTCAGTCATCAGCTCTGATTCCAAAACAGCTGACTTGGGTATCTACAAACCTTAAGTCTGCACAGTGACTTCCGGGCCAAGACAGGGATCATTACCATCCCAACATAGACTCGAGAGACCGCTCCACTCCCAACAAGGGAGACCCCAGAGAAGTCACACCAAGATCACCCTCCGATCCTGAAGGTGACATCAACAAAGCACATATGGAGGATGATACCATCAACACTAGCTGGTCTTCTCAAGACCGGCCGCCTCCGGACCGAAAAGAGTCTCCTGCACCATACCAATGAGCGAGAAGAGACCCTACGTGATACCAAGGCTCTCCGGGCCACAGGGAATCCCCTCACCATCTGTACTCTCCAAAACACTATCCCATAGGATTCGGCATATTGCTACTGAGAACCTCGACACTGGGACTACTCTCCATCTGATCATGCCTGATCGTTCCACTAACTTCTTCGACGACAGATCTGGCATTGGTGATAGAGGACTCTATCTTCACCCTTGCTCTTGGGCTCCACATCGAAACCAATATCCGGGGAGATTGGACCATCCAGACGCTCGGTCCCGATCACATTCTCCTCAGCACTGCCGGTCTTGGTCTCAGTCAAGAGATAAAAGAACTCAACCACCTAAGCAGCCGGACCTTGACCCTCTACCACCAAATTCCTGAACTGAAGAATCCGCCTCAGAGGAAGATGCTGAAACAGCTCTGGACATCGCATGGGGTTCCACACCTTCAGATCCAATTGGAGATCCCAGGCCTCTGTCTCCCTCGGAGTACCTGAAGCTCTTTCAGCACCTGGAGCGAAGAAAGGGAGGGCCAAACTGAATAGCATGCCCTACCATTTTTGAAAAATGCTGGAGCCCAACTTGCCCTCATACATACAAAAAAGGATATTCCCAAGGAGGTGTTAATTCTCTTGGAAGGGTCAATCATGTGGAGCTTTGACTGCAAGAGGATGGATGGCAGAAGAATGTTCTTCAGAGCAGTGTAGTTATTGGGACGATTTTCAGCATTTTTTAAGTGCCAAAATGTCTTCAGAATCCGGTTACAGAATTCAGCTTCTTGAATCTCAGCTTTCTGTCCCTCTTTGAAAGAAAAAGCCAATTTCTAGCCCCTGTGATTTTAGAAAGGTACGCAAATGGTTCTTAAGAGGATGTTGATACTGTTGAAAGACCCCTGGGCCTTGAATGCTGAAGGACCCTGCTAACGGGGCAAAGAGGCACCTTTTTAACATGGTGATTCTCTTCATTTAGCAGGGGGAGAGTAACTGGCCCTGGACACATTTCCAGTCTCCAGAGGCCACAACTTCATGGCTGTGTACCCTTCCCTTTCCATTCCTATAGTCAACAGAAGCACAATAGATTTGTTCAAAGTGAGAGAAATAATGGGAAGTGGTTTAATTTGCACCAGTTATCCCATCGCAGAACTCAACCTTGCCTGTTGCAGAATTTAGGCTGTCGGTGCACACACAGAGTTTAGGCTGACAGCACACACAGTGCTGTCTGCATGCAGTTCTTCCACACAGCAGCATCATAAGAAGTTGTGCTCCAGTTCATGGCAAGGCTTTTTTAAAAAATGCATTGCGTTAACCCTCCTCCCCTTTATCTTACATAGGTCCCTGTTTTCCAAATCCACACTCTGTTGGACCGAGTTCATACAACTCAGGGTATGTGTACCGTGTGAAGCCCTCAAGTACATCGAAGCCAACCATAGAAGATACCTGTGAAGGCATGAGACTGGAAGACCTCACTACCCAATGTACATCCCAATGGGATCTGGCCCATTGATGAAAGGGAAGACGTCATTCAACTCTACTGACCTGTCTATAAGACACAACAACCTCCAACAGGGATGTCCAACTCAGGGTCCGTGGGCTGGATCTATCCTGTGGCGCTCCACTGTCCAGCAGCCGAGCAAGTCCAGCTGATTCCTGCTGTGAGTGCCGCCACATTCCCTGTCTTCCCTCTCGCCAGCACCGCTGCAGCGACCGCTGAGCAGTGGCCAGGAAGTCCATCACCACCTCTTATCCAGCCCTTCTTTCCCTTCTTTCCGCCATCAGGAAGTCATGGCCAGAAGAGGTTTTACCTTTGGAAATGCTTTCTTCATTTTGCCCAACAGACCCAATAAAGGATGTATTAATTGTGGGATTTTGTTTTCAGTATCATACAAAAATTGGTGTCTTTCACATTTTCACACCAAGCAAGGACAATACACGATTTTCATGTTTTATTTTTCTTTCATATGTACTGTTTATTGTAAACCTCCCAGAGACATACGTTTCGGGTGGTACAGAAATACGTTCAATAAAATCAATCAATCGATACTGGAACTCTGATCCTGGAATCTTATTTTCTCTCTCTCTCGGAGTAGTTCTTCAAACTGGCCATCATGCAAGCACATCGCTTGGAGCATGTGCAGGCAAGGCGTCAGCCCGGGCACTGCTGCTTCCGCTCCTTCCATAAAGAGCAACTTTCAACACATTTAACGGGTGGGGAGCAGGCCGTGCCCTTCCTTCCAGCCGCCCTGATTGATTGGGAAAGGAAGGATTGAGACTCATCAGCACAGGAAGTGCGGAAGAGTCAGATCAGGGGTCATAGAGTAGAGGCAGGTAGAATAGTTGAGGGAGACCCCCACTCACGACCTCTACTCCCAATGCAGATACAGGATCCATGGATAACTGGGTTTGAATTCAACCTGAGGACAACTTCAGCCATGCCCTTTTAATTCCACAATGCTCCCATGATATCTGTAAAGAAGATCCAAAGCAGGCCCAGGGAATGAATGAATGAATGAAGGGGTTTCCTTTCATATCACCATCTCTGGGAGGGCTATAAAGGGTTCTGCTTTATAGGCAAACCATGGATCCTCCTCCTTCATGGCCAGGAGGCATGTTGTTGCTGGCCCTAAGAGACACAAAAATCTCCTGAGCATCCTGGAAAGGGTGCCAGACAAGGAGATATCAGGGAGGGTCTTAACTCTCTGTAAAACAGACAAGGGAGCAATACATGTTGGATGGTTTCAATCTCCCTCTAACCACAAGGGCAGATTCTATCTTCCCTAGGTATACTCTTTATTCTCTCTGCCTGCACAGCCGACGGGAGCAGGTCATACCTTGCTCTAAAGGAAGCTCTCAGATAGCACGGGTTCTCTATACCGAATGGAGAATTGCACAGAAAAAGCAAGAGTGTCTTGCTGTGTTGAAGAATTGGTGGCTTTGGAGATTACAAACTTGGTCCGGGGGTGACCAGCTCCTGCCACATTCATCCTGAACTCTAACTTCAGCGAGGTGCGGTGAAGCATTGGCTGCTAGGTGCAATCCACCAGAGTGAGAAGCACAGAGACTTGCATAGACCAGCATGCCTACCAGGGGGAGGAGAAAGGTGTGTGGGTCTGCTGGCCCTCCCCTCCGCTCTGCTCTTTGGCAGCACAGGCTTGCACATGTGGGCTTCTTGCATGTTACTGCGGATGACACTTGCACCAAACCATTCATGGTCTTCTCTTTCATCTCCCTGACGCACCTCAAGGCTGTCAGACAGATCAAGGAGAGGGACAGTACACACTTCTTTGCTTGTAACAACAGTTTCTAACTGAAGTTGAAGATTCCAGTATGAAAGGCTCTCTTCTAATGTGTTCCTTGGGATTCTCGCCACTGAGTTCTGCATGGTGTCAAGACATGCTGCTCTGTGCTGGATTGACACATCTTCCTGATCGGTCTGTTGTATCTCATGTGGTAACAAACGTGGTCACATCTTCAAGAGAAGTGTAGTTTTGTATTCCACAGCAGAGCTAATAATAGCAACTTCCTTACAGTACGTTCAATTTCAAAAGGAGCACGGAAGTCTCCTGAGCAGAGACAAATGAAGAGCTTTATCTGTCCCTCCCTCCCTCTCGTAATGTCAAATACATCTCATGGACAGCATCAAAACTTCCATATGGCCTAGAAAGCTGGGCTTTGGAACATGTTGAAGACAATCTAACTAGCAGAAAAAACCAACGGTAGGATGTTGGTGTACTTGTTCCCAGGGTGGGTGCCAGACTCTTTTGCGCCCTAGGCAAACACATTGACACTCGACACTCTGCGCCCCCCTGAGGTCTGCACTCTGCTGCCTAGTTGGCCTAACGGTAGCACCGGCCCTGCTGGTTCCTCACAAGGGGGACACAGAACTGTAAGGCACTTGCATCTTGAGCTGAAGGTGCCTCCGATTAGAACACTCTTTGAAAGTGAAGATCCATTTGACATGTAATCCTGAACCTGAGAGAAGGAAACCCTCCAATAGAGGCCAGGCTGCTTGCTTCTTGCCAGTGATGATGAGAACTTGCTGCATCTCTGTGTGTGCACTAGACAAAGGGATGGGCAGTGACTGACTGATGTTGAATACATGTTGTGGAGGAGGTGCCGACTGCTTTGGCTGCTAGCCCAACCAGAGTGGTCTCGCTTGGAGATCGGTCTCACCATGCCCCCAATCCCCCTTAGCAATGCCAGTCTCCAGTTGTGATGGTTTAGTTCCCGAAGGAACCAGCAGTCTCACCACCCACGGGCCGGTGAGCATGGTGGCAGCCTGGTGTGGGATCACTTCAAGTTCTGCCTTAGTGACCATAGACATGCTTTCTGCACCTACTGAGTAGCAGGTACTGGGTAGTAGTGGGTAGTAGATACTGTCTGCACCTACATGGGTCAGCATGGGAAAGGAGCCCAAGCGTCTTGGGACGATAGTGGTGCTGCTGCACCTGCGACCCCTTTCACCTGCAGGTCCATTCTCCTGCTGGCAGCAATGGGTCTGGCGTGCCCTCGGCTAGCAGCAGCAGCTGCTGCTGCTGCTCCCAAGCCTCCAGGATGCGAAGGGCACTTGCAATAGGGGGCTCCCACCACACAGGCCCTGCTCAGGCCCATAGCCAGCCTCAGTGTACAACCTGGGACACACCCTGGCTACGGGCTCCTGCTGCTCCCATGGCGCTCTTGCGGAGAAGCGCCACAAGATAGCCGGCCATTTCCACCGGGGTGAAAAGGCTCAGTGCATGCTGAAGGAGAGGCAGCTTGAGCTGGACCTACCTGAACACCTGATCCCTCAGGAGGTTCCTACCCAGTGGAACTCTGACCTTCTTCTGCGGGATGGTTTGGTTGGGGGGTTTTCTGCTCCATGCTGTGCCTCAGGAGAGGCAAGGAAGTTTGATTCTGTAATGTCCTTTTCTCTGCACTGAGTGTAATGCTGTTCTCTTGTCGGTATAACGATCTGGTTTTGCTGCATCTCAGATCGACAAAAGCAGTACTTGGGTGCCTGCCTGCCTTCCTTCCTTCCTAGAGCTCTGGTTTGGTAGTCTGTGGGTGAGATGGTGTTGTGGGGAGAAAGGGACAGTGGCAGCTCAGCTCTATGTGTCTGTGTGTAATATTTCTTGGTGATTGCCGTGATGAGCTCTCTAGCTAGGGTTCCCTTTGAGGACGATCAGGAAGCTACAGCAGGTCCAGAATGCAGCGGCTCGCCTTCCCATGGGTGCCAGAAAATATGATGGGGTAACACCTCTCCTGCAGTCATTGCACTGGTTGCCTATTGGCTTCCGAGTTCAATTTAAGGTCCTGGTTCTGACCTTGAAAGTCTTGCAGGGCTTGGCGCCTGTCTACCTACAGACCCGCCTCTCCCTTTCCAGTTACATCCCTTCCGGTTAGATCGTCTCTAATGGCCCTTTAGTCGGTCCCTGATTTCCGAGAGGTTCGGGGCTCTAGGACCCGGGAAAGGGCCTTTTTGGGTGCTGCCCCACTTCTTTGGAACACTCTTCCCCTTCAGATCCGTCTAGCCCCTTCCTTACTGATCTTCAAATCTCTATTGAAGACTTTTCTTTTTCACCAGACTTTTGCCCTGTACTTTAAATATTTGTTTTTTGTTAGTTACTTGAGTTTTTAATTTAAAACGTGATTTTTAATGTTGCCTTCTTTGCATGTTTTTGTGCACTGCCCGGAGTCTTTGGAGTGGGCGCTAGATTAAATGTTTCAAATAAATAAATCAATAACTGGTTTCTGGGGGCACCAGAGAGAGTTGGGCATGATGGGTGCTACCCACCACTCAACCCATTTCCAATGTCTTCTTTGTGGTTTTATTGCTGTCTTACAGTTCTGTAACGCCAGCCCCCACCAACAGGCACAGTTACCATCCACATCCCCAGTCAGCTGGTGTGACTCCACAGACCAAGACATGGGTGACAGAGCATTTCTTCCTCCCCAAAGTTTTGCCCAGCAGCCAGGCTAGGTTTTGCCATTTGGTAGCAAGCCGGCTGTCTTACCGATGGATTATTGACTTGTGCTGTAACCAATCAATGGTAGCCAGCCTTCATTCCAAAAGACGGTGTCCCACCCCTCTCTGTTTCTTTTTCCATTCCAGGTCTGAGGACTGCAAAGCAAAAGAAAGAAAGAAAGAAAGAAAGAAAGAAAGAAAGAAAGAAAGAAAGAAAGAAAGAAAGAAAGAGGAGGTCAGGAACCATTGAGTAGAGGGCCTTCCTCCACCGAGCCCAGGACATTCCCCAACACTTGCTGGGTTGTCATGATGCTGTGCTCTAGATGAGCTTCCGTGGGCTGGATCACCAGCCCTCCTCACACGATGAGATCTAAGATTTCTTCCTCCAGCAAAATGAAGCCAGCTCTGCCAATTCATCTAATAGCAGCAGTCCTGCACGTGGCCGTGTCCAGAGTCAACCAGCTGGACCCAGGGACGCAGGGATATTCTTATTGAGCTTTTTTTCTCCTGCGCCACAAACTCCCGCTGCTTCCACTCCTGGGCTACTTGTCCCATTTGAGACCACTTGGGAATCTTTTCTATGTAAGGATGCCACAGTTTTGCTTTGTCCTAATATGTTCTATGAAGAAGGGAGAATTCAGTGTCAACTGAAAATCTCCCGGTTGGCCCCAACTGGAACCAGAAGCAAAGCCCTGTAGTGGTAACCAGTTCAGAAGATGGCGTTCCATCATTCCATCATTGGTTTCATTCAGAAAGACTGGCGTGATGCTTTCTTCTCAAGTCAAGTCCCATGGTTGTCTTTTTCTAGAGTTACATGGCAAGCTAAAGAGTTTGGATATTATTCTGTAGGAAATGTAACTAAACTGGTTCCAGGTGTTTGAACTGGTTGCCAAAACACTTTGGAAAGTGAATATTTGACCCCACACTGAACGGGAGAGTTCCCAAAGAATGACCAAGTTTGAAATGGTGTGACTCCCTGCAGAGGTGGTTTCTTACTTTTCTGAGATTGAATGTATAAGCTCTTCTTCGGGGTGAATTGTGAGCACCCTTTCCCACTTCCATATGCCCTGGTGGTTTCTTGGCCCAACTGGAATGAAACACAATACCACGATAAGCATGAGTGCTTTTTCAATGCTGCATTCTCAAGACCGGTTGTCACTCATATACTCATGTCTGATCTTTTCTTCCCCCCCTAGAATGAGAACATTGAGGTGCTCCAGAGGATGATCAGGGCTTTGCTGGAGGAGGCCCCCTCTGTCTGGAACTTAATCAGCATCTTGAAGGTAAGTGCAATGAAAGCCCTATTCAGACAGTCGGTAGTAGATGTGTGCAGGTGTCTGAATATTGGTAGGTGATTTTGTGTGCATGACTGTAGTCAGGCGCGTAACGATCATCGGGCAAGGGGAGGCAGTTGTCTGGGGGCCCCACAGCTTAGGGGGCACCCGAGAGACATGTCACGTGCCTCCCCCACCCAGCGCTGGCCCCAGCTTCCTTAAGTGTATTTTTTTAAAAAAAATTAAAATGTTTTAAAAAATTTCCGCGTTTGGTCCAGCTCCGGAGAGCACCGTCGCCACCGTATTTCCTGCCTGCCTGCTGCTGCTACCTCCGCCCACCCTCCACCCTTTTACCTAGTTCTGGGTCGGACGGGGCTCCTCCTCCTTCCCTACCCATTGGCTGCTGTGCTCGTGCAGAGAAATGCGCATGATCGGCTCAGCTGCTGCTGCTGCCTAGCGCGTGCTGCCGAGCAAGAAAGGAAGAGGTCGCCCGCCGCCGCCGCCGCCATTATTCCATCCTCCTTTCTTTCCTAGTCTAGGGGCTTTAGCAAAGACACAGGCAGCGCCCCGTGGAGTCCTGCTCTATTTCCTACTCTCAAGTAAGCTGCCCATGCGGGCGGGGGGCTGCGTCCCCTCCCAGGAGGACGCCATTCCCCACCTCGTGGCAGCCCCTGGGAACCGCCTGGCCTGGAGCCCTGGGGGCGGGCGAGCAAGGTCCTATCTCGATGCCTCCCACCCCCCAAAAACTAACCTTTTTCTCCCCACCTTTCTCCTCAGTCCTTAACCACCCACCACCCACCAGGCAGGGACCCTGCAGAGCCGCGGAACAAGACCCCCGACGCGGCCGAGGAGCAGGACGCGCGGGGCACCAGCAGCAACTGCAGTGCTGCCTGAGAGCGGGCGGCAGCTAGCCGTCGCCGTCGAGGATCCTATCCCTGCGCAGCTGGGCAGCTGAAGAGGAAGCAGCACCACCTTCAGAATCAGCAGCTTCCAGCTGGAGGAGCTGGAGCGTGCCTTAAGTTCCGCCGCTTCCACTTCCCTGATGTCTTCACCAGGTAGGCTGCGCTTTGGCTGGATGGAGAGGAGGAGGAGGAGGAGGACCCACTGATTGAATGTTAACTAAACTAAGAGCTTCAACGTGTGGAAACCGAGGTGGTCCAGCCCCGAGGTGGTCCAGCCTCCCTTTCAGACGTAACACCCTGTTCCAGTCAATTTCATTTACTTTTATTTACTAGAAATAACTGTTGGATTAATACGTGTAATGCACGCCATCCTGTGTGTCTAAAAACAAGGCGGAAAAAATGTAATTAGGTTTGGGGAAACAGCGTGTGTTTGGGTGTGGAGGGAGAAATGTGAGCAGCGGATTGGGTGGGTAAAGCTGTTGTTGTGGGTGCCCTCAGACGTTGGTTGAAGATGAGTGATTAAAACAAAACAAAGCAACAATCCCCCACTGCCAATTGGTATAGGGGGATTATTTTATTTATCACTTTGTCAGCCTTCCTTAAAGAGAGGGTGGGAGAAGAATCTCCGTTTCTCCTCCCCGAGCTGCCCCCTGGTTGGCCAGAAACGCCTCAATGCCACTTAGCAATCACCTCGATTAGTAAATGCAACAGCGGGTTTTCTATAAATAAAGAGGAGCGCACATCTCCTTCCCTCCCTGCAAAGAGGGCTGGAGGAGACTGTCACCTGTTGGGAGAAGGTTTCTGGCAGGGTGTGGGACTCCCTTGGGCTGCCTAGAAATGTCCTCCTCTATGTCCTACCACCTACTCCCATGTCCCATCCCACTGCTGCTGGTGAGGAAAATGCACTTTGTACATGTGCAGCCTCAGCTATCTGTCTGCTCAGAATGACAGCGTGCAGATTGGGAGCTGAAACAAAATGTTGCACTATATGCCCCTCCTGTCCCTAACAGGAGTCCACCTTCTCAAGGCTCCAGGGAGACAAGAAGGTGAACCTTTGCCTTGCAAAGTTATTCAGAGCAGGAAATGCGCCTTTTTTCTTTCTTTCGTTGCTTCCTGTCCTCTTGAAACATTCCCCCACTGTGCTCAGGTTTGGGGCTGGGTTCATCACACCACACCACATGCTGACCCCTGAGTCAAATTATGCCAGCCTGCCTTCTCCTAGCACAACAGCAGTGATAACAAAAGTGGAAATGGGCTCAGACATGCAAGTACTTCTGTGATCAAGATGGTGAATAGATATCAAGAGAAATAGAAATGTAGAAATGTATTTAATAGAGAGGAGTGCGCATAGCTCTCCTAACTTGAGACTTGGAGCTTCTCAGACTCTGATGATTTTAATTGTGAGAATGAACTCAATGAATTTCAAGTGCAAAAGTTTACAGATTAAAAGGTCATAATTTTCTAGGCCTGAGTTGAATCAAATGATTAAGGGATTGAAGGGGTGGTCATAATCTTGCCAAAATAACCACCTATTACAAGTGGTCATAATCATGCTGAAAACATTGCAGTTGTACATGATCAAAATAAAAAACCTTGGTTTGCCTTCTCATTCACATTTGAATGTTAAAGTGCATTGAATGCTGCTGTTTTTCCTAAACTCATAGAACTGGTCAGATCAAATAAAAGGACAGGGTATTTGGCATAATAAACTTCCAGATTTAAATAGCAGACTAAACAACCGGGAAGTGAGGGGAAACTCTAGGACCTGTCTGGCAATTATAGTTTGAAGTCCCTTCATTGAGAAACAAAATGAATGCATGCTGGCCTAATTTGCAAAATGATTTAGAAGGAATATAAATGTTTTTCTGTTTCTGTAGTGGTTAGAGTGCTGGACTAGGACCAGGGAGACCCGAGTTCAAATCCCCATTCAGCCATGAAACTAGCAGGGTGACTCTGGGCCAGTCACTTCTCTCTCGGCCTAACCATTTCTTTCTTTCTTAGTTAGCATATATGCATACCGCCTCAAACTGGCATTTTCGGGTGGTTTTCCAGGCAATTATATTGGTTAGAGTGCTGGACTAGGACCGGGGAGACCCGAGTTCAAATCCCCATTCAGCCATGATACTTGCTGGGTGACTCTGGGCCAGTCACTTCTCTCCCAGCCTAACCTACTTCACAGGGTTGTTGTGAAAGAGAAACTCAAGTATGTAGTACACCGCTCTGGGCTCCTTGGAGGAAGAGCGGGATATAAATGTAATAATAATAATAATAATTAAAGATTTATTTAATATTTCATGAGCTGAGCTTCAGATTATGCTTTTATTCAAGAGTTGATTGTTTGAAAAGTGCAGCTAATAAGTTCACTTGCAAACATTATAATATTCCAGGACCATGGTAGTGATTTATCTGTGGGTTAATCTTGCAGAGATGTCACAAACTGCTGAACTTGTGGAAGACAGCAGTGCGCCGAACTTGACTGCTGAAGGCGAGAATAAAATGAGTGAGTTTTAATTACATCTATATGGCTCATGATATCTTTGAATCTATCTAGCTAAGCAGCATAAATACTCTCACCTCTAATTCTTCTAGTATGTTTTAGGCATTAAAAGTAGCACAAAGACATAATATTCGATGTATGTCAGTGACTATATATTGTGTATGCATGTGTGTATTCAGTGAAAAATGTATTTCCAGGCAGGAAGCATACTTATTTTGCAATATTAGACTTAACTCCTTGGGGGCCTGTGGTGTGGAGGCCCTGGACTTTGGCCAGAGGTCCTGGGGAAAGGGAGACTCTGCACTTTTCCTATTTCACTTGCACTAGTAATGGAGTGGACGAGTGATTCTTCCTATTTCACTTACACTAGAAATGGAAACTCCAAGTACCAGCCATTCCAGTCTTACACGGAAACAGAAGAGTGGTGCTCAAAAACGTTGGTTGAAGAAAGCAAGGTTAGAGAAGGAGGCCAAGCTACCAAAAATCACATCATTTTTCATGAAGACCAGCCAAGGCACTTCACTTGAGGAAGATAAGGTGACTCAGACTGCAGAAACGGCAACAGTGAGTGCTATTTGCCATGGCTCAAGTCCTGTAGAGCAGGAACAAGGTGAACATGCAGCAGATATGACAACACAGCAGTCAATACCTACTGAGCAAGGTGAAGACATTCAAACAAGAGGACGTGAAGGAGAGACAAGAGAACATGCTGGCAAGGAATTTAATGTAGATTTGATCTCAAAAAAATTTCCTACTGACAAAGAACTCTACAGTGAACCTCTTAGTACAGCTGAAAAGATCTTCATTATTTCAAATGGGCCATGCCAACCACCAGGTCCATTTCCACAGCATGGCCAGTCAAACAGACGTTTCTCAAAAACCTACTATTCAGAATTGAGTAAAAGTGGCCTAAAACTGCAGCAGAAATGGCTGTGCTACTCGCCAACTTCAGACCAAGCCTACTGTCAACCATGCTGGCTTTTTTCTCAGGACAGAGAGGGAGGATGGGTGAGAGGAGTTCGTGACTGGCATAATCTGAAAAGGAAGATAGAAGTCCATGAAGGTGCTGTTGGCCATCAGGAGTGTATGACTGTTCTGGATCATTGGCGGCTGAACAAAACAGTGTCAGCAGAAGCAGAAGCTGCAATTAGGAAAGAGGCAAACTTCTGGAGGCAAGTGCTTGATAGAATCATCAATGTCACACTGACCCTGGCTACGTCCAACCTGGCATTTAGAGGTCACAGGGAAGATGTGAGCACAGGTGGAAATCATGGCAACTTTCTCTCCATCATCACCTTAATTGCAAAATATGATCCTGTATTGCAACAGTTGCTAAATATTCCAGAGCGACAAACAAAGTACCTGAGCCCTGCTATTCAAAATGAACTGATTGATATACTCTCAGAAAGCGTCAAGGAAGGAATAATAAAGGATGCCAACACAGCTGCATTTTTCTCTGTCATCATAGACACAACACAGGATGCTGGCAAGACAGATCAGCTCAGCCAGGTAGTCCGCTTCGTTTCTGTTGAGACCGACGAAAAGGATCAGCCAGTTGAAATAAAAATACACGAAACATTCTTGGGCTTTCTGGTGGTGGAGGATCAGTCTGCATCTGGCTTCACACAGACTATTTTGAATGCTATGGAAAGCAATAAACTGGACCTCCTAAAATTGCGAGGCCAAGGTTATGATGGAGCTGCAACCATGAGTGGTGTCTACAGTGGTGTGCAAGCTAGAATTCAGGCTTTACAGCCAAAGGCAACTTACGTTCATTGTGCTGCCCACAACCTGAACCTAGTCTTGAATGATGCAATGTCCAATATTCCAGAGGTAAGGAACTTCTTTGGAGTTGTGGAAAGAATATACATCTTCTTTGCACATAGCATCAAACGCTGGCATACATTAGCTCACTTAACATCTGGATCAAAAACCACACTGAAGAAACTTTGTCCGACCAGATGGTCGTCACGTCATGAGGCACTAGTAGCCCTTCAGTGCCGCTTCACAGATATCCTCAAAGTGCTCACTGAAATAATCCTCCTAAGCAAGAAGAAAGATGAAATCTCAGAAGCCAAAGCTTTGAAATCCAAAATGGAGCAGTTTCAGTTTGTCTTCCTTTCTGTGCTGCTGTCCAACATTTTAGGACCTGTTAATGCTGTTTCAATGATGCTACAGTCCCCAGAAACCGACCTCAGCAAAGCAGCAACCTATCTCCGAACCATTCACACTAATTTGCAAGAGAACAAAAATGAGTATGATTCCCTCCGCGAAACTGCAGCAAAAATGTCAGAAAAGTGGGGAGTATCCCAGGTGTTTGAGGAGCAACGCGTGCGAAAGGTGAAGAGGTTTCATGATGAGCTATCTGAGGATCAAAGGCTAACAAATGCAGAGGACTGTTTTAGAGTAAATGTGTTCCTCTGTGTGCTGGATATAGCTTCCTCACAATTGAAACAACGCTTTGAGGGCCTACATGAGATTGTTACTATCTTCAGTGCTCTTCACCCATCAACACTGACATCAGCAACTGATGAGGACTTAATTGAAGCAGGAGAACTTTTGGTCAGTAAATATGACACGGACTTGACTACCTCTCTTCCAAGATACTTGATACAGTTTAGAAATTTATTGAAAGAAGAGATTTCAAAAAAAACAACGATAAAGGAAGTTGCTGAACTGCTCATGATTGACAATTGTGGCCTTTGCATCAGTTACCCTGATATCTGCACAGCATATATGCTTTTCCTGACCCTACCCGTAACAGTGGCATCTTCCGAGAGATCATTCTCAAAACTGAAGCTCATCAAGAACTACATGAGGAGTTCCATGTCGCAGGAAAGACTCAGTGGCCTTGCTCTGCTATCCATTGAAAATGAAAGAGCAAAGAAACTGGATATACAAAAGATAATAGACAACTTTGCTGAACTGAAAGCACGCAAGAAGCCATTGAATTAAGTTCTGGATGGTGGGTGTGAGATATCATAGTTGGGATATGTGCAATGTGAAGTTCTTCATCAATACTGTTGTAATAGTTCTGTTATTTATACCTTGTAACTGTTGGGATGTATGCAATGGTTAAAGTTCTTCATTGATACTGTTTTAATAGTTGGTTCTGTTATTTATGTGTGCAGTGTTAACTGTTCTTCATTGATATTGTTTTTAGTTGGGTCTGTTGTTATGCACACCTTGTAACTGTAGTTGGAATATGTGCAATGAGTAAAGTTCTTCTGTTGTATTAGTTGGTTCTGCTGTGCTGTTATTTACACCTTTTAACTAGTTGGGATAGTTAGCAGAGTCTACATTGGGCCAGGAGAAGGAGAGGACGGTGGTGATGGGGGGGGGCCCATTTTAAAATCTTGTCTCTGGGCCCAAGCCAACCTTGTTACGCCCCTGACTGTAGTTGCTTCGTTTTAAAAGTGAACCTGGGCACGGGCCCCTCACAGGCCTGGTCCAGCTAGGAAGTGTCATGCAGTGCCTGAAAACAGGACTGCCTTTTGGTTCCATGGTTTCCATTCACCCCTGAGCTCGTTCATGGTACTTCTCTGCAACTTTGCCAGCTCTAACATAATCTGGCTGAGCTGGGCTGATCAGAACTGCACCCCATATGTCAAAGGTCTCTGCCCCAAAGCGTTGGGGCAGCTGTCTCCACCCAATTCCTCAGCCAGAAGGAGGACGGTGCACCACCTGGAAGCCTATTGGGCTACCTGTATTGCTGCCCTCCTTCTGTTCTGCACTCCTTCCCTGCCCCATTGCCCCCCTCTCCTGCCAATGTCTGCTTAAGGGTCGCTTTCTCGCTTTCTCCCTGCTCTCTTCTAGGCTGCGAAGAGTCTGCCGTTGCTGCAGGCGGCTGTTTAAGACCTCCCCCATCAGTGACTCCGCCAAGGGCAAGCCCCCCAGAGGGAGGTTCTTTAAACGGAAACACCGCGTTGAGCCTACTCCAGCACCACCTCCAACTCCCACAGGGGGCTCCCCGGCAGTATCAAGAGTCACCATCGATGAGCAGGTGCCTCAGGTTGGGACTGGGGCTGACTCTTTGGGGAAGGGAAGGTGAGAGAGCTAGTGCTTGGGAACCTGGCAGACTTGTGGGTCTGAATGAAAAGGCCTTTGGTGAGAAGTCGCTTCCCTTTGGGAGATGCTAATCTCTCATTATTCACATATGCTGGCTGACTTGGGCTGTAACCTAGAACTGGTAGCCCGCCTTAATTCCAAGAAAGGAATCCCCGTTTTTCAATTCCAAATGGGAATCAAAGTCCTTAAACCCACCCACCCCCAACTCTTCTTCCCTTCCAGATCTGACTACTGGAGTGGAGAAAATGGAAAGAGCTGAGGTAGGGATCCATTCAGAAAAGGGCCTTCCTCCCTAGAGCCCAGGACATTTCTCTGAGAGGCATTTGCCCCATAGGGGATCTGGAAGCACCCACTCTCTGCTCTGATCCCTTTCCCACTTCTGCATTCTCTCTGAGAGGCAGAGGCAGAATATTCCATGGAGGGGGTGGGGTCCCCAGAAAGGACCTGAGAGCAGCCCACCAATTCAGGGTGCCCGCTAAATTTCCAGGAAGGCACGGAGAGTCCTTCATCTCTAACAGCTCAATGCTTCTAATATTCAGGTCATCCTCTGCTGGGCTGAATTCTTGACGTCCGTTATTGACGGTATTAAGGATGCCAAGTCCTGTGAAAGTGAGATGCTGTCGTATGAAAAAGACAAGGCTGTGGACGCCGTACTGGAGAGTGAGATGTGGCAGAGAATGGAAGAGGATGACCAAGCGCAGGCTCAGTCAAAACCTGACTGCCAAAAGTGTGTGTTTGAGGCTGGTGCTATTCCAATGAAGTCCATGGGTACTGACCAACTCTCTTCTGCTCTTTGATCTCTGCCAGAAAATTATGGAGGACTGTCTGTGGCAGGCCTCCCGAGTGGGCATGTCTCAAACTCCCAACCCTTCTCACAGGGGTAAAAATGGTTCTTGCAGGCAAAGAAGTTGCAGCAAAACTGTGAGGTCTGGAAGCCATGATTGCCTTCCGCTTTGGAAACCCCAAGGCAAAAAGTGACCCCTTAGACCCTCCTCCATTTGTTCAGTATGTATAAGTCCCTCCTTACCTAAATCAATTAACATCAGAATATTACGTCTTTTCTCTTCTCTTCTCTTCTCTTCTCTTCTCTTCTCTTCTCTTCTCTTCTCCTCTCTTCCCTTCTCTTCAGATGGCCTTGTCTTCGAGGACTTCCATGAAAAGGAGGAGTTTGTCTGATCGCCCATTTGCTCCCTTTTCTTTTTAATGCTCCTGAAGCTAGGAGAATAGCTGCCTGGAAGTATTATATGTTTTTAAGAATACATACCATACCATATCATATCATATGACATGATTGATTTTAACAATGACTTTGAAATGGTTCTGTATTGTATTTTGTATTTCCTTCACCCCTCCCCCCTTTTTGATCTGTTATGATTTAATTTTTTGTTTGATTTATCTTAATAAATACAGTTTATTGTTCTTATTCTTATTTGCATTCTTATTCTTACTATTAGTGAAACTACTATATATCTTGAATTTCTGCCCAGACATTTACGAAGCAACATAACAGCTGGGGGAAGCACCGTGCCTTGTAGAGGTGCACCAGGCAGAAACTCATCTGGGGCATCTCTAGGAAGTTGATTGGGGAAGCTGCAATTCTGGAATGTCTGCCTAGACACAGCCCTCCCCAGCCCAATGTCCAGCTGAGAGATCAAGGCAAAGTGTGGCTGCATGGAGCCTCTTTTCGAAAGCCACCATACGCTGCCAGACTGTACAAAGTCTTGACAGCTTCTATGGTGCGGAATTTAACATGGCCACCTTTGCTTGGAATTTCCGTGCTTTTTAGAGTAGAACTGGAAATGGAAAGCATCTCAACTCTCCTCTGAAAGAAGAGGTTTTTGGATGACTGGAGAACATTGAAGCCCTATTGGGTTGCTGTATCTAAACCTTTTCTGATCAGATCAGCTTAAAGTTAAAAGACGAGGCCACCTGAAAAGATGACACTACTTCCAAATGGCAGTCAGGAGAGCGCTGAGGACTAATGCAGAGAACGAAGAAGGACCTAGTTTGGGGCCTTCTTATGTGGACCAGCTCAGTCTTTCTCCTATTCCAGTTGGACTACTACAAACATGATTCATCTCCCCAAAGGGAAGAACTTTCACAGCTCTTCCTTTTGAATGAAACTCTTACCTTCAGCATCATTGATCTCAACTAGAAATTAAAATGTCTTACTCCCTGAAGCATATCACACCATCTATAGATGGCAGAAGTAAGATTAAAGCAGCAATCCTAAACAGAGCTGCTTGGAAGTAAATCCCTTTGAAATCAATAGGGCTTACGTTGAGTAAGCATACTTCAGTTCAGGGCTGTAAGATCCAAAACATTCCAATTCACAGACTAGCCCAGTGGAGCAGAACTTCTCAATGATTCTATGGACAGGCTTTTGATCTTGCTTGATTTGGGGCTGTGTTGCGTGGAATCCGATCGAATCGTTTGGAAGTCTTGTATATTGCATAAGTCTATATACACGGATGTTATGAAGAGGTTTGGAGAGAAGAGGTTGCAGAGGAGCTCTGTACTGACAGCAGTGCTGGATGATAGTCTTGACATCGCATCTTTGATTGTACACACCATTTTCTTGGTGGGATTAATCTGCACATAACTGGGTGAGTCATGATAGCTGCTGTTTTACCAGTGGGCAGGCAGGATCACAGTGTGACTTGATCGAGACCACCCGTGAGTTTATGGCTGAGCACAGATGTCAGCCGGGGTCCAGATCAACACTGCTGCCCCACCCCACCCCACCCCCATGACATTTATACCCCACTCTTCCTCCCTGAGGGTAGAGTTCTCCATGTTATCCTTGCAACAGCCTTCTGAGGTAGGCTAGGCGGAGAATAGTGACTGGCCCACGGCCACCCAGTGTGTTTCATGGCTGAAAGAGAATCTGAAGCCAGGAGAGGTGGCTCAGTCATGCCTTATGAGAGGCTGTCTCCACAGGAGCACCAATGGCCATAGGGCTGGATTTGGGGCTTGCTCCTGCTCTCAGTTTACAATCCTGCTGGAGGCTCAGCACTTGATTAGACAAGAGGACATCTGGAACTTGGTGATGCTAGCACCAAGCCCTCTTTATTTCATGCCGAGACATTGAAGAGCTGGCAACAGACCTTTATGACCAATTCAGGTTTTCTGTTAGGCGACAACTCCAGAACAGCATTCCTTCCGTGACTGGCACTAGCTTCTCCCTTGTGCTTCTTTTTAGATTGCGAGCTCTTTGGGGGACAGGGGGCCACTTTCTTCTCCTTTTTGTATGTAAACCACTTTGAGAACAGTTGCCTTGAAACATGAGATATAAATAAGATAAGTAGTTGTTTGCTTCTGTATTCCATTTCTCAACATCCTTCCTTCACAGAGGGGGGAAGTGCCAGTTGGACTTCCAAAGAGACCCTGACCTGGATGAAGCTGGCTCAGTTTTGAACAATATCATGGCTTGAGTTGCCCTCCGAACAACTTGAGTTGCCCCCCGTAACGTCACGGGCTTGCGACGATCTCTAAACTGCACAGGAGTGCATCTCAGTTGCTGCAAGACACTCAGTTGCTTCAAGACACCGTCCCTCCCCCCTCGCTGCCACCCCTCAGCCACGATTAGAGTCTTTGGTTTGGTTTTTTAATGGAGCTTTGGTGGGGTGGGGCCCCCAAAGGAAGTTTTGGGGAGACTCGCGTGGGGGTGGGGGCTCGTGGCTGGGCGGTCCGGATGCCCAAATTACCTTGGTGTGTCCCTAGAAGGATCTGCTCTGCTGCTAACACCAGACATGGATCTCCTGACTAATGACCCGTTTAACCACTGCCAACAAGTAGACTTGTGCGTTCTAGACTGAATCTACCGCAATGGCCTTCCAACCTTCCGTTGCAAAAGCAAACTTCTTTCAAGGTAGTAAAGCCTATAGGCGTGCGGTGGAGTCCACAGAAGCTATCATTTTCCTTTCGCTATCACATAATTATGTGAAGAACACACATGGAGATGGTTGTACAATCTAAACGAAAAAGATGTATTGGTGAAGTACATTTCGAGAGGAAAAACCTTGTCCTATCTATCAGCTACAGAATGAATAGGAAGGGAGAGAGAGATGTTTCCATCTACTCTCTAAGAGGAAAGGAAGAGGACTGACTCTTGACTGGAAATAGTTGAGGAGTCGAGGCAGGGACCATAGAGTAGAGGCAAGTAGGGACAGGTAAGGAGACCCTCACTAACTACCTCTACTCCCAATACCCCAAGTGGTCATTAGGAGAGCTGGTGCAAAAGCTCGATGCACTGGAACTCCATCTCCAACTCGAAGAGTAGTAGCTTCTTTACAGTAAGTGCAATTTCTGACCTAATTCCAAAAGAGCATGGGAGTCTCTTGTGCAGAGTTGAATCTCTCTCTCTCTCTCTCTCTCTCTCTCTCTCTCTCTTTCTTTCCATCAAAGTTTCATGGTCAGCAACAAAACTTCCATTTGTTCTAGAAAGCTGGGCTTTGGAACATGTTCATGACCATCTAACTAGCCTGGGACAAGTTTACCCTGTAGCAGAGGCCTGTACAGAGCACGCCAGGCTGCACATGGGATATCTCAAGCTGTTTGATGTGGCTTGTCATGCACAGAAATCACGCTTGATGTTGAAGAGGGGAGTGGACTTCAATGTTCTAATCAAAGAGCTGCATCTGAGCTGGCACAATACAAGCGCCAGTGGCTATTCTCTTAGAATGAGCCAGCCCTATTGGTATCCCAGGTATATTTTGGTGTACTTAAGCTTTGCCCATATATGAGTTTGGTTCTCCTGGCCTTTGGGACGTATGCATAAGCTTTCGATCCAAACATTTTGACATGCTTTAGAGAAGGTTTGTGCCCAAGCCATCGTTCAGATGTTGTCTTGTCTATTGCTTTGGCTGGCAATCTGAGTTGCAAGGACTTAGGAACACATGGGAAGCTGCCCTAGACCGAGTCGGACCATAGGTCCATCTAGCTCAGTATTGTCTGCACAGACTGGCAGCGGCTTCTCCAAGGTTGGGAGAAGGTTGGGGTCCACCCTGCTTGCATATGAATGGGAGGCTAGCACTGTAAGAGATTCCTCTTAGGGGATGGAGCAGAAGGTTCCAAGTCCCCTCCCTGGCTTCTCCAAGATAGGACTGAGAGAGATTCCTGCCTGCAACCTTGGAGAAGTCGCTGCCAGTCTGTGTAGACAATACTGAGCTAGATGGACCAATGGTCTGACTCAGGAGATGGCAGTTTCCTATGTTTCTATGACATCAGAATGATTAGCTCCAAAGGACACTGTGACTCTGTCTGTGCAGAAAAGCTGGGTCTCACCCCTTGATTAAGTAAGCAACACTGACCCCTTGTGGCAGCTTCTCTGCATGACTCCACTTTAAAGTCCTTCCTAAAGCCATTTCTCCCAAGCTCATTTATCACATGGATTTGCCTATGTGCTAGTCTTTTAGGCCATATGGTCAAACAGTTCTTGTGTTTGCATGAGGCTGCAAACCTGGCCTGTTCAGTTACACAGTTCAATTGAAAAAGCACATCTTTATGCATATAGGCTGTCATCATGAAATCATCCTTCTTAGCTGATGTAGCAAACTTTGTCCTGCAAAGTCACTTTGCAACTTTGATTGACTCTACCTCCCACAGAGGTCAAGTTACTCTCCATATCAGGGGCTAAGAGGCCATCTTGGATCAAAATCTTTTCCATTTCCCCATCCAATTGCTTACTAGACAGTTCAGCAGTTCCTCTCCTGGCTGAATAACTATTGTTCCCATCAGCAAACCAAACAGCAACTTTGTCATTTTTGTCTAAATCTATCAACAGTTGAGGGGAATTCAGAATATTTGGGGGTAGTGCCTGAATCAATAACAAAACTATTCCTCTCATTTCTGGTTGCTACATTGAAAGACTTGTCTTTTTGAGTCAGTCAGTCTCTCTCTCTCTCTCTCCCTCTCTCTCCCCTGTTCTTTCAATCCAACCTGCTGTTTGCTTCTCTGTCTGTGAAAAACAGGTATCCTCCTTTCTATTGTGTAGACAGACTATCAGTCATCTCTGGAGCTATGCTGACCAGGTTTTCCTCCTCTAGGTTTCTTTCTGCAGTTGCCGCCTTTAGGATCTGGGCAATGAGCGTTCAAGCCTGGAGCATGTGCCTTTCCTGAGAGAAGTCCACCATCAAGTGTGTCATGTTGTCACTCACGTTGGGGTTCAAAGGCAGGTTGGAAGCTGGTGCCATTGTGACACTGAAGAGCAGACAGCAGGAAACAGACTTCCCCAAGTCTTCAAATGTCATCAGGCAATGGCTATGCTGTTCACCATAATATCAGTTGTCAGCTCTACAGCCCTATGAAAGCAATGTAGCTGCAGCTTATAGCAGCGAGCAATGTTGGTATCCAAGCAGTTGTGGAAAGCTAAACAACACTTGAGATTGACACTCATGGTTGCCCACTCGCCCTTTTTAGGATAGGGAACTCCCTCTACTTGTAAACCTCATGAGCTGGTGAGGACTCAGCCGTTAAGAGTTCAGAAAACTTTCGCTCTCCACCTGAAAGAGACATCCCACTTCTCAGAGAAGTTGAAGGTCACCCCTTCAAACCTGCACATACACTTCACTCAAGCCATTTCCAGACTTCTCTTCCTTGGGTCTGCACCCAAACGGACCAACACCGGCATCCATGAACTCATTCTTCTACCTGAAAATTGGCCCCTCCAGGTATGACTGATGCATTGCCTCCAAGCAGGTTTTGAAGTATGACTCCAGAGGCAGCATGGAGAAGACAAGCGGCTGCCTCTCTGTGGTTGACTGCTGCACTATTACGTCAGTAGCCACCTCCCTCCTTCACTTCCACGGGGTCTCCTCCTCTCCAAGCATGGGAAGGAGAGCCCTGCTGTTCCCCAAACAAGAGGGTCCAGAGGGAAGCCAGGCAGCTGCTCAGAGCTTCCTTCCACTTGGGGCATCAGCTCTTGGCTTTGAGACTCGGAGGGAGGGAGGGAGGGAGGGAGGGAGGGAGGGAGAAACCTGCTGCTGCGTCTTCCGCCACCCTCCGCTGAATAATGCCAAAGTCAGCGATGAAGAGGCAGAGTGGAGAAGGCTAAGCAGCCACCGACCTGCTCCACGCTGCCTCCTGGCAGGCAAGTGACAGCATCGCCACACTCTGGAAAGAGCAGAGAGCAGTGGCCAGAGGGCAGAGCCAGCAAAGTGATGTGTGTCCCCTCAGGTGAGAATCAGTGTCAGGATTGCGCTGAAGGAAGGAGTCCCCGTGTTGGGCTGAAACAAGAGCACATCCCAGCAACCAAGGTGGCTCTCGGGATGAATGGCAGTGGGCGGAGGTAGAGGGGTCTGCTCTGAGGGGCCTGTGGTGGTGGTTTTGCTTTCAACATGGTGGGGAAGAGAGTCCTCTGATTTCTCAGATCAACAGACATATGAACAGGAAGGGTGAGGTTTGGAAGAACTTCTACTACTACTACTACTACTACTACTACTACTACTATTGATATACCGCTTTTCGACACAAGTTTCCAAAGCAGTTTACGTGGAGTAAGAATAAAGGAATAAAGATGGCTCCCTGCCCCCAAAGGCTCACAGTCTACAGAGAAAGCTAAGATTGACACCAGCAACCACCACTGGAGGGTTACTGGGCAGGGGGTGGGTAGGGCCAACTGCTCCCCCGTGCGGCCTCTGTTCAATAAAGAGAATCAGCCCTTTGAAAAGGTGCCTCTTTGCCCGCTTGGCAGGGGATGCCTCCAAGTCCTGAAGCAACCACTAGAGGCAAGAGGACCAGTGGCCATTGCTGAGGCTCATGACACATCCTCTTTTATGACACCTCCGGGGCTCAGCTGCTCTTTGTGGGTGAGTTAGGCGAGGAGGGAGGAGGCGAGGTGGAGAGGAGTTGGAGAGATAGCGAGGAAAGAGTGTATTAGATAGTCTGTTTCTGTTTCTGTTTCTTTATTTATCCATTTATTTATTTAGCTATTTATCCATTTATTTATCCATTCAGTGTTACAGTTAGTGTTAGTGTTTGTTATTTTGTTGCTTGTTGTTTGTTGTTTGTTTGGGGTGGTTTTGGGAGGGATCTGGGGGGGAGGGGGGGACAGTCAGCTTTTAGGAAGAGGACGGATAGTTAGTCAGGGGGGAATAGTTAGACAGGGAGGGAAATGGGGGAGAAGACGAGGAAAGGCTTCTTTGCACGGTGAGTAGGATTCCATAACAGCTTTGCCTTGCTCCCTCTGTTCCGGGCCAGGTCTGACTAGAGACCCCCGCCTGCCTGCCTGCCCACCTGCCCGATTAGGAAGGGCACCAGCTCTGAAGATGCCTACTGTGACGTGCTTCACGGAGGTCCCGATTGTAGGGGGGAATAATTGAATCAACCCCTCCTTTAGCAGAGCAACCCGATTAAATGAGCTCAGAGTAGAGGAGGAGGCTGGGTCGCAAGCAGGAGGAGAGGGCTGGAGCGCCTAGGAGTGTGCAGTCCGGCACCAGCAGCACCACCTCTAAGTTCAGCTGCCTGGTGGCCCCTGCACTGCCTTCGGAGCCTGTAATTCTGCCTCCGTGTTCCACCCCTCCGCACCTTCGCCGGCCTTTTCTGCACCTTTCCCAGCTCTAACATAACCTGGCTGAACTGGGCTGACCAGAACTGTACCCCATATGTCAAAGGTCTCCGCCCCAAAGCGTTGGCGCAGCTGTCTCCACCCAATTCCTCAGCCAGAAGGAGGACGGTGCACCACCTGGAAGCCTATTGGGCTTCCTATATTGCTGCCCCACCTTCTGTTCTGCACTCCTTCCCTGCCCCATTGGCCCCCTCTCCTGCCAATGTCTGCTTAAGGGTCGCATTCTCAACTTCTCGCTGCTCTCTTCTAGGTTGCGAAGAGCCTGCAGATGCTGCAGAAAGTTCTTTAAGACCTCCCCCACCAGTGACTCCGAAAAGGGCAAGCCCCCCAGAGGGAGGTTCTGGCCACGAAGCAAGCGGGTTGAGCCGAATCCGGCGCCACCTCCAACTCCCTCAGGGGTCACCCCGGCAGTCTCAGGAGTCACCATCGGTGAGGAGGTGCCCCAGGCTCCTGGGGAATGGTTGGGACTGGGGCTGACTCTTTGGGGAGTGTGGGACAGCTGGTGCTTGGGAGCCCGGGAGCCAGCCTGAATTCCAACAAAGGGAATTCACCTTGCTTAATTCCTCATGGGAATTCCTGAATCCCCCCTCCCTTCCCATTCTTCTTCCCTTCCAGGTTTGACAACTATCCAGGAGGAAGTGGACAGAGCTGAGGTAGGGAACCATTGAGGAGAACGCCTTCCTCCACAGAGCTCAGGACATTCCTGTGAGAGGCATTTGCCCCATCCGGGATCTGGGAGCACCCACTCTCTGCTCGGATCCTTTTCCCAGTTCTGCAGTCTCCCTGAGAAGCAGCAGCTGCAGAATATTCCATGGAGCGGGTGGTGTCCCCAGAAAGGACTTGAGAGCAGCCCACCAAGTCAGGGTGCCCGCTCCATTTCCAGGAAGGCACGGAGAGTCCTTCCATCACTAACAGTTCAGTGCTTCTAATTTTCAGGTCATCTACAGCTGCCAGTTTTTGACATCCGTCATCCAGGATGTTAAGGATGCCAAGTCGTCAGGCTCCAATATGCTTTCCTATAGTAAAGACGATGCCATGGAGGCCGTATTGGTGAGTGAGATGCGGCAGAGAATGGAAGGGAATGCCCAAGTGAGGGCTCAGTCCAAAGTGTGTGTTTGGGGATGGAGCTATCCCAAGGAAGTCTGTGGGTAGTGACCAACTCTCTTCTGCTCTTTGATCTCTGCCAGGAAATTATGGAGGATGTCAAAAAGCATCCGGACCCTGGGTTCCTGCTGCGGTTAAGCCTGGACGCCGTCACGGAACTCACGTATGCTTATAGCCCACGGGGATTAAATAGGAGGGGGTTGTGTCAGGAAAGGGCAGTGGCAAACCTGGCCAGATCTGTAACTGGATCTCCCCTTTCCCAAAAGATGGCCATTATTGTGAAGGTTTTTCTTTTAGAAAGAAATCTTCTTAAGTACTACGGCCTTTTGTGAATCAGGGCCTCCCCAGACGGGGATTGGTCATTTTTGAAAAAAAGAAGGGAAACCATCACAGACCTGTCGTCGTTTTTGACTCTTGCTGGGTTGCCATGTTCCTCTTCTCTAGAGGAGCTTCCATTGGCTGGATCACCAGCCCGCCTCACACTACGAAATCTCATCTTTCTCCCTCCAGCAAAATGAAGCTGCCTATGCCCTTCAATCTCAAGGCAGCAGTCCTCAACGTGGCGGTGTCCGGGCTGAACCAAGTGGACCCAGGGACCCAGGTAAATACTGTACTTCTTGGGCTTTTTTCTCTTGCGAAGAAAACGTGATACCACTGTCAGTACCAGTGATTTTTCAATCTTGTATTCTCAAGACCGGTTGTGTCTCCTACTCATGACTGATCTTCTCTTTCCCCCCTCCAAGGAGAACATGGCATCCTTTAAGGATATGCTCAGGGGGCTGCTGGAGGAGGCCCCCTCTGTCTACAGCACCATTGGCATCTTGAAGGTAAGCGCAATGAAAGCCCTATTGGGATGTTAGGTAGTAGATGCGTGCAGGTGTCTGAACGCTGGTACGTGCATGACTGTAGTGGCATTTCTTTTCAAACGGAAACTGGGCACGGGCCCCTCACAGAACTGGTACAGAGAGGGAGTGTCAGGCAGTGCCTGTATTCAACAGCATGTATGAATTGCAGTCCCTGTGTCCAGATCTGCCCCTGTGCACTCTCCACTTGTGGTCCGAGTGTGCAACATAAGGTGTGAATGGGGCTTCTGTCTTCATCCTCTCTGACATCTGAACGTGGTCTGACAGAAAGAGGCAGCAGACCCCATCCTCTTGGTGTATTTAAGATACAAATAGGTCACTTCCTTATTAGAAGCCAACTGGCTGAGAAGACAGAGAAAACCATCACTCCCATAAGCAACTTTCAGAAATATTGAAGATCTTGTCAACTTTATTGGGGGCGGGGATGTTTATATGGAATTAGATCCTCCTTAGACTCCATTGGGACGCAACCAAGGGATGTTCCTGCAGTGGAACAAATTCCTACTGGGCTTAGCTCTCAGTAGCATGGCAAGGGATGATTTAGGCCAGTGCGATGACTCTGAGCTGCTGTTTCAACCCACAGGAGCTCCACAGGTATATTGAATCAGAGGAGCCCCGGCTGCAGGCTCTGGGCCGAGAAGCCTACGTCTACGTCCTGCAGCATGTGGCCAGACTGCCCAATGTGGAAGTAAGTACCCTGCTGTGGACATGGCTTGGCTCTGCTTCAGCATCCTCTGGGACCCCTTGTCAGCTTCCAGGTTCAGAAGAAGACCTCCCATTGGTCTCTGCTCACACGGGGGCTGCCTGGCAGCACACTTGCTGGAGAGGGGCTGTTTCCACTGGGGCTCACCGAGGAACAGGAGGAACAGGACAGAGCTGTCACCCACCCCCACCCCATGTCTCTTCGGGCTGCCCAGTGCCCAGAAGAGCCACACTCCATCTTTGGGATTCCTCAACTTTGTTCCCAACTGGGTCATCTTCAGTTCCTCACTGCTTTGGATATGGTGTCACGTTGACATGAAAGAAACATGTCCGTCTTAATTTCTACAGCTGACCACACACAAGGCTCTCTCCCGCATTGAAGACGACTTGATTCATCATTTGATTAAAAGCACCATCAAAGGTAATGCCAATTTCCAGGGAAGTGGGGAGGGCAGAACTGTCTCCTTGGAATCCCAGAATGGGCCTGGGTGACAAAGGTCATCATTCGTCCAAGGAGCCCCAGTTTTGCTCTGACCTCTCTGTGGCAGGCCTCCCAAGTGGGCATGTCTCAAACTCCCAACCCCTCTCACATGGGCAAACACGGTTCTTCTTGGGAAAGTCCTTGCAGCTAAACTGCGAGGTCTGGAAGCCATGCTTGTCTTCCGCTTTGGCAAGCCCAGTGCAAAAAGTGACCCATTAGAACCTCCTCATTTATTCAACATGGACCTGTCCCTCCTTAGCTCTTCTCTTAGCCAATGGAAAGAAGAAAACCCAATCTTTTCTCTTCTCTTCCCTTCAGACGATCTTGTCCTGGAGGACTTCGACGAGGAGGAGGAATTTGAGAATGGTATGAGTATCAGAATGGAGAGGGTAGGAGTGGCTGAATAGCCATTTGAGCCGGAGACTCAATCTTTGGTCTTTTTGTTTGGTTTTCTAGGCTGAGAGAGAACAACCACTCCAACAATACTAGAACTTGGTTACCCAGTGGCAGTAGATTCAGGACAGACAGCTTTGCACAATGCATCTTTATGTTGCGGGATTCCCTTGGAGATGTCGGGAGTGCCACCGGCTTCGCTGAAGAATTACGCCAATTAATGGAAGATAGGTCTGTCGATAGACAGGTGAGCTCTGGGGAGCCCGGTGAACGATTGCAGGTATCCCTCTGAGGGCTGGATGCTGAGGAAAAACAGAAGAAAGAACAGGGAAAGGCGGAGAGGACTTGCCCCAGCTTGTGGCCCATTTTATCCTCCGATGCAAATCTCTGGAAAAAAGATGCTTTCCCCCTGCTTAGTTGCCTATGTGCCGTGAGCTTTTGGAGTTGCTTCTTGTGAATGGGTTGGTTGGTGGGTTGGGTATTTTTCGATCTCCCCTTTATGATACTAGTTGGAAAGAAAGTCACTTCTGCTGTATTAGGTTGACTGGCCTGGGTCATGTGACTTTCTTTCTTTCTTTCTTTCATGACAGGCTAGAACTACTGATGGATGGGCTAACAGTCCAAATTCCAAAACAGACATCCCACTTCCTAGAGGAAAGGTGTCTGTCTCTCTCTCTCTCTCTCTCTCTCTCTCTCTCTCTCTCTCTCTCTCTCTCATTTTATTGAATGTAAGTACAAATAGGTGGCTCTTTCTTTCAGGTTTGAGGTCATTCAGTAATAAGTCTCCCCCAATGCAAACTCTTTTGAGGGTTACCATTTTATGTTTTGTTCCCCCCCAGTGTTATGGTAGTGTTGCATGTCAAAGTGAAAGTGGCTCTCATATGGAAACCCTGACACCTTCCGTGCACACGTAAGAACAGGATCACTGGTTCGTGTTCCCATATGGAATTGTACACAAACATTGAATGCAGGTCTAAACCACCCAGGATCCACCAAGCCAAGTGTCGTCATATACGTTGGCCCACCCGGCCTCAATGAACCTCCTGTCTTGGCTGCTGTCTTTGACTCAGCAGATCCCCATTTCTGTCATCCTGATTCCATCCCTTCGGTCTTGTGTTCCAGACAGCAATCGTCTGTAGGATCTGTAGAGCTTTTGCTCAAATTCCAAGCACAGTGGTCTCACCCTACAGACACACCCTTCAGGTTACTCCTGAAATGGGAAACATCTTCTTTGGCTCTAATTTCATTTTCTGACATTAGAAACCGGATAGATCCAATTTGGAAGTATTTATTCTTTATAATTTATTCTATTTCTATACCGCCCTTCCAAAAATGGCTCAGGGCGGTTTAAACAGAGAAATAATAAATCATTAAGATGGATCCCTGTCCCCAAAGGGCTGACAATCTAAAAAGAAACATAAGACAGACACCAGCAACTGTCACTGGAGATACTGTGCTCGGGGTGGATAGGGCCAGTTACTCTCCCCCGCTAAATAAAGAGAATCACCATGTTAAAGGTACCTCTTTGCCAAGTTAGCAGGAGAAGCTCTATTACTTCTTATGTGAAAAAGGTACATGATACAGAAACCCAATATTGATGCAAAGCAAAGAATTCATGGGACGGCAAAATCGTTTTTATTATGAACATTTTGCCTTTCCATGATCAAAATGATGTGGTCGCTAAGAGTTGACACCGACTTGACAGCACTCCATCCATCAATCACATGCGTGCCACAAAGAAGCAGTTCTTTTCTGCCCGCATTGCTTCTGCAAGCTCACGTTCAGCAGAGTTGTCTCGAGTTGTGAAAGGGTTAGTACATGACCCTCCTCCCTTGAATGAGTATTTGGATCCATCAGTTACCCACTCTGACATTTTAAACGAGATGTTTAAATGAAAACTCTCTTCATCCAACGGAACTAGACTCGACAGGTAGTGCAGAGCCTACTGTGGAGGTGTCCGGCAGCTCCTCTTGCACTGTGAAATTGGATCATTTTCCATTTGTGAGCACGGAGGATGTGGACAAGCTGCTTGGGAGACTTCACTTGACTACCTGTTTTCTTGATCCTTGCCCAATATGGCTTATACCATCTTGCAAGGAGGTGATTGGAGAAGGTCTTGGAAGCATCATGAATGCTTCTCTGAGGAAGGGCAGGATGCCTCCTTGCCTCAGGAAGGCCATGATTAGACCACTGTTGAAGAAACCTGCATTGGATCCCATTCTAGGCCTGTCTCCAACCTCCCATGGTAGGGCAAGGGGACTGAGAGGGTAGTGCCATCTCAGCTCCAGGAGTCTTGGAAGAAGGAGATGATCTGGGCCCATTTCAAAATGGCTTCCGGGTGGGCTATGGGGTTGAGAAGGACTTGGTCCTTGGTTGGGTGATCTCCAATTGGGAATTGACAGGGGGAGTGTGAGCCTGTGGATCCTTGTGGATCTCTCAGCTGATCCTTTTGATATCAGTGAATCATGGCACCTACTGGAGCGCATGAAGGGGTAGGGAGAGGGGTAGGGAGTGAGAGGCACCGCTTTGCGGTGGCTCCACTCCTACTTCTCATGTAGGTCCCAGATGCTGTTGCTTGGAGATTGTTGCTCTTCCAAAGGAGAGCTATTGTATGGGGTTGCACAGGGGCCATTCTATCTCCAATGCTTTTTAATATCTACATGGAACGGTGCGGGGAAATCGTCCGGGATTTGGAGCAGGGTGTTATCCATATACTGACACCCAAACCTCTTTCTCCATCTCAACTTCATTAGGAAATGGCCTAACTTCCCGAAAGACTTACCTGGAGTCCTTGATGAGCCGGATGAGGGAGAACAAACTGAGGCTGAATCCAAGGAAGACAAAGGTACTCATGGTGGGAAGTTGGGACATAGGAAGTGGCTTAGATCTGCCTGTTTTGGATGGAGTGACACTCCCAGAAAGAGCCCGTATGTAGTCTGGGAGTACTTCTGGACCCAAGCCTCTTCCTGGTCTCTCAGGTTGAGGCACTGGCCAGGAGGGCTTTCTATCAGCTTAGGCTGATATGCCAGCTACGTCCATTCCTGGAGATAGACCAGCTGGAAACAGTGGCGCATATGCTAGTAACATCCTGCACTAGTGCCATGCACTGTACAATGGGCAGTTTTTGTCTGTAGTATGCAGAATGTATGTAGAATTCAGCAGCCAGGCTGGTTTCTGGGGCTTGGGCCTAAGATATTAAAGGAAATGCTACCTTCTTCATGAACCCTGCTGCTTCCTATTCAGATCATCTGGGGAGGTTTGGTTGCAGTTGCCACTGGTTCAGCTGGTGCTGACCCAAAACCGAGCCTTTTCTAGGGTTCCCCAGGACTTTGGAATACGCATCTTAACTAAATCAAATGTTTCTATATTTATTTCTATTCTCAGCATTTTTCACCAACTACGAATGAAAAGATTCCTCAGCCAATGCACACGCTACACTGTGCTGCCAATAGAGTGTCGACCGTGAAGCTCGTCACTCCCACCCTGATATCTCTATTGCCTAAAGTCCACAAAAAAGTCTCAGTCATCAGCTCTGATTCCAAAAAAGCTGACTTGGGTATCTACAAACCTTAAGTCTGCACAGTGACTTCCGGGCCAAGACAGGGATCATTACCATCCCAACATAGACTCGAGAGACCGCTCCACTCACAACAAGGGAGACCCCAGAGAAGTCACACCAAGATCACCCTCCGATCCTGAAGGTGACATCAACAAAGCACATATGGAGGATGATACCATCAACACTAGCTGGTCTTCTCAAGACCGGCCGCCTCCGGACCGAAAAGAGTCTCCTGCACCATACCAATGAGCGAGAAGAGACCCTACGTGATACCAAGGCTCTCCGGGCCACAGGGAATCCCCTCACCATCTGTACTCTCCAAAACACTATCCCATAGGATTCGGCATATTGCTACTGAGAACCTCGACACTGGGACTACTCTCCATCTGATCATGCCTGATCGTTCCACTAACTTCTTCGACGACAGATCTGGCATTGGTGATAGAGGACTCTATCTTCACCCTTGCTCTTGGGCTCCACATCGAAACCAATATCCGGGGAGATTGGACCATCCAGACGCTCGGTCCCGATCACATTCTCCTCAGCACTGCCGGTCTTGGTCTCAGTCAAGAGATAAAAGAACTCAACCACCTAAGCAGCCGGACCTTGACCCTCTACCACCAAATTCCTGAACTGAAGAATCCGCCTCAGAGGAAGATGCTGAAACAGCTCTGGACATCGCATGGGGTTCCACACCTTCAGATCCAATTGGAGATCCCAGGCCTCTGTCTCCCTCGGAGTACCTGAAGCTCTTTCAGCACCTGGAGCGAAGAAAGGGAGGGCCAAACTGAATAGCATGCCCTACCATTTTTGAAAAATGCTGGAGCCCAACTTGCCCTCATACATACAAAAAAGGATATTCCCAAGGAGGTGTTAATTCTCTTGGAAGGGTCAATCATGTGGAGCTTTGACTGCAAGAGGATGGATGGCAGAAGAATGTTCTTCAGAGCTGTGTAGTTATTGGGACCATTTTCAGCATTTTTTAAGTGCCAAAATGTCTTCAGAATCCGGTTACAGAATTCAGCTTCTTGAGTCTCAGCTTTCTGTTCCTCTTTGAAAGAAAAAGCCAATTTCTAGCCCCTGTGATTTTAGAAAGGTACGCAAATGGTTCTTAAGAGGATTTTGATACTGTTGCAAGACCCCTGGGCCTTGAATGCTGAAGGACCCTGCTAACGGGGCAAAGAGGCACCTTTTTAACATGGTGATTCTCTTCATTTAGCAGGGGGAGAGTAACTGGCCCTGGAGACATTTCCAGTCTCCAGAGGCCACAACTTCATGGCTGTGTACCCTTCCCTTTCCATTCCTATAGTCAACAGAAGCACAATTGTTTTGTTCAAAGTGAGAGAAATAATGGGAAGTGGTTTAATTTGCACCAGTTATCCCATCGCAGAACTCAACCTTGCCTGTTGCAGAATTTAGGCTGTCGGTGCACACACAGAGTTTAGGCTGACAGCACACACAGTGCTGTCTGCATGCAGTTCTTCCACATAGCAGCATCATAAGAAGTTGTGCTCCAGTTCATGGCAAGGCTTTTTTAAAAACTGCATTGCGTTAACCCTCCTCCCCTTTATCTTACATAGGTCCCTGTTTTCCAAATCCACACTCTGTTGGACCGAGTTCATACAACTCAGGGTACGTGTACCGTGTGAAGCCCTCAAGTACATCGAAGCCAACCATAGAAGATACCTGTGAAGGCATGAGACTGGAAGACCTCACTACCCAATGTACATCCCAATGGGATCTGGCCCATTGATGAAAGGGAAGACGTCATTCAACTCTACTGACCTGTCTATAAGACACAACAACCTCCAACAGGGATGTCCAACTCAGGGTCCGTGGGCTGGATCGATCCTGTGGCGCTCCACTGTCCAGCAGCCGAGCAAGTCCAGCTGATTCCTGCCGTGAGTGCCGCCACATTCCCTGTCTTCCCTCTCGCCAGCACCGCTGCAGCGACCGCTGAGCAGGGGCCAGGAAGTCCATCACCACCTCTTATCCAGCCCTTCTTTCCCTTCTTTCCCCCATCAGGAAGTCATGGCCAGAAGAGGTTTTCCCTTTGGAGATGCTTTCTTTATTTTGCCCAACAGACCCAATAAAGGATGTATTAATTGTGGGATTTTGTTTTCAGTATCATACAAAAATTGGTGTCTTTCACATTTTCACACCAAGCAAGGACAATACACGATTTTCATGTTTTATTTTTCTTTCATATGTACTGTTTATTGTAAACCTCCCAGAGACATACGTTTCGGGTGGTACAGAAATACGTTCAATAAAATCAATCAATCGATACTGGAACTCTGATCCTGGAATCTTATTTTCTCTCTCTCTCGGAGTAGTTCTTCAAACTGGCCATCATGCAAGCACATCGCTTGGAGCATGTGCAGGCAAGGCGTCAGCCCGGGCACTGCTGCTTCCGCTCCTTCCATAAAGAGCAACTTTCAACACATTTAACGGGTGGGGAGCAGGCCGTGCCCTTCCTTCCAGCCGCCCTGATTGATTGGGAAAGGAAGGATTGAGACTCATCAGCACAGGAAGTGCGGAAGAGTCAGATCAGGGGTCATAGAGTAGAGGCAGGTAGAATAGTTGAGGGAGACCCCCACTCACGACCTCTACTCCCAATGCAGATACAGGATCCATGGATAACTGGGTTTGAATTCAACCTGAGGACAACTTCAGCCATGCCCTTTTAATTCCACAATGCTCCCATGATATCTGTAAAGAAGATCCAAAGCAGGCCCAGGGAATGAATGAATGAATGAAGGGGTTTCCTTTCATATCACCATCTCTGGGAGGGCTATAAAGGGTTCTGCTTTATAGGCAAACCATGGATCCTCCTCCTTCATGGCCAGGAGGCATGTTGTTGCTGGCCCTAAGAGACACAAAAATCTCCTGAGCATCCTGGAAAGGGTGCCAGACAAGGAGATATCAGGGAGGGTCTTAACTCTCTGTAAAACAGACAAGGGAGCAATACATGTTGGATGGTTTCAATCTCCCTCTAACCACAAGGGCAGATTCTATCTTCCCTAGGTATACTCTTTATTCTCTCTGCCTGCACAGCCGACGGGAGCAGGTCATACCTTAACCCTAAAGGAAGCTCTCAGATAGCACGGGTTCTCTATACCGAATGGAGAATTGCACAGAAAAAGCAAGAGTGTCTTGCTGTGTTGAAGAATTGGTGGCTTTGGAGATTACAAACTTGGTCTGGGGGTGACCAGCTCCTGCCACATTCATCCTGAACTCTAACTTCAGCGAGGTGCGGTGAAGCATTGGCTGCTAGGTGCAATCCACCAGAGTGAGAAGCACAGAGACTTGCATAGACCAGCATGCCTACCAGGGGGAGGAGAAAGGTGTGTGGGTCTGCTGGCCCTCCCCTCCGCTCTGCTCTTTGGCAGCACAGGCTTGCACATGTGGGCTTCTTGCATGTTACTGCGGATGACACTTGCACCAAACCATTCATGGTCTTCTCTTTCATCTCCCTGACGCACCTCAAGGCTGTCAGACAGATCAAGGAGAGGGACAGTACACACTTCTTTGCTTGTAACAACAGTTTCTAACTGAAGTTGAAGATTCCAGTATGAAAGGCTCTCTTCTAATGTGTTCCTTGGGATTCTCGCCACTGAGTTCTGCATGGTGTCAAGACATGCTGCTCTGTGCTGGAATGACACGTCTTCCTGATCGGTCTGTTGTTTCTCATGTGGTAACAAATGTGGTCACATCTTCAAGAGAAGTGTAGTTTTGTATTCCACAGCAGAGCTAATAATAGCAACTTCCTTACAGTACGTTCAATTTCAAAAGGAGCACGGAAGTCTCCTGAGCAGAGACAAATGAAGAGGTTTATCTGTCCCTCCCTCCCTCTCGTAATGTCAAATACATCTCATGGACAGCATCAAAACTTCCATATGGCCTAGAAAGCTGGGCTTTGGAACATGTTGAAGACAATCTAACTAGCAGAAAAAACCAACGGTAGGATGTTGGTGCACTTGTTCCCAGGGTGGGTGCAAGACTCTTTTGCGCCCTAGGCAAACTCATTGACACTCGACACTCTGCGCCCCCCTGAGGTCTGCACTCTGCTGCCTAGTTGGCCTAACGGTAGCACCGGCCCTGCTGGTTCCTCACAAGGGGGACACAGAACTGTAAGGCACTTGCATCTTGAGCTGAAGGTGCCTCCGATTAGAACACTCTTTGAAAGTGAAGATCCTTTTGACATGTAATCCTGAACCTGAGAGAAGGAAACCCTCCAATAGAGGCCAGGCTGCTTGCTTCTTGCCAGTGATGATGAGAACTTGCTGCATCTCTCTGTGTGCACTAGACAAAGGGATGGGCAGTGACTGACTGATGTTGAATACATGTTGTGGAGGAGGTGCCGACTGCTTTGGCTGCTAGCCCAACCAGAGTGGTCTCGCTTGGAGATCGGTCTCACCATGCCCCCAATCCCCCTTAGCAATGCCAGTCTGCAGTTGTGATGGTTTAGTTCCCGAAGGAACCAGCAGCCTCACCACCCACGGGCCGGTGAGCATGGTGGCAGCCTGGTGTGGGATCAATTCAAGTTCTGCCTTAGTGACCATAGACATGCTTTCTGCACCTACTGAGTAGCAGGTACTGGGTAGTAGTGGGTAGTAGATACTGTCTGCACCTACATGGGTCAGCATGGGAAAGGAGCCCAAGCGTCTTGGGACGATAGTGGTGCTGCTGCACCTGCGACCCCTTTCACCTGCAGGTCCATTCTCCTGCTGGCAGCAATGGGTCTGGTGTGCCCTCGGCTAGCAGCAGCAGCTGCTGCTGCTGCTCCCAAGCCTCCAGGATGCGAAGGGCACTTGCAATAGGGGGCTCCCACCACACAGGCCCTGCTCAGGCCCATAGCCAGCCTCAGTGTACAACCTGGGACACACCCTGGCTACGGGCCCCTGCTGCTCCCATGGCGCTCTTGCGGAGAAGCGCCACAAGATAGCCGGCCATTTCCACCGGGGTGAAAAGGCTCAGTGCATGCTGAAGGAGAGGCAGCTTGAGCTGGACCTACCTGAACACCTGATCCCTCAGGAGGTTCCTACCCAGTGGAACTCTGACCTTCTTCTGCGGGATGGTTTGGTTGGGGGGTTTTCTGCTCCATGCTGTGCCTCAGGAGAGGCAAGGAGGTTTGATTCTGTAATGTCCTTTTCTCTGCACTGAGTGTAATGCTGTTCTCTTGTCGGTATAACGATCTGGTTTTGCTGCATCTCAGATCGACAAAAGCAGTACTTGGGTGCCTTCCTTCCTTCCTTCCTTCCTTCCTTCCTAGAGCTCTGGTTTGGTAGTCTGTGTGTGAGATGGTGTTGTGGGGAGAAAGGGACAGTGGCAGCTCAGCTCTATGTGTCTGTGTGTAATATTTCTTGGTGATTGCTGTGATGAGCTCTCTAGCTAGGGTTCCCTTTGAGGACGATCAGGAAGCTACAGCGGGTCCAGAATGCAGCGGCTCGCCTTCCCATGGGTGCCAGAAAATATGATGGGGTAACACCTCTCCTGCAGTCATTGCACTGGTTGCCTATTGGCTTCCGAGTTCAATTTAAGGTCCTGGTTCTGACCTTGAAAGTCTTGCAGGGCTTGGCGCCTGTCTACCTACAGACCCGCCTCTCCCTTTCCAGTTACATCCCTTCCGGTTAGATCGTCTCTAATGGCCCTTTAGTCGGTCCCTGATTTCCGAGAGGTTCGGGGCTCTAGGACCCGGGAAAGGGCCTTTTTGGGTGCTGCCCCACTTCTTTGGAACACTCTTCCCCTTCAGATCCGTCTAGCCCCTTCCTTACTGATCTTCAAATCTCTATTGAAGACTTTTCTTTTTCACCAGACTTTTGCCCTGTACTTTAAATATTTGTTTTTTGTTAGTTACTTGAGTTTTTAATTTAAAACGTGATTTTTAATGTTGCCTTCTTTGCATGTTTTTGTGCACTGCCCGGAGTCTTTGGAGTGGGCGGTAGATTAAATGTTTCAAATAAATAAATAAATAACTGGTTTCTGGGGGCACCAGAGAGAGTTGGGCATGATGGGTGCTACCCACCACTCAACCCATTTCCAATGTCTTCTTTGTGGTTTTATTGCTGTCTTACAGTTCTGTAACGCCAGCCCCCACCAACAGGCACAGTTACCATCCACATCCCCAGTCAGCTGGTGTGACTCCACAGACCAAGACATGGGTAACAGAGCATGACCCAGGGACGCAGGGATATTCTTATTGAGCTTTTTTTCTCCTGCGCCACAAACTCCCGCTGCTTCCACTCCTGGGCTACTTGTCCCATTTGAGACCACTTGGGAATCTTTTCTATGTAAGGATGCCACAGTTTTGCTTTGTCCTAATATGTTCTATGAAGAAGGGAGAATTCAGTGTCAACTGAAAATCTCCCGGTTGGCCCCAACTGGAACCAGAAGCGAAGCCCTGTAGTGGTAACCAGTTCAGAAGATGGTGTTCCATCATTCCATCATTGGTTTCATTCAGAAAGACTGGCATGATGCTTCCTTCTCAAGTCAAGTCCCATGGTTGTCTTTTTCTAGAGTTACATGGCAAGCTAAGAGTTTGGATATTATTCTGTAGGAAATGTAACTAAACTGGTTCCAGGTGTTTGAACTGGTTGCCAAAACACTTTGGAAAGTGAATATTTGACCCCACACTGAACGGGAGAGTTCCCAAAGAATGACCAAGTTTGAAATGGTGTGACTCCCTGCAGAGGTGGTTTCTTACTTTTCTGAGATTGAATGTATAAGCTCTTCTTCGGGGTGAATTGTGAGCACCCTTTCCCACTTCCATATGCCCTGGTGGTTTCTTGGCCCAACTGGAATGAAACACAATACCACGATAAGCATGAGTGCTTTTTCAATGCTGCATTCTCAAGACCGGTTGTCACTCATATACTCATGTCTGATCTTTTCTTCCCCCCCTAGAATGAGAACATTGAGGTGCTCCAGAGGATGATCAGGGCTTTGCTGGAGGAGGCCCCCTCTGTCTGGAACTTAATCAGCATCTTGAAGGTAAGTGCAATGAAAGCCCTATTCAGACAGTCGGTAGTAGATGTGTGCAGGTGTCTGAATATTGGTAGGTGATTTTGTGTGCATGACTGTAGTTGCTTCGTTTTAAAAGTGAACCTGGGCACGGGCCCCTCACAGGCCTGGTCCAGCTAGGAAGTGTCATGCAGTGCCTGAAAACAGGACTGCCTTTTGGTTCCATGGTTTCCATTCACCCCTGAGCTCGTTCATGGTACTTCTCTGCAACTTTGCCAGCTCTAACATAATCTGGCTGAGCTGGGCTGATCAGAACTGCACCCCATATGTCAAAGGTCTCTGCCCCAAAGCGTTGGGGCAGCTGTCTCCACCCAATTCCTCAGCCAGAAGGAGGACGGTGCACCACCTGGAAGCCTATTGGGCTACCTGTATTGCTGCCCTCCTTCTGTTCTGCACTCCTTCCCTGCCCCATTGCCCCCCTCTCCTGCCAATGTCTGCTTAAGGGTCGCTTTCTCGCTTTCTCCCTGCTCTCTTCTAGGCTGCGAAGAGTCTGCCGTTGCTGCAGGCGGCTGTTTAAGACCTCCCCCGTCAGTGACTCCGCCAAGGGCAAGCCCGCCAGAGGGAGGTTCTTTAAACGGAAACACCGCGTTGAGCCTACTCCAGCACCACCTCCAACTCCCACAGGGGGCTCCCCGGCAGTATCAAGAGTCACCATCGATGAGCAGGTGCCTCAGGTTGGGACTGGGGCTGACTCTTTGGGGAAGGTGAGAGAGCTAGTGCTTGGGAACCTGGCAGACTTGTGGGTCTGAATGAAAAGGCCTTTGGTGAGAAGTCGCTTCCCTTTGGGAGATGCTAATCTCTCATTATTCACATATGCTGGCTGACTTGGGCTGTAACCTAGAACTGGTAGCCCGCCTTAATTCCAAGAAAGGAATCCCCGTTTTTCAATTCCAAATGGGAATCAAAGTCCTTAAACCCACCCACCCCCAACTCTTCTTCCCTTCCAGATCTGACTACTGGAGTGGAGAAAATGGAAAGATCTGAGGTAGGGATCCATTCAGAAAAGGGCCTTCCTCCCTAGAGCCCAGGACATTTCTCTGAGAGGCATTTGACCCATACGGGATCTGGAAGCACCACTCTCTCCTCTGATCCCTTTCCCACTTCTGCATTCTCTCTGAGAGGCAGAGGCGGAATATTCCATGGAGGGGGTGGGGTCCCCAGAAAGGACCTGAGAGCAGCCCACCAATTCAGGGTGCCCGCTAAATTTCCAGGAAGGCACGGAGAGTCCTTCATCTCTAACAGCTCAATGCTTCTAATATTCAGGTCATCCTCTGCTGGGCTGAATTCTTGACGTCCGTTATTGACGGTATTAAGGATGCCAAGTCCTGTGAAAGTGAGATGCTGTTGTATGAAAAAGACAAGGCTGTGGACGCCGTACTGGAGAGTGAGATGTGGCAGAGAATGGAAGAGGATGACCAAGCGCAGGCTCAGTCAAAACCTGACTGCCAAAAGTGTGTGTTTGAGGCTGGTGCTATTCCAATGAAGTCCATGGGTACTGACCAACTCTCTTCTGCTCTTTGATCTCTGCCAGGAAATTATGGAGGACTGTCTGTGGCAGGCCTCCCGAGTGGGCATGTCTCAAACTCCCAACCCTTCTCATGGGGTAAAAATGGTTCTTGCAGGCAAAGAAGTTGCAGCAAAACTGTGAGGTCTGGAAGCCATGCTTGCCTTCCGCTTTGGAAACCCCAAGGCAAAAAGTGACCCATTAGACCCTCCTCCATTTGTTCAGTATGTATAAGTCCCTCCTTACCTAAATCAATTAACATCAGAATATTACGTCTCTTCTCTTCTCTTCTCTTCTCTTCTCTTCTCTTCTCTTCTCTTCTCTTCTCTTCAGATGGCCTTGTCTTCGAGGACTTCCATGAAAAGGAGGAGTTTGTCTGATCGCCCATTTGCTTCCTTTTCTTTTTAATGCTCCTGAAGCTAGGAGAATAGCTGCCTGGAAGTATTATATGTTTTTAAGAATACATACCATACCATATCATATCATATGACATGATTGATTTTAACAATGACTTTGAAATGGTTCTGTATTGTATTTTGTATTTCCTTCACCCCTCCCCCCTTTTTGATCTGTTATGATTTAATTTTTTGTTTGTTTTATCTTAATAAATACAGTTTATTGTTCTTATTCTTATTTGCATTCTTATTCTTACTATTAGTGAAACTACTATATATCTTGAATTTCTGCCCAGACATTTACGAAGCAACATAACAGCTGGGGGAAGCACCGTGCCTTGTAGAGGTGCACCAGGCAGAAACTCATCTGGGGCATCTCTAGGAAGTTGATTGGGGAAGCTGCCATTCTGGAATGTCTGCCTAGACACATCCCTCCCCAGCCCAATGCCCAGCTGAGAGATCAAGGCAAAGTGTGGCTGCATGGAGCCTCTTTTCGAAAGCCACCATACGCTGCCAGACCGTACAAAGTCTTGACAGCTTCTATGGTGCGGAATTTAACATGGTCACCTTTGCTTGGAATTTCCGTGCTTTTTAGAGTAGAACTGGAAATGGAAAGCATCTCAACTCTCCTCTGAAAGAAGAGGTTTTTGGATGACTGGAGAACATTGAAGCCCTATTGAGTTGCTGTATCTAAACCTTTTCTGATCTGATCAGCTTAAAGTTAAAAGACGAGGCCACCTGAAAAGATGACACTACTTCCAAATGACAGTCAGGAGAGCGCTGAGGACTAATGCAGAGAACGAAGAAGGACCTAGTTTGGGGCCTTCTTATGTGGACCAGCTCAGTCTTTCTCCTATTCCAGTTGGACTACTACAAACATGATTCATCTCCCCAAAGGGAAGAACTTTCACAGCTCTTCCTTTTTAATGAAACTCTTACCTTCAGCATCATTGATCTTAACTAGAAATTAAAATGTCTTACTCCCTGAAGCATATCACACCATCTATAGATGGCAGAAGTAAGATTAAAGCAGCAATCCTAAACAGAGCTGCTTGGAAGTAAATCCCTTTGAAATCAATAGGGCTTACGTTGAGTAAGCATACTTCAGTTCAGGGCTGTAAGATCCAAAACATTTCAATTCACAGACTAGCCCAGTGGAGCAGAACTTCTCAATGATTCTATAGACAGGCTTTTGATCTTGCTTGATTTTGGGCTGTGTTGCGTGGAATCCGATCGAATCATTTGGAAGTCTTGTATATTGCATAAGTCTATATACGCGGATGTTATGAAGAGGTTTGGAGAGAAGAGGTTGCAGAGGAGCTCTGTACTGACAGCAGTGCTGGATGATAGTCTTGACATCGCATCTTTGATTGTACACACCATTTTCTTGGTGGGATTAATCTGCACATAACTGGGTGAGTCATGATAGCTGCTGTTTTACCAGTGGGCAGGCAGGATCACAGTGTGACTTGATCAAGACCACCCGTGAGTTTATGGCTGAGCACAGATGTCAGCCGGGGTCCAGATCAACACTGCTGCCCCACCCCACCCCACCCCCATGACATTTATACCCCACTCTTCCTCCCTGAGGGTAGAGTTCTCCATGTTATCCTTGCAACAGCCTTCTGAGGTAGGCTAGGCGGAGAATAGTGACTGGCCCACGGCCACCCAGTGTGTTTCATGGCTGAAAGAGAATCTGAAGCCAGGAGAGGTGGCTCAGTCATGCCTTATGAGAGGCTGTCTCCACAGGAGCACCAATGGCCATAGGGCTGGATTTGGGGCTTGCTCCTGCTCTCAGTTTACAATCCTGCTGGAGGCTCAGCACTTGATTAGACAAGAGGACATCTGGAACTTGGTGATGCTAGCACCAAGCCCTCTTGATTTCATGCCGAGACATTGAAGAGCTGGCAACAGACCTTTATGACCAATTCAGGTTTTCTGTTAGGCGACAACTCCAGAACAGCATTCCTTCCGTGACTGGCACTAGCTTCTCCCTTGTGCTTCTTTTTAGATTGCGAGCTCTTTGGGGGACAGGGGGCCACTTTCTTCTCCTTTTTGTATGTAAACCACTTTGAGAACAGTTGCCTTGAAACATGACATATAAATAAGTAGTTGTTTGCTTCTGTATTCCATTTCTCAACATCCTTCCTTCACAGAGGGGGGAAGTGCCAGTTGGACTTCCAAGGAGACCCTGACCTGGATGAAGCTGGCTCAGTTTTGAACAATATCATGGCTTGAGTTGCCCTCCGAACAACTTGAGTTGCCCCCCGTAACGTCACGGGCTTGTGACGATCTCTAAACTGCACAGGCATGCATCTCAGTTGCTGCAAGACACTCAGTTGCTTCAAGACACCGTCCCTCCGCCCTCGCTGCCACCCCTCAGCCACCATTAGAGTCTTTGGTTTGGTTTTTTAATGGAGCTTTGGTGGGGTGGGGCCCCCAAAGGAAGTTTTGGGGAGACTCGCGTGGGGGTGGGGGCTCGTGGCTGGGCGGTCCGGATGCCCAAATTACCTTGGTGTGTCCCTAGAAGGATCTGCTCTGCTGCTAACACCAGACATGGATCTCCTGACTAATGACCCGTTTAACCACTGCCAACAAGTAGACTTGTGCGTTCTAGACTGAATCTACCGCAATGGCCTTCCAACCTTCCGTTGCAAAAGCAAACTTCTTTCAAGGTAGTAAAGCCTATAGGCGTGGGGTGGAGTCCACAGAAGCTATCATTTTCCTTTCGCTATCACATAATTATGTGAAGAACACACATGGAGATGGTTGTACAATCTAAACGAAAAAGATGTATTGGTGAAGTACATTTAGAGAGGAAAAACCTTGTCCTATCTATCAGCTACAGAATGAATAGGAAGGGAGAGAGAGATGTTTCCATCTACTCTCTAAGAGGAAAGGAAGAGGACTGACTCTTGACTGGAAATAGTTGAGGAGTCGAGGCAGGGACCATAGAGTAGAGGCAAGTAGGGACAGGTAAGGAGACCCTCACTAACTACCTCTACTCCCAATACCCCAAGTGGTCATTAGGAGAGCTGGTGCAAAAGCTCGATGCACTGGAACTCCATCTCCAACTCGAAGAGTAGTAGCTTCTTTACAGTAAGTGCAATTTCTGACCTAATTCCAAAGGAGCATGGGAGTCTCTTGTGCAGAGTTGAATCTCTCTCTCTCTCTCTCTTTCCATCAAAGTTTCATGGTCAGCATCAAAACTTCCATTTGATCTAGAAAGCTGGGCTTTGGAACATGTTCATGACCATCTAACTAGCCTGGGACAAGTTTACCCTGTAGCAGAGGCCTGTACAGAGCAAGCCAGGCTGCACATGGGATATCTCAAGCTGTTTGATGTGGCTTGTCATGCACAGAAATCACGCTTGATGTGGAAGAGGGGAGTGGACTTCAATGTTCTAATCAAAGAGCTGCATCTGAGCTGGCACAATACAAGCGCCAGTGGCTATTCTCTTAGAATGAGCCAGCCCTATTGGTATCCCAGGTATATTTTGGTGTACTTAAGCTTTGCCCATATATGAGTTTGGTTCTCCTGGCCTTTGGGACGTATGCATAAGCTTTCGATCCAAACATTTTGACATGCTTTAGAGAAGGTTTGTGCCCAAGCCATCGTTCAGATGTTGTCTTGTCTATTGCTTTGGCTGGCAATCTGAGTTGCAAGGACTTAGGAACACATGGGAAGCTGCCATAGACCGAGTCAGACCATAGGTCCATCTAGCTCAGTATTGTCTGCACAGACTGGCAGCGGCTTCTCCAAGGTTGGGAGAAGGTTGGGGTCCACCCTGGTTGCATATGAATGGGAGGCTAGCACTGTAAGAGATTCCTCTTAGGGGATGGAGCAGAAGGTTCCAAGTCCCCTCCCTGGCTTCTCCAAGATAGGACTGAGAGAGATTCCTGCCTGCAACCTTGGAGAAGTCGCTGCCAGTCTGTGTAGACAATACTGAGCTAGATGGACCAATGGTCTGACTCAGGAGATGGCAGCTTCCTATGTTTCTATGACATCAGAATGTATTAGCTCCAAAGGACACTGTGACTCTGTCTGTGCAGAAAAGCTGGGTCTCACCCCTTGATTAAGTCAGCAACACTGACCCCTTGTGGCAGCTTCTCTGCATGACTCCACTTTAAAGTCCTTCCTAAAGCCATTTCTCCCAAGCTCATTTATCACATGGATTTGCCTAAGTGCTAGTCTTTTAGGCCATATGGTCAAACAGTTCTTGTGTTTGCATGAGGCTGCAAGCCTGGCCTGTTCAGTTACACAGTTCAATTGAAAAAGCACATCTTTATGCATATAGGCTGTCATCATGAAATCATCCTTCTTAGCTGATGTAGCAAACTTTGTCCTGCAAAGTCACTTTGCAACTTTGATTGACTCCACCTCCCACAGAGGTCAAGTTACTCTCCATATCAGGGGCTAAGAGGGCATCTTGGATCAAAATCTTTTCCATTTCCCCATCCAATTGCTTACTAGACAGTTCAGCAGTTCCTCTCCTGGCTGAATAACTATTGTTCCCATCAGCAAACCAAACAGCAACTTTGTCATTTTTGTCTAAATCTATCAACAGTTGAGGGGAATTCAGAATATTTGGGGGTAGTGCCTGAATCAATAACAAAACTATTCCTCTCATTTCTGGTTGCTACATTGAAAGACTTGTCTTTTTGAGTCAGTCTCTCTCTCTCTCTCTCTCTCTCTCTCTCTCTCTCTCTCTCTCTCTCTCTCTCTCCCCTGTTCTTTCAATCCAACCTGCTGTTTGCTTCTCTGTCTGTGAAAAACAGGTATCCTCCTTTCTATTGTGTAGACAGACTATCAGTCATCTCTGGAGCTATGCTGACCAGGTTTTCCTCCTCTAGGTTTCTTTCTGCAGTTGACGCCTTTAGGATCTGAGCAATGAGCGTTCAAGCCTGGAGCATGTGCCTTTCCTGAGAGAAGTCCACCATCAAGTGTGTCATGTTGTCACTCACGTTGGGGTTCAAAGGCAGGCTGGAAGCTGGTGCCATTGTGACTCTGAAGAGCAGACATCAGGAAACAGACTTCCCCAAGTCTTCAAACGTCATCAGGCAATGGCTATGCTGTTCACCATAATATCAGTTGTCAGCTCTACAGCCCTATGAAAGCAATGTAGCTGCAGCTTATAGCAGCGAGCAATGTTGGTATCCAAGCAGTTGTGGAAAGCTAAACAACACTTGAGATTGACCCTCATGGTTGCCCACTCGCCCTTTTTAGGACAGGGAACTCCCTCTACTTGTAAACCTCATGAGCTGGTGAGGACTCAGCCGTTAAGAGTTCAGAAAACTTTCGCTCTCCACCTGAAAGAGACATCCCACTTCTCAGAGAAGTTGAAGGTCACCCCTTCAAACCTGCACATACACTTCACTCAAGCCATTTCCAGACTTCTCTTCCTTGGGTCTGCACCCAAACAGACCAAAACCAGCATCCATGATCTCATTCTTCTACCTGAATATTGGCCCCTCCAGCTATGACTGATGCATTGCCTCCAAGCAGGTTTTGAAGTATGACTCCAGAGGCAGCATGGAGAAGACAAGCGGCTGCCTCTCTGTGGTTGACTGCTGCACTATTACATCAATAGCCTCCTCCCTCCTTCACTTCCACGGGGTCTCCTCCTCTCCAAGCATGGGAAGGAGAGCCCTGCTGTTCCCCAAACAAGAGGGTCCAGAGGGAAGCCAGGCAGCTGTTCAGAGCTTCCTTCCACTTGGGGCATCAGCTCTTGGCTTTGAGACTCGGAGGGAGGGAGGGAGGGAGGGAGAAACCTGCTGCTGCATCTTCCGCCACCCTCCGCTGAATAATGCCAAAGTCAGCGATGAAGAGGCAGAGTGGAGAAGGCTAAGCAGCCACCGACCTGCTCCACGCTGCCTCCTGGCAGGCAAGTGACAGCATCGCCACACTCTGGAAAGAGCAGAGAGCAGTGGCCAGAGGGCAGAGCCAGCAAAGTGATGTGTGTCCCCTCAGGTGAGAATCAGTGTCAGGATTGCGCTGAAGGAAGGAGTCCACGTGTTGGGCTGAAACAAGAGCACATCCCAGCAACCAAGGTGGCTCTCGGGATGAATGGCAGTGGGCGGAGGTGGAGGGGTCTGCTCTGAGGGGCCTGTGGTGGTTTTGCTTTCAACATGGTGGGGAAGAGAGTCCTCTGATTTCTCAGATCAACAGACATATGAACAGGAAGGGTGAGGTTTGGAAGAACTTCTTCTACTACTACTACTACTACTACTACTACTACTATTGATATACCGCTTTTCGACACAAGTTTCCAAAGCAGTTTACGTGGAGTAAGAATAAAGGAATAAAGATGGCTCCCTGCCCCCAAAGGCTCACAATCTACAGAGAAAGCTAAGATTGACACCAGCAACCACCACTGGAGGGTTACTGGGCAGGGGGTGGGTAGGGCCAACTGCTCCCCCGTGCGGCCTCTGTTCAATAAAGAGAATCAGCCCTTTGAAAAGGTGCCTCTTTGCCCGCTTGGCAGGGGATGCCTCCTAGTCCTGAAGCAACCACTAGAGGCAAGAGGACCAGTGGCCATTGCTGAGGCTCATGACACATCCTCTTTTATGACACCGCCGGGGCTCAGCTGCTCTTTGTGGGTGAGTTAGGCGAGGAGGGAGGAGGCGAGGTGGAGAGGAGTTGGAGAGATAGCGAGAAAAGAGTGTATTAGAGAGTCTATTTCTGTTTCTGTTTCTTTATTTATCCATTTCTTTATTTATCTATTTATCTATTTATCCATTTATTTATCCATTCAGTGTTACAGTTAGTGTTAGTGTTTGTTATTTTGTTGCTTGTTGTTTGTTGTTTGTTTGGGGTGGTTTTGGGAGGGGTCTAGGGGGGGAGGGAGGGACAGTCAGCTTTTAGTAAGAGGAGGGATAGTTAGTCAGGGGGGAATAGTTAGACAGGGAGGGAAATGGGGGAGAAGACGAAGAAAGGCTTCTTTGCACGGTGAGTAGGATTCCATAACAGCTTTGCCTGGCTCCCTCTGTTCCGGGCCAGGTCTGACTAGAGACCCCCGCCTGCCCGCCTGCCCACCTGCCCGATTAGGAAGGGCACCAGCTCTGAAGATGCCTACTGTGACGTGCTTCACGGAGGTCCCGATTGTAGGGGGGAATAATTGAATCAACCCCTCTTTAGCAGAGCAACCCGATGAAATGAGCTCAGAGTAGAGGAGGAGGCTGGGTTGCAAGCAGGAGGAGAGGGCTGGAGCGCCTAGGAGTGTGCAGTCCGGCACCAGCAGCACCACCTCTAAGTCCAGCTGCCTGGTGGCCCCTGCACTGCCTTCGGAGCCTGTAATTCTGCCTCCGTGTTCCACCCCTCCGCACCTTCGCCGGCCTTTTCTGCACCTTTCCCAGCTCTAACATAACCTGGCTGAACTGGGCTGACCAGAACTGTACCCCATATGTCAAAGGTCTCCGCCCCAAAGCGTTGGCGCAGCTGTCTCCACCCAATTCCTCAGCCAGAAGGAGGACGGTGCACCACCTGGAAGCCTATTGGGCTTCCTATATTGCTGCCCCACCTTCTGTTCTGCACTCCTTCTCTGCCCCATTGGCCCCCTCTCCTGCCAATGTCTGCTTAAGGGTCGCATTCTCAACTTCTCGCTGCTCTCTTCTAGGCTGCGAAGAGCCTGCAGATGCTGCAGAAAGTTCTTTAAGACCTCCCCCACCAGTGACTCCGAAAAGGGCAAGCCCCCCAGAGGGAGGTTCTGGCCACGAAGCAAGCGGGTTGAGCCCAATCCGGCGCCACCTCCAACTCCCTCAGGGGTCACCCCGGCAGTCTCAGGAGTCACCATCGGTGAGGAGGTGCCCCAGGCTCCTGGGGAATGGTTGGGACTGGGGCTGACTCTTTGGGGAGTGTGGGACAGCTGGTGCTTGGGAGCCCGGGAGCCAGCCTGAATTCCAACAAAGGGAATTCACCTTGCTTAATTCCTCATGGGAATTCCTGAATCCCCCCTCCCTTCCCATTCTTCTTCCCTTCCAGGTTTGACAACTATCCAGGAGGAAGTGGACAGAGCTGAGGTAGGGAACCATTGAGGAGAACGCCTTCCTCCACAGAGCTCAGGACATTCCTGTGAGAGGCATTTGCCCCATCCGGGATCTGGGAGCACCCACTCTCTGCTCGGATCCTTTTCCCAGTTCTGCAGTCTCCCTGAGAAGCAGCAGCTGCAGAATATTCCATGGAGCGGGTGGTGTCCCCAGAAAGGACTTGAGAGCAGCCCACCAAGTCAGGGTGCCCGCTCCATTTCCAGGAAGGCACGGAGAGTCCTTCCATCACTAACAGTTCAGTGCTTCTAATTTTCAGGTCATCTACAGCTGCCAGTTTTTGACATCCGTCATCCAGGATGTTAAAGATGCCAAGTCGTCAGGCTCCAATATGCTTTCCTATAGTAAAGACGATGCCATGGAGGCCGTATTGGTGAGTGAGATGCGGCAGAGAATGGAAGGGAATGCCCAAGTGAGGGCTCAGTCCAAAGTGTGTGTTTGGGGATGGAGCTATCCCAAGGAAGTCCGTGGGTAGTGACCAACTCTCTTCTGCTCTTTGATCTCTGCCAGGAAATTATGGAGGATGTCAAAAAGCATCCGGACCCTGGGTTCCTGCTGCGGTTAAGCCTGGACGCCGTCACGGAACTCACGTATGCTTATAGCCCACGGGGATTAAATAGGAGGGGGTTGTGTCAGGAAAGGGCAGTGGCAAACCTGGCCAGATCTGTAACTGGATCTCCCCTTTCCCAAAAGATGGCCATTAATGTGAAGGTTTTTCTTTTAGAAAGAAATCTTCTTAAGTACTACGGCCTTTTGTGAATCAAGGCCTCCCCAGATGGGGATTGGTCATTTTTGAAAAAAAGAAGGGAAACCATCACAGACCTGTCGTCGTTTTTGACGCTTGCTGGGTTGCCATGTTCCTCTTCTCTAGAGGAGCTTCCATTGGCTGGATCACCAGCCCGCCTCACACTACGAAATCTCATCTTTCTCCCTCCAGCAAAATGAAGCTGCCTATGCCCTTCAATCTCAAGGCAGCAGTCCTCAACGTGGCGGTGTCCGGGCTGAACCAAGTGGACCCAGGGACCCAGGTAAATACTGTACTTCTTGGGCTTTTTTCTCTTGCGAAGAAAACGTGATACCACTGTCAGTACCAGTGATTTTTCAATCTTGTATTCTCAAGACCGGTTGTGTCTCCTACTCATGACTGATCTTCTCTTTCCCCCCTCCAAGGAGAACATGGCATCCTTTAAGGATATGCTCAGGGGGCTGCTGGAGGAGGCCCCCTCTGTCTACAGCACCATTGGCATCTTGAAGGTAAGCGCAATGAAAGCCCTGTTGGGATGTTAGGTAGTAGATGCGTGCAGGTGTCTGAACGCTGGTACGTGCATGACTGTAGTGGCATTTCTTTTCAAAGGGAACCTGGGCACGGGCCCCTCACAGGCCTGGTACAGAGAGGGAGTGTCAAGCAGTGCCTGTATTCAACAGCATGTATGAATTGCAGTCCCTGTGTCCAGATCTGCCCCTGTGCACTCTCCACTTGTGGTCCGAGTGTGCAACATAAGGTGTGAATGGGGATTCTGTCTTCATCCTCTCTGACATCTGAACGTGGTCTGACAGAAAGAGGCAGCAGACCCCATCCTCTTGGTGTATTTAAGATACAAATAGGTCACTTCCTTATTAGAAGCCAACTGGCTGAGAAGACAGAGAAAACCATCACTCCCATAAGCAACTTTCAGAAATATTGAAGATCTTGTCAACTTTATTGGGGGGGGGATGTTTATATGGAATTAGATCCTCCTTAGACTCCATTGGGACGCAACCAAGGGATGTTCCTGCAGTGGAACAAATTCCTACTGGGCTTAGCTCTCAGTAGCATGGCAAGGGATGATTTAGGCCAGTGCGATGACTCTGAGCTGCTGTTTCAACCCACAGGAGCTCCACAGGTATATTGAATCAGAGGAGCCCCGGCTGCAGGCTCTGGGCCGAGAAGCCTACGTCTACATCCTGCAGCATGTGGCCAGACTGCCCAATGTGGAAGTAAGTACCCTGCTGTGGACATGGCTTAGCTCTGCTTCAGCATCCTCTGGGACCCCTTGTCAGCTTCCAGGTTCAGAAGAAGACCTCCCATTGGTCTCTGGTCACACGGGGGCTGCCTGGCAGCACACTTGCTGGAGAGGGGCTGTTTCCACTGCGGCTCACCGAGGAACAGGAGGAACAGGACAGAGCTGTCACCCGCCCCCACCCCATGTCTCTTCTGGCTGCCCAGTGCCCAGAAGAGCCACACTCCATCTTTGGGAATCCTCAACTTTGTTCCCAACTGGGTCATCTTCAGTTCTTCACTGCTTTGGATATGGTGTCACGTTGACATGAAAGAAACATGTCCGTCTTAATTTCTACAGCTGACCACACACAAGGCTCTCTCCTGCATTGAAGATGACTTGATTCATCATTTGATTAAAAGCACCATCAATGGTAATGCCAATTTCCAGGGAAGTGGGGAGGGCAGAACTGTCTCCTTGGAATCCCAGAATGGGCCTGGGTGACAAAGGTCATCATTCGTCCAAGGAGCCCCAGTTTTGCTCTGACCTCTCTGTGGCAGGCCTCCCAAGTGGGCATGTCTCAAACTCCCAACCCCTCTCACATGGGCAAACACGGTTCTTCTTGGGAAAGTCCTTGCAGCTAAACTGCGAGGTCTGGAAGCCATGCTTGTCTTCCGCTTTGGCAAGCCCAGTGCAAAAAGTGACCCATTAGAACCTCCTCATTTATTCAACATGGACCTGTCCCTCCTTAACTCTTCTCTTAGCCAATGGAAAGAAGAAAACCCAATCTTTTCTCTTCTCTTCCCTTCAGACGATCTTGTCCTGGAGGACTTCGACGAGGAGGAGGAGTTTGAGAATGGTATGAGTATCAGAATGGAGAGGGTAGGAGTGGCTGAATAGCCATTTGAGCCGGAGACTCAATCTTTGGTCTTTTTGTTTGGTTTTCTAGGCTGAGAGAGAACAACCACTCCAACAATACTAGAACTTGGTTACCCAGTGGCAGTAGATTCAGGACAGACAGCTTTGCACAATGCATCTTTATGTTGCGGGATTCCCTTGGAGATGTCGGGAGTGCCACCGGCTTCGCTGAAGAATTACGCCAATTAATGGAAGATAGGTCTGTCGATAGACAGGTGAGCTCTGGGGAGCCCGGTGAACGATTGCAGGTATCCCTCTGAGGGCTGGATGCTGAGGAAAAACAGAAGAAAGAACAGGGAAAGGCGGAGAGGACTTGCCCCAGCTTGTGGCCCATTTTATCCTCCGATGCAAATCTCTGGAAAAAAGATGCTTTCCCCCTGCTTAGTTGCCTATGTGCCGTGAGCTTTTGGAGTTGCTTCTTGTGAATGGGTTGGTTGGTGGGTTGGGTATTTTTCGATCTCCCCTTTATGATACTAGTTGGAAAGAAAGTCACTTCTGCTGTATTAGGTTGACTGGCCTGGGTCATGTGACTTTCTTTCTTTCTTTCTTTCATGACAGGCTAGAACTACTGATGGATGGGCTAACAGTCCAAATTCCAAAACAGACATCCCACTTCCTAGAGGAAAGGTGTCTGTCTCTCTCTCTCTCTCTCTCTCTCTCTCTCTCTCTCTCTCTCTCTCTCTCTCTCTCATTTTATTGAATGTAAGTACAAATAGGTGGCTCTTTCTTTCAGGTTTGAGGTCATTCAGTAATAAGTCTCCCCCAATGCAAACTCTTTTGAGGGTTACCATTTTATGTTTTGTTCCCCCCCAGTGTTATGGTAGTGTTGCTTGTCAAAGTGAAAGTGGCTCTCATATGGAAACCCTGACACCTTCCGTGCACACGTAAGAACAGGATCACTGGTTCGTGTTCCCATATGGAATTGTACACAAACATTGAATGCAGGTCTAAACCACCCAGGATCCACCAAGCCAAGTGTCGTCATATACGTTGGCCCACCCGGCCTCAATGAACCTCCTGTCTTGGCTGCTGTCTTTGACTCAGCAGATCCCCATTTCTGTCATCCTGATTCCATCCCTTCGGTCTTGTGTTCCAGACAGCAATCGTCTGTAGGATCTGTAGAGCTTTTGCTCAAATTCCAAGCACAGTGGTCTCACCCTACAGACACACCCTTCAGGTTACTCCTGAAATGGGAAACATCTTCTTTGGCTCTAATTTCATTTTCTGACATTAGAAACCGGATAGATCCAATTTGGAAGTATTTATTTTTTATAATTTATTCTATTTCTATACCGCCCTTCCAAAAATGGCTCAGGGCGGTTTAAACAGAGAAATAATAAATCATTAAGATGGATCCCTGTCCCCAAAGGGCTGACAATCTAAAAAGAAACATAAGACAGACACCAGCAACTGTCACTGGAGATACTGTGCTGGGGGTGGATAGGGCCAGTTACTCTCCCCCGCTAAATAAAGAAAATCACCACGTTAAAGGTACCTCTTTGCCAAGTTATCAGGAGAAGCTATATTACTTCTTATGTGAAAAAGGTACATGATACAGAAACCCAAAATTGATGCAAAGCAAAGAATTCATGGGATGGCAAAATCGTTTTTATTATGAACATTTTGCCTTTCCATGATCAAAATGATGTGGTCGCTAAGAGTTGACACCGACTTGACAGCACTCCATCCATCAATCACATGCGTGCCACAAAGAAGCAGTTCTTTTCTGCCCGCATTGCTTCTGCAAGCTCACGTTCAGCAGAGTTGTCTCGAGTTGTGAAAGGGTTAGTACATGACCCTCCTCCCTTGAATGAGTATTTGGATCCATCAGTTACCCACTCTGACATTTTAAACGAGATGTTTAAATGAAAACTCTCTTCATCCAACGGAACTAGACTCGACAGGTAGTGCAGAGCCTACTGTGGAGGTGTCCGGCAGCTCCTCTTGCACTGTGAAATTGGATCATTTTCCATTTGTGAGCACGGAGGATGTGGACAAGCTGCTTGGGAGACTTCACTTGACTACCTGTTTTCTTGATCCTTGCCCAATATGGCTTATACCATCTTGCAAGGAGGTGATTGGAGAAGGTCTTGGAAGCATCATGAATGCTTCTCTGAGGAAGGGCAGGATGCCTCCTTGCCTCAGGAAGGCCATGATTAGACCACTGTTGAAGAAACCTGCATTGGATCCCATTCTAGGCCTGTCTCCAACCTCCCATGGTAGGGCAAGGGGACTGAGAGGGTAGTGCCATCTCAGCTCCAGGAGTTTTGGAAGAAGGAGATGATCTGGGCCCATTTCAAAATGGCTTCCGGGTGGGCTATGGGGTTGAGAAGGACTTGGTCCTTGGTTGGGTGATCTCCAATTGGGAATTGACAGGGGGAGTGTGAGCCTGTGGATCCTTGTGGATCTCTCAGCCGATCCTTTTGATATCAGTGAATCATGGCACCTACTGGAGTGCATGAAGGGGTAAGGAGAGGGGTAGGGAGTGAGAGGCACTGCTTTGCGGTGGCTCCACTCCTACTTCTCATGTAGGTCCCAGATGCTGTTGCTTGGAGATTGTTGCTCTTCCAAAGGAGAGCTATTGTATGGGGTTGCACAGGGGCCATTCTATCTCCAATGCTTTTTAATATCTACATGGAACGGTGCGGGGAAATCGTCCGGGATTTGGAGAAAGGTTTTATCCATATACTGACACCCAAACCTCTTTCTCCATCTCAACTTCATTAGGAAATGGCCTAACTTCCCGAAAGACTTACCTGGAGTCCGTGATGAGCCGGATGAGGGAGAACAAACTGAGGCTGAATCCAAGGAAGACAAAGGTACTCATGGTGGGAAGTTGGGACATAGGAAGTGGCTTAGATCTGCCTGTTTTGGATGGAGTGACACTCCCAGAAAGAGCCCGTATGTAGTCTGGGAGTACTTCTGGACTCAAGCCTCTTCCTGGTCTCTCAGGTTGAGGCACTGGCCAGGAGGGCTTTCTATCAGCTTAGGCTGATATGCCAGCTACATCCATTCCTGGAGATAGACCAGCTGGAAACAGTGGCGCATATGCTAGTAACATACTGCACTAGTGCCATGCACTGTACATTGGGCAGTTTTTGTCTGTAGTATGCAGAATGTATGTAGAATTCAGCAGCCAGGCTGGTTTCTGGGGCTTGGGCCTAAGATATTAAAGGAAATGCTACCTTCTTCATGAACCCTGCTGCTTCCTATTCAGATCATCTGGGGAGGTTTGGTTGCAGTTGCCACTGGTTGAGCTGGTGCTGACCCAAAACCGATCCTTTTCTAGGGTTCCCCAGGACTTTGGAATGTGCATCTTAACTAAATCAAATGTTTCTATATTTCTTTCTATTCTCAGCATTTTTCACCAACTACGAATGAAAAGATTCCTCAGCCAATGCACACACTACACTGTGCTGCCAATAGAGTGTCGACCGTGAAGCTCGTCACTCCCACCCTGATATCTCTACTGCCTAAAGTCCACAAAAAAGTCTCAGTCATCAGCTCTGATTCCAAAAAAGCTGACTTGGGTATCTACAAACCTTAAGTCTGCACAGTGACTTCCGGGCCAAGACAGGGATCATTACCATCCCAACATAGACTCGAGAGACCGCTCCACTCCCAGCAAGGGAGACCCCAGAGAAGTCACACCAAGATCACCCTCCGATCCTGAAGGTGACATCAACAAAGCACATATGGAGGATGATACCATCAACACTAGCTGATCTTCTCAAGACCGGCCGCCTCCGGACCGAAAAGAGTCTCCTGCACGATATCAATCATCGAGAAGAGACCCTACGTGATACCAAGGCTCTCCGGGCCCCAGGGAATCCCCTCACCATCTGTACTCTCCAAAACACTATCCCATAGGATTCGGCATATTGCTACTGAGAACCTCGACACTGGGACTACTCTCCATCTGATCATGCCTGATCGTTCCACTAACTTCTTCGACGACAGATCTGGCATTGGTGATAGAGGACGCTATCTTTACCCTTGCTCTTGGGCTCCACATCGAAACCAATATCCGGGGAGATTGGACCATCCAGACACTCGGTCCCGATCACATTCTCCTCAGCACTGCCGGTCTTGGTCTCAGTCAAGAGATAAAAGAACTCAACCACCTAAGCAGCCGGACCTTGACCCTCTACCACCAAATTCCTGAACTGAAGAATCCGCCTCAGAGGAAGATGCTGAAACAGCTCTGGACATCGCATGGGGTTCCACACCTTCAGATCCAATTGGAGATCCCAGGCCTCTGTCTCCCTCGGAGTACCTGAAGCTCTTTCAGCACCTGGAGCGAAGAAAGGGAGGGCCAAACTGAATAGCATGCCCTACCATTTTTGAAAAATGCTGGAACCCAACTTGCCCTCATACATACAAAAAAGGATATTCCCAAGGAGGTGTTAATTCTCTTGGAAGGGTCAATCATGTGGAGCTTTGACTGCAAGAGGATGGATGGCAGAAGAATGTTCTTCAGAGCTGTGTAGTTATTGGGACCATTTTCAGCATTTTTAAAGTGCCAAAATGTCTTCAGAATCCGGTTACAGAATTCAGCTTCTTGAGTCTCAGCTTTCTGTCCCTCTTTGAAACAAAAAGCCAATTTCTAGCCCCTGTGATTTTAGAAAGGTACGCAAATGGTTCTTAAGAGGATGCTGATACTGTTGAAAGACCCCTGGGCCTTGAATGCTGAAGGACCCTGCTAATGGGGCAAAGAGGCACCTTTTTCACATGGTGATTCTCTTCATTTAGCAGGGGGAGAGTAACTGACCCTGGACACATTTCCAGTCTCCAGAGGCCACAACTTCATGGCTGTGTACCCTTCCCTTTCCATTCCTATAGTCAACAGAAGCACAATTGTTTTGTGCAAAGTGAGAGAAATAATGGGAAGGGGTTTAATTTGCATCAGTTATCTCACTGCAGAACTCAACATTGCTTGTTGCAGAATTTAGGCTGTCGGTGCACACACAGAATTTAGGCTGACAGCACACACAGTGCTGTCTGCATGCAGTTCTTCCACATAGCAGCATCATAAGAAGTTGTGCTCCAGTTCATGGCAAGGCTTTTTTAAAAACTGCATTGCGTTAACCCTCCTCCCTTTTATGTTACATAGGTCCCTGTTTTCCAAATCCACACTTTGTTGGACCGAGTTCATACAACTCAGGGTACGTGTACCGCGTGAAGCCCTCCACTATATCGAAGCCAACCATGCAAGATACCTATGAAGGCATGGGACTGGAAGACCTCACTACCCAATGTACAGGCCAATGGGATCTGGCCCATTGATGAAAGGGAAGACGTCATTCAAATCTACTGACCTGTCTATAAGACACAACAACCTCGAACAGGGATGTCCAACTCGGGGTCCGTGGGCTGGATCTATCCTGTGGCGCTCCACTGTCCAGCAGCTGAGCAGGTCCAGCTGATTCCTGCCGTGAGTGCCGCCACATTCCCTGTCTTCCCTCTCGCCAGCACCGCTGCAGCGACCTCTGAGCAGGGGCCAGGAAGTCCATCACCACCATGGCTGAGAAGCGGCCCTTATCCAGCCCTTCTTTCTCCCATCAGGAAGTCATGGCCAGAAGAGGTTTTCCCTTTTGAGATGCTTTCTTCATTTTGCCCAACAGACCCAATAAAGGATGTATTAATTGCGGGATTTTGTTTTCAGTATCATACAAAAATTGGTGTCTTTCACATTTTCACACCAAGCAAGGACGATACACGATTTTCATGTTTTATTTTTCTTTCATGTGTACTGTTTATTGTAAACCTCCCAGAGACATACGTTTCGGGTGGTACATAAATATGTTCAATAAAATCAATCAATCGATACTGGAACTCTGATCCTGGAATCTTATTGTCTCTCTCTTGGAGTAGTTCTTCAAACTGGCCATCATGCAAGCACATCGCTTGGAGCATGTGCAGGCAAGGCGTCAGCCCGGGCACTGCTGCCTCCGCTCCTTCCATAAAGAGCAACTTTCAACACATTTAACGGGTGGGGAGCAGGCCGTGCCCTTCCTTCCAGCCGCCCTGATGGATTGGGAAAGGAAGGATTGAGACTCATCAGCACAGGAAGTGCGGAAGAGTCAGATCAGGGGTCATAGAGTAGAGGCAGGTAGAATAGTTGAGGGAGACCCCCACTCACGACCTCTACTCCCAATGCCCCTAGCGGTCCGCAGATACAGGATCCATGAATAACTGGGTTTGAATTCAACCTGAGGACAACTTCAGCCATGCCCTTTTAATTCCACAATGCTCCCATGATATCTGTAAAGAAGATCCAAAGCAGGTCCAGGGAATGAATGAAGGGGTTTCCTTTCATATCACCATCTCTGGGAGGGCTATGAAGGGTTCTGCTTTATAGGCAAGCCATGGATCCTCCTCCTTCATGGCCAGGAGGCATGTTGTTGCTGGCCCTAAGAGACACAAAAATCTCCTGAGCATCCTGGAAAGGGTGCCAGACAAGGAGATATCAGGGAGGGTCTTAACTCTCTTTAAAACAGACAAGGGAGCAATACATGTTGGACGGTTTCAATCTCCCTCTAACCACAAGGGCAGATTCTATCTTCCCTACGTATACTCTTTATTCTCTCTGCCTGCACAGCCGACGGGAGCAGGTCATACCTTGCTCTAAAGGAAGCTCTCAGATAGCACGGGTTCTCTAGACCGAATGGAGAATTGCACAGAAAAAGCAAGAGTGTGTTGCTGTGTTGAAGAATTTGTGGCTTTGGAGATTACAAACTTGGTCCGGGGGTGACCAGCTCCTGCCACATTCATCCTGAACTCTAACTTCAGCGAGGTGCGGTGAAGCATTGGCTGCTAGGTGCCATCCACCAGAGTGAGAAGCACAGAGACTTGCATAGACCAGCATGCCTACCAGGGGGAGGAGAAAGGTGTGTGGGTCTGCTTGCCCTCCCCTCCGCTCTGCTCTTTGGCAGCACAGGCTTGCACATGTGGGCTTCTTGCATGTTACTGCGGATGACACTTACACCAAACCATTCATGGTCTTCTCTTTCATCTCCCTGACGCACCTCAAGGCTGTCAGACAGATCAAGGAGAGGGACAGTACACACTTCTTTGCTTGTAACAACAGTTTCTAACTGAAGTTGAGGATTCCAGTATGAAAGGCTCTCTTCTAATGTGTTCCTGGGATTCTCGCCACTGAGTTCTGCATGGTGTCAAGTCATGCTGCTCTGTGCTGGATTGACACGTCTTCCTGATCGGTCTGTTGTATCTCATGTGGTAACAAACGTGGTCACATCATCAAGAGAAGTGTAGTTTTGTATTCCACAGCAGAGCTAATAATAGCAACTTCTTTACAGTACGTTCAATTTCAAAAGGAGCACGGAAGTCTCCTGAGCAGAGACAAATGAAGAGGTTTATCTGTCCCTCCCTCCCTCTCATAATGTCAAATACATCTCATGGACAGCATCAAAACTTCCATATGGCCTAGAAAACTGGGCTTTGGAACATGTTGAAGACAATCTAACTAGCAGAAAAAACCAACGGTAGGATGTTGGTGCACTTGTTCCCAGGGTCGGTGCCAGACTCTTTTGCGCCCTAGGCAAACACATTGACACTCGACACTCTGCACCCCCCTGAGGTCTGAGGTCTGCACTCTGCTGCCTAGTTGGCCTAACGGTAGCACCGGCCCTGCTGGTTCCTCACAAGGGGGACACAGAACTGTAAGGCACTTGCATCTAGACCTGAAGGTGCCTCCGATTAGAACACTCTTTGAAAGTGAAGATCCTTTTGACATGTAATCCTGAACCTGAGACAAGGAAACCCTCCAACAGAGGCCAGGCTGCTTGCTTCTTGCCAGTGATGATGAGAACTTGCTGCATCTCTCTGTGTGAACTAGCCAAAGGTATGAGCAGGGACTGACTGATGTTGAATACATGTTGTGGAGGAGGTGCCGACTGCTTTGGCTGCTAGCCCAACCAGAGTGGTCTCGCTTGGAGATCGGTCACACCATGCCCCCAATCCCCCTTAGCAATGCCAGTCTCCAGTTGTGATGGTGGGGTCCCTGAAGGAACCAGCAGCTTCACCACCCATGGGCCGGTGAGCATGGTGGCAGCATGGTGTGGGATCACTTCAAGTTCTGCCTTAGTGACCATAGACATGCTTTCTGCACCTACTGAGTAGCAGGTACTGGGTAGTAGTGGGTAGTAGATACTGTCTGCACCTACATGGGTCAGCATGGGAAAGGACCCCAAGCCTCTTGGGACGATGGTGGTGCTGCTGCACCTGCGACCCCTTTCACCTGCGGGTCCATTCTCCTGCTGGCAGCAATGGGTCTGGCGTGCCCTCGGCTAGCTGCAGCTGCTGTTGCTCCGAAGCCTCCAGGATGCGAAGGGCACTTGCAATAGGGGGCTCCCACCACACAGGCCCTGCTCAGGCCCATAGCCAGCCTCAGTGTACAACCTGGGACACACCCTGGCTACGGGCCCCTGCTGCTCCCATGGCGCTCTTGCGGAGAAGCGCCAAAAGATAGCCGGCCATTTCCACCGGGGTGAAAAGGCTCAGTGCATGCTGAAGGAGAGGCAGCTTGAGTAGGGATGTGCAGTTCGGTTCGGACAAACCGGTCCGGATCCGGCGGCTCGATCCCGGACCGAATCGGGCCCTTCCGGGACCGAGCCGGACCGAATTCGAGCCGGTTCGGTACCGAACCGGCTCGGGTTTCCCGAACCGGTTCGGGAATGAAATTGAGTCTCTGGAGTGTCTCTTTAAAGTTCCAAGTCTGTCCTCCATTTTGTGTCTCCTTCCCGAAACTTTTGCTCCTCCTTGCATCCATTTTGTGATGCTATTTCCAGGCATTGTATTGGCTGCGCTATTGATCCTTGATTGGCCAGAATGAGTCCTTTGTTCTGGTAGGCTGCTTGGCTGTTGCACTGTTGAGAGCTGGCACCCTGTTGGCCGTGGGGGGAGTGCAAAGGTGGGGGCTCCCAAAGGAGGGAATTTCAAACCTATATAAACCCAAGCCTCTTCTCTGGAAACTTCTCTTGGCTGCAGTTGTGGGATCATCTCTGAGACCTGCTTGCCCTTTGCTGGCTGCTCTGGTGTCTCTGTGAGTCCTGACTGTGTCCTGTGTCTCTCTGTGTGTGCTCTGTCTAATCCTTTGTCCACCTGCCCTTTGTGACTCTCTGTGTGTCTCCTCTCTCTGTCTGTCTCTTGTCTGTATACTGTGTGTTACTTCACTTTACTTTCTTCTTAATTTCCCCCAATTTTCCCTGTTCCTTGTCTGTCTGCTTTTCTCCCCCCCCTCCCCCCCTTTCCCTTCTCATCCTTTGGGCCTACCCTCCCCCTCCCCCACTCCCACCCACTGCATCCTCATTGCTTTAAATCTTCTTCCATTAATTATTGCTCTTTGTCCTGCCTTGTTGTTGTCCAACTTTTTGATTTTCACATTGCATTCCATTGGTTTCAGTTATATATTGCTTGCTGGTTTTGCTTAAATTGTACCATTTTGTTTGTTTCTGCTGACTGCTGCTGCCCTGCGAGTTGGTTCCCTGAATCCCTCCCCCCCACCCCCAGAGGATTCTGTTGTTGTTTCTTGTTGTCCCATATAATCAGTTTTGGTTCCCTGCTCCAAACTTGCCCCTCCAAGTCCAACCACACCCCACCCCAACCCCACCCCATCCAGCCTTCTCCCAAGTTTGCTGCTGCCAAACCGAGTCCAGTTTTCTTTGCTTGGTTCCACTTATTCATTTGCTATTATTAATTTGCAGCAATTGTGGTTTCATTGTCTCTGTTCACTTAGTGGCCCCCCTCAGAGTCTGTGTTTGGTTCCCCCTCCCCACACCCCCACCCCCAAGTTTTTTCTGCTGGTTATAGTCTTTCTTTTAATTTTTTTTTTAAACTTCTGGCTTGTGTTCTCTTGATATATATTGCTTTATATATTTTGCTACCCTCCTCCTCCTCCTCCCCCCCCTGCCTGCCCCCCCCACCCTCCCTCCTCCCAGACCCTACCCTAGCCCAGGCCCAGCTCCTCCCCCAACCACCCCATCCAGCCTAATCGCTGCTGCTGCCCGAGTTGTTCCAGTTTCTCCTTTGCTGTTTGTTGTTGCCCCCTCCCCTTCCCCCCAACACCCCTCTGCCACACACTAGCCCCCAACCACACACACCCTCTCTGCTCCCCCCACCCCACCTCTTTTTCTCCTTGCCCCTGACTCTCTCCACTCACCCCAGGCCCCCTGCCACACACTAGCCCCCAACCACACACACCCTCTCTGCTCCCCCCACCCCACCTCTTTTCCTCCTTGCCCCCGACTCTCTCCACTTACCCCAGGCCCCCTGCCACACACTAGCCCCCAACCACACACACCCTCTCTGCTCCCCCCACCCCACCTCTTTTCCTCCTTGCCCCCGACTCTCTCCACTTACCCCAGGCCCCCTGCCACACACTAGCCCCCAACCACACACACCCTCTCTGCTCCCCCCACCCCACCTCTTTTTCTCCTTGCCCCCGACTCTCTCCACTTACCCCAGGCCCCCTGCCACACACTAGCCCCAACCACACACACCCTCTCTGCTCCCCCCACCCCACCTCTTTTTCTCCTTGCCCCCGACTCTCTCCACTTACCCCAGGCCCCCTGCCACACACTAGCCCCCAACCACACACACCCTCTCTGCTCCCCCCACCCCACCTCTTTTCCTCCTTGCCCCCGACTCTCTCCACTTACCCCAGGCCCCCTGCCACACACTAGCCCCCAACCACACACACCCTCTCTGCTCCCCCCACCCCACCTCTTTTCCTCCTTGCCCCTGACTCTCTCCACTTACCCCAGGCCCCCTGCCACACACTAGCCCCAACCACACACACCCTCTCTGCTCCCCCCACCCCACCTCTTTTTCTCCTTGCCCCTGACTCTCTCCACTTACCCCAGGCCCCCTGCCACACACTAGCCCCCAACCACACACACCCTCTCTGCTCCCCCCACCTCTTTGGACCGCTGCTACTGCTGTGTCCTCCCCCCACACCTGAATCCCCCCTCCCTGCTGCGCTGCGCTCCTCCTCTCTCCTCTTTCTCTCTATCATCTCTCTTTCTCCTCTCTCTCTCTTTCTTTTCTCTCTCTCTCCTCTCTTTCTCTTTGTCCCTGCCCCCCCTCTCTTTTCTCTCTCTCTTAGTCTTTTCTCTCTCTGCTCCCCTTCACTTTCCACCTCCTCTCCCACAGCTGCAGCCACACACAGTAGCCTACCCACCTGGCGGCTGCCATCGGTTTTTTTTTTCTTTTTATAGTTTTTGGTTGATTTTGTCTCTGCTTGGGGGTGAGTTGAGCGACACAAATAGTGTTGTCTCCTCACTTCTGCCCCTCCATCGTTGTTGAACTACCCCGGTTGCCTGTGTGCCTCGTGCGGCCGCCCTGCTGTGTCTCAGCCCAGGGTGGCTGGCTGGCGGCGGCGAATCCGTGACCAGCAGTGAGCGGCAGGAGAAGGACCGGAAGAAGAGGGGTTAGTGCGTGTGCAATTGTGCACCTTTTGTTGCCCCTTTCTCTCCCTAGCTGGCGGTTTTAAATAGGGACACCCCTATTCTGAAATGCATTTGGGTGTGGGGAGGAGGGAGGGAACCTTGGAGAGGAGATGTACTGTTGTAAAACTTGTGTCTTCATGCCCATGCCCAGTAAAGAAATTGCTGCTGTGTGTTGCGTTGCATTGCATGCGTCTTGCAGGTGGTTTTTGAACAGGTGCCTTCCAGAGTGCTTCCTTGCCTCTGGGGCAGTCTGAGTGGGGTCCAGGGTTCTGATGCGATGCTGCCACTACATGCTGGGCCTATGCCATGCCAGAGTGCTTCCTTGCCTCTGGGGCAGTCTGAGTGGGGTCCTGGCTGGGCTCTGATGCTGCCACTACATGCTGGGCCAATACACACATATGATGATGATCATGATGTTCAATCCATGAGGCTGCCATCAAGTGTTTGCTGCTGCTTGCTTGCCATGGCATTGGGCAGGCAGAGTCACAGAGTGGGTGGGTTCAACCTCTGTGTTGGTGTGACTGGGTTCTGGTTTTGGTTGTGTGCAATTTAGAGTCACTAAATAGGCTGCATTGAGTTTGATGCTCCCCCCACAGGAGCATTACTTGAGAACCACCCCCCAGAACCCACACTTTGTGTTCCAGTTCACTAAATAAGGGTTTCCTCCTTTGATCTGCAGGTTCCCAAGCGTTGACTGCATCCCTCCCCCACCCCCGGTAGGTGCTGTGCCCTCCCCCCATCCACTCTCCCCCCCCAAAAAAAGCTAAAAACTTGCCACCCACACCACAACTACTCCACCCAACTGCCCGTGCCACCCTCCCACACCGGGGTTCCACCCTTTAACCCCCTATTTTTCTAAAAAAACACCCCTCCCAGACCCATCTCCCCAATTGGCTTGGTGGTTGACTCCCAAATTCAAAAAGGACACCCTCCCCCTCACTTCGATTGGCTTCCCCCCCCATATCAAAAAGTCTTCCTTTCCCCCCAATTGGCTTCCTTTTTTGAAAACAAACTTCCCCCCCGCCACCTCCAAATCAGCTGCCTTTTTTTTGGCCCCTAAGCCCCTCCAAATTATTTTTTTGACCCTGTCTGGCCTTCCTCCTAAAGTCTCCCTCCTTCTGACCTAGCAGCATGTCTGAGCGCCGTGTGGCGGGCAGGGCTCGCTCAAGGCTGGCAGGCAGAGGTGGGAGAGGCCAGGTGCGGGGTGCGCCTGCGGCACGGGGAGGGAGAGGACGCGGGGATCCTGAGGACACCCCAGTTCTCCCCATTGGAGAATTCTTTGCTCCGGCCCCATCTTTGGTGCGCAGGATTCAGTTCCCCACGCCTGCTGCCGCCAATCGCGGCAGAGGCAGAGGCACTGTTAGGGCTGTGGCGGGTCCCTCCTCGCCGGCGGCACCAGGTGCTGCTGAGCTACCGCCAGTTGTTGAGGTGGAGGAGACTGTGGAGTTGGAAGAGCAGGTAGAGGGCGGTGAGGACCGTGCGGCTGGCAGCGATGCAGCCAGGTTCTCCCTCCCTCTGGGGCCCCTTCCCCCTATCCTTTCGCCGCTCAGTGGGGCCCCCCCTCGTGAAGCCCGACACTCTGGTGGGGAGCGGTCTGGCGAGGTGGTGGAGGAGAGGCCTGCCTCTCCGATGCCAGTTGAGCCGGGCCCTTCCTCCGCTGTGGAGGGCGGAAGGGGCGGGTTGGGTGGCAGCAGTGGGCAGGCAGCGGCGGCCGCCCCCCCCCTAGGACTGCAGCCACCCTGCGAGAAACGGCCTAGGACGGCGCCCAGGGCGCAGGAGGCCAAGGGCAGTGGTGCATGGGTGCATTTTGAGGTCCCTCAAGATGCCCCATTCCACGCCCGCTGTGTCCACTGCAGGATGCTTGTCAGCCGTGGAAGGGACCCTGCGCACCTGGGTACGACGCCTATGTGGAGACACCTAGAGCGTCACCACCCAGGTCTCAGGGGACAGGCTGGCAGCGCTAGTGCGCCTTGTGCATCTGCCACTAGGGCGGGCAGCGGCAGTGTGCCAGCCAGCAGGCAGGCTACACTGCCCGTCCAGCGGTGGACGCAGTCCTCGGGCAGCCAGCGTATTGTTCGCGTGGACCATCATCACCTCACCCGCCTCATAGGGGAGATGATTTCCACCGATGACCAGCCGTTTCAGGTGGTCGAGAACAACGGCTTCCGCCGTATTCTCCAATACCTGGCTCCCGAATACGTCATCCCCTCAAGGACGACGTTCAGCCGGAACGTGGTCCCCTCCCTGTACCGCCGGTGCAGGGAGCTCGTGTCGGCCGAGCTGCGTGCAGCTCCGGCCGGGACAAGCGTGCATTTCACGACTGACCTCTGGACCAGTGTCAGTGGGATGCACGCTTCTTTCCTGGCCCTCACTGCCCACTGGTGGGGACCGGAGAGTGAGGGGACCTCCGCGGGCGATGCTTCCGGGTCCGGCGCGGCTGGTGGGCCGGCCTGCACGTGGAGACGATGGACACGAGGCACACCGCGGAGGAGGTGGCGGCCGTACTCGACCGCCAGATAGAGGAGTGGATTGGCGGGTGTCCACACCTCTCCCGCGGCTTCATTGTCACCGACAATGGAGCCAACGTTACCGCCGCTGTCGAGACAGTCATGGACTGTGTGAACATACGGTGTATGGCACACACATTCCATCTGACCGTCAGGGACGCCCTTGGCCTTAAGGAGCTGAGGGCGTCCCAGGAGAAGGGGGCCCGCCCCATCGCAGGTGCTGTTGCTGCCACGGCCACGCTTGTGGATAAGTCCCGCAAGCTGGCCGCCCACTTCCACCGCAGCGAGAAGTCCAGGAGACTGCTTCGCCAGAAGCAGGATGACCTTGGCCTTCCTCGCCATCTCATCCCTACGGATGTGGAGACGCGGTGGAACTCCACCTTCCTCCTGTTCCAGCGCCTGTTGGAGCAGGAGAGAGCCCTTGTCGCCCTGGCGAGGGACGAGTCCTTGGATGTCTGCGACTTCTCGAACGCAGAGTGGAAGCAGATGTCCGAGGCGGTGTCGGCACTCGAGCCCTTCCAGCTTGCCACGAAGGGCTTGTGTGGCGACACCACTCCCTTGAGCCAGGCGCTGCCCACAGCTGTTGGTCTCGAGAAGCTGATGGGTGGACTCCATATCTCTCTGACCACGCCAGAGGGTCGTGCTCTGGCTGGGAGGCTGAGGTCTGGGGTTGACAAGCGGCTCGTTGATGTGCTGGGAGACAGGGAGGAGTATGTCCTCGCTTGTCTCTGTCACCCAACCCTCAAGGGCAATGCCGTGAGTGCCGACGACTTGCCCAGGTGGAAGGGCATCCTGGTCGAGAAGGTTAGGGAGGAGGAGGCCGCTAGGGCCCGCAGAGATCAGGGTGTTGGTAGTGGTGCGGGGGCAGCCCTCACGGCCCAACCCGCACCCAGCAGCAGCATGGGCGGCCAGCCGGCGTCAGCTTCCCCTTCCCCTCCCTCTTCCCAGTCCAGCAGCGCGGCATCCCAGGCGGCGCCATCGCAGCAGCCATTTGCTACCGACTCGAGATCCGCCCAGTGGTTTCAGCGGTTCTGCTATGGCGCCATGCCTGGTATGCGGGAGGCTCGACCTGCCAGGCCCCCCTCCAGTGCTGAGCAATGCGTTGCGCAGTACTTGGAGGAGCCTGTGGAGGGAGACGGCGTGGACTGCGCACAGTTCTGGGCGAGCCGCCGCCAAGTCTGGCCGGACCTGGCGGTGGTGGCTGTGCGCCTCCTCTCCTGCCCCCCAACCAGTGTCCAGAGCGAGCGGGTGTTTTCACGTGCCGGGGACGTGGTGACACCCTCTCGCTCCCGCTTGGACCCTGGTCTGGTGGAGCAGCTGGTCTTCCTTAAGGTGAACCTCCCCCTGTTGGGCTACCCCAAGCTGCAGTTTGAGACGGGCGAGTGATTACCGTGGGTTGCCCCATGGTTGGTCACCTGCCTGGCTCGAACTCTGTGCTTATCCCTACCCTCCCCCCTTCCACCTCTAGCTGAGCTGACGTGACAGATGCTGAGCCGTGCCAGCCAGTCGCAGCGTGTAGTGTGCCCACACAGAGATGCAGTTGTAGTAGTAGTTGTAGTGCTGCGACTGGCCAGATGTTTACAATGCCCACGCCCACCTAAAAAGAAACCCAATGCTGACCAGCACAGGCCCTTTATCTATCCACCTGTCAGCATTTGGGGACCTGGCGTGGGCACGGCACACCCCCCCAAAGTAGCACAGCCCACAGAGTACTAGACTTAGCGGCAGCGGCGGGTATAAGTTCAAAAATGCAGTGTAGATATGTAAATACTGTATGTAAATAAACATGTAAATAATTTTTTCTTTAAAAACCCCATGTCAAAATCAAGCCTCAAAATTATGCAAAAGAAAGAAAAAAAGGTGACAAAGGGAGAACAAAATGATGAATGCCAAATGAATTGATTTTATTGAAAATGTCACCAGAAATCATGTGTGGGGGGCTTGGTTTACATGGAGAAAATGATTGGGTGATTTTTTGAAATGAAACGAATGAATTATTATCATCTTATGTTCATCTTGATTGTGGTCACTGTTGATGTTGGCTGATGGCAAAAAACCCAAAACCATCAGAATAGCAATGAACTGGCTGCCAACACAACATATTGATTGATAACTGTGCAGGGGGGGAATTGGGTCTGTGTGTGTGTGTGTGGTGCAGGCTCAGTCTGTCTCTTCCTGTTGTGTGTCTGTCTGTCTGTCTGTCTGTCTGTGTGAATGGATGCCTAGCACTGTCTCTGTGTGTGGATGCTTTCTGTGTGTAGTGTGGTGTGTGTCTGTCTACATGTTTTTTTCCCTCCCCCCCATGCCTCCCTCCATCCTTCCCCTCTCATCCTCTCCCCTTCCTCTTCACCACCTTCCATCCTCCCTCCCTTCCAGCCCACCACCGCCTCACCTGCCCCCAACCCCGGTCTGGCAGATGATGAGAGTCTGGTCTCTCCCACCGAAGCACACACGTGAGCACGTGTGTGCACAAATATGTGGCTGACCAACTCTGAGCCGGACCCTCCCCCCTTCAATCCCCTCTACATCCCTCTCCCCCTCCCCTTTCCTCCCCCCTGCCTCCCAGCCTCCCTCCCTGCCTCCCTCCCCCCTCCTAGCTAGCAGCGCACACATACACACACAAAACACCTGTGGTGGCAAACACCACCAGCACACATGCACTCACACTGGTGCCACCACCTCTGCCTTGGGCCTCTGTGTCCTTGAGCAGATATGTGGTGGTGGACCAGAGAAGCATTTCTTTCAAGCAAGGCAAAAGGCATGCACTCACTGCACACACACACACACACACACACGAAGAGGTGAAGACGAGAAGAGGCAACTTCTAGAACCAGCAGCAGCAGGTGAGTGTCGTGTAATTGTGTTGCTTCCCAAGGCCACTGCCCATGCTCAATGCTCAGTCTGCTGAAACTAAAGAACTAGCTACAATCACCCTTCCTCACATGCAGCTCAGCTCAGCTCAGCTGCACAGCACACTGACTAACTAGACACTACAGCTGGTGGTAGAAAAAACAGAAGTCTAGATTCTAGAAGATGTCCTGGTGGATTTTAAACTTTCAAATCTGTGCTAGGATTGCCTCGCCCGCCTCCTCCTCCTCCTCCTCCTCCTCCTGCCTGTAATTGTGCCCTCTCCCCTTGCAGTTGCGCCGTCGTGATGGGTTGGTGATGTGCGTGCGCCGTCTACTTAGCTCTCTCCTCCTCATGTTGGCTGGGCTTGCCAGGCACTGGCTGGCAGCAGCTGTTGGCTGTGTGCTAGGCTCAGGCTGTGGCGCGCGTGACTGGACTGGGAATGTTATTGTAGCGGCAACACTGGTTGTGGTGGTAGCAGTAGTAGCTGTTGTTGTTGCTGGGCTGGTGGCTGCTGGCCTGTGCTGACTCTGCGCACTTGGTCTGGTCTGGTCTGGTCATTGGGATGCAGATGTAGGGTGTGTGTGCATCATCCATGGGGAGCATCAGAGCAGAGCAGAGCAGGTTGGCTGGCTTCTGTCTGTCGGGCCTAGTCAGTGGCAGGCACTGAGTGAGGCGGTGGTTTCTTTGGGCATCACGTCACCCATCATGCAGAGCGGCAGGTCTGCTGCTCTGCTGCTCCGCCTCCTGCTTCTTCTCTGTGTGTGCTGCTCTTGTGCTTAGTGTGCTGCTCCGCTGCTGCTGCTGTGCTGGCAGGCAGCACAGCAGTGGCCTTTTTGTTAGATCAGAGAGTGGGTGTTGTCTCTCTGAGTGTCCTCCTCTTACTTGCTTGGATAGGAGTGGTGGTAGTAGGTAGGCATTAAGATGGACTGACTAGGTGTTATGTGTTAGGGCGCCCAGAGAGAGGCGCCAAAAAGATGGGGTGGCAATTGTTGGGTTGCTCCTAGTATTATTGGTGAATTTCTGAAGAAAATTTTTTTTCCCATTGGCTAGAATGGGGGTTCGGGGCTGCCCCAGACCCGCCTCTGTGGGGTGGCAGCACCGCCAAAGTGGGTCCGGGGCCATGGCAAAAATGCCCTCAGTCCCTCCCAGCAATCCCCGTAGAGATAGGAGTGATGGTTCTGCTGTTTTTCTGAGATGTTCTGAGTGAGTGTGGATTCTGTGATAGCAAATGAGAGTGGATTCATGGTGTCTCATTGGAAATCTCATAAGCTATCATAGAATCTACACTCAGAATACCTCAGAAAAACAACAGAACCATCACTCCTATCTCTACGGGGATTGCTGGGAGGGACTGAGGGCATTTTTGCCATGGCCCCGGACCCACTTTGGGGGTGCTGCCACCCCACAGAGGTGGGTCTGGGGCAGCCCCGAACCCCCATTCTAGCCAATGGGAAAAAAAATTTTCTTCAGAAATTCACCAATAATACTAGGAGCCACCAATTGCCTTGGGATTTTTGGGGTGGAGGACACCCATGGGTGGCTACCACCCACCCCAGCTTTTTTGCCCCTAAGGGCTCCACATTGTGAGTTATGGGCAAAAATTTATTTTTTGAAAAAAATTTGTAAAAAATCAGAGGAAGGTCCAATCGACTTGAAATTTGGGTGGCAGGTAGAACACAATGTCCCCTTCAAAACCAGCCACTTTTTGTGACCCGAACCGGTTCGGTTCAGATCCGAACCGGTTCGAAACCGAACCGGACCGGGGGGTGGTCTGGCAAAACCAAAACCGAACCACCCCGGTCCGGTCCGGACCCGGTTCAGACCCGAACCGAACCGGGAGAACCGGTTTTATGCACATCCCTAAGCTTGAGCTGGACCTACCTGAACACCTGATCCCTCAGGAGGTTCCTACCCAGTGGAACTCTGACCTTCTTCTGCGGGATGGTTTGGTTGGGGGGTTTTCTGCTCCATGCTGTGCCTCAGGAGAGGCAAGGAGGTTTGATTCTGTAATGTCCTTTTCTCTGCACTGAGTGTAATGCTGTTCTCTTGTCAGTATAAAGATCTGGTTTTGCTTGATCTCAGATTGACAAAAGCAGTACTTGGCTTCCTTCCTTCCTTCCTTCCTTCCTTCCTTCCTTCCTTCCTTCCTTCCTTCCTTCCTTCCTTCCTTCCTTCCTTCCTAGAGCTCTGGTTTGGTAGTCTGTGTGTGAGATGGTGTTGTGGAGAGAAAGGGACAGTGGCAGCTCAGCTCTATGTGTCTGTGTGTAATATTTCTTGGTGATTGCTGTGATGAGCTCTCTATCTAGGGTTCCCTTTGAGGACAATCAGGAAGCTACAGCGGGTCTGGAATGCAGCGGCTCACCTTCCCATGGGTGCCAGAAAAGATGATGGGGTAACACCTCTCCTGCAGTCATTGCACTGGTTGCCTATTGGCTTCCGAGTTCAATTTAAGGTCCTGGTTCTGACCTTCAAAGCCTTGCAGGGTTTGGCGCCTGTCTACCTACAGACCTGCCTCTCCCTTTCAGGTTACATCCCTTCCGGTTAGATCGTCTCAGATGGCCCTTTAGTCGGTCCCTGATTTCCGAGAGGTTCGGGGCTCTAGGACCCGGGAAAGGGCCTTTTTGGGTGCTGCCCCACTTCTTTGGAACACTCTTCCCCTTCAGATCCATCTAGCCCCTTCCTTACTGATCTTCAAATCTCTATTGAAGACTTTTCTTTTTCACCAGGCTTTTGCCCTGTACTTTAAATATTTGTTTGTTGTTAGTTACTTGAGTTTTTAATTTAAAACGTGATTTTTAATATTGCCTTCTTTGCATGTTTTTGTGCACTGCCCGGAGTCTTTGGAATGGGCAGTAGATTAAATGTTTCAAATAAATAAATAAATGGTTTCTGGGGGCACCAGAGAGGGTTGGGCATGATGGGTGCTACCCACCACTCAACCCACAGAGCAATTGGGAAATCAGGTGATTTTTAATGATTTCTTTTTAATTGTGTCAGGGTCATTTCAGTCCATTGCCCTACTGAGCCAGATAAAATTACATATGGTGAGAGCTAGTCTCTCAGTTGGTTTTCTGGGAGGACTAGTCTTCCCATTGGTCAGCCTTTTCCTTCCCACTGTCAGCAAGGTGCCATTCACATTTCCAATGTCTTCTTTGTGGTTTTATTGCTGTGTCCTGTAATGCAAGCCCCCACCAACAGGCACAGTTACCATCCACATCCCCAGTCAGCTGGTGTGACTCCACAGACCAAGACATGGGTGACAGAGCATTCCTTCCTCCCCAAAGTTTTGCCCAGCAGCCAGGCTAGGTTTTGCCATTTTGGTAGCAAGGCGGCTGTCTTACCGATGGATTATTGACTTGTGCTGTAACCAATCAATGGTAGCCAGCCTTCATTCCAAAAGACGGTGTCCCACCCCTCTCTGTTTCTTTTTTCATTCCAGGTCTGAGGACTGCAAAGCAGAAGAAAGAAAGAAAGAAAGAAAGAAAGAAAGAAAGAAAGAAAGAAAGAAAGAAAGAAGGAAAGAGCGGAGGTCAGGAACCATTGAGTAGAGGGTCTTCCTCCACCGAGCCCGGGACATTCCCCAACACTTGCTGGGTTGTCATGATGCTCTGCTCTAGATGAGCTTCCGTGGGCTGGATCACCAGCCCTCCTCACACGATGAGATCTAAGATTTCTTCCTCCAGCAAAATGAAGCCAGCTCTGCCAATTCATCTAATAGCAGCAGTCCTGCACGTGGCCGTGTCCAGAGTCAACCAGCTGCACCCAGGGACGCAGGGATATTCTTATTGAGCTTTTTTTCTCCTGCGCCACAAACTCCCGCTGCTTCCACTCCCGGGCTACTTGTCCCATTTGAGACCACTTGGGAATCTTTTCTATGTAAGGATGCCACAGTTTTGCTTTGTCATAATATGTTCTATGAAGAAGGGAGAATTCAGTGTCAACTGAAAATCTCCCGGTTGGCCCCAACTGGAACCAGAAGCAAAGCCCTGTAGTGGTAACCAGTTCAGAAGATGGCGTTCCATCATTCCATCATTGGTTTCATTCAGAAAGACTGGCATGATGCTTTCTTCTCAAGTCAAGTCCCATGGTTGTCTTTTTCTAGAGTTACATGGCAAGCTAAGAGTTTGGATATTATTCTGTAGGAAATGTAACTAAACTGGTTCCAGGTGTTTGAACTGGTTGCCAAAACACTTTGGAAAGTGAATATTTGACCCCACACTGAACGGGAGAGTTCCCAAAGAATGACCAAGTTTGAAATGGTGTGACTCCCTGCAGAGGTGGTTTCTTACTTTTCTGAGATTGAATGTATAAGCTCTTCTTCGGAGTTAATTGTGAGCACCCTTTCCCACTTCCATATGTCCTGGTGGTTTCTTGGCCCAACTGGAATGAAACACAATACCACGATAAGCGTGAGTGCTTTTTCAATGTTGCATTCTCAAGACAGTTTGTCACTCATATACTCATGTCTGATCTTTTCTTCCCCCCCTAGAACGAGAACATTGAGGTGCTCCAGAGGATGATCAGGGCTTTGCTGGAGGAGGCCCCCTCTGTCTGGAACTTAATCAGCATCTTGAAGGTAAGTGCAATGAAAGCCCTATTCAGACAGTCGGTAGTACATGTGTGCAGGTGTCTGAACACTGGTAGGTGATTTTTTGTGCATGACTGTAGTTGCTTCATTTTAAAAGTGAACCTGGGCACGGGCCCCTCACAGGCCTGGTCCAGCTAGGAAGTGTCATGCAGTGCCTGAAAACAGGACTGCCTTTTGGTTACATGGTTTCCATTCACCCCTGAGCTCGTTCATGGTACTTCTCTGCAACTTTCCCAGCTCTAACATCATCTGGCTGAGCTGGGCTGACCAGAACTGCACCCCATATGTCAAAGGTCTCCGCCCCAAAGCGTTGGGGCAGCTGTCTCGACCCAATTCCTCAGCCAGAAGGAGGATGATGCACCATCTGGAAGCCTATTGGGCTACCCGTATTGCTGCCCTCCTTCTGTTCTGCACTCCTTCCCTGCCCCATTGCCCCCCTCTCCTGAAAATGTCTGCTTAAGGGTCGCATTCTCGCTTTCTCCCTGCTCTCTTCTAGGCTGCAAAGAGTCTGCCGTTGCTGCAGGCGGCTGTTTAAGACCTCCCCCACCAGTGACTCCGCCAAGGGCAAGCCCCCCAGAGGGAGGTTCTTTAAATGGAAACACTGTGTTGAACCTACTCCAGCACCACCTCCAACTCCCACAGGGGGCTCCCCGGCAGTATCCGGAGTCACCATCGATGAGCAGGTGCCCCATGGGTGACAGAGCATTCCTTCCTTCCCAAACTTTCTCTTCTCTTCTCTTCTCTTCTCTTCAGATGGCCTTGTCTTCAAGGACTTCCATGAAAAGGAGGAGTTTGTCTGATCACCCATTTGCTTCCTTTTCTTTTTAATGCTCCTAAAGCTAGGAGAATAGCTGCCTGGAAGTATTATATGTTTTTAAGAATACATATCATGTGACATGATTGATTTTAACAATGACTTTGAAATGTTTCTTTATTGTATTTTGTATTTTCTTCACCCCTCCCCCCTTTTGATCTGTTATGATTTAATTTTTTGTTTGTTTTATCTTAATAAATACAGTTTATTGTTCTTATTCTTATTTGCATCCTTATTCTTACTATTAGTGAAACTGCTATATATCTTGAATTTATCTCAACTAGAAATTAAAGTGTCTTACTCCCTGAAGCATATCACATCATCTATAGATGGCAGAAGTAAGATTAAAGCAGCAATCCTAAACATAGCTGCTTGGAAGTAAATCCCTTTGAAATCAATAGGGCTTACGTTGAGTAAGCATACTTCAGTTCAGGGCTGTAAGATCCAAAACATTCCAATTCACAGACTAGCCCAGTGGAGCAGAACTTCTCAATGATTCTATGGACAGGCTTTTGATCTTGCTTGATTTTGGGCTGTGTTGCGTGGAATCCGATCAAATCGGATTGCATAAGTCTATATACAGTGACGTTATGAAGAGGTTTGTAGAGAAGAGGTTGCAGAGGAGCTCTGTACTGACAGCAGTGCTGGATGATAGTCTTGACATAGCATCTTTTATTGTACACACCATTTTCTTGGTGGGATTAATCTGCACCTAACTGGGTGAGTCATGATAGCTGCTGTTTTACCAGTGGGCAGGCAGGATCACAGTGTGACTTGATCAAGACCACCCGTGAGTTTATGGCTGAGCACAGATGTCAGCCGGGGTCCAGATCAACACTGCTGCCCCGCCCCACCCCCCGCCCCATTACATTTATACCCCACTCTTCCTCCCTGAGGGTAGAGTTCTCCATGTTATCCTTGCAACAGCCTTCTGAGGTAGGCTAGGCGGAGAATAGTGACTGGCCCACGGCCACCCAGTGTGTTTCATGGCTGAAAGAGAATCTGAAGCCAGGAGAGGTGGCTCAGTCATGCCTTATGAGAGGCTGTCTCCACAGGAGCACCAATGGCCATAGGGCTGGATTTGGGGCTTGCTCCTGCTCTCAGTTTACAATCCTGCTGGAGGTTCAGCACTTGATTAGACAAGAGGACATCTGGAACTTGGTGATGCTAGCACCAAGCCCTCTTTATTTCATTCCGAGACATTGAACAACTGGCAACAGACCTTTATGACCAATTCAGGTTTTCTGTTAGGCGACAACTCCAGAACAGCATTCCTTCCGTGACTGGCACTAGCTTCTCCCTTGTGCTTCTTTTTAGATTGCGAGCTCTTTGGGGGACAGGGGGCCACTTTCTTCTCCTTTTTGTATGTAAACCACTTTGAGAACAGTTGCCTTGAAACATGAGATATAAATAAGATAAGTAGTTGTTTGCTTCTGTATTCCATTTCTCAACATCCTTCCTTCACAGAGGGGGGAAGTGCCAGTTGGACTTCCAAGGAGACCCTGACCTGGATGAAGCCGGCTCAGTTTTGAACAATATCATGGCTTGGGTTGCCCTCCGAACAACTTGAGTTGTCCCCCGTAACATCACGAGCTTGTGACGATCTCTAAACTGCACAGGCATGCATCTCAGTTGCTTCAAGACACTCAGTTGCTTCAAGACACCATACCTCCCCCCTTGCTGCCACCCCTCAGCCACCATTAGAGTCTTTGGTTTGGTTTTTTAATGGACCTTTGGTGGGGTGGGCCCACAAAGGAAGTTTTGGGGAGCCTCGCATGGGGGTGGGGGCTCGTGGCTGGGCGGTCCAGATGCCCAAATTACCTTGGTGTGACCCTAGAAGGATCTGCTCTGCTGCTAACACCAGACATGGATCTCCTGACCAATGACCCATTTAACCACTGCCACCAAGTAGACTTGTGTGTTCTAGACTGAATCTACCGCAATGGCCTTCCAACCTTCTGTTGCAAAAGCAAACTTCTTTCAAGGTAGTAAAGCCTATAGGCGTGGGGTGGAGTCCACAGAAGCTATCATTTTCCTTTCGCTATCACAAGAAATCTGACTTTGTGATTAGTTCACTTCAAGGTTGTTTCACACATTCAGTACAAAACAACAACAACAACAGCAACCAAAAGAGCAAAAGGAACAGACAAAATGTGATCAAAAACGCATCCAAGATAGATAGATCTCTGTCTTAGCATGTGGTTATGAAATGTCTTGGTTTGATGTCCGGTCACAACATAGCTATGCATCGTATTGATCTTATTAGCAAGGTGCCAAAAGGAAGCTACCCACACCATTTACAGAGTAGAGTGCAGAGTTGAGTTGTTGCCATTATGTGAAGAACTCGCATGGAGATTGTTGTACAATCTAAACGAAAAAGATGTATTGGTGAAGTACATTTAGAGAGGGAAAACCTTGTCCTATCTATCAGCTACATAATGAATAGGAAGGGAGAGAGAGATGTTTCCATCTACTCTCCAAGAGGAAAGGAAGAGGACTGATTCTTGACTGGGAATAGCTGAGGAGTCGAGGCAGGGGCCATAGAGTAGAGGCAAGCAGGGACAGGTAAGGAGACCCTCACTAACTACCTCTACTCCCAATACCCCAAGTGGTCATTAGGAGAGCTGGTGCAAAAGCTCGATGCACTGGAACTCCATCTCCAACTCAAAGAGTAGTAGCTTCTTTACAGTAAGTGCAATTTCTGACCTAATTCCAAAGGAGCATGGGAGTCTCTTGTGCAGAGTTGAATCTCTCTCTCTCTCTCTTTCTCTCTCTCTCTCTCAGCATCAAAGTTTCATGGTCAGCATCAAAACTTCCATTTGATCTAGAAAGCTGGGCTTTGGAACATGTTCATGACCATCTAACTAGCCTGGGACAAGTTTACCCTGTAGCAGAGGTCTGTACAGAGCAAGCCAGGCTGCACATGGGATATCTCAAGCTGTTTGATGTGGCTTGTCATGCACAGAAATCATGCTTGATGTGGAAGAGGGGAGTGGACTTCAATGTTCTAATCAAAGACCTGCATCTGAGCTGGCACAATACAAGCGCCAGTTGCTATTCTCTTATAATGAGCCAGCCCTATTGGTATCCCGGGTATATTTTGGTGTACTTAAGCTTTGCCCATATATGGCAAAGCTTTTCTGCAAGCAAATCAGAGTGTGAAAGTTCAGACCAGATACTGGTGGTCACCAGGGAGCTGTTGCTGAAAACGGCCTCCAAGAGGCTGTTGTTGGGGTTTGTGATTATTTAGCAAAGCACCAAGGAAGCTAACAGGCATTGGAGAAGATCCTTTATCTTCTGCCTCTGGTGGAGAAGGAATGCCCCACCCCCTTCTCTTTTGTATTTGGATGCCAGGGTAATAGGAGATGTTTCCGCGTTCCTTCACCTCTCTTTCCTTGTTCCGGTGCTGTACAGTCTCATGGCTATCTTGTTTTTCCTCACATGTAATAATCAAGTCAACAACCGAAGTCAGGATGTAAGTCCATCTATTGTCTCTCAATCTGGAATATAGGCGGGGGTCAGCTTTTCCTTCCATCAACCCCTCCTTAAGTAGCAGTTGATTTCGTTTCTCATTCCACACTCTGGCTGCTTCTTTGAAGCCATAGATGCTTCTTTCTGGTTTGGACACAAGCTGCCCCTTCTTTCTAGGTACCTCCCAGCCTGGTGGCTATTGCATAGAGATGTCTTCCTTGATTTCCCCATGAAGGAAGGCAGTCTTTACATTCATGTCTTCAACTTGCATTTTTCTGGCCGCTGCTATGCTGAGCAGTGTCCTCATTGAAGTGTATGTCACAAGTGGTGCAAAGGTCCCATTGTAGTCCTCACCATAGATCTGGGAGTATCCCTCGACTACTTGCCTCGCCTTGTAGCGCTCTGCCTCCCCTTCTGCATCCTGCTTGACTCTGAAGACCCACTTGCATCCCGCAGTCTTTCTTCCTGTGGGCATTGACACGTCTTCAAGTCTCCTTTTGGTGCAGGGAATCAATTCCTTCGAATGCTGCTTATCTCCATGTCTCACCTTGTGTCAGCTGGCATCTTTTCTTTCTCTCGCCATGTGGTGGGTTCTTGTAGCTCTCCTCCTTTGGTCACGAGTGAGAACCTTTTGGGTGAAATCCCCTTGTTGGGCCTCTAGCAGCGCCTCAGTTCGGGCTCTGGCTGTGCAGCCCCTTCTCTAATCTGTATCCCCTTCTGAACCTCCTTCTGGTTGTGGCACAGATTCTTCGGCTTCACGGTCTGGCTCTTGCATCATGAGACATCTTGCCTCTTTCACCTGGATCTCTGGCACAGGTTCTGGCACATCATCCCTAGTTGGCCCTTGTCTCTCCTCAAAAGACACCACATTGCAGATCCTGACCTCTCCATTTGTACGATCAAAGGTTCTCTATCCCTTTTGGCCAGGCGAATATCTAACCAACACTCCCAGTTCACAGTTGCGATTGAGTTTGGTTCTCCTGGCCTTTGGGATGTATGCATAAGCTTTCGATCCAAACATGTTGGCATGCTTTAGAGAGGGTTTGTGCCCAAGCCATCGTTCAGATGGTGTCTTGTCTGTTGCTTTGGCTAGCAATCTGAGTTGCAAGGACTTAGGAACACATGGGAAGCTGCCATAGACTGAGACAGACCACAGGACCATCTAGCTCAGTATTGTCTGCACAGACTGGCAGCGGCTTCTCCAAGGTTGGGAGAAGGTTGGGGTCCACCCTGCTTGCATATGAATGGGAGGCTAGCACTGTAAGAGATTCCCCTTAGGGGATGGAGCCGCTCTGGGAAGAGCGGAAGGTTCCAAGTCCCCTCCCTGGCTTCTCCAAGATAGGACTGAGAGAGATTCCTGCCTGCAACGTTGGAGAAGTCGCTGCCAGTCTGTGTAGACAATACTGAGCTAGATGAACCAATGGTCTGACTCAGGAGATGGCAGCTTCCTATGTTTCTATGACAGCAGAATGTATGAGCTCCAAAGGACACTGTGACTCTGTCTGTGTCTGTGCAGAAAAGCTGGGTCTCACCCCTTGATTAAGTCAGCAACACTGACCCCTTGTGGCAGCTTCTCTGCATGACTCCACTTTAAAGTCCTTCCTAATGCCATTTCCCCCAAGCTCATTTATCACATGGATTTGCCTATGTGCTAGTCTTTTAGGCCATATGGTCGAAAAGTTCTTGTGTTTGCATGAGGCTGCAAGCCTGGCCTGTTCAGTTACACAGTCCAATTGAAAAAGCACATCTTTATGCATATAGGCTGTCATCATGAAATCATCCTTCTTAGCTGATGTAGCAAACTTTGTCCTGCAAAGTCACTTTGCAGCTTTGATTGACTCCATCTCTCACAGAGGTCAAGTTACTCTCCATATCAGGGACTAAGAGGGCATCTTGGATCAAAATCTTTTCCATTTCCCCATCCAATTGCTTACTATACAGTTCAGCAGTTCCTCTCCTGGATGAATAACTATTTTTCCCATCAGCAAACCAAACAGCAACTTTGTCATTTTTGTCTACATCTATCAACAGTTGAGGGGAATTCAGGATGTTTGGGGTAGTGCCTGAATCAATAACAAAACTATTCCTCTCATTTCTGGTTGCTACATTGAAAGACCTCTCTCTCTCTCTCTCTCTCTCTCTCTCTCTCTCTCTCTCTCTCTCTCTCTCTCTCTCTCTCTCTCTCTCTCTCTTTCCTGTTCTTTCAATCCAACCTGCTGTTTGCTTCTCTGTCTGTGAGAAATGGGTGTCCTCCTTTCTATTGTGTAGACAGACTGTCAGTCATCTCTGGAGCTATTCTGACCAGGTTTTCCTCCTCTAGGTTTCTTTCTGCAGTTGCCACCTTTAGGATCTGGGCAATGAGCATTCAAGCCTGGAGCACGTGCCTTTCCTGAGAGAAGTCCACCATCAAGTGTGTCATGTTGTCACTCACGTTGGGGTTCAAAGGGGTTCAAAAGCTGGTGCCATTGGGACTCTGAAGAGCAGACATCAGGAAACAGACTTCCCCAAGTCTTCAAACGTCATCAGGCAATGGCTATGCTGTTCACCATAATATCAGTTGTCAGCTCTACAGCCCTATGAAAGCAATGTAGCTGCAGCTTATAGCAGCGAGCAATGTTGGTATCCAAGCAGTTGTGGGAAGCTAAACAACACTTGAGATTGACCCTCATGGTTGCCCACTTGCCCTTTTTAGGACAGGGAACTCCCTCTACTTGTAAACCTAAGGAGCTGGTGAGGCCTCAGCCGTTGAGAGTTCAGAAAACTTTCGCTCTCCACCTGGAAGAGACATCCCACTTCTCAGAGAAGTTTAAGGTCACCCCTTCAAACCTGCACATACACTTCACTCAAGCCATTTCCAGACTTCTCTTCCTTGGGTCTGCACCCAAACGGACCAACTCTAGCATCCATGAACTCATTCTTCTACCTGAATATTGCACACACACCCTCCAGCTATGACTGATGCATGGCCTCCAAGCAGGTTTTGAAATACGACTCCTCCTGGCCCAGCCCCTGCTCTCGGGATCAGAACTCAATCCAAATCTATACGGACTTTCCCCATACTGGTTCTCTAGCTTGTGAGTGGTAGCTGTATGTCACGTCTCAGTCCTTCTCCTGCTTTCCTGCTGCCTGCTACTTGTGAGGAGACCTGCTTGGCACCAATGGACCAGGGTCAGTACTACCCTCCTGGCCCTCTACATTTCCTCGCCCCCTTTCCTTTCTTCCCTTTCATATGGTGTTCCTCAGGGCTCCATATTAGATGAGGGATACAAGAGAGGCCTTGTTTTTCTTTGCTGAACATTGCTGGCACTTTGCATGGGGCACCTGGTGAGAGGCAGCATGGAGAAGACAAGGGGCTGCCTCTCTGTGGTTGACTGCTGCACTATTCCGTCAGTAGCCTCCTCCCTCCTTCACTTCCACGGGGTCTCCTCCTCTCCAAGCATGGGAAGGAGAGCCCTGCTGTTCCCCAAACAAGAGGGTCCAGAGGGAAGCCAGGCAGCTGTTCAGAGCTTCCTTCCACTTGGGGCATCAGCTCTTGGCTTTGAGACTCGGAGGGAGGGAGGGAGGGAGGGAGAATCCTGCTGCTGCCTCTTCCGCCACCCTCCACTGAATAATGCCAAAGTCAGCGATGAAGAGGCAGAGTGGAGAAGGCTAAGCAGCCACCGACCTGCTCCACGCTGCCTCCTGGCAGGCAAGTGACAGCATCGCCACACTCTGGAAAGAGCAGAGAGCAGTGGCCAGAGGGCAGAGCCAGCAAAGTGATGTGTGTCCCCTCAGGTGAGAATCAGTGTCAGGATTGCGCTGAAGGAAGGAGTCCCCGTGTCGGGCTGAAACAAGAGCACATCCCAGCAACCAAGGTGGCTCTTGGGATGAATGGCAGTGGGCGGAGGTGGAGGGGTCTGCTCTGAGGGGCCTGTGGTGGTGATTTGCTTTCAACATGGTGGGGAAGAGAGTCCTCTGATTTCTCAGATCAACAGACATATGAACAGGAAGGGTGAGGTTTGGAAGAACTTCTACTACTACTACTACTACTACTACTACTACTACTACTACTATTGATATACCGCTTTTCGACACAAGTTTCCAAAGCAGTTTAAGTGGAGTAAGAATAAAGGAATAAAGATGGCTCCCTGCCCCCAAAGGCTCACAATCTACAGAGGAACCTAAGATTGATACCAGCAACCACCACTGGAGGGTTACTGGGCAGGGGGTGGGTAGGGCCAACTGCTCCCCCGTGCGGCCTCTGTTCAATAAAGAGAATCAGCCCTTTGAAAAGGTGCCTCTTTGCCCGCTTGGCAGGGGATGCCTCCTAGTCCTGAAGCAACCACTAGAGGCAAGAGGACCAATGGCCATTGCTGAGGCTCATGACACATCTTCTTTTATGACACCTCCGGGGCTCAGCTGCTCTTTGTGGGTGAGTTAGGCGAGGAGGGAGGAGGCGAGGTGGAGAGGAGTTGGAGAGATAGCAAGGAAAGAGTGTATTAGCGAGTCCGTTTCTGTTTCTGTTTCTGTTTATCCATCTATTTATTCATCTATTTGTTTCTTTATCCATTTATTTATTCATCGATTTATCCATTTATTTATCCATTCAGTATTACAGTTAGTGTTAGTCTTTGTTATTTTGTTGCTTGTTGTTTGTTGTTTGTTTGGGGTGGTTTTGGGAGGGATCTAGGGGGGGAGGGAGGGACAGTCAGCTTTTAGGAACAGGAGGGATAGTTAGTCAGGGGGGAATAGTTAGACAGGGAGGGAAATGGGGGAGAAGATGAGAAAATACGTCTTCGCACGGTGAGTAGGATTCCATAACAGCTTTGCCTTGCTCCCTCTATTCCCGGACAGGTCTGACTAGAGACCCCCGCCTGCCTGCCTGCCCGGCTGCCCGATTAGGAAGGGCACCAGTTCTGAAGATGCCTACTGTGACGTGCTTCACGGAGGTCCCGATTGTAGGGGGGAATAATTGAATCAATCCCTCCTTTAGCAGAGTAACCCGATTAAATGAGCTCAGAGTAGAGGAGGAGGCTGGGTCGCAAGCAGGAGGAGAGGGCTGGAGCGCCTAGGAGTGTGCAGTCCGGCACCAGCAGCACCACCTCTAAGTTCAGCTGCCTGGTGTCCCTGGCAGTGCCTTCGGAGCCTGTAATTCTGCCTCCGTGTTCCACCCCTCCGCACCTTTGCGGGCCTTTTCTGCATCTTTCCCAGCTCTAACATCATCTGGCTGAACTGGGCTGACCAGAACTGCACCCCATATGTCAAAGGTCTCTGCCCCAAAGCTTTGGAGCATCTGTCTCAACCCAGTTCCTCAGCCAGAAGGAGGATGGTGCACCATCTGGAAGCCTATTGGGCTACCTGTATTGCTGCCCCTCCTTCTGTTCTGCACTCCTTCCCTGCCCCATTGGCCCCTCTCCTGCCAATGTCTGCTTAAAGGTCGCATTCTCACTTTCTCCCTGCTCTCTTCTAGGTTGCGAAGAGTCTGCAGATGCTGCAGAAAGTTCTTTAAGACCTCCCCCACCAGTGACTCCGAAAAGGGCAAGCCCCCCAGAGGGAGGTTCTGGCCACGAAGCAAGCGGGTTGAGCCAACTCCAGCGCCACCGCCAACTCCCTCAGGAGGCACCCCAGCCATCTCCGGAGTCACCATCGGTGAGGAGGTGGCCCAGGCTCCTGGGGAATGGTTGGGACTGGGGCTGACCCTTTGGGGAAGGTGAGCCAGCTGGTGCTTGGGAGCTCGGGAGCCAGCCTGAATGCCAACAAAGGGAATTCCCATTGGTTAATTCCTCATGGGAATTCAAGTCCTGAATCCCCCCTCCCTTCCCATTCTTCTTCCCTTCCAGGACTGACAACTGTCACGGAGGAAATGGACAGAGCTGAGGTAGGGAACCTTTGAGTAGAGGGCCTTCCTCCACAGAGCTCAAGACAACTCTGTGAGAGGCATTTCTTCCATCCGGGATCTGGGAGCACCCACTCTCTGCTCTGATCCTTTTCCCAGTTCTGCACTCTCCCTGAGAAGCAGTAGCTGCAGGATATTCCATGGAGCAGGTGGTGTCCCCAGAAAAGAGTTGAGAGCAGCCCACCAAGTCAGGGTGCCCGCTCCATTTGCAGGAAGGCACGGAGAGTCCTTCCATCACTAACAGTTCAGTGCTTTTAATTTTCAGGTCATCTTCAGCTGGACCCAGTTCCTGTCCGCAGTAATAGAAGACGTCAAAGAAGTCAGTTCGCAGGGTGGACAACTCCTGACCTATGATAAGAATGAGGCTGCGGAAGCCGTACTTGTGAGTGAGATGTGGCAGAGAATGGAAGGGAATGCCCAAGCGAGGGCTCAGTCCAAAGTGTGTGTTTGGGGGTGGAGCTATCCCAAGGAAGTCCGTGGGTAGTGACCAACTCTCTTCTGCTCTTTGATCTCTGCCAGGAAATTATGGAGGATGTCAAAAAGCATCCGGACCCTGGGTTCCTGCTGAGGTTAAGCCTGGACACCGTCACGGAACTCACGTATGCTTATAGCCCACGGGGATTAAATAGGAGGGGGTTGTGTCAGGAAAGGGCTGTGGCAAACCAGGCCAGATCTGTAACTGGATCTCCCCTTTCCCAAAAGATGGCCATTGAAGTGAAGGTTTTTCTTTTAGAAACAAATCTTCTTAAGTACTATGGCCTTTTGCGAACCAGGGCCTCCCCAGACGAAGTTTGGTCATTTTTGGAAAAGAGAAGGGAAACCATCACAGACCTGTTGTCGTTTTTCACGCTTTCTGGGTTGCCATGTTCCTCTTCTCTAGAGGAGCTTCCATTGGCTGGATCACCAGCCCTCCTCACACTACGAAATCTCATCTTTCTCCCTCCAGCAAAATGAAGCCGCCTATGCCCTTCAATCTCAAGGCAGCAGTCCTCAACGTGGCGGTGTCCGGGCTGAACCAAGTGGACCCAGGGACCCAGGTAAATTCTTCTTGGGCTTTTTCCTCTTGCGAAGAAAAGGTGATACCACTGTCAGTACCAGTGATTTTTCAATGTTGTATTCTCAAGACCGGTTGTGCCTCCTACTCATGACTGATCTTCTCTTTCCCCCTCGAAGGAGACAATGGCATCCTTTAAGAAGATGCTCAGGGGGTTGCTGGAGGAGGCCCCCTCTGTCTACAGCACCATTGGCATCTTGAAGGTAAGCGCAATGAAAGCCCTATTGGGACATTAGGTAGCAGATGCGTGCAGGTGTCTGAACGCTGACATGATTTTGTCTGCATGACTGTAGTTGCATTTCTTTTCAAAGGGAACCTGGGCACGGGCCCCTCACAGGCGTGGTACAGAGAGGGAGTGTCAAGCAGTGCCTGTATTCAACAGCATGTATGAATTGCAGTCCCTGTGTCCAGATCTGCCCCTGTGCACTCTCCACTCGTGGTCCGAGTGTGCAACATAAGGTGTGAATGGGGCTTCTGTCTTCATCCTCTCCGACATCCGAACGTGGCCTGACAGAAAGAGGCAGCAGACCCCATCCTCTTAGTTTATTGAAGATACATCTCGGTCACTTCCTTATTAGAAGCCAACTGGCTGAGAAGACAGAGAAAACCATCACTCCCATAAGCAACTTTCAGGAATATTGAAGATCTTGTCAACTTTATTGGGGGGGGGATGTTTATATGGAATTAGATCCTCCTTAGACTCCTTTGGGACACAAGCAAGGGATGTTCCTGTAGTGGAACAAATTCCTACTGCGCTTAGCTCTCAGTAGCATGGCAAGGGATGATTTAGGCCAGTGCAATGACTCTGAGCTGCTGTTTCAACCCACAGGAGCTCCACAGGTATATTGAATCAGAGGAGCCCCGGCTGCAGGCTCTGGGCCGAGAAGCCTACGTCTACATCCTGCAGCATGTTGCCAGACTGCCCAATGTGGAAGTAAGTACCCTGCTGTGGACATGGCTTGGCTCTGCTTCAGCATCCTCTGGGACCCCTTGTCAGCTTCCAGGTTCAGAAGAAGACCTCCCATTGGTCTCTGGTCACACGGGGGCTGCCTGGCAGCACACTTGCTGGAGAGGGGCTGTTTCCACTGGGGCTCACCGAGGAACAGGAGGAACAGGACAGAGCTGTCACCCACCCCCACCCCATGTCTCTTCGGGCTGCCCAGTGCCCAGAAGAGCCACACTCCATCTTTGGGAATCCTCAACTTTGTTCCCAACTGGGTCATCTTCAATTCTTCACTGCTTTGGATATGGTGTCACATTGACATGAAAGAAACATGTCCGTCTTTATTTCTACAGCTGACCACACACAAGGCTCTCTTGCGCATAGAAGATGACTTGACACATCGTTTGATTAAAAGCACCATCAAAGGTAATGCCAATTTCCAGGGAAGTGGGGAGGGCAGAACTGTCTCCTTGGAATCCCAGAATGGTCCTGGGTGACAAAGGTCATCATTCGTCCAGGGAGCACCAGTTTTGCCCTGACCTCTCTGTGGCAGGCCTCCCGAGTGGGCATGTCTCAAACTCCCAACCCCTCTTACATGGCCAAACATGGTTCTTCTTGGGAAAGCCCTTGCAGTGAAACTGCGAGGTCTGGAAGCCATGCTTGTCTTCCGCTTTGGCAAGCCCAGTGCAAAAAGTGACCCATTAGAACCTCCTCATTTATTCAACATGGACCTGTCCCTCCTTAACTTTTCTCTTAGCAAATTGAAAGAAGAAACCCCAATCTTTTCTCTTCTCTTCCCTTCAGATGATCTTGTCCTGGAGGACTTCAATGAGGAGGAGGAGTCTGGTAATTGTATGAGTATCAGAATGGAGCGGGTGGGAGTGGTTGAATAGCCATTTGAACCGGAGACTCAATCTTTTGTCTTTTTGTTTGGTTTTCTAGACTGAGAGAGAACAACTACAACAACAATAATAGAACTTGGTTACCCAGTGGCAGTAGATTCAGGACAGACTGCTTTGCACAATGCATCTTTATGTTGCGGGATTCCCTTCGAGATGTCGGGAGTGCCACCGGCTTCGCTTAAGAATTACGCCAATTAATGGAAGATAGGTCTGTTGATAGACAGGTGAGCTCTGGGGAGCCCGGTGAAGGATTGCAGGTATCCCTCTGAGGGCTGGATGCTGAGGAAAAACAGAAGAAAGAACAGGGAAAGGCGGAGAGGACTTGCCCCAGCTTGTGCCCCATTTTATCCTCTGATGCAAATCTCTGGAGTAGTGTTGCTTGTCAAAGTGAAAGTGGCTCTCATATGGAAACCCTGACACCTTCCGTGCACACGTAAGAACAGGATCACTGGTTGGTGTTCCCATATGGAATTGTACACAAACATTGAATGCAGGTCTAAACCACCCAGGATCCACCAAGCCAAGTGTCGTCATATTCGTTGGCCCACCCGGCCTCAATGAACCTCCTGTCTTGGCTGCTGTCTTTGACTCAGCAGATCCCCATTTCTGTCATCCTGATTCCATCCCTTCGGTCTTGTGTTCCAGACAGCAATCGTGTGTAGGATCTGTAAAGCATTTGCTCAAATTGCAAACACAGTGGTCTCACCCTGAAGACACACCCTTCAGGTTACTCCTGAAATGGGAAACATGTTCTTTGGCTCTAATTTCATTTTCTGACATTAGAAACTGGATAGATCCAATTTGGAAGTATTTATTCTTTATAATTTACTAGTAATTTTTAGCCCGTTGTAATAACGGGCGATAGCCTTAAGGGGAGCTACTGCCACCTCTTGCTGAGGCCGCGGCCGCCATCGGAGCTAGTCGCCCTGCCACCGCCTCACCCGCACTCTCGGTGGCGTCGCAGCCGCCGCCAACGGGGCCAGTCGCCCCACCGCGGCCACAACTACCTTTGGCCGAGGCCGCGGCTCTGCCGCCGCCTCGGCCACACTCTCCTCCTGCCGTTGGCGGCGGCCGCTTCTCCTTGGCCCGCCGCTTCTGCTCCTCCCGGCCCTCTCGCCGTAACGGCGGCGGCCGCCATCGGAGCCAGTCGCTCCGCTGCGGCCACCGCCTGGTCCAACATGGCCGCCCGTCTCTGGGCGGCCGTATCTTTTTCGCCCGATCTGGGCATGCGCGGAGCGCATGCCCAGATCGGGCGAAAAAGACACGGGCGGCACGGACGCACGCCCAAGGCTTTTATGGGTAAGGATTCTATTTCTATACCGCCCTTCCAAAAATGGCTCAGGGCGGTTTAAACAGAGAAATAATAAATCAATAAGATGGATCCCTGTCCCCAAAGGGCTGACAATCTAAAAAGAAACATAAGACAGACACCAGCAACTGTCACTGGAGATACTGTGCTGGGGGTGGATAGGGCCAGTTACTCTCCCCCGCTAAATAAAGAGAATCACCAAGTTAAAGGTACCTCTTTGCCAAGTTAGCAGGAGTAGCTATATTACTTCTTATGTGAAAAAGGTATATGATACAGAAACCCAATATTGATGCAATGCAAAGAATTCATTCGATGGCAAAATCATTTTTTATTATGAACATTTTGCCTTTCCATTATCAAAATGATGTGGTTGCTAAGAGTTGACACCGACTTGACAGCACTCCATCCATCAATCACATGCGTGCCACAAAGAAGCAGTTCTTTTCTGCCCGCATTGCTTCTGCAAGCTCACTTTCAGCAGAGTTGTCTCGAGTTGTGAAAGGGTTAGTACATGACCCTCCTCCCTTGAATGAGTATTTGGATCCATCAGTTACCCACTTTGACATTTTAAACGAGATGTTTGCAGATGAAAACTCTCTTCATCCAACGGAACTAGACTCTACCGGTAGTGCAGAGCCTACTGTGGAGGTGTCCGGAAGCTCCTCTTGCACAGTGAATTTGGATCATTTTCCATTTGTGAGAGCGGAGGATGTGGACAAGCTGCTTGGGAGACTTCACTTGACTACCTGTTTTCTTGATCCTTGCCCAACATGGCTTATACCATCTAGCAAGGAGGTGATCGGATTAGGTCTTGGAAGCATCATGAATGCTTCTCTGAGGAAGGGCAGGATGCCTCCTTGCCTCAGGAAGGCCATGATTAGACCACTGTTGAAGAAACCTGCATTGGATGCCATTCTAGGCCTGTCTCCAACCTCCCATGGTAGGGCAAGGGGACTGAGAGGGTAGTGCCATCTCAGCTCCAGGAGTCTTGGAAGAAGGAGATGATCTGAGCCCATTTCAAAATGGCTTTTGGGTGGGCTATGGGGTTGAGAAGGACTTGGTTGGCCTGTTCCCCAATTGGGCATTGACAGGGGGAGTGTGAGCCTGTGGATCCTTGTGGATCTCTCAGCCGATCCTTCTGATATCAGTGAATCATGGCACCTCCTGGAGCACCTGAAGGGGTAGGGAGAGGGGTAGGGAGTGAGAGGCACCGCTTTGCAGTGGCTCCACTCCTATTTCTCATGTAGTTCCCAGATGCTGTTGCTTGGAGATTGTTGCTCTTCCAAATGAGAGCTATTGTATGGGGTTGCACAGGGCTCCATTCTATCTCCAATGCTTTTTAATATCTACATGGATCGGTGCGGGGAAATCGTCAGGGATTTGGTGCAGGGTGTTACCCATATGCTGACACCCAAACCTCTTTCTCCATGTCAACTTCATTAGGAAATGGCCTAACTTCCCGAAAGACTTACCTGGAGTCCGTGATGAGCCGGATGAGGGAGAACAAACTGAGGCTGAATCCAAGGAAGACAAAGGTAGTCATGGTGGGAAGTTGGGACATAGGAAGTGGCTTAGATCTGCCTGTTTTGGATGGAGTTACACTCTCCCAGAAAGAACCCGTATGTAGTCTGGGAGTACTTCTGGACCCAAGCCTCTTCCTGGTCTCTCAGGTTGAGGCAGTGGCCAGGAGGGCTTTCTATCAGCTTAGGCTGATACGCCAGCTACGTCCATTCCTGGAGATAGACCACCTGGAAACAGTGGCGCATATGCTGGTAACATCCTGCACTAGTGCCATGCACTGTACATTGGGCAGTTTTTGTCTGTAGTATGCCGAATGTATGTAGAATACAGCAGCCAGGCTGGTCTCTGGGGCTTAGGCCCAAGATATTAGAGGAAATGCTACCTTCTTCATGAACCCTGCTGCTGCCTATTCAGATCATCTGGGGAGGCTTGGTTGCAGTTGCCACTGGTTCAGCTGGTGCTGACCAAAAACCAAGCCTTTTCTAGGGTTCCCCAGGACTTTGGAATGTGCATCCTAACTAAATCAAGTGTTTCTATATTTCTTTCTATTCTCAGCATTTTTCACCAACTACGAATGAAAAGATTCCTCAGCCAATGCACACACTACACTGTGCTGCCAATAGAGTGTCGACCGTGAAGCTCGTCACTCCCATCCTGATATCTCTACTGCCTAAAGTCCACAAAAAAGTCTCAGTCAGCAGCTCTGATTCCAAAAAAGCTGACTTGAGTATCTACAAACCTTAAGTCTGCACAGTGACTTCCGGGCCAAGACAGGGATCATTACCATCCCAACATAGACTCGAGAGACCGCTCCACTCCCAACAAGGGAGACCCCAGAGAAGTCACACCAAGTTCACCCTCCGATCCTGAAGGTGACATCAACAAAGCACATATGGAGGATGATACCATCAACACTAGCTGATCTTCTCAGGACCGGCCGCCTCCGGACTGAAAAGAGTCTCCTGCACGATACCAATGATCTGGAAGAGACCCTACGTGATACCAACGCTCTCCGGGCCACAGGGAATCCCCTCACCATCTGTACTCTCCAAAACACTGTCCCATAGGATTTGGCATATTGCTACTGAGAACCTCAACACTGAGACTACTCTCCATCTGATCATGCCTGATTGTTCCACTAACTTCTTCGACGGCAAATCTGGCATTGGTGATAGAGGACGCTATCTTTACCCTTGCTCTTGGGCTCCACATCGAAACCAATATCCGGGGAGATTGGACCATCCAGACGCTCGGTCCCGGTCACATTCTCCTCAGCACTGCCGGTCTTGGTCTCAGTCAAGAGATAAAAGAACTCAACCACCTAAGCAGCTGGACCTTGACCTTCTACCACCAAATTCCTGAACTGAAGAATCCGCCTCAGAGGAAGATGCTGAAACAGCTCTGGGCATCGCATGGGGTTCCACACCTTCAGATCCAATTTAAGATCCCAGGCCTCTGTCTCCCTCGGAGTACCTGAAGCTCTTTCAGCACCTGGAGCCAAGAAAGGGAGGGCCAAACTGAATAGCATGCCCTACCGTTTTTGAAAAATGCTGGAACCCAACTTGCCCTCATACATACAAAAAAGGATATTCCCAAGGAGGTGTTGATTCTCTTGGAAGGGCCAATCATGTGGAGCTTTGACTGCAAGAGGATGGATGGCAGAAGAACGTACTTCAGAGCTGTGTAGTTATTGGGACCATTTTCAGCATTTTTAAAGTGCCAAAATGTCTTCAGAATCCGGTTACAGAATTCAGCTTCTTGAGTCTCAGCTTTCTGTCCCTCTTTGAAAGAAAAAGCCAATTTCTAGCCCCTGTGATTTTAGAAAGGTACGCAAATGGTTCTTAAGAGGATTTTGATACTGTTGCAAGACCCCTGGGCCTTGAATGCTGAAGGACCCTGCTAACGGGGCAAAGAGGCACCTTTTTAACATGGTGATTCTCTTCATTTAGCAGGGGGAGAGTAACTGGCCCTGGACACATTTCCAGTCTCCAGAGGCCACAACTTCATGGCTGTGTACCCTTCCCTTTCCATTCCTATAGTCAACAGAAGCACAATTGTTTTGTTCAAAGTGAGAGAAATAATGGGAAGGGGTTTAATTTGCATCAGTTATCTCATTGCAGAACTCAACCTTGCTTGTTGCAGAATTTAGGCTGTCGGTGCACACACAGAATTTAGGCTGACAGCACACACAGTGCTGTCTGCATGCAGTTCTTCCACATAGCAGCATCATAAGACGTTGTGCTCCAGTTCATGGTAAGGCTTTTTAAAAAACTGCATTGCGTTAACCCTCCTCCCTTTTATGTTACATAGGTCCCTGTTTTCCAAATCCACACTCTGTTGGACCGAGTTCATACAACTCAGGGTACGTGTACCGTGTGAAGCCCTCCAGTATATCGAAGCCAACCATGCAAGATACCTATGAAGGCATGGGACTGGAAGACCTCACTACCCAATGTACAGGCCAATGGGATCTGGCCCACTGATGAAAGGGAAGACGTCATTCAGATCTACTGACCAGTCTATAAGACACAACAACCTCGAACAGGGATGTCCAACTCAGGGTCCGTGGGCTGGATCTATCCTGTGGCGCTCCACTGTCCAGCAGCTGAGCAGGTCCAGCTGATTCCTGCCGTGAGTGCTGCCACATTCCCTGTCTTCCCTCTCGCCAGCACCGCTGCAGCGACCGCTGAGCAGGGGCCAGGAAGTCCATCACCACCATGGCCGAGAAGCAGCCCTTATCCAGCCCTTCTTTCCCCCATCAGGAAGTCATGGCCAGAAGAGGTTTTCCCTTTTGAGATGCTTTCTTCATTTTGCCCAACAGACCCAATAAAGGATGTATTTTGTTTTCAGTTTCATACAAAAATTGGTGTCTTTCACATTTTCACGCCAAGCAAGGACAATAAATGATTTTCATGTTTTATTTTTGTTTCATGTGTACTGTTTATTGTAAACCTCCCAGAGACATACGTTTCGGGTGGTACATAAATACGTTCAATAAACTCAATCAATCGATAATGTATCTCGGATCCTGGAATCTTATTTTCTCTCTCTCGGAGTAGTTCTTCAAACTGGCCATCATGCAAGCACATCGCTTGGAGCATGTGCAGGCAAGGCGTCAGCCCGGGCACTGCTGCCTCCGCTCCTTCCATAAAGATCAACTTTCTACACATTTAACGGGTGGGGAGCGGGCCGTGCCCTTCCTTCCAGCCACCCTGATTGATTGGGAAAGGAAGGATTGAGACTCATCAGCACAGGAAGTGCGGAAGAGTCAGATCAGGGGTCATAGAGTAGAAGCAGGTAGAATAGTTGAGGGAGACCCCCACTCACGACCTCTACTCCCAATGCCCCTAGTGCTCCACAGATATAGGATCCATGGATAACTGGGTTTGAATTCAACCTGAGGACAACTTCAGCCATGCCCTTTTAATTCCACAATGCTCCCATGATATCTGTAAAGAAGATCCAAAGAAGGGAGGTCTACCGTCGACCACTGTTTTGTTCTGCATCATCTAGCACAGAAATATGCTCAGTCCTTGCATGTTGCCTTTGTCGATCTTAGGTTCGCCTTTGACTCAATCCCACGAGACAGGCTCTGGGATAAACTGAGAGTTTCCTCCATTGACCGGCGACTCTTAGCCCTAATTAGAGCTTTACACGTATCACCAATCATGAGGATTAGGTGCAACCCGCAAGGAGGATTAACCAGAGCTATTCCAATTGGAAAGGGGGTCCGTCAAGGATGTGTGCTGGTGCCCCTGCTGTTTAACTTTTATATTAATGATATGGTGACCCATCTAGATAGCTGTGATTTCCATCCTCCCAAGCTAGCTGGAAGAAGTATCTCGGTGCTGCTGTATGCAGATGACGCGGCCATTCTGGCTAGAACCCCAGTTGGGCTTAGGAGGGCCTTTGGGGCATTGGCTGTCTATTGTAAGAGTGAACGGCTGAGTATTAATTACCAGAAAACAAAGATGCTCTCCTTTGCTAGGAGACCCAAGAGACGGGTTTGGAAAATCGATGGACAAAGGATAGAGCAGGTCCAAAACTTTGTATATTTGGGGGTAGCTGTTCACTCATCGGGTACAAGACGGGCTCATGCTTTGCACGTGGCCCAGGCTGCCCAAAACAGCGCCCGAGCTATTTTGCGGTTCTACAGATCCAGGGGTGGGCATCTTATCTTCGCGGCCTTAAAACTTTTTCAGGCGAAATCATTGGCACAGTTACTGTACGGTGCCCAGCTGGGTCCTTACTCAGATCTGTCCCCCTTAGAAGTGGTGCAGTCTAAGTTCCTGAGAGCATTATTTCAGACCCCCAAATGTACCCCCAATGCGAGGCTTAAATTGGAGGCGGGCCTCGTCAGAGTTGAGGCCAGATGTTGGCAAATGGCGCTGTTTTACTGGCTGAGAGTCCTTTCCTCTGAGATAGGGCTGAGCCGCTTAGTATTAGCGGACTCTTATCAGTCGATCTGGAAGCGCTCACTGAACCAAAAGATGACTTCTTTGGGCCTCTCCTGCCAATGTCTGCTTAAGGGTCGCTTTCTCACCTTCTACCTGCTCTCTTCTAGGCTGTGAAGAGTCTGCCGTTGCTGCAGGCGGCTGTTTAAGACCTCCCCCACCAGTGACTCCACCAAGTGCAAGCCCCCCAGACGGAGGTTCTTTAAATGGAAACACCGCATTGAGCCAACTCCAGATCCAGATCCAGCTCCCGCAGGGGGCTCCCCAGCAGTCTCCGGAGTCACCATCGGTGAGGAGGTGCCCCAGGCTCCTGGGAAATGGTTGAGACTTGGGGTGACTCTTTGGGGAGGGTGGTACATCTAGTGCTTGGGAACCTGGCAGACTTGTGCGTCTGAATGAAAAGGCCTTTGGCGAGAAGTCGCTTCCCTTTGGGAGATGCTAGGGATGTGTATAAAACCGCTTCGCCCGGTTCGGTTCACGTCCGAACCGGGTCCGAACCGGGAGGGGGTGGTTCGGTTTTGGTTTTGTCCAAACCACCCCCGGTTCGGTTAGGATCCGAACAGAACTGGTTTGGATCTCAAAAAGTAGCTAGGATGGTAGCTGGCACCCAGGGGTACCTGTCATCCAAACCCCAAAGCAATTGGACACTCGTACGATTTTTTATGAATTTTTGAAAATTATTATTATTATTTTCTCATAGGATATAATGAGATTCGAACCAGTCCATTATTCCTTATTGTGCAGCACCCATGGGTGCCAACAACCATGCAAACCCTGAAGCAATCAGACACACCTATGATTTTTTATGAATATTTGAAATATTTTTAATTATTTTTCTCATAGAGTATAATGGGACCCGAACCAGTCCATATCCCCTATTGTGGAGCACCTAGGGGCACAAAAGTGGGATGGGTGGTAGACAGGCAGGGGTGCCTACCACCCAAAAAATCCCAAGGCAATTGGACACTCCTCTGATTATTGGTGAATTGTTAAAGTATTTTTGAATTCCTCATAGAGAATAATGAGGATTGCAGCAAATGTATAGCTTCACGTTGGGGGGAAAGGTGTGTCGTTGAGTGCAGTGTGGTGGCTGGTGGTTCCTAGGGTGGGCAAGGAAGCTACCTGAATTATTTGAAAGGAATTGGGCAAAGGGGTGATTTTTGGTTAATTGTTGAAGTTTACATGTCTTTAAGGTTTTCCCCCATTAGATATAATGAAGGGTGTATCGCTTCACGTCGGGGGGGAAGGGGTGGCCTAGAGCGGTGTGGGATTGGTGGTAGTGCCGGGAAGCTATCTGAATTTTTTCAAAGGATTTGGGCAGAGGGCTGATTTTTGGTTAATGGTTGAAGTTTACGCGTCTTTAAGGTTTTTCCCCATAGAGAAGCATTGAGGTGTCAGCAGCCCCATAAGTGCACTTGGGGGGTGCTGGGGTGGCCCAGAGCGAGTGGTGGTGTAGTGCACATAGGGTGGCAACCACCCCCATGGGTTTCTAACCCATGGGGTACAGGGTTCTGTTGTTTCTGAGGTATTGAGTGTGGATTCTATGATAGCATATTAGAGTGGATTCATGGTGTCTCATTGAAAATCTCATTTGTCCACAGAGAAAGGGCAGTGGCAAACCAGGAAAGATCTGTGATCAACCCTTTTTAAAAAGATGACCATTAATTTGTTAAGTATTACAGCCTTCTCCCAATCAGGTCCTTCCCAGACCAGGATTGGACGTTTTAGGAAAAAAGAGGAAAAACCATCACAGACGTTGCTGGGTTGCCATGTTCCTCTTCTTTAGAGGAGCTTCCATTGGCTGGATCACCAGTCCTTCTCACACTATGAAATATAATATTTCTCCCTCCAGCAAAATGAAGCCGGCTCTGCTGTTCAATGTGAAAGCAGCAGTCCTGCACGTGGCGGTGTCTGGGGTGGACCAACTGGACCCAGGGACCCAGGTAAATTCTTCTTGGGCTTTTTTCTCTTGCGAAGAAAACGTGATACCGCTGTCATTGTGAGTGATTTTTCAATGTTGTATTCTCAAGACCGGTTGTGTCTCCTACTCATGACTGATATTCTCTTTCTCCCCTTGAAGGAGAAAATGGCATCCTGCAAGAAGGTGCTCAGGGGGCTGCTGGAGGAGGCCCCCTCTATCCAGGACACAATTGGCATCTTGAAGGTAAGTGAAATGTAAGCCCTATTTGGACATTAGGTATTGGATGTATGCAGGTGTCTGAACACTGGTACGTGATTTTGTGTGCATGACTGTAGTTGCGTTCCTTTTCAAAGTGAACCTGGGCACGGGCCCCTCACAGGCCTGGTACAGAGAGGGAGTGTCAAGCAGTGCCTGTATTAAACAGCATGTATGAATTGCTGTCCCTGTGTCCTGACAGAAAAGAGGCAGCAGACCCCATTCTCTTAGTTTATTGAAGATATGTCTAAGTGCCTTCCCTATTAGAAGCCAACTGGCTGAGAAGACAGAGAAAACATCACTCCCATAAGCAACCTCCAGAAATATTGAAGATCTTGTCAACTCAATTGCGGGGTGGGGTGGGGGGGTGGGGGGTGTTTATATGGAATTAGATCATCCTTAGACTCCTTTGGGCCGGCAACCAACGGATCTTCCTGTAGTGGGACAAATTCCTTCCGGGCTTAGCTCTCAGTAGCATGGCAAGGGATGATCTAGGCCAGTGCGATGACTCTGAGATGCTGTTTCAACCCACAGGAGCTCCACACGTACATCAACTCAGAGGAGTCCTGGCTGCAGGCTCTGGGCCAAGAGGACTACAGATATGCTCTGGCTCACATGGCCAGACTGCCCAATTTGGAAGTAAGTACCCTGCTGTGGACATGTCTTCAGCATCCTCTGCTTCAGCATCCTCTGCTTCATCTTCTGCTTCAGCATCCTCTGTGGGCCCCCTTGTCAGGTTCCAGGTTCAGAAGAAGACCTCCCAGTGGTCTCTTTTCACACGGGGGCTGCCTGGCAGCACACTTACTGGAGAGAGGCTGTTTCCACTGGGGATCACCGAATGCCCCTGGGGACAGCAGCAGGGGCAGGAGGAGCAGAAGAGAGCTGGGTCCCCCCAGTGTGTCTTCCGGCTGCCCAGTGCCCAGAAGAGCCAAACTAGATCTTTGGGAATCCTCAACTTTGTATCCAACTAGATCATCTTCAATTCTTAACTGCTTTGGATATGGTGTCACATTGACATGGCGGGGAAAAGTCCATCTCTATTTCTGCCTGGCCACATGGAAGGTTCTGTTTCGGAAGGAAGAGGAGTTGGCTCATCATGACATCCAGAGCACCATCAAAGGTAATGCCAGTTTCCAGGGAATTGGGGAGCTCAAAACTGTCTCCTTGGAATCCCAGAATGGGCCTGAGTGACAAAGGTCATTGTTTGTCCAAGAAGCACCAGTTTTGCTCTGACTGCTCTGTGGCAGGCCTCCCGAATGGGCATGTCTCAAACTCCCAACCCCTCTCACAGGGGTAAAAATGGTTCTTGCTGGAAAAGACCTTGCAGCTAAACTGTGAGGTCTGGAAGCCATGCTTGCCTTCTGCTTTGGGGAACCCCAAGGCAGAAAGTGTCCGATTAGATAGACCCTCCTCTATTTGTTCAACATGTATAAGTCCCTCCTTACCTAAGTCAATTAACATCAGAATATCACATCTTTTCTCATCTCTTCTCTTCTCTTTAGATGGCCTCATCTTAGAGGATTTCCATGAAAAGGAGGAGTTTGTCGCATCCCACATTTCCTTCCTCTTCTTTTTAATGCTAGCAGCCTAAAGCTAGGAGAATATCTGCCTGGAGTAATTACATGTTTTTAAAAATATGTATCATACATATTACATGATTGTTTTTAACAATGGCTTTTAAATGGTTTTGTATTTTATTTTGTATTTTCTTTCCCCCTCCCCCCTTTTGATCTGTTATAATTGTCAGGATCTCCCTGTTAGGATCTCCCCTGAAGGTGGCAACTCAGAATGCACGTACTCTGTGCTCCCTCTGTGCTCCCTGTGGACTTCACTGCTTTTTGCACTGTTGGACAGGACCTGGAAACTATCCGTGGTATATGAGGATGACTGGAAATAACCTCTGAGGTCATTTCATAACACTCACGGTCTAATTTTTTGGGTATGTCCGTGTATAACCTTGTTCTTCGCATTTTGTGTCCCCCGCCCACCAAGCTTACCTTCTGAGTGATGGCACTATCTAAAAATACATTGGCTTAAAAAGTTGTGCCATCTCCAGGTTCTAGCAACTCTGCTGAGACCTTCCACAACAGATCTCTTAGTGTTGCAGGTAAGAGATCTGTTACTGTGGTGACTGTTGCACTCTTTATCTGCATTGCTCTGTGGTCAGATCCCGTCTGAAGAGTTCCTGGGAAATGCACTAGAGACCTTGGAACCTCTCAGTAGTTTTAACCATACATTTATGTTCTTAAATACCTCTTAAGCTCATCGTGGTTGGGCAAGGTTGGACAATATGATCTTGCCTCAAGCTTCCAGTCGTCCTCATACCGCGGATAAGAAGACATTAACAATTTGATTCCCGTGGATGTTGAGGTTGGGTGTCAATTACCTGAGCACGGATATGCAAAAGGGCGGATATCAGATCCACAGATAACGGGCTTTGCCTGTAAAGCAGATCCCTTTCTAGCCCATCCAGAGCTGCCAATGTGAAAGGAAACCCCTTCATCCTCTGGGCCTACTTTGCTTCTTCTTTATAGATATTATTGGGGCATTGTGGAATTCAAGCTCAGGAAAACATCAGCCGTGTCCTTTGAATACTGTGTGAATTGGCTCTCACTAGCATTTGTTGCAAGGTTTTCCTGTCCCATTTCCTAACTAGGAGCTCAAATATTCTGCTTTCAGCCATTAATATCCATTGGAAATGTGGATTTGTCACATCCCTTATTATGGGCAGCTGGGCAAGAAGCTGTAGCCGCTACTGAAAAGCAATCCCTCTCTGGCTGGAAGGGAGGTGGGGTAATGGCACATGCCCACATGGAAACTTAAATTGTGCATGGCATGCTGGATGCACAGTCTCCAGAAACAAGAGGCGGTGTTCCTGCCAGGGAGGGGACTTGTCATCTGTGTGCCCTCTCCCTGGGCATGCTTGCGGCCAGCGGTTTGTGCTGGCTGCTCTTCCTTCTATTGAATGGCCATGAGGGACATAGTGTTTGGCCCTTTCTGGCCCTCTTCATGCAACCTCGCCAAGGTTCCTGGACAACTCCAGCCCAGCCATGGCCAAATGTGTGTGTGCCCCCCTCCTGCATGGCCTCAGTTCCCTGCCCATCCATTTCCTCCTTGCCCGGAGAGCTTCTGCAGGCTGGATAGGAAGCAACAGAGACTCTGTCCTTCTGCCTTCGCCATTTGATCCCTGACTCCTTATACAACAAAATGGAGGTGTCCATGTGCCCCTGTCCTTGAGGTGGGCCTATGCTGTTAGTTCAGCACCTGCACACAGTATGGCAGCAAGCAAAGGGCTTATCCACAGGATTGTGCCGGCCAAGGTGGCCATTCATGGGGGTGGGCAAGGTGGTCTTTTGGACACAATGTCCTTGCTAGAATCAGGCGGGATTCCAAGAGGGACGGCCACTTCACTCCAGAACTTTAGAAAGCCCTTGAGAAAAGACCTTTCCAGCAGGCCAAACACATTATGCCAGGGAGGTTTCAGCCTGGGACGAGGTACTCTGCAGGCAGTTGCAGGACAGGGTTGAATGAGACTGCTCTCCCTCCTGTTCTGGAACATCTTCACTGAGTGATGTGCATCATATATATATGCTTTCATCCAAGAAGGGTACCCTTACTTAATGAGCATGAGGCAATATGCGTGCAGCCCCTGGACATGCCAGCACAGCCGCCCCCTTCTGGCATATAGAACAAATACCCTGTCTTTGGCAGGCTGGTCATGGCTGCATGGGCATGCACAAGGCGTTTCAATCAGAAGGCAGAACATAGTTTCATTTGCAGTGAAGCCATTCACATTTGCCTCACGGCTAAACTTCAAGAGGATAGCTTCCAACAGTCACGACGTAGACCTCATAGATGTGCATAGAAAAGGCAACAGTGTTGACGAATTTGTGGCTTTGGAGATTAAAGACTCATTTCGGGGGTGTCCAGCTCCTGCCACATTCTTCCCCAAATCTAACCTAAGCGAGGTGGGCTGCAGCATTGGCTGCTAGGTGCCATCCACCAAAGTGAGAAGCACAGAGGCTTGCATAGTCCAGCGTGCCTACGAGGTGGAGGCAGAGGCGTATCTAGGGGAAACAGTGCCTAGGGCAAGCACTGAAATTGCGCCCCCTCCCCCAATTTCTGACACCCATCTTTCAGATAACTTCACCATAATATCAGCTCAAAAATACAAGTCAAGCTTGTTAACAGAGGCGTATCTAGGGAAAATAGCGCCTAGGGCAAGCACTGAAATTATGCCCCCTGGCCAAACATCTGAAACCCATCTTTCAGTTAACTTTGCTATAATATCAGCTGAAAAATATGTCAAGATCGTTCATCTTTTAAAATTTCAAAAACTATTTAGCAGTGGACATTGCCAGACCAAAAAATGCTGGAAAACTACAAATTTCAGTATGCTCATGAAATACCCAAATACTACGTGGAGGTGTACTTGGAAAACTAAACAGAATTGCCTATCTAATTCTCTACTATGCATTGTAGCATCACTATTACATCAGTTTTAAAAATAAATGGAGAATTTGGCTTTTCCCAGATACTCTGAAAATAATTAAAGGATATGCAGAGTAAACTGTATCACTGCTTGGAATATATTCTAGTCTTTCAGAAAGACAGTTAAAATGAGAGAAAGAGAGCAAGAAACTCCCAGTGGGCCTTACTATTAAGGACTTCACACTGATTCAAAGAGAAACTCACCATTAATAGCCATATTATTAAGACACCACATTTAACTCACTTATCATAAGAAGCAAAGTAAGAGCAATTGAATACAATCCTAGCTCATAAGCTTCAGCTCAGTATCCACAAGCCCTGATTCTCTGTACATAGTGCCAAACTGAATATGTGTACAGTGACTTATATTATATTAAATTAATTTTTTTTAACTTGTAGCCCCTTCGGGATGCTTCCTATAGGCCGTGGGGGGGGTGTCTGCAAAGGTTACCCCTCCCACCGCTGGCCTCTAGGGCCTCGCAGAGACCATTTGAATGTGTGCAGTGGCCATTTTTTAAAATATTTTTTTGTTAATGGCTGCTGAAAACAAAATGGCCACCGTGCATGCTCAAATGGCTTCTGCGAGGCCTGGCATGGCCTAGGGCCTCACAGAGGCCATTTGAGCATGTGCAGTGGCCATTTTGTTTTTGGTGGCCTTTTTAAAAAAAAATTAATTTTAAGAAATTGTGCCCCCCCTTCAAGTGGCGCCCAAGGCATGTGCCCTGCCTGCCCTGCCCTAGATATGCCCCTGGGAGATAGAAAAATACCCAAACCACCAACCAACCACAAGCACAGTTGTACGTCAGACACATAAGCAGCAAGTACAGTCTGTCTCTTTCCATTCCAATTCTCTGAAAAAACTCCACCCATTCACAAGAAGCAACTCCAAAAGCTCACAGCACATAGGCAACTAAGCAGGGGGAAAGTATCTTTCCCCCCGGAGACTTGCATCAGAGGATAAAATGGGGCACAAAATGGGGCAAGTCCACTCTGCCTTTCCCTGTGATTTCTTCTGTTTTTCCTCAGCATCCAGCCCTCAGAGGGATACCTGCAATCGTTCACCGGGCTCCCCAGAGCTCACCTGTCTATTGACAGACCTATCTTCCATTAATTGGTCTAATTCTTAACCAAAGCCAGTGGCACTCCCGACATCTCAAAGGGAATCCCACAACATAATGATGCATGGTGCAAAGCAGACTGTCCTGAATCTAGTGCCACTGGGTAACTTCAAGTTCTATTATTATTAATTTTTATTTATTTATTTATTTACACAGTCAGACAGGTGTTATTGACTGGTTTGTTTTATGCAGACATCGAGTCCTTCCCAAGGACCTGGGATGGCTGAATTTTATTGTCAATGTTGTTGCTGTTATAGATATTGTCGCAGTATATAGGCTGTTCCCAGTAAAATTGCTTTTTGTAATTGGCTGATGGTGATTTTGTTGTTGTTGTTGTTGTTGTTGTTGTTGTTGTTGTTGTGGTTATTAATATCCCGCTCTTCCTCCAAGGAGCCCAGAGCAGTGTACTACATGCTTAGGTTTCTCTTCACAACAACCCTGTGAAGTAGGTTAGGTTGAGAGAGAAGTGACTGGCCCAGATTCACCCAGCAAGTATCATGGCTCAATGGGGATTTGAACTCGGGTTTCCCTGGTCCTAGTCCAGCACTCTAAACACTACACCACGCTGGCTCCTATTATGCAAGAGTCAGCAAAAAGGGGGGGACCCATTGCCTTTACAGTCCACTATAAAACCATTTTTACTTATTTACAGCTATTGAATTTAGCATCCTACACATCTGACTTAATCTAACAGTTGTCAGCTATACTGCAGTCGAGTCGTAAGGCAAGTCTGACAGCTGTGCTTTGCAAGAAAGACCCAATGATACACCTGAATAAAGAAAGACAAGTTTACCATTGCCCTGCCAGGTCTGACTTGTCATAGGCTCCAGGGTAGCGGCCAAACGGTAGCTTCTGGAAAGGCACACACTTCCTGTCCATGTGCCGTTTCAACCGCAGCTGTCCACGCCAAATGTAGTGGTGCTCCTCTCATCAAAGACCATGAGGCGATTCTTACGATCGCCAAAAAGTGGGCTAAGGGAGCCTAGCCTGCTTTTTGGCGACCGTGTGCTGCAACGGGAGCCACGCTGCTTCCGGCAGAAAAATGCCCAAAGTACCCCTCCCCTTAGCTGATATTAACGGAGCAAACATGTTAACTGAAAGGTACTTGATACTTATCATGGAATTATTATCAACCACCCTCACCATTTCTCAGTAAGCGGTGACCTATCACAGTATGTTTGAGTTTGTCATTGCTTCCATGGTTGAGTTGAATGGAGCCACTGAGGAATGTTTACTTCAAAGCACTCTTGCAGAAATGAAAATGACACCACCAGTCTAGGGAACAAATGGCGGAGCAAGGATTGGATCATTCAGCTCTGAAGCTGCTCAGCCGATCCTTAAAACCAGGCAAAAACACATCTCTTCCATTGGACTTCTTGGACTGGTTTGGGATTCTTGAAAAAGCTGCTTCTTAAGACCTCTCTCAGATAGATTTTGGTCATTGAAACTCTCTGGAAGGGTTGTCTGAACCACATTTCCCACACGAATACAGTCCACAAGAGGACTAGTCTTGGACAATTCCCTACACCAACCTTTCTTTCTTTTCCTTTTTTTGCATTTATATTTTTATTGGTTTTCTGTATACCAATGTGACTTCCAGTTCATCTTTCAACATAGTTATACTATAACATCTATATTTGCTCTCATATAAATATTTTCTTCATATTTTACCATCATAATCCTTTAGTTCATTACTCAAACAAATTCCCCGACTGTTATTTTTATATTTCAGGCCTCACTGATAGGTTCAAATTTACATTTGCATTGTTTTTCCTGTACCACAAAGAGGGTTTCCAGTCTTCTAGAAAACTTGCTAAATGGCCATCCCTTACTAATACAATAAATTTAGAAATTTCTCTTTTCTTTCGGGATTTCTTCATTGGTTATACCCAACAAAAAGGGTTCAAATCTCTTGTGAGAGTCTTTTTAAATTATCCTAAGGCCTCTTTACTTCTCTGCAGGACTACCACATGTGATAAAGGGATCCCTCGCTTTCTTTACATCTCCAATGCTTATTAGATACATTTTGTAAATTAAAGCTAATTTCTTAGGTATTAAATGCCATACATCAATTTTATCAAATTTTCTTTTACATTATAACACACTGTGAGTTTGAGATCTTTCTTCCACTGCTTCTCCCAGACCTCTAAATTAATATTATAACCTAATTCTTGTACCCACTTTCCCATTACAGTGGTCCCTCGACTTACGAACTACTCGACATCCGAATTTTTTGACTTACGAACGAAAAAAGTGGCCGCACGCTTACGAATTTTTCGACATCCGAATGGAAAACCGTTGGTGGTTTTAGATGCGGTTTCCTTGACTTACGAATTTTAGATGTGGTTTCCTCGACTTTAGAAAACTGCTTCTCCCATGGCGCTTTGCATATGGGAGGCTTTAAAACCCCTGTGCCATGCTTCCAGACCTCTGTGGGTTGTACGAGGCATGGAGTGAGGAGGTGCGGAGCGGCGTTGGAGAGAGAGAGAGAGAGAGATTTGGAGCCAGTTGGAGTTGCTTGGAGAGTGTTGGAGTTTCTTTTTCCTGCAATTCTCTACTGCTGGAAAGGTACTGTAGGTTGATTTTCCTTCTCTTTACTGTGGGGGTTGCGGGGGGGGGGGTCTTGTGTGTGTGTGTGTGTGTGTGTTCTTTCCATGCCATGTGTAAAATGTTAAGTGTCCTTAACATGTTCCAAAGCTGAGGTGTGTACAGTAATGCTTTAAAATGTTGGCTGAGGCATGTTCATTGTGTCTGCCTGTCTTTGAAAAGCACTGCAGTGACCTGCATCAGGTCCAAAAACTGTGTTGAGTAAGGTTTAGAAATGTTGGCTGAGGCTGAGGCATGTTGAGTGTGCCTGCCTGCCATTAAAGTGCCCTGAAGTGACCTGCATCAGGTCCCCAAAAAATGATAAAGTGCTCTTGTAAATGTTTATTGTTGAAAAGTAATGTTGCTGTGCAGTCTGCATGCCTTTAAAGTGCACTTGATAAAGAGTTTTGCACAAAAAACTGGGTGTCTGGGTCTTTTTCCTAGGCTCCGGAACGAATTAATCCGTTTCCAATGCATTCCTATGGGAAACCGCTTTTCGACTTACGAACTTTTCGACCTACGAATGTGCATTCGGAACGGATTAAGTTCGTAAGTCGAGGGACCACTGTATTAATTTTACCACTTCATCTCTTGTTTCTAGGGTTGTGCATTTTGTTTTGTTTTTCTGTTTTGTTTTTGGCCCAAATCCAAAATACCCCCATTTTGTTCTTTGTTCAAAACCAGCCAATCCGAAACACCCCAATTTTGTTCTTTGTTCGAAATTGCAAAATCCAAATCCGAAACGTTTTGGATTTTAAAAAATGGCCCCAGGGAAAAACTAGTGGGTGGGGGTGGTAGTGCCCAATGGGTGGAAAACTACCACCCAAATGTCAGAGGAATTGGGCAAAGGGCTGGGTTTGGGTGAATGTTTAAAGTATAGGACTTTTCCCTTAGGGAAGAATTGAGGTTTTAGCAAAAGTATAGCTTCATGTTGGGGGGGGAGGGGTGGCCCAGAGCACAGTAGGGTGGGTGGTAGTGCCCAGTGGGGGCAAGGAAGCTGCCAGAATTATTTCAAAGGAATTGGGCAGAAGGATGATTTTTAAAGATGTAATGGAGTTTGGGTGTCTGTAAAGTTCTTCCCCATAGGGAATGATGGACCTCCATAATTCCTGCCCCATAACTGCACTTGGGGGGGCACCAGGGTGTCCCAGAGCGAGTGGTGGTGTAGACCACATAGGGTGCCAACCACCCCCATGGGTTGCTAACCCATGGGGTACTGGGTTCTGTTTTTTCTGAGATGTTTTGAGTGTAGATTCAGATTATCTGGTAGCATATGAGAGTGGATTCATGGTTTGTCATTGAAAATATCATCTGCTACCAGAGAATCTACACTCAGAACACCTCAGAAACAACAGAACCCAGCACCCCATGGGTTAGCAACCCATGGGAGTGGTTGGCACCCTATGTGCACTACACCACCACTCACTCCCAGCCACCCCTGTGCCCCCCAGGTGGAGTTATGGGTCTGCTGAAACTTCCATCATTCCCTCGGGGTGCTTAAAGAAGTGTAAACTTCCAACAATTCCTAAGAAATCAGCCCTTTGCCCTATTCCTTTGGAATCTGGGTTGTGGCAGGCACCCCTTAGGGCACTGCCACCCAACCCACTGTTTTGCCCCTCAGGCCCCCTTTCTGCCCCCAATCCACCCCAAATAACATCAACATCACACATCATTAACAGCAAAGCTTTGGAAAAAATCAGGCAGATTTCCAAAGGTCATGCACATCCACATCCACCCACCCCCGAAATGCAATTGATCTACACACAACAGTGTAAAACAACAACAATGAAATACACACTGCCCCACTGGGCAATGAGGGTAAAATTTACCCTTAAATTTGCTTAAAAGGAACAAAGAGGCAATTGCCAGCAGATCAGCCCATGCTATCGCTGGCCAATCTGTGGGCTGGAAGGGCTGGAAATTCAAACAGATGTCAAAACTCAAAATGGAGACTGAAGGAGAAAGACTGAAGGAGAAAGACTTTCTGCGATTGCAAAATGGAGTTTCAAAACAGCCGAAACAACAAAACATTTTGTATCCGAAACAGGGACATTTTGTTTTGGCTACAAAATTTTCTGTTTTGAGCATTGGGTGTTTTGTTTTGGCTGCAAAACAGCCGAAATGGCTTGTTTTGTTCACAAAACGTTTTGTATCCAAAACGAAACGCACATCCCTATTCCAGAGCAGCTCCATCCCCTAAGGGAAATATCTTACAGTGATCACACATGTGGTCTCCCATTCATAGGCAACTGTGGCAGACCCTGCTTAGCTAAGGGGAAAAGTCATGCTTGCTAACACATGTGGTCTCCCATTCAAATGCAACCAGGTTGGACCCTGCTTAGCTAGGGGGGCAGGCCATGCTTGCCACCACAATACCAGCTCTCTTCACTAGACCAGCTTTCCTCTCTATGCAAGAACATCATCCTCTATGCAAGAACATAGCCTGGGACTCTAGTCCGATCTAGAATGGGCCCCATCCATATATGCTTCTATCCATTCTGAAAATAAAGCCAGCCACTCCAGAACAAATGGAGGCAGGCCCATATTAGAACTGCTTTGAATCAGAGCTTCATATGTTCATAGAATCTGCACTCGAGGCTCTGAGGAAGAGAGCTGGTCTTGTGGAAAGGAGCATGGATTGTTCTTTTTGCTATGCAGGGTCCATGCTGGTTTGCTTTTGGATGGGTGACTACATCCAAGAGCCAGCGTGGTGCAGTGGTTAGAGTGCTAGACTAGGACCGGGGAGACCCGAGTTAAAATCCCCATTCAGCCATAAGACTTGCTGGGTGACTCTGGGCCAGTCACTTCTCTCTCAGCCTAACCTACTTCACAGGGTTGTTGTGAGGAGAACCTCAAGTATGTCGTACTCCGCTCTGGGCTCTTTGGAGGAAGAGCGGGATATAAAATGTAAAAATGAGTAAAATACATGGGAGCACTCTCTGCTGTAAGATATTCTCCTTCAGGCAGGGGTGGGCAACCTTGGCTGTCCACCTGTTGAGGAACTACAACTCCCATCATCCCCAGCTAAAATAAATTGTGATTGGAGTTCCTGGTATGGTTTCTGAAAACGCCCTTTCTTTATGTCCCTGGGGACATTTTTCATTGTGATTTTCTGCTACCACGGTCTGATTTTGATCCAGGGCAAAGCAAACAGCTTCTTCCAAAATCCTTTACGCACATTTCTCCTATGATCATTGGACTGACTTGAGCAACTCAGATTCTCAGGGGAGACACGACCTGGAAAGCAAGCCAATGACCGTAAGGCAAATTTGCATGGGGGGTGTCACTCTTTGGCTCCAAAGGATTGAAGAGCCGACATGGAAGGTCCCACCCTGTTATCTGATGGAATCAGAAAGCTCGCTCTTCAAGAGAGAGCTTACCATGGCCCGGGCTCCGTGCTTTGTCACCAGACCCCGGCCCCCAAGAAGACACGGACAACAAATGTAGTGGGTAAAAGGGGTCACAGCTTTATTGATAAACTATAATTGGATTAGCGGACTGGATAGGGTTAAGCCCACCTCCCCAAGACAGTGCGGGGCCTAGCAATGACCGGGTTTGGACTACCGTGTCCTCCCCCGTGCCTTGCTTGGGCGACACACCCTGGCTCAGGAAGGCAGCAGGTGGAAAACCTTCTCCCTCCCCTTCATGGCCAACCCTCAAGGGGGCCTGGATCCTTCCAGGTCTTCGCACACCCCAGACCGCACAGCCCATCGGTATGTGAAGTGCCTGAAGCAGGTTTCATGGCGAATCATCCTCCCTAGGCTGCACAAACCACAAGGGAAAGATTGACCAATCACCCATTTTGACAGTCCAAGGGTGCTCACCAATGTTCCATCCCATCTACTTACCACCCATCCCGCGCTGTCCCTGCCAAGCCATGACCTAACTATCTAACCATTGATGCTAGGGTAGCAGGACGGAGTAGGCGGAACAACCCCTCAACATGGCTAATGCGTTGGGAGCCAAAAATTCCTACTCGGCCCCCAGGGAGGGCAACCAGCCTCTAGACTCGTTCTACTCCTAGGGGAAGGAGGGTGGAGGAATCACGCTCCAAATTGATCCTTCGGGATGGGGAGCTGCCGGAGCAGCAACCTTAGCCCCGCCCACCAGACGCTGAGGCCCAATCTGGAGCCTCTTGGGGCCCGTGCTAGGGAGATGGGACAAATCACCCTTCCCCCAGCACAAGGCCAGGGGAAGGGGCATTCTTGCCCTTCTCAGTTATTACTCAGGTAAGGGAGTAGAGGACTCTCTTAACATTGGCTTCCAGGCCAATGACAAAGAATCTATTTCTATTGTCTATTTATGCTTCAATCAAGGTCCAAAATATGTCTTTCTCTACCCAAGAACATAGTCTGGAACTCTGGGATTGTTTAGAGACAGGCCTCGTTCATATGCGGTTTCATCCATCAAGAAGAAAATGCACCCTCTGTAACAAACAAAATTAATCAGTGGAAGAGTGTGGTATATCCTCCCAATGGCCATTTATTGCCTTTCATTTTTCATTCTTTTTTGAGATTAGCTAACATTTATTACAGTCCACGACCAGAAAACAAAAACAGAAACAAAAAGAAAAAATATATACAATTACAGGAAATGAATGCAACTTATGGCAACTTACATTGCATCAATTTATGGTTTTACGTTTACATTAAATCATGGATCAAGCTTGGTCTCATGCCATTGAGGTCAACCTTGACCTCATGTCATTGGCTCAGCTCAGGTATCACCTCCTCCAGTGGAGGAGTTCCATTTCGACCACAGCCAATGAGCGTGAGCAGATTTGCATGGTGGACCATTCTTCAGTTCCTGGGGGATGTAAGAAAGAAGAAGGAAGATTCCAGACAGATCTACACTCTTGCCTCACCTTTCACCACCATGCCCTGGTCCCTGTTTCTCCTCACGTTTCTCAGTTACGCCTCAGGTAAGGGTGTGGAGAGGATGCAGTTTGCATAAGCTGAAGCACAGACTGCAGAGCAATTGATGCTCTGTATTTAAGGGAGAAACCTAGCGATGATGTGCTATCTGAGAGCAGAGAGAAGGTACTAAGGCCATGATTGCTGTTCTGTGTTTCTTGTAAAGGTGTCAGGACACAGCCAACGGTGAATCAGCTGGCCACTCAGTCCGTGTCCCTGGGCCAAACCGTTAAACTATCCTGCACAAGACACAGTGGTAATAACTGGGGTGACTACTTCTACTGGCATCAACAGAAGCCTGGACAGGCCCCTCACCTTCTGATTTACGACACCAGGAAGAAGGGAGTAGGGGCCTCAGATCAGTTCACTGGGTCTGCATCGGGGAATACTGGCTATTTAACCATCACAAACATCTAGGTTGCAGATGAGGCCAATTATTACGGTGGTTACGTTCTCAAAATGTGTTTTAATAGGACTTGTATGGCTATTTATTTATTTATGGCATCTATGAATCATCTATGAAGATCAAAAAACTCCAAAAGGTGTTTAGCATACACAGCAAATAGTGTGTTCTGTTTCTTTATTTGAATCCTACATTGCTATATAGCTTAGATTTGAAAAATATTTCATCTCTTCACCTACATTACCTTGCAGAAGCTGCTATCTGTCTGTATAGAAAGGAGTGAGCTAGATGGACCAGTGGTCTGATTTAATATAAGGCAGCTTCCTATGTTCCTAGAGGAACACGTATTTTCAGAGAGGTTATGAAGCTCCAAGCCACCTAATGGCACAGTGGGGAAGTAACTTGCCTAGGGAGCCAGAGGTTGCTGGTTCGAATCCCCGCTGGTATGTTCCCTAGACTATGGAAACCACCTCTATTGGGCAGCAGCAATATAGGAAGGTGCTGAAAGGCATCATCTCACACAGTGTGGGAGATGGCAATGGCAAACCTCTTCTGTATTCTACCAAAGAAAATCACACAGGGCTCTGTGGTCGCCAGGGGTCGCCACCAGCTTGACGGCACAACTTTACTTTACTTTATGACGCTCCAGCAGAGCCATTGATCACAGAACAAATTTGCATCAAGGGGCTTTTCTTCAGCGATGGAGGATTTAAGGAAGGAAGGGGGAGATCCCGCATGGTTCTCTGTTGACTTCAGGCAGTTAAACTGCTCTAGAGAGCTCACCATGGCCTGGACTCTGTTATTCTTGATGCTTCTCCATTACTGCTCAGGTAAGGTAATGCAGGGCCCGCATCACATTGCTCTCTGACCACAAAGCAATTTATCTTCAGTATACATCGGGAAAATGATTATGTGATATATGAAGACAGCATTAATGTACGGATATCTTGACTGTTGGTTTGTCTTTTTTGTAAAGGTGTCCATTCCCAGGCAAGTGTGACTCAGCCTGCCTCCCAGTCTGCGTCCCTGGGGCAAACAGCAAAACTCACCTGTAGGAAAAGCAGTGGTGGTTGCTGAGGCAGCTTTTACTGGTATCAACAGAGATCTGGACAGGCCCCTCGCTTTGTGCACTGTAGTGGTTGCAGCAGAGGAGAAGGGATCCCAGCTCGGTTCACTGGTTCTGCCTCTGGAGACAACGGCTATTTAACCACCACCAATATCCACGCTGAAGATGAGGCCGATTATTACTGTGCTATCTGGTATAGCACAGTGGTAGAGCAGAATGGGGAACTGAGAGAAAAACCTTCCCTTGTCTTCCCCTGAGTGGAGAAGAGAATCAGAGCTTCCCTTGCAGTTTTCCCAAAGGTGCACCGAGGTGATTTTGGAGCCTGGAACTGAAGGCCTTTGGAGCCCCTGCCGCCCCCCCCCACTGCAAGTTAAGCACCATCCCTTACACACACACACACACACACACACACACACCATGACACATGCAGTATCATTTACATGTGGGTTCTTTAGAATGCAAACAGAAACTGAACTCACAAGAATGTATGAATAAAAAACAGTTATATTTATGGAAATATGCATTAGCAGGAACATTTCAACACGCAGCGTAACATATTTCCATCATACATATTTCATTCCCCACTCCCCCCATTGTCTTTAAAGCAGAAGTCAACTCCAGTGCAGGAAACAGTCATGCTCGGTCGCCTGGAAAACAATGGGCCAGGATAGACTAAAAAGGATGTTGGGGCCCCCAGGATGTGTGGAGGCCTTGGAGTTCACCCAGAAATCCAGGGGTAAGAGTGCCTCTGAATGTTCCCTCTGATCTTTTTCATCTGTGCGCGGAATGAGTTTTGTTCTGAGTGGAAGAATCAAGGCAGTGTGCGCCTGATCAGCACACAAAAGTGGAATCCTTGTCCCCAGACCCCAGCCCAAGAAGACACGTAGACTTAGTATGGGTAAAAGGGCCACAACTTTATTAACTGTAACAAAAGACATGACGAACTGGAACACCAGGTGATTAATCACCCTTAGAGAACAGTGCGGGCCAAGAGGACCGGGTTAGAACTCTGACGTCCTACCCAGCACCTTACTGGGCGACACACCCTGGCTCGGGAAACGGGCAGGTACGCCCCGCCCAATTCCTTCAAAGCCAAACCCCCCCTTTCGTAAGAGAGGATCTGGATACTTCAAGGTCTTCGCCCACCCCGGACCGCTCAGCCCAAAGGTTGGTGAAGTCCTGAAGCAGGTTTCATGGCAATCCATTCTCCCCGTGCCGCACAGGCCACAAAGGAGCGATTGACCAGTCACCCGTTTAAATATCCAAGGGTGCTCACCGATGTTCTAATCCTCGAATTACCACCCCGCCCGCACTGTTACTGCCATTGTGACCGGCCTAACTCTAACTATACACCTGGAACACAGAACGGAGTAGGCGAAAAAAAACCCCAACAGTGGCCAATGCGTTGGGAGCCAAAAATTCCTACTCGGCCCCGTTGGGCGACCAGTCGCTAGACCCGCTCTATACCAGGGAGGGAGGGAGGGGAATGCCTGTCCCAAACTGAGGAGCACGGGGCGGGGATCATCCCGGCAAAACCCCGCCCCCTGACCCAAAGGGCCAATCGGCCCGCTTCTTGGGCCTCGTGCAGAGCGGGGCTGAGACAAACTCCCTCCCCTTTGCACGAGGCCAAGGGGAGGGGGATTTCTGTAGTCCTGAACACGTAATGTAGGTTCTCTCTCGGCCCATTGCTACTGTCATCAGAGTCATGGGGAGGATGCAGTCCACCGAAGGATTCGTAGAAGCCAGCCTTGAGAGCGTCTCTGCTGTTCTCCAGCCTTTTCAGCTCCCCTTCCATCTCTGGGCTTGGGTCTGTTCAGCTCAGTTTGGGGGCAGAATCGGAACAAAAAGAGAGAAGGTGCTTAATATACGGCTGTTCAAGTCTGCATCAGTTGTGTTGGACATGGCCTGAGATGGGCCACGTTGGAGGGTGTCGGGGATCAGCCAACCCCGACGTTGGGAAGCCTACATTGAGTCAGAGTTCCCCAACACCATCCGGGAATTCCCGACCCATTTTAGAGCTCCATGTGGTGGTGGGGCTCCACATTTTGTCACTGATTGGGGCTGGGGGGCTGCGGGGGGGATGGTTCCATTTGCCCAAATGCCTGCTCACCCATGCATCTTTTATGTAAGATATTTCTTACTTTTTGCCTTTTATTTCACTTACCATTTGAAAAAGAAGGCAGAAGATTACCTCAGTTTCACATCACTTCCCCAGCGATTCTCTGATGTTACATCACTTTTCTTCTGCATTCACTCTGAGAGTACAATTTCCAGGTTACTTTAAAAATAATAATAATTTTGTTTTTAAAAGGAAGGTCCGATTCAATTTTAATTAAATATACAGAGTCTGGTCATCCTTACTACTTCTGGGCCCATTTTCAGAGTTCCCCAGGTAGTTGTCCCAACACCCCCGCCCCCATCTATTTTTTCCTTTCACGATAGATTTCTATGGTGATCCTTGCTGATTTAAAAAATCAGCAGTTTTTGTGACCCTTACCTTTTGAAGGGACTGCAAGAGCCCGGACTGGCATCTGGAGTTCCTAATCCGACCTGATATTTGCAGTCATTCACTGCCATACTTGCTATTAGGACAAATCTTCAGCACAGGTTCTCCAAGCAGTTTATGTAGATAAAATATGAAAGACGGCTCCCAAAGGGCTCGCAATCTAAAAAGGAAGATGGTAGACCCCAGCAACAACCCCGGGAGGGGGACAGTTGCTCCCCCCAATCCGCTAAATAGAAAAGAATCACTGAACAGAATTGATTGATCGGATCAGGACAGAGAAACAGAGATATGGCATGCATGCGTCACTCTTAAAAGTTGCAGTAACAACAACAACAGCAATAACAATAATAAGGATAATACCTTTGAGGTAAAAAGAGCTCCGATGGATGGAGTGCACTGTCCTTCTCTCCAACACTGTTTTCCAGATCTAAAATTCTGACCAAGCAGCAGAAGTCTGCAACAATAAAAGTGAGACCTCATGCAGGTTGGGACCTATCTGTCCTGCAACCTCCCACCCACTGTGAAGCGAATGCATGGTTTATGGTTTTATTTGGGGAGAAGCATCTCCATCAGCATCCCACAGAGAAGAGATCCATAGCGATTTTAACAAGCAAGCTACCTTTAAAAAGGAGAGGCCTCTGGAAACCTCTGGCGATGCTGACAACTAGGAATGTGCATCTCTGGTTGGAATAGCTTGGAAAAGAATTCAAGTTAATGCAGAAAGACATACATCCAAGTCAGTTGAAGTTTTGTTTTTGTTTTTGTTTTGTTTTTTAATTAAGCCAAGAAGCCGTGGTGGGTTAGTCTGGGGAGATGTGTCTGGGGGAGCAAAAAAGTGGGTCTGGAGCGGGGGCGGCAATATCACAGGTAGCGGGCAGAGGGAGGTATGGCGGTGGGAGTTGGGCAGGCCGTTACAGGGGAAAACGGTCCAGGCAATTGAGGCCTGTTCCTTTTTCTGGCCCTTCTCCCAACCCTCTGACCCTAGGGAGCTCTGGGAACACTCCTTCGAGGATTAGGGTGCTGCTGCTGAATGCCAGGTCAGTTAACGCAAAAACATCTCTCATCCACGATCTGATTGTGGATGAGCGTGCTGACCTGGTATGTGTGACGGAGACCTGGTTGGATCCGCTGGGCGGGGTCGGTCTCTCTCAGCTTTGTCCTCCAGGTTTCCAGATCGTGCAGCAGCCCCGCCTCGAGGGTCGGGGAGGAGGCGTTGCAGTCATCTTTCGAGAGACCCTCCCTGTTTCCAGGTGCCCGGTCAGGCAATCTCAGAATTTTGAGTGTTTGTCCTTGAGGGTGGGCCTCCGAGATAGGCTGGGGATTCTGCTGGTGTACCGACCACCCCGCTGCACTTCAGTCTCCCTACCTGAGCTGGCGGGGGTGGTCTCGGAGGTGGCCTTGGGTTCCTCCAGGCTTATTGTTTTGGGGGATTTCAATGTCCACGCTGAGGCCCCCCTAGTGGGTGCGGCTCAGGATTTCATGGCCTCCATGGCAACCATGGGCCTGTCTCAATTGGTATCGGGCCCTACCCACGTGGCGGGACACACTCTGGATCTGGTTTTTGCCGACTGGGAAATAAATGATCTGGAGGTGGGGGAATTTGAGACCACTCCCTTGTCATGGACAGATCATCACCTGGTGGGGTTTAGTTTGACTGCTCCGTCTGCCCTCTGCAGGGGTGGTGGGCCGATTAAGATGGTCCGCCCCCGGAGGCTTATGGATCCGCTTGGATTCCAGATGGCCCTCGGGGAGTTTCCAGTGTCCAGAGCTGGTGACCCTGTCGACGCCTTGGTTGATCTCTGGAATGGAGAGATGGCCCGGGCTGTTGACACGGTTGCCCCCAAGCGCCCTCTCCGGCTTAGTGGAGCCCGTTCCGCTCCTTGGTTTTCCTCGGAGCTTAGGGCGATGAAGCAACTCGGACGACGGCTGGAGCGACGCTGGAGGAAGAGTCGTCACGAATCTGATTGAACACGGGCTAGAACCCATTTTAGGGACTACGCCGTGGCGGTGGGGGCGGCGAAGAAACGTTTTTTCTCCGCCTCCATTGCGTCTGCTCAGTGCAGGCAAACAGAGCTGTTTCGTGTGGTGAAAACATTGCTCCACACATCCCCCCGGACAATGGGGGAGGAGCCATCTACAGCTCTTTGTGATCGGTTTGCCTGTCACTTTGCAGATAAAGTCGCTTGCATCCGTGCTGACCTGGACTCCAGAGTTTTGGCAGTTCCGGCAGACGTGCCTTTGGCACCATCTGGTCCCGTTGTGTTGGATTCTTTTCGGTTGGTGCGGCCTGAGGATGTGGACAAGATCCTGGGCAGTGTGCGGGCGACTTCGTGCGCTCTTGACCCTTGCCCTTCATGGCTAATAAAAGCTGCCAGGGAGGGGACAGGCAGATGGCTGGAGGTGATGGTTAATGCTTCATTAAGGGAGGGCAGGATGCCATCGTGCCTTAAGGAGGCGGTGGTAAGACCTCTATTAAAAAAGCCCTCCCTTGATCCCTCCAGCATGGACAACTATAGACCTGTGTCTAACCTGCCCTTTTTGGGCAAGGTGATGGAGCGTGTGGTGGCGTCCCAGCTGCAGAGGGTCTTGGATGATACGGATTATGTGGACCCTTTTCAATCTGGCTTCCGCCCCGGGTATGGGACTGAGACTGCCTTGGTCGCTCTAGTGGATGACCTACGCCGGGAACTAGAACCCTGTTGGTTCTGCTGGACCTCTCGGCGGCGTTCGATACCATCGACCATGGTATCCTTCTGGGCCGCCTCTCGAGTATGGGAATCGGAGGCACTGCGTTGCAGTGGTTCCGGTCCTTTCTTGAGGGGAGGGTCCAGAAGGTGGTGCTGGGGGACTACTGCTCGGCCCCGTGGCCGTTGGCCTGTGGGGTCCCGCAGGGTTCGGTCTTGTCCCCCATGCTGTTTAACATCTACATGAAGCCGCTGGGAGAGGTCATCCGGGGATTTGGACTGAGTTGTCAGCAATATGCGGATGACACTCAGCTCTATCTCTCCTTGTCATCTGATCCTAGGGAGGCGGTGGATGTCCTGAACCGGGGACTGGAGGCCGTGATGGGTTGGATGTGGGCTAACAAACTGAAATTGAATCCGGATAAGACGGAGGTGCTGTTGGTCAGTAGGAGAGCCAATCGGGATGTGGAGATTTTACCAGTTCTGGATGGGGTTGCACTCCCCTTGAAGGAACAAGTACGCAGCTTGGGGGTACTACTGGACCCATCTCTGCTCTTGGAAGCTCAGGTGGAGGCGGTGGCCAGGGGTGCCTTTGCACGGCTTCGGCTGGTGCGCCAGCTGCGTCCCTTTCTCGAGAAGGCAGATCTGGCCACAGTTACCCACGCCTTAGTCACGTCGCGGCTGGATTACTGTAACGCGCTCTACGTGGGGCTGCCCTTGAAGAATATCCGGAAACTGCAGCTAGTGCAAAACGCGGCAGCGAGGGTGTTATCCAGAGCTGCCCGTTGGGAACATATCACCCCCATTTTGAAAGAGCTGCACTGGCTACCGGTTCGTTTCCGGGTCCAATTCAAGGTGCTGGTTTTGACCTTTAAAGCCCTAAACGGTTTGGGCCCAGGGTATTTGAGGGACCGCCTGCTCCCAAGGGTTGCTGCCCGCTTGACGAGGACATCTGAGGGGGCCCTGCTCCGGGTGCCGACAATGAGAGAGGCCCGGCTGTCGTGCACTCGGGACAGGGCCTTCTCTGTTGCTGCCCCCAGACTCTGGAATGCTCTCCCAGTGGTCATTGGCTCCTCGGACTCCATCATGGCTTTTAGAAAGCTTGTAAAGACTTGGCTTTTTACCCAGGCTTTTACATAATCGTTTTTACTGCTGCTTCTGGGTGTTTTTATTTCTTGTATTGTTTTATGCCTGTTTTTATATGTTTTTATACTCTTAGCATGTTGTTTTTATTGTGTTTTTATTGTATGTTTTTAACTTTTGTAAACCGCCTTGGGGCTATATTTTAACGAAAGGCGGTATAAAAATGCAAAAATAAAAAATTTTTTAAAAAAAGTTAGGATGACTTCCACAGTGGCCGGTAGTCAGGGATCATGGGAATTGTAGTCAAACATCTACAGGAGGGCCGGAGTGGTGCCACTCTGGATTATGGGATAACCACAGTTGGGATACCTACTCTTTATCGTTCTGCAAAAAAAAAAGGAATACTGTAGAGCTGCAATCGGTGCAGCAGAGGGAAACTGAAATGATCGAGGGGCTGATCTTGCCCTTACTAAAGTGCACGTGATGAATGTAGAGTTTATTCTGGCTTTCTTCTTAGCTTCTCCCAACCTATGTAGGAGAGTCGCGAAGAAATGTCAGTGCCGAACTTAAAAAATAAAATAAATTGTCATCTGGCATGGAAAATGCCCAGTACAGATGGGGCTTCATCAAACCAGTCAGGCCCAGTTACTCACCCCATCCTCATCACAGGACCCCCGCCTTCTTTGGTGATCTGCCTTCCTCAACTTAAGCAGGTGCATTCACCTCCGCTCAATCTTGTGTCAATTTCTCAGGCCGGGCGTTCTCGCAATCCGTGTCTGAAGAGTCTTGAATGCTAAAATGCTAAACATCGTCTTCAACAAAGACACAACCTTCCAAAAGGCTTTCTGTGTCTGTGCAAGATAGCATGGTTGCCGCCTAGGCTGCAGGCACCTCTCTTGCTGACAAGGCAATCAAACTATTTCTTTAGTCAAGACAGTTCTCAAAACCCTTGCATGACACAACCAATTTAAACATTGGCATGTGAAATGATTCCTTCCATTTTATCAATAGATAGAAAAGCATCAAAACCTTGAGCCCAGCATTCAAAATCAATGCTTTCCTTGAGTAAGGAATAAGGATCCGAGATGGCCATGAGCGCACTAAAGAAGAACTCATCTCTTCATGGGTCACTCAAGACTTGGGACACAGCGCATATAAAACACGCAACGTGATCCATTTGATTCAGACTTTATCATGAACATGAATAAAAGTGGGTGGTCAGTCGATCCAAATTTAACACTACACCCCTGGCTGAAAAATATGTCCACGAGGCCCTGACAGAATTTAAAGACACCAATTGTCTTGCCCAGTTGAGCCATTGGAGATTCCAAGCTCACGGGACTCCAGTCCACTGGCTTAAAGCTGCCCAAACATGGAATTTTAAAAAAATGGTATCATGCCCAATTCACTCTAAGGGAACCTAGAGATTGTGTGCTCAGTCAAGCTGGGGGATGCAATTTAAAAATCGAGGCCCACACAGGCCCTGATCTTGCCCAATTCCATACAGAATTTAAAAACCCTAGAGGTCTTGCCCAATCAGAATACAATTGTAAAGGTCAAGCTGGGGGATGCAATTTAAAAATCGAGGCCCACACAGGCCCCGATCTTGCCCAATTCCATACAGAATTTAAAAACCCTAGAGGTCTTGCCCAATCAGAATACAATTGTAAAGGTCAAGCTAGGGGATGCAATTTAAAAATCGAGGCCCACACAGGCCTTGATCTTGCCCAATTCCATATACAATTTAAAAATCCTAGAGATCTTGCCCAATTCGATCAAGACAGAATTTAAAAACCCTAGAGGTCTTGCCCAATCAGAATGCAAATTTAAATGTCCAGACACACATTGTGGTCCGAACCTTGCCCAATCAGTCTGGGAATATCTCTCGTGCCATAACAGAGGCACCCCAGGATGTGTGCCCTACTGTTCAACATCTCCTGGCATCAATGAAAATGTGGTGCTTTAACTGTCAAAAAGAGAGAATAAACCCAAGGTGGTCTGGAAGCTTACTGGGCTATAACAACAACAACAACAACAACAACAACAACAACAACAACATGAAGCTGACCTTGTTTCCAGTTGTAGCTGTTCCTCAGAAGTAACTGTAAATGATACAGACATTGTGTTAGGCAATGTTCTGAGTAATTGTTCATTTCACCCTTTGGCCAAAAGCTTGGGGCAATGTCCATCCATCTCTTCCTGTGCTCCCCACTCATGATTTAACCTCACCACTGTCTCATAAGGTAGGGAAAGAAGCAAGAGATTGCTCAAGTTTCCCCCATGGACCTTTAGTCTGGGTGAGGTTTGGAATCCAAGTCCTGATCAGATACTAACGCCTGGCACATCGGTTGGGTTGCTTTGAAAGCTGCAAGGTCAGGGCAAGATGGAAACCCTGAGGGAGGAGGAGACCAGTCATACTGTTCTCCCTGCTCAAACTGGGCCAGGGTTCCAATGCTTACTGTGGCTGGTCAAGGCCTGCTTTGAACAGGGCTGGTGGGCGAGTCTGCTCTGGCTTTGGGGCCAGGAAGAGGAGGAGTCATTTTTTACAGCTTGCTCGGTCCCCACTGCATGGGGTGTGTGCCCCAATTTCATGGTGCCTGGGGAAACTAGAGCCTGGTATTTTGCCACATTTGGAATACTTACAGTGTATCGTTCCGGTTGGCAGATTACCAAAAAAGCGATACTGTCGAACTGAAGAAGGTGCAGCAGAAGAGGGAAACTGAAATGATAAAGGGGCTGATCCTGCTCTTCCCAAAGTGGTTCTCCCACTGTAGAGTCTCTTCTCTCCTTCTTCTTAGCTTCTTCCGACCTCTGTAAGAGAGTCATTGAGAAATGTTAGACTGCCTTACATTTATCTACTAATTGGGCATCTGTTATGGAAGAAGCCCAATACAGATGGGGCATCATCCAACCAGTCAGGCCCAGTTACTCACCCCATCCTCACCACTGGACTCCTGCCGTCTTTGGTGATCTACCTTCTTCTCGTTAAACAGTGCATTCACCTCCGCTCAATCTTGTGTCAATTTCTCAGGCCAGGCGTTCTCGCAATCCGTGTCTGAAGAGTCTTGAATGCTAAAATGCCAAACATCATCTTCAACAAAGACACAATTTTCAAATAGAAGTTAGGTTGTTGTTTTTTGTCTGTGTGCAAGATAGCTTGATTTGCAGCTAGGCTGCAAGAACCTCTCTTGCTGACAAGGCAATCAAACTATTTCTTAGTCGAGACAATTCTCAAATCCCTTGCATGACACAACCAATTTAAACATTGGCATGTGAAATGATTCCTTCCATTTTATCAATAGACATTAAAACATCAAAACCTTAAGCCCAGCATTCAAACTCAGTGCTTTCCTTGAGTAAGGAATAAGGATCCGAGATGGCCTTGAGTGCACTAAACAAGAAGTCAGTTTAAAAATCCTAGAGATCTTGCCCATTTTGATCAACATAGAATTTAAAAACTCTGGAGGTCTTGCCCAATCAGAATGCAAATTTAAGTCTAGTCTCACATTGAGGTCTGAACCTTGCCCAATCCAGTCTGCAAATATCTCTTTTTATATAACAAAATAGACATAAAATTTATACTAATTTGCCACTAGCAAGCAATTATAGTCTTACCCACCCTTTGGCCAAAAGCCAGTAGATAGCAAGAGATTGGCCCCAATTCCCCCCAGCAAGCTTCAGGCTGAATGAGAATTGGGCCCCAGATCCTCATCTGATCCTTATCTCCTGACACTTTTCTTGGGTTGCTTTGAAAGGCACAGGAGGAGAGGTTGGTAACCCCCAGGGAAGAGAAAGGCCAGAAGGACAGTTATTCCTGCTCAAACAGGGCCAGGGTTCTATCATTGATGGTTGCTGGGTAACAGTTGCTGCTCAATGGCTGCTTTGAACAGGGTTGTTTGTCTTCTAGTGGTAGTTTTCCAGTGCCTGCTCTGCCCCCACAGCATGTGGGGTGTGCCCCATTTCATGGCGCTTTGGGAAATGACCTTTTTGCTTTCTATGGGATTTTAGTTTTGGTTGGCCACTTTGGTGCCTGTGGAGAAAGGCAGGGCACAGATGTTCAAATAAAAGTCAAGTAATGATTAGCCCGGTCTGCTTGGAGAGGCAAGGTCCCCCTGTGGACTGAGCAACGGGGCACCCAGCAAAGCGGTGATGCCCTTTTGGTTAAGCAGGGGGAGAGCATCTGGCCCTGTCCAGCCCCACCACGGCATCCCTCCAGCGGCTCTTGATGGGGTCTCCCTTCTTTCTGCGTGGACTGTGAGCCCTCTGGGGACAGCAAACCTTACCCCTGTGCAAACTGCTCTGAGAAGAGTTTGCTTTTTGTTGAAAAACAGTATACAGATAATAGTAACATTAAAGAAACAAGAACTGAGGGCCATGGTGCTTTCTATCTTCTCAATAAAGATATATATTTTAAAATAATTATATGTGTTATTACTATTATTATTATTATATTTACACACAATCTACTAGATGTTATTGACTGCATTTGATTCATCATCATCATCATCATCATCATCATCATCGTTGCTACTACTAGTATCCCAGCTAAAAGAGCAAAGAGGCAACTTTAAAAAGTGGTGATTCTCTTATATGTAGCAGGGGGAGAGCAACTGGCCCTATCCATCTCCAGCACAGCATCCCTCCAGTGACTGTTGCTGGTGTCTATCTTATGTTTCTTTTTTAGATTCTGAGCCCTCTGGGGGACAGGGAGCCATTTTTAAAATTTATTCATATTTATGTAGACTACTTAAGAGGACTTCTGTTGGAAAGTGGTATAGAAATATTATAAGTATCAGCTTTCTTGCTTGTCCCTGTTTTTCCTGCTTGTGCCACTTTCTAGTTCCCAAGTGTTTCCCAATATAGTTTTTACTGGGGAGGGCTAATCCAGTCCTGGGCGAAGCTATAATTAAGCAGATGGACTAATAGCACAGCAGGAAAACGACTAGACTAGGGAGCCAGAGGTTGCCAGTTCCAATCCCCGCTGGTACTATGGAAAAAACCTCTATCGGGCAGCAGTGATATAGGAAGATGCTGAAAGGCATCATCTCACACTGTGCAGGAGATAGCAATGGTCAACCCCTCCTGTATTCTACCAAAGACAACCACAGGGTTCTGTGGTCGCCAGGAGTCGAGATTGACTTGATGGCACGCCTCACCTTTTCCAGTGGTTACCGAGGAATACAGGAAGGTCCTCAATGCTTTGCCTTCTCAGCGGGATGCTGCTGTCCCTCCGTGGCTTCCACAGTCCCTGGCTGCTCTGGCTAGTAGTTTCTTTCCTTGGTCAGCTTGGCTCTTTATATCCATGGCGCCACACACCCTGGAAGCTGCCATATACTGAGTCAGACCCTTGGTCCATCTAGCTCCAGATTGTCTCCTTGGACGGGCAGCGGCTTCTCCAAGATTGCAGGCAGGAGCCTCTCTCAGCCCTATCTTGGAGATGCTGCCAGGGAGGGAATCTGGAACCTTCTGCATGCAAGCCTGCAGATGCACTTCCCGGAGCGGCCCCTCCATCCCCTGAGGGGGGAATATCTTACAGGGCTCACATGATGTAGTCTCCCCTTCCGATGTAAACCAGGATGGATCCTGCTTAGCAAAGGGGACCATTCAGGCTTGCTACCAGCTCTCCTCCCCTTCCTCTCCAAGAACCCAAGCCGCCCAGCTGCCTAGGAGCCACCGTGAACCAAGAAGACCTCCAGCTGACAACACAGCCAGCTAGGAAAAGAGCTCCAGAGGGCCACCTGGGCCCTTCCAGCTTATGGCCACGCCCCCCAATGTGATGTCACTCACAGGCATATGTGGCTGGCATGCAGGAGGGCTCCCCGGGGAGACGGGTGCACCTGAGCTCACTGTCCCCTGACTCTAGTGGCAGCAGATGAGTCGGGCAAAAATGGTTGCTTTGGGATCCCCCCCCCTTCATGGAAGCCTCTTTACAGGTCTAATTTGGGCTGTTGGTGGTTGTGGTCTTCCAGGCAACACTGCCTCCAGGGTGGTGTCATGGTTAGAGTGTTGGACTAGGACTGGGGAGGCCGGGGCTCTAATCCTCATTCAGCCATGACATTCCCTGGCAGACTCTGGGCCAGTCACGTCTCTCTCAGCCTCGCCCACCTCACAGGGTTGTTGTGAGGATAAACACAAGCACGCACACTGCTCTGTGCTCCTTCGAGGAAAAGTGGGATGTTAAATACATACATACATACATACATACTCCACTGTGCCCCCTGGAGCTGTGGGGGGCAAGTCATTCAAGTCAGGGCATCACTTCTAGGGTCAAGGGATCCACTTTCCACTGCTCAATCTACAGCTGTTGCTTGAAGGGAGAGATCCCTTTGGTTCTCCACAGGAGTCCCCCAAACTTTGGTTGGCCGATAGAAGCCAGGAACAGAAGGGGTCTCTTCTGTCAGTGGAGGCTGGTGGGCAGGGCAATGAATGGGGCACAGCTGCGGGTAACCACAGGCCAACCCGGGACTGAGAATTCACACACACACACACTCCTCTTTATCACTCTTTGCTCCCAGAGGTCCTCAACCGGTGGTCCTCTAGATATTGCTGGACTAGAACTCGGGTTCATTGTTGGCCTTTGAGAGAGCCCTTAACACCTCTCTGTTTGGCCTGGGGGCTTTACAGAAAGGGCTGTTACCCCGAATCTCCTCCGGAGGAGAGAGTGTGCATTCATACTCCAGCCGTACATACCCCCAAGTCCATTCAAGCTCCTTACAGCAATGATGTGGACTTGAGGATTTTTATTCCAGACTATAAAACAGATATGATTCCAGCATTTCAGAAGGCAGGATTACCACCAAAGCACAAGTCTGGCAAGGTTGGTGGATAGTATACTCATGTTTGTCTGTAGTGCTTTGCCCCTCTTGGGTAAGCCCTCCTTTCAAAGTGTCTGCAATACAGATTTACCACAAGGTTTTACAGGGAGAATGTTTTCTGTCCACTCATGCGCACACACACCAGGGAAGCCTTATTCAGACATTATGTTGTACTAGTATTTTTCAGCCCGTTGAAATAGCGGGCGCTAGTTGCCTTCTCCACCTGTGTATAGAGCGGTATCTGTGGACAACGTACCCTCATTGTGCAAGTGTTGAACATAACACGTGAATCACTCTACCTGTGTACAGAGCGGTATCTGTGGACAACGTACCCTCATTGTGCAAGTGTTGAACATAACATGTGAATCTGGCTACTGAGTTCTCAACCTTGTGTTGCACTGTAGCATGCTAAGAAGCAGAAGCCCTGATGGGGCCATGCAGACAGGAACGGGCTTGTTTTTGGTTTAGCTGCCACCCCACTGATGTGCCTGAGTGCACCTCCTCACTTTCCCCCATATCAATGGACCACCTATGTCCATTCCATCGGGGAAATCTCCAGTGCATCACTTGGAAATGTGGTTGCCTACCTTCCGTCCTGATGCTTCATGTCCCAGCCCTCACTGACAAGGATCCTTTTACGTGTGTCCATCTGCTATCAGTGTTGGGGATTTTGTTCGTCTCTAACACTATGCTCAGTTTGTGCCTGAATTGTCTCCTCTGAAAGGAGTGCTGGTGAGTGTTGCTGCTGGCTCTCTCAAGAATTTCAGTGGCATAAGCATTATGATATACAGACACTAGGGGAAAGAAACATTCCCTAAAGCCTGATTTTACACGTTTACTGTGCAATGGATTCCCTTTCAATAGGATCTGGGCCCGGCAGGAGCCGCTTTTCGGTGGGTTCTTGGCACAGCTCTACAGTCATGCTCAGTGGCCTGCAGTCACCTGGACAGAGCAGTTGTGCAGTTTCTGTAGGCACAATTGCTGCCCGACTGAGATCGGGGCAAGAGTTTGGGGTGAAACTGTTGTGCAATTCGCCCTGCCCATTGGTTGCGGGCCTTTAGCATTCCATTCAGAATCCCGTCTCTACCTGTTAGGATCTCATCTCTACCTGCTGTTTCTAAGTTAACCTGCTAACTCAGAAACAGCAGTCTATTACCACTGGAGAGATAAAATGTACTAGTAAGTATTGAGGCCCTATCTAGAAACATCCATCTTTTGGGCTACCAACTCCAAATGGCAAATGGATAATATCCATGAGATATCTTGGAAAATATCCTCAAAGCCTGAAAATAGGGCAATAGTTTTGATCAATCTGGAAAAGCTTGTAAAGGAACTGAATATGAGATAGTATCCTTGTAACTTGTGATGTGAGTGTAGAGTGCAGTGACCTTCCACTTGCAGATCATCTCAATGGCCATTAAGTAAGATTGACAGGAACACACTCTGATCGTTGTTCTTACTTCAGGTTGATGAATGTGTGTCACATATTCACTGGATCATTGAAACATCGGGTGGTAACTCGCATCTCTGAATAGGCTCCCCTAACAACACCACAATTGCAACCTCCATATCACCTCAAGCGCAAAGCTTTTCCATGGAGTTGTTGTTTTGGACATTTAGCCATGAGCTGGGTGAATATGTATGTATGAATTAGCCTTTAAATTGTTTGCTTTTGGGGTCGGGGGGGGGATCAACATTCTTTCCATTTGGCTCTTGCATCTCTGCATATCTTCAAATCCACTAGAGACGTCTCATTCAAATTGTAGCAGAGGTTATATGCGCAAAGGTGACCAATTCAGATGTCGCATTTTCTCTGTTTTGTGTGTTTTCAGTGCTCAACTGCAGCCTCTATGAAATATTTTTGTTCATTCAAGGTGTATTTTTGTTTCCCTTACAAGTGGAAGACAGCTCGGAGCTCTCTTTTCAGGGAGAAGATGATGTGAACGTGTGGAATGGAGGAATACAGGCCAAATCGGGCAAGATATTCTAGTATGATTTGGGTTCCATGTCTGGGGGGAAGAAAATGAGCTACCTGACCACCCTAAGATGAAATGCTCCTCCCAGGAAGCACAGAGCATCTGTCTTGGTGGAGGGAGCGTAAACAAGAAAGAGCCCACCAGGCATCAAGCAATTGCATCGTCTGCAGCTGGGTTTTCAAACTGTGTTCTGGGGGACCCTGGGATCCCACAGAGGCATCTCAAGGGCTCCTCAATGAGAAGGTCAGGAATGGTGGGCATGTTCTGCCTGAAAGACAACCTGCTCTCTTCTTTTTAACCAACCTTGTGTTGGAGCTAGAAGAAAGAGTTAACTGTGTTTCAAACCACAGTCAAAGTCCAGGTGAGGAAACAGTGAGGCCCCTCATTTTGTGTTTCTTTTTCTATGTAAACTGCTTTGGAAAACATTTGTGGAAAAGCAGTCTATAAATAGTAGTAGTCCATAGTAAGAACCAGCTTCCCCCAGGAAGGCTGAAAGCAGGATGCCATCCATCCTCAGGCAGTCAAGCTCCACATTATTGACCCTTCCAAGAGAATCTACAATTCCTGGGGAATATCATCTGTATGTATGAGGGCCAGCTTGGTTCCAGCATTTTTCAAAAATGGTGCGGCATGCTTACAGCCAGAGCAGCGTTCTAGAGAGTGTGCTACACTTGGACTAAGACCACCTGTGACAAATGCTTGCTTTCCCATGAAACTGACTGAGTGATATTCCCCAGGAAGTGTTAATTCTCCTGGAAGGGTCAATAATGTAGAGCTATGACTGCCTGAGGATGGATGGCATCCTGCTGTCAGCCTTCCTGGAGGAAGCAGAATGTTCTTATTATTCGCTACTACCACCACTACTACTACTATATAGATCTTGCTTTTCCACAAAGATTGTGCTCCAGTTCATGGCAAGGCTTTTTCAAAAAATGCATTCCATTAACCCTCCTGTCCTTTATGTTACACAGGTCCCTGTTTTCCAAATCCACACTCTGTTGGACCGAGTTCATAGAACTCAGGGTACGTGTACCGTGTGAAGCCCTCCAGTACATCAAAGCCAACCATGGAAGATACCTGTGAAGGCATGGGACTAGAAGACCACACTACCCAATGTACAGGCCAATGGGATCTGTCCCATTGATGAATGGGAAGACATCATTCAGCTCGACTGACCTGTCTATAAGACACAACCACCTGTTGTGGCCCTTATACAGCCCTTCTTTCCCCCATCAGGAAGTCATGGCCAGAAGAAGTTTTCCATTCTGAGATGCTCCCTTCATTTTGCCAGAAAGACCCAATAAAGGATGTATTAATTGCGGGATTTTGTTTTCAGTATCACACAAAAATTGGTGTCTTTCACATTTTCATACCAAGGACAATACATTCTATTAATGTTTTATTTTTATATAATGTGTACTGTTTATTGTAAGCCTCCCAGAGACATAAGTTTTGGGTGGTACATAAATACGTTAAATAAAATAAATCAATTGATAATGTAATTCTGCTCTTGGAATCTTATTTTCTCTCTCTCTGAGTAGTTCTTCAAACGGGCCACCATGCAAGCACATCACTTGGAGCATGTGCAGGCAAGGCGTCAGCCTGGGCACTGCAGCCTTCCATAAAGATCAACTTTCAACATTTTAACGGGTGGGGAGCAGGCCGTGCCCTTCCTTCTAGACGCCCTGATTGATTGGGTTGTGTCTCTCCAGTGGTGTTTCTGCCTTTCCCACTCTTGCAAATGTCAGGGGAACATCACTTTTCTAGCCTCCATACGTTTTCTGCAGGGAAGAAAAATAAACCAGGCAAAAGAGGAAGCAATGTAGAACACAGACGTCAGTGATTGTTGTTGAAGGTTGTTAATTTTCACCCCCAGTAGGTAAAGCAGCAGAGCACTAAGGAATGAGCACACACTCCCGTTCCAGAGTAGGTAGCAGAGGATGGTCTAGTTGTTGCAGCTCTTTAGAGAAAATGCATGGAGATTCTTGTTGAACTGAATACTAAACATTGATTGGTGAAGTACACTTGGATAGGAAAGCCTAACCCTAATCTAAAGGCCAACATGATGAATAGGTAAGGAGGGAGACAGATGTTTCCATCGGTTCTCTAAGAGGAAAGGAAGGATTGAGTCTCATCAGCACAGGAAGTGCGGAAGAGTCAGATCAGGGCTCATAGAGTAGAGGCAGATAGAAGAGTTGAGGGAGACCCCCACTCACGACCTCTACTCCCAATGCCCCTAGTGGTCATCATTAGGATAGTTGGTGCAAGAGGTCGATGCACTGGAACTCCATCTCCAACAATTGTGACTGTGTGATTGGAAAGGCTGGTGCTACACAACCAAACGAAACCCCCCTCCTCTCTCTGGATGAGCTGTTAGGGCACCCTTTGCCTCTTCCCAGGAATCTTGCTGGCCAGCTAATTGCTCAGCTAGGGAGGCGTCTGCAGTCAGTGACATCTAGGACAATGAGGACTAGTCATCCTGAAGAGGTGATAACGCACAATGTAGCATTACAGTGTAAGGACTGGAGGGAGGACTAGGCCTCGCTTAGAGCCAAATCAAAGGGACCAGCTCAGAGGAGCGGGCGGGATTCCTGGCTCCACCCCCAGCAGAAGCTCTGGTCTCCTGGTGAGTCTGTCCCAGGAGGAGGAGGAGGAGGAGGAGGACCCCGAGGAAGAAGCAGGCTGAGAGCTGCTGGGGAGATGGGAAGAAGGCCTCAGCCTGTGAGGAAGAAGGACCAGGACATCCGTGCAAGGCCTCCGGAGGGAAGTGGTTCTTCTGTGCGGATCGCTGGGGATCTGCATTGCCAGGTTAATGAGACCTCTCTCTGGTCATCTCTTTGATGAAAAGTTCTTGCTGCACCACTTTTCCTTGGAATCCGAAACGAAATCCTGGCTGCTCTGGGTCTGCCTTCGGCACCTGCCTTTGGAGGCCGAGGACTGCTCAGCCCTTGGGGGAGGGTTGGGCCCCTTAATCCCCCACCCCCAGGCACCGGATATGGGGAGCGTGTTTCCCCACATCAAAATAATACAGTGGATGGTGGCAGCAGCCTCCTGGGAAGCCCTTCCGGACAAGGATCCCACCCCAGTGAGGGAACTCCTCCCCGCTCCCCCTGGGCCTCTGGCAGGAGTCCTGACACACACACAGGAGGAAAGGGATCTGGCTTGGAAAGACCGGCTTCTTCCTGCCTGAGGGATGGTGAGTCCTCCTTGCTGCCTCTCTCTGTGGGCACCAGCCAGAACTGTGGGCAGCGAATGCCTTGTGCTGAATCCGTGTTGCCGTCCTGGTATGTTTTAAAGGGTTTCTTAGGGGGGTGGGGACAAACCATCCATCCCAGAGGGAGATAACTAGGAGGAGGATGGAAGGCACAGACAAGACCGAAGATCGGAAGTCTCCGTGAAGCCCGAGCTGTCCATTGATTGGAGTTACCACATCTCGAAGTCTGCGAGACCTTTAGACTAACACTAGTGTCATCCGAATCTTAATTCTGAGATTGCCCTGGATGGACAAATGTTTCCAGGAGTCCAGATCTGCTGGGCTTGTGCCACCCCCACCCCTCATAGCCCACCAGGAGTGTAATGAAACTCCCTGGTTCTGCTTACTTCCCAGCACCGCAAAGACAGGGGAGTTGCTGAGCATCCATCAAGGCCCTTTCCATGCCTGGTGGGTCAGCAGCGGTGCAGCCACCTCCTTGACGAGAGCTGCTTTCTGTCGGTTTGGTTTACCTTTGGGGGGCTTCATCAAAAGGGAAGGTGGATTCTTCATTGCTTCCTGTGTTTGAAGCGGTGTCTGTGGTTAGGTTTACCCTCACAACAAGCCTGTGAGGTAGGTTAGGCTGAGAAATAGGTGACTGGCCCAGAGTCACCCAATGAGCTTCATGGCTGAACAGGGATTTGAACTCGGGGCTCCCCAGTCCTAGTCCAACTCTACACCACACTGGCTCCAGTGTGGACAGCTATCGGATGCAGAAGTTGGCCATTCCTTCTCCTTGTCGCCTATGTGAGGAGGTGTGTCAAGCTGCACCTTTTCAGTCACTTCCCCATTGTAGACTTCTTGTTAGTCTTGTACTGCACTGTCTCAACACTCGGTCCCAGTTTGTATGTTTCTGGAAGAGTGTGCTTGTCTGTGGCTGGATCCCATACCGCTCAAGGAAGGGATATACAGGCGGACCTCAGTATCCGGGAGGGTTCCATTCTCCGCTACAACCGCCTATTCCGAAACGGCATATACCAAGGCATTAAGTCAATGAAAAAATTGCTGGGGAAATGGCCACAGAACCTTTAAAAGAGTGAAATAATACACCCTATTGTGCTCTGCGGGCACCCAGCTAGCCATGTGGGATGTGCACAGAACTACAGAAGTGTCGTCCGGCACTGGGAGGAGTGTCTCTTTAAGGGGGGGGGGTGGTAGTACTTACCCCCCCCCCCACCTCTGGCGCTGGTGCTTTAAAAAATCTTCTTCGGGCGACAGAGTTCCTCCCTGCCGCCCCTGCCCCCGTCGTTCTTCAAGCCTGAAACGGAGAAGAGCAAGCGGCAGAGACGAGCGCGCGCATCGCACAGGGCACATGCACGCCGCTAGCTCTTCTCCATTTCAGGCTTGAAGAACAACGACGGGGGCAGAGGCCGCAGGGAGGAACTCTGTCACCCAAAGAAGATTTTTAAAAGCACCAGTGCCAGAGGGGGAAGAACGGCGGGGGGTGGGGGAGGATTACCACCACCCCCTTAAAGAGACACTCCCCCGCCCTTCCGAACTTCCGGACCGCCGGAATTCCGAACCGGTCCGGAGGGCTTTTCAATTCTGCCTGTACCGAACCTTGAACACTACTACTAGCCATCCACCCACCCACCCCCGCCTTAGTCCTTTCCATTATTCAGCGGGAGGTTTTTTTGCAGAAAATAGTGTTTTTAAAAAGTAAATGAGCTCCCTTTTACAACATGGCAGCTGGAAATGTTGTTGGAGGATATTTTCGGGCATCTCCATACCGTGGATACATGGAGATTAACCATTTCTTTTCCGTGTACGCTGAGGTCGGGTGTCAATTGCCCGACCATGGATATGCTAAACTGCAGATATAGGATCCATGGATAACTGGGTTTGAATTCAACCGGAGGACAACTTCAGCTATGCCCTTTTAATTCCACAATGCTCCCATGATATCTGTAAAGAAGATCCAAAGCAGGCCCAGGGAATGAATGAAGGGGTTTCCTTTCATATCACCATCTCTGGGAGGGCTATAAAGGGTTCTGCTTTACAAGCAAGCCCTGTTCTCCATGGATCCTCCTCCTTCATGGCCAGGAGGCACGTTGGTGCTGGCCCTTTCTGGTCCTCTTCATGCCACCTCACTTAGCGACTTGGACAACTACGGAGCAAGAGAGGGTGGAGGGGGAGAAAAATGACACAGCACCGACAAAATGAAGGTGGAAAGGGGGGTGGGTGGGGAGAATTATCCAGGTGCTGGTAGATTTTTCTCCATGTTGTTATTGGTATATTTTCACAAAATAGATTTGGTGTTGCCTATTTGCTAACAACAACAATACCAGCTCACTGACTTCTAGCAGAGGTTTTTACTTTTTAATGGCATATTAGATAGATAGATAGATACCCATGGTATGCTTATAAAACAACTACAAATGGGAGAATCAAGAAATCCTACAAAAGATTAACAGTTGCTAGAAAATAATAAAACATTGGTCACATACAGTACCAATCAAAGACTTAACTAGCAATTGCTAACAAGAAATAGAAATAGAAACTAAAACTTCAGGAAGAACATACGCATGAAATAAAAAACTGACGTAACCACATAGCATTAGAGCAAAACTTCACCACCTTATATGTAATAGATGGAGATGGATCTGTCCAAAGATAAGAGACACAAAAGTCTTCTAAGCATCCTGGAGAGGGTGCCAGACAAGGAGATATCAGGGAGGGTCTTAACTCTCTGTAAAACAGACAAGGGGGGAGCAATACATGTTGGATGGTTTCAATCTGCCTATAACCACAAGGGCAGATTCTCTCTTCCCTAGGTATACTCTTTATTCTCCCCGCCTGCACAACCGACGGGAGCAGGTCATACCTTGCTCTAAAGCAGGGCTGGGGAACATGGGCTGTCCAGCTGTTTTTGATCTGGGATCATGGAAAGCTCGTGTTGCTTTTCATTATCCAGGATTCTCTGCTTCAGAGCCTGTAGAGCTTGATTATGGCTCAACAAAACCAGATAATCCATGGAGAATCCCAATGAAAGAATTTTAGCATGAATTGCCTGGGCCCAAGAAGATTGAAAACTATCAGCCAAAATGGCCAAAATCCATCCTTGAGGAAAGAAGTTTAGCTTAAGCCAAAATGCTAGGATCAACATCCAAGCTCTAGCCTCAATTCTCAGAACACCCACATCAAATCTCAATGTCACAGAATGAGCACATCTTGGTGCTCTTAGTATTGTCCTAAGAAATTGATTTTGCACAGCCTCCAGGGGTTTATAAGAAGGATAGGGGCCCAACTGCGTGCCATACAGTGCCTGACTCCTAGCTTTGGTCTCCCTGGCTTCTCCGAGAGAGGGCTGAGAGAAATTCCTGCCTGCAGCCTTGGAGAAGCTGCTGCCAGTCTCTGTAGACAATACTGAGCTAGATGGACCAATGGTCTGACTCAGTATATGGAAGCTTCCAAGGTTCCTAAGGAGACAGCATCCAACAGGGATGCTTTCGACCAGTGTTTCTCAATGTTTTTGGAGTCAAGGACCGGTACATTATTCATGCACAGTTTCCTGGACCAGCAGTTAGTGAGGGGGTTGCCCTCCTCAGCCCCAACCCCACCCCCAGGCACCTCCCAAAAAACAATTTTGGGCAGTTCTCTGGAGCTCATTTCCAGGCGGCTCTCTCCCAGATAATGTTCATTTCAAGGAAGTGAGATGAATGTTATCCAGCAGGAAGGGCTGCCTGCAGATGAGCTCCGGAGAGGTCCCAGTGGCCCCTGCCAGCCCAAAATTGGTTTTTTGGGGGGTGATTTTTATTAGTGATGCCTCATAGATGCCTCACAAACCAATGCCTCACAAACCAGCACTGGTCCACGGACCAGTGGTTGAGAAAGAGTGGTTTAGACTTAATGAAGAATTAGACAGAGAAAGCAAGAGTGTGTTGCTGTGTTGAAGAATTGGTGGCTTTGGAGATTACAAACTTGGTTCGGGGGTTACCAGCTCGTGCCACTTTCACCCTGAACTCTAACTTAAGCGAGGTGCAATGCAGCATTGGCTGCTAGGTGCCATCCACCAAAGTGAGAAGCACAGAGACTTGCATCGACCAGCATGCCTACCAGGCGGAGGAGAAAGGTGTGTGGGTCTGCTGGCCCTCCCCTCCGCTCTGCTCTTTGGCAGCACAGGCTTGCGCGTGGGCTTCTTGTATGTTACTGTGGATGACACTTGCACCAAACCATTCATGGTCTTCTCTTTCATCTCCCTGACGCACCTCAAGGCTGTCAGACAGATCAAGGAGAGGGACAGTACACACTTCTTTGCTTGTAACAACAGTTTCTAACTGAAGTTGAGGATTCCAATAGAAAAGGCTCTCTTCTAATGTGTTCCTTGGGATTCTCGCTACTGAGTTTTGCATGGTGTCAAGACATGCTGCTCTGTGCTGGATTGACACTTCTTCCTGCTCCGTCTGTTGTTTCTCATGTGGTACAAACGTGGTCACATCTTCAAGAGAAGTGTAGTTTTGTATTCCACAGCAGAGCTAATAATAGTCGCTTCCTTACAGTATTTGCAATTGCAGACCTAATTCAAAAGTAGGGATGTGCATCGGTCCGGACCGGTACCGAGGGGGGAATCTACCTTTAAGGGCGGGGTGGTGGTGGTGCTGCATGCATGCTGCTCTTACGGAGACTTCCGGGCAACGATGGGGGCAGGGGCGGTAGCGTTCCTCGCTGCCGCCCAAAAAACTTCGCTTTAAACTGCAGCGCCGGAGGGGGAAGAGCGGCGGGAGGGGTAAGTTCTACCCCTCTAAGTCCCGCCCTTAAAGTTTTTTCTGAGGTGTGAATTCTCATTCTATCAGAAGTTTTTTCTGAGGTGTGAATTCTCATTCTATCATAGCAAATGAGATTTTTTTCAATTAAACAACTCTCATGACCCCACTTTCACTTTTTCACACTTTCCTTTACTATGAATAATATGAGGAAGTAATCAATTTAGCACACTTCACCTTATGAAGACAAACCTCATACAAATAAATTCACCATAATTCACCCCTCTGCCCAATCACTCTTAAATTGGGGATGGGTGGTAGCCTCCAGCCATCAGGCACTATCTACCAGCCCACCCCACTCCTTTGGGGCAGATCCACTTTCTGCCCCCAATCTGCCCCAAAGACACCCAAACTTCAAAAATTCTCAAAAAATCAGCCCTCTGCCCAATCCCCCTGAAATTGGTGTGGTAGCCTCCACCCATGAGGCACTACCACCCCACCCCACTATTTTGGGGCAGATCCACTTTCTGCCCCCAAACTGCCCCAAAGTCACCAAAACTTCAAAAATTCTCAAAAAATCACCCCTTTGTCCAAACCCCCTGAAATTGGGGTGGTAGCCTGCACCCATGAGGCACTACCACCCCACCCCACTATTCTGCCCCAGCCCCCACTTTCTGCCCCAATCTGCCCCAATCTGCCCCAAAGACATGAAATTTTCAGAAATTTACCAAAAATCAGCCCTTTGCCCAATCCCCCTGAAATTGGGGTGGTAGCCTGCACCCATTAGGCACTACCACCCCACCCCACTCCTTTTGCCCAAATCCCATGCTATGCCCCCGAACTGCCCCAAAGTCACTAAAACTTTAAAAAATCGCCAAAAATCAACCATGAACCGAATCACCCGAATTTTTTGTGCCCGAAATTCAGGTGATTCGGCTCGTGCCCGAAAAAATTCGGGGGGCATCGGGGGTGATTCGGTTCGGCCCCGAATCACCTGAAATTGTTTGTTTCGGGCACAGATCGTTCTGTGCCCGAAATTTTTTGCACATCCCTAATAACGATCTGGTTTTCCTAGATCACAGATGGACAAAATCAGTATTTGGGTGCCTGCCTTCCTTCCTTCCTTTCTTCCTTCCTAGAGCTCTGGTTTGGTGGTCTGTGTGTGAGTTGGTGTTGTGGGGAGAAAGGGACTGTGGCAGAAAATATGACGGGGTAACACCTCCCCTGCAGTCATTGCACTGGTTGCCTATTCACTTCCGAGCTCAATTTAAGGTCCTGGTTCTGACCTTCAAAGCCTTGCAGGGCTTGGCGCTTGTCTACCTACAGACCTGCCTCTCCCTTGCCAGTTACATCCCATCCAGTTAGTTCATCTCAGATGGCCCTTTTGTCGGTCCCTGATTTCCAAGAGGTTTGGGGCTCTAGGACCCGGGAAAGGGCCTTTTCGGTTGCTGCCCCACTTCTTTGGAACACTCTTTCCCTTCAGATCTGTCTAGCTCCTTCCTTACTGATCTTCAAATCTCTGTTGAAGACTTTTCTTTTTCACCAGGCTTTTGCCCTGTATTTTACTTATTTGTTTTTTGTTAGTTACTTTAGTTTTTAATTTAGAATGTAATTTTTAATGTTGCCTGGTCTGCATGTTATTGTGCACCACCCGGAGTCTTCTGAGTGGGCGGTATATTAAATGTTTCAAATAAATAAATAAATAAATAAATAAATAAATAACTGGCTTCCGGGGGCACCAGAGCAGGTTGAGCATGATGGGTGCTACCCACCACTCAACCCACAGAGCAATTGGAAAATCAGGTGGTTTTTAATGATTTCTTTTTAATTGTGTCAGAGTCATTTCAGTCCATTGCCCGACTGAGCCAGATAGAATTACATATGGTGAGAGCTAGTCTCTCCGTTGGTTTTCTGGGAGGACTAGTCTTCCCATTGGTCAGCCTTTTCCTTCCCACTGTCAGCAAGGTGCCATTCACATTTCCAATGTCTTCTTTGTGGTTTTATTGCTGTGTTACAGTCCTATAATGTTGCATGTGTGCCATGCAAAAATAGCTGTATTTTCCTATTGTGGAGTTTTCCTTGAGCAAGCTAATAAGACTGCTCCCCCTGCTGGTGGCTTTGCGCAACAAACAGCTTCAATCCTTTATTTACCTTTTCAATGCTATCTGCCCAAGCCGAAGCATTTTACTGCAGTTGTAGCGTATAACTGGGAAGTGCCATGAAGAGAAGAAAAAAGTCTTCTTGTCTGAGGGAAATATGTGACTTTCATTTCTCAGCACTGTTGATAATATGCTTTCAGTCCTATTGCTAACTATCTGGTTTTGCTGGATCTCAGGTGCAGAAAGGCAGAATTTGGGTGCCTGCCTTACTTGAGTTGTGGTGTGTGGGGGGTGGGGTGGGGTTGACTCAGAAACAACAGCAAAAAAGTTAGGGTTGAATTTTTCCTGTACTAGTAACTTAGGGTTGACCTTCTGACCCAGGAAATATTCAACCCTAACTTTGGGTTGACCTACTGACAGCAGTCACCAGCATGCCCACCAGGAGGCAGCGTAGAGCACATCGGTGGCTGCTGGGCCTTCTCCATTCTTCCTCTTCTTCACTCACTGCTGCATTGTTCAGCTGGTGGGGGTGGCAGTCTTGGTAGCAGGATTCTCCCTTGCTCCCTCCCTCCCTCCCTCCCTCCAAGCCAAGAGCTGATGCCCCAAGCGGAAGGAAACTCCGAACATCTGCCTGGCTCCCCCCAGACTCTCTGCTTTTAGTAACAGCAGGTCTCTCTGCCTCTCACTTCCACTGGCTCTCGTTCCTGTGCTTGGAGAGGAAGAGACCCAGAAGAAGCGAGGGATGGAGGGAAGGAGGATGCTGCTGGCTGGAGATGAGTGTGGAAGGTCAAGAACAGTCCAGTTTTTTAAAAAAATAAGTTACAAACTTAGATGGAAATCCTGTACCCTTTTCTAGCTCCATTATGGGGGAGGGAGGGAGTGTCCCAGTAGTGGGCTGTGAAGAGCCTGCAGCTTTTGCAGATGGCTCCGCAGGAACTCCCCCAGGAGTGACTCCATGAAGGGCAAGCCCCCCAAATGGAGATTCTGGAAAGAAACCGTCACATACAGCCAACTCTAGCTCCAGCTCCACCTCCCGTGGGACTTCGCAGACTTCCCGCCAGACCTCGGGGAGGCTTGGAGATGAGATCTTGGCCAAACCTGGGATCTCACGAAGATTGCTCTGTCTGCTGGGGGATTTATAACAGGCAGGTGGCCTGAGATGAGAGGCCAGACTGGGAGGAGGGCTCAGGGGCAACAGAGCCCTATGACCCCTAGGAGACCTGGCAGTCGGCAGAAGGCAAATGAGGGGCTTGTGAACATAACAAGTCCCTCCGCGGAGGCTGAGGTCCCAGCTCCAACAATTCTCTAAGCCCCACCTGCCCCCAAAGCCCCCAGTTCGGGAGTCGAGAGCGCACACCTGAAGAGGGACGAGGGGCCATGCTTACAGGCTTACAATCTCACGTCCAAGCCAGACACATCTTGGACTGAAAGGAAACTGGCCTCCCCACCACACTACCCCGCACCTTAAGGGTCCCAGTGAATATGGGCTTGTGGGCCAGCCCCCACCAACAGGCACAGTTACCATCCACATCCCCAGTCAGCTGGTGTGACTCCACAGACCAAGACATGGGTGACAGAGCATTCCTTCCTCCCCAAAGTTTTGCCCAGCAGCCAGGCGAGGTTTTGCCATTTGGCAGCAAGCCGGCTGTCTTCCCGATGGATTATTGACTTGTGCTGTAACCAATCAATGGTAGCCAGCCTTCATTCCAAAAGACGGTGTCCCACCCCTCTCTGTTTCTTTTTCCATTCCAGGTCTGAGGACTGCAAAGCAGAAGAAAGAAAGAAAGGGCGGAGGCCAGGAACCATAGAGCAGAGGGCCTTCCTCCACCCAGCCCAGGACATTCCCCAACACTTGCTGGGTTGCCATGATGCTCTGCTCTAGATGAGCTTCCGTGGGCTGGATCACCAGCCCTCCTCACACGATGAGATCTAAGATTTCTTCCTCCAGCAAAATGAAGCCAGCTCTTCCAATTCATCTAATAGCAGCAGTCCTGCACGTGGCTGTGTCCAGAGTCAACCAGCTGGACCCAGGGACGCAGGGATATTCTTATTGAGCTTTTTTTCTCCTGCGCCACAAACTCCTGCTGCCTCCACTCCCGGGGTCCTTGTCTCATTTGAGACCACTTCAGAATCTTTTCTATGTAAGGATGCCACAGTTTTGCTTTGTCATAATATGTTCTATGACGAAGGGAGAATTCAGTGTCAACTGAAAATCACCCGGTTGGCACATCCCTACTTCTGTCTCTCAGGGAGAATGCAGAAGTGGGAAAGGGATCAGAGCAGAGAATGGGTGCTTCCAGATCCCATATGGGGCAAATGCCTCTCGCAGAAATGTCCTGGGCTCTGGGGAGGAAGGCCCTCTACTCAATGGTTCCCTACCTCAGCTCTTTCCCATTTTCTCCACTACAGTAGTCAGATCTGTAATGGAAGAAGAGTCGGGGTGGGTGGGTTTAAGGACTTTGATTCCCATTTGGAATTAACAAACGGGGATTCAGCCAGCCTATATGAATAATGAGAGATTAGCATCTCCCAAAGGGAAGCGACTTCTCGCCAAAGGCCTTTTCATTCAGACCCACAAGTCTGCAAGGTTCCCAAGCACTAGCTGTCTCACCTTCCCCAAAGAGTCACCCCCAGTCCCAACCATTCCCCAGGAGCCTGGGGTACCTCCTCACTGATGGTGACTCTGGATACTGCCGGGGAGCCCCCCTGCGGGAGTTGGAGGTGGCGCTGGAGTTGGCTCAAGTGTTTCTGTTTAAAGAACCTCCATCTGGGGGGCTTGCACTTGGTGGAGTCACTGGTGGGGGAGGTCTTAAACAGCCGCCTGCAGCAATGGCAGACTCTTCACAGCCTAGAAGAGAGCAGGGAGAAGGTGAGAAAGTGACCCTTAAGCAGACATTGGCAGGAGAGGGGGCCAATGGGGCAGGGAAGGAGTGCAGAACAGAAGGAGGGGCAGCAATACAGGTAGCCCAATAGGCTTCCAGATGGTGCACCATCCTCCTTCTGGCTGAGGAACTGGGCCGAGACAGCTGCTCCAACGCTTTGGGGCAGAGACCTTTGACATGTGGGGTGCAGTTCTGATAAGCCCAGCTCAGCCAGATGATGTTAGAGCTGGGAAAGGTGCAGAAAAGGACCATGAAAGAGCTGAGGGGTGAATGAAAACCATTTAACCAAAAGGCAGTCCAGTTTTCAGGCACTGCATGACACCTCCTATCTGTACCAGGCCTATGAGGGGCCCGTGCCCAGGCTCACTTTAAAAACGAATGCAACTACAGTCATGGACACGGATGACGTTGGAGCAGCTGTCTCGACCCAATTCCTCAGCCAGAAGGAGGATGGTGCACCACCTTGAAGCCTATTGGACTACCTGTATTGCTGCCCCGCCTGTTCTGCACTCCTTCCCTGTCCCATTGGCCCCCTCTCCTGCCAATGTCTGCTTAAGGGTCGCTTTCTCACCTTTTCCCTGCTGTCTTCTAGGCTGCGAAGAGTCTGCAAATATTGCAGAAAGTTCTTTAAGACCTCCCCCACCAGTGACTCCGAAAAGGGCAAGCCCCCCAGAGAGAGGTCCTGGTGACGAACCAAGAGGGTTGAGCCGACTCCATCGCCACCTCAAACTCCCTCAGGGGGCACCCCGGCAGTCTCAGGAGTCACCATCGGTGAGGAGGTGCCCCAGGCTCCTGGGGAATGGTTGGGACTGGGGGTGACTCTTTGGGGAGGGTGGGACAGCTGGTGCTTGGGGGCTCAGGAGCCAGCCTGAATTCCAAGAAAGGGAATTCCCGTTGCTTAATTCCTCATGGGAATTCAAGTCCTGAATCCCCCCTCCCTTCCCATTCTTCTTCCCTACCAGGTTTGACAACTTTCCTTGAGGAAGTGGACAGAGCTGAGGTAGGGAACCATTGAGTAGAGGGCCTTCCTCCACAGAGCCCGGGACATTTCTGTAAGAGGCATTTGCCATATCTGGGAGCACCCACTCTCTGCTCTGATCCTTTTCCCAGTTCTGCAGTCTCCCTGAGAAGCAGCAGCTGCAGAATATTCCATGGAGCGGGTGGTGTCCCCAGAAAGGAGTTGAGAGCAGCCCACCAAGTAAGGGTGCCCGGTCCATTTCCAGGAATGCACGGAGAGTCCTTCCATTCCTAACAGTTCAGTGCTTCTAATTTTCAGGTCATCCTTGTCTGGACCCAGTTCTTGTCCGCCATTACGGAAGATGTCAAAGACGTCAGGTCGTTGGGTGGTCAACTCCATTCCTATGATAAGGACGAGGCCATGGAAGCCGTACTGGTGAGTCAGATGCTACAGAGAATGGAAGGGAATGCCCAAGCGAGGGCTCAGTCCAGAGTGTGTGTTTGGGGATGGAGCTATCCCAAGGAAGTCCGTGGGTAGTGACCAACTCTCTTCTGCTCTTTGATCTCTGCTAGGAAATTATGGAGGATGTCAAAAAGCATCCGGACCCTGGGTTCCTGCTGAGGTTATGCATGGACACCGTCACGGAACTCATCTGTGTGCCCTCTCCCTGGGCATGCTTGCGGCCAGCGGTTTGTGCTGGCTGCTCTTCCTTCTATTGAATGGCCATGAGGGACATAGTGTTTGGCCCTTTCTGGCCCTCTTCATGCAACCTCGCCAAGGTTCCTGGACAACTCCAGCCCAGCCATGGCCGAATGTGTGTGTGCCCCCCTCCTGCATGGCCTCAGTTCCCTGCCCATCCATTTCCTCCTTGCCCGGAGAGCTTCTGCAGGCTGGATAGGAAGCAACAGAGAGTCTGTCCTTCTGCCTTCTCCATTTGATCCCTTACTCCTTATACAACAAAATGGAGACGTCCATGTGCCCCTGTCCCCGTGGTGGGCCTATGTTGTTAATTCAGCACCTGCACACAGTATGGCAGCAAGCAAAGGGCATACCCACAGGATAGTGCCGGCCAAGACGGCCATTCATGGGGGGTGGTCGAGGTGTTCTTTTGGATACAATGCTCTTGCTATAATCAGGCGGGATTCCAAGAGGGATGGCCACCCCACTCCAGAACTCTAGAAAGAACTTGAGAAAAGACCTTTCCAGCAGGCCAAACAAATTGTGCCAGGGAGGTTTCAGCCTGGGACGAGGTACTCTTTGAGCAGGCAGTTGCAGGACAGGGTTGAATGAGACTGCTCTCCCTCCTGTTCTGGAACATCTTCCCTGAGTGGTGCGCATCATATATATGCTTTCATCCAAGAAGGGGACCCTTACTTAATGAGCATGAGGCAATATGCGTGCAGCCCCTGGACATGCCAGCACAGCCGCCCACTTCTGGCATATAGAACAAGTACCCTGTCTTTGGCGGGCCGGTCATGGCTGCATGGGCATGCACAAGGCGTTTCAATCAGAAGGCAGAACATAGTTTCATTTGCATTGAAGCCATCACTACTGCCTCACGGCTAACCTTCAAGAGGATAGCTTCCAACAGTCACGATTTAGACCTCATAGATGTGCATAGAAAAGGCAACAGTGTTGACGAATTTGTGGCTTTGGAGATTACAAAATCGTTTCGGGGGTGTCCAGCTCCTGCCACATTCTTCCCCAAATCTAACCTAAGCGAGCTGGGCTGCAGCATTGGCTGCTAGGTGCCTTCCACCAAAGTGAGAAGCACAGAGGCTTGCATAGACCAGTGTGCCTACGAGGTGGAGGAGAAGGGTGTGTGGGTCTGCTCGCCCTCCCACCCCCCACCCCCACTCTGCCCGTTGGCAGCACAGGCCTGCGCATGGGCTTCCTGCATGTTACTGTGGATGAAACTTGCACAAAACCATTGTGATTCCAGTATGAAAGGGTCTCTTCTGATACGCTCCTGGGGATTTACGCCACTGAGTTTAGTGTGTTGTACAGCCATGCTGCTTTCTGCTGGATTGACACTACTTCTTGTTCTGTCTGGTGTTTTAACAAACGTGGTCACATCTCTAAAAGAAGTGTGGTTATTATATATTCCACAGCAGAACTAATTGTTGGGGTTTGTCATTATTTAGCAAAGCGCCAAAAGGAAGCTATCCACACCATTTACAGAGTAGAGTGCAGAGTTGAGTTGTTGCCGTTATTTGAAGAACACGCATGGAGATTGTTGTACAATCTAGATTAAAATGATTTATTGGTGAAGTACATTTAGATAGGAAAGACCTAGTCCTATCTATCAGCTACATTATGAATAGGAAGGGAGAGAGAGATGTTTCCATCTACTCTCTAAGAGGAAAGGAAGAGGACTGACTCTTTACTGGAAGTACCTGAGGAGTCGAGGCAGGGGCCATAGAGTAGAGGCAAGAAGGGACAGGTAAGGAGACCCTCACTAACTACCTCTACTCCCAATACCCCAAGTGGTCATTAGGAGAGCTGGTGCGAAAGATTGATGCACTAGGACTCCATCTCCAACACTAATAGTAGTAGCTTCTTTACAGTAAGTGCAGTTTCTGACCTAATTCCAAAGGAACATGGGAGTCTCTTGTGCAGAGTTGAATATCTCTCTCTCTCTCTCTCTCTCTCTCTCTCTCCATCAAAGTTTCATGGTCAGCATCAAAACTTCCACATGATCTAGAAAGCTGGGCTTTGGGATGTGTTCACGACCATCTAACTAGCCTGGGACAAGTTTATCCTGTAGCAGAGGCCTGTACAGAGCAAGCCAGGCTGCACATGGGACATCTCAAGCTGTTTGATGTGGCTTGTCATGCACTGAAATCACGCTTGATTGTGGAAGACCGGAGTGGACTTCAATGTTCTAATCAAAGACATGCATCTCTGCGGGCACAATACAAGCGGGAGTTGCTATTCTCTTATAATGAGCCAGCCCTATTGGTATCCTAGGTATATTTTGGTGTACTTAAGCTTTGCCCATATATGGCAAAGCTTTTCTTCAAGCAATTCGGAGTGTGAAAGGTCAGACCAGATACTGGTGGTCACCAGGGAGCTGTTGCTGAAAATGGCCTCCTAGGATCTGATCTCCATCTTGCTGCTAACACTTAGAAGCATTGTGTACAGCTTGACAATTGCACTGGGATTCTCCATGTCTCCTGCGAATGGGCTTGTGGAGATTTACAATGTGGCTGCTGCATTGCAATTTCACCAAGTACACATGCACAAACCCAGTGAAGGTCATTCACTTCAAGGAGGCTGTTGTTCGGGTTTGTGATTATTTAGCAACGCACCAAGGAAGCTACCAGGCATTGGAGAAGATCCTTTCTCTTCTGCTTCTGGTGGAGAAGGAATGCCCCATCCTCTTCTCTTTTGTATTTGCATGCCAGGGTAATAGGAGATGTTTCCGAGTTCCTTCACCTCTCTTTCCTTGTTCAGGTGCTGTCCAGTCTCATGGCTGCCTTCTTTTTCCTCACATGTAATAATCAAGTCAACAACCAAAGTTGGGATGTAAGTCCATCTATTGTCTCTGAATCTGGAATATAGGCAGGGGTCAGCTTTTCCTTCCATCAACCCCTCCTTAAGTAGTAGTTGATTTAGTTTCTCATTCCACACTCTGGCTGCTTGTTTGAAGCCATAGATGCTCCTTTCTGGTTTGGACACAAGCCCCTTTTTTCTAGGTACCTCCTAGCCTGGTGTCTGTTTCATGTAGATGTCTTCTTCGGTTTCACCATGAGGGGCAGTGTCCTAATTGAAGTGTATGTCACAAGTGGTGCAAAGGTCCCATTGTAGTCCTCACCATAGATCTGGGAGTATCCCTTGGCTACTTGCCGTGGCTTGTAGCACTCTACATCCCCTTCTGCAACCTGCTTGACTCTGAAGACCCACTTGCATCCCACAGTCTTTCTTCCTGCAGGTATTGACACAAGTCTCCAAGTCTCCTTTTTGTGCAGGGAATCAATTCCTTCGAATGCTGCTTTTCTCCATGTCTCACCTTGTGTCAGCTGGCATCTTTTCTTTCTCTTGACATGTGGTGGGTTCTTATAGCTCTCCTCCTTTGGTCACAAGTGAGAACCTTTTGGGTGGAACCCCTTTGTGGGGCCTCTGGCAGGGCCTCAGTTCTGCCTCAGGCTGTGCAGCCCCTTCTGAATCTGTATCCCCTTCTGAACCTCCTTCTGGTCATGGCACAGATTCTTCTCTTGCATCATGAGACTCCACTCACGTGGTTCCTCTTCCACCTGCATCTCTGGCACAAGTTCTGGCACATGACCTTTAGTTGGCCCTTGTCTCTCATCAAAAGACACCACATTGCAGATCCTGACCTCTCCATTTGTAGGATCAAGGGTTCTCTATCTCTTTTGGCCAGGTGCCTATCTAACCAACACTCCCAGTTCGCATTTGCGATTGAGTTTGGTTCTCCTGGCCTTTGGGACGTATGCATAAGCCACTGATAAAAACATTTTGACATGCTTTAGAGAGGGTTTGTGCCCAAGCCATCCTTCAAATGGTGTCTTGTCTATTGCTTTGCCTGGCAATCTGCTTTGCAAGGACTTAGGAACACATAGGAAGCTGCCATAGACTGAGTCAGACCATAGGTTCATCTAGTTCAGTATTGTCTGCACAGACTGGCAGTGGCTTCTCCAAGGTTGGGAGAAGGTTGGGGACCACCCTGGTTGCATATGAATGGGAGACTAGCACTGTAAGAGATTCCCCTTAGGGGATGGAGCCGCTCTGGGAAGAGCAGAAGGTTCCAAGTCCCTTCCCTGGCTCCTCCAAGATAGGACTGAGAGAGATTCCTGCCTGCAACCTTGGAGAAGTCACTGCCAGTCTGTGTAGACAATACTGAGCTAGATGGACCAATGGTCTGACTCAGGAGATGGTAGCTTCCTATGTTCCTATGACATCAGAATGTATTAGTTCCAAAGGACGCTGTGACTCTGTGTCTGTGCAGAAAAGCTGGGTCTTACCCCTTGATTAAGTAAGCAACACTGAGCCCTTGTGGCAGCTTCTCTGCATGACTCCACTTTAAAGTCCTTACTAAGGCCATTTTCCCCAAGCTCATTTATCACATGGATTTGCCGATGTGCTAGTCTTTTAGGCCATATGGTAGAATGGTCCTTGTGTTTGCATGAGGCTGCAAGCCTGGCCTGTTCAGTTACACAGTCCAATTGAAAAAGCACATCTTTACGCATATAGGCTGTCATAAGGAAATCATCCTTCTTAGCTGATGTAGCAAACTTTGTCCTCCAAAGTCACTTTGCAACCTTTATTGACTCCATCTCCCACAGAGCTCAAGTTACTCTCCATATCAGGGACTAAGAGGGCATCTTGGATCAAAATCTTTTCCATTTCCCCATCCAAATGCCTACAATACAGTTCAGCAGTTCCTCTCCTGGCTGAATAACTACTGTTCCCATCAGCAACCCAAACAGCAACTTTGTCATTTTTGTCTGAATCGATCAACAATTGAGGGGGATTCAGGGTATTTGGGGTAGCGCCTGAATCAATAACAAAATCATTCCTGTCATTCCTGGTTGCTACATTGAAAGACTTGTCTTTTTTATTCTCTCTCTCTCTCTCTCTCTCTCTCTCTCTCTCCTCTTCTTTCATTCCAGCCTGCTGTTTGCTTCTCTGTCTATGAAAAACACTTAACTTCCTTTCTATTGTTGAGCCCCTGGTGGCGCAGTTGTAAAACTGCTGCCCTGTAACCGGAAGGTTACAAGATCGATCCTGACCAAGGGGCTCAAGGTTGACTCAGCCTTCCATCCTTCCGAGGTCGGTAAAATGAGTACCCAGAATGTTGGGGGCAATATGCTAAATCATTGTAAACCGCTTAGAGAGCTTCCAGCTATAGAGCGGTATATAAATGTTATTGCTATTGCTATTGTGTCAACAGACTGAGAGTCATCTCTGGAGCTATGGTAATCAGGTTTTCCTCCTCTAGGATTCTTTCTGCAGTTGCCGCCTTCAGGATCTGGGCAATTAGTGTTCAAGCCTGGAGCATGTGCCTTTCCTGAGAGAAGTCCACCATCAAGTGTGTCATGTTGTCACTCACTTTGGGGTTCAAAGGCAGGCTGGAAGCTGGTGCCATTGGGACTCTGAAGAGCAGACATTAGGAAACAGACTTCCCCAAGACTTCAAATGCCATCAGGCAATGGCTATGCTGTTCAGCATAATATCAGTTGTCAGTTCTACAGCCCTATGGAAACAATGTAGCTGCAGCTTATAACAGCAAGCAATGTTGGTATCCAAGCAGTTGTGGAAAGCTAAACAACACTTGAGATTGACCCTCATGGTTGCCCACTCGCCCTTTTTAGGACAGGGAACTCCCTCTACTTGTAAACCTCATGAGCTGGTGAGGCCTCAGCCGTTAAGAGTTCAGAAAACTTTTGCTCTCCACCTGAAAGAGACATCCCAATTCTCAGAGAAGTTTAAGGTCACCCCTTCAAACCTTCACACACACTTCACTCAAGGCATTTCCAGACTTCTCTTCCTTGGGTTTGCACCCAAACGGACCAACTCCAGCATCCATGAACTCATTCTTCTACCTGAATATTGGCCCTCCAGCTATGACTGATGCATGGCCTCCAAGTGGGTTTTGGAGTACAAGTCCTCCCGGCCCAGCCCCTGCCAGTAAAAATATTGGTGGCCAGGAGAAAAAGGGGGCCCACCTACAACTATAAGGCTATCATTTACTTTTTATAAGAAATAAATAAAATTTTCAAAAATACATAAGTGGAAAAAAGGTACAATTAATTTTTTTTGCAAAATAAATGTATATTTTTAGTAATTACAGTGTACATATATTGTACATATTACTGGCAGTGTACAGTACAGGTTGTTATAATTGAATTTTAAAATTTTAAAATTTTTTAAATAAATGGTGGATATTTTTAAATAGTTTGCTTGTACTGAACATTTTACACATTAACAGATAGTTCAAAAGCATATTTCATGCAGTCCACTATATTAAGAGCATTTGTTTGAGTTCACTAGATGATTGTGCGAATCTGTCAATAATTGCTTCTGCATCCTATTCATCTAACAATTCCTTTTCAATGGATAGCAACATGTATGATTCCAAGTTCTCCTCAGACAGTGAATTTCTTAGTCTTGTCTCTATGATATTTAGCTTGGAAAATGTACCCTCACATTGGACTTGAGTAACTGATAGTGTTGCTGATGACTTTATAAAGTTCATAAAGGTTATCATATGACTTGTCATGAAGTCTGTTGGATGCCAGAATTTTTAGTACACATGATGGGCAAGTGCTACAAATTTTATACTTGTTGCAACTGGAATCCATATTCTCACCATCATTAAGCAATAGCTTTAATACAGCAAAGTTCAAAGCAAAAGAAAACAATTCCTATATTACTTGATCTTTGCTGATTTGTGGAGACAGCTTAATAATACCTTCCAATGCTTCATCTTCAAGGCCCATCTCTGCAATAGTTTTAAACTTTGCTGGGTCCAAGCAGGATAAATCTTTATACAACTTTTTGTGTTGTACAAAGCATGGATCTAGTGACTGGACAATGCAGTCCAATATTAGGTTAAACACATTTACTCAAAAATCAGCTCGAGAATCTGAGGAATTTCCTTCATCATCTATAAGCTCATCTGCCATTCTTTTCTTCTTCCTCTGCCACTTAACTGGCAATGCTGTTTCCAAAAAGTCAATTTCCAATGTTTGATTTTCATCCATATTCAACTGTGAAATTTTGTCATTACATTTGTTTACAAATTCCAGTGCATTGCTGTGAACGTTATCAAATGTTCTTGTCTGTTCCTTGTTGTTGCTGAATCTACTAAACTCCATGCAGTAAACATATCTAAACCACTTGTCTGTAAATAACTTGATAACGGGGTTTCAAATATATACAAGTAAGTAAATGCTGTCAATATTGTTTCATACTTTAGAAGATTTTGAAGTAAAACATTTGCTTCTTGTTTTGTTTTTGCATCAAGCTTGTCTGAATCTTGTATCATTGATAAGCAGGTCAATAGATTTACAAAAGTACTGACAGCGGCATCATAGGAAGCTGCCTTAAAAAGTGTCAAACCGTTTGACACTATACAAGGCAGCTTCCTATATTCCTACTAAGCTACTCAACAGCCAGGTAAGAGGGCAGGGAATAAGCATGCACAGGATCATAGGAAGCTGCTTTATACTGGGTCAGAACATTGGTCCCTCATGCACCATCACCATGAGTATTGTTGCTTGCTTCTTGATTATTTGTGGCGGAACTGTACATTGATGTGGATGGTGGTTGTGGTATTATAAAATCTGTAATAGACCTGCATCGCTTGGCTGATTCCTGCCTTTCTGCTTCTTGTCGCTCTTTGCGTTTCACTGATCCAGATTTATGTTTTTTCTTTTTTCTTTTTCCAAGTCAAGCCACTGAACACAGCTCCCCAGAGAACCCTGTCTCAGAGGAGGCACTTCCTGAAGGCCCAGCCAGGGGGTTGCAGATTTGGAAGGGGCAGGAGGAATTGAACAGGGATTATATGGGACCTGTGGGAGTGAATGATGAAGAGGTGGTGGGCTGGAGGGGCAGAAGTCACCCTTATTAAGCCTGATCTGGTGCAAAAGAAGTAGTATTTGCCAGGCAGGACTTATACGATCCAGGGAGAAGAAGTAGGCCTCAGGCTTCTGAAGAGTAGACACTACACCTACAGAGCCCCAGCCCACAGCAAACGGTCCCAGAGACATCATTGCAGAGCGTTTTCTTACTGCAAGGGGAGCATGCTGCGGAATTCCTTGCTGAATTTTAACACTCCACAGTAAATGATAGCCTTGTAGTTGTGGGTGGGCCCCCTTTGTCTCCACTGTATATTAGTGATGTGAACATGGTTCGTCCCTGGGTCCGCCTCTTAGTCAATCAAACAGACTCAGTAGGAATCATTTAGAGGCTTTATCGCTACTGCAGTCTAGCAATAGGTAATCAATAGGCTCACGCTCTCAAACCGATTACAGTTTGGTTACAGGTGCGTCTTACATTCATACAAACAATCTGAATGATGCTAACACCCTAGACACAGTATACGTGACAATAAAATGGTGGTCCAAGTATCTAGTACGCATGCGAATGATTCATTGTTCATCTGGTGACTACTCCTCATTTGGTTAAATCCTGTTTTCTTAACTGTCAGCGATAAACAGTGAGAGCCTTGTGAGAACCAAGTTTCATAGATACAATTTAGTGGAGAGAGATAATGACGTTGATCACGAGAGGCAGTGATGTCCCTGAGCTGGGCTGGGGTTACTTTAAGTTAAGTTGAGGTTTTCTAAGTAAAAGGGGGTTTCTTTGCTTTTCTAAACACATCATTAGCAATAGCAATAGCAATAGCAACAGCAATAGCACTTACATTTATATACCACTCTATAGCTGGAAGCTCTCTAAGCGGTTTACAATGATTTTAGCATATTGCCCCCAACATTCTGGGTACTCATTTTACCGACCTCGGAAGGATGGAAGGCTGAGTCAACCTTGAGCCCCTGGTCAGGATCGATCTTGTAACCTTCTGGTTACAGGGCGGCAGTTTTACCACTGCGCCACCAGGGGCTCATTAGGGTCACAGTATATTAAAAATATGAATTAAATACATACCTTTTATAGAACACATAAAACACAGCAAGCACGAGGTGAAGAGCTGACGAAGCACACTCAAACGGAGGAGGCCAACGCAAGGAAAATATTTGCTGTCTGTGCAATGTGGGGGCATGGGCAATAGCGCGCAGGTCGAGGGCGTAGGGGCTGAGCAGCGACTCGTGGATGATTTGCTCGAGGGCCAGCTGCATGGTGTCACTCAGCAGCATCTGGCCCATGATGGCGAGCGGGGGTGGCGGCAGCGGTGGCAGCAACTGACCCAGGAGGCGGCAGAGGCGGGCAGGGGCCACGGCAGGCAGGCTGCCGGAGGCTCACCAGCGCCCTCTGCCCTCGGCCAGGCACCCCTGGCTGGCTGAGCGTAATATTCTTAAATATAAAGTATCCTCAAAAAATGATTTTATTAAAAAAAATTATTAAAAGAGTAATACGACGTAAATTTTAGTAGCATACAGTAATAATATTGGAACTTCTATTATATTTCCAAACTACTAAAAGGTCATTAACATTTTTAACATATTGTCTAATGTTTAAGGGGGCCCACTTCATCGGGGGCCCATGGGACCCACTTGCCATTGGGCAAGCTGACACCCTGGCCAGTCCGCCACTGGCCCCTGCTCTCGGGATCAGAACTGAATCCGAATCTATAGGACCTTTTCCATACTGGTTCTAGCTTGTGAGTGGTCACGTGTCAGTCCTTCTTCCTGCTCGGCACCAATGGACCTGGGTCAGTTCTTCCCTCCTGCCCCTCTACATCTCCTCGCCCCCTTCCCGTTCTTCTCATTTCTGCATTGCAAGTTAGACAAGTGGAGCGCAAGTGGAGTAAGACTCACTTCAAGTCCTATACATTGCAGTCTCTCAGACCCCACAATTCCTGCCGTGTCTGATACAGAGCTTTCCAGTGACTCCTCTTCTGTGATTCAGTTGATCAGTTTCAGTTTGTGACTCCTGAGGATGAGGATGCGCTGCTTGAAATGGTGCAGCTACCACCTCTTCTCCTGACCCTTCTTCAACAAGGCTTCTACTAGCTCCAGCCTGTCTTATATTTTTATTCATTTATTTATTTATTGTTAAATGTATATACCGCCTTTCATTCAAACAATCCCAAGGCAGTTCACATAGAAAAATTAAGACAAGACTATAAAAAGACACAATCAAAATATTAAGCTAAAATATACAAACATAAATATGATTTAAAATACAGGCATAAAATAACCAAACCAAAGACAAAGAAGCAGCAGTAGAGACCATCATATAAAAAGCCTGGGTAAAAAGCCAAGATTTGGCATGCTTTCTAAAAACTGTGATGGAGACCGAGGAGCGAACAGGGAGAGCATTCCAGAGTCTGGGAGCAACCACAGAGAAGGCCCTGTCCCGCATGCACGACAGCCGAGCCTCCCTCCTTGTCGGCAGCCCCGGAGCAGAGTCTTGGAAGAAACTGATTATCTAGACCCATTTCAAACTGGCTTTGGGGAGGGCTATGGGGTGGAGAATGCCCTGGTCTGCCTGATAGATGATCTCCAATTGGCAATTGACAAAGGGAGTGTAACTCTGTTGATCCTTTTGGGTCTCTTGGTGGCTTTCGATACGATTGACAATAGTATCCTTCTGGAGTGTCTGAGGGGGTTGGGGGTGGGAGCATTGCTTTGCAGTGGTTCCGCTCCTACCTCTAAGGCAGATTCCACATGGTGTCCCTTAGAGACCATTGCGCTTCAAAATCTGAACTCTCGTATGGTGTTCCTCAGGGCTCCATATTGTCTCCAAAGTACTTTAACACCTACATGAAACCACTGGGAGAGATCCTCAGGAGATTTGGTGCAGGGTGGTATCAGTGTGCTGATGACACCCAGATCTATTTCTCCATGTCAACATCATCAGGAGAAGACATAACCTCCCTAATTGCCTGCCTGGAGACGGTGATGGACTGGATGAGAGATAAGAAACTAAGACTGAATCCAGATAACATGGAGGCTCTTACTGTGCCTCTTTGGAAACCGGGTGTGTGTGTGTGTGATTTTGATCTGCCAGTCCAGGGTCACACTTTGCCAGAAGGAACAGGTTCGCAGTCTGGGAGTGCTTCTGGATTGAATCTTCTCCTTGGTGTGTCCCAGGTTGATTTCTATCAGTTTCAGAGGTGATTTCTATCAGTTTCAGCTGATACGCCAGCTGTGTCCATTGCTTGAGATAAATGACCTCTGAATGGTGGTCCATATGCGGCAACATCAGTGATACATATGCTGGTAACCTTCAGACTTGACTACTGCAATGCGCTCTATGTGGGGCTGCCTTTCTATGTAGTCCAGAAACTGCAGTTGCCAGGTGGGTCTCTGGGTCATCTCGGAGGGACTATATTACTCCTGCATTAAAAGAGCTACACTGGCTACTTATAAGTCCGGGGCAAAATACAAGGTGCTGGCTATAACCTATCAAACTCTGAACAGGTTCTGGTATTTAAGAGAACATCTTCTTTGCCATGAGCCCGACTGCCCATTAAGGTCATCGGGAGAGGTTCAGCTGCAGTTGCCACTGGCTCATCTGGTGGCTACTATTAGGAATGTGCATGGAACCGGTGAGTCCCTAAGTCCCTAACTGAGCTGCCTGACCTGGTTGCGGAGTTGGCCTTGGAGTGGCCCAGGAGGTTGTTGTTGGTGGGGGGCTTCAAGGTCCATTTTAGGACACTATCCAGCGGCATAATCCCAATTATGGTAAGTGAAATGGTATTCTTATAGCACATAACCATCCCACCTCCCTGCCCACATCCTCACATCTGCTCCAATTTGTATGAGGGCACTGTGTGAGTGCCCTCAATTGTATGAGGGCCAATTTGTATGAGGGTCCAGTTATTCCTCCATTTTGACTTGAAATACATACGCTTATTAACATGACTTTGCAGCAATCATTGCCTGTTAAGGACATTCATGTTTTGTTGGGGTACATCCCCAGCAACTGGAATCTAGCATTACATCAAGAATGGTGGATTCTTCATGCTGGAGGGAGTGGCCCCAAGGATTATAATACAGCACTGAAAGGAGAAATTTACTCCTGAATTGCAACTTTGGATAACTGATATGTGTTCCTAGTCAGCATTTGAACTGGATTGTTGCCCCCCGACCGACTGACTGAAAGGTAAAGAAGAGAAATATTTGAATCCTCACTGGTATGTTTTTCAGACTATGGGAAACACCTATATCAGGCAGCAGCGATATAGGAAGATGCTGAAAGGCTCATACTGCGTGGGAGATGGCCATGGTAAACCCCTACCAAAGAAAACCACATGGCTCTGTGCTTGCCAGGAGCCAACACAGACTCGACGGCACAACTTAAGGGATCTTTTCTTTTTCTTTTTGCTTCTTTCCTCTTCCTCCCCCACTTTCAGTAATACACAGATATAATTGTTATCCTTGATTATGTTATATACTGTACATACTACTTTAAACTTATTTGAAATAAAAGAGAGAAATTACATTGTGGTTTGAAGGCCCTACATCACTTGTTAGAATCCAGAACACCTCAATTCTAAGCTTTTAAAGGTCTAGAATTCCTATTTGATGGCATAAACGTAAAAATCTCAGTAGCAAGAGACCAGTATTGGAAGATTAAAAAGATGTTTCCTATGTGGTGTTTTTTTTTGCCTATTTGAGTATTTTTGTCAGGCTAAGTCATGTTTTACACATGTCAAGTTACTTATTCCAAAATAAAATGAACACTGTGCACTGTAACCTACCAGCTGTGACTCACTTTCATTATGTCGTGTTTTCAACTCCCAATTGAAGGAGCTCCTGACACACAATCACTGCAAACCAAATAAAATTTAGCCACAACTAAGTTACACTGAAAGTAATGGGGCTTAAATTTGTCAGGACTAATTTAATCCATTATGTCTTAGTCATGACTATAGCTGGATCAGGATTGATAGATAATTTTATTCACATTCATTCTGACCAAATTACTTTTAGGAGGATTGAGTGAGCCAAAAAGGAACTGAACCTGAACAGAACCAAGCCTTAGTCTGTAGGGATGTGTGAAACGTTTCGGGTGCAGAACGATCTGTACCCAAAACGGCCGATTTCGGGTGATTCGGACCCGAAACGAATCACCCTCCCAGCCCCCCCAAACTTTTCAGATCCGAAACGAATCACCCCTGTTTCGGATCCGCAATATTTGTTGTTTCAGCCCTCCATTTTGTGGCCGATAAAGTGCCTGCCTTGCCTTCTTCTTCCCCCTCCATTTTCAGAATGACGTCTATTTGAATTTCCCGCCTTTTTGCCTCCATGGATTTCGATGCAAAAATAGCTTCCCTTTCACTTTAACTGAAAAGGTCCCACCTGCAGAGGAATTTCCATATTTGGTGTTGATTAGTAAATAACACCACCCCCCCCCATTGGCCAGGGGGAGGTGGAGGAAGGGTCAAGGGTGGGGGCAATTATTGGAGGGCTTTGCAGGAGGGTATTTAAAGGGCCACCAGTAGCCTTTTTCTTCCTCTCTGCTGCCTTGTGTGGGAGAAGAGAGAGCTCTATTGCCCTGCTTACTCAGCCTTGCCTCCATTTTGCTCAGCGATTTGTGTGGGCGCTATTGTTCAGCATTTATGCCATTGCTCTGCCTTGCTGGTTGCCTGCCTTTCCTGCTTGATTTCAGCCTCTTTTTTGGGGGGGGGGAAGAAAAGAGGAGGATGAGGAGGAGAATTAAAAACAAACAAACATCTGCCTTGCTGCAAGGCCAGCCTGCTGGCTGTGCAGCCATTCTCTCTCTCCTGCATTTTCTGTCTTTTTAAAAATTGATCAGGAGAGAATATTGGTAGAATAGGAGGTTTTTCCCCTCCTCTTTATATTCCCCCCCCCCTGATTTTTTGCAGCTTCTTCATGCTGTGGATAATCATCACTGCAGCCTGCCTGAAGCAACTCCAGCCCCAGCGTGCCATCCATCCTGCAATAATTTCATCCTTTTTTGAGAAAAAGAGAAGAGGAGGAGGAAAATTATTTTTTTTTAAAGAAAAATCTGCCTTGCTGCAAGGCCAGCCTGCTGGCTGTGCATCCAGTCTCTCCTGCATTTTCTGTCTTTGTTTTAAATTGAGTAAGAAAGAATATTGGTAGAAAAGGAGGGGTTTTTTTCTCCTTTTTAAATTTCCCCCCTGATTTTTTGCAACTTCTTCCTGCTGTGGAAAGAGAAAATCATTCATCACTGCTGCCTGTGCCTGCCTGCCTGCCTGCCTGCACTTCCACTCCAGGCCCAGTGTGCCATCCTCCTGTGACCAGACCCTCAGAGGGGGACTACAGAGACCCAGCGTTGGAGAAGCCTTCAACTGAGTGAGAGTGGCCCAACCATTTATATTTCACACACACACACACACACACACACACACCACCACCACACACACACACACAGATCTTTCTCTAGTCTCCCTTCAATTGTGTATTTGGGGTTTATTTTATCCCTGTTTGGAGGGAGGTTAAGGTTTGGGGGTTTAACTGTTCTCTAAAAGTTTTGTGATATTTGGAAGATTGGGTTTTAAATAGGGGTCCTTCAGTGTGTGTTGCCTTAGAGTCTATAGGCTGGATCCCCATTAGCTAGGTAGTAGTAGGTGGTGGTTCAACTGTAGAGTAGACTGGAAGCGTAGCCTAGTAGTGCTTTAAATAAATAATTCTTTTTTCCCCTCCCAAGAAATTTTATTTTAAAGAGGAAAGGAGCCTGAGCCTGTTCCAGTGCTTGCGCTAATAAAGGATTAATTCAGCTCAATGGTCTCAGCACTGACTCCTCCTATCCTGAGTCCTGCATACACTTTTGTGTTGTTGCTTTTTAAAAAATATTGAAAGCCCCTAGCCCAGTGGCGTATCTAGGGAAAATAGCACCCAGGGCAAGCACTGAAATTGTGCCCCCCCCCATCCAAACATCTGACACCCATCTTTCAGATAACTCTCTCAGCCTCATTCCCTTATTTGCAAAATGTGAACATTAACAGGATTACTTAATTCTATAACTGTAGGAAGAAGAATGTTTTCAGCTGTAATATCTCCAAATACTATAGCACTATAGCTGCCAAAATACTGCTTTGTACCCAGCTATTAAAAGCCGATGAACCCTATACTGTATGGAATCTGATATCAATGGCCCATCTCATAAGCATATGATGGAGAAGCATTTATTTATGCATTCCATTTATATCCCGCCTTTCTTCCATCAGGGAATTCCAACTATATATGTGGTCAGTGTTCCCTCTATCACGGATTCCCAGATGTTGTTGACTACAACTCCCATATTCCCCAGCTGTGATGGCTTTTGCATAGGGATTATGAGACCTGTAGTCAACAACATCTGGGAACACTGCATGGGGTTCCCAAGTGATTACACATCCAGGCACTGACTACAACTGGATCTGTTTAGCTTCAGCAAAGGGGTTGTATTATATGGCCTCAGCCCATGGGATGGAGTAGAGAATAGTGCTGCAGTACTCTGTACACTTTGCACAGAATTCACAAGGAAGATGCCAAAGGGCCAACTAGCATGTAGGAAACGACACTATCTTGGGGTACTGGGGGTGGTTTGAGTGTGTGTGTGTGTGTGTGTGTGTGTGTGTGTGTGTGTGTGTGTTTTGCTGAGTTTCTTATAGCTTGAACACACGAGAGGCAGAAATTCAATAAGTACAGCTTTTTCTAGCATGAAAGTATAGTTCCAAGAAATCTGCATCTATTGAATTTTTGACCTGTCGTGGTTGCTAAAGACACAGAATCTCTCTTAGGAAACAGGTGGCAGCCCTATTGATTGTAGGTATGGTAAAAGAAATCGTTGTTACAGATAGTCTTATATTTAAAAAAAAGGATGGCTTAGTATCTCTTATATGTACATGCTCATATTCATACATGATCTCTACCTCAGACACACACATGCAAGAATGATATAATCTATATAAACACAACCTCCCTGTGTTTTCCCACCACTCCTTATTTCAGAGGCTCTTCTTAACGCAATTTCAAAGACACTAACAATCCCCAAAGCAACCAGCCACATTCTATATTTCTAGAGCATCTTTACCTCCAACAACCAATCCTGAACTCTAGCAAAGCAACCTGAGCTTGTTCACTGGGTATAACTTCTCACACAAAGCTAATTCAAACCAATTTCAGGTTTAGAAACTATGGAGGTTCAGATAAAGGACTTGAAGCAAATGCTCTTCTCATCAATAGTTTTGATAATGTCTCTTGTTTGTGTGTACTTAGAAGACCTGACTACACATGCGTAAGAAATTATTTTCTGCGACTTTTCATTGTTTACTCTCTGGGTTAGTCACAAATTACTCCAAAAGGGGTAAATGGGGTCCATCAGGTACAGGTCTTGGCAGGATTATGCAAACTGCTACCTAAATATGTAGTAAAGACCAAAGCTTTTGTGAGGGATCAGACAAACCCCCCCTCTTTTTTAAAAAGTCAGAGAGACCCTAAAAAGGATGAACAATCTCTATCAGAGAAATGGGAAGAAAATCGCTCTCCCCCTCTGCTCTGAATCTTATGCTAAACAGGCACCAACAGGGGCATTCAAACTGCAAGAGCATTTCAGTTAAAAGGCTTCAGCAAAGTACTGTTGTGAGTGTAGAAGTGAGACAGAAGACTATTGACATTTATACTGTTACTGTTACATGAGTAAGTGGTAAGCTGCAGATATGTTTTCTTCTCCCTTCACAAGTATGAGCGTTTCTCTTTTCCCCACCCTCCTGTTATCAGTGATATCCAGGATCTGCAGGTGTTGAACTACAACTCCCATCACCCCCACCCTCAATTGATTGTGGCTGGGGGATGATGGGAGTTGTAGTTCAACTGCCGAGAGAGAGTCAAGTTTGCCTGTACTCCCTGCCTAGGGGATACTAGAGTTGCAAGCTAGAAGCATTATAGGAAAGCATAACCCCGCTCATTCTCCACCCCTTTTCCCCTCTGTTGCAAAATTCCGGTGCTTTTGTTTAAGAGCCACACGGCAAGCTCAACTCAGCACTGAATTTGCATTGCAAGTGCCGAGGAAAACTTCATGAATAGCTCACTCCCCCTCCCCCACGAGGAGCCAGAAAAGCTCCCTCCTCCCCCCACCCCTCTTTCTGCCAGTTGCAGGTCCCTCGCCTCGCCTTCCCTCCCCTGCGCCCCAGCTACTGTCTGCTGGGACTCACCAGGCTGCAGCAGAAGCTCAGGGTTTCTCTGCATCCAGCTGAGCTCTCTCAGAGGTGGCTGTTGCCGCTGCTTCTCTCCCGCCCGCCCTTGCATGCACAGACCATCACACAGACATCCACAGGGAGAGCAAAATCGAGGAAGACATCCACTTGGTGCTCACACAGGGGCGTAACGATAGGGGGGGCAGGCAGGGCACGTGCCCTGGGCGCCACTCCGGTGGGTCACGTGGGGGGTGCCAAAAAGTGGCATCCCCCCGACCCCCCCGGATCGCCGAGTGTGGCGGTGGTGGCGGCGGATCACCCACCGAGTGCAGCAGAGCGACGCCGAGGCCTGCCATCTGGCCTGGCATCACTTCCCAACTGCGCAGGCCTCGCAGTGGGGAAGCGACGCTGGGCCAGACAGCAGGCCTCGGCGTCGCTCTGATGCGCTCGGCGGGTGATCCGCCGCCCGCCACCGCCGCGGTCACTCCAGCCAGGGGGGTGCCGGCGCAGGTATTTGGGGGCCTGGGGGGGCAGGGGAGGGTGCAATGTCAGGGGCAGAGCTTGCCCTGGGCACCGTTTCCTGCCCCTGCGCCACTGCGCCACTGCGCTCACACACACAGCTTGTATTGCCAGCAACTCTATCCTTCCTTGGAAGCTGTTTACAAGCTCCCAGACTCCTCGAATCACCCTTCTTTCAGAATGAAAGCCAACCAAAAAACAGAACCGAGAATAAAGCAAAGCACCGATTTTATTTAGCTGAAAGGCAACTCTGAAATGCCCCTGCCCCAAAAGACATCAGATCTGCAGCAAGGGAAACTGGGAAAGAGAACGGGGATTAGATATTGGGGGTGAAGGGGTCCGTTTTTGGAGTGATTTTTAAAATGCAAATAAGTATAAGCATTTAATCTATAGCTAAGCTAATTTACTGGGAGTTCCCACTTTAGGAACTATGAGGGCTTGCAAGGATTTAATGCAGACAAACATTTTTAAAAGGAGGGAGCGGTGAAGGGATTTGCCCGCTGAGTTTGGAAAGCAGTAGGGAGCAGCTGCTTGTCTTTAGCAAAGAACAACCTTTTATAAACCAAGTCCAGGTGTGTTTCCCGCAAGCACTGGGAGGCTATCTGACTAGCAAAGCAGCTACTCTGGAGAAAGGGAGGAAAGCTCAGGCTACAGTTTAAAAAGCAAACTGATGTTGTGCACGCCCTCTGCCCTGCCCCGGCAGCAGGTCTCTCTCTCTCTGTCCCACGCTTGCTCTCCCAATGGCCCCCGCCCGCCCTCTTTCATAGATGATCTTTGCCGATTATAATACATTTGAGCCTTTGGGGGAGAGGGAGGAGGAAAATGCTATCCAGGACTGGGACAGAAGGGAGCTGCAAGGCAAAGCAGCAGGGTAGGGCACGTGGCGCGACACACTGACTGAGACATCATGATTCGAGCAGTTTACTACTTGCTGGAGAGTCAGTCAGTGTGTAATGCAGCTGGGACGAATGGCACTTGGGCGGCGGCAGCAGCACAGCAGCACTCAAAGAACAGGCAGCCAGCACGCCAATTAGAGGTGGTGAGCAGCTACAAGGGACTGAGTCAGGCAGGCAGAATGCAGACCGGCCGAGGCACTCAGAGCAGCCTGCAGCAGTGCAGTGGGAAGGTTCAGGTTGGAAGGAGAGGAGCAGCGTCGTGAGCGGGGGAAGAAGGAAGCGGAAGTGCCGCTTGCCCAGGGGGCCTTGTCCACCCTCTGCATGGGGCATGCCAGCGAATAGGTGCCCCCGCCCGCTGCAGCCATAAACCTCTGCGCCTGCGTGAGTGGGGGGTGGGGTGGCTGGGCACAGGTGCTGCCCGAAGTTTTTTCTGAGGTGTGAATTCTCATTCTATCATAGCAAATGAGATTTTTTTCAATTAAACAACTCTCATGACCCCACTTTCACTTTTTCACACTTTCCTTTACTATGAATAATATGAGGAAGTAATCAATTTAGCACACTTCACCTTATGAAGACAAACCTCATACAAATAAATTCACCATAATTCACCCCTCTGCCCAATCACTCTTAAATTGGGGATGGGTGGTAGCCTCCAGCCATCAGGCACTATCTACCAGCCCACCCCACTCCTTTGGGGCAGATCCACTTTCTGCCCCCAATCTGCCCCAAAGACACCCAAACTTCAACAAAATTCTCAAAAAATCAGCCCTCTGCCCAATCCCCCTGAAATTGGTGTGGTAGCCTCCACCCATGAGGCACTACCACCCCACCCCACTATTTTGGGGCAGATCCACTTTCTGCCCCCAAACTGCCCCAAAGTCACCAAAACTTCAAAAATTCTCAAAAAATCAGCCCTTTGTCAAAACCCCCTGAAATTGGGGTGGTAGCCTGCACCCATGAGGCACTACCACCCCACCCCACTATTCTGCCCCAGCCCCCACTTTCTGCCCCAATCTGCCCCAATCTGCCCCAAAGACATGAAATTTTCAGAAATTTACCAAAAATCAGCCCTTTGCCCAATCCCCCTGAAATTGGGGTGGTAGCCTGCACCCATTAGACACTACCACCCCACCCCACTCCTTTTGCCCAAATCCCATGCTATGCCCCCGAACTGCCCCAAAGTCACTAAAATTTTAAAAATCGCCAAAAATCAACCATGAACCGAATCACCCGAATTTTTTGTGCCCGAAATTCGGGTGATTCGGCTCGTGCCCGAAAAAATTCGGGGGGCATCGGGGGTGATTCGGTTCGGCCCCGAATCACCCAAAATTGTTCTTTTCGGGCACAGATTGTTCTGTGCCCGAAATTTTTTGCACATCCCTACACTCCAGTCCACAAGTCATCACAGCAGCCCCTGTTTTTGGCCCTCTGAATCTACCTGCCCCCTGAGACAACCCAATCCACTCCACCACCACCCCCTTTTTACATTCTAAAAAGAAGCCCCAAAACCATGGCTGGGAGGGCTGGTAGAGCAGCAGAAAGAGGCAGGTTGCAAGGAAGGGGGAGGCTTTTCTTCCCTGCTGGTCGTGGCAGGGGGCGGCCAGAGGGGCTTACTCCCCGAGTCACCCCCGGCCCTGCTTCGGCGTGCAGGCTAGACTTCTCGAGTCAACCTGGCCCTATGCCAGAGCCTGCAGCAGGGCAGAATTTAGGGGGGAGGGCCTCCCAATTTGCCAGGGAAGAAGATCTTCCTGTGGCTGCTGAGGAGGTGGTGCTGGTGGAGGAGGCTGGCAGTCCAGCCAGATCCACCTTGCCGCCCTCCCCACCGGTCCCTGTTGGGGGGTGGGGGGCCCAGGGTTGCATCTGAGGAGGCTCAGGAGGAGGGAAGCCCACTTGTCCCTGGGCCTTCCCAGGCCAGCTCTGAGGTCAGTGGTGGTGGTGGCATGCCCGAGAAGGAACCAGCAAAGCTGCCACCTCCCAAGCGACCTCGTGTCGCAGGAGAGTCCAGCAGTGTGGACTGAGATCACTTTGAGCTTCGCCCTGGTGATCCCACCCATGCTGAGTGCACCGACTGCAAGGCGCTGGTCAGCAGAGGCAAGGACCCTAAGCACTTCACTACCTTGGGTCTGTTGTTGCACCTGCGCCAGCGGCACCCAGGTGGGGAGACCTCTGCTGGCAGTGGCAGTAGGCACAGTGCCTCGACTAACAGTAGTGGCAGCAAGCGGCCAGTGGCTCCTGCTCCTAGGCAGGAAAAACTGACCGATCGTCATCAGTGGATGCAATCTCTGGGAAAGCGGTCTAATCACCCAAAAGCACATCTCGTGGCTCGGGCCATTGCTGAGATGAACGCTTTGGATAACCAGCCGATTTCCATTGTTGAGAATGTCGGCTTCCACCGTCTGCTCCAGCTACTTTCCCCAGATTACAAGATCCCTTCAAGGAGCACCTTCAGCAGGAGGGTGGTCCCCTCCTTGTACCATGCGTGCAGGGAGGCTGTGTTGGCCCGGTTGCGTGCAGCTGGGCCCAGCACCAGTGTGCATTTCACTGCGGATATCTGGACTAGCCGCAGCGGGCTGCACACTGCCTTCATGTCCCTGACAGCCCACTGGTGGGGGCATGGGGGTGAGGGGACATCTGGCTCTGCTGGCACTGTATCCAGCTCCTCCCATGCATGCACGCCTTCTTGGGCAGTGTTGCATGTGGAGGCGATGGATACAGACCACAGGTTGGGTGAGTTGGCCGCCATCATGGACCGCCAGGTGGGGGGTTGGCTGACTGTGGAGTCAAGCCTCTGACGAGGCTTCATGGTGACAGACAATGCAGCTAACATCAGCAAGGCAGCTAGGCAGGTTTACGGTGTGAACATGGCATGCGTTGCGCACACCTTGAACCTGGTGGTGCAGGATGCGCTTGGGCTCAAGGAGGCGGCGAAGTCCAAGCTGTGTGCGAAGGGTGTTAGTTAAGCTAAGGATCCTGCGGCTCCCGTGGCCGCTCTTGTGGAGCAGTGCCGCAAGATAGCAGGTGGAGCATGTGGAGTACAAAGTTAACAATCAATGGTGAGACATTTGGACAGGTTAGCATTAGAAGAGACATATTCCAAGGGGACTCACTATCCCCTCTGTTGTTTGTAATTGCCATGACTCCACTTTCACAAATACTAAACAAAACAGGCCTCAGATACCAAACATCTAAAACATCAAGTCAAATCAACCATCTGCTCTACATGGATGATCTGAAGTTGTATGGAAAGTCCCAGTCAGAAATCGAATCACTGTTAAACACTCTCCGTATATTCAGTAGCGATATAGCAATGGAGTTTGGACTAGACAAGTGTGCTGCATTAATAATGAACAGAGGGAAAATAAGAAAAACAGAAGGAATAGAGCTGCCCAATGGAAGCAAGATCAAGAACCTGGAAGACAAAGAACATTACAAATACTTGGGCATTCTCCAGGCTGATAACATTGCACACACTGAAGTTAAAAGAAAAATTGGAAGTGAATACATCAGGAGAGTTAGAAAAATCCTCAAGTCCAAACTCAATGGCGGGAACACCATACAAGCCATAAACACCTGGGCTATACCTATTATCAGATACACTGCAGGAATAATAGACTGGACCCAGGCAGAGCTAGAGACGCTAGATCATAAGACCAGGAAAATAATGACCATCAATCATGCTCTGCACCCCCACAGTGATGTAGATAGGCTATACCTCCCTCACAGCTCAGGTGGAAGAGGAATGCTGCAAGTCCATCAAACGGTAGAGGAGGAGAAAAGAGGCCTTGAAGAAAATATCAAGGACAGTTAAGAAGATGCACTTCAAATGGTCAATAACGCAAAACTATTCAACACCAATGAGAGAAAGCAGGCCTACAAGAAAGAACAAGTCAAGAACCGAGAAGAAAAATGGGAAAAGAAGCCACTGTATGGTCAATATTTGCACAATATAAGTGGAAAATCAGACATCACCAAGACCTGGCAATGGCTTCAGAATGGCAACTTGAAGAAAGAAACAGAGGGTTAAATACTGGCTGCACAAGAACAGGCACTAAGAACAAATGCAATAAGAGCAAAAGTCAAAAAATCCACAACAAACAACAAGTGCCGCCTTTGGAAAAAAGCAGATGAAACAGTGGACCACCTAATCAGCTGTTGTCAAAAGATCGCACAGACTTACTACAAACAAAGACATGACAAGGTAGCAGGGATGATACACTGGAACATCTGCAAAAAATACAAGCTACCTGTAGCCAAAAATTGGTGGGACCATAAAATTGAAAAAGTTGAAGAAAATGAAGATGTAAAAATATTATGGGACTTCCGACTACAAACAGACAAACATCTGCCACACAATACACCAGACATAACTGTAGTCGAGAAGAAAGAAAAACAAGTTAAAATAATCGACATAGCAATACCAGGGGATAGCAGAATAGAAGAAAAAGAAATAGAAAAAATCACCAAATACAAAGATCTACAAATTGAAATTGAAAGGCTGTGGCAGAAAAAGACCAAACTAATCCCAGTGGTAGTTGGCGCCCTGGGTGCAGTTCCCAAAGACCTTGAAGAGCACCTCAACACCATAGGGGCCACAGAAATCACCATCAGCCAGTTACAAAAAGCAACTTTACTGGGAACAGCCTATATTCTGCGATGATATCTATAACAACAGCAACAACATTGACCATAAAATTCAGCCATCCCAGGGAAGGACTCGATGTCTGGATAAAACAAACCAGTCAATAACACCTGTTTGACTGTGTAAATAAATAATAATAATAGAACTTGAAGTAACCCAGTGGCAGTAGATTCAGGACAGACTGCTTTGCACAATGCATCTTTACGTTGCGCGATTCCTTCGAGATGTCGGGAGTGCCACTGACTTCACTTAAGAATTACGCCAATTAATGGAAGATAGGTCTGTCGATAGACAGGTGAACTCTGGGAACCCCCGTGAATGAATGCAGGTATCCCTCTGAGGGCTGGATGCTGAGGAAAAACAGAATAAATAACAGGGAGAGGGGGCGATGACTTGCCCCAGCTTGTGCCCCATTTTATCCTCCAATGCAAGTCTCTGGAAAAAAGATACTTTCCTCCTGCTCAGTTGCCTATGTGCTGTGAGCTTTGGAGTTGCTTCTTGTGAATGAGTGAGTTTTTTCAGAGAATTGGAATGGAAAGTGACAGACTGTACTTGCTGCTTATATGTCTGACGTACAACTGTGCTAGTGGTTGGTTGGTGGGTTGGGTATTTTTCTACCTCCCCTTTATGATACTATTTGGAAAGAAAGTCACTTCTGCTGTATTAGATTGACCCGCCTGGATCTTGTGTTCTTTCTTTCTTTCTTTCTTTCTTTCTTTCTTTCTTTCATGACGCCTAGAACTACTGATGGATGGGCTAAAAGCCCAAATTCCAAAACAGCCATCCCAATTCCTAGAGGAAAGGAACATAGGAAACTGCCATATACTGAGTCAGACCATTGGTCCATCTAGCTCAGTATTGTCTACACAGACTGACAGCGGCTTCTCCAAGGTTGCAGGCAGGAATCTCTCTCAGCTCTATCTTGGAGAAGCCAGGGAGGGAACTTGAAACCTTCTGCTTTCCCAGAGCGGCCCCATCCCCTGAGGGGAATATCTTAACAGTGCTCACACATCAAGTCTCCCATTCATATGCAACCAGGACAGACCATGCTTAGCTGTGAGGACAAGTCATGCTTGCTACCACAAGACCAGCTGTCCTTGTAGACCAGGTTTATGTGTCTGATGTACAACTTTGCTAGTGGTTGGTTGGTGGGTTGGGTATTTTTCTATCTCCCCTTAATGATACTAGTTGGAAAGAAAGTCACTTCTGCTGTATTAGATTGACTGGCCTGGATCATGTGACATTCTTTCTTTCATGACAGGCTAGAACTACTGATGGATGGGCTAACAGTCCAAATTCCAAAACAGCCATCCCAGTTCCTAGAGGAAAGGACTCTCTCTCCCTCTCGTTTTATTGAATGTAAGTACAAATAGCTGGCTCTTTCTTTCAGGTTTGAGGTCATTCAGTAATAAGTCTTCCCAAATGCAAACTATTTTGAGGGTTACAATTTTATGTTTGTTCCCCCCCCACCCCGTGTTATAGTCGTGTTGCTTGTCAAAGTGAAAGTGGCTCTCATATGGAAACCCTGACACCTTTTGTGCATGCATATGAACAGGATCACTGGTTCGTGTTCCCATATGGAATTGCACACAAACATTGAATGCAGGTCTAAACCACCCAGGATCCACCAAGCCAAGTGTCGTCATATACGTTGGCCCACCTGGCCTAAATGAACCTCCTGTTTTGGCTGCTGTCTTTGACTCAGCAGATCCCCATTTCTGTCATCCTGATTCCATGCCTTTGGTCTTGTGTTCCAGACAGCAATCATGTGCAGGCTCTGCAAAGCTTTTGCTCAAATTCCAAGCGCAGTGATCTCACCCTACAGAAGCTCCTGTAGGTGCCTCTTGGCCAAGTTAGCCTCTTGGCCAAGTTAGCAGGGCTAGCTATATTACTTGGTATGTGAAGAAGGTACAAGATACAGAAACACAATATTGATGCAAAACAAAGAATTCATGGGACTGCAAAATCATTTTTTACTCTGAACATTTTGCCTTTCCATTCTCAAAATGATGTGGTCGCTATGAGGCGACACCGACTTGATGGCACTTAATCCATCAATCAAATGCGTGCCACAAAGAAGCAGTTCTTTTCTGCCTGCATTGCTTCTGCAAGTTCACATTCAGCAGAGTTGTCTCGAGTTGTGAAAAGGCTAGTGCATGGCCCTCCCCCCTTGAATGAGTATTGGGATCCATCAGCTACCCGTTGTGACATTTCAAATGAGATTTTTGCAGATGAAAACTCTCTTCATCGAACTGAACTAGACTCTACAGGTACTGCAGAGCCTACTGTGGAGGTGTCCAGCAGCTCCTCTTGCACAGTGAAATTGGATCATTTTCCATTTGTGAGTGCAGAGGATGTGGGCAACCTGCTTAGGAAACTTCACTTGACTACCTGTTTTCTTGATCCTTGCCCAACATGACTTATACAATCTAGCAAGGAGGTTATTGGAGAGGGTCTTGGAAGCATCATTAATACTTCTCTGAGGAGGGGCAGGATGCCTCCTTGCCTCAGGAAGGCGATGATTAGACCACTGTTGAAGGAACCTGCATTGGATCCCATTCTAGGCATTTCTCCAACCTCCCATGGTAGGGCAAGGAGATTGAGAGGGTAGTGGCATCTCGGCTCCAGGCAGTCTTGGAAGAAGCAGATGATCTGGGCCCATTTCAGAATGGCTTTCGGGTGGGCTATGGGGTTTAGAAGGACTTGGATGGCCTCTTGGGTGATCTCCAATTGGGAATCGACAGGGGGAGTATGACCCTGTGGATCCTTTTGGATCTCTCTCAGATCCTTTTGATATCAGTGAATCATGGCACCTCCTGGAGTGCCTGAAGGGGTAGGGAGTGAGAGGCACCGCTTTGCAGTGGCTCCACTCCTTCCTCTCATGTAGGTCCCAGATGCTGTTGCTTGGAGATTGTTGCTCTTCCAAATGAGAGCTATTGTATGGGGTTGCACAGGGCTCCATTCTATCTCCAATGCTTTTTAATATCTACATGGAACGGTGGGGGGAGATCGTCAGGGATTTGGTGCAGGGTGTTACCCATATGCTGACACCCAAACCTCTTTCTCCATGTCAACTTCATTAGGAAATGGCTTAACTTCCCGAAAGACTTACCTGGAGTCTGTGATGAGCCGGATGAGGGAGAACAAACTGAGGCTGAATCCAAGGAAGACAGAGGTATTCATGGTGGGAAGTTGGGACTTAGGAAGTGGCTCAGATCTGCCTGTTTTGGATGTGGTTACACTCTCCCAGAAAGAGCCCGTATGTAGTCCGGGAGTACTTCTGGACCCAAGCCTCTTCCTGGTCTCTCAGGTTGAGGCAGTGGCCAGGAGGCCTTTCTGTCAGCTTAGGCTGATACGCCAGCTACATCCATTCCTGGAGATAGACCACCTGGAAACAGTGGTGCATATGCAAGTAAGATCCAGACTGCACTAGTGCAATGCACTGTACATTGGGCAGTTTTTGTCTGTAGTATGCAGAATGTATAAAGAATGCAGCAGCCAGACTGGTCTCTGGGGCTTGGGCCCAAAATATTAAAGGAAATGCCACCTTCTTCATGAACCCTGCTGCTGCCTATTCAGATCATCTGGGGAAGTTCGGTGGCAGTTGCCACTGGCTCAGCTGTTGCTGACCTGAAACCGAGCCTTTTCTAGGGTTCCCCAGGACTTTGGAATGTGCATCCTAACTAAATAAAGTTGTTCTATATTTCTTTTTATTCTCAGCATCTTTCACCAACTACAAATGAAAAGATTCCTAAGTTAATGCAAACACTACACTGTGCTGCCAATAGAGTGCAGCCCGTCAAGCTCGTCACTCCCACCCCAATATCTCAACTGCCTAAAATCACAAAAAATCTTAGTCATCAGCTCTGATTCCAAAAAAGGTGATTTTGGTATTTGCAGACCCTAAGCCTGCACAGTGACAAAGCGGGGAACATGATGCTCCCAACATAGACTCGAGAGACCGCTCCATTCCCAACAAGAGAGACACCAGAGAAGTCACACCAAGATCACCCTCCAATCCTGAACGTGACTCCAACCCAGCTCAAATGGAGGATTATACCATCAACCCTAGCTGGTCTTCTCAACACCGACTGAAAAGCATGCCCTGCACGATACCAACTATATAGAAGAGACCCTACGTGATACCAACGCTCTCCGGGTCACAGGGAATCCCCTCACCATCTGTACTCTCCTAAATGCTATTCCATAGGATCCGGTGTATTGCTACTGAGAACTTCGACACTGAGACTACGTTCCATCTGATCATGCCTGATCGTTCCACTTACATCTTCGATGACAGATCTGTCACTGATGATAGAGAACGCTATCTCCACCCTTGCTCTTGGGCTCCACATCGAAACCAATATCCGGGGAGATTGCACCATCCAGACTCTCGGTCCTGATCATACTCTCCTCAGCACTGCAGGTCTTGGTCTCAGTCAAGAGATAAGAGAAGTCAACCACCTAAGCAGCTGGACTTTGACCTCCTACCACCGGATTCCTCGACTGAAGAATCCGCCTCAGAGGAAGATGCAGAAACAGCCCTGGACATCGCATGGGGTTCCACACCTTCAGATCTAATTGAAGATCCAAAGCCTCTGCCTCCCTCGGAGTACCTGAAGCTCTTCACTGACCAAGTGGCCTATATGGCTTCCTCTTTACATATCCAGGTTAACGAACCTCCTAAATCTCCTCCCTGATCCCATTTTTGGGCCAACTGATGCTGGAACTTTGCACTCTTTCTTCCTACCACTGAACTCTGCTTGAATGGACATTGTCAACGCTTGCTGGGCATTTTTACCACCTACCTCTCAGAAGCTGGAAGGTTTTTTTACAAGGTTCAAGCCAGGGACAATCAGTTCCTTCTGTGCCATCCTACTCCTCACTCCATTATAATGGACTCTGCTCAGTCCTGTTCAAAGAACAGAATCCATTCAGCAGCATCTGACACAGAAGGCAGAAAAGCAGATGCCCTTGGGCCTGTCCCCTTTCCAAACAGCTCCTCCATATACGTCTCGCCATGCCACTGACTGTTCATTCAATGTTTGCTGCAGCAACTCCTCGCTGGCACACATGGATGTGTTCACCTACATTGGCACCTGGAACAAGAGGAAGAAGAAGAGAGAATTTGACCTTTTGATGGCCAGGCCCTTGTTGGAAAGGAGACAAAATGGAAAGGAGACAAAAACTGAAAAATATGGCAAGACCTATGACCTCCCAACAACCTGCCTACAATTCCTCAAGGGGCAACAAATCCTCTTCTTCTTCTGCTGCTGCTATATCATTTTGTCCTTCCAGCTACTCTCAATCAACTAACCGTTCCTTTCGTCCTTCTAGGACCTCCCTATTTCAGAAAAGACAGGTCTCCTTCGTAAAATCACAACCTTCCAAATCTCAACCACCAGTGCATAGCAAGTGCTCGGGACTCAAGCAGCTGCAAATATTATTCTTTGAAGCACTCCACACACAAATCGGGCTTTGTCTCCCAAATTCTAGCTTATCTCGATGTATTTCTGGGTTTTTTAAATGCTGCTTTTAATGAGATTTTCTGAAAACACCAGAGCAAATAGGGAGAGGCATTGACGTAGAATCATTCACATGAGAAGAGGGATATAATCTTTTAGGAATGCAGATAGAGGCTTTAGAAATCTCTCTCCCCACCCCGCCATTGGCTAGAAGGAAAATACGGAGGCACGCGATGTGAACTTGCACCAAAAGAAAACCTGAGAGCAGAGGGGAGGGGCTGCTTCCCTCCTTGTCGCGAGTGTGATTCGAAGTGTCTTCACTCAACATTGACCCTGAAGCATGAAGCCAGGTGCGAATAACTCCCTGGCCTTCCAGGGTTTTCTAACGGCTTTACATGTTTTCGTTGTTCATGGTTTTAGACTGTTTTTGAAATTGTTTTGTAAGGATTGTTTTTAAAAGTGCCTAGGTAATGAGAGCAGCAGTAGCCACCTTGCTGCCCCTCGGGCATCCCAATAATCTGCCCATTGAGGGAACTGCCTGACCTTGCCTCATGGAAGGACCGCCCTTACCTGTCATCACTGCTCCATTAGGGGTGTGGAGAGCTCACTTTACATAGGCCTCTGGATTAAAGGCAGCAAAGTTAGTTGTCCTGTGTGTCCATCAGGTTAACATGTTCCTTTTGTGATATAGTCTGGGATCCTGTGTAACTTTGTGGCAAAGTCTGTGTGAGATGTCTATGGGTGGTTTTGTTTGATTTGAAAACCAATCCAGATCCCATACTTCACAATAGCCTGCTGCAATGTGTTCATTTTTGGAAAGGCTGACATCCTGACCCCCAGTTCATTCTTGTGCTGAAGAGTGTGTGTGTGCTTCCTTCCTTCCTTTCCTGCTTGCACATGTCCTGGGCTTCACTGAGTCCATGAGTCACTCTTAGGGGGCAGAAGTCAGGGACTGGATTGTGTCCAAGTGCCTTGTTTTAAACTATTAAGCCAAGCTCACTGCCATTGCTTGGAATGCATTGCAATAGGAAGCTTGAGATTCCCACTTTAGCCTTCTGGAGGGGATGTCTGGCCAGTTTCCCAACTTAGCACCAAATGAAGGATGCCCAGAAGCCACATGTGTGGTCACACATGGGTGGTGAAGGGGAGCAGGAGAACATTCGCCATCCATGGGTGCTCTTTCTGGGCCTTTCTGACTGAACGCCATCAGGTATAGAGATAGAATGCAAGTACATATCATAGGAACACAGGAATATAGGAAGCTGCCATATACTGAGTCAGACCATTGGTCTATCTAGCTCAGTATTGTCTACACAGACTGGCAGCAGCTTCTCAAAATCTGCAGAGAGGAATCTCTCTCAGCCCTGTCTCGGAGATGCTGCCAGGGAGGGAACTTGGAAGCTAGAAGCTCTTTCCAGAGCAGCTCCATCCCCTAAGGGAAATATCTTACAGTGATCACACATGTGGTCTCCCATTCATAGGCAACTGTGGCAGACCCTGCTTAGCTAAGGGGAAAAGTCATGCTTGCTAACACATGTGGTCTCCCATTCAAATGCAACCAGGTTGGACCCTGCTTAGCTAGGGGGCCAGGTCATGCTTGCCACCACAATACCAGCTCTCTTTGCTAGACCAGCTCTCCTCTCTATGCAAGAACATCATCCTCTATGCAAGAACATAGCCTGGGACTCTAGTCCGATCTAGAATGGGACCCATCCATATGTGCTTCTATCCATTCTGAAAATAAAGCCAGCCGCTCCAGAACAAATGGAGGCAGGCCCATATTAGAACTGCTTTGAATCAGAGCTTCATATGGTCATAGAATCTGCACTCGAGGCTCTGAGGAAGAGATCTGGTCTTGTGGAAGGGAGCATGGATTGTTCTTTTTGCTATGCAGGGTCCATGCTGGTTTGCTTTTAGATGGGTGACTACATCCAAGAGCCAGCATGGTGCAGTAGTTAGAGTGCTGGACTAGGACCGGGGAGATCCGAGTTCAAATCCCCATTCAGCCATAAGACCTGCTGGGTGACTCTGGGCCAGTCACTTCTCTCTCAGCCTAACCTACTTCACAGGGTTGTTGTGAGGAGAAACTCAAGTATGTAGTACACCGCTCTGGGCTCCTTGGAGGAAGAGCGGAATATAAAATGTAAAAATAAATAAAATACATGGGAGCACTCTCTGCTGTAAGATATTCTCCTTCAGGCCGGAGTGGGTAACCTTGGCTGTCCAGGTGTTGAGGAACTACAACTCCCATCATCCCCAGCTAAAATAAATTGTGATTGGAGTTCCTGGTATGGTTTCTGAAAACGCCCTTTCTTTATGTCCCTGGGGACATTTTTCATTGTGATTTCTGCTACCACGGCCTGATTTTGATCCAGGGCAAAGTAAGCAGCTTCTTCCAAAATCTGGCATCATCTCCTTTACACACATTTCTCCTATGATCATTGGACTGACTTGAGCAACTCAGATTCTCAGGGGAGACACGAGCTGGAAAGCAAGCCAATGACCGTAAGGCAAATTTGCATGGGGGGTGTCACTCTGTGGCTCCAGAGGATTGAAGAGCCGACATGGAAGGTCCCACCCTGTTATCTGTTGGGTTCAGAAAGCTCGCTCTTCAAGAGAGAGCTTACCATGGCCCAGGCTCTGTGCTTTGTCGCCAGACCCCGGCCCCCAAGAAGACACGGACAACAAATGTAGTGGGTAAAAGGGGTCACAGCTTTATTGATAAACTATAATTGGATTAGCGGACTGGATAGGGTTAAGCCCACCTCCCCAAGACAGTGTGGGGCCTAGCAATGACCTGGTTTGGACTACCGTGTCCTTCCCCGTGCCTTGCTTGGGCGACACACCCTGGCTCAGGAAGTCAGCAGGTGGAAAACCTTCTCCCTTACCTTCATGGCCAACCCCCAAGGGGGCCCGGATCCTTCCAGGTCTTCGCACACCCCGGACCACACAGCCCATGGGTATGTGAAGTGCCTGAAGCAGGTTTCATGGCGAATCTTCCTCCCCGGGCTGCACAAACCACAAGGGAACGATTGACCAATCACCCGTTTTGACTGTCCAAGGGTACTCACTGATGTTCCATCCCATCTACTTGCCACCCATCCCGCACTGTCTCTGCCAAGCCGTGACCTAACTAGCTAACCATTGATACTAGTGTAGCAGGACAGAGTAGGCGGGAGAAAACACCCAACATGGCCAATGCGTTGGGAGCCAAAGATTCCTACTTGGCCCCCAAGGAATGCAACCAGCCTCTAGACTCGCTCTACTCCTAGGGGAAGGAGGGTGGAGGAATCGTGCTCCAAACTGATCCTTCGGGGTGGGGAGCTGCCGGAACAGCAACCTTAGCCCCGCCCACCAGACGCTGAGGCCCAATCTGGAGCCTCTTGGGGCCCGTGCTAGGGAGGTGGGACAAATCACCCTTCCCCCAGCACGAGGCCAGGGGAAGGGGCATTCTTGCCCTTCTCAGTTATTACTCAGGTAAGGGAGTAGAGGACTCTCTTAACATTGGCTTCCAGGCCAATCTATTTCTATTGTCTATTTATGCTTCAATCAAGGTCCAAAATATATCTTTCTCTACCCAAGAACATAGTCTGGAACTCTGGGATGGTTTAGAGACAGGCCCCGTTCATATCCGTTTTCATCCATCAAGAAGAAAATGCACCCTCTGTAACAAACAAAATTAATCAGTGGAAGAGTGTGGTATATCCTCCCAATGGCCATTTATTGCCTTTCATTTTTCATTCTTTTTTGAGATTAGCTAACATTTATTACAGTCCACGACCAGAAAACAAAAACAGAAACAAAAAGAAAAAATATATACAATTACAGGAAATGAATGCAACTTATGGCAACTTACATTGCATCAATTTATGGATTTACATTTACATTAAATCATGGATCAAGCTTGGTCCCATGCCATTGAGGTCAACCTTGACCTCATGTCATTGGCTGAGCTCAGGTATCACCTCCTCCAGTGGAAGAGTTCCATTTCGACCACAGCCAATGAGCGTGAGCAGATTTGCATGGTGGACCATTCTTCAGTTCCTGGGGGATGTAAGAAAGAAGGAAGATTCCAGACAGATCTACACTCTTGCCTCACCTTTCACCACCATGTCCTGGTCCCTGTTTCTTCTCATGTTTCTCAGTTATGCCTCAGGTAAGGGTGTGGAGGATGCAGTTTGCATAACCTGAAGCACAGACCGCAGAGCAATTGATGCTCTGTATTTAAGGGAGAAACCTAGCGATGATGTGCTATCTGAGAGCAGGGAGAAGGTACTAAGGCCATGATTGCTGTTTTGTGTTTCTTGTAAAAGTGTCAGGACACAGCCAACGGTGAATCAGCTGGCCACTCAGTCCGTGTCCCTGGGCCAAACCGTTAAACTATCCTGCACAAGACACAGTGGTAATAACTGGGGTGACTACTTCTACTGGCATCAACAGAAGCCTGGACAGGCCCCTCGCCTTCTGATTTACGACACCAGGAAGAAGGGAGAAGGGGCCTCAGATCAGTTCACTGAGTCTGCATCGGGGAATACCGGCTATTTAACCATCACAAACATCCAGGCTGCAGATGAGGCCAATTATTACTGTGGGGCCAGGGAGTGGAGTACTGCTGTGTATCACAGTGGCACAGGCGAATGAGGAACTGAGACAAAAACCTTCATTCCTCCTTCTCAAAGTGAGGGCTCCCTAACCTGAATGTGTTCTGTGCCTGCAACTGTCTCCTTTAGAGGGGTTCTGCTTTGCCTTGTGCCACTCAGGGCCAAAGTACACATATGGTTAAATGCAGAAACTCTAGTCACATATCGGGGTCATTCACACAACCCCAAACTGTGTTCTACTTGGGTTTGGGAGCTATCTGTGCTCCCAATTTTTGGTTGTGGAGAAGCGATTGTGTGGAAGCAAGGTAGGAGGAAAAGCTACCCAGGTTTTCCTCCAACCTTGCTTCCACACAACTGAAAATTGGGAGTACACACAGCACCCAAATCCGGGTAGAACCCAGGTAGAAGGAGGTTGTTATTTGAACAATCAATCAATCAATCAATCAATCAATGTATGTAATTTAAAAAAAAAAATTGCAGTTGCCTGGCTCTCTCAATTGCAAAGGAAATTAACATTTATGTAATGATTGTAAGGAGTCCATACATGTGGAGGAAAATCAAAGTCCTTGGTGGTTACATTCTCAAAATGTGTTTAAATAGGACTTGTATGGCTATTTATTTATTCATGACATCTATGAATCATCTCTGAAGATTTAAAAAACTCCAAAAGGTGTTTAGCATACACAGCAAATTGTGTGTTCTGTTTCTTTATTTGAATCCTACATTTCTATATAGCTTAGATTTGAAAAATATTTCATCTCTTCACCTACATTACCTTGGAGAAGCTGCTAACAGTCTGTATAGAAAGGAGTGAGCTAGATGGACCAGTGGTCTGATTTAATATAAGGCAGCTTCCTATGTTCCTAGAGGAAGATGTATTTTCAGAGAGGTTATGAAGCTCCAAGCCACCTAATGGCACAGTGGGGAAGTAACTTGCCTAGGGAGCCAGAGGTTGCCGGTTCGAATCCCCACTGGTATGTTCCCTAGACTATGGAAACCACCTCTATTGGGCAGCAGCAATATAGGAAGGTGCTGAAAGGCATCATCTTACACAGTGTGGGAGATGGCAATGGCAAACCCTTCCTGTATTCTACCAAAGAAAATCACACAGGGCTCTATGGTGGCCAGGGGTCGCCACCAACTTGACAGCACAACTTTAGTTTACTTTATGAAGCTCCAGCAGAGCTAATGATCACAGAACAAATTTGCATCAAGGGGCTTTTCTTCAGCGATGGAGGATTTAAGGAAGGAAGGGGGAGATCCCGCATGATTCTCTGTTGACTTCAGGCAGTTAAACTGCTCTAGAGAGCTCACCATGGCCTGGACTCTGTTATTCTTTATGCTTCTCCATTACTGCTCAGGTAAGGGAATGCAGGGCCCGCATCACATTGCTCTCTGACCACAAAGCAATTTATCTTCAGTATACATCGGGAAAATGATTATGTGATATATGAAGGCAGCATTAATGTACGGATATCTTGACTGTTGGTTGGTCTTTTTTGTAAAGGTGTCCATTCCCAGGCAAGTGTGACTCAGCCTGCCTCCCAGTCTGCGTCCCTGGGCCAAACAGCAAAACTCACCTGTAGGAAAAGCAGTGGTGGTCGCTGAGGCAGCTTTTACTGGTATCAACAGAGATCTGGACAGGCCCCTCGCTTTGTGCACTGTAGTGGTTGCAGCAGAGGAGAAGGGATCCCAGCTCGGTTCACTGGTTCTGCCTCTGGAGACAACGGCTATTTAACCACCACCAATATCCAGGCTGAAGATGAGGCCGATTATTACTGTGCTATCTGGTATAGCACAGTGGTAGAGCAGAATGGGGAACTGAGAGAAAAACCTTCCCCTGTCTTCCCCTGAGTGGAGAAGAGAATCAGAGCTTCCCTTGCAGTTTTCCCAGAGGTGCACCAAGGTGATTTTGGAGCCTGGAACTGAAGGCCTTTGGAGCCCCCCCCCCCCGCAAGTTAAGCACCATCCCTTACACACACACACACACACACACTCACACACACACACCATGACACATGCAGTATCATTTACATGTGGGTTCTTTAGAATGCAAACAGAAACTGAACTCACAAGAATGTATGAATAAAAAAACAGTTATATTTATGGAAATATGCATTAGCAGGAACATTTCAACACGCAGCGTAACATATTTCCATCATCCATATTTCTTTCCCCACTCCCCCCATTGTCTTTAAAGCAGAAGTCAACTCCGGTGCAGGCAACAGTCATACTCGGTCGCCAGGAAAACAATGGGCCAGGATAGACTAAAAAGGATGTTGGGGCCCCCAGGATGTGTGGAGGCCTTGGAGTTCACCCAGAAATCCAGGGGTAAGAGTGCCTCTGAATGTTCCCTCAGATCTTTTTCATCTGTGCGCGGAATGAGTTTTGTTCTGAGTGGAAGAATCAAGGCAGTGTGCGCCTGATCAGCACACAAAAGTGGAATCCTTTTCCCCAGCCCCCAGTCCAAGAAGACACGTAGACTTAGTATGGGTAAAAGGGCCACAACTTTATTAACTGTAACAAAAGACATGGCGGACTGGAACACCAGGTGATTAATCACCCTTAGAGAACAGTGCGGGCCAAGAGGACCGGGTTAGAACTCTGACATCCTACCCAGCACCTTACTGGGCGACAAACACTGGCTCGGGAAACCCTCGAATTACCACCCCGCCTGCACTGTTACTGCCATTGTGACCGGCCTAACTCTAACTACACACCTGGAACACAGAACGGAGTAGGCAAAAAAAACCCCAACAGTGGCCAATGCGTTGGGAGCCAAAAATTCCTACTCGGCCCCGTTGGGCGACCAGTCGCTAGACCCGCTCTGTACCAGGGAGGGAGGGAGGGGAATGCCTGGCCCAAACTGAGGAGAACAGGGCGGGGATCATCCCGGCCGAAACCCCACCCCCTAACACAAAGGGCCAATCGGCCCGCTTCTTGGGCCTCGTGCAGGGCGGGGCTGGGACAAACTCCCTCCCCTCTGCACGAGGCCAAGGGGAGGGGGATTTCTGTAGTCCTGAACACGTAATGTAGGTTCTCTCTCGGTCCATTGCTACTGTCATCAGAGTCATGAGGAGGATGCAGTCCACCGAAGGATTCGTAGAAGCCAGCCTTGAGAGCGTCTCTGCTGTTCTCCAGCCTTTTCAGCTCCCCTTCCATCTCTGGGCTTGGGTCTGTTCAGCTCAGTTTGGGGGCAGAATCGGAACAAAAAGAGAGAAGGTGCTTAATATACAGCTGTTCAAGTCTGCATCAGTTGTGTTGGTCATGGCCTGAGATGGGCCATGTTGGAGGATGTCGGGGATCAGCCAATCCCGATGTTGGGAAGCCTACATTGGGTCAGAGTTCCCGAACACTATCCGGGATTTCCCGACCCATTTTAGAGCTCCATGTGGTGGTGGGGCTCCACATTTTGTCACTGATTGGGGCTGGGGGGATGGTGGGGGGATGGTTCCATTTGCCCAAATGCCTGCTCACCCATGCATCTTTTATGTAAGATATTTCTTACTTTTTGCCTTTATTTCACTTACCATTTGAAAAAGAAGGCAGAAGATTACCACAGTTTCACATCACTTCCAAAGCGATTCTCTGATGTTACGTCACTTTTCTTCTGCATTCACTCTGACAGTACAATTTCCAGGTTACTTTAAAATATATATATTTTTAAAAAGAAAGGTCCAAGTCAGTTTTAATAAATATACAGTTTCTGGTCATCCTTACATAATTATGGGCCCATTTCCAGAGTTCCCCAGGTAGCTGTCGCAACACCCCTTCACTAACTCAATAAAAATGTCAGTGCCGAACTTAAAGGGGAAAAAAATTAGCATCTGGTTTGGAAAAGGCCCAGTACAGATGGGGCATCATCCAACCAGTCAGGCCCAGTTACTCACCCCATCCTCACCACTGGACTCCTGCTGCCTTTGGTGATCTGCCTTCCTCAACTTAAGCAGGTGCATTCGCCTCCATTCACTCGGGTGTCAATTTCTCAGGCCAGGCGTTCTCACAATCCGTGTCTGAAGAGTCTTGAATGCTAAAATGCTAAACATCATCTTCAACAAAGACACAACCTTCCAAAAGGCTTTTTGTGTCTGTGCAAGATAGCATGGTTGCCGCCTAGGCTGCAGGCACCTCTCTTGCTGACAAGGCAATCAAACTATTTCTTTAGTCCAGACAGTTCTCAAAACCCTTGCATGACACAACCAATTTAAACATTTGCACGTGAAATGATTCATTCCATTTTATCAATAGACAGAAAAGCATCAAAACCTTGAGCCCAGCATTCAAAATCAATGATTTCCTTGAGTAAGGAATAAGGATCCGAGATGGCCATGAGCGCACTAAAGAAGAACTCATCTCTTCATGGGTCACTCAAGACTTGGGACACAGCGCATATAAAACACGCAACGTGATCCATTTGATTCAGACTTTATCATGAGCGTGAATAAAAGTGGGTGGTCAGTTGATCCAAATTTAACACTACACCCTTGGCTGAAAAATATGTCCACAAGGCCCTGACAGAATTTAAAGACACCACTTGTCTTGCCCAGTTGAGCCATTGGAGATTCCAAGCTCACGGGACTCCAGTCCACTGGCTTAAAGCTGCCCAAACATGGAATTTTAAAAAACTGGTATCATGCCCAATTCACTCTAAGGGAACCTAGAGATTGTGTGCTCAGTCAAGCTGGGGGATGCAATTTAAAAATCGAGGCCCACACAGGCCCTGATCTTGCCCAATTCCATACAGAATTTAAAAACCCTAGAGGTCTTGCCCAATCAGAATACAATTGTAAAGGTCAAGCTGGGGGATGCAATTTAAAAATCGAGGCCCACACAGGCCCCGATCTTGCCCAATTCCATACAGAATTTAAAAACCCTAGAGGTCTTGCCCAATCAGAATACAATTGTCAAGGTCAAGCTGGGGGATGCAATTTAGAAATCGAGGCCCACACAGGCCTTGATCTTGCCCAATTCCATATACAATTTAAAAATCCTAGAGATCTTGCCCAATTCGATCAAGACAGAATTTAAAAACCCTAGAGGTCTTGCCCAATCAGAATGCAAATTTAAATGTCCAGACACACATTGTGGTCCGAACCTTGCCCAATCAGTCTGGGAATATCTCTTGTGCCATAACAGAGGCACCCCAGGATGTGTGCCCTACTGTTCAACATCTCCTGGCATCAATGAAAATGTGGTGCTTTAACTGTCAAAAAGAGAGAATAAACCCAAGGTGGTCTGGAAGCTTACTGGGCTATAACAACAACAACAACAAGAACAACATGAAGCTGACCTTGTTTCCCGTTGTAGCTGTTCCTCAGAAGTAACTGTAAATGATACAGACATTGTGTTAGGCAATGTTCTGAGTAATTGTTCATTTCACCCTTTGGCCAAAAGCTTGGGGCAATGTACATCCATCTCTTCCTGTGCTCCCTACTCATGATTTAACCTCACCACTGTCTCATAAGGTAGGGAAAGAAGCAAGAGATTGCTCAAATTTCCCCCATGGACCTTTAGTCTGGGTGAGGTTTGGAAGCCAAGTCCTGATCAGATACTAACTCCTGGCACATCAGCTGGGTTGCTTTGAAAGCTGCAAGGTCAGGGCAAGATGGAAACCCTGAGGTAGGAGGAGACCAGTCAAACTGTTCTCCCTGCTCAAACTGGGCCAGGGTTCCAATGCTTACTGTGGCTGGTCAAGGCCTGCTTTGAACAGGGCTGGTGGGCGAGTCTCCTCTGGCTTTGGGGCCAGGAAGAGGAGGAGTCATTTTTACGGCTTGCTCGGTCCCCACTGCATGGGGTGTGTGCCCCAATTTCATGGTGCCTGGGGAAACTAGAGCCTGGTATTTTGCCACATTTGGAATACTTACAGTGTATCCTTCCGGTCGCCAGATTACCAAAAAAGCGATACTGTCGAACTGAAGAAGGTGCAGCAGAAGAGGGAAACCGAAATGATAAAGGGGCTGATCCTGCTCTTCCCAAAGTGGTTCTCCCACTGTAGAGTCTCTTCTCTCCTTCTTCTTAGCTTCTCCCGACCTCTGTAAGAGAGTCATTGAGAAATGTTAGACTGCCTTACATTTATCTACTAACTGGGCATCTGTTATGGAAGAAGCCCAATACAGATGGGCCATCATCCAACCAGTCAGGCCCAGTTACTCACCCCATCCATACCAAAGGACTCCTGCCGCCTTTGGTGATCTTACTTCCTCAACTTAAGCAGGTGCATTCGCCTCCATTCTCTCGGGTGTCAATTTCTCAGGCCAGGCGTTCTCGCAATCCGTGTCTGAAGAGTCTTGAATGCTAAAATGCTAAACATCATCTTCAACAAAGACACAACCTTCCAAAAGGCTTTTTGTCTCTGTGCAAGATAGCATGGTTGCCGCCTAGGCTGCAGGCACCTCTCTTGCTGACAAAGCAATCAAACTATTTCTTTAGTCCAGACAGTTCTCAAAACCCTTGCATGACACAACCAATTTAAACATTTGCATGTGAAATGATTCCTTGCATTTTATCAATAGACAGAAAAGCATCAAAATCTTGAGCCCAGCAATCAAAATCAATGCTTTCCTTGAGTAAGGAATAAGGATCCGAGATGGCCATGAGCACACTAAAGAAGAACTCATCTCTTCATGGGTCACTCAAGACTTGGGACACAGCGCATATAAAACACGCAACGTGATCCATTTGATTCAGACTTTATCATGAGCATGAATAAAAGTGGGTGGTCAGTCGATCCAAATTTAACACTACACCCCTGGCTGAAAAATATGTCCACAAGGCCCTGACAGAATTTAAAGACACCAATTGTCTTGCCCAGTTGAGCCATTGGAGATTCCAAGCTCATGGGACTCCAGTCCACTGGCTTAAAGCTGCCCAAACATGGAATTTAAAAAAAATGGTATCATGCCCAATTCACTCTAAGGGAACCTAGAGATTGTGTGCTCAGTCAAGCTGGGGGATGCAATTTAAAAATCGAGGCCCACACAGGCCCTGATCTTGCCCAATTCCATACAGAATTTAAAAACCCTAGAGGTCTTGCCCAATCAGAATACAATTGTAAAGGTCAAGCTGGGGGATGCAATTTAGAAATCGAGGCCCACACAGGCCCTGATCTTGCCCAATTCCATACAGAATTTAAAAACCCTAGAGGTCTTGCCCAATCAGAATACAATTATAAAGGTCAAGCTGGGGGATGCAATTTAGAAATCGAGGCCCACACAGGCCTTGATCTTGCCCAATTCCATATACAATTTAAAAATCCTAGAGATCTTGCCCAATTCGATCAAGACAGAATTTAAAAACCCTAGAGGTCTTGCCCAATCCGAATGCAAATTTAAATGTCCAGACACACATTGTGGTCCGAACCTTGCCCAATCAGTCTGGGAATATCTCTTGTGCCATAACAGAGGCACCCCAGGATGTGTGCCCTACTGTTCGACATCTCCTGGCATCAATGAAAATGTGGTGCTTTAACTGTCAAAAAGAGAGAATAAACCCAAGGTGGTCTGGAAGCTTACTGGGCTATAACAACAACAACAACAACAACAACAACAACAACATGAAGCTGACCTTGTTTCCAGTTGTAGCTGTTCCTCAGAAGTAACTGTAAATGATACAAACATTGTGTTAGGCAATGTTCTGAGTAATTTTTCATTTCACCCTTTTGCCAAAAGCTTGGGGCAATGTCCATCCATCTCTTCCTGTGCTCCCCACTCATGATTTAACCTCACCACTGTCTCATAAGGCAGGGAAAGAAGCAAGAGATTACTCAAGTTTCCCCCATGGACCTTTAGTCTGGGTGAGGTTTGGAAGCCAAGTCCTGATCAGATACTAACACCTGGCACATCGGCTGGGTTGCTTTGAAAGCTGCAAGGTCAGGGCAAGATGGAAACCCTGAGGGAGGAGGAGACCAGTCAAACTGTTCTCCCTGCTCAAACTGGGCCAGGGTTCCAATGCTTACTGTGGCTGGTCAAGGCCTGCTTTGAACAGGGCTGGTGGGCGAGTCTGCTCTGGCTTTGGGGCCAGGAAGAGGAGGAGTCATTTTTTACGGCTTGCTCGGTCCCCACTGCATGGGGTGTGTGCCCCAATTTCATGGTGCCTGGGGAAACTAGAGCCTGGTATTTTGCCACATTTGGAATACTTACAGTGTATCCTTCCGGTCGCCAGATTACCAAAAAAGCGATACTGTCGAACTGAAGAAGGTGCAGCAGAAGAGGGAAACCGAAATGATAAAGGGGCTGATCCTGCTCTTCCCAAAGTGGTTCTCCCACTGTAGAGTCTCTTCTCTCCTTCTTCTTAGCTTCTCCCGTCAGTTTAAAAATCCTAGAGATCTTGCCCATTTTGATCAACATAGAATTTAAAAACCCTGGAGGTCTTGCCCAATCAGAATGCAAATTTAAGTCTAGTCTCACATTGAGGTCTGAACCTTGTCCAATCCAGTCTGCAAATATCTCTTTTTATATAACAAAATAGACATAAAATTTATACTAATTTGCCACTAGCAAGCAATTATAGTCTTATCCACCCTTTGGCCAAAAGCCAGTAGATAGCAAGAGATTGGCCCCAATTCCCCCCAGGGAGCTTCAGGCTGAATGAGAATTGGGCCCCAGATCCTCATCTGATCCTTATCTCCTGACACTTTTCTTGGGTTGCTTTGAAAGGCACAGGAGGAGAGGTTGGTAACCCCCAGGGAAGAGGAAGGCCAGAAGGACAGTTATTCCTGCTCAAACAGGGCCACGGTTCTATCATTGATGGTTGCTGGGTAACAGTTGCTGCTCAATGGCTGCTTTGAACAGGGTTGTTTGTCTTCTAGTGGTAGTTTTCCAGTGCCTGCTCTGCCCCCACAGCATGTGGGGTGTGCCCCATTTCATGGCGCTTTGGGAAATGACCTTTTTGCTTTCTATGGGATTTTAGTTTTGGTTGGCCACTTTGGGGCCTGTGGAGAAAGGCAGGGCGCAGATGTTCAAATAAAAGTCAAGTAATGATTAGCCCGGTCTGCTTGGAGAGGCAAGGTCCCCCTGTGGACTGAGCAACGGGGCACCCAGCAAAGCGGTGATGCCCTTTCGGTTAAGCAGGGGGAGAGCATCTGGCCCTGTCCAGCCCCACCACGGCATCCCTCCAGCGGCTCTTGCTGGGGTCTCCCTTCTTTCTGCGTGGACTGTGAGCCCTCTGGGGTCAGCAAACCTTACCCCCGTGCAAACTGCTCTGAGAAGAGTTTGCTTTTTGTTGAAAAACAGTATACAGATAATAGTAACATTAAAGAAACAAGAACTGAGGGCCATGGTGCTTTCTATCTTCTAAATAAAGATATATATTTTAAAATAATTATATGTGTTATTACTATTATTATTATTATATTTACACACAATCTACTAGATGTTATTGACTGCATTTGATTCATCATCATCATCATCATCATCATCATCATCGTTGCTACTACTAGTATCCCAGCTAAAAGAGCAAAGAGGCAACTTTTAAAAGTGGTGATTCTCTTATATGTAGCAGGGGGAGAGCAACTGGCCCTATCCATCTCCAGCACAGCATCCCTCCAGTGACTGTTGCTGGTGTCTATCTTATGTTTCTTTTTTAGATTCTGAGCCCTTTGGGGGACAGGGAGCCATTTTTAAAATTTATTCATATTTATGTAAACTACTTAAGAGGACTTCTGTTGGAAAGTGGTATAGAAATATTATAAGTATCAGCTTTCTTGCTTGTCCCTGTTTTTCCTGCTTGTGCCACTTTCTAGTTCCCAAGTGTTTCCCAATATAGTTTTTACTGGGGAGGGCTAATCCAGTCCTGGGCGAAGCTATAATTAAGCAGATGGACTAATAGCACAGCAGGAAAACGACTAGACTAGGGAGCCAGAGGTTGCCAGTTCCAATCCCCGCTGGTACTATGGAAAAAACCTCTATCGGGCAGCAGTGATATAGGAAGATGCTGAAAGGCATCATCTCACACTGTGCAGGAGATAGCAATGGTCAACCCCTTCTGTATTCTACCAAAGACAACCACAGGGTTCTGTGGTCGCCAGGAGTCGAGATTGACTTGATGGCACGCCTCACCTTTTCCAGTGGTTACCGAGGAATACAGGAAGGTCCTCAATGCTTTGCCTTCTCAGCGGGATGCTGCTGTCCCTCCGTGGCTTCCACAGTCCCTGGCTGCTCTGGCTAGTAGTTTCTTTCCTTGGTCAGCTTGGCTCTTTATATCCATGGCGCCACACACCCTGGAAGCTGCCATATACTGAGTCAGACCCTTGGTCCATCTAGCTCCAGATTGTCTCCTTGGACAGGCAGCGGCTTCTCCAAGATTGCAGGCAGGAGCCTCTCTCAGCCCTATCTTGGAGATGCTGCCAGGGAGGGAATCTGGAACCTTCTGCATGCAAGCCTGCAGATGCACTTCCCGGAGCGGCCCCTCCATCCCCTGAGGGGGGAATATCTTACAGGGCTCACATGATGTAGTCTCCCCTTCCGATGTAAACCAGGATGGATCCTGCTTAGCAAAGGGGACCATTCAGGCTTGCTACCAGCTCTCCTCCCCTTCCTCTCCAAGAACCCAAGCCGCCCAGCTGCCTAGGAGCCACCGTGAACCAAGAAGACCTCCAGCTGACAACACAGCCAGCTAGGAAAAGAGCTCCAGAGGGCCACCTGGGCCCTTCCAGCTTATGGCCACGCCCCCCAATGTGATGACACACACAGGTATATGTGGCTGGCATGCAGGAGGGCTCCCCGGGGAGACGGGTGCACCTGAGCTCACTGTCCCCTGACTCCAGTGGCAGCAGATGAGTCGGGCAAAAACGGTTGCTTTGGGATCCCCCCCCTTCATGGAAGCCTCTTTACAGGTCTAATTTGGGCTGTTGGTGGTTGTGGTCTTCCAGGCAGCACTGCCTCCAGGGTGGTGTCATGGTTAGAGTGTTGGACTAGGACTGGGGAGGCCGGGGCTCTAATCCTCATTCAGCCATGACATTCCCTGGCGGCCTCTGGGCCAGTCACATCTCTCTCAGCCTCGCCCACCTCACAGGGTTGTTGTGAGGATAAACACAAGCACGCACACTGCTCTGGGCTCCTTGGAGGAAAAGTGGGATATTAAATACATACATACATACATACATACTCCACTGTGCCCCTGGAGCTGTGGGGGGCAAGTCATTCAAGTCAGGGCATCACTTCTAGGGTCAAGGGATCCACTTTCCACTGCTCAATCTACAGCTGTTGCTTGAAGGGAGAGATCCCTTTGGTTCTCCACAGGAGTCCCCCAAACTTTTGTTGGCCGATAGAAGCCAGGAACAGAAGGGGTCTCTTCTGTCAGTGGAGGCTGGAGGGCTGGGCAGTGAATGGGGCACAGCTGCAGGTAACCACAGGCCAACCCGGGACTGAGAATTCACACACACACACACTCCTCTTTATCACTGTTTGCTCCCAGAGGTCCTCAACCGGTGGTCCTCTAGATATTGCTGGACTAGAACTCGGGTTCATTGTTGGCCTTTGAGAGAGCCCTTAACACCTCTCTGTTTGGCCTGGGGGCTTTACAGAAAGGGCTGTTACCCCGAATCTCCTCCGGAGGAGAGAGTGTGCGTTCATACTCCAGCCGTACATACCCCCAAGTCCATTCAAGCTCCTTACAGCAATGATGTGGACTTGAGGATTTTTATTCCAGACTATAAAACAGATATGATTCCAGCATTTCAGAAGGCAGGATTACCACCAAAGCACAAGTCTGGCAAGGTTGGTGGATAGTATACTCATGTTTGTCTGTAGTGCTTTGCCCCTCTTGGGTAAGCCCTCCTTTCAAAGTGTCTGCAATACAGATTTACCACAAGGTTTTACAGGGAGAATGTTTTCTGTCCACTCATGCGCACACACACCAGGGAAGCCTTATTCAGACATTATGTTGTACTAGTATTTTTCAGCCCATTGAAATAGCGGGCTCTAGTTGCCTTCTCCACCTGTGTATAGAGCGGTATCTGTGGACAACGTACCCTCATTGTGCAAGTGTTGAACATAACACGTGAATCACTCCACCTGTGTACAGAGCGGTATCTGTGGACAACGTACCCTCATTGTGCAAGTGTTGAACATAACATGTGAATCTGGCTACTGAGTTCTCAACCTTGTGTTGCACTGTAGCATGCTAAGAAGCAGAAGCCCTGATGGGGCCATGCAGACAGGAACGGGCTTGTTTTTGGTTTAGCTGCCACCCCACTGATGTGCCTGAGTGCACCTCCTCACTTTCCCCCATATCAATGGACCACCTATGTCCATTCCATCGGGGAAATCTCCAGTGCATCACTTGGAAATGTGGTTGCCTACCTTCCGTCCTGATGCTTCATGTCCCAGCCCTCACTGACAAGGATCCTTTTACGTGTGTCCATCTGCTATCAATGTTGGGGATTTTGTTCGTCTCTAACACTATGCTCAGTTTGTGCCTGAATTGTCTCCTCTGAAAGGAGTGCTGGTGAGTGTTGCTGCTGGCTCTCTCAAGAATTTCAGTGGCATAAGCATTATGATATACAGACACTAGGGGAAAGAAACATTCCCTAAAGCCTGATTTTACACGTTTACTGTGCAATGGATTCCCTTTCAATAGGATCTGGGCCCGGCAGGAGCCGCTTTTCGGTGGGTTCTTGGCACAGCTCTACAGTCATGCTCAGTGGCCTGCAGTCACCTGGACAGAGCAGTTGTGCAGTTTCTGTAGGCACAATTGCTGCCCGACTGAGATCGGGGCAAGAGTTTGGGGTGAAACTGTTGTGCAATTCGCCCTGCCCATTGGTTGCGGGCCTTTAGCATTCCATTCAGAATCCCGTCTCTACCTGTTAGGATCTCATCTCTACCTGCTGTTTCTAAGTTAACCTGCTAACTCAGAAACAGCAGTCTATTACCACTGGAGAGATAAAATGTACTAGTAAGTATTGAGGCCCTATCTAGAAACATCCATCTTTTGGGCTACCAACTCCAAATGGCAAATGGATAATATCCATGAGATATTTTGGAAAATATCCTCAAAGCCTGAAAATAGGGCAATAGTTTTGATCAATCTGGAAAAGCTTGTAAAGGAACTGAATATGAAATAGTATCCTTGTAACTTGTGATGTGAGTGTAGAGTGCAGTGACCTTCCACTTGCAGATCATCTCAATGGCCATTAAGTAAGATTGACAGGAACACACTCTGATCGTTGTTCTTACTTCAGGTTGATGAATGTGTGTCACATATTCACTGGATCATTGAAACATCGGGTGGTAACTCGCATCTCTGAATAGGCTCCCCTAACAACACCACAATTGCAACCTCCATATCACCTCAAGCGCAAAGCTTTTCCATGGAGTTGTTGTTTTGGACATTTAGCCATGAGCTGGGTGAATATGTATGTATGAATTAGCCTTTAAATTGTTTGTTTTTGGGGTCGGGGGGGGGATCAACATTCTTTCCATTTGGCTCTTGCATCTCTGCATATCTTCAAATCCACTAGAGACGTCTCATTCAAATTGTAGCAGAGGTTATATGCGCAAAGGTGACCAATTCAGATGTCGCATTTTCTCTGTTTTGTGTGTTTTCAGTGCTCAACTGCAGCCTCTATGAAATATTTTTGTTCATTCAAGGTGTATTTTTGTTTCCCTTACAAGTGGAAGACAGCTCGGAGCTCTCTTTTCAGGGAGAAGATGATGTGAACGTGTGGAATGGAGGAATACAGGCCAAATCGGGCAAGATATTCTAGTATGATTTGGGTTCCATGTCTGGGGGGAAGAAAATGAGCTACCTGACCACCCTAAGATGAAATGCTCCTCCCAGGAAGCACAGAGCATCTGTCTTGGTGGAGGGAGCGTAAACAAGAAAGAGCCCACCAGGCATCAAGCAATTGCATCGTCTGCAGCTGGGTTTTCAAACTGTGTTCTGGGGGACCCTGGGATCCCACAGAGGCATCTCAAGGGCTCCTCAATGAGAAGGTCAGGAATGGTGGGCATGTTCTGCCTGAAAGACAACCTGCTCTCTTCTTTTTAACCAACCTTGTGTTGGAGCTAGAAGAAAGAGTTAACTGTGTTTCAAACCACAGTCAAAGTCCAGGTGAGGAAACAGTGAGGCCCCTCATTTTGTGTTTCTTTTTCTATGTAAACTGCTTTGGAAAACATTTGTGGAAAAGCAGTCTATAAATAGTAGTAGTCCATAGTAAGAACCAGCTTCCCCCAGGAAGGCTGAAAGCAGGATGCCATCCATCCTCAGGCAGTCAAGCTCCACATTATTGACCCTTCCAAGAGAATCTACAATTCCTGGGGAATATCATCTGTATGTATGAGGGCCAGCTTGGTTCCAGCATTTTTCAAAAATGGTGCGGCATGCTTACAGCCAGAGCTGCGTTCTAGAGAGTGTGCTACACTTGGACTAAGACCACCTGTGACAAATGCTTGCTTTCCCATGAAATTGACTGAGTGATATTCCCCAGGAAGTGTTAATTCTCCTGGCAGGGTCAATAATGTAGAGCTATGACTGCCTGAGGATGGATGGCATCCTGCTGTCAGCCTTCCTGGAGGAAGCAGAATGTTCTTATTATTCGCTACTACCACCACTACTACTACTATATAGATCTTGCTTTTCCACAAAGATTGTGCTCCAGTTCATGGCAAGGCTTTTTCAAGAAATGCATTCCATTAACCCTCCTGTCCTTTATGTTACACAGGTCCCTGTTTTCCAAATTCACACTCTGTTGGACCGAGTTCATAGAACTCAGGGTACGTGTACCGTGTGAAGCCCTCCAGTACATCAAAGCCAACCATGGAAGATACCTGTGAAGGCATGGGACTGGAAGACCACACTACCCAATGTACAGGCCAATGGGATCTGTCCCATTGATGAATGGGAAGACATCATTCAGCTCGACTGACCTGTCTATAAGACACAACCACCTGTTGTGGCCCTTATACAGCCCTTCTTTCCCCCATCAGGAAGTCATGGCCAGAAGAAGTTTTCCATTCTGAGATGCTCCCTTCATTTTGCCAGAAAGACCCAATAAAGGATGTATTAATTGCGGGATTTTGTTTTCAGTATCACACAAAAATTGGTGTCTTTCACATTTTCATACCAAGGACAATACATTCTATTAATGTTTTATTTTTATATAATGTGTACTGTTTATTGTAAGCCTCCCAGAGACATAAGTTTTGGGTGGTACATAAATACGTTAAATAAAATAAATCAATTGATAATGTAATTCTGCTCTTGGAATCTTATTTTCTCTCTCTCTGAGTAGTTCTTCAAACGGGCCACCATGCAAGCACATCACTTGGAGCATGTGCAGGCAAGGCGTCAGCCTGGGCACTGCAGCCTTCCATAAAGATCAACTTTCAACATTTTAACGGGTGGGGAGCAGGCCGTGCCCTTCCTTCTAGACGCCCTGATTGATTGGGTTGTGTCTCTCCAGTGGTGTTTCTGCCTTTCCCACTCTTGCAAATGTCAGGGGAACATCACTTTTCTAGCCTCCATACGTTTTCTGCAGGGAAGAAAAATAAACCAGGCAAAAGAGGAAGCAATGTAGAACACAGACGTCAGTGATTGTTGTTGAAGGTTGTTAATTTTCACCCCCAGTAGGTAAAGCAGCAGAGCACTAAGGAATGAGCACACACTCCCGTTCCAGAGTAGGTAGCAGAGGATGGTCTAGTTGTTGCAGCTCTTTAGAGAAAATGCATGGAGATTCTTGTTGAACTGAATACTAAACATTGATTGGTGAAGTACACTTGGATAGGAAAGCCTAACCCTAATCTAAAGGCCAACATGATGAATAGGTAAGGAGGGAGACAGATGTTTCCATCGGTTCTCTAAGAGGAAAGGAAGGATTGAGTCTCATCAGCACAGGAAGTGCGGAAGAGTCAGATCAGGGCTCATAGAGTAGAGGCAGATAGAAGAGTTGAGGGAGACCCCCACTCACGACCTCTACTCCCAATGCCCCTAGTGGTCATCATTAGGATAGTTGGTGCAAGAGGTCGATGCACTGGAACTCCATCTCCAACAATTGTGACTGTGTGATTGGAAAGGCTGGTGCTACACAACCAAACGAAACCCCCCTCCTCTCTCTGGATGAGCTGTTAGGGCACCCTTTGCCTCTTCCCAGGAATCTTGCTGGCCAGCTAATTGCTCAGCTAGGGAGGCATCTGCAGTCAGTGACATCTAGGACAAGGAGGACTAGTCATCCTGAAGAGGTGATAACGCACAATGTAGCATTACAGTGTAAGGACTGGAGGGAGGACTAGGCCTCGCTTAGAGCCAAATCAAAGGGACCAGCTCAGAGGAGCGGGCGGGATTCCTGGCTCCACCCCCAGCAGAAGCTCTGGTCTCCTGGTGAGTCTGTCCCAGGAGGAGGAGGAGGAGGAGGACCCCGAGGAAGAAGCAGGCCGAGAGCTGCTGGGGAGATGGGAAGAAGGCCGCAGCCTGTGAGGAAGAAGGACCAGGACATCCGTGCAAGGCCTCCGGAGGGAAGTGGTTCTTCTGTGCGGATCGCTGGGGATCTGCATTGCCAGGTTAATGAGACCTCTCTCTGGTCATCTCTTTGATGAAAAGTTCTTGCTGCACCACTTTTCCTTGGAATCCGAAACGAAATCCTGGCTGCTCTGGGTCTGCCTTCGGCACCTGCCTTTGGAGGCCGAGGACTGCTCAGCCCTTGGGGGAGGGTTGGGCCCCTTAATCCCCCACCCCCAGGCACCGGATATGGGGAGCGTGTTTCCCCACATCAAAATAATACAGTGGATGGTGGCAGCAGCCTCCTGGGAAGCCCTTCCGGACAAGGATCCCACCCCAGTGAGGGAACTCCTCCCCGCTCCCCCTGGGCCTCTGGCAGGAGTCCTGACACACACACAGGAGGAAAGGGATCTGGCTTGGAAAGACCGGCTTCTTCCTGCCTGAGGGATGGTGAGTCCTCCTTGCTGCCTCTCTCTGTGGGCACCAGCCAGAACTGTGGGCAGCGAATGCCTTGTGCTGAATCCGTGTTGCCGTCCTGGTATGTTTTAAAGGGTTTCTTAGGGGGGTGGGGACAAACCATCCATCCCAGAGGGAGATAACTAGGAGGAGGATGGAAGGCACAGACAAGACCGAAGATCGGAAGTCTCCGTGAAGCCCGAGCTGTCCATTGATTGGAGTTACCACATCTCGACTTCTGCGAGACCTTTAGACTAACACTAGTGTCATCCGAATCTTGATTCTGAGATTGCCCTGGATGGACAAATGTTTCCAGAAGTCCAGATCTGCAGGGCTTGTGCCACCCCCACCCCCATAGCCCACCAGGAGTGTAATGAAACTCCCTGGTTCTGCTTACTTCCCAGCACCGCAAAGACAGGGGAGTTGCTGAGCATCCATCAAGGCCCTTTCCATGCCTGGTGGGTCAGCAGCGGTGCAGCCACCTCCTTGACGAGAGCTGCTTTCTGTCGGTTTGGTTTACCTTTGGGGGGCTTCATCAAAAGGGAAGGTGGATTCTTCATTGCTTCCTGTGTTTGAAGCGGTGTCTGTGGTTAGGTTTGCCCTCACAACAAGCCTGTGAGGTAGGTTAGGCTGAGAAATAGGTGACTGGCCCAGAGTCACCCAATGAGCTTCATGGGTGAACAGGGATTTGAACTCGGGGCTCCCCAGTCCTAATCCAACTCTACACCACACTGGCTCCAGTGTGGACAGCTTTCGGATGCAGAAGTTGGCCATTCCTTCTCCTTGTCGCCTATGTGAGGAGGTGTGTCAAGCTGCACCTTTTCAGTCACTTCCCCATTGCAGACTTCTTGTTAGTCTTGTACTGCACTATCTCAACACTCGGTCCCAGTTTGTATGTTTCTGGAAGAGTGTGCTTGTCTGTGGCTGGATCCCATACCGCTCAAGGACGGGATATACAGGCGGACCTCAGTATCCGGGAGGGTTCCATTCTCCGCTACAACCACCGATTCCGAAACGGCATATACCAAGGCATTAAGTCAATGAAAAAATTGCTGGGGAAATGGCCACAGAACGTTTAAAAGAGTGAAACAAAGCACCCTACTGTGCTGTGTGGGCACCCAGCTAGCCACCCACCCACCCCCGTCTTAGTCCTTTCCATTATTCAGCAATTTTTTTTGCAGAAAATAGTGTTTTTAAAAACTTAATGAGCTCCCTTTTACAAAAGGCATCTGGAAATATTTTTGGAGGATATTTTCGGGCATCTCCATACCGTGGATACACAGAAATGAACCATTTCTTTTCCGTGTAAGCCGGGGTCGGGTGTCAATTGCCCGACCACGGATATGCTAAACCACAGATATAGGATCCATGGATAACTGGGTTTGAATTCAACCTGAGGACAACTTCAGCCATGCCCTTTTAATTCCACAATGCTCCCATGATCTCTGTAAAGAAGATCCAAAGCAGGCCCAGGGAATGAATGAAGGGGTTTCCTTTCATATCACCATCTCTGGAAGGGCGAAAACCGGTTCTGCTTTACAGGCAAGCCCTGTTCTCCATGGATCCTCCTACTTATAATGGCCAGGAGGCACGTTGGTGCTGGCCCTTTCTGGTCCTCTTCATGTAACCTCACTTAGCGACTTGGACAACTACGAAGCAAGAGAGTGTGAAGGGGGAGAAAAATGACACAGCACCGACAAAATGAAAGTGGAAAGGAGGGTGGGGAGAATTCCCCAGGTGCTGGTAGATTTTTCTAAATGTTGTTATTGGTATATTTTCACAAAATAGTTTTGGTGTTGCCTGTGTGCTAACAACAACAAAACCAGCTCACTGACTTCTAGCAGAGGTTTTTACTTTTTAATGGCATATTAGATAGATAGATAGATAGATAGATAGATAGATAGATACTGTAGATAGACAGATATTTTATTCACGACCCATGGTCAGCTTATAAAACAACTAAAAATGGGAGAATAAATAAATCCTACAAAAGATTAACAGTTGCTAGAAAATAATAAAACATCGGTCACATACAGTACCAATCAAAGACTTAACTAGCAATTGCTAACAAGAAATAGAAATAGAAACTAAAACTTCAGGAAGAACATACGCATGAAATAAAAAACTGACGTAACCACATAGCATTAGAGCAACACTTCGCGACCTTATATGTAATAGATGGAGATTGATCTGTCCAAAGATAAGAGACACAAAAGTCTTCTAAGCATCCTGGAGAGGGTGCCAGACAAGGAGATATCAGGGAGGGTCTTAACTCTCTGTAAAACAAACAACGGAGCAATACATGTTGGATGGTTTCAATCGCCCTATAACCACAAGGGCAGATTCTATCTTCCCTAGGTATACTCTTTATTCTCCCCATATGCACAACCGACAGGAGCAGGTCATACCTTGCTCTAAAGCAGGGCTGGGGAACCTTGGCCCTCCAGCTGTTTTTGATCTGGGATCGTGGAAAACTCGTGTTGCTTTTCATTATCCAGGATTCTCTGCTTCAGAGCCTGTAGAGCTTGATTATGGCTCAACAAAACCAGATAATCCATGGAGAATCCCAATGAAAGAATTTTAGCATGGATTGCCTGGGCCCAAGAAGATTGAAAACTATCAACCCAAATGGCCAAAATCCATCCTTGAGGAAAGAAGTTTATCCTAAGCCAAAATGCTAGGATCAACATCCAAGCTCTAGCCTCAATTCTCAGAATACCCAAATCAAATCTCAACATCACAGAATGAGCACATCTTGGTGCTCTTAGTATTGTCCTAAGAAATTGATTTTGCACAGCCTCCAGGGGTTTATAAGAAGGATAGGGGCCCTACTGTGCGCCATACAGTGCCTGACTCCTAGCTTTGGTCTCCCTGGCTTCTCCAAGAGAGGGCTGAGAGAAATTCCTGCCTGTAGCCTTGGAGAAGCCACTGCCACTCTGTGTAGAAAATACTGAGCTAGATGGACTAATAGTCTGACTCAGTATATGGCAGCTTCCTAGGTTCCTAAGAGGACAGCATCCAACAGGGATGGTATCCTAATGGAGAATTACACAGAGAAAGCAAGAGTGTGTTGGTGTGTTGAAGAATTTGTGGCTTTGGAGATTACAAAATTGGTTCAGGGGTGTCCAGCATCTGCCACATTCTTCTCCAAATCTAACCTAAGAGAGGTAGGCTGCAGCATTGACTGCTAGGTGCCATCCACCAAAGTGAGAAGCACAGAGACTTGCATCGACCAGCATGCCTACCAGGCGGAGGAGAAAGGTGTGTGGGTCTGCTGGCCCTCCCCTCCGCTCTGCTCTTTGGCAACACAGGCTTGCGCGTGGGCTTCTTGTATGTTACTGCGGATGACACTTGCACAAAACCATTCATGATCTTCTCTTTCGTCTCCCTGACGCACCTCAAGGCTGTCAGACAGATCAAGGAGAGGGACAGTACACACTTCTTTGCTTGTAACAACAGTTTCTAACTGAAGTTGAGGATTCCAATAGAAAAGGCTCTCTTCTAATGTGTTCCTTGGGATTCTCACTACTGAGTTTTGCATGGTGTCAAGACATGCTGCTCTCTGCTGGATTGACACCTCTTCCTGATCCGTCTGTTGTTTCTCATGTGGTACAAACGTGGTCACATCTTCAAGAGAAGTGTAGTTTTGTATTCCACTGCAGAGCAAATAATAGCAAATTCCTTACAGTACGTTCAATTGCAGACCTAATTCAAAAGGAGCATGGAAGTCTCCTGAGCAGAGACAAATGAAGAGGTTTATCTCTCCCTCCCTCCCTCCCTCTCGTAATGTCAAATACATCTCATGGACAGCATCAAAACTTCCATATGGCCTAGAAAGCTGGGCTTTGGAATATGTTGAAGACAATCTAACTAGCAGAAAAAACCAACAGTAGGATGTTGGTGCACGTGTTCCCAGGGTCGGTGCCAGACTCTTTTGCGCCCTAGGCAAACACATTGACACTCTACACTCTGCGCCCCCCTGATGTCTGAGGTCTGCACTCTGCTGCCTAGTTGGCCTAACGGTAGCACCGGGCCTGCTTGTTCCTCACAAGGGGGACACAGAACTGTAAGGCACTTGCATCTAGACCTGAAACTTGCTGAAGGTGCCTCCGATTAGAACACTCTTTGAAAGTGAAGATCCTTTTGACATGTAATCCTGAAACTGAGACAAGGAAACCCTCCAACAGAGGCCAGGCTGCTTGCTTCTTGCCAGTGATGATGAGAACTTGCTGCATCTCTCTGTGTGAACTAGCAAAAGGTATGAGCAGGGACTGACTGATGTTGAATACATGTTGTGGAGGAGGTGCCGACTGCTTTGGCTGCTAGCCCAACCAAAGTGGTCTCGCTTGGAGATCGGTCTCACCATGCCCCCAATCCCCCTTAGCAATGCGAGTCTCCAGTTGTGATGGTGGGGTCCCTGAAGGAACCAGCAGCTTCACCACCCATGGGCCGGTGAGCATGGTGGCAGCCTGGTGTGGGATCACTTCAAGTTCTGCCTTAGTGACCATAGACATGCCGTCTGCACCTACTGAGTAGCAGGTACTGGGTAGTAGTGGGTAGTAGGTACTGTCTGCATCTACATGAGTCAGCAGGGGAAAGGACCCCAAGCGTCTTGGGACGATGATGGTGCTGCTGTACCTGCGACCCCTTTCACCCCCTTTCTCCTGCTGGCAGCAATGGTTCTGGCGTGCCCTCGGCTAGCAGCAGCAGCAGCTGCTGCTGCTCCCAAGCCTCCAGGATTCGAAGGGCACTTGCAATAGGGGGCGCCCACCACACAGGCCCTGCTAGGTCCTGGTTCTGACCTTGAAAGCCTTTCAGGGCTTGGCATCTTTCTACCTACAGACCCGCCTCTCCCTTTCCAGTTACATCCCTTCCGGTTAGATCGTCTCAGATGGCCCTTTTGTCGGTCCCTGGTTTCTGAGAGGTTTGGGGCTCTAGGACCCGGGAAAGGGCCTTTTCGGTTGCTTTCCCACTTCTTTGGAATACTCTTCTGGCTTCTGGGGGCACCAGAGCGGGTTGAGCATGATGGGTGCTACCCACCACCCAACCCACAGAGCAATTGGGAAATCAGGTGGTTTTTAATGATTTCTTTTTAATTGTGTCAGGGTCATTTCAGTCCATTGCCATACTGAGCCAGATAAAATTACATCTGGTGAGAGCTAGTCTCTCAGTTGGTTTTCTGGGAGGACTAGTCTTCCCATTGTTCAGCCTTTTCCTTCCCACTGTCAGCAAGGTGCCATTCACATTTCCAATGTCTTCTTTGTGGTTTTATTGCTGTTTTACAGCCCTGTAACGCCAGCCCCCACCAACAGGCACAGTTACCATCCACATCCCCAGTCAGCTGGTGTGACTCCACAGACCAAGACATGGGTGACAGAGCATTCCTTCCTCCCCAAAGTTTTGCCCAGCAGCCAGGCTAGGTTTTGCCATTTGGTAGCAAGGCGGCTGTCTTACCGATGGATTATTGACTTGTGCTGTAACCAATCAATGGTAGCCAGCCTTCATTCCAAAAGACGGTGTCCCACCCCTCTCTGTTTCTTTTTCCATTCCAGGTCTTAGGTCAGGAACCATTGAGTAGAGGGCCTTCCTCCACCCAGCCCAGGACATTCCCCAACACTTGCTGGCTTGCCATGATGCTCTGCTCTAGATGAGCTTCCGTGGGCTGGATCACCAGCCCTCCTCACACGATGAAATCTAAGATTTCTTCCTCCAGTGAAATGAAGCCAGCTCTGCCAATTTATCTAATAGCAGCAGTCCTGCACGTGGCCGTGTCCAGAGTCAACCAGCTGGACCCAGGGACGCAGGGATATTCTTATTGAGCTTTTTTTCTCCTGCGCCACAAACTCCTGCTGCTTCCACTCCCGGGCTACTTGTTCCATTTGAGACCACTTGGGAATCTTTTCTATGTAAGGATGCCACAGTTTTGCTTTGTCATAATATGTTCTATGAAGAAGGGAGAATTCAGTGTCAACTGAAAATCTCCTGGTTGGCCCCAACTGGAACCCGAAGCAAAGCACTGTAGTGGTAACCAGTTCAGAAGATGGCGTTCCATCATTCCATCATTGGTTTCATTCAGAAAGACTGGCATGATGCTTTCTTCTCAAGTCAAGTCCCATGGTTGTCTTTTTCTAGAGTTACATGGCAAGCTAAAGAGTTTGGATATTATTCTGTAGGAAATGTAACTAAACTGGTTCAAGGTGTTTGAACTGGTTACCAAAACACTTTGGAAAGTGAATATTTGACCCCACACTGAACGGGAGAGTTCCAAAAGAATGACCAAGTTAGAAATGGTGTGACTCCCTGCACAGGTGGTTTCTTACTTTTCCTGGATTTAATGTATAAGCTCTTCTTCCAGGTTAATTGTGAGCACCCTTTCCCACTTCCATATGTCCTGGTGGTTTCTTGGCACAACTGGAATCAAACACAATACCACAATAAACATGAGTGCTTTTTCAGTGTTGCATTCTCAAGACCGGTTGTCACTCATATACTCATGTCTGATCTTTTCTCCCCGCCCCCCATAGAACGAGAACATTGAGGCGCTCCAGAGGATGATCAGGGCTTTGCTGGAGGAGGCCCCCTCTGTCTGGAACTTAATCAGCATCTTGAAGGTAAGTGCAATGAAAGCCCTATTCAGACAGTCGGTAGTACATGTGTGCAGGTGTCTGAACACTGGTATGTGATTTTGTGTGCATGACTGTAGTTGCATTTGTTTTTAAAGTGAACCTGGGCACGGGCCCCTCACATGCCTGGTCCAGCTAGGAAGTGTCATGCAGTGCCTGAAAACAGGACTGCCTTTTGGTTACACGGTTTCCATTCACCCCTGAGCTCGTTCATGGTTCTTCTCTGCAACTTTGCCAGCTCTAACATAATCTGGCTGAGCTGGGTGACCAGAACTGCACCCCATATGTCAAAGGTCTCTGCCCCAAAGCATTGGAGCAGCTGTCTCGACCCAATTCCTCAGCCAGAAGGAGGATGATGCACCATCTGGAAGCCTATTGGGCTACCTGTATTGCTGCCCCTCCTTCTGTTCTGCACTCCTTCCCTGCCCCATTGGCCCCAACTCCTGCCAATGTCTGCTTAAGGGTCGCATTCTCACCTTCTCCCTGCTCTCTTCTAGGTTGCGAAGAGTCTGCCTTTGCTGTAGGCAGATCTTTAAGTCCTCCCCCACCAGTGACTCCGCCAAGGGCAAGCCCCCCAGAGGGAGGTTCTTTAAATGGAAACACCGCATTGAGCCTACTCCAGCACCACCTCCAACTCCCACAGGGGACTCCCCGGCAGTATCCGGAGTCACCATCGATGAGCAGGTGCCCCTGGTTGGGACAGGGGCCGACTCTTTGGGGAAGGTGAGACAGCTAGTGCTTGGGAACCTGGCAGACTTGTGGGTCTGAATGAAAAGGCCTTTGGTGAGAAGTCGCTTCCCTTGGGGAGATGCTAATCTCTCATTATTCATATAGGCTGGCTGACTTGGGATGTAACCTCGAACTGGTAGCCCGCCTTAATTCCAAGAAAGGGAATCCCCATTTTTAAATACCAAATGGGAATCAAAGTCCTTAAACCCACTCACCCCCGACTCTTCTTCCCTTCCAGATCTGACTACTGGGATCTGACTACTGGAGTGGAGAAAATGGAAAGAGCTGAGGTAGGGATCCATTCAGAAAAGGGCCTTCCTCCCTAGAGCCCAGGACATTTCTCTGAGAGGCATTTGCCCCATACGGGATCTGAAAGCTCCCACTCTCTGCTCTGATCCCTTTCCCACTTCTGCATTATCCCTGAGAGGCAGAAGCAGAATATTCCATGGAGGGGGTGGGGTCCCCAGAAAGGACCTGAGAGCAGCCCACCAAGTAAGGGTGCCTGCTCCATTTCCAGGAAGGCACGGAGAGTCCTTCATCTCTAACAGCTCAATGCTTCTAATATTCAGGTCATCCTCTGCTGGACTGAATTCTTGACATCCATTATTGACGGTATTAAGGATGCCAAGTCCTGTGAAAGTGAGATGCTGTTGTATGAAAAAGACAAGGCTGTGGATGCCGTACTAGAGAGTGAGATGTGGCAGAGAATGGAAGATGATGACCAAGCGCAGGCTCAGTCAAAACCTGACTGCCAAAAGTGTGTGTTTGAGGCTGGTGCTATCCCAATGAAGTCCATGGGTACTGACCAACTCTCTTCTGCTCTTTGATCTCTGCCAGGAAATTATGGAGGACATCAAGAAGCATCCAGACCCTGGGTTTCTCTTGAGCCTCACCATGGACACTCTTACGGAACTCAGGTATGCTTATAGTCCACAGAGAAAGGGCAGTGGCAAACCAGGAAAGATCTGTAACTGGATCTCCCCCTTTTTAAAATATAGCTTTTAATTTGTTAAGTATTAGGGCCTTCTCCAAATCAGGTCCTTCCCAGACCGGGATTGGACCTTTTCAGGGAAAAGAGGAGAACCCATTACAGACCTTGCTGGGTTGCTATGTTCCTCTTCTTTAGAGGAGCTTCCATTGGCTGGATCACCAGTCCTTCTCACACTACAAAATATCATCTTTCTCCCTCCAGCAAAATGAAGCCAGCTCTGCCGTTCAATGTAAAAGCAGCCGTCCTGCACGTGGCGGTGTCCGGGGTGGATCAACTGGACCCAGGGACCCAGGTAAATTCTTCTTGGGCTTTTTTCTCTTGCGAAGAAAACGTGATACCGCTGTCATTGTGAGTGATTTTTCAATGTTGTATTCTCAAGACCGGTTGTGTCTCCTACTCATGACTTATCTTCTCTTTCCCTCCTTGAAGGAGAAAATGGCATCCTTCAAGAAGATGCTCAGGGGGCTGCTGGAGGATGCCCCCTCTATCCAGGACACAATTGGCATCTTGAAGGTAAGTGAAATGGAAGCCCTGTTCAGACATCGGGTAGTAGATGTGTGCAGGTGTCTGAACACTGGTATGTGATTTTGTGTGCATGACTGTAGTTGCATTTCTTTTCAAAGTGAACCTGGGCACGGGCCCCTCACAGGCCTGGTACAGAGAGGGAGTGTCAAGCAGTGCCTGTATTCAACATCATGAATGAATTCCTGTCCTTGTGTCCAGATCTGCACCTGTGCACTGTCCACTCATGGTCCGAGTGTGGAACATAAGGTGTGAATGGGGCTTCTGACTTTTGCCTCTCCAACATCCGAACGTGGCCTGACAGAAAGAGGCAGCAGACCCCATTCTCTTAGTTTACTGAAAAGTGGATCTGCCCCAAAGGAGTGGGGTGGGCTGGTAGATAGTGCCTGATGGCTGGAGGCTACCACCCATCCCCAATTTAAGAGTGATTGGGCAGAGGGGTGAATTATGGTGAATTTATTTGTATGAGGTTTGTCTTCATAAGGTGAAGTGTGCTAAATTGATTACTTCCTCATATTATTCATAGTAAAGGAAAGTGTGAAAAAGTGAAAGTGGGGTCATGAGAGTTGTTTAATTGAAAAAAAATCTCATTTGCTATGATTGAATGAGAATTCACACCTCAGAAGTTGACTCCTTTGGGGCAGATCCACTTTCTGCCCCCAATCTGCCCCAAAGACACCGAAACTTCAAAAATTCTCAAAAAATCAGCCCTCTGCCCAATCCCCCTGAAATTGGTGTGGTAGCCTCCACCCATGAGGCACTACCACCCCACCCCACTATTTTGGGGCAGATCCACTTTCTGCCCCCAAACTGCCCCAAAGTCACCAAAACTTCAAAAATTCTCAAAAAATCACCCCTTTGACCAAACCCCCTGAAATTGGGGTGGTAGCCTGCACCCATTAGGCACTACCACCCCACCCCACTATTCTGCCCCAGCCCCCACTTTCTGCCCCAATATGCCCCAATCTGCCCCAAAGACATGAAATTTTCAGAAATTTACCAAAAATCAGCCCTTTGCCCAATCCCCCTGAAATTGGGGTGGTAGCCTGTACCCATTAGGCACTACCACCCCACCCCACTCCTTTTGCCCAAATCCCATGCTATGCCCCCAAACTGCCCCAAAGTCCCTAAAACTTTAAAAAATCGCCAAAAATCAACCATGAACCGAATCACCCGAATTTTTTGTGCCCGAAATTCGGGTGATTCGGCTCGTGCCCGAAAAAATTTGGGGGGCATCGGGGGTGATTCGGTTTGGCCCCGAATCACCCGAAATTGTTCATTTCGGGCACAGATCGTTCTGTGCCCGAAATTTTTTGCACATCCCTATTATTTAGCAAAGCACCAAGGAAGCTAACAGGCATTGGAGAAGATCCTTTATCTTCTGCCTCTGGTGGAGAAGGAATGCCCCACCCCCTTCTCTTTTGTATTTGGATGCCAGGGTAATAGGAGATGTTTCCGAGTTCCTTCACCTCTCTTTCCTTGTTCCGGTGCTGTACAGTCTCATGGCTATCTTGTTTTTCCTCACATGTAATAATCAAGTCAACAACCGAAGTCAGGATGTAAGTCCATCTATTGTCTCTCAATCTGGAATATAGGCGGGGGTCAGCTTTTCCTTCCATCAACCCCTCCTTAAGTAGCAGTTGATTTCGTTTCTCATTCCACACTCTGGCTGCTTCTTTGAAGCCATAGATGCTTCTTTCTGGTTTGGACACAAGCTGCCCCTTCTTTCTAGGTACCTCCCAGCCTGGTGGCTATTGCATAGAGATGTCTTCCTTGATTTCCCCATGAAGGAAGGCAGTCTTTACATTCATGTCTTCAACTTGCATTTTTCTGGCCGCTGCTATGCTGAGCAGTGTCCTCATTGAAGTGTATGTCACAAGTGGTGCAAAGGTCCCCTTGTAGTCCTCACCATAGATCTGGGAGTATCCCTCGACTACTTGCCTTGCCTTGTAGCGCTCTGCCTCCCCTTCTGCATCCTGCTTGACTCTGAAGACCCACTTGCATCCCGCAGTCTTTCTTCCTGTGGGCATTGACACGTCTTCAAGTCTCCTTTTGGTGCAGGGAATCAATTCCTTCGAATGCTGCTTATCTCCATGTCTCACCTTGTGTCAGCTGGCATCTTTTCTTTCTCTTGCCATGTGGTGGGTTCTTGTAGCTCTCCTCCTTTGATCACGAGTGAGAACCTTTTGGGTGAAATCCCCTTGTTGGGCCTCTAGCAGCGCCTCAGTTCGGGCTCAGGCTGTGCAGCCCCATCTCTAATCTGTATCCCCTTCTGAACCTCCTTCTGGTTGTGGCACAGATTCTTCAGCTTCACGGACTGGCTCTTGCATCGTGAGACATCTTGCCTCTTTCACCTGGATCTCTGGCACAGGTTCTGGCACATCATCCCTAGTTGGCCCTTGTCTCTCCTCAAAAGACACCACATTGCAGATCCTGACCTCTCCATTTGTACGATCAAAGGTTCTCTATCCCTTTTGGCCAGGCGAATATCTAACCAACACTCCCAGTTCACAGTTGCGATTGAGTTTGGTTGTCCTGGCCTTTGGGATGTATGCATAAGCTTTCGATCCAAACATGTTGGCATGCTTTAGAGAGGGTTTGTGCCCAAGCCATCGTTCAGATGGTGTCTTGTCTGTTGCTTTGGCTAGCAATCTGAGTTGCAAGGACTTAGGAACACATGGGAAGCTGCCATAGACTGAGACAGACCACAGGACCATCTAGCTCAGTATTGTCTGCACAGACTGGCAGCGGCTTCTCCAAGGTTGGGAGAAGGTTGGGGTCCACCCTGCTTGCATATGAATGGGAGGCTAGCACTGTAAGAGATTCCCCTTAGGGGATGGAGCCGCTCTGGGAAGAGCAGAAGGTTCCAAGTCCCCTCCCTGGCTTCTCCAAGATAGGACTGAGAGAGATTCCTGCCTGCAACGTTGGAGAAGTCGCTGCCAGTCTGTGTAGACAATACTGAGCTAGATGAACCAATGGTCTGACTCAGGAGATGGCAGCTTCCTATGTTTCTATGACAGCAGAATGTATGAGCTCCAAAGGACACTGTGACTCTGTCTGTGTCTGTGCAGAAAAGCTGGGTCTCACCCCTTGATTAAGTCAGCAACACTTACCCCTTGTGGCAGCTTCTCTGCATAACTCCACTGTAAGTCCTTCCTAATGCCATTTTCCCCAAGCTCATTTATCACATGGATTTGCCTATGTGCTAGTCTTTTAGGCCATATGGTCGAAAAGTTCTTGTGTTTGCATGAGGCTGCAAGCCTGGCCTGTTCAGTTACACAGTCCAATTGAAAAAGCACATCTTTATGCATATAGGCTGTCATCATGAAATCATCCTTCTTAGCTGATGTAGCAAACTTTGTCCTCCAAAGTCACTTTGCAGCTTTGATTGACTCCATCTCTCACAGAGGTCAAGTTACTCTCCATATCAGGGACTAAGAGGGCATCTTGGATCAAAATCTTTTCCATTTCCCCATCCAATTGCTTACTATACAGTTCAGCAGTTCCTCTCCTGGATGAATAACTATTTTTCCCATCAGCAAACCAAACAGCAACTTTGTCATTTTTGTCTACATCTATCAACAGTTGAGAGGAATTCAGGATGTTTGGGGTAGTGCCTGAATCAATAACAAAACTATTCCTCTCATTTCTGGTTGCTACATTGAAAGACCTCTCTCTCTCTCTCTCTCTCTCTCTCTCTCTCTCTCTCTCTCCTGTTCTTTCAATCCAACCTGCTGTTTGCTTCTCTGTCTGTGAGAAATGGGTGTCCTCCTTTCTATTGTGTAGACAGACTGTCAGTCATCTCTGGAGCTATTCTGACCAGGTTTTCCTCCTCTAGGTTTCTTTCTGCAGTTGCCGCCTTTAGGATCTGGGCAATGAGCATTCAAGCCTGGAGCACGTGCCTTTCCTGAGAGAAGTCCACCATCAAGTGTGTCATGTTGTCACTCACGTTGGGGTTCAAAGGGGTTCAAAAGCTGGTGCCATTGGGACTCTGAAGAGCAGACATCAGGAAACAGACTTCCCCAAGTCTTCAAACGTCATCAGGCAATGGCTATGCTGTTCACCATAATATCAGTTGTCAGCTCTACAGCCCTATGAAAGCAATGTAGCTGCAGCTTATAGCAGCGAGCAATGTTGGTATCCAAGCAGTTGTGGAAAGCTAAACAACACTTGAGATTGACCCTCATGGTTGCCCACTTGCCCTTTTTAGGACAGGGAACTCCCTCTACTTGTAAACCTAAGGAGCTGGTGAGGCCTCAGCCGTTAAGAGTTCAGAAAACTTTCGTTCTCCACCTGGAAGAGACATCCCACTTCTCAGAGAAGTTTAAGGTCACCCCTTCAAACCTGCACATACACTTCACTCAAGCCATTTCCAGACTTCTCTTCCTTGGGTCTGCACCCAAACGGACCAACTCCAGCATCCATGAACTCATTCTTCTACCTGAATATTGCACACACACCCTCCAGCTATGACTGATGCATGGCCTCCAAGCAGGTTTTGAAATACGACTCCTCCTGGCCCAGCCCCTGCTCTCGGGATCAGAACTCAATCCAAATCTATACGGACTTTCCCCATACTGGTTCTCTAGCTTGTGAGTGGTAGCTGTATGTCACGTCTCAGTCCTTCTCCTGCTTTCCTGCTGCCTGCCACTTGTGAGGAGACCTGCTTGGCACCAATGGACCAGGGTCAGTACTACCCTCCTGGCCCTCTATATTTCCTCGCCCCCTTCCCTTTCTTCCCTTTCATATGGTGTTCCTCAGGGCTCCATATTAGATGAGGGATACAAGAGAGGCCTTGTTTTTCTTTGCTGAACATTGCTGGCACTTTGCATGGGGCACCTGGTGAGAGGCAGCATGGAGAAGACAAGGGGCTGCCTCTCTGTGGTTGACTGCTGCACTATTACGTCAGTAGCCTCCTCCCTCCTTCACTTCCACTGGGTCTCCTCCTCTCCAAGCATGGGAAGGAGAGCCCTGCTGTTCCCCAAACAAGAGGGTCCAGAGGGAAGCCAGGCAGCTGTTCAGAGCTTCCTTCCACTTGGGGCATCAGCTCTTGGCTTTGAGACTCGGAGGGAGGGAGGGAGGGAGGGAGGGAGGGAGAATCCTGCTGCTGCCTCTTCTGCCACCCTCCGCTGAATAATGCCAAAGTCAGCGATGAAGAGGCAGAGTGGAGAAGGCTAAGCAGCCACCGACCTGCTCCACGCTGCCTCCTGGCAGGCAAGTGACAGCATCGCCACACTCTGGAAAGAGCAGAGAGCAGTGGCCAGAGGGCAGAGCCAGCAAAGTGATGTGTGTCCCCTCAGGTGAGAATCAGTGTCAGGATTGCACTGAAGGAAGGAGTCCCCGTGTCCGGCTGAAACAAGAGCACATCCCAGCAACCAAGTTGGCTCTCGGGATGAATGGCAGTGGGCGGAGGTGGAGGGGTCTGCTCTGAGGGGCCTGTGGTGGTGGTTTTGCTTTCAACATGGTGGGGAAGAGAGTCCTCTGATTTCTCAGATCAACAGACATATGAACAGGAAGGGTGAGGTTTGGAAGAACTTCTACTACTACTACTACTACTACTACTACTACTACTACTACTGATATACCGCTTTTCGACACAAGTTTCCAAAGCAGTTTAAGTGGAGTAAGAATAAAGGAATAAAGATGGCTCCCTGCCCCCAAAGGCTCACAATCTACAGAGGAACCTAAGATTGATACCAGCAACCACCACTGGAGGGTTACTGGGCAGGGGGTGGGTAGGGCCAACTGCTCCCCCGTGCGGCCTCTGGTCAATAAAGAGAATCAGCCCTTTGAAAAGGTGCCTCTTTGCCCGCTTGGCAGGGGATGCCTCCTAGTCCTGAAGCAACCACTAGAGGCAAGAGGACCAATGGCTATTGCTGAGGCTCATGACACATCCTCTTTTATGACACCTCCGGGGCTCAGCTGCTCTTTGTGGGTGAGTTAGGCGAGGAGGGAGGAGGCGAGGTGGAGAGGAGTTGGAGAGATAGCAAGGAAAGAGTGTATTAGCGAGTCCGTTTCTGTTTCTGTTTATCCATCTATTTATTCATCTATTTGTTTCTTTATCCATTTATTTATTCATCGATTTATCCATTTATTTATCCATTCAGTATTACAGTTAGTGTTAGTGTTTGTTATTTTGTTGCTTGTTGTTTGTTGTTTGTTTGGGGTGGTTTTGGGAGGGATCTAGGGGGGGAGGGAGGGACAGTCAGCTTTTAGGAACAGGAGGGATAGTTAGTCAGGGGGGAATAGTTAGACAGGGAGGGAAATGGGGGAGAAGATGAGAAAATACGTCTTCGCACGGTGAGTAGGATTCCATAACAGCTTTGCCTTGCTCCCTCTATTCCCGGACAGGTCTGACTAGAGACCCCCGCCTGCCTGCCTGCCCGGCTGCCCGATTAGGAAGGGCACCAGCTCTGAAGATGCCTACTGTGACGTGCTTCACGGAGGTCCCGATTGTAGGGGGGAATAATTGAATCAATCCCTCCTTTAGCAGAGTAACCCGATTAAATGAGCTCAGAGTAGAGGAGGAGGCTGGGTCGCAAGCAGGAGGAGAGGGCTGGAGCGCCTAGGAGTGTGCAGTCCGGCACCAGCAGCACCACCTCTAAGTTCAGCTGCCTGGTGTCCCTGGCAGTGCCTTCGGAGCCTGTAATTCTGCCTCCGTGTTCCACCCCTCCGCACCTTCGCCGGCCTTTTCTGCATCTTTCCCAGCTCTAACATCATCTGGCTGAACTGGGCTGACCAGAACTGCACCCCATATGTCAAAGGTCTCTGCCCCAAAGCGTTGGAGCATCTGTCTCGACCCAATTCCTCAGCCAGAAGGAGGATGGTGCACCATCTGGAAGCCTATTGGGCTACCTGTATTGCTGCCCCTCCTTCTGTTCTGCACTCCTTCCCTGCCCCATTGCCCCCCTCTCCTGCCAATGTCTGCTTAAAGGTCGCATTCTCACCTTCTCCCTGCTCTCTTCTAGGTTGCGAAGAGTCTGCAGATGCTGCAGAAAGTTCTTTAAGACCTCCCCCCCCAGTGACTCCGAAAAGGGCAAGCCCCCCAGAGGGAGGTTCTGGCCACGAAGCAAGCGGGTTGAGCCGACTCCAGCGCCACCGCCAACTCCCTCAGGAGGCACCCCAGCCATCTCCGGAGTCACCATCGGTGAGGACGTGCCCCAGGCTCCTTGGGAATGGTTGGGACTGGGGCTGACCCTTTGGGGAAGGTGAGCCAGCTGGTGCTTGGGAGCCCGGGAGCCAGCCTGAATGCCAACAAAGGGAATTCCCATTGGTTAATTCCTCATGGGAATTCAAGTCCTGAATCCCCCCTCCCTTCCCATTCTTCTTCCCTTCCAGGTCTGACAACTGTCACGGAGGAAATGGACAGAGCTGAGGTAGGGAACCTTTGAGTAGAGGGCCTTCCTCCACAGAGCTCAAGACAACTCTGTGAGAGGCATTTCTTCCATCCGGGATCTGGGAGCACCCACTCTCTGCTCTGATCCTTTTCCCTGTTCTGCACTCTCCCTGAGAAGCAGTAGCTGCAGGATATTCCATGGAGCAGGTGGTGTCCCCAGAAAGGAGTTGAGAGCAGCCCACCAAGTCAGGGTGCCCGCTCCATTTGCAGGAAGGCACGGAGAGTCCTTCCATCACTAACAGTTCAGTGCTTTTAATTTTCAGGTCATCTTCAGCTGGACCCAGTTCCTGTCCGCAGTAATAGAAGACGTCAAAGAAGTCAGTTCGCAGGGTGGTCAACTCCTGACCTATGATAAGAATGAGGCTGCGGAAGCCGTACTTGTGAGTGAGATGTGGCAGAGAATGGAAGGGAATGCCCAAGCGAGGGCTCAGTCCAAAGTGTGTGTTTGGGGGTGGAGCTATCCCAAGGAAGTCCGTGGGTAGTGACAAACTCTCTTCTGCTCTTTGATCTCTGCCAGGAAATTATGGAAGATGTCAAAAAGCATCCGGACCCTGGGTTCCTGCTGAGGTTAAGCCTGGACACCGTCACGGAACTCACGTATGCTTATAGCCCACGGAGATTAAATAGGAGGGGGTTGTGTCAGGAAAGGGCTGTGGCAAACCAGGCCAGATCTGTAACTGGATCTCCCCTTTCCCAAAAGATGGCCATTGAAGTGAAGGTTTTTCTTTTAGAAACAAATCTTCTTAAGTACTATGGCCTTTTGCGAACCAGGGCCTCCCCAGACGGGGATTGGTCATTTTTGGAAAAGAGAAGGGAAACCATCACAGACCTGTCGTCGTTTTTCACGCTTGCTGGGTTGCCATGTTCCTCTTCTCTAGAGGAGCTTCCATTGGCTGGATCACCAGCCCTCCTCACACTACGAAATCTCATCTTTCTCCCTCCAGCAAAATGAAGCCGCCTATGCCCTTCAATCTCAAGGCAGCAGTCCTCAACGTGGCGGTGTCCGGGCTGAACCAAGTGGACCCAGGGACCCAGGTAAATTCTTCTTGGGCTTTTTCCTCGTGCGAAGAAAAGGTGATACCACTGTCAGTACCAGTGATTTTTCAATGTTGTATTCTCAAGACCGGTTGTGCCTCCTACTCATGACTGATCTTCTCTTTCCCCCTCGAAGGAGACAATGGCATCCTTTAAGAAGATGCTCAGGGGGTTGCTGGAGGAGGCCCCCTCTGTCTACAGCACCATTGGCATCTTGAAGGTAAGCGCAATGAAAGCCCTATTGGGACATTAGGTAGCAGATGCGTGCAGGTGTCTGAACGCTGACATGATTTTGTCTGCATGACTGTAGTTGCATTTCTTTTCAAAGGGAACCTGGGCACGGGCCCCTCACAGGCCTGGTACAGAGAGGGAGTGTCAAGCAGTGCCTGTATTCAACAGCATGTATGAATTGCAGTCCCTGTGTCCAGATCTGCCCCTGTGCACTCTCCACTCTTGGTCCGAGTGTGCAACATAAGGTGTGAATGGGGCTTCTGTCTTCATCCTCTCCGACATCCGAACGTGGTCTGACAGAAAGAGGCAGCAGACCCCATCCTCTTAGTTTATTGAAGATACATCTAGGTCACTTCCTTATTAGAAGCCAACTGGCTGAGAAGACAGAGAAAACCATCACTCCCATAAGCAACTTTCAGGAATATTGAAGATCTTGTCAACTTTATTGGGGGGGGGATGTTTATATGGAATTAGATCCTCCTTACACTCCTTTGGGACACAAGCAAGGGATGTTCCTGTAGTGGAACAAATTCCTACTGCGCTTAGCTCTCAGTAGCATGGCAAGGGATGATTTAGGCCAGTGCGATGACTCTGAGCTGCTGTTTCAACCCACAGGAGCTCCACAGGTATATTGAATCAGAGGAGCCCCGGCTGCAGGCTCTGGGCCGAGAAGCCTACGTCTACGTCCTGCAGCATGTGGCCAGACTGCCCAATGTGGAAGTAAGTACCCTGCTGTGGACATGGCTTGGCTCTGCTTCAGCATCCTCTGGGACCCCTTGTCAGCTTCCAGGTTCAGAAGAAGACCTCCCATTGGTCTCTGGTCACACGGGGGCTGCCTGGCGGAACACTTGCTGGAGAGGGGCTGTTTCCACTGGGGCTCACCGAGGAACAGGAGGAACAGGACAGAGCTGTCACCCGCCCCCGCCCCATGTCTCTTCTGGCTGCCCAGTGCCCAGAAGAGCCACACTCCATCTTTGGGAATCCTCAACTTTGTTCCCAACTGGGTCATCTTCAATTCTTCACTGCTTTGGATATGGTGTCACATTGACATGAAAGAAACATGTCCGTCTTTATTTCTACAGCTGACCACACACAAGGCTCTCTTGCGCATAGAAGATGACTTGACACATCGTTTGATTAAAAGCACCATCAAAGGTAATGCCAATTTCCAGGGAAGTGGGGAGGGCAGAACTGTCTCCTTGGAATCCCAGAATGGGCCTGGGTGACAAAGGTCATCATTCGTCCAGGGAGCCCCAGTTTTGCTCTGACCTCTCTGTGGCAGGCCTCCCAAGTGGGCATGTCTCAAACTCCCAACCCCTCTTACATGGCCAATCATGGTTCTTCTTGGGGAAGCCCTTGCAGTGAAACTGCGAGGTCTGGAAGCCATGCTTGTCTTCCGCTTTGGCAAGCCCAGTGCAAAAAGTGACCCATTAGAACCTCCTCATTTATTCAACATGGACCTGTCCCTCCTTAACTTTTCTCTTAGCAAATTGAAAGAAGAAACCCCAATCTTTTCTCTTCTCTTCCCTTCAGATGATCTTGTCCTGGAGGACTTCAATGAGGAGGAGGAGTCTGGTAATTGTATGAGTATCAGAATGGAGCGGGTGGGAGTGGTTGAATAGCCATTTGAACCGGAGACTCAATCTTTTGTCTTTTTGTTTGGTTTTCTAGACTGAGAGAGAACAACTACAACAACAATAATAGAACTTGGTTACTCAGTGGCAGTAGATTCAGGACAGACTGCTTTGCACAATGCATCTTTATGTTGCGGGATTCCCTTGGAGATGTCGGGAGTGCCACCGGCTTCGCTTAAGAATTACGCCAATTAATGGAAGATAGGTCTGTTGATAGACAGGTGAGCTCTGGGGAGCCCGGTGAAGGATTGCAGGTATCCCTCTGAGGGCTGGATGCTGAGGAAAAACAGAAGAAAGAACAGGGAAAGGCGGAGAGGACTTGCCCCAGCTTGTGCCCCATTTTATCCTCTGATGCAAATCTCTGGAGTAGTGTTGCTTGTCAAAGTGAAAGTGGCTCTCATATGGAAACCCTGACACCTTCCGTGCACACGTAAGAACAGGATCACTGGTTGGTGTTCCCATATGGAATTGTACACAAACATTGAATGCAGGTCTAAACCACCCAGGATCCACCAAGCCAAGTGTCGTCATATACGTTGGCCCACCCGGCCTCAATGAACCTCCTGTCTTGGCTGCTGTCTTTGACTCAGCAGATCCCCATTTCTGTCATCCTGATTCCATCCCTTCGGTCTTGTGTTCCAGACAGCAATCGTCTGTAGGATCTGTAAAGCATTTGCTCAAATTGCAAACACAGTGGTCTCACCCTGAAGACACACCCTTCAGGTTACTCCTGAAATGGGAAACATGTTCTTTGGCTCTAATTTCATTTTCTGACATTAGAAACTGGATAGATCCAATTTGGAAGTATTTATTCTTTATAATTTATTCTATTTCTATACCGCCCTTCCAAAAATGGCTCAGGGCGGTTTAAACAGAGAAATAATAAATCAATAAGATGGCTCCCTGTCCCCAAAGGGCTGACAATCTAAAAAGAAACATAAGACAGACACCAGCAACTGTCACTGGAGATACTGTGCTGGGGGTGGATAGGGCCAGTTACTCTCCCCCGCTAAATAAAGAGAATCACCAAGTTAAAGGTACCTCTTTGCCAAGTTAGCAGGAGTAGCTATATTACTTCTTATGTGAAAAAGGTATATGATACAGAAACCCAATATTGATGCAATGCAAAGAATTCATTCGATGGCAAAATCATTTTTTATTATGAACATTTTGCCTTTCCATTATCAAAATGATGTGGTTGCTAAGAGTTGACACCGACTTGACAGCACTCCATCCATCAATCACATGCGTGCCACAAAGAAGCAGTTCTTTTCTGCCCGCATTGCTTCTGCAAGCTCACCTTCAGCAGAGTTGTCTCGAGTTGTGAAAGGGTTAGTACATGACCCTCCTCCCTTGAATGAGTATTTGGATCCATCAGTTACCCACTTTGACATTTTAAACGAGATGTTTGCAGATGAAAACTCTCTTCATCCAACGGAACTAGACTCTACCGGTAGTGCAGAGCCTACTGTGGAGGTGTCCGGAAGCTCCTCTTGCACAGTGAATTTGGATCATTTTCCATTTGTGAGAGCGGAGGATGTGGACAAGCTGCTTGGGAGACTTCACTTGACTACCTGTTTTCTTGATCCTTGCCCAACATGGCTTATACCATCTAGCAAGGAGGTGATTGGAGAAGGTCTTGGAAGCATCATTAATGCTTCTCTGAGGAAGGGCAGGATGCCTCCTTGCCTCAGGAAGGCCATGATTAGACCACTGTTGAAGAAACCTGCATTGGATCCCATTCTAGGCATTTCTCCAACCTCCCATGGTAGGGCAAGGGGACTGAGAGGGTAGTGCCATCTCAGCTCCAGGAGTCTTGGAAGAAGGAGATGATCTGGGCCCATTTCAAAATGGCTTCCGGGTGGGCTATGGGGTTGAGAAGGACTTGGTTGGCCTGTTGGGTGATCTCCAATTGGGCATTGACAGGGGGAGTGTGAGCCTGTGGATCCTTGTGGATCTCTCAGCCGATCCTTCTGATATCAGTGAATCATGGCACCTCATGGAGCACCTGAAGGGGTAGGGAGAGGGGTAGGGAGTGAGAGGCACCGCTTTGCAGTGGCTCCACTCCTACTTCTCATGTAGGTCCCAGATGCTGTTGCTTGGAGATTGTTGCTCTTCCAAAGGAGAGCTATTGTATGGGGTTGCACAGGGCTCCATTCTATCTCCAATGCTTTTTAATATCTACATGGATCGGTGCGGGGAAATCGTCAGGGATTTGGTGCAGGGTGTTACCCATATGCTGACACCCAGACCTCTTTCTCCATGTCAACTGCCTTAGGAAATGGCCTAACTTCCCGAAAGACTTACCTGGAGTCTGTGATGAGCCGGATGAGGGAGAACAAACTGAGGCTGAATCCAAGGAAGACAAAGGTAGTCATGGTGGGAAGTTGGGACATAGGAAGTGGCTTAGATCTGCCTGTTTTGGATGGAGTTACACTCTCCCAGAAAGAACCCGTATGTAGTCTGGGAGTACTTCTGGACCCAAGCCTCTTCCTGGTCTCTCAGGTTGAGGCACTGGCCAGGAGGGCTTTCTATCAGCTTAGGCTGATACGCCAGCTACGTCCATTCCTGGAGATAGACCACCTGGAAACAGTGGCGCATATGCTGGTAACATCCTGCACTAGTGCCATGCACTGTACATTGGGCAGTTTTTGTATGTAGTATGCCGAATGTATGTAGAATACAGCAGCCAGGCTGGTCTCTGGGGCTTAGGCCCAAGATATTAGAGGAAATGCTACCTTCTTCATGAACCCTGCTGCTGCCTATTCAGATCATCTGGGGAGGCTTGGTTGCAGTTGCCACTGGTTCAGCTGGTGCTGACCCAAAACCGAGCCTTTTCTAGGGTTCCCCAGGACTTTGGAATGTGCATCCTAACTAAATCAAGTGTTTCTATATTTCTTTCTATTCTCAGCATTTTTCACCAACTACGAATGAAAAGATTCCTCAGCCAATGCACACACTACACTTTGCTGCCAATAGAGTGTCGACCGTGAAGCTCGTCACTCCCACCCTGATATCTCTACTGCCTAAAGTCCACAAAAAAGTCTCAGTCAGCAGCTCTGATTCCAAAAAAGCTGACTTGAGTATCTACAAACCTTAAGTCTGCACAGTGACTTCCGGGCCAAGACAGGGATCATTACCATCCCAACATAGACTCGAGAGACCGCTCCACTCCCAACAAGGGAGACCCCAGAGAAGTCACACCAAGATCACCCTCCGATCCTGAAGGTGACATCAACAAAGCACATATGGAGGATGATACCATCAACACTAGCTGATCTTCTCAAGACCGGCCGCCTCCGGACTGAAAAGAGTCTCCTGCACGATACCAATGATCTAGAAGAGACCCTACGTGATACCAACGCTCTCCGGGCCACAGGGAATCCCCTCACCATCTTTACTCTCCAAAACACTATCCCATAGGATTCAGCATATTGCTACTGAGAACCTCGACACTGAGACTACTCTCCATCTGATCATGCCTGATCGTTCCACTAACTTCTTTGACGGGAAATCTGGCATTGGTGATAGAGGACGCTATCTTCACCCTTGCTCTTGAGCCCCACATCGAAACCAATATCCGGGGAGATTGGACCATCCAGACGCTCGGTCCCGATCACATTCTCCTCAGCACTGCCGGTCTTGGTCTCAGTCAAGAGATAAAAGAACTCAACCACCTAAGCAGCCGGACCTTGACCCTCTACCACCAAATTCCTGAACTGAAGAATCCGCCTCAGAGGACGATGCTGAAACAGCTCTGGGCATCGCATGGGGTTCCACACCTTCAGATCCAATTGGAGATCCCAGGCCTCTGTCTCCCCCTGGGAGTACCTGAAGCTCTTTCAGCACCTGGAGCCAAGAAAGGGAGGGCCAAACTGAATAGAATGCCCTACCATTTTTGAAAAATGCTGGAACCCAGCTAGCCCTCATACATACAAAAAAGGATATTCCCAAGGAGGTGTTAATTCTCTTGGAAGGGTCAATCATGTGGAGCTTTGACTGCAAGAGGATGGATGGCAGAAGAATGTTGTTCAGAGCTGTGTAGTTATTGTGACCATTTTCAGCATTTTTTAAGTGCCAAAATGTCTTCCGAATCCGGTTACAGAATTCAGCTTCTTGAGTCTCAGCTTTCTGTCCCTCTTTGAAACAAAAAGCCAATTTCTAGCCCCTGTGATTTTAGAAAGGTACGCAAATGGTTCTTAAGAGGATGTTGATACTGTTGAAGGACCCCTGGACTTTGAATGCTGAAGGACCCTGCTAACGGGGCAAAGAGGCACCTTTTTAACATGGTGATTCTCTTTATTTAGCAGGGGGAGAGTAACTGGCCCTATCCACCCCCAGCACAGCACCTCCAGTGACTCTTAGGTTTCTTTTTAGATTTTCAGCCCTCTGGGGACAGGGATCCATCTTATTTATATATGATTTCTTTATGTAGACCGCTTTGGAAACATTTGTTGAATGTGGTATAGACATATTTGTTGTTGTTGTTGTTGATGAATTCCAGTGTTCAGAGGCCACAACTTCATGGCTGTGTACCCTTCCCTTTCCATTCCTATAGTCAACCGAAGCACAATTGTTTTGTGCAAAGTGAGAGAAATAATGGGAAGGGGTTTAATTTGCATCAGTTATCTCACTGCAGAACTCAACCTTGCTTGTTGCAGAATTTAGGCTGTCGGTGCACACACAGAATTTAGGCTGACAGCACACACAGTGCTGTCTGCATGCAGTTCTTCCACATAGCAGCATCATAAGAAGTTGTGCTCCAGTTCATGGCAAGGCTTTTTAAAAAACTGCATTGCGTTAACCCTCCTCCCTTTTATGTTACATAGGTCCCTGTTTTCCAAATCCACACTCTGTTGGACCGAGTTCATACAACTCAGGGTACGTGTACCGCGTGAAGCCCTCCACTATATCGAAGCCAACCATGCAAGATACCTATGAAGGCATGGGACTGGAAGACCTCACTACCCAATGTACAGGCCAATGGGATCTGGCCCATTGATGAAAGGGAAGACGTCATTCAAATCTACTGACCTGTCTATAAGACACAACAACCTCGAACAGGGATGTCCAACTCGGGGTCCGTGGGCTGGATCTATCCTGTGGCGCTCCACTGTCCAGCAGCTGAGCAGGTCCAGCTGATTCCTGCCGTGAGTGCTGCCACATTCCCTGTCTTCCCTCTCGCCAGCACCGCTGCAGCGACCGCTGAGCAGGGGCCAGGAAGTCCATCACCACCATGGCCGAGAAGCGGCCCTTATCCAGCCCTTCTTTCTCCCATCAGAAAGTCATGGCCAGAAGAGGTTTTCCCTTTTGAGATGCTTTCTTCATTTTGCCCAACAGACCCAATAAAGGATGTATTAATTGCGGGATTTTGTTTTCAGTATCATACAAAAATTGGTGTCTTTCACATTTTCACACCAAGCAAGGACGATACACGATTTTCATGTTTTATTTTTCTTTCATGTGTACTGTTTATTGTAAACCTCCCAGAGACATACGTTTCGGGTGGTACATAAATATGTTCAATAAAATCAATCAATCGATACTGGAACTCTGATCCTGGAATCTTATTGTCTCTCTCTTGGAGTAGTTCTTCAAACTGCCCATCATGCAAGCACATCGCTTGGAGCATGTGCAGGCAAGGCGTCAGCCCGGGCACTGCTGCCTCCGCTCCTTCCATAAAGAGCAACTTTCAACACATTTAACGGGTGGGGAGTAGGCCGTGCCCTTCCTTCCAGCCTCCCTGATGGATTGGGAAAGGAAGGATTGAGACTCATCAGCACAGGAAGTGCGGAAGAGTCAGATCAGGGGTCATAGAGTAGAGGCAGCTAGAATAGTTGAGGGAGACCCCCACTCACGACCTCTACTCCCAATGCCCCTAGCGGTCCGCAGATACAGGATCCATGAATAACTGGGTTTGAATTCAACCTGAGGACAACTTCAGCCATGCCCTTTTAATTCCACAATGCTCCCATGATATCTGTAAAGAAGATCCAAAGCAGGTCCAGGGAATGAATGAAGGGGTTTCCTTTCATATCACCATCTCTGGGAGGGCTATAAAGGGTTCTGCTTTATAGGCAAACCATGGATCCTCCTCCTTCATGGCCAGGAGGCATGTTGTTGCTGGCCCTAAGAGACACAAAAATCTCCTGAGCATCCTGGAAAGGGTGCCAGACAAGGAGATATCAGGGAGGGTCTTAACTCTCTTTAAAACAGACAAGGGAGGAATACATGTTGGACGGTTTCAATCTCCCTCTAACCACAAGGGCAGATTCTATCTTCCCTAGGTATACTCTTTATTCTCTCTGCCTGCACAGCCGACGGGAGCAGGTCATACCTTGCTCTAAAGGAAGCTCTCAGATAGCACGGGTTCTCTAGACCGAATGGAGAATTGCACAGAAAAAGCAAGAGTGTGTTGCTGTGTTGAAGAATTGGTGGCTTTGGAGATTACAAACTTGGTCCGGGGGTGACCAGCTCCTGCCACATTCATCCTGAACTCTAACTTAAGCGAGGTGCGGTGAAGCATTGGCTGCTAGGTGCCATCCACCAGAGTGAGAAGCACAGAGACTTGCATAGACCAGCATGCCTACCAGGCGGAGGAGAAAGGTGTGTGGGTCTGCTTGCCCTCCCCTCCGCTCTGCTCTTTGGCAGCACAGGCTTGCACATGTGGGCTTCTTGCATGTTACTGCGGATGACACTTGCACCAAACCATTCATGGTCTTCTCTTTCATCTCCCTGACGCACCTCAAGGCTGTCAGACAGATCAAGGAGAGGGACAGTACACACTTCTTTGCTTGTAACAACAGTTTCTAACTGAAGTTGAGGATTCCAGTATGAAAGGCTCTCTTCTAATGTGTTCCTGGGATTCTCGCCACTGAGTTCTGCATGGTGTCAAGTCATGCTGCTCTGTGCTGGATTGACACGTCTTCCTGATTGGTCTGTTGTTTCTCATGTGGTAACAAACGTGGTCACATCATCAAGAGAAGTGTAGTTTTGTATTCCACAGCAGAGCTAATAATAGCAACTTCTTTACAGTACGTTCAATTTCAAAAGGAGCACGGAAGTCTCCTGAGCAGAGACAAATGAAGAGGTTTATCTGTCCCTCCCTCCCTCTCGTAATGTCAAATACATCTCATGGACAGCATCAAAACTTCCATATGGCCTAGAAAGCTGGGCTTTGGAACATGTTGAAGACAATCTAACTAGCAGAAAAAACCAACGGTAGGATGTTGGTGCACTTGTTCCCAGGGTCGGTGCCAGACTCTTTTGCGCCCTAGGCAAACACATTGACACTCGACACTCTGCACCCCCCTGAGGTCTGAGGTCTGCACTCTGCTGCCTAGTTGGCCTAACGGTAGCACCGGCCCTGCTGGTTCCTCACAAGGGGGACACAGAACTGTAAGGCACTTGCATCTAGACCTGAAGGTGCCTCCGATTAGAACACTCTTTGAAAGTGAAGATCCTTTTGACATGTAATCCTGAACCTGAGACAAGGAAACCCTCCAACAGAGGCCAGGCTGCTTGCTTCTTGCCAGTGATGATGAGAACTTGCTGCATCTCTCTGTGTGAACTAGCCAAAGGTATGAGCAGGGACTGACTGATGTTGAATACATGTTGTGGAGGAGGTGCCGACTGCTTTGGCTGCTAGCCCAACCAGAGTGGTCTCGCTTGGAGATCGGTCACACCATGCCCCCAATCCCCCTTAGCAATGCCAGACTCCAGTTGTGATGGTGGGGTCCCTGAAGGAACCAGCAGCTTCACCACCCATGGGCCGGTGAGCATGGTGGCAGCATGGTGTGGGATCACTTCAAGTTCTGCCTTAGTGACCATAGACATGCTTTCTGCACCTACTGAGTAGCAGGTACTGGGTAGTAGTCGGTAGTAGATACTGTCTGCACCTACATGGGTCAGCATGGGAAAGGACCCCAAGCCTCTTGGGACGATGGTGGTGCTGCTGCACCTGCGACCCCTTTCACCTGCGGGTCCATTCTCCTGCTGGCAGCAATGGGTCTGGCGTGCCCTCGGCTAGCTGCTGCTGCTGTTGCTGCTGCTCCCAAGCCTCCAGGATGCGAAGGGCACTTGCAATAGGGGGCTCCCACCACACAGGCCCTGCTCAGGCCGATAGCCAGCCTCAGTGTACAACCTGGGACACACCCTGGCTACGGGCCCCTGCTGCTCCCATGGCGCTCTTGCGGAGAAGCGCCAAAAGATAGCCGGCCATTTCCACCAGGGTGAAAAGGCTCAGTGCATGCTGAAGGAGAGGCAGCTTGAGCTGGACCTACCTGAACACCTGATCCCTCAGGAGGTTCCTACCCAGTGGAACTCTGACCTTCTTCTGCGGGATGGTTTGGTTGGGGGGTTTTCTGCTCCATGCTGTGCCTCAGGAGAGGCAAGGAGGTTTGATTCTGTAATGTCCTTTTCTCTGCACTGAGTGTAATGCTGTTCTCTTGTCGGTATAACGATCTGGTTTTGCTGGATCTCAGATTGACAAAAGCAGTACTTGGCTTCCTTCCTTCCTTCCTTCCTTCCTTCCTTCCTTCCTTCCTTCCTAGAGCTCTGGTTTGGTAGTCTGTGTGTGAGATGGTGTTATGGATAGAAAGGGACAGTGGCAGCTCAGCTCTATGTGTCTGTGTGTAATATTTCTTGGTGATTGCCGTGATGAACTCTCTAGCTAGGGTTCCCTTTGAGGACGATCAGGAAGCTACAGCGGGTCCAGAATGCAGCGGCTCGCCTTCCCATGGGTGCCAGAAAATATGATGGGGTAACACCTCTCCTGCAGTCATTGCACTGGTTGCCTATTGGCTTCCGAGTTCAATTTAAGGTCCTGGTTCTGACCTTGAAAGTCTTGCAGGGCTTGGCGCCTGTCTACCTACAGACCCGCCTCTCCCTTTCCAGTTACATCCCTTCCGGTTAGATCGTCTCTAATGGCCCTTTAGTCGGTCCCTGATTTCCGAGAGGTTCGGGGCTCTAGGACCCGGGAAAGGGCCTTTTTGGGTGCTGCCCCACTTCTTTGGAACACTCTTCCCCTTCAGATCCGTCTAGCCCCTTCCTTACTGATCTTCAGATCTCTATTGAAGACTTTTCTTTTTCACCAGACTTTTGCCCTGCACTTTAAATATTTGTTTTTTGTTAGTTACTTGAGTTTTTAATTTAAAACGTGATTTTTAATGTTGCCTTCTTTGCATGTTTTTGTGCACTGCCCGGAGTCTTTGGAGTGGGCGGTAGATTAAATGTTTCAAATAAATAAATCAATAACTGGTTTCTGGGGGCACCAGAGAGAGTTGGGCATGATGGGTGCTACCCACCACTCAACCCATTTCCAATGTCTTCTTTGTGGTTTTATTGCTGCCTTACAGTTCTGTAACGCCAGCCCCCACCAACAGGCACAGTTACCATCCACATCCCCAGTCAGCTGGTGTGACTCCACAGACCAAGACATGGGTGACAGAGCATTTCTTCCTCCCCAAAGTTTTGCCAAGCAGCCAGGCTAGGTTTTGCCATTTGGCAGCAAGCCGGCTGTCTTACCGATGGATTATTGACTTGTGCTGTAACCAATCAATGGTAGCCAGCCTTCATTCCAAAAGACGGTGTCCCACCCTTCTTTGTTTCTTTTTCCATTCCAGGTCTGAGGACTGCAAAGCAAAAGAAAGAAAGAAAGAAAGAAAGAAAGAAAGAAAGAAAGAAAGAAAGAAAGAAAGAAAGAGGAGGTCAGGAACCATTGAGTAGAGGGCCTTCCTCCACCGAGCCCAGGACATTCCCCAACACTTGCTGGGTTGCCATGATGCTCTGCTCTAGATGAGCTTCCGTGGGCTGGATCACCAGCCCTCCTCACACGATGAGATCTAAGATTTCTTCCTCCAGCAAAATGAAGCCAGCTCTGCCAATTCATCTAATAGCAGCAGTCCTGCACGTGGCCGTGTCCAGAGTCAACCAGCTGGACCCAGGGACGCAGGGATATTCTTATTGAGCTTTTTTTCTCCTGCGCCACAAACTCCCGCTGCTTCCACTCCCGGGCTACTTGTCCCATTTGAGACCACTTGGGAATCTTTTCTATGTAAGGATGCCACAGTTTTGCTTTGTCCTAATATGTTCTATGAAGAAGGGAGAATTCAGTGTCAACTGAAAATCTCCCGGTTGGCCCCAACTGGAACCAGAAGCGAAGCGCTGTAGTGGTAACCAGTTCAAAAGATGGCGTTCCATCATTCCATCATTGGTTTCATTCAGAAAGACTGGCATGATTTTTTCTTCTCAAGTCAAGTCCCATGGTTGTCTTTTTCTAGAGTTACATGGCAAGCTCAAGAGTTTGGATATTATTCTGTAGGAAATGTAACAAAACTGGTTCAAGGTGTTTGAACTGGTTGCCAAAACACTTTGGAAAGTGAATATTTGACCCCACACTGAACGGGAGAGTTCCCAAAGAATGACCAAGTTTGAAATGGTGTGACTCCCTGCAGAGGTGGTTTCTTACTTTTCTGAGATTGAATGTATAAGCTCTTCTTCGGGGTTAATTGTGAGCACCCTTTCCCACTTCCATATGTCCTGGTGGTTTCTTGGCCCAACTGGAATGAAACACAATACCACGATAAGCATGAGTGCTTTTTCAATGCTGCATTCTCAAGACCGGTTGTCACTCATATACTCATGTCTGATCTTTTCTTCCCCCCCTAGAACGAGAACATTGAGGTGCTCCAGAGGATGATCAGGGCTTTGCTGGAGGAGGCCCCCTCTGTCTGGAACTTAATCAGCATCTTGAAGGTAAGTGCAATGAAAGCCCTATTCAGACAGTCGGTAGTACATGTGTGCAAGTGTCTGAATATTGGTAGGTGATTTTGTGTGCATGACTGTAGTTGCTTCGTTTTAAAAGTGAACCTGGGCACGGGCCCCTCACAGGCCTGGTCCAGCTAGGAAGTGTCATGCAGTGCCTGAAAACAGGACTGCCTTTTGGTTACATGGTTTCCATTCACCCCTGAGCTCGTTCATGGTTCTTCTCTGCAACTTTGCCAGCTCTAACATAATCTGGCTGAGCTGGGCTGATCAGAACTGCACCCCATATGTCAAAGGTCTCTGCCCCAAAGCGTTGGGGCAGCTGTCTCCACCCAATTCCTCAGCCAGAAGGAGGACGGTGCACCACCTGGAAGCCTATTGGGCTACCTGTATTGCTGCCCTCCTTCTGTTCTGCACTCCTTCCCTGCCCCATTGCCCCCCTCTCCTGCCAATGTCTGCTTAAGGGTCGCTTTCTCGCTTTCTCCCTGCTCTCTTCTAGGCTGCGAAGAGTCTGCCGTTGCTGCAGGAGGCTGTTTAAGACCTCCCCTGTCAGTGACTCCGCCAAGGGCAAGCCCCCCAGAGGGAGGTTCTTTAAACGGAAACACCGTGTTGAGCCTACTCCAGCACCACCTCCAACTCCCACAGGGGACTCCCCGGCAGTATCCGGAGTCACCATCGATGAGCAGGTGCCTCAGGTTGGGACTGGGGCTGACTCTTTGGGGAAGGTGAGAGAGCTAGTGCTTGGGAACCTGGCAGACTTGTGGGTCTGAATGAAAAGGCCTTTGGTGAGAAGTCGCTTCCCTTTGGGAGATGCTAATCTCTCATTATTCATATATGCTGGCTGACTTGGGCTGTAACCTAGAACTGGTAGCCCGCCTTAATTCCAAGAAAGGAATCCCCGTTTTTCAATTCCAAATGGGAATCAAAGTCCTTAAACCCACCCACCCCCAACTCTTCTTCCCTTCCAGATCTGACTACTGGAGTGGAGAAAATGGAAAGAGCTGAGGTAGGGATCCATTCAGAAAAGGGCCTTCCTCCCTAGAGCCCAGGACATTTCTCTGAGAGGCATTTGCCCCATAGGGGATCTGGAAGCACCCACTCTCTGCTCTGATCCCTTTCCCACTTCTGCATTCTCTCTGAGAGGCAGAGGCAGAATATTCCATGGAGGGGGTGGGGTCCCCAGAAAGGACCTGAGAGCAGCCCACCAATGAAGGGTGCCCGCTAAATTTCCAGGAAGGCACGGAGAGTCCTTCATCTCTAACAGCTCAATGCTTCTAATATTCAGGTCATCCTCTGCTGGGCTGAATTCTTGACGTCCGTTATTGACGGTATTAAGGATGCCAAGTCCTGTGAAAGTGAGATGCTGTCGTATGAAAAAGACAAGGCTGTGGACGCCGTACTGGAGAGTGAGATGTGGCAGAGAATGGAAGAGGATGACCAAGCGCAGGCTCAGTCAAAACCTGACTGCCAAAAGTGTGTGTTTGAGGCTGGTGCTATTCCAATGAAGTCCATGGGTACTGACCAACTCTCTTCTGCTCTTTGATCTCTGCCAGGAAATTATGGAGGACTGTCTGTGGCAGGCCTCCCGAGTGGGCATGTCTCAAACTCCCAACCCTTCTCACAGGGGTAAAAATGGTTCTTGCAGGCAAAGAAGTTGCAGCAAAACTGTGAGGTCTGGAAGCCATGATTGCCTTCCGCTTTGGAAACCCCAAGGCAAAAAGTGACCCATTAGACCCTCCTCCATTTGTTCAGTATGTATAAGTCCCTCCTTACCTAAATCAGTTAACATCAGAATATTACGTCTTTTCTCTACTCTTCTCTTCTCTTCTCTTCACTTCAGATGGCCTTGTCTTCGAGGACTTCCATGAAAAGGAGGAGTTTGTCTGGTCGCCCATTTGCTTCCTTTTCTTTTTAATGCTCCTGAAGCTAGGAGAATAGCTGCCTGGAAGTATTCTATGTTTTTAAGAATACATACCATACCATATCATATCTTATGACATGATTGATTTTAACAATGACTTTGAAATGGTTCTGTATTGTATTTTGTATTTCCTTCACCCCTCCCCCCTTTTTGATCTGTTATGATTTAATTTTTGTTTGTTTTATCTTAATAAATACAGTTTATTGTTCTTATTCTTATTTGCATTCTTATTCTTACTATTAGTGAAACTACTATATATCTTGAATTTCTGCCCAGACATTTACGAAGCAACATAACAGCTGGGGGAAGCACCGTGCCTTGTAGAGGTGCACCAGGCAGAAACTCATCTGGGGCATCTCTAGGAAGTTGATTGGGGAAGCTGCAATTCTGGAATGTCTGCCTAGACACATCCCTCCCCAGCCCAATGTCCGGCTGAGAGAACAAGGCAACGTGTGGCTGCATGGAGCCTCTTTTCGAAAGCCACCATACGCTGCCAGACTGTACAAAGTCTTGACAGCTTCTATGGTGCGGAATTTAACATGGCCACCTTCGCTTGGAATTTCCGTGCTTTTTAGAGTAGAACTGGAAATGGAAAGCATCTCAACTCTCCTCTGAAAGAAGAGGTTTTTGGATGACTGGAGAACATTGAAGCCCTATTGGGTTGCTGTATCTAAACCTTTTCTGATCAGATCAGCTTAAAGTTAAAAGACGAGGCCACCTGAAAAGATGACACTACTTCCAAATGACAGTCAGGAGAGCGCTGAGGACTAATGCAGAGAAGGAAGAAGGACCTAGTTTGGGGCCTTCTTATGTGGACCAGCTCAGTCTTTCTCCTATTCCAGTTGGACTACTACAAACATGATTCATCTCCCCAAAGGGAAGAACTTTCACAGCTCTTCCTTTTGAATGAAACTCTTACCTTCAGCATCATTGATCTCAACTAGAAATTAAAATGTCTTACTCCCTGAAGCATATCACACCATCTATAGATGGCAGAAGTAAGATTAAAGCAGCAATCCTAAACAGAGCTGCTTGGAAGTAAATCCCTTTGAAATCAATAGGGCTTACGTTGAGTAAGCATACTTCAGTTCAGGGCTGTAAGATCCGAAACATTTCAATTCACAGACTAGCCCAGTGGAGCAGAACTTCTCAATGATTCTATGGACAGGCTTTTGACCTTGCTTGATTTGGGGCTGTGTTGCGTGGAATCCGATCGAATCGTTTGGAAGTCTTGTATATTGCATAAGTCTATATACACTGATGTTATGAAGAGGTTTGGAGAGAAGAGGTTGCAGAGGAGCTCTGTACTGACAGCAGTGCTGGATGATAGTCTTGACATCGCATCTTTGATTGTACACACCATTTTCTTGGTGGGATTAATCTGCACATAACTGGGTGAGTCATGATAGCTGCTGTTTTACCAGTGGGCAGGCAGGATCACAGTGTGACTTGATCAAGACCACCCGTGAGTTTATGGCTGAGCACAGATGTCAGCCGGGGTCCAGATCAACACTGCTGCCCCACCCCACCCCACCCCCATGACATTTATACCCCACTCTTCCTCCCTGAGGGTAGAGTTCTCCATGTTATCCTTGCAACAGCCTTCTGAGGTAGGCTAGGCGGAGAATAGTGACTGGCCCACGGCCACCCAGTGTGTTTCATGGCTGAAAGAGAATCTGAAGCGAGGAGAGGTGGCTCAGTCATGCATTATGAGAGGCTGTCTCCACAGGAGCACCAATGGCCATAGGGCTGGATTTGGGGCTTGCTCCTGCTCTCAGTTTACAATCCTGCTGGAGGCTCAGCACTTGATTAGACAAGAGGACATCTGGAACTTGGTGATGCTAGCACCAAGCCCTCTTTATTTCATGCCGAGACATTGAACAACTGGCAACAGACCTTTATGACCAATTCAGGTTTTCTGTTAGGCGACAACTCCAGAAGAGCATTCCTTCCGTGACTGGCACTAGCTTCTCCCTTGTGCTTCTTTTTAGATTGCGAGCTCTTTGGGGGACAGGGGGCCACTTTCTTCTCCTTTTTATATGTAAACCACTTTGAGAACAGTTGCCTTGAAACATGACATATAAATAAGTAGTTGTTTGCTTCTGTATTCCATTTCTCAACATCCTTCCTTCACAGAGGGGGGAAGTGCCAGTTGGACTTCCAAGGAGACCCTGACCTGGATGAAGCTGGCTCAGTTTTGAACAATATCATGGCTTGGGTTGCCCTCCGAACAACTTGAGTTGCCCCCCGTAACGTCACGGGCTTGCGACGATCTCTAAACTGCACAGGCATGCATCTCAGTTGCTGCAAGACACTCAGTTGCTTCAAGAAACCGTCCCTCCGCCCTCGCTGCCACCCCTCAGCCACGATTAGAGTCTTTGGTTTGGTTTTTTAATGGAGCTTTGGTGGGGTGGGGCCCCCAAAGGAAGTTTTGGGGAGACTCGCGTGGGGGTGGGGGCTCGTGGCTGGGCGGTCCGGATGCCCAAATTACCTTGGTGTGTCCCTAGAAGGATCTGCTCTGCTGCTAACACCAGACATGGATCTCCTGACTAATGACCCGTTTAACCACTGCCAACAAGTAGACTTGTGCGTTCTAGACTGAATCTACCGCAATGGCCTTCCAACCTTCCGTTGCAAAAGCAAACTTCTTTCAAGGTAGTAAAGCCTATAGGCGTGGGGTGGAGCCCACAGAAGCTATCATTTTCCTTTCGCTATCACATAATTATGTGAAGAACACACATGGAGAAGGTTGTACAATCTAAACGAAAAAGATGTATTGGTGAAGTACATTTAGAGAGGAAAAACCTTGTCCTATCTATCAGCTACAGAATGAATAGGAAGGGAGAGAGAGATGTTTCCATCTACTCTCTAAGAGGAAAGAAGAGGATTGACTCTTGACTGGAAATAGTTGAGGAGTCGAGGCAGGGACCATAGAGTAGAGGCAAGTAGGGACAGGTAAGGAGACCCTCACTAACTACCTCTACTCCCAATACCCCAAGTGGTCATTAGGAGAGCTGGTGCAAAAGCTCGATGCACTGGAACTCCATCTCCAACTCGAAGAGTAGTAGCTTCTTTACAGTAAGTGCAATTTCTGACCTAATTCCAAAAGAGCATGGGAGTCTCTTGTGCAGAGTTGAATCTCTCCCTCTCTCTCTCTCTCTCTCTTTCTTTCCATCAAAGTTTCATGGTCAGCATCAAAACTTCCATTTGATCTAGAAAGCTGGACTTTGGAACATGTTCATGACCATCTAACTAGCCTGGGACAAGTTTACCCTGTAGCAGAGGCCTGTACAGAGCAAGCCAGGCTGCACATGGGATATCTCAAGCTGTTTGATGTGGCTTGTCATGCACAGAAATCACGCTTGATGTGGAAGAGGGGAGTGGACTTCAATGTTCTAATCAAAGAGCTGCATCTGAGCTGGCACAATACAAGCGCCAGTGGCTATTCTCTCAGAATGAGCCAGCCCTATTGGTATCCCAGGTATATTTTGGTGTACTAAAGCTTTGCCCATATATGAGTTTGGTTCTCCTGGCCTTTGGGACGTATGCATAAGCTTTCGATCCAAACATTTTGACATGCTTTAGAGAAGGTTTGTGCCCAAGCCATCGTTCAGATGTTGTCTTGTCTATTGCTCTGGCTGGCAATCTGAGTTGCAAGGACTTAGGAACACATGGGAAGCTGCCATAGACCGAGTCGGACCATAGGTCCATCTAGCTCAGTATTGTCTGCACAGACTGGCAGCGGCTTCTCCAAGGTTGGGAGAAGGTTGGGGTCCACCCTGGTTGCATATGAATGGGAGGCTAGCACTGTAAGAGATTCCTCTTAGGGGATGGAGCAGAAGGTTCCAAGTCCCCTCCCTGGCTTCTCCAAGATAGGACTGAGAGAGATTGCTGCCTGCAACCTTGGAGAAGTCGCTGCCAGTCTGTGTAGACAATACTGAGCTAGATGGACCAATGGTCTGACTCAGGAGATGGCAGCTTCCTATGTTTCTATGACATCAGAATGTATTAGCTCCAAAGGACACTGTGACTCTGTCTGTGCAGAAAAGCTGGGTCTCACCCCTTGATTAAGTAAGCAACACTGACCCCTTGTGGCAGCTTCTCTGCATGACTCCACTTTAAAGTCCTTCCTAAAGCCATTTCTCCCAAGCTCATTTATCACATGGATTTGCCTAAGTGCTAGTCTTTTAGGCCATATGGTCGAAAAGTTCTTGTGTTTGCATGAGGCTGCAAGCCTGGCCTGTTCAGTTACACAGTTCAATTGAAAAAGCACATCTTTATGCATATAGGCTGTCATCATGAAATCATCCTTCTTAGCTGATGTAGCAAACTTTGTCCTGCAAAGTCACTTTGCAACTTTGATTGACTCCACCTCCCACAGAGGTCAAGTTACTCTCCATATCAGGGGCTAAGAGGGCATCTTGGATCAAAATCTTTTCCATTTCCCCATCCAATTGCTTACTAGACAGTTCAGCAGTTCCTCTCCTGGCTGAATAACTATTGTTCCCATCAGCAAACCAAACAGCAACTTCGTCATTTTTGTCTAAATCTATCAACAGTTGAGGGGAATTCAGAATATTTGGGGGTAGTGCCTGAATCAATAACAAAACTATTCCTCTCATTTCTGGTTGCTACATTGAAAGACTTGTCTTTTTGAGTCAGTCAGTCTCTCTCTCTCTCTCTCCCTCTCTCTCCCCTGTTCTTTCAATCCAACCTGCTGTTTGCTTCTCTGTCTGTGAAAAACAGGTGTCCTCCTTTCTATTGTGTAGACAGACTGTCAGTCATCTCTGGAGCTATTCTGACCAGGTTTTCCTCCTCTAGGTTTCTTTCTGCAGTTGCCGCCTTTAGGATCTGGGCAATGAGCGTTCAAGCCTGGAGCATGTGCCTTTCCTGAGAGAAGTCCACCATCAAGTGTGTCATGTTGTCACTCACGTTGGGGTTCAAAGGCAGGCCGGAAGCTGGTGCCACTTTGACACTGAAGAGCAGACATCAGGAAACAGACTTCCACAAGTCTTCAAACGTCATCAGGCAATGGCTATGCTGTTCACCATAATATCAGTTGTCAGCCCTACAGCCCTATGAAAGCAATGTAGCTGCAGCTTATAGCAGCGAGCAACGTTGGTATCCAAGCAGTTGTGGAAAGCTAAACAACACTTGAGATTGACCCTCATGGTTGCCCACTTGCCCTTTTTAGGACAGGGAACTCCCTCTACTTGTAAACCTCATGAGCTGGTGAGGACTCAGCCGTTAAGAGTTCAGAAAACTTTCGTTCTCCACCTGGAAGAGACATCCCAGTTCTCAGAGAAGTTGAAGGTCACCCCTTCAAACCTGCACATACACTTCACTCAAGCCATTTCCAGACTTCTCTTCCTTGGGTGTGCACCAAACAGACCAACTCCAGTATCCATGAACTCATTCTTCTACCTGAATATTGGCCCCTCTAGATGCATTGCCTCCAAGCAGGTTCTGGAGTACAAGTCCTCCTGGCCCAGCCCCTGCTCTTGGGATCAGAACTGAATCCGAATCTATACGGATCTTTTGCATACTGGTTCTCAAGCTTGTGAATGGTAGCTGTATGTCACATGTCATTCCTTCTTCCTGCTTTTCTGCTGCCTTCCACCTGTGAGGAGACGTGCTCAGCACCAATAGACCAGGTTCAGTACTACCCTCCTGCCCCTCTACATCTCCTCACCCCCTTCCATTTCTTCTCATTTCTGCATTGCAAGGTAGACAACTGGAGCACAAGTGGAGTAAGACTCACCTCAAGTCCTATACATTGCAATCTCTCAGACCCCACAATTACTCCCATGTCTGATACAGAGCTTTCCAGTGACTCCTCTTATGTGATTCGGCTGATGAGTTTCAGTTTGTGACTCCTGAGGATGTGGACACGCTGCTTGAAACGGTGCAGCTACCACCTCTTCTTCTGACCCTTGTTCGGCAAGGCTTATACTATCTCCAGCCAGTCATATATTTTTGTTAATCTATTGTTAAATGTATATACCACCTTTCATTCAAACAATCCCAAGGCGGTTCACACAGAAACATTAAAACAAGACTATACAAGTAAACAATTAAAATATTAAGCTAAAATATAAAAACATAAATATGATTTAAAATACAAGTATAAAATAACCATACAAAATACAAAGAAGCAGCAGTAGAGACAATTATATAAAAGCCTGGGTAAAAAGCCCAGATTTGACATGCTTTCTAAAAAATGTGATCAAGACTGAGGAGCGAATAGCCACAGGGAGAGCATTCCAGAGTCTGGGAGCAGCCACAGAGAAGGCCCTGTCCCGCGTGCAAGACAGCCAAGCCTCCCTCCTTGTCGGCAGCCCCAGAACAGAGTTTTGGAAGAAACTGATTATCTAGACCCATTTCAAACTGGCTTTGGGGAAGGCTATGGGGTGGAGAATGCCTTGGTCTGCCTAATGGATGATCTCCAATTGGGAATTGACAAAGGGAGTGTAACTCTGTTGATCCTTTTGGATCTCTTGGCGGCTTTTGATACGATCGACCACAGTATCCTTCTAGAGTGTCTGAGGGGGGTGGGCGTGGGATGCACTGCTTTGCAGTGGTTCCGTTCCGACCTCACAGGCAGATTTCACATGGTGTCCCTCAGAGACTGTTGCTTTTCAAAAACTGAACTTTCATATGGTGTTCCTCAGGGCTCCATATTAGATTAGGGATACAAGAAAGGCCCTGTTTTTTCCCCCTGCTGATCGCTGCTGGCTCTTTGCATGGGGCACCTGGTGAGAGGCAGCATGGAGAAGACAAGCGGCTGCCTCTCTGTGGCTGACTGCTGCACTATTCCGTCAGTAGCCTCCTCCCTCCTTCACTTCCACGGGGTCTCCTCCTCTCCAAGCATGGGAAGGAGAGCCCTGCTGTTCCCCAAACAAGAGGGTCCAGAGGGAAGCCAGGCAGCTGTTCAGAGCTTCCTTCCACTTGGAGCATCAGCTCTTGGCTTTGAGACTCGGAGGGAGGGAGGGAGGGAGAATCCTGCTGCTGCGTCTTCCGCCACCCTCCGCTGAATAATGCCAAAGTCAGCGATGAAGAGGCAGAGTGGAGAAGGCTAAGCAGCCACCGACCTGCTCCACGCTGCCTCCTGGCAGGCAAGTGACAGCATCGCCACACTCTGGAAAGAGCAGAGAGCAGTGGCCAGAGGGCAGAGCCAGCAAAGTGATGTGTGTCCCCTCAGGTGAGAATCAGTGTCAGGATTGCGCTGAAGGAAGGAGTCCCCGTGTCCGGCTGAAACAAGAGCACATCCCAGCAACCAAGGTGGCTCTCGGGATGAATGGCAGTGGGCGGAGGTGGAGGGGTCTGCTCTGAGGGGCCTGTGGTGGTGGTTTTGCTTTCAACATGGTGGGGAAGAGAGTCCTCTGATTTCTCAGATCAACAGACATATGAACAGGAAGGGTGAGGTGTGGAAGAACTTCTATTACTACTACTATTGATATACCGCTTTTCGACACAAGTTTCCAAAGCAGTTTACGTGGAGTAAGAATAAAGGAATAAAGATGGCTCCCTGCCCCCAAAGGCTCACAGTCTACAGAGAAACCTAAGATTGACACCAGCCACCGCCACTGGAGGGTTACTGGGCAGGGGGTGGGCAGGGCCAACTGCTTCCCCGCACTGCCTCTGCTCAATAAAGAGAATCAGCCCTTTGAAAAGGTGGCTCTTTGCTTGGTTGGCAGGGGAGGCCTCCAAGTCCTGAAGCAAGTCCAGTCAGCTTTTAGTAAGAGGAGGGATAGTTAGTCGGGGGGAAGAGTTAGACAGGGAGGGAAATGGGGGAGAAGATGAGGAAAGACTTCTTCGCAATGTAAGTAGGATCTCATCACAGCTTTGCCTTTCTCCTTCTGTTCCTGGGCCAGGTCTGACTTGGGTCCCCTGCCCACCCAATTAGGACGGGCAACAGCTGTGAACACACCTATTGTGACCTGCTTCACAGATGTCCCAATTATAAGGGAGAATTTGAATCCACTCCTCATTTAGCAGTTGGATGAGCTCAGAGAAGAAGTCGGGAGATGAGTGTTTTTTAAAGTCTAAAACAGCAATGGTTTGTTTTAAAGAAGTTATAAACTTAGATAGAAAACCTGCACCCTGTACTAACTAGCTCATGGGGAGGGAGGGAGGGAGGGAGGGAGGGAAGGAAGGAACAGAGAGAACAAGGAAGAAGGGAGTGTACCAGGAGTGTCAGCCCATCAGATGAAACTCAGAGTAGAAATGGACAGAGCGAGAGAACAAGGGGACAGTCCTACTCTCTCGCCTCTATTCCTAATCTATGAGTGCTGAGAATCAATGGTTATGGAGTCTCCAACACTCCTCCTCATCAATCTATGGGTCCCATCATCTCTCATCAAGTGTGAAGACGGTCTCTTGGCAGTAGCTTGGTTAGTCTATCTGCCACCACATTATCTGCTGGACAATCTTTTAGCTCCACAAACCCTTTCTCTTGGACTTCCTACCGTCTTTCTTCCTGCAGGCAGCTCTCTGAGTGTCCATGTATTATTTTTGTGTAAAGAATCAATTCCTTCTTTTGCAGCTTCTCTCCAATTGTGACCTTCACTTACTGGTATTTCATCAATATCATCAAACATGCAAGATTCTTGTGTCTTTCCTTTTTAGCAATATATGAGTCTATTCAATGGAATCCCTAAATTGCTTGGCCTCATTAAGTGCCTCATTTCTTGTTGAGTTACAATGTCTCCTTGTTCGAAACCCTTCATTGGCACAAAACTCACAATGAACTCTTCCTTTGGTTTGTCCTGTAGGGATGTGCATTAGGGGTGTGCAATTCGGGAATTCAGTGATTCAGTTCGGGACCCGAACCGAATCACCCCTGTTCTGTTTTGTGCCCGAATATGGGCCACCCGAATCACCCTTGATTGGGTTCGGATTTGGATTTAATCTGAATCTGAATCTGAATTGATTCAGGGGGTAAAAAATGGTCCCAGGGGCAAAATTTTGGGGTGGGGTGGTAGTGCCCAATGGGTGGAGTCTACCACCCCAATTTCAGGGGAATTGGGCAAAGGGCAGATTTTGGGGGACTTTTTGAAGTTTTAGTGACATTGGGGCAGTTTGGGGGCATAGCATGGGATCTGGGCAAAAGGAGTGGGGTGGGGTGGTAGTGCCTAATGGGTGCAGGCTACCACCCCAATTTCAGGGGTATTGGGCAAAGGGGTGATTTTTGGGGAATTTCTGAAGTTTTCATGTCTTTGGGGCAGATTGGGGCAGAAAGTGGGGCCTGGGGCATAATAGTGGGGTGGGGTGGTATTGCCTAATGTTTGGAGGCTGCCACCCCAATTTCAGGGGGATTGGACAAAGGGCTGATTTTTTGAGAATTTTTGAAGTTTTAGTGACTTTGGGGCAGTTTGGGGGCAGAAAGTGGATCTGCCCCAAAAGAGTGGGGTGGGATGGTAGTGCCTAATGGGTGGAGGCTACCACCACAATTTCAGGGGGATTGGGCAGAGGGTTGATTTTTTTGGGAATATTTGAAGTTTTGGTGTCTTTGGGGCAGATTTGGGGCAGAAAGTGGATCTGCCCCAAAGGAGTGGGGTGGGCTGGTAGATAGTGCCTAATGGGTGGAGGCTACCACCCGTCCCCAATTTGAGAGTGATTGGGCAGAGGGGTGAATTTTGGTGAATTTCTGAGGTTTGTCTTCATAAGGTGAAGTGTGCTAAATTGATTACTTCCTCATATTCATAGTAGTAGAGAGTGTGAAAAAGTGAAAGTGGGGTCATGAGAGTTGTCTAATTGAAAAAAATCTCATTTGCTATGATAGAATGAGAATTCACACCTCAGAAGCGGTGAGTGGGATCTTTAAAAGAGAGGAGAGCAGGTCCCTTCCTGCTTTCCGCTGCCACATGCAGCTTCCTGCTGTGAATCAAATCACTATTGGCCTCAGTGGTGCTTTTTGAGGTCCAATTGAATTGACTCTGATTTGAATCCAATCGATTTGTTGATTTGTGTTGTCATTTTGTTTGCCTATCATCACAAAATCTGATTGGTCTTCTGGCAGTGATTTCCAATTGGCTGGTGATCTCCTTGCTTCTTGGTTGGCTAGTTATGATTCCAATCCATTGTTGGCATGGGTAACTGTGCCCCCATTGGCTGGTGGGAGGGAATATTAGGCAGGTACTAGGACTGTCAGGAAAGTTGGGAGCAGAAGTGCTCTTCCCTCCCACCTTCCGCTGCCTGCATTTTAACTTCTTCTTCTTCTTGCCACTGCTCTGTTTGGAAGCTGCTGTTTAACTCTCTTCTTCTGGGGATCACTTTCGCTTTTTGCCTCTTTAAAGTTAGGGTCTCCCTCTCCTCACAGCTTCAGCTCCTCTCCAGCTTTGCATATGTGTAAGATTTGTTTCTGAGCTGATGTATTTACAATACAACCATCTGCTGAAGTTGTGAGAGCAGAGCCCGTGTTTCCCTCTTCTTTCTGGTGGTGTGAATTTGCGGGTGGGCTTTAAGCCCAAGGAAATAACAAGAGACACCACTCAGGACACCACTCATGGTGTGAAAATTCTCATCAGTTTGTTTAGAGGAAAGTGCAGGGAGCGGGGAGGAAAATGCCAAACAAGCAGGAAGAATAGATGCTTCTTTCTATGTTGACTCTGATCTCCCTTTGCTTCTCAGTTCTTTTTTTCAGCCTCTGTTTCTGCTGTGTGTGTGCAGCTTCTCCTTTCCAAATGAGGAAATTATTTTAGGGGTGGAGGGTGTAAAAACAATTGCATTCAGCTAATTTAAGTGCCAGGACTCTCAGTGCAAAATATGGTATGTGCAGGTCAGTGGGAAGTATCGTCTTCATAATTTTTTTCTTTAAAAACAACAACAACCCTTTGGTTTAGTCACATTTATTGCAACACTGCAAGAGAAGCGTGAAGCATCTCGAACTTCTTGCCTGCATTTCTGAATGGTGGGTCTGCTTTCCCACCCAGCCCCCCAAGCTGCATGAAAACACAATTAAAAATCCCACGCTCTTCTCCATCCACCCTCCAAAAACACACAAAAACACAGCCTTGTTTTTTACATCTTTACATTCTTGCAAATTCAGTTGCTTAAATATTGGATTCTTTAGAGACGGGCACGGGGGGAGTGCGTAAAGAATTATGTGAGACGGGACTATGTTATGCTGTGTGTTGAAATGTCTCTACTAATGCATATTTGCATAAATATACTTGTTTTATTTTATTACATTCTTGTGAGTTCAGTTGCTATTTGTGCCCTCAAGACCCCATGTGTTAAAAATACCGTGTGTGTCTGTGTGTTTCTGTGTCTGTGTGTGCGTAAGGGGATGATGCTTAACTTCCAGAGGGGGAGGGCTCCAAAGGCCTTTAATTCCAGGCTCCAAAATTATCTAGGTGCAGCACTGGTTGGGAGGTTATCTCAGAGAGATGATCAAAATATCATCAATATGATCAAAAGCTGAGTTGGTGCATACGCTGTAGCACCAAACCCAGTGTGAGTCCCAGAGACTGGACTGCAATCCCTGTGTGATCTGGCAGTTAAGCTGGGCACTGAGTAGCATCTGGGGCTTCATGGTCTGAAAGGCAGATGTTGAAAGACCTCCTTTCTTTGCCTTGGAAGATTCTCACTGCTCAACTCATCATAGGAACTTTCCAGATATTTACTTCAATTCCTTTACGTAACATTTCTGCATGGCTGAGCATCCATCCATCTTTCTGTTTCCTTTCCACTTGACCAATCTTTTTCCAAACAAAAAAGTGGGTTTTCACTTCATCACCTCATCACCAAAGGCCCAAATGCAGGGATAGAAAAAGACCAGGAGCCTTGACCACCATGCATTTATCTACCATTAGAAGTAGCAAGAGAAGGGTACCTCCCTTACAAATACAAATAAATAAAAGGAGAATGATATGGAGATGAGGAGACAGGGGGCGTGTCCACTGACTGTGGGGCAGCCATCTCAGTGGTGGTGGGAAACCGAAGAAGTAATGTTGGCAGGTCAATGGGTCGTTACAGGGGATGAAAGCGCTGGGAGAGATCCTCAGGAGATTTGGTGCAGGGTGCTATCAGTATGCTGATGACACCCAAATCTATATCTCCATGTTGGCATCATTGGGAGAGGGCATAACCTCCCTAAATGCCTGTCTGGAGTCGGTAATGGGCTGGATGAGGGATAACAAACTGAGACTGAATCCAGATAAGATGGAGGTACTCATTGTGTGGGGTCAAAATTTGAGAGACGATTTTGATCTGCCTGTTCTGGATGGGGTCACACTTCCTTAGAAGGAACAGGTACACAGTCTAGGGGTGCTTCTGGATCCAAGTCTCTCTCTGGCGTCCCAGGTTGAGGAAGCGGCCAGAAGTGCCTTCTGTCAGCTTCAGGTGATACGCCAGCTGCGCCCATTTCTTGAGATAGACGACCTCAAAACAGTGGTACATCTGCTGGTAACCTCCAGACTGGATTATTGCAATGCACTCTATGTGGGGCTGCCCTTGTACGTAGTCCGGAAACTACAGTTGGTCCAGAATGTGGCAGCCAGGCTCATCTCTGGGTCATCTAGGAGAGACCATATTACTCCTGTATTGAAGGAGTTATACTGGCTGCCAATATGTTTCCAGGCAAAATACAAGGTGCTGGTCATAACCTATAAAGCCCTAAACAGCTTGGGCCCTGGGTATTTAAGAGAACATCTTCTTCGTCATGAAGCCCACCACCCATTGAGATTATCAGGAGAGGTCTGTCTGCTTTTGCCACCGGCTCGTCTGGTGGCTATTCAGGGACGGGCATTCTCTGTTGCTGCCCCGAGGCTTTGGAATGCATTCCCTAGTGAAATAGGAGCATCCCCATCTCTGACAATTTTTAAAAAGTTTTTAAAGACACATCTGTCCAACCAGGCATTTAACTGATATTGTTTTAATTGTTTTAATGTTGTCTTTAGAATATTCTTTTAAAATTTGTTTTTCAATTGCGGTGTTTTAAATTTTGTTTTGTTTTCTTTTGTTCTTTGTTGTTGTTTTTAAACTAATGTTTTATCTTTGTTTTTAATCTGGTTGTAAACTGCCCAGAGACGTAAGTTTTGGGCGGTATAGAAATATGTTAAATAAAAACAAACAAACAAACAAATATATATAAGACCCTAGGTTCAGGTGAGTACCTAGCTTACATCATAGGAATGCAGGAATGCTGGGCCCAGGTCATGTGATACATCTCTGAAATTGCCCGACATGCCCAGTATGATTTTTAAATTGGTTTAGCATTGGTATGTGATAGTAGAGTATCATGTATCATGTATCATGTATAGAGTATCATGTATAGGTTGCACACCCTTAATTGCTCCAAGGGTGCAATCATACAGAGCAGCAGTAGTGCACATTTGGAGGGGGCAGAAATGGGGTGTGTGACCACTCTACAAACATGCCCCACCATCCTTGACCAGCTGGAATTAGTTTCATTGCTCTGAATTGCTCCGTCTTGCTTCTGTGAAAAAAATGCCATCTTGTGCCTTTTTCAGGACACAAACTGGCCAGTGTGACCTCTTTAAGAAGATGAATAGGAAAGAGTTTTGTGAACACACGACACGTTATTGTGATGAACTAAGATATTATTCTCTTATCAACAGACCACAAGTTTTAAGAAAAAATTCTTCAAAGTCAGAATTTTTATGCATACATGATAAATTGAAAGCATTACCCCCCCCCCCCCCGCCATGCACGAAGCTGACGGCAAACATGCTGGGAAGCGGGGGAGGGCGAGGAAGCTGGGAGGATGGCTGCCCATGACTGGGCCAGAATGGCCTGACAAGCCATTGCCTGGCTGCAGCCAGGAGCTAGTGGATAGAGATGTGCACAGAAACTCCTGGCCCGGTTCAGTTGGAGTCCGACTCGAACCTGACTGGACCAGTTCGGTCCAGCACCCCTGAGAACCCCCCCCCCCGTTCGGTCCGGCCCGGCGGGGTTCTTTTTTTTTTTTTTAAGTGGGGGAAAAATGTTTTGGGCCCATAGTTTGGGATGTTGCCCAAAATTGTGGCGGCTGCACATGCACAAATGGTCTCTGTGAGTCCCTGGGCCATGCTAGGCCCCACAGAGGCCATTTTCGCATGTGTGGCAGCCACCATTTTCACCACCACGCCAAACTACAGAGGCTCGAATGGGCTCAAGAATCAGGTGAATGGGCCGGAGAGGGAGGAGGCCAGCGGGGGAAGGGAGAACCTCCGTGGACACTGCCCCCCAACAGTGCCCCAAAGAACTCCCCCAAAGGGTAAAAAGATTAAAAAAAAAGGGGGGGAGTTCACTTTTTTAAAAAAATCACGAACCCCTCGAACTGTCGGGGTTTAGTCTGATGTTAGACCGAAGGGGGGTGATTCGGTTCGACCCCAAACTGTCAAACTGAACAGGTTCGACATCGAACTGGTTCAGGGTCGAACCTGTTTGCACATCCCTACCAGTTGGCCCTTCCCCTCTGCAGAGACCCTGGGGGGATGATGGAGAAAAAGGAAATGGAGTCCTGTAAGGCAGCCCCTTTAAGGACTAACAGGCAGGATGGGAATGGAAGGAAGGGGAGGGGCTAAGAGGGGTGGCGGCTGACCCTGGGAACAGCTATAATGGGCTTGAAGCCAGTGATGAGGAAGCCAGGGGAGATGGAGGGTGGCTTCCTGTATGGGCTCCCGGGGAAGAGCAAGGCCTTTCCTCTCCCTGGCAGATGGAGGAGAAACAGGGTGCTTGGAAGCCCCTCCCCATCCCTCTGAGGCCTGGATGCCCAGGGATGGTGATGCTAGTGAGGAGGAAATGCCACAATTGGATTTGCCTTTTTCACACCTGCTGCACACTGAGTTGACACTTTCAATTTCACAAAACACCCAGGATCCCTCTCCTGTTCATTCACCAACAGATAAGACCCCCAGCAGGGTATATGTCAAGCTGGAGTGTTTTGCCCATAAATACCTATTCAGGATAAAAGATGAAAGCATTTGATGCCGGATATTTCACCTGCTGGTACTGATGTGAATTCGATTCGTCCCTGGGTCCGCCTTTTTGCCAATCAAACAGACCCAGTGGGAATACATTAGAGGCAATTTTATTGCACTGCAGTTGCAACAGGTAATCAGAGGGCTTTACGCTCTTAAACTGATTACAAATTGGTTATAGGTGCATCTTACATTTATACAGACAATCTGAATGATGCTGACACCCCAGACATAGTATACGTGGCAACAAAATGGTGGACTAAGTATCTAGTACATAAGAACATAAGAACAGCCCTGCTAGATCAGGCTCAAGGCCCATCTAGTCCAGCATCCTGTTTCGCACAGTGGCCCACCAGATGCCGCTGGAAGCCACAGGCAGGAGTTGAGGGCGTGCCCTCTCTCCTGCCATTACTCCCCTGCAACTGGTACTCAGAGGCACACTCTTGAGGCTGGAGGTGGCCCACAGCCCTCGGACTCGTAGCCATTGATAGACCTCTCCTCCATGAAGGCATCCAAACCCCTCTTAAAGCCATCCAGGTTGTTGGCCATCACCACATCCTGTGGCAGAGAGTTCCACAAGTGGATCACGCGTTGTGTGAAAAAGTACTTCCATTTGTTGGTCCTAGACCTCCTGGCAATCAATTTCATAGAGTGACCCCCGGTTCTAGTGTTGTGTGAGAGGGAAAAGAATCTCTCTCTCTCTCCACTTTCTCCACGCCATGCATGATTTTATAGACCTCTATCATGTCTCACCGCAGTCGTCTTTTTTCTAAACTAAAAAGCCCCAGGTGTTGTAGTCTTGCCTCGTAAGAAAGGTGCTCTAGGCCCCTGATCATCTTGGTTGCCCTCTTCTGTACCTTCTCCAGTTCAACAATGTCCTTTTTAAGATGTGGTGACCAGAATTGCACGCAGTACTCCAAGTGTGGTCGCACCATAGTTTTGTATAAGGGCATTATAATGTTAGCTGTTTTATTTTCAGTCCCCTTCCTAATGATCCCTAGCATGGAATTTGCCTTTTTCACAGCTGCCGCACATTGAATAGACATTTTCAATGAGCTGTCAACCACAACCCCAAGATCCCTTTCCTGGTCCGTCACCGACAGCTCAGATCCCATCAGCATATACTTGAAGTTGGGGTTTTTCGTCCCAATGTGCATCACTTTACACTTGCTAACATTGAACCGCATTTGCCATTTTGTCGCCCACTCCCCCAGTTTGGAGAGATCCTTTTGGAGCTGCTCACAATCCGTTTGGGATTTCACTACCTGGAAGAGTTTGGTATCATCTGCAAATTTGGCCACATCGCTGCTTACCCCTGCTTCTAGATCATTTATGAATAAATTAAAAACCACCGTTCCAAGTACAGATCCCTGGGGGACCCCACTTCTTACTTCCCTCCATTGTGAAATTCTCCATTTATACCTACCCTCTGTTTTCTGTCTTGCAACCAGTTAGCAATCCACACATGTACTTGTCCCTTTATTCCATGACTGCTAAGTTTCCTCAGGAGTCTTTGATGAGGAACTTTGTCAAAAGCTTTTTGGAAGTCCAGGTAGACTATGTCAACTGGATCACCTTGATCCACATACTTGTTGACACTCTCAAAGAAGTCCAAAAGGTTGGTGAGGCAAGATTTACCTTTGCGGAAGCCATGCTGGCTCACTCCCAGCAGGGCCTGTTCTTCTAGGTGCTTTACAATTTTATCCTTGAGGATGCTTTCCATCAATTTGCCTGGAACGGACGTTAGGCTAACCGGCCTGTAATTTCCCGGATCGCCCCTGGATCCCTTTTTGAAAATCGGTGTTACATTTGCTACTCTCCAGTCCTCTGGTACAGAGCCCGATTTCAGGGATAAGTTAAATATGTTAGCAAGGAGGTCGGCAATTTCACATTTGAGTTCTTTGAGGACTCTTGGATGGATGCTATCTGGCCCTGGTGATTTGTTAGCTTTCAGTTTTTCCAGACAGTTTAGAACATCATCCCTTGTCACTTCTATCAGACTCAGCTCTCTAGCCTCCATCCCTAAAAAGCCTGGTTCAGGAACAGGTATATGCTCAGTATCCTCTGCTGTGAAGACAGACGCAAAGAACTCATTCAGTTTCTCTGCAACCTCCATATCCTCCTTAATAATCCCTTTCACTCCCTCATTGTCTAATGGCCCAACCGCCTCCCTGGCAGGTTTCCTGCTTCTGATGTACTTAAAGAAGTTTTTGTTATTCCCCTTGATACTTTTGGCTAAATGTTCCTCAAACTCTCTTTTTGCCTCCCTTATTGTCACCTTGCATTTCTTTTGCCAGAGTTTGTGTTCCTTTCTGTTCTTTTTGTTTGGACAGGCCTTCCAATTTCGGAAGGAAGTCTTTTTCCCTTTTATGGCTTCCTTGACGGTACCCGTTAGCCATGCTGGCATCCTCCTGGACTTAGTGGTACCTTTCCTCCTTTTGGGTATACAATCTAACTGGGCTTCTAGTATTGTGGTTTTGAGTAAACGCCATGCACTCTGGAGCAAAGTGACTCTCCTGATTTCCCCCCTCAGCTTTCTTTTCACCATACTCCTCATTTTGGAGAAGTTTCCTCTTTTGAAATTTAAAATGTCTTTGTTTGACATCCTTGGTGATTCTCTCCCCGCATGTATGCTGAATTTGATGGCACTGTGCTCACTGTTCCCTAAAGGGTCGATGACACTGACATCACGCACCAGGTCCTGGGTGTCACTCAGAATTAGATCCAAGGTCACCTTCTCTCTGGTCGGTTCCATGACCAACTGTTGACCAACTGTTCGAAGGCACAGTACGCATGCGAGTGATTCATTGTTCATCTGGTGATCACTCCTTTTTGGTTACATCCTGTTTTCTAAACTGTCAGCAAAGAACAGTGAGAATCCTGTGAGAACCAAGTTTCTTTAGATACATTTTAGTGGAGAGAGATATGACGTTGATCATGTGAGGCCTTGATGGCTCTGAGCTGGGGTTACTTTAAGTTAGAATTAGGTTTTCTAAGTAAAATGGAGTTGCTTTGGTTTTCTAAAACACATCAGTACCTTTCTAGGACAACCTTATTTCACTTCTGGGTTGAATGCAAAAGAACTTCTTATTTTGGGGGAAGAACTCCTTGCATAAATTTCATAATATATTATCAAATGTCAATATAGTCACTAAGGACGAGTTACAAAAAAGGTTGATAGAGAGTTGGTCTGAGGAGGAGAGCTGGTCTTTTGGTAGTGAGCATGAATTGTCCCCTTGGCTATGCAGGTCCACCTTGGGTGACTGCATGTGAGCATTGTAAGATACCCCCCTTAGGAGATGGGCCCATCGTTGAGTGGAAGAAGAGCACCTGCAGGCTTGCATGCAGAAGGCCCCAGGGACACACGCCCTGGCAGCATCTCTGGTACGGCTGAGAGAGCACCCCCCACCCCGGCCTGCCTAAAACACTGGAGAGCCACTGCCCGTCAGTGTAGACAATATTGAGCTGGGGGGACCAATGGTCTGACTCAGTATAAGGCAGCTTCCTATGTTCCTAAGGGGAAATACCATGCTTGAGTGTTTTCAAGTTAGGAACTTAATACTACATTTAGAAAGCTCTAAGATTTTGGGTAGAAAACCAATGGATTTTTAGAACTTATCAAAAACAATATTTTCTGTTCTAAAGGCTTAACATCTATTCTCTGTGAAAATAGATGGAACCAAACAGGCCGCAATTACATGAAAAAGTGGGAGTTGGATTTCAATACAGTTTTTTGGGATCAGAATGCTGGGGTGGGAGGTGGAATCAATGCTATCTTAAATCATGATCTTTGGATAGTAGAGAAGTAAATGCAAAGCTTTTGTGATAATCAGAATCAGAGGCAGGACTCGGCCTCACTTAGAGGAACTGTTGGGAGGGTGGGCCTGCCCTACAAAGGGAAGAAATAGCCCGGGAAGTTCCAGTCCAAGGGACCAATCCAGAGGGCTGGGCTGGGTTTTCTGGCCCCACTCCTTTCTGGAGCAGAGGGAGCTTTGCTAGGCTGCTGCTGGTTCAGGTCTGTCCCAGGAGGGCCCTGAGGAAGCCGCAGGCTGAGCTGCTGGGGATTTGGGAAGGCCGCAGCCTGTGAGTAATAAGGACCAGTGCGAAGCTCGGCGTGTTAGGAGGACGGTGGCTTTTCTTTTCTGTCATTGCTTGGAGTGTGAGTTGCCATGGAATGAAATCTCTCTCTTGCAATCTGCTGTGTGAAAAGACACTTGTTCTTATGACATACCTTTCCCTTTCAATCTAATCATAAGTCCTTGTTACTGAAGTGTGCTACTCTTCATGTTGGGTCTGTCACACGCCTTTGGAGGCCTAGGACTGCTCAGCCTTTGGGGGGAGGATTGAATTGTGTGTAGTTGTGTGTTGTGTTTTTCCCCTCCCAGGTTGAAAAGGGGTATGTGAGCAGCCTGTGTGATTTGAAAGCCAGCCAGTTTATGTGTGTGTGCTCTCCTTACATTCCCAGCTTCCTCCTGTCCCTGGTCTGGAACTCGTGCATGTGTGTGTGTGTGTGTGTGTGTGTGAGAGAGAGAGAGATCCCCACCACACACACACTTCTTGTTGAAGCCTCTGTCTCCGTGTGCATGATGTGTGTGATTTACCATGTAGTGGCTGGTGTGTTGGGTTTACTTTGAAGACTATTGCTTATTGCTCTAATCTGGTGGTCTCTGTGTTCTTAGAAATCCTCTTGACTTGACAGTAATGGCAGGGAGAAACCTTTCTGGCCTCCTGTCTTTGGTTGGTTGGCTTCCCATACAGTGCTGCTTCCGGACGGTATATGACTCTAGATGTGTTTGGAAGATAGTTTGTCTTTCCCAATGGAGAGACTATTTTAAGAGCATAAGAACAGCCCGGCTGGATCAGGCCCAAGGCCCATCTAGTAGAGCATCCCGTTTTGCACAGTGGCCCTCCAGATGCCACTGGAAGCTACAGGCAGGTGTTGAGAGCGTGCCCTCCCTCCTGCCATTACTCCCCTGCAACTGAGGCTGGAGGTGGCCTTTAGCCCTCTGACTAGTAGCCAATGATAGACCTCTCCTCCATAAAGTTATCCAAACCCCTCTTAAAGCCATCCAGGTTGTTGGTTGTCACCACATCTCGTGGCAGAGAATTCCACAAGTTGATTATGCATTGTATGAAAAAGTACTTCCGTTTGCTGGTCCTAAATTTCCTGGCAATCAATTTCATGGGATGACCCCTGGTTCTAGTGTTATGGGAGAGGGAGAAGAATTTCTATCTACTTTCTCCATACCATGCATGATTTTATAGACCTCTATCATGTCTCCTCGCAGTCATCTTTTTTCTAAACTAAAAAGCCCCACCAGGTGTTCTAGCTTTGCATCATAAGAAGGGTGCTCTAGGCCACTGATCATCTTGGTTGCCCTCTTCTGCTCCTTTTCCACTTCTACAATGTCCTTTTTTAGATGTGGTGACCAGAATTGCACGCAGCACTCTGGGTGTGGCTGCATAATATTATAATGCCCTTTTGTATTAGGGCATTATAATATTAGCAGTGTTATTTTCAATCCCCTCCCTAATGATCCCTAACATTGAATTGGCCTTTTTCACAGCTACCACACATTGAGTCAACACTTTCAACAAGCTGTCCACCACGACCCCAAGATCCCTCTCCTGGTCAGTCACCCACAGCTCATATCCCATCAGTGTATACTTTAATTTGGGGTTTTTCGTCCCAATGTGCATCACTTCACACTTGCCAACACTGAACTGCATTTGCCATTTTGTCGACCACTCACCCAGTTTGAAGAGATCCTTTTGGAGCTCCTCACAAACAGTTTTGGATTTCACTACCCAAAAGTTTGGCATCATCTGCAAATCTGGCCACCTCGCTGCTTACCCCTGCTTTTCTCTTCTCTCACAACAGCCCTGTGAGATGAGAGTGTTCCCTCCTCCCTCCTGTATTTATTCAAATAGAAGATGATTCCAAAGTTAAGACAACCCCCTTGAAAAATACAATTATAAAAGGAACAGGTGTCTAAATTTAAGACACACACACACGGGATGTGCACGTAACCACGAAGGCACGGTCCAGCACTGGCGGGGGTCTCCCTTTAAAGGCGGGGGGTTGCACTTACCTCTCCCGCCGCTTTTCCCCTGCTGTCGCTCTGTTTTTTGGAAACGATTTTGGGGCAGCAGCATTCCTCCCTGCTGCCCCTGCTCCCATTGTTAGCTAGAAATACCGGAAGTATCAAGCGCCCATGTACTTCTGGTATTTCCGGCTAACAACGGGGAAGGAAGGAATGCTGCCGCCCAAAAATTGTTTCCAAAAACCAGAGCACCAGTGGCGGAAAAGCGGCGGGAGGGGTAAGTGCAAACCGCTGCCCTTAAAGAACCACCCCCCGCCAGCACCGGATTGCCGGACCAGGCCAAGTTCGAACCGGTTCAGAGGCCTCTATCATGGCCTCCAGATCAGTTCAGGTAAATATGTTTGCTTGTTTTTTAAATGCAGGTTCCCTCCATCTTTCTTCTAAATTTTAATCAGGCATCCAATAGCATACAAAATCCTGTACATGTAAATTAAGAGACCCTGCTAACTGAACAAGAAAAATCTTTTAAAGTTGTGATTCTCTCTAATATATTTTATATTAATATCGGGGAGAGCATCTGACTCTATCCAGCCCCAGCACAGCATCTGTCCAGTGGCTGTTGTGGGTGTCTATCACATATTTCTTTTTAGAGTGTGAGCCCTTTTGAGACAGAGAATCATCTATTTATCCACTATTTATTTTTTCTATGTAAACAACTTTGAGAATGCTGATTGGAAAATGGTATATACAGTAAATGTTCACTGTAGTGTTAGCTGTGAGTTTGTGGCTTGGTCTCCCATACTCCAAAATTACTACTTCCCCATACCTACCAGAACACTGAAGGGTTTATAAAATTCAGAACTGGTAGACACTCCATCCTAACACACAAAATCGGCACCTCAGACATTTAACTATTTTTAATTACCTTACATTATTTTATTTATTTATTTATCAAATTTATATACCACCCAAACTTTCGTCTCTGGGTGGTTAACATAAAATAATTAAAACACATATAAAAAGTAAAAACAATTTAAAATCAACCACAAAATTAAAACTGACACATTTTTAAAAGCTGAGAAATCTTGGGTGAAAAGATGGATTTTCAGATTTATTTTTTTTAATTGCCAGAGATGGGGAGGATCGTATCTTAGTAGGGAGCGCATTCCACAATCTCGGGGCAGCAACCGAGAAGGCCCGTCTCTGTGTAGCCACCAGATGAGTTGGTGGTAACTGGAGACGGACCTCCTCAAATGACCTCATTGGGTGGTGGGAATACCTGAGGGACCGCCTGCTTCCAAGGGTTGCTGCCCGCTTGACGAGGTCATCTGAGGGGGCTCTGCTCCAGGTGCCGACAATGAGGGAGGCTCAGTTGTCGTGCACGTGGGACAGGGCCTTCTCTGTTGCTGCCCCCAGACTCTGGAATGCTCTCCCGGTGGCTGTTCACTCCTCGGTCTCCATCACAGCTTTTAGAAAGCATGTTAAATCCTGGCTTTTTACCCAGGCTTTTATTTGATTGTCTCTGCTGCTGCTCTTTGTACTCTGTATTGCTTTTATGATTTTGTTTTAAATTTTTAATCAGATTTGTTTTATATTTTTAGCTTGATAGTTTAATTGTGTCTTTCTTACAATCTCTTAAATTTTTTTTTGCTGTAAACCGCCTTGGGGTTGTTTTAATGAAAGGCGGTATATAAATTTAACAATAAAATAAATAAATAAATAGTGGAGAAGAAGCACTCTTAAATACTCTCAAATAAAAATTAGATAATAAGACATTCTCTTAAATAAAATTTAAGTCTCATTGTTCTCAGCGGAAGGACTACCTAGTCAGCCAATACAGCTTTTAGGCAACTTGAGTCCTGTGTAGTGTTTTGTCCTAAGCACTGCACAAAAGGCAAATTGTGGCATCTTCTTTGGCATAAAGAATGTATCAGCTAGTAGAAGAACCCTGGTTGCTATTGGTGCTTCCAGAAGCTAATCTTTTTATGCAATCCATAGTAGATCCTGGGACGGCCCCATGTACAGAATAGATGGCTACTAGAATCGTATAGCTACTTATCTATAGATCTATACAGAATAGATGGCTAGTTATCAGTGGCTACTAGTCTGGAGGCTATAGGCCACCTCCAGCCTCAGAGGCAAGATGCCTCTAAATACCAGTTGCAGGGGAGCAACAGCAAGAGAGAGGGCATGCCCTCACCTCTTGCCTGTGGCTTCTCAGAGGCAACTGGTGGGCCACTGTGTGAAACAGGATGCTAAACTAGCTAGGCCTGATCCCACAGGGCATGTTCTTATGAGTGAGTTTGGGTAGACTGGGGGGGGGCGGGGGGCGGGATTCTGTAACTTGCAAGTGGTTCCTGCTACACAGAACCTGATGCCTGGAAGTTACCAAAATACGTTTTAATATTTTATTAAAATGTACTGAATGAAATAAACAATAAGACATACAAATGTATGGATTTTAACTATATACAAACTGGGTGGGGAAAAGGTTTTTAACTATATAAGAATGGGGGGGGGGGGTTTGCGCCAGAGCAACATTGGCCAAGGGTGCCACAACCCCTTGAGCCGGCACTGCATCTCTCCACGGACAGGGTTGTCCAAGGCGGTGGAGGGAAGGGAAGGCAGGAAGGCAAGAGGCGCCCGCCCGTGCCGGAGAAGGATGGGGATATTTTATATGCCCTTTTGGATATCAATAACACTGAATTTTGTTTGTATATTTTTAACGTGATGCATTGTTCAGATTACTGTTCATTTTAAATGAGCAAATGAAACATGTTGTTGTTGTTGTTATTGAAATCCCGCCATACTACAGCCCTGACAAAAATAGTTAAGCTTGGGGAAGAAGCTTCCTTTGGAACCCACAGAAGGAGAGGAGAGCTGATCTTGTGGTAGCAAGCATGAATTGCCCCTTTGTATTTCACAAAGCTGAGACTGTTGGATGATTTGGTCCTGCTGCTCTTTACACCTTGTAGCTGTAGTCTCCTGTCCTCTGTTAAGCTGCTGCTGTACTATATTACACATGTCCTTAATGTTCGTCTGCAGCAGAGACATGGGGCCAGGAGCAGGAGAGGAAGGCAGAGAGGGATCCATTTAAAAATCTTGTCTCCAGGCCCACTCCAACCTTGGTACGCCCCTGTATATAAAATAAATGAAATACGGCACTAAGTTTGAGATATTAATAACAGCAATAGAACGAAAAATACACTGAGCTTTTCAGTTAAGGCTGCAATTCTGTACACACTTACTTGATTGAAAATCTGATTGAAACCCTAAGCAGGCATGCATCAAATGGATTGCGCTATAAATCCAAAAACTTTAAACATTACAATACACAGATAGCCAATCAATCACTCAATCAGCCTTTATTACGGTCATAGACGAGTATAAAGTATAAGGGTGATTACATGATAAAAATGGGAGTAGATAAAAAGTGTGTGGTATTTAAGGTACATATTAATACTAAAACTACTAAAAATAGTAGAAAGTACACCAGAAGCATGAGGGCATAAAAGCCTGAAAATACCCTGAATACTCCCGCTGAATAAAGGCCTGAATACCCCTGCTAACTGGGCAAAGAGCCACGTTTTACTGTGGTGATTCTCTTTATTTAGCAGGGGGAGAGTAACTGGCCCTATCCACCCCCCAGCACAGTATTTCCAGTGACTGTTGCTGCTGTCTATCTTATGTTTCTTTTTAGATTGTGAGCCCTTTGGGGATAGGGAGCCATCTTATTGATTTGTTATTTCTCTGTGTAAACCTCCCTGAGCCATTTTTGGAAGGGCGATATAGAAATTGAATGATTGAATGCATGAATGAAAAGTAATAAAAGGCATGGGGGGGGGGATAAAATGGATGTAAAAAGATTAAAAGACATGAGAAGACAGAAATACATAAAAGCCTAAGTATTAAAACTGGTATTTTATACCATTTGCATGGTATATGGTGCATGTTGTTCTGTTGATTGATTGATTGATTGATTGATCTTAATCAAGTTTGATTGATCTGACATCAAGTTGGTGTCAACCCTTCGCAACCACATGGTATTCTATACCATTTTAGTAATAACCTTTGCATTTAGTTCTCTAATATCCAACGATAATGTTTTAAGATAGCATTGATTCCATCCCCCACCCCAGCATTCTGATCCCAAAACTGTATTGAAATCCAACTCCCACCTTTTCATGGAATTGTGGCCTTTTTGGTTCCATATATGGATATATGTTTTTAAGAGAGAATAGATGTTAAGTAGGGTTGTGCATTTTGTTTTTTTGCTTTGTTTTGTTTTTGGAACGAATCCAAAACACCCCAATTTTGTTCTTTGTTCGAAATTGCAAAATCTGAATCCGAAACGTTTTGGATTTTAAAAAATGGCCCCAGAGAAAAACTAGTGGGTGTGGGTGGTAGTGCCCAATGGGTGGAAACTACCACCTAAATTTCAGAGGAATTGGGCAAAGGGCTGGTTTTTGGTGAATTTTTGAAGTATAGGATTTTTCCCATAAGGAAGAATGGAGGTTTTAGCAAAAGTATAGCTTGATGTTGGGGGGAAAGGGGTGGCCCAGAGCAGAGTAGGGTGGGTGATAGTGTCCAGTGGGGGCTAGGAAGCTGCCAGAATTATTTCAAAGGAATTGGGCAGAAGACTGATTTTTAAAGATGTAATGGAGTGTCTGTAAATGGCGTGTCTGTAAAGTTCTTCCCCATAGGGAATGATGGACCTCCATAAATCCTGCCCCATAACTGCACTTGGGGGGCCCAGGTAGCCCAGAGCAAGTGGTGGTGTAGAGCACATAGGGTGCCAACCACCCCCATGGGTTGCTAACCCATGGGGTACTGGGTTCTGTTGTTTCTGAAATGTTTTGAGTGTAGATTCAGATTCTCTGGTAGCATATGAGAGTGAATTCATGGTTTGTCATTGAAAATCTCATATGCTATCAGAGAATCTACACTCAGAACACCTCAAAAACAACAGAACACAGCACCCCATGGGTTAGCAACCCATGGGGGTGGTTGGCACCCTATGTGCACTACACCACCACTCACTTCCGGCCACCCCTGTGCCCCCCAGGTGGCGTTATGGGTCTGCTGAAACCTCCATTATTCCCTAGGTGGAGGGGAACCTTAAAGAAGCGTAAACTTCCAACAATTCCTAAGAAATCAGCCCTTTGCCCTATTCCTTTGGAATCTGGGTTGTGGCAGGCACCCCTTGGGGCACTGCCACCCAGCCCACTGTTTTGCCCCTCAGGCCCACTTTCTGCCCTGAATCTGCCCCAAAGACATTTCAACTTCATAAATTCTTTAAAAATCAGCCCTTTCCCCAATTCCTTTGGAATCTGGGTGGCAGTAGACACCCATTGGGGCACTACCACCTGAACCACTCTTCTGCCCATAAAGCCCCCTTTCTGCCCCCAATCCACCCCAAATAACATCAACATCACACATCAATAACAGCAGAGATTTGGGAAAAATCAGGCAGATTTCCAAAGGTCATGCACATCCACATCCCCCCGCCGCCCGAAATGCAATTGATCTACACACAACAATGTGAAGCAACAACAACGAAATGCACACTGCCCCACTGGCCAATGAGAGTAAATGCACACTGCCCCACTAGCCAATGAGGGTAAAATTTACCCTTAAATTTGCTTAAAAGGAATAAGGAGGCAATTGCCAGCAGATCAGCCTGTGCTTTCGCTGGCCAATCTGCGGGCTGGAAGGGCCGGAAATTCAAACAGATGTCAAAACTCAAAATGGAGACTGAAGGAGAAAGACTTTCTGTGATTGCAAAATGGAGTTCCAAAACAGCCGAAACAACAAAACGTTTTGTATCCAAAACAGGGATGTTTTGTTTTGGCTACAAAATTTTCTGTTTTGAGCACTGGGTGTTTTGTTTTGGCTACAAAACAGCCAAAATGCACAAAACGTTTTGTATCCAAAACAAAACACACATCCCTAATGTTAAGCCTTTAGAACAGAAAAAAATATTGTTTTTTATAAGTTCTAACAATCTTTTGGTTTTCTACCCAACATCTTAGAACTTTTCAAATTTAGTATTGTAAAGCTCAGTAAGTATTGTCTACACCAGGGCTGCTCAATTTCGGCACTGCAGCTGTTTTTGGACCACAGCTCCCATCATCCAGCCACAGTGGCCAGTAGTGAGGGATGATAGGAGTTGTATGCCAACGTCTTCAGGAGGACCAAAGTTGAGCAGCCTTGGTCTACACTGATGGGCAGTAGCTCTCCAAGGTTTTAGGCAGGGCGATGGTGGGGGAATGTACCTGGGACCTTCTGCAGGCAAGCCTGCAGATGCTCTTCCACTCAACTATGTCCCCATCTTCTATGGGGAGTATCTTACAATGCTCACATGCAGTCACCCAAGGTGGACCTGCAGAGCAAACAGGATAATCCATGCTCACTACCACAAGACCAGCTCTCCTCCTCAGACCACCTCCCTATTACCTTTTTTCCCCTAACATGCCCTTAGTGACTATATTGACATTGATGAATATATTATGAAATCTACGCAAGCAGTACAGTAGTAGTAGCAGTCTTTGAAATAAAACCATTTTGATCAGGATGTTTTTAATAAGCAGTCAAGCCATGCTTCTTCATTGCTAAAATAGATGTCAGTAATTTTGGATCTTGATTTAAGAGCGAAACTGGTCTATCAGATCCTCCAAAGGATTCGTATCTGTTATATGGATTACAACAATCCTAGCCTCAGACCAGGAGTGAGAGAGGCTATCAGTTCTTAATATTCATTAATTAGCTGACCTAATGTAAAAAAAAAAAAAAAGTCTGCCGCACATGTGCAGATGCCTCTGCGAGGCCCTGGGCCATGCCAGGACTTGCGGAAGCCATATGTGCATGTGCGGCGGTGGACAAAATGGCCCCTGTGCCAACATACGGAGGCCTGAACAGGCCAAAAAATGCGATAGGCCACAGTGGTGCTGACCAAGGTCGGTGGGGGAAGGAGGAACTTTCATGGGTCTCCCCGTGGCCTAGAGGAAGCCCCCCGAAGGGACTAAAGATTTTTTTTTAAAATAATTTTTTTTAAAAAAATCGCGAACTCCCTGAACCATCGGTGGGGTTTGGTCCAAGGTCGGACCGAACCAGAGAGAAGGGGGGTTTGATTTGACCACGGAACCATTGGACCGAAGCCCTTTCGAACTGTTCGCACATCCCTAAACTAGATCTGGACTGGACATAACCTTCTGAAATTTGACCACGGAACCATTGGACCGAAGCCCTTTCGAACTGTTCGCACATCTCTAAACTAGATATGGACTGGACATAACCTTCTGAAACTAGATATGAAATGGACATAACCTTCTGAAATTTCTTGCAAAAATCTGATGGTAAATCATCCCTACTTTGCTAAGCTTTGTATTTGAGAGCCAGCATGGTATAGTGGTTAGAGTGCTGGACTAGGACCGGGGAGACCCGAGTTCAAATCCCCATTCAGCCATGAAACTAGCTGGGTGACTCTGGGCCAGTCACTTCTCTCTCAGCCTAACCTACTTCACAGGGATGTTGTGAAAGAGAAACTTAAGTATGTAGTACATCGCTCTGGGCTCCTTGGAGGAAGATATAAATGTAAAATAATAATAATAAGCTGATTCAGAAAAACTACTAGAAGAATATAAATGTTCATGATAGGTAGCAAATTGATTGGAAATATCATCTGACAGACAAAATATTTGATTTCATTCTTGCAATCTTGAGTCCATTTCTGTATTTAATCCTCTAACTAACTGTGATTAATTTGCGGGATTTATGTAGGAGAGCTCTTTTATATGTTTCATATGTTGTAGAACTATATATTTGTATATATATATTTGAAAAGTCAATGATTTATAAAAAAATATATAAAAACCTTCATTAGGCTCTGTTCCTATTCACCATAACATGCCATGTGCTCACAAAAGCCTCCATTGTCTGAGTGCAGAATTTGAGGTTTTCTCCTAAATGTTTGCAACATTAACAATATTTGCATGTGTTTACTGATATCAGTGTGAGTTGTTTCAAGGGGAATATTTCTCTCTTTTTCCTTGCATTTGGAAAAAGTCGATCCGATTCCCTTTGCTTTCACACCGCATATGTATGCATATGCATGGATTGTACAATGCAGGTGTCGGTTTTTAGGTCTCTGACTAAAGCCTCTTTCTCCAGCTGAGATATAGCTTGGGAGTTGTCTTGATGACCTCATCTTCTGTGCCACAGCTTTGATAACTCTCTCTGTATGAGCACAGTCTTGCAGCTTTGCCTTTTTCTTTCTCACAGTCTACTTCAAATAGGCCATTCACCCAAAGAGATTGTGAGGTGCTCCAAAAGGCTCTCTCCAGACTGAGGGAGTCGGTGACAAAATGGCCAATGTGGTTCAGTGTAAGCAAGTGAAAAGTGATGCATATTGGGGCAAAAAACCCAAACTTCACATATATGCGGACAGGGTCTGAGCATTCGGTGTCTGACCAGGATTGAGATCTGGGTTTTTGGTGGACAGCTCATTGCAAGTGTCAACTTAGTGTGCGGCAGCTGTGAAAAAGGCAAATTCCATGCTAGGGATCATTGGGAAGGGGACTAAAAATTAAAATGCTAATATTATAATGCCCTTATACAAATCTATATAATGCCCTTATACCATAGTACATACAGTTCTGGTCACTGTATCTTAAGAAGGACATTGTAGAACTGGAAAAGGTGCAGAAAAGGGCAACCAAGATGATCAGGGGCCTGGAGCATCTTCTCTCTGAGGCATGACTACAATATCTGGGGCTTTTTAGTTTGGAAAAGAGCAGCTATGGGATGATATGGTAGAGGTTTATCAAATTATGCATGGAGTAGAGAGAGTGAAAATTTTATCCCTCTCTCACAACACTAGGGGCCATCCTGTGAAACTGAGGGCCAGGAAAATGAAAGGACGTATTTTTCCGCACATAGCACATAATTAACCTATGGAATTCTCTGCCACTGGATGTAGTGACGGCCACCAGCTAGGATGGCTTTAAAAGGGACTTAGAGAAAATCATGGAGGACATGTCTATCAATGACTACTAATCTGGTGGCTATAGGCCACCTCCAGCCTCAAAGGCAGGATGCCTCCAAATATCACTCTCAGAGGAGTAACAAGAAGAGACAGGGCATGCACATACCTCTTGCCTGTGGGCTTTTTGGAGGCATCTGGTGGGCTACTGTGTGAAACAAGATGCTGGAGTAGATAGACCTTGGCCTGATCCAGCAGGGCTGTTCTTCTGGATTCCATTCATAAGCAATTCCTTTCCAGTTATAACAAAACAATGCTTTCCCTTGAACATTTCAGAGCCTTTCTCAGTGGCATAAGTACTGTCAAGTGACTGACATTAAACTGGCTTCGGGTATGGTACCATATAAGCGTCTTCAACTCTTAGTTTAATGGTTTCTCCATTTCTCCCAGTTCCCAGTGCAACGTTGCAGGCCCTCTGCCTTCTGCAAATACTTGTGTTCCCTTTTCTAGATCAGGGGTTCCGAACCAGTGGTACTTCACATGTTGCTGAACTACAGATCCCATCATCCCTAGCTGCAATTTATTGTGGCTAAGAATGATGGGAGTTGTAGTTCAGCAACATCTGGAGTATGTTGAGATATGGTGAAACTCCACCTTTCTCTGGCTCCAGCGCCTACAGAAGCAAGAGGTGGACACATCATGCCCTGGCAAGGAACTGGGCTTGGGAGTATGCCAACAGTCCAACGCAGACAGGAAGCCCATTTCCGAGCTTGTCTTGACACTTGAGCCGTTCCTTCTTGCAATGAGCAGCTTGTGTGACGAGGCGGCTGCTCTTCTCCTGGAGAAGATGATGAGTGTGCTCCAGCCCTCCCTGACCACTGGGGAAGCACCTGCCCCCCTGGCAGGTCCGTTGAGGACTGGAGTGGTGGCATGGCTCAGCAGCAAGTTGGGTCAATTGGCAGAGCATGGTTTGGCCTGCCGATGTGACCCGTGAAGGGCAACACCCAGGTGGAGGGCCCTCCGGGTTCAAGAAGTTAGGCAGGCAGAGGAGAGGAGGCTGGGTCTGAACCAGGAGGCGGGTGCTGGAGTGCCTACTTCTAGTGTGCAGTCCATACCCAGCAGCAGTGTCATCTCCACTTCCTAGTCCAGCAGCATGGTGTCCCTGACAGCGCCAATGCAGCCGGCACATCAGTGGTAGTTGGAAGTGAAAAGCGACTCCTGTTTAAGTTACTGTTCTTCACTTCATCTTGTGGCAGCATACTCCAAAAACCCATCCCAAACATGATGCACGATGGTGCACCTCTCTCATGCCCCCCATTCTTTTCTTCTTTCTAAACGAAAAGGTCCCAGTTGCCTCCACCTTTTCCCTTCTGGGAAGGAGCTACACCCCTGAGCTCTTTCATGGTCCATTGATACATTGGAATTCAGCAAGGCGGAGGCTGTTGATGCCATTTTGGTGAGTGAGATGCAGCAGAGAATGACCAAGAGCAGGCTCAGTCTAAACCTGACTTCCAAGACTGTGTGTTTGGGGCATCATCTTGTTTGTTTGTTGTTCTATTTATTTTTTCTCTAAGTAAACTTTTGTTGAAAAACAGTGTGAAAATGTTGTTGTGGGATCTGTCCCAATGAAGTCCATGGGTACTGATCAACTCTTTTCTGCTCTTTACCTTCTCCCAGGAGCTAATGGAGAACATAACAATACATCCGGACCCTGGCTCCCTCTTACGAAGAGCCATGGACACCGTCACATTGCTCAGGTAGACGCATAGTCATCAGGGATTAAATAGGAGGGGGTTGTATCAGAAAAGGGCAGTGGCAAACTAGACGAGATCTGTAACTGGATCTGCCCTTTTTAAAAAGATGGCAATTAATTCTAAGGGGTTGGGTAAAATCTTCTTAAGTTATAAGGCTAGAGGTAGATAAGGCTAGAAGTAGCCTTATCTGCATCAGGGCCTCCCCAGGCCTGGATTTGTCATTTTTGAAAAAAGAGGAGAAACCATCACAGAACAACCATTTTGATGCTTGCTTAGTTGCCCTGTTCCTCTTCTCTACATGAGCTTCCCTTGACTGAGTCACCAGCCCTGCTCACACTATGCAATCTTATATCCACCCCCCCTTCAAGCAAAATCAAGCCGGCTTTACCGCAAAAACTGAAGTTGGCAGTGCTGCACGTGGCGGTGTCCGGGGCCAACTACCTGGAGCCAGGGACCCAGGTAAATTCTCATTGAGCTTTTTCCTCCTGCGGCACAGACTCCTGCTGCTTCTACTCCTGGGGTCCTTGAAATGGTTTGACTGCCTGCAGAGGTTCTTCCTTACATTTCTGAGATATAATGTGTAAGCTCTTCTTCCGGGATAATTGTGAGTGGCCTTTCCTACTTCCAAATATCCTGGTTCTTTCTCAGCCCAACTGGAATCAAACACGATACTGCCGTAAGCATGAGTGCTTTTTCAGTATTGTGTTCTTAAGACAGGTTGTCTCTCCTACTCATGACTGATCTTCTCTTTTCCCCCTAGAATGAGATCTTTGAAAGCCTCCTGAGGATGATCCGGGGGTTTCTGGAGGAGGCCCCCACAGTCTCCAACTTAAACAGCATCTTGAAGGTAAGTGCAATTTAATGTGTAATGTGCCCTATTCGGACATTAGGCAGTACATGTGTATAGGTGTCTGGACACTTGGACGTGATTTTGTGTGCATGACTGTAGTTGCATTCCTTTAAAAAGTGAACCTGGGTAGAGGCCCCTCCAAGGCATGGTCCAGATTGGAAGTGTCTAGCAGTGCCTGTCTTCCACAGCCTGTATGTATAGCTGTCCCTGTGTACACTTCTGCACCTGTGCACTGTCCACTCGTTGTCCGAGTGTTGAACATCAGGTGTCAATGGGGCTTCTGTCTTCATCCTTTCAGACGTGGTCTGACAGAAGGAAGCACCTGGTCTGACAGAAGGAAGCAGCAGACCCCATTCTCTTTGTTGATTTAGAGTATTTCTAGGCCACTTCCCAATTAGAAGCAAACTGGCTGAGAAGAAGGAGAAAAACATCAATCCAATAAACAACCCTTCACAAATATTTAAGATCTTTTAAACTTAATTTTGGGGGATGTTTGTACAGGAATAGATCACCCTTAAACTTGTTTGGGCCATCAGTCAATGGATATTCCTGTAATGGGGCAAATTCCTTCCGGGCTTAGCTCTCAGTAGCATGGCAAGGGATTATTTAGGCCAGTGCAGTGACTGAGCTGCTCTTTCAACCCACAGGCGCTCTCGAGGTACATCAGTGCCAAGGAGCCCAAACTGAAGGCTCTGGGCCAGGAAGCCTGCAGGTGCATTCTGAGCCATGCTGCCAGCCTGCCAGGTTTTGATGTAAGTACTCCTCTGTGGACATGGCTTGGCTCTTATTCAAAATCCTCCGGGACCCCTGTCAGGTTCCAGGTTCAGAAGAAGACCTCCTATTGGTCTCTGGTCACCCTGGGGCTGCCTGGCAGCACACCTGCTGCAGAAGGGCTGTTTCCATTGGGGCTCACCCAATGCCCCTTGGGACAGCAGCAGTGGCAGGAGGAACAGCAGAGAGCTGGGTTCCCCCTGTGTCTCTTCTGTCTGCCCAGTGCCCCAAAGAGCCACACTCCAGCTTTGGTAATCCTCAACTTTGCACCCAACTGTATCATCTTTTTGGTACTCATAGACATGGAAAAAGAAGTCCACATATTTAATAAATAAAATGCATCTCGATTTCTACAGCTCAAGACACTGAAGTATCCTTTCGCCATAAAGATAAAGAGCAGCATCCAAGGTAACTTGGGCTATTTCCAGGGAAGGGGGGCGGGGCAGAACTGTCTCCCTGTAGACCCTCCTTCATTTATTCAATATGCATGAGCCCCTCCTTACCTCTTATCAAAGTCAATTCAAATAAGAAAATCAAGTCTCTTCTCTTCTCTTCAGATGACCTTGTCTTGGAAGACTTTAACGAGGAAGAGGAGTTTGGTAAATATATGAGAATCAGAAAGGAGAGAGTGGGAATGATTGAATAGCCATTGGATATAAGCCAGAGACTTCATGTTTTGTTTTCTGTTTTGTTTTGTAGGATGAGAGATATGTTTTTCAAATGAGATGTGCAGAAGAAAAAGAAATTGTGTCCACAGCACAACAGCTAAACAAAGGTTGGTGCAGGGAATTGTCCAAGATGTGTTCTCCAGTTGACTGTATCTTGTAAATGTGGTTTTTACAACTTTTACAACCCTTCCAGAGAGTTTCAAAAATCAAAATCTATCACAGAGAGGTAGAAAGAAGCAGCTTTTTAAAGGGAATCTCTTCCCCTCCAGATTCGTTTAGCCCCTTCCTTACTGATCTTCAAATCTCTATTGAAGACTTTTCTTTTTCACCAGGCTTTTGCCCTGCTTTTTGTTAGTTACTTTAGTTTTTAATTCAGGATGTAATTTTTAATGTTGTCTTGCTTGCATAGTTTTGTGCACCACCTGGAGTCTTCGGAGTGGGCGGTATATCAAATGTTTCTAATAAATAAATAAATAACAAATAGACAGAAATCTTCCCCTGTCTTTCAGATGTACCCTGATGAGGTCTCTCTCGGTGCTGCCAAATTCAAGGAAAAAGCCACGACACGGCTGCATCAAGAGATGAATATGTGTATGTGAAATAGCCTTTAAAATTGCTTGCTGTTGGGGACAGGGGGGTCGACATTTTTTTAATTGGTTCTTGCATCTCTTCAAATCCACTAGAGACTTCTCTCTCAAACTGGTACAGAGGATACATGTGCAGAGGTGACAAATTCAGATGTAGCATCTTCAAGATCTAATAATAACACCAGAATTAATAAGTGAAAGAGCAAAGAAAATTAAAAATTGGACTGCGCCAGGCGATGATGAACTGCATGGCTTTTGGCTTAAACACCTAACAAGCCTTCATAAACAACCATCAAAACAGTTCAATCACATTTTGCAGGTGGTGATATTAAACAATGGCTAACAACTGGGAAAACTCATCTCATAATGAAAGACCCAGCAAAAGGTACAGTCCCAAGTAATTATAGACCGATAACCTGCCTACCAACCATGTTCAAATTATTAACTGGAATAATAGCAGATGAAGTGATGGAACACTTATTAACTGACAAACAGCTTCCAGTTGAACAGAAAGGAAATTGCCCGAACACCAGAGGCACAAAAGACCAGCTGCTGATTGACAAAATGATTTTAGAAAATTGCAAGAGAAGAAAAACAAATCTAAGTGTTGCATAGATTGACTACAAGAAAGCCTTCGACTCCTTGCCTCACACATGGGTACTAAAATGTTTAGAAACAACTGGTGTCAGCCTAAACAATCAGATATTTATTTAAAAAGCAATGAGCATGTGGAGTACACAGTTAACAATCAGTAGAATTAGAAGAGGCATTTTCCAAGGGGATTCACTATCCCCTCTCTTGTTTGTAATCGCCATGACCTTACTTTCACAAACACTAAACAAAACAGGCCTTGGATACCAAACATCTAAAACATCAAGTCAAATCAACCATCTGCTGTACATCGATGATCTGAAGTTGTATGGAAAGTCCCAGTCAGAAATCAAATCACTGCTAAATACTGTCTGTATATTCAGTAGCAATATAGCATTGGAGTTTGGACTAGACAAGTGTGCTGCATTAATAATGAACAGAGGAAAAATAAGAAAAACAGAAGGAATAGAACTGCCCAATGGAAGCAACATCAAGAACCTGGAAGAGAAAGAACATTACAAATACTTGGGCATTTTCCAGGCTGAAAACATTGCACACACTGAAGTTAAAAGAAAAATTGGAACTGAACACATCAGGAGAGTTAGAAAAACCCTCAAGTCTAAACTCAATGGCGGGAACACCATACAAACCATACACTCCTGGGCTTTACCTGTTATCAGATACACTGCAGGAATAATAGACTGGACCCAGGCAGAGCTAGAGACGCTAGATCGTAAGACCAGGAAAATCATGACCATCAATCATGCTCTGCACCCCCGCAGTGATGTCGATAGGTTATACCTCCCTCGCAGCTCAGGTGGAAGAGGAATTCTGCAAGTCCATCAAACAGTAGAGGAGGAGAAAAGAGGCCTTGAAGAATATATCAAGGACAGTGAAGAAGATGCACTTCAAATGGTCAATAATGAGAAACTATTCAATACCAATGAAACAAAGCAGGCCTACAAGAAAGAACAAGTCAAGAACTGAGCAGAAAAATGGAGAAATAAGCCCCTGCATGGCCAATATGTGCACAATATAAGTGGAAAATCAGACATCACCAAGACCTGGCAATGGCTTAAGAATGGCAACTTGAAGAAAGAAACAGAGGGTTTAATACTGGCTGCACAGGAACAGGTACTAAGAACAAATGCAATAAGAGCAAAAGTAGAAAAATCAACAACAAACAGCAAGTGCCGCCTTTGTAAAGAAGCAGATGAAACAGTGGACCACCTAATCAGCTGTTGTAAAAAGATCACACAGACTGACTACAAACAAAGGCATGACAAGGTAGCAGGCATGATACACTGAAACATCTGCAAAAAATACAAGCTACCTGTAGCCAAAGATTGGTGGGACCATAAAATTGAAAAAGTTGTAGAAAATGAAGATGCAAAAAAAAAAAATTATGGGACTTCCGACTACAAACAGACAAACATCTGCCACACAATACACCAGATATAACTGTAGTCGAGAAGAAAGAAAAACAAGTCAAAATAATCGACATAGCTATACCAGGGGATAGCAGAATAGAAGAAAAAGAAATAGAAAAAAATCACCAAATACAAAGATCTACAAATTGAAATTGAAAGGCTGTGGCAGAAAAAGACCAAAATAATCCCAGTGGCAATTGGCACCCTGGGTGTAGTTCCAAAAGACCTTGAACAGCACCTCAACATCATAGGGGCCACAGAAATCACCATCAGCCAATTACAAAAAGCAGCTTTACTGGGAACTTGAGTATAAGCCGATCTGAATATAAGCCGAGGTACCTAATTTTACCTAAGAAACCAAAAAACGGATTGACTTGAGTATAAGTCTAGGGTGGGAAATGCAGCAGCTACTGGTGAGTTTCAATAATCAAAACAAATGCCAATAAAATTACATTAATTGAGACATCAGTGGGGTATATTGTGACCAGTATGTACTTTATTTCAGGGGGACATTTTAGCATGGACAGATAGATGACTCGAGTATAAGCCGATGCTGATTTTTTCAGCACATTTTGGGTGCTGAAAAATTCGGCTTATACTTGAGTATATACAGTATATTCTGTGACGATATCTATAAAAACAGCAACAACATTGACAATAAAATTCAGCCATCCCAGGTCCTTGGGAAGGACTCAATGTCTGGATAAAACAAACCAGTTAATAACAACTTCAAGATCTAATAATAACACCAGAATTAATAAGTGAAAGAGCAAAGAAAATTAAAAATTGGACTGTGCCAGGCGGTGATGAACTGCATGGCTTTTGGCTTAAACACCTAACAAGCCTTCATAAACAACCATCAAAACAGTTCAATCACATTTTGCAGGTGGTGATATTGAACAATGGCTAACAACTGGGAAAACTCATCTCATAATGAAAGACCCAGCAAAAGGTACAGTCCCAAGTAATTATAGACCGATAACCTGCCTGCCAACCATGTTCAAATTATTAACTGGAATAATAGCAGATGAAGTGATGCAACACTTATTAACTGACAAACAGCTTCCAGTTGAACAGAAAGGAAATTGCCCGAACACCAGAGGCACAAAAGACCAGCTGCTGATTGACAAAATGAACTGTCTGACTGTGTAAATAAATAAATAAATAAATAAATAAATAAATATTTCAGCCCTTTTATTGCACCTATTAACTGAACATTAAAATTAAAACAGGGACAGGGATCCAGGCACGGCTTTCTCACTTCCCTACTGCTATTCATCATCATTTCTAGCTCCACACTAGATCTTAAGTCAAGAAGAAGAAGAAGAAGAAGAACAGCAACAACTCTTAACTCACTGGCCAGCACTGACTTGTCACTGACAACACTGAAAAGTCAGCAACTTTTCTCTCAGCCTAACCCGCCTCACAGGCTTGTTGTGAGGATAAATAAGGTTACCATATACACTGCCCCTTGGAGGAAGAGTGGGATATAAATTTACACATCTACGAAAAGACATATCAAATCACATGTCATGAACATTGATGTTGAGTTTCATTATTAATAATATGAATATTTCATTGCTCTCCTTTTCACAAATGTTCCATCTGTGAGAATCCATCTGGCCATTTGTCTTTCAAACTACAAATTTCCACCATGGTTCTATTTCCCTGGTACACCACTGCAATGAGGATTGTATTTCTACATAAAAACATAAGAACCGCCCTGCTGGGTCAGGCCCAAGGAGGCCCATCTAGTCCAGCATCCTGTTTCACACAGTGGCCACAATCCTACAAAGCTATGTGTGGGAAATTATTTGTTTCTGCAGCTGAACACAGCTTTGAATTTCCTCCCACTTCCCCACAGCAACAACCCCCTATGCTCCACAAATCATCTTCTGAGCTGCAGGAGCAAACAGAACAGTCCACTTATTTTGCTTGGGCTAACTCTCTGCCTCCCCACATCCAACAATCCTCTTGCTTCCCTGAACACAATAGAAAAAAACAGTCCACTGGTGTTGCTGACTCCCCCCACCCACCGCTACACTCCTCCCAACTCCCCACAATATGAATATGTCACATATTTATATACTGCTTTTCAGCAAAAGTTCGCAAAGCGGTTTACATAGATATATAAATAAATAAGATGGCTCACAAAAAGACACCCCCCTTTTTGAGTAGCAGCAAACAGAAAGAAGTCCACTTAAGTTGCTTTAGCTGCCCCCCTTTCCCAAGTCCATTGCCTTTCCACTTCCCCACATCCAGCAAACCTCCCCCCCCCCCACCCCATCGCCCCTGCAACTGCCTGAGAGCAGCAGCAGAAAACATAAAGAGACAAGTCCACTGTCCAGAAGATCACTGAAAATCGGGCTGGGCTCCTCTAGCCCGGTTTTCAGTGATCGTCAGAATAGCTTCAAAGGAGTGTGCATGTAGTCATATTATATTTATAATTTAGTTGGTGCTAAAGCATTACATTCCTCTTTGAAAGCTAAGGATTAATCTGTGGCTCAAAAACTGACAGATATGAAAGCTGCTGTGATCACGTACATCCCTCAAACATACACATGAAGTGCCGTTTGAGAATGGAACCCTTAACCTGGGCTGGGGCTCCCACTCACTGAAGGTCTTTGAGCAGAGACTGGATCGTCAGCTGTGCTGGGGATTCTCTAGCTCCGGATTCCCTGCATCATGCAGGAGATTGGCCTAGGTGGCCCAGGCCGACAAGGCCCCCTCAAACTCCTCCATTCTACACTCACTCCAGACAGAATCGATGCTTCTCCTTTGGTTTCGAATATCTGAAGGCAGGTCTCCTGGTCTTCTTCTGTGTGCCTGATTGGTCTCTGTATTATGATACCTCTTCCTTTAGTAGGATGCTTTTTGAATTTTCGGTTCCAAGTCAACCTCATTGCTAAACTGCTGTTTTTTCAAAATGTACCTTCTCATTTATTCTTCAGAGGAATAGTAAACGTAGACCCAACCTTTTTCCGGCAAGCTCAGGTTTCAGGGCAGGGTGCCCCCTCTCCTCCTGTGCCAAGGACACAGCTGCTGGATGGAACAAACCCTGCTGGATGGAACTTCTGATAAAACAAATGCAGACATCGACAGGTTGACCCATGGAAGTCTACAGCATCATCAGGCCCAGATCTGTCATTTGTTTTGAGGCTCTAGGCCCCATTGTGTGCAATCCAAGGTCAGCATCAGGACCAGATCAGGCACTGGGTGGAAGAAGGAGGAGCTACCACTGAAGATTTTACCCCATTTACTGATGGGGAGGATGGAAGGAGCTCCTGGCTGCCACCCATTGGGGGCCCAGACAGCCATCAAAGTCAGTACAGGGCTTTGCCTCAGGGTCCACTCCAACCTGGCGCTGGCACTGTTGCAATCCCATTATGCTTTAGCACTTTGATGTGCTAAAGCATAATGGAACCCTGCTGGATGGAACAAACCATCCCTGCTGGATGGAACAAACATGTGGAACTGGCAGCGGCGTTGCCAGTGACATATAATACAGCTAGTACAATTATTTGATTAAAAGTGATTGTCCATGTTGTAGTTCTGTAGTATAACTGAATGAAGTATTGATGTTGATAAGGGGAATTGGTCCCACTTGAAAGGTTGTTGGTATGATTTACTTCTGTCCAAAACAAAAGGTAAAAGGAATTGGGGGGGGGTGTATGTGAAAGAATGCATGAGTGAGCAAAATACATACCAGCCCCAAAGACAGAATAAATGTTGGGGAGAAATGCAGATGACCCCAAGAAGGGCCAGGGAAGACCGGAATGAAATGCCGAAGGCAGCAGGAAAGGAGTTGCTCAAACAAGGACTATGGTCAGTCCAAGAGATAAGGACGGAGGCCAATACAGAACATCAAACAGCTTCAAGGACAGGCAACCCTTTTTAAAGCCAGGCATCAACAGATGCTTCCCCAGAGAAGCATCAAAGATCGTGGGGCCCACAGCTTCTTCCAACACCCCATTTTAAAGACTGAACACCTTTTAAATGGGGCTGGTGAGTATGTATGTATGTAAGTGTGTGTGAGTGAATGGACTATAGTTTAGCTAATGTTTAGGATGTAACAATAAACTGATGAACTAAATCCAGCTGTTGTCTGGGATCTGTTTTCTTTTTGGGACTTGTATTAGCCTTATCCGAAGCAATACTCCTAATTAAAGGTGACCCCCTTAAATATTGGTCACACCAGGGATGCCACGCTGTTGGACTGGGAAGAGGAGGGGGCGACGACCTAGCTATACTGGTGCTCGGTGTGGAACATGCACTAGATGTAGGTGCATCAGCACCCTCCCCCTGGTTATTTAGCCTCCTCTGCTTTGCTTCACTAATGCACTCAACCAGGGTTGATGGCATTGCCCTTCACAGTTGGGTCAACACAGGCAGGCCAAAGTATGGTCTTCTGAGTCACTCAGTTTGTTGCATAGCTACTCCACCCACCCAGTGCTCAGCCAACCTGCCAGGGCTTTGCCCTCCCTAATGGTCAGGGAGATCTGGAGTTCTCTCATCACGTTCTTAAGGAGAAGTGTGGTGGGCAGAGCCTGTCTAAGTGGTATTGCCTCAGTACACTCTTTGTGGCAAACAGTCAGGAGTGCCAAGACTGGCCCAGACATGAGTTTCCACTCCAAGTTGGAAAGGTCTCTCTCACACACACACCCCACGATTCTTTGCCAGGTTGTGGATGGCCACCTCTTGCTTTACCATGTGCTGGAGCAAGAGAAGGGTGGAGATCCCCCAGTTCTGAAGATCCCCAGGGATGAGGTGTCAAGGGAGGTCAAGCTCACGCTGCTGCTCACAGAGTATGTGCCTGCCCTTCTCACTCCAGTGATAATAGGTTGCAATCTTGCAGCACTTCTCCACAAGTGCAGCTGTGGAAGCAGAAGGACCACTAGGCTTGCTTCCCTGTTCCTTGGCCTCCTTGACCTCCTTGAGGCCCAGGGCATCTGATTCCACCAAGTGCGGAGTGTGGGCCATACAGTGTATGGACACAGACTGCAGCTGGGAGACTGCCTTGGAGCCACTGTGAGTGACCATGAAGACCCGCCCAAGGTTTGGCTTCCCGGTTAGCCATTCCTCAGTGTGTTGACTGATGATGGCCACCAGCTTATCAGCCCTGTGTGTCATACCCATTGCCTGCACATGCAGCACAGCCCACCTGGGCCATGCTGTATGCGAGGGGCTGGCCACAGCAGCAGCACCAGATGTCCCTAGTGAGCAGTGAGGAACAGGAAACCAGTCTGCATTCCACTGAGGCTAGTCCAGGTCAGTTGTAAAATGCACACTGGGGCTGGGCCCTCTTGCCTCCAGTAGCCCCGACAAGAGCTCCCTGCATGCTCGGTACAGGGACAGGACTGAAGATGGTTCTTGAGGGGATCTGATCATCTGGGGCGTGTAGCTAGCGTGAGCTGGCATTCTCCACAATCCTCAATGGTCTGGGTGATGAGACCTGGGTCTGGATGACCAGGAAGCTTGCCCGATCATGAGTGTGCCCACTGCTTGGCAGGCAATGTCCCCTGCTTCTCAGCAACTGGGGCACAGCCCTTGGCAGAGCTCATCAAAGGCACACAAATAGGTTGCTAGCACTGTCAGTAGCAGAAAGGACACCAGGGTGATGCCACAAGATGTGTCGCCGTGTCGAGGACGTCCCCAGATGCTTGACCACCTCCCCACTGCTGACTTGTGCCTTGTAGTGGACACAAGAAGCACGGTTTGGGGCACTTGGAGAGATGTCAAAGTGCTTCCACACAATGCTGGCAGCAGTCATCTTGAAGCCCTCTGTGATGGCAGTTTTACTGGGTTTTGCCGGCTGCCCAGAAAACTTCTTGGAAAACGTTCTGTGGTTGCAGAACTTGATCTAAATCTTCTTTATCATCACAACCCAATGAAAATAGTTGAAGGCCTCTCTGCTTGTCTTTAGAATATCAGATTTGATCCTGGAAATGGGAAAGGAATGGTGAGATGCAAATGATCTATGAGGACTTACCCTCTTTATCTTCTTGAACCATGCATCTTGAAGATGTTGATTAGAAATGATGTTATCAGTAAAAATAAGAGAGGGGGCTGTGGGGATTGGGGGCCACGCAGCCCCTGGGAGTTCCAGGATGACCCACACAAGTGTGGGAGGTTTCTTTCAGCCTCCTGGCGGGGGTCTCCTCGTGTGTTGTCGTGGCGCAGAGCCGTGCCGTGGCAACACACAATCCAATAGATGGGCTTAGCGGAGCACTTGCTCCACTAACCTCGTCTAAGGGGAGGGCTCCGTCAGCGGGTTACCCGCTTTGAGGACACTGGGCTCGCCTGGTGGTTCTCACGCTCGCCAAAAGTTGGGCTAGGCTCCCTTAGCCCACTTTTTTTGCAATCGTAAGAATCACCTCATTGTCTTAGAAGTAGAGGGTTAATCACTGGAGGTTGTGTGTTAGGTTCCCACACACCAAAAAAGACTAATAATGGGGGGGGGCATAAATAAGAGAAATAAAGTACTCTACCTTGCTCTCCAGGTCTCCAGCAATGCCCACCCAAACCCCCCATTTCCACACACAGGTCTTATCATTGTGAGGTATTCTGCAGCTGCAGTTCACAAAATGAGAGTGTAAAAGATTTTGAAGTTATTTGGGGGGTACTGAAACTAGTGGTTGACTTTCTTTTGCTATCCATGCCCCAAGTACTTCCTCAGCAGGGACACAAGCTACTTTGTGTTGGTGTTTTGGGTGATAATCAGGGATTGGGTGGTTGAGCACCTTCCTTTAGGTTTAGGAGATCACCAGCTTTATTCCTCACCTACAGTCAACCCCACAGAGGTCTGCAGACCTTATCTCAACCAATTTCTAGCTGGATTGTTCAGACTATGAAGTTAGGTTTGAGGATTTGTTCTGAGCCATTGCTTACAATGCAGAATTCTGCTAACCAGCAGAATTTACATTTTTAAATTGGATTCTTGCATCATGGATGAAGATAGGACCTGCTGTTGCCACAGGTCTTTAGGTGTTAACATGAGCCAAGGTTGGTTTGCAAGTTTGATTGCAACAATTATTGGGGTTAGAAGGTGCCTATTCTGGAAGGACGGGGGAAATTCCCCTTCAGATTCAAATGCCTGCCTCAGATTCAAATGATTGAAGTGAGCATTAGGAGCTCCCAGGGCCCATATTTCTGAAGGAAATATGAACTGCAGCAACACCTCTAGATGAAAAGCATCTTTTGGTTGTGACAACTCTGCTTTGACTGAACTCCCATATTTTGTTTGCATCTTGATGACAGTTTGAAGCAGCAGACAATCTGAATGGAATCTGTTAAATCTTTCAGACGCACAGATAATCCAGGTACTTGCTTAATTTTTATTCAATGCACAGCTTTTATTTTTATAGACAAAATCCACATACTTTTCTTCAGCAAACATCGATTGAGAAAATATCTCTCTCTCTCTCTCTCTCTCTCTCTCTCTCTCTCTCTCTCTCTCTCGGATAGGTATGTTGCTTTTAATTGTAATGGAATGTACAAACTAACAACATTTCTTAACTGACATTTTCTTCAACCTATAAAAGAATGGATTTATCGTATAAGTTGAAATTAAGTCATATGGTACATCACAAGTGTTGTTTTCCTGGTTTTCTTGCTTTTAAAATTTTATTGGTTTTTGCAATATCTTAAATATTGACTTCCCACTCACCAGTCTGTGCGATTCATTCAGTATACAAGTCAACCATTGCTATAATAATTGAAAACATATATCCTAAACATTACAAACTCAATTTTACTCTACCCGACCTGCTATTATTACTACATTTCAAACCCTGCTGAAAAATCAATATTAGAGAAATAGTTCTTTAAGTATAGTAAGAATGGTTTCCAATCTTCTTTAAAACATTCCAGGTTTTCATCCCTTATCAGTACTGTAAGTTTTGCCATCTCAGCATATTCCAAAATTTTTATCAGCCAATCTTCTTTGGAGGGCATTTCATTGTTCTTCCATTTCTGCGCATATACTATTCTAGCCGCCGTGGTTGCATACATAAAAATTGTTAAATTTCTTCTGGAAAACTCTCCTTGCGTTATTCCCAGCAGGAAGGATTTTGGTTTCTTAGGAAATGTCATTTAAAAAATTTTCTTCAACTCATTATATATCATATCCCAGAAAGCCTTTGCCTTCCCGCATGACCACCACATATGAAAAAAAGTTCTTTCACAGTGTCCACATTTCCAGCATTTGTTTGGAACATTTTTATACATTAATGCTAATTTTTTGGGTGTTAAATACCACCTGTACATCATCTTATAATAATTTTCTTTTAAAGTATAACATGCGGTAAACTTTAAATCCATTTTCCATAATTTCCCCCAAGCTGCCATATCTATATTATGACCCACATCTTGAGCCCATTTTATCATAGTCGTTTTAACCACTTCATCTCTTGTCTCCTCCAGAAGCAGCAGCTTGTACATCTTAGAAACTAATTTTTCATCATTTTCACACAGCTCTTTCTCAAATCTCGACATTTGATCCTCAAATCCAACTTTAAGATCCTTCTTATCGATTTCATTTAACTGGTGGTACTGAAACCACTTCCTAACCAGATTTTGTACTTCTGTTAGGTTTTTTTTACTTACAGCCCTTTTCTTGGAAACATAACAAATCCTTATAGGTACCCCATTCAAGTTGCATATTGATCTCTTTACATGCTAAAGCTTCAATTGGAGATAGCCATCATGGAGTTTTACATTCCAACCATTTTTTATATTTTACCCACACTCTCATTAGACTCCTTCTCACATAGTGATTAAGGAAATCTTTATGCACTTTACTTTTATCATACCACAGATATGAATGCCATCCAAACCTTCTATCAAATCCTTTGATTGAGAAAATCTCATTCATATAGCAGTCATTTGGAACACAGTCTTGAACACTGACATGGATAACATGGAATAAATAGTTAGTAGCTCAAGTTTCTCTTCTTTGGAGTAAAGACTTGGCAAACCTCTCCAAAAACATGCTAGTTATACTTTTGTTTATGCTCATGTTCCACTACATCTGTGCTTTGCTTTCTGTTTTTAAAAAGAAAAAAAACTCATTTTCTCAAAGAAAATGTTTAATTTTTCCTTCTTTATTTCTCATACTGATAGCCTGCTCTTCCTCTAAGGACTTCAGTGCAGAATACAGGGTTATTCAACTTTATCCTCACAACAATGCTGCAAGAGAAATTAGACTGCAAGGAAGAGAAATTGACCAGGGTGCTTTCCAGATGACACACTACAACAGTGTCACTACTGTCTGTTAAGTGTGCTTCCGTACTGCCTGTGTTTCAACACTGCAAACCCTGTGCTGTCAGAAAGGTGCCATTCACATTTCCCATGACATCTTTAGGATTTTATCCTTCTGTTTTAGTCCTACAATGTTGCATGCGCATCACAAATAAATAGCTGTATTTTCCTGTTGTAGGAGGGTTGCACAAGCTATTTTCATTTTTAAAATGATCCTGAAGCCGAAGCATTTTACTGCTGAACAGAGTGTCATCTGGAAAGCTCCCAGGGCATTTTCCAGATTACCCACTGAACAGCGGTAGTTGACTTCAGCTTAGCAAAATCGTTTTGAACTCGTAAATAGAGGTTGTTGTGCAAACTCAACACCAGGGGGAGCAGTCTTTTCTAGCTTGCATGAAACTTTTGCATCGGGAAAATACAGCTATCTATTTACAAGGTTGTAGCGCTGTATTGCAAAGAGAAAACCTGAAAGAAAGCATTGGAAATGTGGACAGCACCTTGCTGACAGCGCAGGGACTGCGATGCAGAAACCCAGACAGTGCGGAAGGACAATTAATGGCCATGTGGTGACACTGTTGTAGTGTCCAGTCTGGAAAGCATCCGGGAGGCTTTTTAGACAGCAGGCCTTACCACGAGGCTTTACTGCAAGTTTGGGGCATAACGGATATGCCGGTGCAAGAAGAGGAGTTTTTAACCCTGGACATAAACCGGGCTAGGTTCCAATATGGAGGGAAACCCCTGAATGGTGTGTGAAGTGCTCTCTGGAATATTTCAGGCACTTTGGGTTAATCGGGCCGATATGTGGCCGCACACTAACCCTCCCAAAGTGAAGATGCTCCCTGAAAAAGCTCTTGCTGAAGGTGACTCAGCAAGCAACTTGATAGAGCAGCAACTTAAACCAGGTCAATTTGATCCAGGCTAATCACTCTTGCCACTATACCTGACACCAACCCAATGGCATACATTCCATTAATATATATTTTAGGGGCATAATTGGATTGTCTGTCTGTGGATTGTAGCTTCATTTTCTGAATCTAGCTAACTCCATTTGTGCTGTTTGTAAATATATGGCAGTGCCAGGAGTATTTCCTGCATTCCCAAGAGTAGAATGCAGTCGTTCAGGAATGTCGGCCCAGTAATGCGATGAAATGAAGATGCAGAGACAGTCACAAGCTTTGCAGGCTCGCACGCATAGCTGGCTCAAAATTCACCAAATACTTTAAAATTGCTTCCCTTGTAAACACAAAACATTCTTATGTAGATTTAACTAAGTCTTTATTCAGAAACAACTCCATTTTCTCCTTCTCCTTTCCCTCCTTTTTGTTCCTGAGGGCCCCCCCCCAACACTCCCGCAGGATCCCCACTTGGACAAACGTCTAGTTAACAAAACATAACCATGACTAGATAGAATCCAAAAGATAGTGAGCGTTCTTATTCCACTAGATTCTAAACATCAAGTATTGGGCCATTAGGATTAGCTGGGAAGAAAACAAGAGGTACAGATTATTTTTCTTTTGCTTGTGACAGCTAGGAGTTTAGGAGCTCAATGCTGGAAACAAAAAGCAACTCCAATTATTAATAATGGGAAAAATAATGGCTAGGGTATTATTAACTTCTTGAAATTTACCTCTTATGTAGAAGGGTGGATAAGAAGGAATAACAATAATCTCAATGTGTTGAATAGATTTCTCTTGAACTGTAATATAAGCAGAAATATGATGAATTATAGATAGAAAGAAAGACTGACATATTAAGTGGGGTAGTCATATATTTCTGGTAGTAGAATATTGAGACCTATATTGTTTCAATTTTGTAATGTTTTCTATTCTTTTCTATTTCACAATAATGTAACACATGAAATTAATCAAGCTGACATACACAGCAAGGAATCAGCAGTGCTGTTGGGAATTCCCTCTGGTAGGAGAAACCCTTATTCACGATAGCAGAGTGCACAGAGGCACAACACAGCGGAATTTGCTTAGGCATGCATGTATGCTGAGAGTAAAATAACATGGAGCTAGTTCATAGTTTCAGATCAATATATGGAGTATTTATTAGTGAACTCCATTCTAGATAGTAAAGTGAAGAGATAGGATCTCTATCTCTCTAGCTGGATGCAGATGGATTCTGCATCTCTGCACACATGGTGCAGGGAGAGAGGAGTTTGCATGTTGCAAGGGAGAAGGAAGGGCGAGAAGAAGTGACAAGGCAGGCAGGTAGGAAGTGTCCCTGAGAGTAGCAATCTCCATTCCAAAGGGATAGTGTCAGAGCAGTAGAATTGAACAATATCGGACCTCTGAAAAGTATACAGTGTACTGTGCTTGATTGGCCAGCAAACTCACCTGACCTGACCCCATGGAGAATCTATGGGGCATTGCCAAGAGAAGGATGAGAGACATGAGACCAAAGAATGCAGAAGAGCTGAAGGCCACTAATGAAGCATCCTGGTCTTCCATAACACCTCATCAGTGCCACAGGCTGATAGCATCCATGCCACGCCGCATTGAGGCAGTAATTGCTGCAAAAGGGGCCCAAACCAAGTACTGAATACATATGCATGCTTATACTTTTCAGAGGTCCGATATTGTTCTGTTCTACAATCCTTGTCTTCTTGGTTCCATGTAATATTCTAATTTTCTGGGATTGTGGATTTGGGGTTTTCATGAGCTGTACGCCATGATCATCACAATTATAACAAATTAAGGCTTGACTTATCTCGCTTTGCATGTAATGCACCTGTCTCATATATCAGTTTCACCTTTTAATTTGCATTACTGAAATTAATGGACTTTTGCACGATATTCTAATTTTCCGAGTTTCACCTGTATACATGTATGTACAGTGAAATTCCATAGATCTGAGGAGTCCCATGAATTATGAAATGGAACACACACCCCTCCTGCTATCATATGCTGGGCAGTGTATGGGTGACATTGTGTGCTCTTGACCCTTGTCCTTCATGGCTAATAAAGCTGCCAGGGAGGGGGCAGGTAGATGGTAGGAGGTGATTATCAATGCCTCATTAAGGGAGGGCAAGATGCCATCATGCCTCAAGGAGACGATGGTGAGACCATTATTAAAAAAGCCCTCCCTTGATTCCTCCAACCTGAACAACTATAGACTGGTCTCTAATCTGCCCTTTTTGGGCAAGGTGATAGAGCGTGTGGTGGTGTCCCAGCTGCAGAGGTTCTTAGATGATACGGATTATCTGGACCCTTTTCAATCTGGCTTTCGCACCGGATATGGGACTGAGACTGCCTTGGTTGCTCTAGTGGATGACCTACGCCGGGAACTAGACAGGGGGAGTGCGTCCCTGTTGGTTCTGCTGGACCTCTCAGCGGCGTTCGATACCATCGACCATGGTATCCTTCTGGGCCGCCTCTCGAGTATGGGAATCAGAGGTACTGTGTTGCAGTGGTTCCGGGCCTTTCTTGGGGGGAGGGTCCAGAAGGTGGTGATGGGGGACTACTGCTCGGCCCCGTGGCCGTTGGCCTGTGGGGTCCCGCAGGGTTCAGTTTTATCCCCCATGCTGTTTAACATCTACATGAAACTGCTGGGAGAGGTCATCCGGGGACTTGGACGGAGTTGTCAGCAATATGCGGATGACACTCAGCTCTATCTCTCCTTGTCACCTGATCCTAGGGAGGCGGTGGATGTCCTGAATCAGGGTCTGGAGGCCATGATGGGTTGGATGTGGGCTAATAAACTGAAATTGAATCCAGACAAGACGGAGGTAATGTTGGTCAGTAGGAGAGCCAATCGGGATGAGGAGATTTTACCGGTTCTGGATGGAGTTGTCCTCCCCTTGAATGGAACAAGTACGCAGCTTGGGGATATTACTGGATCTGGCTCTGCTTTTGGAAGCTCAAGTGGAGGCGGTGGCCAGGGGTGCCTTTGCACGGCTTCGGCTAGTGCACTAGCTGCGTCTCTTTCTCGAGAAGGCAGATCTGGCCACAGTTACCCATGCCTTAGTCACGTCAAGGCTGGATTACTGTAACATGCTCTACGTGGGGCTGCCTTGAAGAACATCCGGAAACTGCAGCTAGTGCAAAATGCGGCAGCTAGGGTTTTATCCGGAGCTGCCCGGTGGGAGCACATCACACCCATTTTGAAAGAGCTGCCCTGGCAACCAGTTTGTTTCCGGGTCCAATTCAAGGTGCTGGTTTTGACCTTTAAAGCCCTAAATGGTTTGGGCCCGGGATACCTGAGGGACCGCCTGCTCCCAAGGGTTGCTGCCCGCTTGACGAGATCATCTGAGGGGGTTCTGCTCTGGGTGCCGACAATGAGGGAGACACTCTTGCCCTGCACGCTGGACAGGGCCTTCTCCGTTGCTGCCCCCAGACTCTGGAATGCTCTCCCGGTGGCTATTCGCTCCTCAGTTTCCATCACAGCTTTTAGGAAAAAAAGTCAAATCTTGCCTTTTTGCCCAGGCATTTATTTGATTCTCTGCTGCTGCTCCTTATAATCCTTATTGCTTTTATGCTTTTTGTTTAAATTTTTTAATTGGATTTAATATCCCCCCCCCCCACTTAATATTTTAATTGTGTCTTTCTTACCATCTTGTGTTAAAATAATTTTTGCTGTAAACTGCCTTGGGATTGCTTTAATGAAAGGCAGTATATAAATTTAACAATAACATAAAATAAATAAATATGCACATGTATTTATGCTGCATAATGCAGCACCTGTTGGAGCAGGCCTTCTTACAAATCGGGTATAATCTTTGGAGTGATAAGGTTTTCAGTACTCAGTTTTTGAGGCCTGGAGTCTGAAGAGTGAATTTGGGACACAGACATTGCCTTCCTGAGAAGGCTTAGTTGGGTACAAGAGTCCTTCCATGTTGGATCATGGACACTTACTTTAGCTGTAATAAGGTTAGACAGAAAAAGCCCTCCCCTCTTGGAGATTACACTAGACAGCACTGCAGCAGAGAAGCCAGAAAGTGACCTCTCAGTTACCAGCAGCCTCCGTAAAGAATCCAGACTTGTCAACGTGTGTGGCGGGAGTAAAAAAAAACTCAGGTGACCAGCTGAGGAAGCTATACATGAATCATTTTTAAAATTTATTTTAAGCCCAAAATAGATTCATTATTTATTCATTATTATTTATTTATTTGATTTCTATACCGCCCTTCCAAAAATGGCTCAGGGCGGTTTACACAGAGAAATAACAACCTGTCCTCAAAGGGCTCACAATCTAAAAAGAAACATAAGAGAGACAGCAGCAACAGTCACTGGAAGTACTGTGCTGGAGGGTGGATAGGGCCAGTTACTCTCCCCCTGCTAAATAAAGAGAATCACCATGTTAAAAGGTGCCTCTTTGCCAAGTAAGCAGGGGTAACAAGTGGGGCAAGTGGTTTCTGTAGAGATCTGTGTGGGCTTTTTAGCCAGGCTGAAAGAATCCCCTTCCACGGGGTTTTTCCTACAAGGAAAATGACATTGCTCAGAGGCTCCCCAGAATGCTCATCCCATTGGAGGGAACACCCTTTGGTGCTGGAGGAGGAGGAGGAAGAGACTGTGGGTAGAAAGTAAGGAAGAACAACAACATGGCACTTACTATGAATGCAGCTGGGAGACCAATTCACACACTCACTCTGGGCTGATACACAAGTCAGCAATAAACACTCAGGTCATTTGGACTGTTTGCAGGGATGCACCAATGCCATCACATGGCAAGTTTGGTCACCAGGGCCAAACTAGACGTGATTTTAAGCATCTTGTTTGCGTGGTGGTTTGTTTACTGAATAGCAGTTGCGCAAGCCTGCAACTTGGATTTGGGATCATGATAAAAGGTAAAATCCCCCTCCCTACATGCCACAGCCCCATTCTGGACACCGGCCCCTGTGACTGCTATTTACCAAATGTTATGCAGAGCCAAGCAGCATGTTAGCTGCATGTGGGCATATGAATCAATTGCTTGATATTCAGAGGGTAGAAAGATGGTGGAAGGATTTCAGAATCAACACTGTGGGTTCAATTGGGGCTGATCCTGCAAAGCAGAAAGCACTGCCTGTTAGGGCACAAGCAGCTAAGTGATGAGGTAAGTGATGGACTAAGTGATGGACCCTAAGTGATGAGGGTCCGGTGGGCTGGGTTTCCTGTATCGTCCTGATCTATGGAGCCCACACAATAGCCTGGCATCCATTGTGCTGCAAGACGCTCTGCTTGTCTCTTTCAAAGCCAGACCGAAAAATCAATATTGTGCCAGATGAGGCAGTATTCAGGGGTCAAAGAGTACATTGCCTGGAAAATGAGTTACAGATCAAAGAAGCTGCAGAGGCCATTCGAAAGCCTCCCTAGCCTTGGCTGCCCCTCTCCTGACCTCAACACCTTACACTTCCCTAAACACACTGGGAAACTGACAAAAGGGTGCAACCAACCTTAATGACAGGAGACAGAAAGCAGCAAAGGCTGACACACACAAAACTAGCCAGTGAGCAGAGAGATGATTCAGAAAAGCAGCAAGCCACAGCAACACAGAGAGACGGAGTGGGGAAGGGCATCGTAAGGAACAGAGATTTGGGGGAGAATTTAGCCAAGAGGTTCACCGAGCTTGTTAGAAGCATGCAGGAGACTCCATGAAAGAATGGTGCTGGGTAGGGAACAGAGCATATTCATCTTCGCGAAATGGCCCACATAGTGTGGCAAGAGGGTCAAGGAAAGGGGATGGGGAAGTGCTGTGGGCAAAGGAGAACACAGACCCAAAGATGTTTTACTTTAGATTCCAGCCCACATTTTCCTACCAGGTTGTGTAGGAATGGCAGAGTCCCTTTCCCTTCCGTCATCTTTTCCCCACATGCCCTTATTCCCTTACCCTAGGGCAACAAGGCCCCCTAGGGTGTGGATTACCTGTGCGTTACCCAGCATGCACTGAGACACCCCTCCAGCGATGATATCACACACAGCACAAAATGGACGCCTGTGGAACAAGGAAGTGGCAGTTTCTTAAAAATTCTTCCCCTTGCCCCTGGTTTCCTAGATATGAAGAACCCACGAATCACCTCCCTGCCTCCTGAATGTCATGGAAAAAACGGAAACATACTGGGCTGTAACGCTGAGCATCCACTTTGCCACCTTTCCCCTTCTCCATGGAGCCTGCACCGCTGCCGGAAGGGAGCAGACGAGTTACTGAAAAAGAACCAAGGGTTTAAAAAAAGCAGGTTTTTAAATCAACCTATTTTGGGAGCTTTAGATTCATCCTTTTCCCAACTGTGACACTGAATCATAATCACCTGCTAACTAAATTTGCCCAAGACAGTCCCAATCTTCTGGTACTAGTCCCTGGAAAATTGCTGACTCTATTTATCTTTTATGGGGTAATTCAAGAAGTGTTGCTATTTTAAGGTTTCAGTCGCCTCCCTAAATGTCGGAGGTTGAAGGGAGAATCGGGAATACACCATGCCAATAAGCCAGGACACCCATGGGTCTTTCCCATGCTGGTATCCTCCTTCCATCAGGGCAGCAAGGTTCCCATATGATTCAAATCTTCTTGTGCAATATAAAGATTCCTGTCATCATTGTAGTGTCATGAGGCCTGCCATGACTTTGCACATCAACAACACTGCCAGAGTAATGTATGAGTTGACCTGAACAATCTGTTGAAGTTTGTTTAAATTGAAATATCAAAATTATTCAATTAACAAATCTTAGCATTGATAACCATTCATAAGCATGTACAGAATCTTGGACTTTCCCATTCCAATGCTGGACAAACAATGTCCATTTAGACACAAAGTTATCCATTGTATCTGGATGGCTTTAAGAGGGGTTTGGATAACTTCATGGAGGAGAGGTCTATCAATGGCTACTAGTCAGAGGGCTATGGGCCACCTCCAGCCTCAAAGGCAGGATGCCTCTGAGTACCAGTTGCATGGGAGTAACAGCAAGAGAGAGGGCATGCCCTCAACTCCTGCCTCTGGCTTCCAGCGGCATCTGGTGGGCCACTGTGTGAAACAGGATGCTGGACTAGATGGGCCTTGGGCCTGATCCAGCAGGGCTGTTCTTATGTTCTTATCCTTGCCCCTGGAATGTACAGTCTGACCAAGAACACACAAGAATTCCTGCTGTCTTTACCTGGTGAGCTGGTACTGCTGGGTGTACAGACATTATCGGCCAACCATGCACTCTGAGCCAGCGTGTCCTGCTTCTGGGGACCTTCAAGGGAACACATCAACTCTTGCACAAAAGAAACGGGAAAGAGGCCCCCATCACTAGATGTTAAGAGGGAGCTTTTAGGGTTGCTGTATCTACTCAGTTGAGACAGGGGAATTACTAGAGTGAAAGGGGCTCAGAAGACCCCACACTGACCGCCTCAATCTCCTCCTCCTCAGACGTTCCATTTTCACTCACTCTTCTGCAACAGCTCCTCACATTGGATGAGGAGTGGGACAGGGGCTGCATCACACAATATTCGGATGTCTGGCTGGAGGGGATTCTGCTGAATGAACAGAAGCCCCAGTCACCCCCCTTGTAATAACACAGGATCAAAAAATGTTACATTCCCTTACAACAACGTAGGGATATGCAGAATGGATCATGGTCGGAACATTCTGACTGGGAACCAGCCATTTCAAGTGTTCCGAGCTCAGAGCAGAGTGCCTTCAAATGAGCTCAGAACAGAAGAACTCGAGCTCAAAACATTCAAGCAAAATGGCACTCTTCTGGCCTCTGCACACACATGGCAGCCATTTTTGTGGTCAGCACCACCATTTTGGAGTTGAAAATGGTGCTCGGAGCGTTCTGAATCAAAACAGGGTCATTCTGTCGGAACAACTGACACGACTGGTTGTTCTGACAGAACTTTCCAGGAATTTTGCATTCCATTCCGAGCTTGGGACAGAATGCAAAATCCGTTTCACGCACATCTCTACAACAAAGCTTTCCTGTTGTATATAGAACTTAAAGTCTATTCTGTGAGAACAGAACTGCTCAAGCCTCTAGCTACTATGCTCAATGGCTGACATGGTGCGCAGCTTACCACCTCCATAAGGAGGATCCACTGTGGGGCTCTGCAGCCTTGAGAGGAAGTGCCAACTGGGGAAACCTGTGGAAACATAGCTTCCGCAGTTGCTGCCTCAGGGCAACCTTGGAGCTTCCTTTGAAGTCTGCGACTGCAAGAGCCCACAATGCATCCTTACAGAGGTTGGTGGGCTGCACATCATGTCAGCCAATGTCTTCTGTATTGGTAGGTAGCAACACGGTAGGGATGACCAATTTTTCTATGCTCTACTGAAACCTTTTCCAGCCTCTCCCTTCACAGCAATATTTTGTTGGAACTCACTTGCACTTCCTGTTAAGGAATTCTGGGGAACTGGGACTGGAGAAACCATCTGACTTGAGGTCAAAGAAGGGTCCTGGACTCTCCAGTACCTTCTGTATTCTTTCAGCAACGTCTTTGCTAAGGAGAAATGAGAAACAGTTTACTACACAGAGCCAGGAGTCCTTCCAAAAGAGCTAACAATTTCTATAAGGCTCATCAGCAGACGCTCCTCCAGCCCAGGCTGTGTAGGGACCATTTAGATTCTCCAGAAGCTCAAGGCCAGAGAATTGACTCCCCTTTTCACTAGTTTGACTAGTGATCTCAAGGATTCTTGACCCTTTTCTGTAGCAAACAGCACAATTTTCTATCATTATTCCTTGCACTACAAACATCGCAGCACTTTCCAGTTCTCTGCTTGTGAGACACCACAATTTTGATACGGGCTAATCTGTCAGAAGAGCCACATAGTCAGACTTCCAGTTGGATAGCTAACGAGGCTACACGCTTCCCGACAGGGAAGACCGAGGAGGAGCAATTTAAGGGGGTTTTGAGGCTTCATAACCACCACCCCCATGCCACCCTGGATTAAAGGGTTTGGATCAAGGTCTCCCACAGATTCCCCCTGAGCCGGCTCCTTAATTTAGAGCTGTGTTGAAGAGCGCAGTTCTGTTTTAAGTAGAGCGGTGGGGGCTGGGAGACATCAAGCTCACTCCTCCTACATCGGAAATCCTTTCGACTGAAGCTGGTTGGCATCTAATCTCTATGGTTTGGATTTAATTAATTACTTAAAGTTCAAGAAGCTCACCTCTCAGCGTGATTAAGGATAACTTGCTGGAATCGCACCTGCTTTTGTTGGAAGGACTTCACAGAACTCAAGCCGTTGCTGTAGGTTTTCTGACTATAAATCAAGGAGGGAAATTCAATCTTCTTACTAAATGCTGGGATTCAAGAACTGAACTGATGTCTAAAAGCTTTAAAGCTTTAAAAAAACCTATATTAGTGGGAATTACTATTGCTTTTTCCCCCCACTGCTGTTTGAGAAAGTCTATGAAAGAAGCGTTTTGCTGTTTGCTATTGAATATGTCTATCATCAAGTCAGCCAATTAAAGGAAGAAGGCGTTCCACTCTACCGTGAGAAAATTAAACTGGCAGTGATAAGATATATGAGTTGTGGTGTGGAGCTTACAAGGCCCGAAAATTGGGAAACAAGAATATAAACTAAGAGCCTTTGCAGGTGATGTTGTGTTCTTTTTAGAAAATCCATTGGACAAGATTGGAAGACTCTTGGAAAAAATACAACAATTTGGCCAATTGGCTGGGTTTTATATAAATAAGACTAAAACGAAGGTCTTGACTAAAAATATGGATCAGAAATCTAAGGATAGATTCTCTGAAATAAGTGAGTTGAAATTGGAGAAGAAAATTAAATATCTGGGGGTTTGGCTGACAAATAATAATTCTTTGTTGTTCTCAAATAATTATATTAAAATATGGAATACAGTGAAAACTGATTTACAAAGATGGTCTAATATGAATTTGTCTTTAATGGGAAGAATTGCAGTGGTGAAAATGAATGTCTTGCCTAAAATGTTATTTCTTTTTCAGACTATTCCTATAATCAATACTTTAGCTTGTTTTAAGCAATGGCAGAAGGACATAACTAAATTTGTTTGGCAAGGGAAAAGACCAAGAAGTAATTTTAAGAATTTAACAGATGCAAAGGAAAGAGGTGGTCTTACCCTACCAGACATAAGGTTGTATTTTGATGCTGTTTGTTTGACCTGGTTGAAAAAATGGATAACATTAAGAAATCCTAGAATACTTGATTTGGAAGGATTTGATAGAAGGTTTGGATGGCATTCATATTTGTGGTATGAAAAAAGTAAAATACATAAAGACTTTCTGAATCACTATGTAAGAAGGAGTCTAATGAGGGTATGGGTAAAATATAGAAAATGGCTGGAACCTAAAACTCCGCTATGGGTATCTCCGATTGAAGCTTTAGCACGTAAAGAGGTAAATATCCAATCACAATGGGGTACTTAGAGGGATCTGTTATATTTTCAAGGAAAGGGCTGTAAGTTAAAAAGTATAACTGAAGTACAAAATTTGGTTAGTGATTGGTTTCAGTACCATCAGCTAAACGAAGTTTATAAGAAGGATCTTAAAGTTGGATTTGAGGATCAGATGTCGAGATTTGAGAAGGAGCTGTGTGAAAATGATGAAAAATTAGTTTCTAAAATGTATAAGCTCTTGCTTTTGGAGGAGACAAGAGATGAAGTGGTTAAAATGACTATGGTAAAATGTGCCCAAGATGTGGGGTGCAATATAGAAATGGCAGCCTGGGAAAAATTATGGAAAACTGATTTAAAGTTCACTGCATGTTATGTTTTAAAAGAAAATTATTATAAAATGATGTATAGGTGGTATTTGACACCTAAAAAAATGGCATTAATGTATAAAAATGTTTCAAACAAATGTTGGAAATGTGGACACTCTGAAGGAACCTTTTTTCATATGTGGTGGACTTGTAGAAAGGCTAAAGCATTTTGGGACATGATATATAATGAGTTAAAGAAAATATTTAAAATGACATTTCCTAAGAAGCCAGAATCCTTCCTGCTGGGAATAACACGAGGAGTGTTTTCTACAACTAACTTAACATTCTTTATGTACGCTACCACGGCGGCCAGAATAATATATGCACAGAAATGGAAGAGCAATGAACTGCCTTCAAAAGAAGATTGGCTGATAAAAATTTTAGAATATGCGGAGATGGCAAAACTTACAGTATTGGTAAGAGACCAAATTTTAGAATGTTTTAAAGAAGATTGGAAACCATTTTTATTGTATTTAAAGAACTATTTTGTAAAATATTGATTTTACAACAGGGTTTGAAATTTAGTAATAATATCAGGTTGAGCAGATCAAAATTGTGTTTGTAAAGTTTAAATCTATGTTTTGAATTATTATTATAGCAAGGGTTAACTCTATAGTTGGTGATTCACGAGGAGGTGTGAGCGGGAAGTCCATATTTGTTTAATGTGTTGTGATTGATTATTGTTAAAATTAATAAAAATTTAATTTTTTAAAAAAAGAAGAAGAAGAGCCACATAGTCACATTTCCTCTCTGCAATTATGTGTTTAGTGGTACCATAGAGAGAGGAAACCTGACTGGTAGGGAAGAGGGTTGTTGTTGTTTTGTTTAAAGGTCATTTAAATCTCTCTTGGCTTTGTCCGTTTGTTCTTTCCAATTAAGCTGAAGAAGGGCAAATGCACTCTAAGGAGTATGCCAGAAATTGTTAAATGTAGCCAGAAATTTGGCTTTGTACTTGTGTCTGCAAGAAGGTGGGCTGTTCCCCATTCTCATGGACAGTCAGACAAGACACAAGTTTGACATAATACAAGGTGGATCCGATTTAGATATTCCAGCCCTCATGACTGTAAGGAGAAGGGATGGACACACACACGCACACACACACGTACTTTCTTTGCAACTAAAACTGAGCATTACTCTTGGAGAGCAAGGCAGGCCAGCTGCAACTTTGGTTTGTAAACTCCACTGTCACAGTGGAGGGTCAAATTAGAAGTGATACAAGAGAAATCTCTTTTACTTTAATGCTGCCAAGTGGGGAAGCTGGTCTTGTGGTAGCAAGCAAGACTTCTCCCCTTAGCCAAGCAGGGTCTGCCCTGGTTGCATCTGAATGGGAGACTTGATGTGTGAGCACTGTAAGATATTCCCCTCCGGGGATGGAGCCACTCTGGGAAGAGGAGAAGGTTTCAAGTTCCCTCCCTGGCTTCTCCAAGACAGGGCTGAGAGAGATTCCTGCCTGCAACCTTGGAGGAGCCACTGCCAGTCTGTGAAGACACTACTGAGTGAGCTAGATAGACCAATGGTCTGACTCAGTATATGGCAGCTTCCTATGTTCCTAATTTAAATTTGATCAGAGCTGTAGCATTGAGGGAGCGGGGGGTGATTAACGCCTTCCCTACAGGCCCTTTGCTTGATCAAAAACATTCTATCCAGTTGCTTTTCTTCTGGCTGGGCAAGATACAGTGGCCGACATCCCCACTAATGAAGTACGCACACTTCAAGAGACTGTGGGGCCATGACGGGAGCCCTTACACAAGTCCCAGCCAGCAATGCGTTTCCAATCTTGCAGAGCCCTTCTGGAGTGCGGGGAGTGCTCTGGATTCTAAGGGCTCTGGATCAACAGGGTGCGTGCAGGAGGAAAGGGGGGAACTCTTCAAGGGCTCCCAACCTGCCCTTCAGTCCCTTGAAGCACACACACACTTTGTTAGTCAGAATGTCCGCTGCTGATCTGAGATGCTGGGAGAAAGTAAGCAGGGGCAGAATTGAGAATGGGGAAATAGCCCACGGGGAAAGGGCTAAACACCCCTTCTTCCCCCTGCTGCTGCTCTCATCAAACTTGGGAGTTTACACTTAGTTCAAAATAAAAAACTGAAACAGATGCTGCATGTGTCTTCAATGTCTTATCTAGTTTGCTCCACAGACTCTAGCTATTCTTATGTGTTGTTCACACTATGTGTTGTTCACATAATGAAAATAAATATGTGGTGGTGGTGGGACTTGGAAGGCCATATAATGCCTGAATTTTGCTATTTTGTTACTGCCCATGTAACAGGAATCTTAATTTACTTCTGTCGCTCTTGGAGCAAATGAAAAAACCTCCATTTTTGCCCATAGGTGGGGCAAAGGGATGACAACACACTTTTGGGAAGGGACTGTGAGTAAAATAAGGGTCATTCTGCCCCTGCTTACTATTACTGAGTATACTCTTAAACCCTAATCCATGAGATGACAGACGTATGACAGAGAAAGGGGGCAAGTTTCAGGAGCACAGTGTGGTGTTGAACTGCTGTACAAGTTCTTTCTAAAAACTCCTGAGACCCTTCCAAAGCTGTTTGCAGTGCAGCAAATGGGGCTATTATTAAGTCAGAATATCACTTTTCCCTGGCACACACACAAAAGACTCTTACAATCGCAGCTGCAAACTTTGGAAAAGCCTCTTTAATTAGCAGAGCGTGCTTCAATCTCACCAGAAACGTTTGTTATAGTATAATTTGAAAGTAACAATCCCATTCTGGTCAGCTGCAAAAAGGAAAGGTCAAACTTTGCCACAAATTATAATACAGATTATCTATGTCCTTCTTCCCGTCATAAAACTCAAAATCCCTTCACCATTTGAGAAAATTTGATTCTTTGGACTTATCTTCCACTTTTGCATCATTTTCCATCTCCTAGGATGAAAACATGTAATAGGCGGTTGTTTTTCATCCAAAAAGAAGGTGGTACAATCGTTATGATTGCCCATGACATGCACTGTCATTTTGCCACTGTTTGACCAGAGAAGACAGTGGGATAAAAGAGAAGAGCATGGAAGATTATGGGGAATGATCTTCTATTGGTACCACCTTCACCTCTCTTACGAACTATTCAGTGTTCCCTCTAACAGGGATTCCCAGAGGTTGTTGACTACAACTCCCATAATCCCCAAGCAGAAACTGTCACAGCTGGGGATTCTGGGAGTTGTACTCAACAACCGCTGGGAATCCCTGTTAGAAGGAACACTGGAACCATTGCCTTCTCTTCAGCCCCAGCCATTTGTTCCCCTCTCTCTCCCCCAAATCCAGACTCTCAGTTCCACCTGGTGCCATCTTATCCTATTTTATCTAGAACTGGTTTTCTAGGGGGTTTTTTTTTCATGTCATCAATTTGGAAACAAGATCACACAATACTAACAACTCTCTCCGGTTATTGCTCTATTCCCCCCCCCATTTTAATATACAGAAAAGCTAGCCAAGTCAGAGAACTCCTAAACATGTAAATAGCAAAAACCTGCACAAAAGTGCCACATGCAAGTTTTAAATAATTGACTACAGAAATTAAAACTGGACACATCACCTCCCCCAAATGCCCAGTGATTAAGATGCATACAAAGGGGGAGAGACCCGTTTCCCAGGGGTGATGTGTCGCCAGCGAGTGGCAATCGGGAGCTGGTGCCTCTTCCGGTGGGCCTGAAGCTCTTGGGGAAAAGAGGGGGCCGACAGAGCCCACAGCTCACAACAGTGAGTGAAGGTTATGACTAAAAAGGATGAAGCCCCTCAGTTTAAAAAATGTCACCTCACTTCGGGCTCTGCAATGGCAAGCGCCGATGACCACTCATTCTAGTAACAGCTCTCACAGAAAGAGGTTCGCACAACCCAGAGAGCTGCCATCATCACCCCCCGCCCAGCAGCCCCCGTTCTAGCCTTCCCTTTCCCTCGCACAGCCATACCTCTTCTCCTCTTGGATGTTCTCAATGCCAATGGCACTACTGCGTCTCCCATTGAAGCGGCTGCCCCGGTTGCGCGACGGGCTTCTCCCAGGCAGGGCAAAGGACTAGAGGGAGGAAAGGAAGGGAAGGAAACAAAGACAAGAGCTGGAAGAGGAAGACTAGGGGGAGGCCTGGAGTCCAGGCTCTGTCCTTGTACTGCTGTTCAGTGCCAACAGATCCAGCCCTGTCCAGTCTCACAAGGTACCAGGTGAGCAGGATGAGGGAGCGGCCAAGGGTTGACAGAACAGGAAAGGAGAAAGGGAAGAATCTCGAGAAAGAGGAGCACACTAATGACAGAAGGGAACAAACATCAGTAGTCAGAACTCCATAAGTATGGGGGTGGGAGAGTGACAGTAGCACAAACAAGGGGAGATATAGATCCAGGGAAGAGAACACACAGAAAGGTAGATGCACAGATCCCCAGAGGGCCAAGTGGGACACTCTGAGAGATGTGTAGTTGTGGCTGAAAATGGCACCCTGGTGTCAAGCTCCACCTTCCTGCCTAAAATTCACGAGAACTTCCTGAGACACGTTTCCTTCTCTGTCATAGCCAGAAGCCAATGAAGTGAAGCAGGGATGCGGAACGTGGGATGTCATGATGTAATGGCAGGAACAGTTCTACTCGGCAAGACTAAGGTGGGGGTGGAACTAGGTGTGTGAGGGCCAGTGTGTGTGGAGTACCTGAACATTTACTATAATCGTCTAGTTTGGTCCAGAGGATAAGAAAAAAGAAAAGGCGCAGCACATCCCATTGCCTTAAATCAATGTTAATCAAGGATGGCTGCAGACTGCTAGATGTTGGTGTAATCTGTATGAGGGTACACTTAAGCGTATGGTTTGGTTCTATCCAGTTATTGTGCCATTTTGGCTTGAAATTAATACGGTAGTTAATATGACATTGCAATTATCAATGCCTTTAAGGATGTTCACATATTGTTGGGGTACATCCCCAGCATATAGAATCTAGAACTATATCAAGAACTGTGGATTCTTTGCACTTGGGGTGTTGCCAAAAGGATTATAATACAACACTGGAAGGACAAATTCACTCCTGAATTGCTACTTTGGATTACTGGTATGTGTTCTCTGTCAGCATTTGAACGGGTCTTTCTTCATCGGCAAGGTAAAGGAGAATTTTCAGCGACCTGGCTGAACTTTAATTAACTGTTTATGCTTTGAAATATAAGATATATATTCCTGAAGAAGGCGATCCCCCCTCCCCCTCCCCCACTTTTCTCCTGCATTGGTTGTATCTTACTATGTTTAAGCTATGTTTATGGGTTTTTTCTCCCCGACCCCTTCCCCCCCCCATTATATTCACATGCATTATTATCATTGACCATGTTTATGTACTGTAATCTCATTGCAAGAAAAGAAAGGAAAAGAAAATCAACTTGCCATTTCTCCTTCGGCTACTGCCCTTCTTGCACACGTGATATCGGCAACATAGAGGTCAGATGTGATTGAATGTTCTGGAGCCCTGAGGGCAGTGGTATCATGGCTTAAGACTAACTGTAAGCCACAGCCTCCGACCTAAGGAAAAGGTATTCTACAGCATGCACTCTACTACTAAAGGGAGGGACATGGTTCAGTGACAGAACACCGGTTTTGACTACAGTTCTCGGAGTCTTCAGGGACCATGCCTTGCTCAAATTAAGCCCTGTCTGAGAACAAATCCACACAGACAGGCTTTTCACATTCTGGTTGCTACTAAAGCCTCAAGCTGACTGGACTATCTCCAGAACAGCTTTTTCTTCACATGTAATTCAAGGCCAAAGTTGCAGGAGTAATTCAAGGCCAAAGATGCAGGAGTTCTGCAACTGGAACTCCAGATGACTTTTTCTCTTTCAAAAAGCAACTGCCAAGAGAGTGATTTGGAGCAGAGCTGTGGCAAGGTGGGACAAACTGTTAGGCGACCCCTTGTGCAGTTCTGTTCCAAATCACGCCACCCACCCAATTGTGGCTTTTTGAAAAAGATGTTAGGATTCCTGTCCTTCCAAAGCCTTGCCTGTGCAAGAGAGGAAATGCTCACTTGTCTCATTAGAAACCATCCCAAACAAGCTCAGCCCAAATCTGATCAAGCAACAGTTACATGAATGCCAAGTGAAAGAACAGCTGCCAATGTAGCATCTCCAGCTATTCTAGCTTCTAGACAGACACCACTTCATCACACTTAGCAGTCAGTGAGTCATTGAACAGACTGGCCCTGCTATGCAAACCATACCCATTGCAGATACAATATCCTCAGCAAATTGCCTGCTGTAAGTGGGGAAAACCCTGAGAAATTTTGCTACTCTTATAGAAATGTTTACTTCCCTCAGAACTCCTCAGACAGTTTCTCCCAGAAAATTTCACTTTCAAGAAATACGGTGGCCAAGGTCAACTCCAGGTCTGGGGGTGGCCTCAACACGTCAGCACTGAAGGGAGTGGGGTGGGGGGAGATTGGGGGTGGCAGCAAACATCCCTATTCTTCTCAAGTTTGCTCATTGTATGGGAGACTTCTTTACCAATTCTGGACTCTTAACAGGACAATTTAATGCTGCTGAAAGGCAGCTATACCCACAACCTGATGAAGCACTGACATTACATTTTTAATGCAGGTGTTTTGTCTACCTGGATTCCGGGTGTCATTTCTTACTCAGCAGCACTAAATATTCTGAGCTATATGTTTTATGCAGGGGCCCATGTAAGAACAGATAGCCCTAAAATTCTAGAAACATTATCAAAACTCTTACTTCTCTCAAAATTCTTCAGATATTAGGTTTGGTAGGGGGGTTTTGACCAAGCGCAAGCCTCCAAATGAGTTTCAAAATTTCACTTTACTATGTAAGATATATATGGGGGCTTAATCAATTGTCAATATATATTCAGAACCACCAAGCCTACAGCAAGCATCATTAGTTAGCATGGGTAGCCCTTCATAAGCTTTAAGCATAGGATATCTTGGCTGTAGGAAAAGGGGAATTAAGCAAAGCCATTGATATCGATGTGCTACTAGTAGTTACAGGGCGTAAATGGGAGAAAGAATGACAGACCTATCAACAAAAACAATTGGTTGTCAGCACAAAAATATAGAGGGTGCTTGATTCATGTTGGGAGAGGATATATTGTAATGTTGAATAAAGGTAAAATGTGCCGTCAAGTCAATTTCGACTCCTGGCGCCCACAGAGCCCTGTGGTTTTCTTTGGTAGAATACAGAAGAGGTTTACCATTGCCACCTCCCACGCAGTATGAGATGATGCCTTTCAGCATTTTTCCTATATCGCTGCTGCCTGATATAGTGGAGATTCGAACCAGCAACCTTCGGCTTGTTAGTCAAGCATTTCCCCACTGCACCACTTAAGGTAGACGAATATCTATTTGTAATAGCCTATCACAGACTAAAATGGATTCTGTTTCCTACAGAAAGGAGGATTTTCTGAAAGTGGGTGGAGTATACAAGTACTGTCCACTGTAACCTACCACAGGCAACGGTCAATTGACTCTGGGTGTACTGTCTGTCTGAATTATGTTTGCGATTTTTATGGTTTGTCTAATCTACATTTGCAATTGCTGTTTTGAAGTTGATAAGATAGAAATAAACTTTTAAATTTGATTTCTTGAGTTTGTATTCCATTCCTGAAGCAGTGGACAATTCCAACCCAACAGCCAAGGTCTGGTCAGGCAAGGCTGAGATGGAAAATTAACTTCAATAAATATATTAAACTAAATTCCTACATCTGCATTTAGGGAAAGAATTACTTTGCATAGATTGAATGTGAAGAATCAATGCCCCCAAAGGTTCCCAAGCAGCCGAGAGAGTCCTTGAGTCCAAATCAAGGCTTGCCATGCTCAAGGAGGGAGGGGTCTCTAAAGTTTACAATATTCAACCCCATAGAAGTGAAGCATTCCCCATTCCTCAAGTTGTGTGTCAAAGTCAGAATCAGCACATAAATGATTCGGGTCCAGACAGAGGGGAAATAAGATGGGGAAATGAACACAGAGATGAAAAAGAAATGGCAACCCTGCTGCACTTAACGCAAACATGGAGCAACCAAGAGCTGATAATGTCAACAGAGTAGCAGGTCCAGGGGAGTGAGGGGAGGGGACACTGAAGACCTGGTACTCTCCACACTGTGACCCCCACCTCCCCAATACCTTACCGCAGCAATGGCCTTGGGGCCCTCAGCGACACTCTGGTTGAGAGCAAGACCAGCAGTAGCCGGGCGGCTGGGCAGAGTGGATGGCGGCTGCTGCAGCTGCTGCTTCCTCATGGCTATCCCCATAGTATCCAGGCTCTGGCCCCGGATCACCCGCTGGAGAGAGGGCAACAGGGAGACAGACACAGACAGGTTCACAGACACACAGAAGGACATCATGAAGAGCACCAGAAGACAGTGGAGGGTAGTGGGGAGGGAGGCCGAGGGAACTAAGGTTACATCGCCGAGGGAACTAAGGTTACATCGCCAAGACTCAGGCAGAGAAGGTACTGCTTTCTGAACCTCCTTGGACAGAAGCTACTTGGACTGATCTAATCCAGATCATCCTTAGCAGTGTTGCCAAAGTCTTTGCTCTCAGTCTCCTGCAAATAAGAGATACTCACCAACATAATTCCAATTCTCCAAAAACCCAACATCTTCCACTGCTATCTAGAGCCACCAGCACCAGTTGAGAGAGTAGGCTCTCATTACTGTAATGAAGATATTCCATCAAAAATAGAATCAAGGTTTTCCATCTAGAGTCAAAAAGGTGATGACTTCCCAGGGCATCCTTCACACAGCAAGCTTGACTGCAAACTCCAAGTTGTTCCAAAAAACTGATACAAAAAGTGGATTTTTTAACCTGGGATATAAATTGGGCTACACTCTAATACACAGTGAAACCCACGAATTGTGTGTGAAGTGCTCCCTGATAGCTTGTAGGGACTTCGGGATAAATCTGCCCGATATGTGAACGCACACCCTCCATTCCGGAGGAGATGTGTGTTCAGCTACAGGGCTTTAAAAGCCCTGTGTGAAAAATGCCCTGGCCCCTCAGAATCGTTCTACATGACCTGGTCTGCACATAAAGCAGAATGAGGTAGTGGGCTGCAGATGGAGCAATCACATTGTTGAATGCGCAGTGTGGCAGAGAGTGCTTTTTACTTGCAGAAAGTTTGTTTAAGGTGAAGGAGGATTCAAAAATCGCATCTTGCAGCCTCAAGTTGTACAGGCCCAAGTCTTTCAGCCTTTTAAGTAGAGAGAACCCCTACCTTCTGAGAAATTTAAGTAGAACCTCAATTTTCTAGTTGATTTTATATTCACAATAACGGGTGCCATATGATGAAAGAAGGGTTGCGTGTATAAGGCTGTGATATAACAGATGTCTCGTCTAATATGGGCAGGGTTGCCAGTTTTTACACTGGGCTGCAAAACTGGAATATGAACCAGGCTAGAGACGATGTTGGTCAATGCTAGGAGGGCTGAACCCAGCACTGTGCAAAGCACAGTGTGCCAGATTATTGCTGGGAAATATGAAGTGTTGTGTATGGCATGGTGTGCCAGTTTTTCTGCCCTCTAAGAGAAGGAAGGTGCACAACAGGAAGAGAGCAAAAGATAGGAGAAGAGAAAGCGAGACTAATTCTAGGCAAAAAACAGCAGCAAAGACTGAGCAGCAAAGGCAACTCGGCCCTCTCCTCTCTACCCTCCTTCTTGAGCTTCTTCCCCGCTCTCCTCGTCCCATACCCCTGCCTGTGTTTTGCGTACCTCCAGGGGTGTTGAGAAACAGGCAACTCTGTCATCTCAGGATTCTATATTCTGCTGGTTGTGGAAACCAGGCCCACACCATGCAAAATAAGGTGACAGAACTGATGTGGCAGAATTATGCCACTTTAAACTGCAGGTGGAGGATTGCATGTCTGAATGCGGCCCACCCCACAGCAAACAAAACAAAACCCGAACCATGCATGCGCACTTATAGGATATAGGGCAGTAAAAGTAAAGTTCAGCACAACCCTTGCCCTGTGACTCTAGTATACTAGATAGAGGGAGGTGGTTCTGTTTTGTTAAGTGAAAAGTCATTCAAATGTTCACCTGCCACAGAAGTCATGCAGTCCAGAATCTTACCAGCTCTAGAGCCCATTCCTGCTTGTACCCCAGTTCTAAGCACATTTGTGGTTCAGTCTCCTTGCTTTGAATGGAATCTGCTTTCAAGTGAAAATGCCCTTAAGACTGAAACTTTAGCCATGGACTATCATGTACAGCACAAGCAGAAAGCAGAGTCAGTGATTATCCATAAGGGCCATCAATAAGCACCAGACCTGAGTGGGACAGATCTTCTACAAAGGAGAGAAGAATTCAGGATGTGTCTATATTGCAAAAAGCCCCAAGACGGAGAGCACTAAACAGAGGCAGGTTACAGGATGTGCTGTCGACTGCAGCACCTGTATCACAAGAGCAGATGTCACGAAGAGCTTGTGGCCAGCCTCCTTGGTTTTTGTCAGCCCTGAGTTTCGCTAAACAGGGTGGCCAGCTTGGGAACTAATTTGGTGCCATTGGGAAGAGGTGCCTCTTTCCTCATATAGACATTTCACATGTTACAGGATCAATAATCTCATGCACTGGACAGGTTCCATTCTCACTCCAGGGGGGAAACAATTACATTTCTAAGGGTTCCCTGGGGAAATGAATATCAAACCCATTTAAGTCAGTGGCGTTGATATGGTCTGCCATTAGATTCAGTGCCCCCGCATTCCCCACACTCTACAGTGGTGCATCACAACAACTGATACTCTGAATGAGGGTATTGATTATTCTTTTTTTCTCTCCAGATCAGAGGCAGGGAAAGAGTCCATCATAGAAAGAGACCCTTTGCCCTGAGCTGCTTCCCATCCTCATTTTCTTAGTGAAAAGCCAGTAATGCAGATTGCCTCATTGATTCTTGCCTGATCCATTTCCCTAGCTAGAGCTAAGCGGAAATATCAGCATCTCCTGCAGAAGTACCACAGGGTCTGATGGAGCTTGTTGAGGGGTTTAAAATGCACTCTCTAGATTAGGGCTGCAGCCTTCCAGCTGTTGGAGTACAACACTCATCATCCCTGACTACTGGCCACTGTGGCTAGGGATGATGGGAATTGTAGTCCAACAGCAGCTGGAGGGCAGGAAGTTGTCTGGCCCTGGTCTAGATATGTGCTATGGACACGCCTGCAGTAGGAGGGCCTACTCAGAGCGCCACAGTTCTGTGCAAGTACAGACAAGCTGCTAAGATCTGGTACTGGCAGGAATTCAGCATCCTGATCATCTCTGTGAACAGAAAAGCAGGTTTCTGAGCCTTATAGCTGATGAGATCAGTCAAGCAGGCAACGCCTACTCATGAGATACCCAAAGCCAGGCTAGCTAGAGGGAACGGGGGCAGAGTTGTCAGTAGAATGCTCGTGGGCTAGGAAAGGGGGCTCCAATGCCTTGCATGGCTCAGTGCTTCTAGCAAAATCAGAACAAAATTGTGCAGAATATGGGAATACATACTTCACTTTTGTAATGTACACATATTGCATAATATGAGTTTCCTTAGGATAGGACATTTTTTGGCTTTTCTATTGCAAAGTATCTGCATTCCTTCCTACATCACTGTTTTTGGGATGATTATAACATTGTGGGAAACATCGCCATTGGGTGACTGGGCTACAAGTCTTGCTGTAAGTTTGGTCATCTTGATTACTGTGTATGGGTCTATCCTCATAAGAACATAAGAACAGCCCTGCTGGATCAAGCACAAGGCCCCTATCTAGTCCAGCATCCTATTTCACAGAGTGGCCCACGAAACACCTCTGAGAGGTCCACAGGCAAGAGATGAAGGCATGCCCTTTCTCCTTCTGTTGCTCCCCTGCAACTGGTATTTAGGTATTTATTTTGCCTCTGAGGCTAGAGGTGGCTTATAGCCCTCAGACCAGTAGCCGTCGATAGCCCTCACCTCCCTGGATTTATCTAAGCCCCTTTTAAAGCCATCTAAGCTAGTGGCCATCACCACGTCCCATGGCAGAGGATTCCATAGATTAATTATGCGCTGTGTAAAAAAAAGTACCTCCTTTTGTTGGTCCTAAATTTATCAGCATTCAGTTTCATGGGATGACCCCTCATTCTAGTGCAGTGAGAGAGGGATAATTATTATTGTGTCTAACCAAGGAGTCAGGGATCTAAACAGCAGAAGGATGTTTAATGTTCCATCTGTAAGTCTCTCTCCAGTCCATGGGATGCAATAGCCATCAGAACTGGAAAGGCGATACCTTCTAACTGTTGGCAGGACACAGGGAAAACAAATTGGAACCAGTTTACAGTTTGAATCCCGGGCACTTTCCAGATTAGACCCTGCAACGGGGTCACGGCGTATCTCTGAAGTGTGCTTCCACACTTCCTGCGTCGTGACACTGCAGTCCCTTTGCAGACAGCAGGGTGCCTGCCGTTCACATTTCCAGTGGCTTGTTTTGAATTTAATCACTGCGATATAGTGCTATGACGTCGCATATCCAGTTTAAGAAAGTTGCTGTTTTTTCAGGTTGTTAATTTCTGCAAGACTGCTCTCCCTGCTGTTTACATTTCGAATACAACTTGCTGAACAGAGGCATTTTGCTGCTGTTGAGCAGCTAGTTTGGAAAGCACCCAGGAGAAACAGAACGATAAATTGGCTGAAGCATCTTTGGGACACACAGGCTCTCTCTGAGGTTCTGACTGAGGGTTATTGGATCTGCTGTTGCTATAAGAACATTCGTTTGCTTTCATAATACTCTGCTTGAGTTTAGTTCAACATCATCTGGAGGAACCCAGATTGGGAACCACTGATCTAGTTCCTAATTTTGTGTGTTGGTCTTGCAAAACCATTGTGTCCCTCCCTGTGCTGGGGCAGCTGGGCCCTCCAAAATGTGGGGGTGCTACAAGCCACTCCCACACCTCCATCCACTTCTCTCTCCCTACTCAAAGCTCCTCCTGCCTGTTCCACCAACAGTACTGACAGCTAAATCAAGCCTCCATGGGCAGAGGCAGTATGCTGCTGAATACCAAATGCTGGGGACAAACAAGAAGGGAGGGCTGTTTCCCCACCTGCCTGTCTGTGTGCAATTGGCTGGTCACTGCTGGTAACAGCTGGAGGCTCAGAGTCTTTAAAAAAAAACACTTAAGGGCAGAGAGAATGATATTAGGTGTCCCCCCACCCCGCACCCCTTTAAGGTGATAGTTCTGTGGTATTTGGTATTCAGCAGTTGGTATAAGAATACTGTCTCTGCCCATGGAGGCTTGATTTAGCTGCCATTGCTGGTGGGTGGAACAGGAGCTTTCTGCAGGAAAAGCTGCAACTGCCACGAGGGGCTTGTAAGTATGAAAAAATCATCTCTCTTCTTCAAGGTTGCTTTTGACTTCCTCTTACCAGGCTTCTCTTTTTGGATGAAAAAGAAGCTTGGAATATAGAGGAATATCTACAACTACCGGGAGGGACTAGAAACCTCTCTTTCTTGCTGAAGTAAAGATTACTCGCAGAGTCTGCCCAGAAGCATCTGGAGAGAAGGAACTCGGTCCCCACAGACCTTTGTCCTCAGATCTTCGGCCAGTGGAAGGAAGCCCCACAAGCATTTCTCCAGTCCTGGGCAGGGGCAGCTCCATCAAAGCCTGGGAAAGCAAGATGGAAACTGCCCAGGGGATGTCAAGGAAAGTCAGGTGGTGCCGTCGAGTCAGTGTCAACTCCAGGAGACCACAGAGCCCTGTGGTTGTCTTGGGTAGAATACAGGGGGGGATTTAACCATTGTCATCTCCCGTGCAGTGTGAGATGATGCCTTTCAGCACCTTCCTATATCTCTGCTGCCCAATACAGGTGTTTCCCATACTAGTCTTGGAAACATACCAGTGGGGATTCGAAACAGCAACCTCATGCTCCCTAGGAACGTTACTTCCCTGCTGCGCCATTAGGTGGCTGCAAGGTGATGTGACAAGTTACAAACTTGGATGTACCCAAAGGCTGTGGATGTGCCCAGCTCCAGGACACAACACTTTAGTAGACAACTGCGGCTGATGCAAAGGTTCTTCTTGTGGACTCCCCCAGCATTGTACAAAACAGGGTATGAAATCCTCCAGCCTTGATCCCATTCACACTTCCAACAAGTTCCATGCAAATCCTCCCGCTCCCAATGAGGCACTTTGCCTGGGGTTATCATGGCATTTCCGTGTCATGATAGGCAAGGGCTGGGGTCCTGCTTCCCAGACCATGCACCCCAAAAACCTGTTCTGCCTGCTCCTGGACTGTAGTGGGAGACAGCAACCAATGAAACCGGACTAAGTTGCTTACATCATGGCATGTCAGACCTCCCTCACTCTTCATTTCTAATATTAGCAATAGCAATAGCAATAGCAATAGCGCTTACATTTATATACCGCTCTCTAGCCGGAGCTCTCTAAGCGGTTTACAATGATTTAGCATATTGCCCCCAACATTCTGGGTACTCATTTTACCAACCTCGGAAGGATGGAAGGCTGAGTCAACCTTGAGCCCCTGGTCAGGATCGAACTTGTAACCTTCTGGTTACAGGGCGGCAGTTTTACCACTGCGCCAGCAGGGGCTCATTATTCGACAGAATATGCATCCCCTCCATTCATTGTAATTTTTTTATAGTAAGACAGGGAGAGTGCAAGTTGTACAAGTTAGGAGGACTGTAAAGTGTGCAGGCATTGGGGAGCACAACAAAGAGTGAGCTGGAAGGGGAAGGAAGAGACCTCTCGGAGAACTTGCACTGGGGCCCCAGAACTTGCACTGGGACCCCAGAACTTCCCCAGTCTTAACAACTTGCCCGCAAAAAGCAGCTAGACATGTGGAAGTATTTTCTTTGGAAATCAGGTACTGCAAAATTGTAGCAGTGTGGTGGCTGGAAAGCCTGAACTCTGAGCCAGGGAAGTCCTTTGCCTTCGGTAAGCCCCGTCTCTTGGCCTTGGCCTCAGCCCTCCTCCTCCTTACACCGACAACTTGGAGGAAGTGTTGCAAACCTACCTTGCAGAGGAAATAACCAAGAGGACTTCTGTGAAGTGCTTTCAATACTCCCAGGCCTGCCGTTGTTACTGCATATATTCTCCAGAACAACAAGAAATCGATAAACACTCCATTACACTAAAAGGAACGAAGTGTCTGTTCTCTCACCTTGAAATTCTCAAAGAAGCCACCACCCCCATTCTCTATCTTGTCATCATCTCCAGAGGCCAAGCCCATCATACTGCGTCTCCGGATCTGCAGCTCCTCATAAAGACTCTCGAGAAGAGCACTGCGGGTCCGCTCCTGATCCAGAAAGAGAAGGCACCCAGGTCGGAGAACAAAGAGGACACAAGCACAGACAGACAGCCAAGTCAGAATAACAGAAAACAAGGCAAGTATATATATATACAGTATATAGGAGGGCCAGTTTACACAATCAGTCAATTCACAGAGGAACCTTTTTCCTGGGCTGCAGGTTACGAGCTGCATGCATGTTTGAATGCTCCCCCCACACAAAAACAGCCTCTGCACACAGAAAACGAGGTCCTGCCATGCTAGCAAACTCTGACTCTAAGACTGAGAAGCAAGGTGAAAGCGGAGACAAGGGGCTTTTCCAGAGAGCAGTAAAATGAAGGCTTTTCAAAGCTTCCACACAACTTCCTAATGCCATCTCGCCCACTGTCCAGATGCAAGCATCGGCTTGTGTGGGCTCCATTGACTCTCTGGCTACATGCTGAGCACAGACCTTGCCCCATTTTCACAGCACCACCTCCCAGCCAGCACTTGGCATAGCGTATGTCCCTTCAGCAGTAATGAAAAAGGGATAGATTCTTCTCAGAACCCAAGAGCTGGGTGGCAGGGAGCACTGTGAAAAATCACACAAAGTCCATGCTCAACATGTGGCCAGAGAGTCAAACCATGATAGGAAGGAGCATGGATGCCCACATAAGCATCTGAACAGTGGGTAAAATGGCGGCTTAGGAAGTTGCGCAGAAGCTTTTAAAAAAAAATCACACCTCTGCCATCTAGAAAAGTCCAAGGATGTCCACCTTCAACTGCAAACTCCTACCAAGTTCTATTATAAATACTTCTCTTCTTTGGTCTTTGACCAGTTAGAAACTGTGTGGAGGAGACCCAGAAGTGTGAGGAGATGCAGCTCCTGATGGCATCGACTCTTAGCCCAGTAACCCTTTTGACCATTAGGGGCACGAGGGGTAGAGATCATGAGCAAAGGAGCCCCATATCTGACTACACTTTTTCTACTCTACTTTCCCTTCCTTAGGCTGATAGAATGAAACCTGAGACTCTCACCTGAGAGACAGACTTCCTCTTCCTCCTTTTCCTTCCTGATGTAGCAAGAAGCTAGGAAAGGCCTTGGCATGAAGGCCTTTCCTAGCTCTCTGAGGCATTTCCTAAATAAACTACTTCACTTAGCCCGCTTAAGTTCACCCCACGTTAGCACTCTGCTAACCCTGTTTTACTGGGCACAGCAACACATGAGTAGACCCCTGACCAGAAGACTACATACAAGCAGCCTCCGGGGTCTCCCCAGAATGCCCCGTGCACTTGCACGAGGCATCCTGGGACTTCCAGGAGCCGGGCGGCCCTCGATCCCCACCGCCCCTCCTGGCTTCGTGACAGAGCCCATAGTTGTGTGGGCAGGCAATCTGGCCTCCCAGGGTCGGCTCCTGGCTCCTTGCTCAGCCCACTCTCCCCCCACAGAGCCCGGTAAGGCTCTCCACACTGCTTGTGTGGAAAGGCTCTTTGTGTAGGGCAGGGTCTGGAGCCTCAGAGCAGCAGGAAACGGATCCATTTTGCATGCAGAGTGACTTTGAGGAGAGCTTGCCCTCTCTCCATTCCCCTCCAAAATGGCAACTCACATGCAAAAAACCCCAAGCAAGCCTAAAAACACCCTGTGCTATTCAGCACTGTGCTATTCAAGAACAACACTGTAGGCTATTTAATTCCAACTTGAAAGTTTTCCTTTGCACATAATCCTTGCCTTTGTCAATTCTTTCTCCCACCTCACTGTAATATCTTTGCATTGATTCCCAGCTAACCGGCAAATTTACTACCACCACAACAAATACTTATATACCACTTTTCAACAAAAGTTTCCAAAGCGGTTTACACAGAGAAATAATAATAATATAAGATGGCTTATTTGTGGTTTACTAGGCAATGTTCTAAAAATGCCTTGATAACTCTAAAGAGATCAGATCAGCTGCATTTCTCTTCACCAGGGAACTCCTTCAGGTCATTCTCACAACCTGTGAGCAGGGCAGGGAGGGTGCGGTCGGGGGAAGGCAGGATCGATCTGACCTTTTCCCCAGATGATCTTTACTGTTTCCGGGACTGCACGACTCACAGGCCCATAAATGCCATGCTCCTCATGGCAGCACAGCCATCTGGAGGCCTGGGGAACACAGCCTGGCCTCCAGAAACCCCTCAATGCATTGCGCAAGGAGCCAGGCGCATTGGGGGCATTTCCACTCCAGGCAGCCCCAGCAGACACATGACCAGGGTACCAGTCTACCCCGAGAATAGCCCCAGGACAGAAATTCGGCTACCCGGCAGGGCAGCGCCAAGATCGGCTCTGACCGCCGGTGCTCCATTCAAGCAGCTCTGTCCAGGCTGCTCGTGTGAACAGCCTCCTTAGCTTTTTCGAAGAGATCGCAGACCAGAGTGGCAAAACACCTCGGCAACCTTCGCCTCCCACTCCTGTTCCTTCCAGGATTTGTGCTGGGTGCTTCTGCAGCACTAAGAAACTAACCGGCCTGCCATTATCCAGGTTCTTGTCCCCAAACAAGAATGGGTCACATTATCACCAATCAGAGTCAGCGTTACCAGTGTGATCACAGAAGTCAATTCAGTACTTATTTAAGGATACCAGAGGACAACAAGCAGCACCCTCTGCATTGGTGGAGAATGGCACACACATGATACACTGGCCATTCTTAACAAAATACACAGAACCAGTGAGCACGAAAGGCTTCACTTCCACATCTTTTAAGCAATGACAAAGCAATCTGATCCCTGCCTCTTGTTCCTCTGGGCAGAGGGACAAAGTGCAACTTAGATTAAGACCCTGTTATAGAGGCACATGAATGCCGCTCCCTGCTGCTAATACAGCAGAAGAGCCCCACCGTGGCCAGTAGGTGCCCTGGTGAGCTGCAGCAATGTCTGGGAAGTGGAATCCTTCCCGTGCTTTCCCATGGACTCCTCACTTTCCAGTGCTCCCTGCGTGCCTTCCCAGATGCCACTGGAGTTTGCCAGAGCATCCAGCAGCATCTTTAAGGGTCTCCACCACTGCGGGGAACAGCGCAACATTGTGAGCAGGTGGGCAATGGGGATAGTCACTTCGGAAGGGTGATTTGACTTTGGCCCGGAGGATTATCTGACTTTGGCTACTTGGAGCCAAATATTTACACAGGCCTAATGGCCAGGAGCAAGGAGCTTAGGCAACGGAAAAAGTTCAGAGATGCAGCAGGTGCTACTTTTGAAGTGTTTATGGCTCCCAGGTGTGCATTTTACCTTGTAGAGAGTCTCCCCAAGGGCATGGTGATGAAGCTGCACTACCACATAGGCATGCAGGAAATTGGAGGCAATCATTTCAGGGACAAAGGGAGTATTTTCATCCTGGAAGACAATGGCCACAATATCGTTCCTAATGTGGCGCTTCCGCTGAAGCTGGAAGGAAGCACACAAGAGAGGGAGTTATCCTTCCAAACAGCAAATAGCCCAACATGGCCTACTTAACCCCACCGGCCTCCCATCTCAGTTGAAAACCTGAATCTATTCTAAACCCCACTCCCAACTTGCTCCATCAACACTAAAATATCTATATGTCGCTACCAGTCTAGATGCTCATACATCACTCTCTCTTCCACCCCGTCCACAGTTTGCAGCTCCCTAAGCGCCACGAAGCACCAGGTACCTGCTGGGCATCTCCCTCTGTGAAGGGTAGCTTTGTAGAGACATGGAACATGATCTCCTTGCCCCGGAAATTGGTGCAGACAGACTCTGTTCCTGTCTGACCTCTCGTAACATCCAAGCCACCTCGGAATCTGAGCAGATCAGTCCCACATATTTCAGGAAAGGTGGGGGGTGGGGCGAGGCAGAGCGGGGGAAGAGGAGAAAAAGAAGAGAAGAGTAAAAAGAAACACTTTATTCAGAGATGGAAATACAAGTCAAGTGAGGGCACATTTTGTAAAATGCACGTCTACCAATTCTTCATAATGCTTCTGCAAGATTAAAGTTCTTGTTGGAAGTGAAGGACTTTGCGCTGTCTCATGTCTCAATGACATAGGAGGACAGACTAGTGGGTCAGAGGGCTAGAGAGGTCAAGACATTGGTCATCCTTTCTCTACTGCTCTGACATTATCCCTTTGGTATGTAGATTGCTACTCTCAGGGATTGACTTCCTGCCTGCCTGGCTGGCCACTTCCTCTTCCTTCTCTTTCCTTTCTTTTTCCTTGCAACATGCAATGCAAGCTCCTCTCTCCCTGCATTATGTATGCAGAGATGTAGAATCCATCTGCATCCAGCTATCTAGATAGAGTAGAGATACTATTTCTCCACTTTACTATCTAGAATGGAGTTCACTAATAAATGCTCCATATATTGATCTGAAACGATGAACTGGCTCCAGGTTATTTTACTCTTAGCATACACGCATGCCTGGGCAGACTCCGCTGTGTTGTGCCTCTGTGCACTCTGCTATATTAGGAGAGTATCTCTTACCAGAGAGAATTCCCAACAGTTCTTTCATTCTGAGGTATAACTGGGAATGCATTTGAGCACCCAGGTAAGTTGTGGGAGAGCATAATTCAGAATAACATGCCCTCATAATGGCAAATAAAAGGGATGGCTCTCTAAATCCAGAGTTGGGAAATAAAATGTGATCCAAGTTGCCATTTAAGATATAGATGAAAACTTGATAGTCCACTGTGCTGCAGAGGGCAGTGGACTATGGTTTTCATCTATATGTTAGATTCCAGAGCATTTAGCCAAGAAGGCGATAGCAATACAAAATGGAGCCCCTAAAGAAATATGGTTCTAAACAGCATAAGGAGAAGCAAGGATGGCATGTCTAGACTCCCATTCAGACACGTCTTGGGAAGACAGAATTGCACATCCAGTCTGTAGTGCTCTGGCAGGGCAGGGATACTGACCAAAAAAACCCCAAAACGGGTTTTTCTCACAGCAGGGATTTCTCTGCCATTGTCCAGGAGGGGAGGTTCCATTTGGGTCAGCAGCATGTCTACATCTTCTCCCTTTTCATTTGAAAATCAATCTGGCTAAGGCACAAGAGGGCAGGTGTGTGTGCATCCACCTAGACCAGGCCTGCACAACATAAGGCCCGGGGGCCGGATTCGGCCTGCAGGGACTATTTTACTGGCCCCCAGGTATCCTGCAGCAACATAGGAGCTGAAAACTGCCTTATAGCGCCATCCTATGCATGGTTTCTCAGAAATATGTTCCATGGTGTACCCAGTGAGGCTTACTCCCTCCCATGTAAGCATGCCTAGCATTGCAGCCTGAAAGCAATGACAATTTAGGGAGAGGAGAGGACTTGGCATTTATTTTGGGCTGGTTTGCACTCCAGGGGCCCCACTGACTGAGCAGGGACAGGACCTATTTTCTGGCCACTATTTCTTGGTTAAAACTATGGGTCTGTTGATAGGGGGAATAGGTCCACAAGTAACTAACGATATTTTTAATTTTAATGTAATGTGCTAAAAATTGACAGCGGCCCTTTCACGCCTAGTTGTGTGTGGTTCTGGCCCACTAGGGCATTTGAGTTGTGCAGCCCTGACCTAGACTCTTACGACTTGCAGCATCTTCCAACTTCTTCCTTCCCCCCTAGTTCATCCACATACACGCTCCTGCACGCAGAGTGTTGCATATTTGTTTTTGGAAATATTTACAAGCTAACTACTCAGTACCCTGAGCAGGGCTGGCCCTATCATACACAGCACCTTTGAGGAGTGAGGAGTGCTTTTGGCATGCACACGCACACACATATACACACACACACAACCCAGGTTGGTCTTTCAGTGTTGCCAAGTTGTGTGGCTTGTGCAAACTCAGCTCTTTGCACTAGCTTAAAGTTGACACTCTGGGCAACCAGTTGCCTTGCCCACCCCTAAGGCCGGTCCTGGTTCCAGTTCAGAAAGGTCTGGACCAGGCCTTCTAGTGCCTACACATGGTAGCACTAAGCCCATCACATCTAGCAGCTGCTGAGAGCTGGAGGTTCTCCAAGCTGATGATTAATAAATCAATTGAGAATGAATGGTCATTTAGTTTTGTGTCACTTGTTACATAGGAACATAGGAAGCTGCTATATACTGAGTCAGACCATTGACCTGTCTAGCTTCAGTATTGTCTTCACAGACTGGCAGCAGCTTCTCCAAGGTTGCAGGCAGGAATCTCTCTTTCAGCCCTATCTTGAAGAATCCAGGGAGGGAACTTGGAAGTTGGAACCTTGTGCTCTTCCCAGAGTACCTCCATCCCCTGAGGGGAATATCTCACAGTGCTCACACTTCTAGTCTGCCATTCATATGCAACCAGGGCAGACCCTGCTTAGCTAACGGGATAAGTCATGCTTGCTACCACAAGACCAGCTCTCCTCTCCTCTCACCTTGTTCTTTCACACTTCTCTGCTTCACGATTTAAGATTTAAGCAATCTTACTGAAAAAACAAGCAGAGTTCTGAGAATGATGATCTGTCGTAGAACATGGTTTTGTTTGCTCCACTTGAGACTACAAGTATGCTTGTGACAATAAAAGATCTTCCTGTGCTACCTTTCTTCTTTTATTTTGCCTGATCAACAGAGATGGATTTTGGGACGTTATTTCACTTTAACGAGTATTGTTATAACACTTTGACCAGTTTTAAAGAATATCTCCCAGTGACGCTACAACAACCACCCTCCGTCAGATTCCTGTTATTAAAGCAGAACTTTAAAAGAACCGCTCTTTGTCCGGTTTCTGTGTCAAACTGCGGGTGGCATTTGCAAGCAGAGGAAGTGTGTGATATTCGGCCCTGAGCAGTCTCTGAAATCCAAAGCACAGTTTGGATTATAATCTGCATTATTATTTAATACCCTTGATATTGCAGATGGAGACTGGAAGCTAAAAGAGTCTAAACTACTATCTTAGGAGGCCAACTAGTAAGTCCATATCTCAACTTATCTATGACTGAGAATTTCTGAGTTCACAGCCCATGCTTTTAGGGCCATGTTTGTGTGCGCGTCAATGTAATGCGCCGTATGGCCCCGCAATTGTTGTTGTTGTTTTAAAAGTTAAAACAGTATCTGACAGGGTGCCCAGAATCAGGACAGTCATGTCCAGCAAGGGGATACGTAACCATTTCCCTTCACGCTACAGTCCCAGTGAAGATCATCCACCTGAAGTCAATGGGAACTTCTTTCCCAGGGCAAAGAGCAGCCTTAGGGAGGGCCTGATCTGGATGGGAACTGTGGCAGCGGAAAAGAGTTCAGCCCTGTCTCACACACCATGGCCCCAGGCCAGACTGCCCTTCCCTGCTGTACAGCTGGCACACAAGGGCTAATCGCATGCTTGTTCTCACATTCATTTATTTACCATACTTATATACCACCCAAAACTCACGCCGCTACACATAGTTCGGCCCTTAGTTCACTGCCAGCAATGCCCCCTTCCCTCAGCCTCCTTGCCTGCGGGCTGCCTGTCCTTTAGCTTCCTTATCTCCTCAGCCCTGTCCCCTGTTTTTAGCCATCCCCCAGGTGAGGCTTTAATTTTTCTGGGCTGGGCTGAAAATTGCTCAGACAGACAGTGCTGGAGGCATCAATGCAAAAGTAGTGACCCGCGGAAGTCCTGCAGCTGGATTCTGTCCCCAAGGAGATCTAAGAACTCTAAGATGCCTAGAGACCAACAGATTGGAAGAGGTCAGTCTACATACCCCTACTAAAGAAAAGAGACTTAACAGATTGCGAAGACCATCGCGCAATATCCTTAATAGCACATGCTAACAAAATAATGCTCAGGATCATCCAATGCAGAATAGAGCCCTACGTAGAAAGGGAAATGCCGGATGTTCAAGCTGGTTTCAGAAAAGGCTGAGGAACAAGAGACATCATTGCTGAAGCACCCTGGATAACTGAGAAAGCCAAAGAATACCAGAAAGAACTCAATATGTGCTTTATTGACTACAGAAAAGCCTTTGATTGCATCGACTGAGAGAAGCTGGATTGGAAGAAGATGAGTGTGGTTATTTATTTATTTATTTGATTTATATACCACCCTTCCAAAATGGCTCAGGGCAGTTCACAACATGATAAAAACAATTAAAACAAATTAACAATTAAAATCAAACTATTAAAACACAATAAAACCAATAAAACAGCTAAAAGCCCTGAAAATCAGGGCAACAGTTTAAAACAGTTTAAAACAGTTAATCCTTTAAAACTCTGGAAGGCCAAGCCAAACAGGTAGGTTTTAAGGGCTCTCTTGAAGGACAGCAAAGATCTCAAATTACAAATTTCTGCTGGGAGTGCATTCCATAGCCCAGGAGCGGCTACAGAGAAGGCCCGCCTCTGCGTCGCCACCAGACAACTGGAGACGGCAACTTCAGACGGACCTCCTCAGATGACCTTAATGTGCGGTGGGGATCATGTAGAAGAAGGCGCTCTCTTAGATAACTTGGACCTAAGCCATTCAGGGCTTTAAAGGTAATAACCAGCACTTTGTATTTTGCCCGGAAACATATCGGCAGCCAGTGTAGCTGTTTCAAAACAGGCATCATATGGTCTCTCCGGGTTGCCCCAGAGACCAATCTGTTTTAAAGTTGGAGGAAGAAACATCAATAACCTGCACTACGCTGATGACACCACCCTGATAGCTGAGAATGATCTGCAAGCTCTAGTAATGGAAGTCAAGGAGCACAGTGGAAAAAATGGGACTGCAACTAAATGTAAAGAAGACTAAACTAATGACAACAGGTACAGCAACCAACCTCAGAATTGACAATGAAGACATTGAAGTGGTAGATAGCTTCTGCCTTTTAGGATCGACCGTCAACAGTAAAGGATCCAGCAGTCAAGAAATATGCCGCAGACTAGCACTTGGTAGGGTTGCAATGAAGCCCTTGGAAAGGATATTTAGATGCCATGACGTGTCTACACCTACAAAGATTAGAATTGCTCGGACCGTGGTTTTTCCCGTGACACTCTATGGATGTGAAAGCTGGACTTTGAAGAAGCAAGACAGAAAAAGCATTGATGCTTTTGAACTTTGGTGCTGGAGAAGATATTTGAGGATACCATGGACAGCCAGGAAAACAAACAAATGGATCATAGAATCAATCAATCCAGAATTTCCACTCGAGGCACAAATGACCAGGCTCAAACTATCATACTTTGGACACATTGTGCAAAGACCCAGCTCCCTGGAGAAGTACATAATGCTGGGGAAAGTTGAAGGAAAGAGAAGAGGACGACTAGCAGCAAGGCGGATGGACTCGATGACAACAGCAATGAATGTGTTGGAAATTCTGTGGTGAGAGAATCCCTTTCTCATTATAGCAGAGTGCACAGAGGCACAGCACAGCGGAATTTAGTTAGGCATGCGTGTATGCTGAGAGTAAAGTAACTTGGAGCCAATTCATAGTTTCAAATCAATATATAAGGCATTTATTAAGGAACTCTATTCTAGATAGGAAAATGAGGAGTTAGGATCTCTAATCTATCTATCTAGCTGGATGCAGATGGATTCTGCATCTTCTCTGCACACATGGTGCAGGGAGAGAGGCTTGCCATGTTGCAAGGTAGAAGGGCTGTTAGGGGAGAGAGAGAGAGAGAGAGAGAGAGAGAGAGAGAGAGAGAGAGGAAGCTAGTCCCTGAGATTAGCAATCTACATATCCAAAGGAATAGTGTCAGAGCAGTAGAGAAGGGATGACCAATGTCTTGACCCTCTAGTCCTCTGACTCACTAGTCTATCCTCCACTGTCTGAGACAAGAGACAGTGCAAAGTCCTTAACTTCCAACAGAATGCACCACTGAGAGACCTTAAAGGCCAAGTTGAAGACAGATCATCCTGGAGAGAACTATCTATGTCATCACTAAGAGTCGACACTGACTTGATGGCACTTAATCAATCAATCACCATATATTAATCAGAGGAATCGAAGCTAAGTTTCCAAAACTTACAGATGCAATAAGGAGAAGTGAAATTGCAAAACTTGCTGTGTTCCCTACAATCTTTGCACCCAGGGCTTCAATGTTAGCAATGCAGCATCTCCATCTCTATATAAACATATCAGCTGAAAAGAAGCAATGAATGTTAGCCACTGGCTAACATCAGGGGCTCAAGGAACACTTGGGCGGCCAGAGGATATAGTCCTGCCAGTGGCTCCTCAGCCCCTGTGAGGCAGGGAAAGGAGCTCATTGTCAGGAAATCAAGGAAACTAGCCAACCCGCACAGAGCATCTGTGTGCTCTTTGGGGCTGGCTGTTCCTCCCTCCCTCCTGCCCCACTCTCCCTCTCCCTCCCCCCTATGTCCCACACTCTTGCCTCCTCCCCTCCCTCCTACCCCTCCCCTCCCTCCTGCCCCACTCTCTTGCCCCTCCCTCTCACACCACTCTCTTGCCCCCTGCCTCCCCCTCCCACCCCTCTCACTCACCCTCCTGCCCGCCCTCCCTCCCTCCCTCCCACTCTCTCTTGTCCTCCGTCCCCCTCCCACCCATCTCCCCTGCCCTCCCACCCCTCTCTCCTTCTCCTGCCCCAGTCTCTCCTGCTCTCCCTCCCCTCCCACCCCCTCTCCCCCTCCTGCCCCAGTCTCTCCTGCCAAAGTCTCTCCTGCCCTCCCTCCCCTCCCCCTGCTCTTCTCTCCTGCCCCACTCTCCTCCCTGCTCCAACCTCTCCTGCCCTCCCTTCTGCCCTCCTCCCTCCTCATCCTACCCTCCCTCCTGCCCTTCCCCTCTCCCCCTGCCCCACCCTCTCCTGCCCTCCATCCCTCTCCCCCCTGCTCCCCTCTCCTGCCCTCCCCCTCTCCCCCTGCCCCTCTCCCCCTGCCCCACCCTCTCCTGCCCTCCCCCTTCTTTCTGGATTGCCTGTAGGAGTTGGCGATAGAGGGCACTGCTTTGCAGTGGTTTTGCTCCTGCCATTCCAGATGGTGGAGCTTGGTGGTGGTTGCTCTTTGAAATGGGAAGTATTGTATGGAGCCCCTCAGGGCTTCATTCTGTCACCTATGCTTTCTAACATCTACATGAAACTGCTGGGTGAGGTCTTCAGGAGATTTGGTGCAGGGTGTTATCAGTATGCTGATGACACCCAAATCTATTTCTCCTTATCAGTCGTCGTCATCATCATCATCATCATCATCATCATCAGGGAATGGCATTAACTCCCTAAATGGGTACCTATGGGCAGTAATGGGGTGGGTGAGAGATAACAAATTGAAGCTGAATCCAAGCAAGATGGAGGTGCTCATTGTGGGGGATTGGAATCTGAGAGATGAGTTAGATCTTCCTGTGCTGGATGGGGTTACCCTCCCCTAGAAAGGACAGGTATGCAGCTTGGGAGTGCTCTTGGATCCAGGCCTCATCCTGGTATCTCAGGCGGAGGCTACGGCCAGGAGTGCTGTCCATCAACTTGGGCTGATTCGACAGCTGCGTCCATTCCTTGAAGAGAATGATCTCAAAACAGTGATGTACCTAGTGTAAGGCCCAATCCGGTCAATTTTATATTGAATTAGCGCATAGATAGGTTAGCCATATTGTATTAGATAGATGCTTAACTTGAGTCTGTTTGCTCGACACAGTTTAGGCCTTGATCTTGGCATGAACCCGTGAGTGAACGCCAAGTTCCCCTGTTCCAGCAAATTTTCCATGCTGTCAAGAGCAGCCCCCATCTAGAGCTTCTGTCTAAAATTGGAGAAAACCGGCCTGTCGGCTCGGGCACACTTCCTCATTTTTCAGTACCTCAGATCGAAAGTACGCCAAGGCTCGGTGTTCCATTTGAAGGGGGGTCACTTGGCCCACGCCTTGTTCCTTTTCCACATCTCCCCTAGACAATGATATTAAATGTCAAATGGAACAGGTTAGCCGAGGGTCATGAATGGTCAAGACCCCTTCTTCGTCCAATCACTATTAGATGCGTAGGTGGGAAAGGAGAGGATACTTAAAACCCTAATTTGAGGATAGAAAAAAGGGGCTCTCTCCCTCAGGGAGGGTGGCTCAGGCATGGCACACAGGAGGAGGAAAGGAGGAAGTTGATCCGATCAATCAATTTGACGGCACCAAGCATCTAGCAAAAAGAGGAACAAGTCGAGGTTCCCTTGGGGTATAGTATATTGTGACCGCAAGGGTCTGGCGGATCTGTCAGTGTCTCTAGGCTGTTAGTTTTGTGACTGCTTTGTGTGAGAGAAGTAATTTTACTGCATGCTGTATGCTGTGATTCATCTGAATATTGGTAAGAAAATAAATCTGTTTTGATTAAATATAATCTCTTCACTTCTCCTCGTGTCTTCTTGGGTCTTGGGATTCTTGGCAGCCAGTACCATCAGAAAGGACCCACGTCTATGAATGTGGGGATTTTTGGAGCCCTCATTTATTCCTGGTTGCAGGAGTTTTGGGGGAGTCAAAAATCTCTTACACTCGTACGAAAAATTCAGTTAGTTCAAAATGCGGCAGCCAGACTGGTCTCTGGGGTAACCTGGAGAGACCAGATTATGCCTGTTTTTAAAGAGTTGCACTGGTTGCTGATATGTTTCCAGGCAAAATACAAAGTGCCAGTTATTACCTTTAAAGCCCTGAAGGGCTTGGGTCTGGGTTACATTAGAGAGTGCTTTCTTCTGTACGATCCCTATCTCACGATGAGGTCATCTGGAAAGTTCCATCTCCTGTTGCCACCGGTACGTCTGGTGGCGACTCAGAACCGGGCCTTCTCTGCAGCTGCTCCTGGCCTATTGAATGCACTCCCAGCAGATAGCCACAATTTAGGCTCGCTGTTGGCCTTTAAGAGGGCCCTGAAAACTTGTTTGGCCTGGTCTTCCAAGGTTTTTAAATTGTTTGGGCGTGTTTTAATTGATTTTAAATGCTTTTGAATTGTTTTTATATTGTTTTAAGTACTGTGTTTTAGATGGTGTTTTATGTCTTTTTAAATTGGTTGTGCACCACCCAGAGCCTTTGGATGGGGTGGTCTATAAATGTAGTGTATAATACAAAATTAAAAAAGCATTGATCCAGTTTTCTCCATGTGCAGATTCTTTGCTGTTTAAGAAGATATGATTGATCAGAAAAGCTCTTTCCACATTCCAGACATTTATACGGCTTTTCTGTGTGTACACATTGATTGATAATTAAAATAATTAAAATGTTCACATTCCATGCATTTATACTGCCTCTTGTGTGCATTCTCCAATGGGCATTAAAGTCTGGTGTGCCATTCAAGCTTTTCTCACACACTGGGTAGACACTCCTTTTCATTCCTATTTGTTTTGCTTGCTGAACTGGAATTTCATGAAAGTTGTCCCCCTGGCAAGCCATGGATTTCCCCCTTCACATCTCTGGTTTCCTTCTGGCTTTTGGAGTTTCTCTTGATTGCTGAATTGCCTTCCACCTTTTGAAGCTGGTTTCTGTCTGACGATATTGCGTGCAATCTGTTATCATTCTTGCTGTCCCACCCACTGGTTGCCAGAGAAGCTACATTCCCCCAATTCTCCTCTCTGTGCAGGACTTCTTGGCCTGGTTTTAGCAAAGCTGGGTCCACCTCAGTGAAATGCAAAACCATCTACTTCAAGGGTATTGGATCCTGAGCTGGCTGCACAGCAGCTGTTTTTGTGCACCTCCAAAGAAGAGATGTCATTCCATTACCCAGTGAGGTCTGGTCTGCTGAGAATGAAGAGACCCCAGATTTTGATTCCAATTTTAAAAGGCCTGCTGCACAGGAGCAATGGTATCCTTTTAAACATTATTCTAATGACTTCCATCTGCTGGACTTTGAAAAAATGGAACAGGAGTCATTCCATGAAACTGATTGGCATACGATTTAGGACAGACAAAAGGACTTACAGGTGAACCCCATTATCCACAGATAGCGGCGTATTGCGGCAATGGGAATCCGGGGCTTAGGTTCCTGGAGGCTGGGGAAAGGGCAAAAATGGCAGGAAATGAGGGGAAATAGCAAAAGTAAGTGCCCTATCAAAGTCTCCAGCCTTCCAGGAAAACCGCCACCCCCACCCTCTGCTAGTCCCAAATTGGCCATTTGTCTTCTTTTTTAAAAAGAGCCACAAAATGGCTCCTACTCGCAAAATGGCAGCCGGAAATGACTTTGGGGATCATTTCCAGCCACCCTGGACATGCAAAATAAACCCGTTCTTCACCTTTTTTCCCTGCGTAAGCCGAGGTCGGCTGTCAATGACTTGACAGCAGAGACACGAAAGCATGGGTGTTGGATCTGCAGATAGAGAGGTTTCCCTGTATTCATGCACACAGCAGCACTTAATCAGTCTTTGGAATTTGCTGCCACAAGGTGTATTGATGGTCTCTAGTTTAGATGGCTTTAAAACAGGATTAGACAAATTCATGGAGGACACATCTATCCGTGGATATTGGTCTTGAAGGCATACCTCCCTTCTTCCACTGTTTCTCCCCACAACTGGCATTCAGCACCCTACTGAGCCTAGAGATAGCATATAGCCTCTCCCTCCTGCTTGTAGACTTCTGGTTGGTCATGGTGGGCAACAGGATGCTGGGCTAGATAGCAGGGCCAAATAAATCAGCACTGATTTGATTTGGGGATCACCTTGGTGCTTCAGATGTGTTCTCAATTCAGTTTGATGCTTCAGGGGAGCAATCCAATTTACTTTGGCCCTGTTTGATGGAATCACTTCAACTCGAGCCTAAGCTTTGGCCTGCCTCCCTTCGCCCTCACTACTCCCCAAAGCCCTGCACATTCCACAGGACTTCTTTCATCCTGTGCTTGCTACGTGGCGTCTTCTTTCAGTCTTGAATGAATACCAAAACAGACCACCTCTTCAGAGCTTGGAGCAACATGTATGGGCTTCTCAGATGATCCAGGTACTAATCAGGACCCAAGCAGAAGAATTGGTGCAGCGTCGTGGTTCCAACCACAAGCTAAAAACCCTTGGCTGCAGTGTTCCCTCTAAGAGAGATTTCCAGATGTTGACAGCTCCCAGAATCCTCAGCTGCAATGGCTTTTGCTTGGGGATTCTGGGAGTTGTAGTCAACAACATCTGGGAATCCCTCTTCTAGGGAACACTGCTTGGTTCCAATCTCCACTCAGTCATGAAGCAGACCTTTGGCAGCGCATTGTCCACTAGCCATGGCTCCCCCAACTGGCAATATACTAAACTATCTTACAGGGCTATTGTAGGTATACAACATTAGATGGATAAGATGGGCAAATATTTTTACTTTTATTCCCCCACCCCCACCTCCGGCTTTCCTCCAAGGATCCCAGAGCAGAGTACATGTTATGTCTGTCCTCACAACGAGCCTGGAAGGTACACCCACTGAATTTCACAGCTGCACAGGAATTTAAACTTTGTCTCCCTATTCCTAGTCCAAAACCCTAAGACCTACACCACACTGGCTCTCAACACTGAAAAATATGCACAATATCACATCTGAAGGTGCCTCCGTACTTTTATGGGCCTGGAGAGAGTGCAGAATTGGAGACACTGAAGTCTGAAGCTACCTCGCACATGAAAATGTGTGCTCTACCACCCAACTAACTTTCAAGAGCTTCTTCACTAATTGTGGTATTAAATTTAGGCTTACAGGTACGAATGTCATTATGTGCACTTGCTCTGGAGTAAGTTATTAGTCAGTAGTAATTGCCATAGAGACAAAACCATCTCCACTAATGGTGGAATGAAATGAGTGAGTGGATGTGTTTTTCCTTTCCACCTATTGAAGGCACTCTCCAGACTAGAGCCATAAATGCTCCCTGATGGCAGACACACACCATCTATGGAAACCATGTGCTATTTTATACCAATAGACCTCGCCCATTCTGGTCTTCCGTTTTTGAAAGAGAGAATTGTTACAGAAAGCGGCAAGTAATTCTCAGGGAAGCTTTAGAGGGGATTTTGCTGCACTCTGATTTATCCAGAGAATCCAGTATAATTGTAGAAGCAGCAGCAGGCAAAGGCTAGTTAGGTTAAATAGATCAGATTATGAGAGAGATTGTCACGGTCTGGTCTCAACCAGCCCCATGATTTGACCAGCTTTACTGCTGCTGACCCCAAATGGAATTCCTTATGTTTCCTGGCTGTCTCCACTTGGCAGCCCATCAGCCTTCCGTCTCTCACTCAATCTAGGCAGGGTGGTGTGGCATTTAAGCCTGGGGTGGAGAACACAGACAGAGACGACACCAGAATTTAATCAAGAGGTGAAATCTTTACTTGAGAGGGAAAAATACCAATTTGAACATAGCTTTTGCAATGTTTAACAACCATAAGAGCAAAAAAGAAGAAGAAGAAGAAAATGAGATAAGCCCATCCAGCAATTATCGGACACTCCACGCTGGCCCTAACAGGCACCTCACCAGCAGCTCTTCGTCAGCCCACTTGGCTTCCCTGCAAGCCTGGCTCTCTCTCTCTCTGCTCAGCGCTGCCTTGTCTGGTTCTGCTGCTATCTGTTCCTCCAGCTGCTCCAAGAGCAATCCAGCTCCTCTGTGTGATCTTCAGCTCTTCTTTGCGATTCAGCTCCTCCAACTGCTCTCCTGCTCCCTAAACTGCTCCAACCTCCCCTTTGAATCCCTGGAACTCTGCCCACCTCCTGAGGGCACTTTCCAGATTAAACCCTACAACAATGTCTGATCTACTCAGTGTGCTTCCATACTTCCTGTGTTGTGACACCGCAATCCCTGCATAATTTCAGAGTGTAATCTGGAAAGCGCCCTGGATTAGCCAATCAGGGCAAACACAAACCAGAACTTAGGGGTGGGGGTGGGGCAGGGATGAACACCAGCCAGAAAAACAACCCTGGGGTAGAGAAAAGGTCAAGGTTTCATCTACTCCAGCAACGCAAGTGGTGAATGGACAGCCATTTTAAATATAAATCAAAATAAAGACCAAGCAAACCTACAACATGGAGTTTTTGGCCCCATTCTCCACAGAGGTCAAGGAGGATATTGTGGGGACTGTGTCAAAATGCTTTGCAGAAATCAAGGCACACTTTGTCCACAGCATCCCTGTCCTCTACCAAACTAGTAACTCTGTTAAAAGATGAGGAGAGATTACTCCAGTGTGACAAATTCATGCTGGCACCTACTAAACACCAGATTCTCTTTTTGCTGTGCTCACAGACAGACTGCTGACAACACTTGAAACATTCAGCAAAATCACTGAGTAACCTTTTCCTGGATTGTATCACTTCAAGCTGCAGATGTGTGATTTGTGCATCCCTCCCCACAGAAGATCCCTGCACATCGAAAAATAGCTCTGAAGGGAAAGGGTTAGACTGAACCAAGAGTGCACATCACCCTTAACCAATTGAGCAGTTTCCCCTGCATTTTATCACACCACCTGCCAACTCCTGGCAACCACAGAGCCATGTGGTTGTCTTTGGTAGAATTGGGAAGGGGTTGACCATTGCCATCTCCTGGTAGTATGAGATGATGCCTTTCAGCATCTTCCTATATCACTGCTGCCCGATATCGGTGTTTCCCATAGACTGGGAAATAGCGGGGATTTGAACCAGCAGCCTCTTGCTCCCTAGGCAAGTTACTTCCCCACTGTGCCTCTAATAGCCCATACCGATCCACAAAATAAAATTAATGAGGTGCTCCTTAAGCTTTTTCTCTGTTTGCACCCCTGAGTTGAACACTTGTTCCCAACATGCTATTTTTTTAAAAAAAAAACTATTATGAGGGAGAGCATTTAAAAACCCTACCTTCCACTTGCAGCCTGAAGTGATACAGTCTATGTAGAGCTTTGCCACTTGATTGTGTGAGTATGAACCAGACTCCCATTTGTGGAGTTGGAGGAGCAGAAGACCTGGCTAGAGCAGAAGGAGCAACTCATGCTTCTCCTGAATTTCGGATTCTGCCTCTTTGTAAAGCTTGCCTTTGTGGATCTATAGCTCACACTCAATGCTACTTGAGACTGTCTTGCAAGCGTTCTGCCATGAAGTCCCTTTGCACCCACACCCAGAAATAAACGACAGCACACAGGAAATGGGTTGAAACTAGGGCCATCACTTTATTGACTCATTTTAGCAGAGAACTAGAGTGTAGCTGGGGGAAATCGCACCTGCCACCAATGGGGTGGGGCACTACATCCCCTCCTCGGACCTGCCATGGTGACCAAGGGGCTACACTATTTAGCGGCACCACTCCTAACATCCGCCAGATCAGAAATCCCGTCCAGTGCAACAGTGCAGAGTAGGCAAAAAACCAGCCACCTCCAGGCCAATCTGGGTGGATGGGGAAAATTCCTACTCGGCCCCAAATGGCGACCGGCTAATCCCACACTGTCACTTGAGGGGGGTGAGTGGATGCCGAGGTGTCCCTGCAGAAGGCCAAGAGAGGGCGGGGATCGCTTTCACTAGCGCACCCTCTGCCCCCCTGCTTGGCCTTACAGAATGGTTCACTGTGGGGTCCAGCCTTGTTTCTTGCACCCTGCCAGGACTGGACGTGACATTTGCACCCCGCACTGGATGCAGAGCCAGGGGAAGGGAGGGGGGTTGGGGACCCAGACTCGGAATCAAGAGATGGGACAGAGGGAACGGGTGCAAACCTGGGCTGCAACTTCAGTAACTAGTTTGAAGGGAGCTCTGTAAACTAAGGTGTGGATTCCACTCCTGGGGTGAAGTCGTTTCCCGGGAAACTATGCCCCCTCTTTGCAAAAGCCTCATGACCTTGAGTGTACACGAGGCTTTTGCAAACCTAGTCAAAAAGGGAATGGGCATCTGTTGTGGGGTTGCTCTCCTCAGCCTCTTCCTGCCTTCTCTAGGGCCCACCATTCCGCTCAGCCACCGGAGAGATTTGTCATTGTGTCAATGCATATTTACCCGGCCGAGGCAACCCTCAGCACTCGCGTTGATAACAGTGCATCAGAAGCAGGATGGGATCCTTTCTTAGATGTTGAAAGGGAAGCTCTTCTTTGCTGGTATAGCGGAGAGAGAAGAAAAAGGAAACAAATGTGAGCTACTTAAGTGGTGTTTTCTTCACGACCCTCTGTTTCAACTGCCTGGTTTTCATGTTGATTTATTTATCCGCCCCCCCAACAAGCCATTGCTCAAAACGTGATGGTTCTCTTCATAAGAAGATCTGGATTTACATCAGGGGACTGTATTTGTTATTGCAGGTGTGGCCAGCCTGAGGTTTTCTAGCTGTTGTTGAACTCCCATCAACTCATGCCACAATACAAGGTGGCTGGGGGTGATTGGAGGACAGCTTCTATCATCCCCAGCCAAGCTTTATGGCAGGGGGTGATGGGAGCTGTAGTCCTGAACAAGAGAAGCTGGGGATGATGGGAGTTGTAATCCAACAAGAGCTGGGAAGCGTCGGGCAATCTCTAGCCTCTCGGCTTCCTCTGTGCCATTTCTCTTGCTTTTGGATGTCTGCTCTGTAGAGAATCAGTTTGCTGCCCTGCCCCCTCTTAACACCACAACTCCACCCGGCCAGAGCCTAAATGCTGTGAATAGATAGCCCCACCCGCTGCCCCACCCGCTGGGGTCCGGCAAGAGGAGGGAACGCCAAGCCTTGTGGGGTCCGGCAAGAGGAGGGAACGCCAAGCCTTGTGGGGTCCGGCAAGAGGAGGGAACGCCAAGCCTTGTGGGGTCCGGCAAGAGGAGGGAACGCCAAGCCTTGTGGGGTCCGGCAAGAGGAGGGAACGCCAAGCCTTGTGGGGTCCGGCAAGAGGAGGGAACGCCAAGCCTTGTGGGGTCCGGCAAGAGGAGGGAACGCCAAGCCTTGTGGGGTCCGGCAAGAGGAGGGAACGCCAAGCCTTGTGGGGTCCGGCAAGAGGAGGGAACGCCAAGCCTTGTGGGGTCCGGCAAGAGGAGGGAACGCCAAGCCTTGTGGGGTCCGGCAAGAGGAGGGAACGCCAAGCCTTGTGGGGTCCGGCAAGAGGAGGGAACGCCAAGCCTTGTGGGGTCCGGCAAGAGGAGGGAACGCCAAGCCTTGTGGGGTCCGGCAAGAGGAGGGAACGCCAAGCCTTGTGGGGTCCGGCAAGAGGAGGGAACGCCAAGCCTTGTGGGGTCCGGCAAGAGGAGGGAACAAACGGGCGAATGGCCCTCCAGGAATGGGTGGCAGTTTAATGTATGTTAAAACATTTACTTACCTAAAACAGCAGGATTCTGAATTTATGTCATGAACCTGAATTTTAACATCAAGTCATTTGGGAGGCAGGAGGAAAGAACCAACGGGCAGCCGGCCCTCCAGGAATGGGTGGCAGTTTAATATATGTTAAACATTTACTTACCTAAAACAGCAGGATTCTGAATTTACGTCGTGACCCTGAGTTTTAACATCAAATCATTTGGGGTAATAGCATCTTAAATTCAGATCAATGTGTTACTTTAATGGCCTTCCCTTATTCGCCCTTAGTTTCAACCTTCCTATTTTCATGTTGATTTCTTTATCCAGCCCTCTTATACAAGCTGTTGCCCAAACCCTGATGCTTTCTTTCACGATGCTTTTCACCATGGATTTGCATCAGGGGACTATATTTGTTATCACTGTGTTGGATTACAACTCCCACCATACTACAACTTCTACCATCCCCAGCCACCTGTTTTGATGGGTGTGATCATCTGTAGTCTCAACACAGCAGCTGGGGATGATGCGGGTTCTAGTCCAACAGCAGCTGCTGTGCTACAGGTGGGTCATCCCTAGCTTCTTGGCTAATTGCTGTGAATAGCTATCCCTCCCCACCCCTCTAGTGCTTCAAGTGGCAGCTATTGCAAGGATTCAGAAGCAAGATGAAAGTGTAATGTCTGTGCAAGCAGATCTCTATGGAAATCTCTCTTGAGCACGTCTTGGGAGAAACCAAGAGGTAGTAGAGGGATCCGATGGGCTGTACACAACCCTGCGTTGTTTTAACCAAGAGTCTTTTCAATATGAAATATATAAATATTTTTAAAATAAAGCATAAGCATCAACTTTAAAATATTTGTAACTTCTAATATAACTTCTGTGTAATCTAACTTCTGACTTTTCAGGGCTCTTACAAGGACCCTTCCATTCCAAACATGCATGATTCCCTTTTGATCAACAAGACATGCAATACTCCTGCAAGGTTTTGTAGCTGAGGATGATGGGAATTCTAGTCCCAAAACATCTGGGGACCCAATTTTAAGAACCCTTGGCTTCTGGAATTTATATCTGCCCTTACTGCCGGGACCTCCAAATATGCAATTCTTCTATCCTCACAATAGTCCTGTAAAGTAGGTCAGGCTGAAGAGAATGACTGGAAATAGAAGTTGGACTACAACTCCCATCATACCTGACTGTTAAGAACCTAACAGCCCTGCTGGATCAGACCCAAGGCCTATCTAATCCAGCATGCTGTTTCCCCATAGGGGCTCACTGGATGCCTCTGGGAAGCCAACAGACAAGAGATTCTCAAACTTGGTCCCAGATGTTGTTGGGCTGCAACTCCCATCAAAGGAAGGGATTCAATCAGAAAAATAAATCCATGCATCACTGGTCCCTCTTTACCAATTATTGACATTAAAAAAGTGTTCACAAGTATATGTGCGAGTGTACCTCTATACTATCTATATCTGTACTTGGGATGGTTGTGTGTGCCTCTGCAGACATCTCTCCCGTGGGAAATTATTCTCAAGGCTTAGCTTAAATCTGCTTCCTCATAACTGCAGTCAACTTGGGGGGCAAATAGAATCAGTCTGGGTGTCGGGGGGGCGGGACTTGCAGATCCCTTGCAGACTCAATGTGACGATCACAGCAGAATCTTTGCATTTTAGAGTGGGAAGGCTCCTTGGAGATCATCGTTATCTGGCTTCTGTCTGAAAACCATCAGCAAAGAGGAGCCCAGGACTCCATGAGGTGACCTTGGCAACCCTTCTCCCATTTGGGAAAGCATTCCTACTGCCTAGCCTAAACCTGCATTCTCGTATTGGCAGCGTTCAGTGCTGCGCTCAGTAGCAACAGAGAGGAAGTACGCTCCTTTTTCAACACCTTTGATATCTGTGGACTGCTGTCTTTTCCTATGTAGCTCTCTGACAGTCTGGCCTCTGGAGGTGGTAGGAGTCAGACTTACCTCTCCATCTTCTGGGAAGACAAATTCAAGAGGTTCTTCAACACTGTGAAATAGAGAAAGATTTTTTATGCTTTGCTAATCTCTTAGGAGCTACTCAATGGCACAGCAGGGAAATGACATGACTGCCAGAGGTTGCCGGTTCAAATCCCTGGTGGTATGTTTCCCAGACTATGGGGAACACCTATATGGGGCAGCAGCAGGAAGGTGCTGAAAGGCATCATCTCGTACTGCATGGGAGATGGTAATGGTAAACCACTCCTGGTCACTAGGAGTCGATACCGACTCGACGGCACAGTCTACCTTTACCTTTGATCTCTTCGGATTTGCTACAATCTCCATATACACAGAGGAGTGCTAGACAAGGCAGGGGAGTTTTATGAAAGCAAGTAGTTTTAAGAAAATAAAGTTTAGCAATTAGCTACTTAACTTGACTCAATTAGCAGCTACCCCAGCTAACTGAGCAAAGAGACACCTTTTTAAGAGCTGATGCTCTGATATTTATATACCGATGGCATTTGTAAGGTAAAGTGTGCCGTCAAGTCAGTTTTGACTCCTGGCGCCCACAGAGCCCTGTGGTTTTCTTTGGGTTGACCACTGCAGGGGGCAAGCAACAGGTCCCATCCAACCCCAGCACAGCATCCCTCCAGTGGCTGTTGCTGGCTTCTGTCTTAGGGTTCTTTTTCGATTGTGAGCCCTTTGGGACAGGGATCCATCTTTATTTTTATTTCTCTGTGTAAATCGCTTGGGGAACTTCTGTTGAAAAGCAGTATATGAATATCCATTGTCATTTGGTGAGGCTTGATGTTTAGCAAATTTGAGACGGCTTTTGTATGTTTTCTTTATCTGAAAAATAGATTGGTGGGAGTGTTCTGAGCCCGATCTATACTGTCTGTAAATACTCTTCAATTGTTTACTTAGTGTCCTACAGCATGAGTCAAACCAATGATTAGTTGCTCTCTTACAATGAGCATATGAAGACTGTAACTTGCTCAGACATGATAACTTTTGTATAAGAGCATCTTCTCATACTCTGGATATCAATCAGGCTGCACTCTAACGAGCAGTGGAAAAACCTGAATTGCGTGTGAACTGCTCCCCAATAACTTGTAGGGACTTCAGGATAAATCTGGCCAACATGTGAATGCAGCACCTCCATTCCAGAGGAGGTGTGTGTTAAAGGGCTTTAAAAGCCTCATGTGAAAAACCTCCTGGAATCAAACTTGACTGAATTTGTTCAAGAATTCTGAGAAAACAAACATAGGCTCACCCTGCATGGTTGAAAGTCTCCTTTGCTAATCTGCAGCGAGGAGGCCATTTTAATAATTAGTGTTTCTGGTGTGTTCTAGGCATTAAAAGTAGCACAAATATATAGTACTCAATGTCTATCACTATATACTGTGAAGTGTGCGTGTGTGTATTCAGTGAAATGTATTTCCAGGCAGCATACTTATTTTGAAATATCAGACTTAATCCTTGGGGGCCTGGGATGTGTGGAGGCCCTGGACTTTGAGGGGCTGGGGGCCCATTTTAAAATCTCATCTCTGGGCCCATTCCAACCTTGCTATGCCCCTGGTGGTCACTACACAAAACTTTCTGCACAACACCTGCACAGAAGAAACTTCCATGTAGAAAATGTGTCTCTTGTAAATTGACCCTGAATTTTCCATCCATGACTGGGATATCTGAGAGTTAGAGTCAATAATAAAAGAACAGCACACTGCTTGTGACAGGAAGGGGCAAATGACAATGATTTCTTAGTCTGGCAGGGGCTGGTTTTGGCCCTGCCAGAACTTGGCTGTCTGCTCCTGTTGCAAATGCAAATTCCTCTGTCTCGTGTGGCAAACTAATGTATCCTCCTCCCTCCTGGTGCCAAAGTAAGCACTAGTGTGGTGAATGCACATATACCCCATCATGAGCCAACAGTCATCACAAGACAAAGGCTGGCAGGAATCATTCACTGGTTTATAGACACACACACACCCCACCACCTTCTTCTTCCCCTATTTTGCTAGTGGCTATTTGGGCAGGTGATCCTCTAGGACAAAGTCACGGTTTTGTTTTTTGTTTTTTTAAAGCATGAGATGAGACCGAAAATGAAACTTGGAATCCTCACATAACTCCTGACTGCTGTTCTAAGTCTTTTACAGAGATGGCTCATGTTTTCAGGTTTTGATCAACAACCATGTCTAGATGGTACAGTGTTCTACTCTAGATGGTACAGTGTTCCTTTTAACAGGCATTTCCAGATATTGTTGACTACAAGTCCCATCATCCCTGTTTGGACAGGAGTGCAATTTCAGTGCTTGCCCTAGGCACTATTTCCCCTAGATATGCCCCTAGTTCTAGGCCCCTGATTGTCTTGGTTGCCCTCTTCTGCACCTTTTCCAGTTCGACAATGTCCTTCTTAAAAGACGGTGACCAGAACTGTGCGCAGTACTCCAAATCTGGCCACACCATAGATTTGTATAAGGGCATTATAATACTAACATTTTTATTTTCCGTCCCCTTCCTTATGGTCCCTAGCACAGAATTGGCCTTTTTTCACAGCTGTCGCACACTGAGGACACTTTCAATGAGCTGTCCACCATGACCTCAAGCTCTCTCTCCTGGTCAGCCACTGACAGCTCAGACCCCATCAGTGTATATGTCAAGTTGGGGTTTTTAAAATACCAATATGCATCACTTTACATTTGCTTACATTGAACCACATTTGACATTTTGACACCCACTCACCCAGTTTGGAGAGATCCTTTTGGAGCTCTTCACAATCTGTTTTGCATTTCACTACACTAAATCGTTGAGTGTCATCTGAAAATTTGGCCACTTAGCTGCTTACCCCAATTTCTAAATCATTTATGAACAAGTTGAATAACACTGGTCCCAGTACAGATCTCTGGGGGACCCCACTTCACACTTCCCTCCATTGTGAAAACTGCCCATTTATTCCTGCCTTCTGTTACCAGACCACATATGAACCTGTTCTCATTCAGCAAGGCCTATTCTTCTATTTGTTTAACAATTTTGTCCTTAAGTATGCTTTCCATCAATTTACCTGGCACAGAAGTTAAGCTAAGCAGCCTGTAGTTTCAGAGCCTGATTGTAGGGAGAAATTATGTATTTTTGCTAGGACCAAAGACTTTCTTTATACCTTGAATCTCAAGACAGGATAAATACTCAATGGGTGGGGTGTATTTGAACATAGAGGGACTGTATTTCAGGATCTCTATGGAACTCCTAATGCCCTCTCCTCCCTCCAATAAAGCAAGCCACAAAGGGAGGGGCTGATTTGGATGACGTTTGTAGTGTGCAGGAGGGGTATAATGCTTCCCCTCAAATCCATAGCCCTAATGCTAATTGCTACCAGAATTTGTTAGCTGTTGAAGGGGAAATGCCCATAAGCTTTCCTTTCCGTGATGAATACTGAGATCTAAGCTGGTAATTGGCACAAGAGCAGAAGACTGGATCCCCATCCCTCTGCACCCTGGCCCCTATCCATATCCACACATCCTGCAGCTACAGAGAGGTGGGCTGGTCATGTGGTAGCAAGCATGACTTGTCCCCTTAGCTAAGCAGGGTCCACCCTAGTTGCATATGAATGGGAGACTTGATGTGTGAGCACTGCAAGATATTCCCCTCAGGGGATGAAGCTGCTCTGGGAAGAGCAGAAGGTTTCAAGTTCCCTCCCTGGCTTCTCCAAGATAGGGCTGAGAGAGAGTCCTGCCTGCAACCTTGGAGAAGCCACTGCCAGTCTGTGTAGACCATAGTGAGAGAGATGGATCTATGGTCTGACTCAGTATATGGCAGCTTCTTCTGTTCCTACATTAAAAAAAGAAAAGAAAATGATGCTGGGAGTTCTAGTCACTATTGCACTGTTTTGCTAAAATGGAAATAAAAGTGGGGAAATAATGAAGACACTGGCTAAATAAGAGACAATCGAGCACTAATCATCCACCATGATGACTAGACGAGCAACAAAATTGGCTGAACTACCAGAAGTCCACAGCAACAACTACAATGTCAAATATTTCTATATCACTTTTCAACAAGAGCAACAAGGGTTTTAAAGGAACCCTTGCTAACTTGGCAAGGAGGCACCTTTTACCGTGGTGATTCTCTTTATTTAGCAGGGGGAGAGTAACAGGCCCTATTCACCCCCCGCACAGTACTTCCAGTGACTGTTGCTGGTGTGTGTCTTATGTTTCTTTTTAGAATGTGAGCCCTTTGGGGACAGGGAGCCATCTTATTTGTTTGTTATTTCTCTTTGTAAACCACCCTGAGCCATTTTTGGAAGGGCAGTATAGAAATTGAATTATTATTATTGTTATTATTATTATTATTACATAGAAAAAAGAAAAAAGATGGTTGCCTTTCCCCAAAAGGCTCAAAATCTTTAAAAAAAAATCTTAACACAACAACAATATATGGCTTGTTCACAGAATAGTCTGAATCTAGGTTTAATGTGGGTTACCAGCATTAGTGTGATTGCATGAACCCATGTCAAGGTGGGAATCTCAGGTTAACACCTTGGTTCACACAATCACTTCAATGCTGGTAACCCACATTAAACCTAGCTTCAAATGACTGTGTAAACCAGGCCATAGTGGTTTACTACTATGGAGGGGTGTTATGCTGGAATTGGATAGGAAGAATTGCTCCACCCACTGCTCAATATGACCAAGTCACCTCTTGAAAAGGTGGTGCCTCTTTCCTCAGTTAGCAGGGGCAGCAACATACTAGGGATGTGCACAAACCAAGATGTGCAGAGGCCATGTGTGTGCTGCTTGTGCTGCTGCACCGCTGCGCCAGGGCGACTGGGGGGAGCGCCATCGCAGTAGGAAGCAGCATGGAGAGGTGGAGGAATAGGCAGACACCTGCTCTCTCCTCCCTTTTAAAGGGGCCAAAACGGTGCTGTGAATCTGTGCACAGATCTTGATTCATCCACATCCCTACAGGTAGGGATGGGCCTGGAACGGTCCGGACCTTGGCGTTCCGGTTCAGGTGGGGGGGTAGCTTTAAGAGCGGCGGGAGGGCTTACTTACCCCTCCCGACTCTTTCCCGCTCTGGCGCCGTAATGTTACGAGTAATTGGGGTGGCAGGATACCTCCCTGCCGCCCCTTCCCCGCTGTTGCTGTAAAACTCCCAGGAGTCCTTTGCGCGCGTGCACGTCACAGAGACGTGAAGCGCGCGCACAATGTGCGTGTGTGCACGCAAAGGACTCCTGGGAGTTTTACAGCAACAGCGGGGAAGGGGCGGCAGGGAGGTATCCTGCCGCCCCAATTACTACTAAGCTTACGGCGCCAGAGCGGGAAAGAGGCGGGAGGAGTAAGTAAGCCCTCCCGCCGCTCTTAAAGCTACCCCCACCCCAGTTCCAGACCGCAGTTTGGCGGTTCCGTGCACATCCCTACCTACAAGATACCTCCATTTTAAAAGATTAAACCTCAAAGGGAGGAGCAGGTGAGCAACCCCAACCCAAGAAGCTCCCTACACCTTGCCCTGGTGTGGACAGAACATAGTGGGATAAACCAGTGCAAGGACCGCTAGGTATAGGGCCCTAGTCTTGTCTCCCCGTGCCATTCCTTGCATAAGCTAACGCAAACTCGCATGAAAAAAACCTCCCAGCTAGAGATAGCCCTAATCAGAAAAGCCCTTGTTTCCGAGGAGAAAATCGGCCTCGCTTCTCCCTCAGAAAAGCTGTGCAGGCTGACAGGAGAACCCCCAAATAAGCTGTGGGAGATTCCTGCTTGGTTCCTAGTGTCCAGTCATGGCCTAGAGAAGTACCACATTTCTGACATGTAAATGAAGTTTCACTTCAGTCCCTTTACATTGTACCCTAACTACGGTGGATGTCTGCAGATAAAGCATTGAGCTAAGGCATTCTTCTTATCCCCCCTCCCATCTCTCTGTTGCTATTGTTTTACAATGCAACTGTCAGGATTTCTAGGCAAGAACATATCTTTGGATGGGTCTAAGAGCAGTGTCCAGAGCATTCTTAGGGATGTAGCAATGTGCAGGAAGTAGTGCAGAGCCCACCATCTCCATGGGGATATCCTAATTTTCAACACAATCAAAGACGCATGGATTCTCCACATTCCATTGTGATCTGGGTAAGTGCCAGTTTCTGCATCATAGGTACTGTATTCACTAGCCCTGTACAGGTCTTATATAAGCATGGATGCTGTACCCAGCTACAGCATTCTCCAGTAGCACACCTCATCCTCACACTGACGTGTTCTTTAGCCCACACAATCTGTGACTATAGTATTGGAATGTTGTACTCATGGATAGTGTGGGGATGGAGTGTGGACGTGAGGGACAGAGCATATTCTAGAGCAGGGATTCTCAACGTTGGGTCTCCAGATGTTATTGGACTTCAACTCCCATAATCCCCAGGCCCAGTGGCCTTTGGCTGGGGATTATGGGAGTTGAAGTCCAATAACATCTGGGGACCCAATGTTGAGAATCTCTGCTCTAGAGGATGCTGTACTTGGTTTCAGTACATCTAGCACTGAAACCAGTACTAGTATTGAAACCAGTACATCTTGGTTTCAGCATCTACGGTTGATGTAACACCTGAACAGGACTACTGCACAGGGTTTATCTGAGCCAGGCCGTGCAATCCCTGTCTGGGACCAAAATGAGCAGGTGTGGGGAAGAGATGCTCTGGAGGCCCATGGGAGTTGCAGGGAGGGAAGGAGAATCGTGTGGAGTGTCTCTTGTTTCAATCTGCAAATCAACCCTATAGGGTAGGTAAGTCCCTCTGGCAGATGGGAAGCCTGAGGCCCTGGGGTTTTCCTGATAGAGGCAGCATCCAGTGGGGGCTGTCAGACTGCTAGTGCAGCCTCTTGGCCCTGTGCTACTCCAGTCTCCACGTTATGAAGAGGGCCTTGGTAAAAAGGAACGGGATGTTTTCTAGCCTCTCTTAATCTTAATACAGAGAGAGAGAGATTGACCTCTTTTCTTGGAACAATGGGTAAGTGTCTGCTGCCTATTCTTCTCTTTATGAAGATCTTTGTCTGAAGTTTAGAATTTGTGTGCACACTTCTTTCAGTTTGGGATTGGTCAAGATTAAGATTATGGAGTATGGAGAAGGCAAAGAGGACAGTGCAATATAGACAGTGCCATATATTTCTATGGCAGGGTAAAGTGTGCCGTCAAGTCAATTTTGACTCCTGGCGCCCACAGAGCCCTGTGGTTTTCTTTGGGTTTACCATTGCAGGGGGCAAGCAACAGGCCCCATCCAACCCAGGCACAGCATCCCTCCAGTGGCTGTTGCTGGTGTCTGCCTTAGGTTTCTTTTTCGATTGTGAGCCCTTTGGGGACAGGGATCCATCTTTATTTTTATTTCTCTTTGTAAATCGCTTTGGGAACTGCTGTTGAAAAGCAATATATGAATATCCATCGTCGTATTTTTACATGATGATTATTATCCTCACAACCATCAGAGATGTAGTTTGGGCTGAGAGACAAGCATGTGGGCCCACAGTCACACACAGTGGCTTTCATGGCTGAGTGGGGGATTCAAACTCACGCCTCCCTGAGTCATACGCCAGTTGTCTTGTGGTAAACAGACACAACACAATCAGCACACCAAATGTGGGGTTTTACATTTCACAATTTTGTGTTTAATTCTGCTTTTCCAAGGTCAGTTTGCAGAAAAGAGGACATAAACGTGTGTCTTGATGGGCTGCTCCTGTTCCTCAATGCTAACATTCATGCTATGATGATTCTGAACAGGCTGAGATTAATTTTAAAAATCAAAGTAACAAAAAAGGGAAATTCTTACTGAATCAGGAGTCAGTTTTACAGTGAATCTGTAAATTAAGTATGGGAGAGGAGGAGGTGTCACAGCAATAATGGGCTATAACTGCTGGGTAATTAACTGTATCTGCATTTCTAAGCAGATTAAAAGTTCAGCTCTCATTTGCCAATGAGGCTGCTGGGAGAATTATTTGGAGAATGTTTTCCAAATATTTTAATGCTCAGTAGGAATTACTCACAATTTCCTATTCCCACCCCCAGCCCCCGTGAGAATATACTGAGAAAACAGAATATTTAGGGCATATTCACCTCAAGCCTACCTTGGCACACAAATTGAGAGGCAGGCACAGGGAACCAAGGAGACACACAGGAATTCAAAAATGAAAACACAAAGCCAGGCAGTAAGTGATACTGAGTCCTTCTAGCCTGGTACATCAGTTAGGCAAGTCCTTCCTTTTCTGCTCCTGGGACACTGACTGGAGATGCTCCCCTCTGCCCCTGTCCTCCTGGGATTCGGGGGGGTGAGGGGGCACAGCCCCCCTGCCCTTACTGACCAGCCCCCCCTGCTCACGGGGCCCATTCACTGCTACTGAGCATTGCGATCTGGCCCTTGTCTTCCACACAGCTGCAGGGACCAGGCCTTCCTGCATTCCCCTCCACACACTCGACTTCTGCAGCACTTTCCACAAATCCAGTCCCAGGACCGCCTGCTAGCTGCCACCTCCTTCCAGTTTGCTGCATTTCAGTCAACTTTGTGCAAGATTTTTAAAATGTATTTTACTTAAATGGCAGAGAGACATTAAGAGAGGCTAAAAATCTATCAGGAAAACCCCAGGGCCTCAGGCTTCCCATCTGCCGGAGGAGACTTGCCTACCCTATAGGGCTGATTTGCAGATTGAAACAAGAGACACTCCACACGATTCTCCTTCCCTCCCTGCAACTCCCCACGGGCCTCAGGGGCATCTCTTCCCCACACCTGCTCATTTGGCTCCCAGACTGGGATTGCACGGCCTGGCGCAGATGAGCCCCACACCACCTACCCCAGTGACAGCTGGTTTAACTTTGGGGCCTACCTCCCCTGGGCCTGAGGGGCCATCTTGGAGCACTTGCTGGGGGAAAGAGCCCCAGATGCTCTCAGCATAGAGCAGAGCCATGGGGAGAAGGCAAGCCTCCTTTCCCCAGTCTTTGGAGAGATTCCTTGGAAGAGACCAGGAACGCAGCATCACAGCCCAGCAGTGCTTGCCCCACAACCCAAACACAGCAGAGTTTTCCATGTTTCCCCCCACAGAATTCAGAGACACAAAGAGCACCTACTTTCTCTAAGACGGACCCAGCTTCTTCCCAAAGCCCTCTCTGTAACTAGGAGAGCTACTAGGACCGGCTGACCAGGAGTCTGGATGACTCATCTGGAAGTCCCTGCTTTGGATCTGGCCTCAGAAGACTTCAGGCAAACCCCGAATGCCTCAGTTATCCCATCTGTGATATGGAACCAACAAGACTCGCCTACCTTACAGGACTGTAGTATGGATCAGGAGACACAGCTATCAGGATCCTCCATTGCTTGCTTCGCCTTCATTCTTTTCCGATTCCCACTCCTTCTCCTGGGCACTTTTACTTTGGCACAGGCCCAGCTCAGGGAAGGCTGCTAGGCCAAGTGGAGACCAGGCCTAAAAAGAGGAGAGGAAGACAGTTTGGACAAGGACCAGAGAACTCCTGCAGAAAGGAACAACAGGGAAAGACCAAGGCCCCAGGAGATAAGCCAGCAGAGCCTGGATGCTGGACAGACAGAGACTCAAACGTTAGGAAACACAGCTAAACATGCTCTTGTAGCAAGGGCCATCTAGACTCAGCAGGGCTTAAATAGGGGCCTGCAGGTCTCCACCCTGTAGCTGGTCTCTCCAGCCCTTATTGGGTGCAGCTGGTTCAGGCTCTACTGTTCAAGAATCCAGACCTTTCTTGATTATGCCCTCATCACAGTCAGCTGTTTCCTTGCAGGATCCTGCATTCTCTTTGTGCAGCTTGACCTTCCTCCAGGTAGACAGAAGAAAAGACATAGGAACATAGAACATAGGAAACTGCCATATACTGAGTCAGACCATTGGTCTATCTAGCTCAGTAATGTCTTCACAGACTGGCAGTGGCTTCTGCAAGGTTGCAGGCAGGACTCTCTCTCAGCCCTATCTTGGAGAAGCCAGGGAGGGAACTTGAAACCTTCTGCTCTTCCCAGAGCGGCTTCATCCCCTGAGGGGAATATCTTGCAGGGTTCACACATCAAGTCTCCCATTCATATGCAACCAGGGCCGACCCTGCTTAGCTAAAGGGACAAGTCATGCTTGCCTCCACAAGACCAGCTCTCCTCTTGTGCCCCGAAATCTTTCACGTCCTGCTTTGGTATCTCTATTTCTTTTGACATAAAGAAAAAGCAGATCATCCAGATGTGTAAGCACTTAACCCACAGTCCCCTCTCATGCAGGGAGGAGGGACCATGCGATCTCATCACTCTTTCCAGTCACACTCACGATCCACAATTATTACAAAGGTTGATATGTCATTTTTAACTAAAAGGAGTTAACGTTGCAAAAGGAATGAGAAGAGAGTTCCCTGTCCCAGAGGGGCTCACGGTCCAAGCAGCAGCTCCAGAGAGACGCCAGCAGTAGCCTCAGAAGGATGCTATGCTGAGTTGATTAGGGGGCAGTTGCTCCCTGCCCCCCCTACCCCGAAATATAAGCGAGACACCACTTTAAACAATGTTTTGCTCAGTTAGCAGGGAGGGAAGCCAAGCTGTGTGTCACAAGAAGGCCCGAAGATGTTTCCGTGTCCCAAAAGGAACTGCGACTTCGTCCAAAGGTCCCTCTTGGCCCAGGGAGCAGGGCCGTTTCCCAAACTGTGTGGCACAAGAGGAGGACCCCCCCCCCAAAGGTTCCCTGTTCCCAAGGGCCACATGATTGGAAAAAAGACACAAGGGAGGCCCTGGAAAGGGCGCTGTGCCGTGCTGAAGAGGGACAACTGCTCTCCCCCTGCTCAAAAGAAGAGTCTCTACTTTAAAAAGTGCCTCTCTTGGCCCAGTGGACCAAGGTCTAGCTAACAGCCGGATAAAGGAAATTCTACAGAAACCCCCTACGTCTCCTCCAAAGGGAACAGAGGGAAGCCAGGGTTGCCCTTGAAACTCCTCGCCACTTGATGAAATGGTTTACAGCACAGAAGAGAAGCCCCTTACCCTCCATCATGATCTTTATCCTGCACCTGGCACGATGCTGAAGGCGCCCAGGAGAGAAAGGCCTGCTGGTGTCCTTGAAGCCCTTAACTGCATCATCTGGAGATCAACCTTTCTGCTAATCCCGGCAGAGGAAAGCAGAGGCGAGAAGGAAGCAGCTCCTCTCCCAGCTCCTCTCTCTCACTCAGTGATGGGAACGGCTCCAGGAATGGCAGAAATCAACCCCTTTTGCTCCCACCAGAAATTTCTGAGCAGTTGAGTCAGTTGAGAGAAGGCAGTTGGTAATATCACAGAGAGTGATGTCACAAAGAGCAAACAGGGTTCAACAAAAAATCAGCGAGTCACAGTTATAGACCACTTCTCAAAAGAACTGACCACCCACAGGTTTAAAATAGAAATAAAAATATGTGTTATTGAATTCAAAAGAGAGGCTTGACTTGTATTTAAAGAAACACACATGACATTTCCACATGACACAGATCACGCAAGATGTTTCACGTGTCTGGCCACTAATACAGCATTACTGTCTATAGTCTGATTCAGACATTATGCGGTACGAGTGTACAGATGTCTGTACACCTGTTCACTTGTTTGTGTGAATGGCTGTGCCTGTGTTTATTTTAAAAGTGAACCTGGATATAGGCCAAGATATAGGCCAGAGAACAATTTGTTATGGGGCAGCTAACAAATAAAGTTTGTTTGTTTGTTGTTATTATTAGTAGTAGTGGTATTTCCTTCAAATCTGTTTCCTATTATGGTACAGATAGGAAGTGTGCTTCTGTACTGCACTCAGCATAACATGTGAATGACTGCCCTGTGTACAGATCTTTACCTGTGTACATTGTACACTCGTCGTATGAGTGTTGAACATCACATGTGAATGGGCCTTAAGTGTATGTGCTTAACTGACTAGATGCTTATTATTAGAGGAGACGGGGAAAGAAAGCAAGGGATGTTTGGGTTAAGTGGGGGGACATTAAAGTAAGAAGAGCTGGTGAGGACCACTCAGTGGGAAAGGAAGGTGCATAGGAAGGATCACATCAATAGCTCAAGTCCTTTCCATGTCTCCTATGGATGAAGATGGGGGGACAAAGGAGATGGAAGTCTCCTTCCTTCAGGGTAAAGGAGCAAATATTCACCCAAAGAGCTTGTGGAACACCAAGGCGGAATTGGGTTGGATGTCAGTATCCACCCTAACATACACCCTGAAGCATCCTTGGATAAGGACACCGACATTGCCACTGAGGGGCCCTCAGATGTGGAGAACCCCTACACAATTGGGAAATATTTAAGGAACTAGATGTAAAAGTGCCCAGAAAGAAGAGTGAGAAGAGGAAGAGAATGAAGGTGAGTAGAATACTGGGTCCCTGGGGAATTGTTGAGAGGCAATGGAGAATCCTGACCCTTGTGTCTTGTTGCAACTCATACAACAGCCCTGTAGGGTAGGTGAGTCTCGTTGGCCCTATCTCACAGATGGGATGACTCAGGCACTGGGGTATGTCTAAGCTCTCCTTATGCCTTTTGTGGAAGAGACAATATCTAAAGTAGGGACTTCCCAATGGGAAATGTGGACTCTTCGTGCCACAGTGACTCTCCCAGTGACAGGTGATGATAAGGTGTATCTTAAGTGCTATTTTTCTTTTTGAATTCTGCGAAGAAAACATGGAAAGCTTTGTTTGTTTTGATAGTGGGGCAAGCACTTCTAGGCTGTGATGCTGCATTCCTGATCTCCTTCAAGGAATCTCTCTAAGGAGGCCCATGATGGCTGGCCACACAGGAGCATTCATAGCATACCTGGAGCCCTGGAGTGGGCCAAACCTGGGAAAGGTGGCGGGTGGAGGAGCTCACCTGACTATTCTATGCTGAGTGCATTTGGCGCTCTTGTTCCCAGGAGGTGCTAAAAAATGGCTCCTCGGGCCCAGATGAGGCAGGCCCCAAAGGTTAAAGCAGTTGTTAGCGGGGTAGGTGGTTTGGGGCTCATCTGGGCCAGGCTGTGCAACCCCAGTCTGGGACAAAAATGAACAGGAAGGCGTCTCTCAATTAAGATCAGAATATTACTTCTCTTCTCTTCTCTTCTCTTCTCTTCTCTTCTCTTCTCTTCTCTTCTCTTCTCTTCTCTTCTGATGGCCTTGTCTTCGAGGACTTCCATGAAAAGGAGGAGTTTGTCTGATCGCCCATTTGTTTCCTTTTCTTTTTAATGCTCCTAAAGCTAGGAGAATAGCTGCCTAGAAGTATTATATGTTTTTAAGAATACATATCAGACATATTACATGATTGTTTTTAACAATGACTTTGAAATGGTTCCGTATTGTATTTTGTTTTTTCTTCACCCCTCCTCCCCTTTATTGATTAAAAGGTTAAAAGACCTTTTAAAAGACCTGGTTAAAAGATGAGGCCACCTGAAAAGATGACACTACTTCCAAATGACAGTCAGGAGAGCGCTGAGGACTAATGCAGAGAACGAAGAAGGATGTAGTTTGGGGCCTTCTTATGTGGACCAGCTCAGTCTTTCTCCTATTCCAGTTGGACTACTACAAACATGATTCATCTCCCCAAAGGGAAGAACTTTCACAGCTCTTCCTTTTTAATGAAACTCTTACCTTCAGCATCATTGATCTCAACTAGAAATTAAAATGTCTTACTCCCTGAAGCATATCACACCATCTATAGATGGCAGAAGAAAGATTAAAGCAGCAATCCTAAACATGGCTGCTTGAAAGTAAATCCCTTTGAAATCAATAGGGCTTACGTTGAGTAAGCATACTTCAGTTCAGGGCTGTAAGATCCAAAACATTCCAATTCACAGACTAGCCCAGTGGAGCAGAACTTCTCAATGATTCTATGGACAGGCTTTTGATCTTGCTTGATTTTGGGCTGTGTTGTGTGGAATCCGATCGAATCGTTTGGAAGTCTTGTATATTATTGCATAAGTCTATATACACTGACGTTATGAAGAGGTTTGGAGAGAAGAGGTTGCAGAGGAGCTCTGTACTGACAGCAGTGCTGGATGATAGTCTTGACATCACATCTTTGATTGTACACACCATTTTCTTGGTGGGATTAATCTGCACATAACTGGGCGAGTCATGATAGCTGCTGTTTTACCAGTGGGCAGGCAGGATCACAGTGTGACTTGCTCAAGACCACCCGTGAGTTTATGGCTGAGCACAGATGTCAGCCGGGGTCCAGATCAACACTGCTGCCCCACCCCACCCCACCCCCATTACACTTATACCCCACTCTTCCTCCCTGAGGGTAGAGTTCTCCATGTTATCCTTGCAACAGCCTTCTGAGGTAGGCTAGGCGGAGAATAGTGACTGGCCCACGGCCACCCAGTGTGTTTCATGGCTGAAAGAGAATCTGAAGCCAGGAGAGGTGGCTCAGTCATGCCTTATGAGAGGCTGTCTCCACAGGAGCACCAATGGCCATAGGGCTGGATCTGGGGCTTGCTCCTGCTCTCAGTTTACAATCCTGCTGGAGGCTCAGCACTTGATTAGACAAGAGGACATCTGGAACTTGGTGATGCTAGCACCAAGCCCTCTTTATTTCATGCCGAGACATTGAACAACTGGCAACAGACCTTTATGACCAATTCAGGTTTTCTGTTAGGTGACAACTCCAGAAGAGCATTCCTTCCGTGACTGGCACTAGCTTCTCCCTTGTGCTTCTTTTTAGATTGCGAGCTCTTTGGGGGACAGGGGGCCACTTTCTTCTCCTTTTTGTATGTAAACCACTTTGAGAACAGTTGCCTTGAAACATGAGATATAAATAAGATAAGTAGTTGTTTGCTTCTGTATTCCATTTCTCAACATCCTTCCTTCACAGAGGGGGGAAGCGCCAGTTGGACTTCCAAGGAGACCCTGACCTGGATGAAGCCGGCTCAGTTTTGAATAATATCATGGCTTGGGTTGCCCTCCGAACAACTTGAGTTGCCCCCGTAACGTCACGGGCTAGCGACGATCTCTAAACTGCACAGGCGTGCATCTCAGTTGCTTCAAGACACTCAGTTGCTTCAAGACACCGTCCCTCCGCCCTCGCTGCCACCCCTCAGCCACCATTAGAGTCTTTGGTTTGGTTTTTTAATGGAGCTTTGGTGGGGTGGGGCCCCCAAAGGAAGTTTTGGGGAGCCTCGCGTGAGGGTGGGGGCTCGTGGCTGGGCGGTCCGGATGCCCAAATTACCTTGGTGTGTCCCTAGAAGGATCTGCTCTGCTGCTAACACCAGACATGGATCTCCTGACCAATGACCCATTTAACCACTGCCACCAAGTAGACCTGTGTGTTCTAGACTGAATCTACCACAATGGCCTTCCAACCTTCCGTTGCAAAAGCAAACTTCTTTCAAGGTAGTAAAGCCTATAGGCGTGGGGTGGAGTCCACAGAAGCTATCATTTTCCTTTCGCTATCACAAGAAATCTGACTTTGTGATTAGTTCACTTCAAGGTTGTTTCACACGTTCAGTACAAAACAACAACAGCAACAGCAACCAAAAGAGCAATGGGAACAGACAAAATGTGATCAAAAACGCATCCAAGTTAGATAGATCTCTGTCTTAACATGTGGTTATGAAATGTCTTGGTTTGACGTCCGGTCACAACATAGCTATGCATCTTATTGATCTTATTAGCAAGGCGCCAAAAGGAAGCTACCCAAACCAGTTACGGAGTAGAGTGCAGAGTTGAGTTGTTGCCATTATGTGAAGAACATGCATGAAGATTGTTGTACAATCTAAACGAAAAAGATGTATTGGTGAAGTACATTTAGAGAGGGAAAACCTAGTCCTATCTATCAGCTACATAATGAATAGGAAGGGGGAGAGAGATGTTTCCATCTACTCTCTAAGAGGAAAGGAAGAGGACCGACTCTTGACTGGAAATAGCTGAGGAGTCGAGGCAGGGACCATAGAGTAGAGGCAAGCAGGGACAGGTAAGGAGACCCTCACTAACTACCTCTACTCCCAATACCCCAAGTGGTCATTAGGAGACCTGGTGCAAAAGCTCGATGCACTGGAACTCCATCTCCAACTCGAAGAGTAGTAGCTTCTTTACAGTAAGTGCAATTTCTGACCTAATTCCAAAGGAGCATGGGAGTCTCTTGTGCAGAGTTGAATCTCTCTCTCTCTCTCTCTCTCTCTCTCTCTCTCTCTCTCTCTCTCTCTCTCTCTCTCTTCCATCAAAGTTTCATGGTCAGCATCAAAACTTCCATTTGATCTAGAAAGCTGGGCTTTGGAACATGTTCATGACCATCTAACTAGCCTGGGACAAGTTTACCCTGTAGCAGAGGCCTGTACAGAGCAAGCCAGGCTGCACATGGGATATCTCAAGCTGTTTGATGTGGCTTGTCATGCACAGAAATCACGCTTGATGTGGAAGAGGGGAGTGGACTTCAATGTTCTAATCAAAGAGCTGCATCTGAGCTGGCACAATACAAGCGCCAGTTGCTATTCTCTTAGAATGAGCCAGCCCTATTGGTATCCCGGGTATATTTTGGTGTACTTAAGCTTTTCCCATATATGGCAAAGCTTTTCTGCAAGCAAATCAGAGTGTGAGAAGTCAGACCAGATATTGGTGCTCACCAGGGAGCTGTTGCTGAAAACGGCCTCCAAGGATCTGATCTCCATCTTGTTGCTAACACTTAGAAGCATTGTGTACAACATGACAATTGAACTGCGATTTACAATGTGGTTGCTGCATTGTAATTTCACCGAGTACACATGCGCAAACCCAGTGAAGGTCATTCACTTCAAGGAGGCTGTTGTTGGGCTTTGTGATTATTTAGCAAAGCACCAAGGAAGCTACCAGGCATTGGAGAAGATCCTTTATCTTCTGCTTCTGGTGGAGAAGGAATGCCCCTTCTGGTTGTGGCACAGATTCTTCGGCTTCACGGACTGGCTCTTGCATCGTGAGACATCTTGCCCCTTTCACCTGGATCTCTGGCACAAATTCTGGCACATCATCCCTAGTTGGCCCTTGTCTCTCCTCAAAAGACACCACATTGCAGATCCGGACCTCTCCATTTGTACGATCAAAGGTTCTCTATCCCTTTTGGCCAGGCGAATATCTAACCAACACTCCCAGTTCACAGTTGCGATTGAGTTTGGTTCTCCTGGCCTTTGGGACGTATGCATAAGCTTTCGATCCAAACATTTTGACATGCTTTAGAGAGGGTTTGTGCCCAAGCTATCGTTCAGATGTTGTCTTGTCTATTGCTTTGGCTGGCAATCTGAGTTGCAAGGACTTAGGAACACATGGGAAGCTGCCATAGACCGAGTCAGACCAAAGGTCCATCTAGCTCAGTATTGTCTGCACAGACTGGCAGCGGCTTCTCCAAGGTTGGGAGAAGGTTGGGGTCCACCCTGCTTGCATATGAATGGGAGGCTAGCACTGTAAGAGATTCCTCTTAGGGGATGGAGCTGCTCTCGGAAGAGTGGAAGGTTCCAAGTCCCCTCCCTGGCTTCTCCAAGATAGGACTGAGAGAGATTGCTGCCTGCAACCTTGGAGAAGTCGCTGCCAGTCTGTGTAGACAATACTGAGCTAGATGGACCAATGGTCTGACTCAGGAGATGGCAGCTTCCTATGTTTCTATGACATCAGAATGTATTAGCTCCAAAGGACACTGTGACTCTGTCTGTGCAGAAAAGCTGGGTCTCACCCCTTGATTAAGTAAGCAACACTGACCCCTTGTGGCAGCTTCTCTGCATGACTCCACTTTAAAGTCCTTCCTAAAGCCATTTCTCCCAAGCTCATTTATCACATGGATTTGCCTAAGTGCTAGTCTTTTAGGCCATATGGTCAAACAGTTCTTGTGTTTGCATGAGGCTGCAAGCCTGGCCTGTTCAGTTACACAGTTCAATTGAAAAAGCACATCTTTATGCATATAGGCTGTCATCATGAAATCATCCTTCTTAGCTGATGTAGCAAACTTTGTCCTGCAAAGTCACTTTGCAACTTTGATTGACTCCACCTCCCACAGAGGTCAAGTTACTCTCCATATCAGGGGCTAAGAGGGCATCTTGGATCAAATCTTTTCCATTTCCCCATCCAATTGCTTACTAGACAGTTCAGCAGTTCCTCTCCTGGCTGAATAACTATTGTTCCCATCAGCAAACCAAACAGCAACTTTGTCATTTTTGTCTAAATCTATCAACAGTTGAGGGGAATTCAGAATATTTGGGGGTAGTGCCTGAATCAATAACAAAACTATTCCTCTCATTTCTGGTTGCTACATTGAAAGACTTGTCTTTTTGAGTCAGTCAGTCTCTCTCTCTCTCTCTCTCTCTCCCCTGTTCTTTCAATCCAACCTGCTGTTTGCTTCTCTGTCTGTGAAAAACAGATATCCTCCTTTCTATTGTGTAGACAGACTATCAGTCATCTCTGGAGCTATGCTGGCCAGGTTTTCCTCCTCTAGGTTTCTTTCTGCAGTTGCCGCCTTTAGGATCTGCGCAATGAGCGTTCAAGCCTGGAGCATGTGCCTTTCCTGAGAGAAGTCCACCATAAAGAGTGTCATGTTGTCACTCACGTTGGGGTTCAAAGGCAGGCCGGAAGCTGGTGTCATTGTGACTCTGAAGAGCAGACATCAGGAAACAGACTTCCTCAAGTCTTCAAACGTCATCAGGCAATGGCTATGCTGTTCACCATAATATCAGTTGTCAGCTCTACAGCCCTATGAAAGCAATGTAGCTGCAGCTTATAGCAGCGAGCAATGTTGGTATCCAAGCAGTTGTGGAAAGCTAAACAACACTTGAGATTGACCCTCATGGTTGCCCACTGGCCCTTTTTAGGACAGGGAACTCCCTCTACTTGTAAACCTCATGAGCTGGTGAGGACTCAGCCGTTAAGAGTTCAGAAAACTTTCGCTCTCCACCTGAAAGAGACATCCCACTTCTCAGAGAAGTTGAAGGTCACCCCTTCAAACCTGCACATACACTTCACTCAAGCCATTTCCAGACTTCTCTTCCTTGGGTCTGCACCCAAACGGACCAACACCAGCATCCATGAACTCATTCTTCTACCTGAAAATTGGCCCCTCCAGGTATGACTGATGCATTGCCTCCAAGCAGGTTTTGAAGTATGACTCCAGAGGCAGCATGGAGAAGACAAGCGGCTGCCTCTCTGTGGTTGACTGCTGCACTATTACGTCAGTAGCCTCCTCCCTCCTTCACTTCCACGGGGTCTCCTCCTCTCCAAGCATGGGAAGGAGAGCCCTGCTGTTCCCCAAACAAGAGGGTCCAGAGGGAAGCCAGGCAGCTGTTCAGAGCTTCCTTACTTGGGGCATCAGCTCTTGGCTTTGAGACTCGGAGGGAGGGAGGGAGGGAGGGAGGGAGAATCCTGCTGCTGCGTCTTCCGCCACCCTCCGCTGAATAATGCCAAAGTCAGCGATGAAGA